>NC_141152.1:120851114-122175200 GCF_053477565.2 Lygodium microphyllum | reverse complement strand
TTTGTCCTAGCATGGAACATTGGATTTCTAGCTAACAATATACTACTCATGTTGTCACAATGAATGACAACTGGACCATCTCCTTGCACATCCAAATTACCTAATAACTTTTGCAACCATACCACCTCACATGCCGCCATAGCAGCACCTCTATACTCAGCCTCTGTACTCGATAAAGCAACTGTAGGTTGCTTTTTGTTGCTCCATGTAACTGTTGCACTACCAAGTGAAAACATGAATCCACTGGTAGATCTTCTATCTGACATGCTACTAGCCCAATCTGCATCTGTGTATCCAAAGACTTGTACATCCTTACCTGCCTCATAAAAAAGTCCATAATGTAAAGTGGACTTCACATATCTCTATATACATCTAACTGCATCCAAATGCGGCTTTCTAAGCATTTACATAAACTGACTAACAAGGCCAATAGCATAGCTCAAGTTTGGCCTTGTGATAGTCATGTAAATCAAACTCCCTACCATCCTCCTGAACATAGTAGGGTCTTCTATCTCATCCCCAACATCGGCACTCAACTTCACATTTTGCTCCAATGGTACTGAAAGAGGCTTACATGCTTTCATACCATACTTGGATAATATATCCAAGCCTGCCTTTGTGATAGCCATATACCATCATCACATCTGATCACCTCAATACCAAGAAAGTATCTTAGCTCACCCAAATCTTTCATCTCAAACTTCTTCTTCAAGAAGTCCTTAACTTCAGCAATCCCATTGTCATTGTCACCTGTAATAATCAAGTCATCCACATAGATGACTACGATGACCAAACCTTCATCTCCCTTTCTCACATAAAATGAGTGATCATCATCAAAAATACAAAATCCAATATTGACAAGATACTCTCCAATCTTGTTAGACCATGCTCTAGGTGCTTACTTTAGCCCATAGATCGCCTTCTTTAACCTGCACATATATGTGGGATGCTCTAAATCCTCATAACCTGCTGGTTGCTCCATATACACTTCTTCTTGCAATTTACCATGCAAGAAGGCATTCTTAACATCCATTTGCTACAAACTTCAACCTTTGGTTGCTGCCACGGCAATCACACACCTAAGAGTTGCTATCTTAGCAATTGGATTGAATGTCTCTTCATAATCTATGCCATATGTTTGAGCATAGCCTTTTGCAACCAGCCTAGCCTTATACATACTAATTGAATCATCTGCATTATGCTTGACTTTGTAAACCCACTTATAGGCAATAGCTTTCTTACCCTTAGGCAAGGGTATCAAATCCCAAGTCTTATTGGCTTCTAATGCAGCCATCTCCTCATCCATTGCTGCATCCCAATGAGCATGACCAACAACATCCTCAAAACAAGTGGACTCAACATCCTCAACTAGTTTCACCATATAAGCATAATGGTGAGCTGCATAACCTTCAAAGCCAAATCTTTTTACAAGGTATCTGACCCTCCTAGACCTGTGTACCATTGGATCACTCAATGGAGCCTTTACATTACAATGAGCTCTCTGTACACCTGGTGTCCTGACTAAAGGAATACCAAACTCATCATCCAAACTCTCTGAACCACTAGAATCTCCATCAAATCCCAAATGACTAGTAGCTGCATCATTACCATCCAACACTTTCTTCTTTTCTTTGTCTTTGCCTGCAATACTTATAGATATACATGAAGATGTGGGGCTACTCCTTAGTCTCAGACCAAGGGCTCACTGTAGGTGTAGTACCAAATGATGTTTTTGGTCCATTAAGACTCCATGGTTCTTGGTTTTCTTTCTGCACATAGCTATCATGATCATTATCATCATCTAATACATCGCCAACATGTGCTGCTCATCTCATAAAAATAACGTCCCTGCTCACTCTAAACGCACCTATGACAGGGTTATAACAACGATACCCTTTCTGCTCTAAAGAGTATCCAATAAAAATACATTTTTCAACCTTTGGATCAAGCTTCATTCGTAGCTCAGCTAGCACATGAACATATGCAACGCAGTCAAATACCTTCAAGTGTGATACATCGGGCTTCTTGCTAGTAAAGCACTCTTTAGGATTCATCTCATGAATTGCAGCTATAGGGGTTCTATTCATAATATAGACAACAGTATAACCAAAAATGTTTTGGCATATTCTTTTCAACCATTAATGCCTGTGAAACTTTTGCAATATACCTATTTTTTCTTTCTGCAACCCCATTTTACTATGGGATATACCTGCAAGTAAATTGCCTCTTTATCCCATGAGTCCTCAAGAAGCCACTAAACTCATTAGAGAGATACTCTCCCCCTCGATCTGATCTCAAGCACTTCACTTTCAACTACCTTGAATGATTTGAAGTGCTCAAATACATCACTCTTTTCCTTCATAAAATATACCTATAACTTCCTTGAACAATCACCAATAAATGTGACAAAGTATTTGCTGCCGCCAAGAGATACATTTTGTGTAGGCCCCCAAACATCTGTATGCACTACATCAAGTATATTTCTGCTCACTTCTCTGTCATAGGAGAAGGGTTGTCTCGCTTGGTTACCAAGCTGGCATGCTTCACAGAATTTATGAAATTCCGCAACTCTAAAAGAAGGCAAACTTGTAACCAATCCTCTGGACTGCATTAATTTTAGCCTTTGCACATTTGCATATCCAATACGTTTATGCCATATGTCAATGTCTACAACTACTCCTTTTCCTTTAGCATACATAGCAGCATCCATTGCAGGAATTCTAGCATCTAAAGTGAACGCATGTCCAACTTTACTTCCTTTTGCGACCAACCTGCACTTATTATTAAAGTCTTCTACAAAAAAACCTTTTGCATTGAATCGAACCTACAATCCTTGCTCTACCATTTGGCCAATAGACACTAGATTCTTTGTGATTGATGGCACATGTAATACATCTGTCAAACTCTTTGTCTGGCCATCATACAAGGACAAGGGAACCTTTCCAATGTGTGAAATTGGGTGGCACATAACCTAGATTTTATAAGTCCTACATCTCTCCAAACCATTCAACATGGCTAGTTATATGATTAGATGCACCTGAATCGACATACCATACATCATCATGTGTCCCCTTTCTTGTAACTGCATTCATCATATATTGCATAATAAACAGACACTCATTTTTGTCTTCATTCTGTCATGAAGACGATGCATAGTTTCCTTACTGCAATTTACCATTGCGAATGTCATCCTTCTTAGCATAACAATGGGCTGCAATATGACATGACGTGCCACAATAATGGCAAAAAATAGTAGAATTTATAGAACCTCTATTCTACCATCCACCTCTTCCTCTAGAGCTCCCCCTGCCTCTAAAGTTTCCTCAGCCTCCTGAAACTTGCATTTCACCAAATTGCTTATTGAACCTATTTTGCTGGTTATTGCCAGCACGTCCCATACCATGGCCTCTCGAAGAGGATCTACCATGTCCCTTTCCTCAACTTGAGTAAAATACTTGGACACATTTACCATTTTTTTCAGATGAGTCACCCTGCATATTGATCTCTTCGGTAATCATGAGAGAGATCAGCTCATCAAAATCTGGAAATGGCTTCTGTACGTATACTGAAGTAACAAATGTTTTTCATGCACTCTCATTATTAAAGCCACTCAAAGTGGATGAAACCAAATCATCATCATCAGGCATTGCATCAATTGCTGCTAAAGCATCTGCAATGCTTATCATCTTCAAAACATACTCATTGACAGCCATTTTCCCTTTCTTCAAGGTATTCAACTCTTGCTTGAGTTGAATCTTTTGTGCCTTTGTATTTACTGAAAACATGTTCTCAAAAATTGTTCAAGCTGCATGTGAAGTTTCTGCATTCCTGATATGTCCCAACATCGTATTATCAATGACTGCAGATAGCCAGCACATCACCTTTTTGTCTTTTGCATTCCATTCTTTCCATGCTTTTAATTCATTTGCAATTGGAGGGATACCCAGCTCTGGCTCATTTTCTTCACTTGAAACAAACTCATAAAGGCCAGCTTCAATGAGGAAGTTCATCACACGAAACTTCCATGAAGGGTAGTTGTTCTTTTCGAGCTTCTCAATAATGGAATTTCCACTATTCTCTACCATTATCATAAAAAAGAATACAACACAACAAGCTAGTCTTCTCTACATCCTTTCACAACAAGTGCATAGCAATACATCAAGCAACATTTTTCCTTGACTACTCAATAATACATGTAATCTGCAACTTGTTTGCAGATAAAACTTAACATTTTTCCTTGACTACTCAATAGTACATGTAATCTGCAACCTATTTGCAGATAAACCTTATGTTTGCTTCCTGGCAAACACCTCAAAAATTATAGATTCGAAATATGTAACCTGTGCACCCACTTTTGATTAATATAGGTGAAATCACAGTGTACCCTGAAACTACTGTTTGTAACTTTGCCGCTCTAAAACAGGACCTGAAACGGCCTCAGATGCCAAAAAGAACTACGAGAAAGCCCTAAATGGCTCGTCTAGCAGAATACATAGTGCTCTGCTTGCACACCGAATCTCACAGCAATGTGAGATTTTCACTCTACCATGCTTCGGGTGCCCTCCACATGCACTATCCAAGAGAGAGAGTGGAAGAATGGAAGAGATTCTTACTTGGTGCTTGCCTGCTCAAACCTTGCTTCTTCTCCTTCACTTCAGCCTTCAAAATCATTGACGCAGCTCTGATACCATGCCAAGAATTGTGTGGTGGGGGGACTTGCTTGAGCTGCTGCGCCAAACACACACTGTATACACAAGAGAAAGCTCACTCAAGAACACAAGAAGAGAGATGGAGGCCAAAAAGTTTTCTTGTTGATTTCTTCTTCTTCTTCCACACATGATACAATGTACACAAAGTATAGATAAGATACAACATAAAGGAAAGTGGCCTACTAAGTCAAATATTGCATAATAGACTACACTAATCGATTGGCACTATATCTTTTCCAATTGCAGGTAGGTGTAACAAACTAAATATGATAAGTGATAAGTTAGTGGCCATGTGAGTATCATAATGACCACCAACATGCTAAGTGTAGACGTGCGGACCCATCTAGCTAGGCGGTCCATCATCAACGTCCGCAGGTCTTGAGCTTGCCATCTCAACATCTTTGTGTGGCTTCCTCGGTCTCTCTTCATTCTATAGATGCTTCATTAAGTAGCACTATGCCACCATTGTAGCACTTTTGACTAATTGCTTTAAAAAGGAGTCGTTCTTTTGGGATGCCACTGCTGATCATAGCTTCAAACAATTAAGGGACATGCTTACTTTTGCCCCCATCCTTGTCTGCCCCTGACTTCTCTAAGCTGTTTACCATTCATTGTGATACCAATGGTAGGGGTATTGGTGCAGTATTGTTGCAAGAGCATGATGTGATTGCATTTGAGAGCCATAAGCTCAATGAGAGGGAGATGCAAATGAATGTATATGACTAGGAGATGTTGGCCATCCTCCATGCCATCAAGAAATGGCACCACTATTTATATGGCAATCTCTTCTAAGTAAAAAGCAACCACCGAGTCCTCCAGTACTTCTTGACTTAGTTCACTTTGACTCCTAAGCAAAGGCAATGGGTGGGAACCTTACAAAACTATGTCTTTGACATTTTGCACACTCTGGGCAAGGATAATATTGTGGTTGATTCACTCTCTCGAATGTGGGCATGCAGAGTATCCTCTATTTTAGAATTGCATAGTGATTGGGTTGAAGAGCTTCAAGAGGCTTACTTGTTAAATGATCACTTCAGTCACATATTCTAGAAATTGTAGCATGGGGTCATGGTTGAAAACTCCTAATATCAGCTCAGGCATGGCCTTATTTGGTCCCATGGCAAGATTGTCATCCCGCACGCTTCCTCGGGGCTTCACACAGAAGATAATGGAAGAGATGCATTCTCATTGGAAAAGCTTATGGAGGGATGCCAAGGACTTTGTGACCAAATGTGTTCCATGCCAACAGAATAAGGACACTACACTTAGGCCCGCTGGCCTCTTGCAACCCCTCCCTATCCCTGAAGGGAAATGGACTCACATCATGTTGAATTTCATCATCACAATGGACTTCATCATTGACCTTCCCGAGACCAAGAAAGGGTGGAATAGTATATGTGTGGTAGTTGATTGCCTTACCAAAGTTGCCCACTTTATCCCCACTAAGACTTAATACACTGCCTCTTAGGTAGCCACTCAATTTATGGAAAATGTCTTCAAGTTGCATGGCTTACCAGAAGTCATAGTACATGATCAGGATGCAAAGTTTATGAGAAACTTCTAGCATATAGTTTTCACATCCATGGGGACCCATCCACTACATACCACCCTTAGACTGATGGCCAGACTGAAAGAGTGAACAAATATCTGGCTTGAGACATATTTGAGGCACTTTTGCCATGATGTACAACACAGTTGGGATACGTAGCTCCACTTGATTGAGTTTGCATATAATAACTCCACACACTCTAGCATTGGAGTTTCCCCTTTTGAGGTCTTATACGGGTATAAGGTTCCCCTCCCAAGAGTCTTATTTAATGATAAGATAAGCCCTTAGAGTGAGGATGAGTTGGATCGCATGCAAGCCTTTACTTTAGCAATGTAGAGTGAACCTTCAAAAGGCCCAAACACACACGAAACTCTATGCTGATGAGAAAAGAAGGCATTTGGAATTCCAGGAAGGGGAATTGGTCCTTTTGAAAGTGCCTATGTCCCGCTACTCCACTCTCAAAGAGGGCAACAATAACAAGCCGGGTCCACCGCTTCTATGGCCCATACTAGATTCTAAAGAGAGTTGGTGACTTGGCCTACCGCTTAAAACTTCCCCCTACCACCAAAATCCACAATGCGTTTCATGTCAACTAGTTGAAACCCTTCATAAGCTCCTTAGTGGACTATGTGGAAGAACTTCCCCCCATAGATGAAGAAGGCATCACTCAGTATATCCCTGAGGCAATCATTGGGTAGTGAGATAAGCACTCAAGGTCTCGATCCATTAAATAATAACTTATCAAATGGCAAGGCCTAACCCCTAGAAGAAGACTCTTGGTTCCTAGCAACCATTGTCAATGAATTCTCCCACCTCCAAGAGGCCCAATGGACTGAAGACTAGCTGGTTATGCCCCATTTGACCACCCTCCTCCTGCAAACTGTACATTGTTTTAGAATAATTTTTTACTTATCCAAATCTCAGGCATGTGCATCCTATATAGAGACTAAAAGTACTTGTCATAAGCTCCATTTCAACATGTGGCACGTCCTATTTGGAGCAGCCTATCAAAAGTTATGACCCGTTTACCTCAATAGACCAGTCCTGGATAGCATGTTGTCCCTAGTCTTTACCCACCCATTTTTAATTGTAAAAAGAGCTCAGAGTAGTACTCTGCAACCCTCCCTTAGCCCACCCATCACTCCCCTTTAGGGCAAAAACCTTCAGGGTGGAGATGGATTGTAACAAGCAGGATACATACAAACTAGGGGTTAGACACCCAATCACACTGACTGGGGTATATAAGGTGTAAGAGTCCTAAATTAGGGCAATCAGTTATTATCAAGAACCTACTCTTCACCTTCATCTCCAACTTCCATGGCTTCCTCCTTTCTTCTCTCTTCTTTTCTGTCTTTCTCTCTCCTCTTCTAGTCTTCTTTTCTCTTCTTCTTGCTTTCCTTCTCTCTCTTCAGCTCTTCTCCTCTCTTCTCTCAACTTCATTCATTACAGAGGCTATCTCTTTGGCACATGATGCAAAAAGAAATAAACTAAAGGTCGGTGACAATTTTTAGCTTTCACGGGAAATAGTATGGACAACAACAATTCTTATTTTAATTCTTTTTGTGCCTCCAACTTTCAATTTGGAAAGAATCGTCCTAATTGTCAAACCCTTGGATGCAAAATTTTTATAATAATGTAAGCCAACCTACTTTAAATTCTAATTGCAAGATTTCTCATCTACCTTCTAATCTGTCTAAGCCATCTGAACCTTAAATGTTAACCCAAGTGTCTCAAATACCAATTCCAAGAGTGTAATTTGTTATAAATGCAATCACTCTGGCTATATTGTGAGTCGTCCTATGGGCAATACTCATGATTGGAAAAAGCCTGCTGTATATTCAAATTATCTTAGAGCTGATGAAGCAATTGAAGACCTTGAAGTGATGCTTGATTTTGACGAAGCCACGCTTACGGGAAAAAACTCTAACGATATTGATGAAATTGTTGGTAAAATTTCTATCCATGCTTTATTGAAAATGAGATGTAAAATCCATAATAATAAAACAATTGTTTTGCATGATGACGACATCACACATAACGTTGTTTCAGATAAGGTAGTTAGAAAATTGCAACTTAAAACTATTTCGTCCACTTATAAAATTAAGGCTGCATTTTTAGAGCAATGATACAACGGAACTAAAGAAGTATATGGATTTGAAATTCACATTGGATCTTACAGATTAAAAAAAAAAAATTGTAGCACTTTTACAATTTGTTGATGTAATTTTAGGTATGCCTTGGCGGTATCAATTTAGTCCTAATATTGATTATGATATGCATTCTATGCATATTCAACATGAATGTAAAATGCTTTTTCTTGAAGGATTAACAGACATTGAGCTATACCCATTAATTAGTCACACTTAGGTTAAGCATGCCATTCAAAAACAATCTAGAGTTTTTCTCATATGAATTAATGAAGTCAAAGCTTCTAAGTCTAAGTTAACCATAAGATAGAAAATTTTTATTATTAAATTTTGTGATTATTTTTCTTCTAACTTGCCTCTTCAACTTCCTCCATCATGACCTAAGGATCATCAAATCAACACACTATATGACAATCAACCTCCTTGTAATGCTCCATATCACTAATAATTAGGTAGAACAAAAAGAAATGCAAGAATAAGTTGAAGAACTATTAAATAGAAAATCAATTCAACCTAGCATTTTACCTTTTGGAGCTCCCATTCTTTTAGTAAAGAAAAAGAATAAAACCTATCTTATTTGTATATGCTACAGAGCTCTAAATAAAATTATTGTTTAAAAATCGAGATCCAATTTCTCCTATGGATGATTTGTTGGACAAATTGCAAGGTGTTACTATATTTTTGGCAAGATTGGCCTTAAGTTCGATTATCATCAAATCCACATGGCTACACCTGACATTTATAAAACTACCTTTAGGATCCAATTTGGCATTACGAATTTTTAGTAATGGTCTTTGGTCTTCCTAATGCACCTACCACTTTCAATAGGATGATGATGTGAATATTTCTAAATTTTCAACATTGTCTTATTGTCCTTTTCGGATGTTATACTTGTTTTTAGTAACATTAAAATAGAACATGAAAACCATTTATATTTAATTTTTGGTTTACTAAAACAAAATCATCTTTTTGCTAACCCAAAAAAGAGTTTAAAAAAAAATCAAAATTGAATATTTAGGTCATATTGTGTTTGCTAAAGGAATATAAGTTAACCCATGCAAAATTGAGGCTATTGATACATGACTTACACCCAGAAATGTGCATGAAGTCTACTCATTTTTAGGTCTAGCCAGTTTTTAACGTAAATTTGTTAGAAACTTTTCATTGCTTCCTTTGTCATTAACTTTGTTATTAAAGAAGCATTTTGTATTTCATTGGGGGAGTGACAACCAATATTGATCGTTTGATTTACTAAAGGATGGATTAACTCAAGCACATGTTTTACAACTCTCTGATTTTAATAGACCATTTTTTCTAGCCATTACTGATGCTGGTGGTTCTGGCATTAGTTTTTTTATTGATGCAAGATGACCATCCAATTGCATACTTTAGTTATAAATTGAAACCTTTTGAACTTAAGTACAGTACATATGACAAGTAACTTTTAGTTGTAGTACATGCATTGCAAATATGGAAACATTACTTAATGGGCTTATAATTTATGATTAAGATAGATCAACAGAGTATCAAACACCTTCTTTCTCAAGCACAAATTTTCAATAGGCATATTCAATGGGCATCTTTCATTCAGTCTTTCCATCCTTTAATCCAGTATCAACCCAGTAAAGAAAATGTTGTAGCTGATACATTAAGTTGTAGACTATTTGTAAACAATATTTCTGTGCTTTCTACATCTTCATTAGATGCTATGAAAAATACTAATTTTCATGATGCTTAGTTGAATGTCTCAAAACCAATGGATTCCTCTTAATAAATTTTCATCACTCCTCCTTTGTGTGTTACTTACACCTTTCATCATTTTGTTCTCCAAGAAGTTCACAATCCACCTTATCTGGGACATCATGGTATCATTTCATATCGTAATTTGTAAGAATATTTTTATTGGCCTCACATGAATCAAGATGTTTCTATCTTTGCTTCTAAATGTCTTATTTGCCAATGAATTAAAAGATATCATGGTAAGCCGTATGGTTTATTAATGTCTTTACCTATTCCTAACTTACCTTGGAAACAAATCTTGGTGGATTTTATTACTAGTTTGCCAATGACTTCTTTACAAAATAATATTCTTTGGACTATTATCGATAGATTTAGGAAGCAAGCATATTTTATTTTGTATAAGAAAACTCTAACTGCTTCAGAGGTTGCTAGTCTTTTTCTTAAGCATATCTTTGTGCATCATGGTCTATCCAACATTATTGTATCTAATCATGATCCTCGTTTTTGCAATAATTTTTGGATAACTCTATTCGCTAACCTTGGTACTAAAATTGATTTTAGTTCAGTCTTTCATCCTAAAACTAATGGCAAAACTGAAGCTACTAATATTACCATTCTTGATTTAATTTGTGCCGATACTATTTCTTCACTTGACACATGGGAAAATATTTACATCTTTTAAATTTTTTCTATAATAATACACCTCACTCTGTCCACCAATAAATCACCTTTTGAAATTATCTATGGTCACAAAATGCTGACACCAACACTTCATTTAAGTCAAAAAGTGCCTTCTGTTGATGATTGGATCCATACTCATTTCACTATTTTTGAACAAGTTACACAATTGATTGCTAAGGCCCAGCAATCCTATACAAGTAAGCTAATAAGAAATTTCAAGCTATGCGTTTTAAAGAAGGTGATTATGTTTGGTTGCGAATTGAGAAACCTCGATTGCACAGTGTTGAGAAGAATCCAAATGTTAAACTTGCACCTAGATTTTATGGACCATCCAAAATTCTTCATTATAACAATGTTAATGCTTTTAGATTAGAATTGCATGCCCATTGGAAAATTCATAATACCTTTCATATTACTCTTCTTCGTCCCTTTAAAGACCCATTACTTGCCCATCTTGTGTATGATTCTCCGCCATTGCTTGAAGATGATCATGAACTTTTAATTCCTAAATCTATTATTGATATTGATTATATGACCGCCCGCACTAGAAATACTTATCCTTTCTATCTTGTAAAATTTCAAAACCATCCTATTGAGGAAGCTCAATGGATGATTGCATGTGCTTTTCATGGTGCTCCACATTTATTGACTCCACATCTAACCAATAGCAATTGCAGACAATTGCTATCCCACTCTAGGGATATGTTGCCAAGTAGCACCTACATGAGGGGATCAACGCCTTCAATGGTTTTCCCTTATGTGTATGTTAACGGGATGAGTGTCTTGAATGGTTCTCAGTTAGAATGGGACATGTTCCTAAGAGAAAATTACATTTCGTCTTGGGCGGAAGGTTGATGGGGATACCTATCCTCTTTGGGTGGCGTGAGACTTGCAAATGTGAACATGGGTAAAGCCGTACATGGGTGATGACACAATATTAATATCTCAAGTGCTAATGTCTATGTGATTTGATTATTTAATGTAATTCTAATGATTATTTGATTTATTATAGCTAATTATATTTATTCAATTAATTATTTTTCTAACACACTTTTAAAAAATTTTGATAGCTGATATGTAGAGCAAGATGAATTGGATATATGTGGCAAGTACAATTTATTCCATAGACTTCCTCATTGAATTATTTAAATAGACACACCACCATTTATTCTAAGGCATGCATACATCCTCTTTGAAAATATTTAATAATACTTGAGATTCTAGGAGACATAGTGACGATATTCAAGAAATATTTTATGGCTCTTAGCAGTTGTGAGTTGTGCAATTGATTGCGATCATTTATTCAGTAAACTCAAGCTCGTTTATCAAAAGAGTGATTGTAAAGGGCCTATCTTTGGGCAAAGCAAGATTCATTTTAATATTACAAATACAGCATGGAGGAGATGCCTACTCCATGTTTAGGGGAGATTGCACCCAATAGTCTATCGCTCAAATTTGCTTTACTCTTCTTTAAGCCTACTTTGAGTCTTATGAGCCATGCTTTCAATTCATAAGTAAAAGAGAGTGAGGGAGAGCTTCTTCCTCATACATGCAAGTCTTGCATTCGACCTAAGTACAACATGCCAAGTTGGAGGTGGAGCTATATAGAACTATGGTTTGGCAAAAGGAGAGGTGCTTGTGGCTTGCCAAGGAGAGGGGCGTTGTTCAAACAATGAGAAGAAGGGGTTGGCCCCCACTTAGGATTAGCCTTTACCATGCCTTACCTTCAACAATCATGGCAAAATCCTTAACTTTAATGGTGAACTTCATCAACACAAGGAGTTTCTCTTCAACTCTTCCCCACATCTTTGATAGAGGGTCAAGGCTTACACCAAGTTATATCAACCACAATAGAAAATCCCTTGGGATTTACCACAACACCTCCAAGAAAATCGACATAGGCTATGATCAAGTCTAGCCCAACTCAAAATGGTTAAAAGATCGATACAAATACAAACTACCTAACTTGTAACAATGAAAACCCCTCACATATCTCTACTACCACAACTCTTTTCACTAGCATGTTGGAATATCCTCTTCTTTGCCACATTCATTTTTGTTTTCTTTCCACTTTTTCCTTGGTAGTGTTTGATGAAATCACTCCATGCCTACCCCAAGTCGTACTTTTTGACATATCTTCTCTAGGTGCACCCCTCTATTTCTCCCACCACTCCTTTCCCAAGTACTAGATTATGACCACCTCATAAGTAGTTCCAACCATGAATAGTTGGAAAGAGTAGTGATGGAGCTAGATTTTCCTAGGTGTATCATTGTATCATCCTCATAAAGGATCAACACTATCAACAAATAGCCATCTTTTGTCTTTCTAGTATATAAGTAGTAGTTTGTCTCACTTCTCTTGTAGCCATGAGATTGCATAAATGCATAAAACTTATTGTACCATTCTCATGGGGCCTCCCTCCCTTAGAGCGATTGTGTGTGATGTGCATACAAAAATATGCGAGGCTTGCCCTATGTCTTTCATCTCAAAGCTCTTCTTGAGCCAAGTCCTCAAAGCATCTAGCTCATCATGAGCTCTCCTAGCAATAATCAACATATCATTGATATAAAGTACCAAGATAATAAGGCTAGCATCATGGGCCTTCTTCATGTATAAACATGGATCCATATCACTATAGTACCATTCTCTAGGTATTTGCTTAAGGCCATAAAGACTCTTTCTGAATTTACACACTAGGTGCTCCTTGCCTTTTTCCATAAAGCCCTTTAGGTTGTTGCATATGGATATATTAATGCAAATCCCCATGCAAAAACACCAATTTCACATCCATCTGATAAACGTCCAAATCTAACTATGCAACCAAGGCCAAAACCAATTGTAGGATAGCCATCTTAACTATAGGAGAAAAGACAATCAAAGTCAACACCATGCTCTTGCTCAAAATCCATAGCAACTAATTTGACCTTGTATGCTGGCTTGGGGCATCCAAGGGTACTCTTCAACTTATATACTTACTTGCATGGCAATGCATGTTTCCCATTGGGCAAAGGAACCAAAATTCCATGTATGGTTTTTATTCAATGAATCAAACTCAGACTTCATCGCCCTCTCCCAAGAGTAACTATCATTTCTATGCATGGCCTCCTCATAATAAGTAAGGGACTCACTAGAATCTGTCACCATAACATAGTCCATGGAGGTGCTAATTGATCATTATCTCTAGTAGATCATCTCAAAATAGGTTGTGCGGCCTATATATCTTGTCCAACATCATCATGATCATGGGCCAGTAGAATATTAGCTTTATAAGATGTCTAGCTGGTTGCATTGTAATAGGAAGCTCCTTCTAAAATATCACCTTGTGTACCTCAACTACTTGCTTAGGAGGCTACTTATGCATCTTCTTCTCATGGAAAACAACATCATGGCTGTGAATAACCCGCTTCTGTAACTCTTCAAACAGATCGTCCCTTAGTTCGAAAGGCATACGCCTTACTTTCTGCCGTATAGGACGACTGCCCTCTTTCAACGGAATTGTATGAACAGCAAGACTAGGAGGAATGCCCCTCAGCTCATCATAACTCCAGGCAAAGATATCACGGAATTCCTAAATCAAGGCCACATAATCCTCCCTTTCTGCTGTGCTGAGCATAGAACCTAATTTGATTGGCCGCAAATCATCAGGCGTACCAAGGTCTAGCTCAATAACATCTGCATCTCTTATACGATCTTGGCCCTCTATCGGCTCATTCAAAGTGATTTGATAGATGTCTTCCGTAGTGGATCCCTCTTTGGACTCATCACTCGATGATGTCTCACTGGCAGATAAATCTTCTAATGTCTCCAATTCTGTAGAAGATAGAGGAGCTCTCTCACTCTGCGGGGACTCAGGATAAGCATCAACCACCACACGCTGGGCACCTCTACCGAACATTAGTCGACCGGCAGGTATATCTACTTGGCAGTCCGCTTGCAAGATCCAAGGTCGTCCGAGTAATACTTGGTAACTTGGACGGCCTGCAAAACGAATCACCCTAAAGTCCAACATGCATTCTACATTTGCAACAGTGACATGGACCTTAGTAATGCAGCCTTCCGGCTACCTCAAGCTATCATCTGCCATTCTGAGGATTGTGGAGGTATCTTTCTGGATCGCAAGACCCAACCTTTCCATCAGTTCAGAACTCATAATGTTAACAGATGATCCCGTGTCGACAATGGCATAATCTACTAATATCCCATCGACATAGGCTGCAACCCTTGGGCAATGCTTCTCAGCATGCTCAAACCAGTCATCACCAACTCGTGCAATACCCAAAGGTTCTACGATATACCCAGTATGTAGGATCTTCCTAAATTCCTTGCGTACTCCTGGGGAAAGCTTAATAAGCTGTAAAAAATTCACATCCGGCTTGACTTCGCAAAGAGAGCTCGCCAAATCGAATTCATGATAGTTCGATAGAGCTCGCTTTTAACGCCAAACCATCCGCTCTTTAGGTCGCTGAACCGGCTTTATTGCCTCTTTCTTAACTTTCACCTTCTTCTTTGGTGGTTCCTTATTGGCTTTACTCTCTACGGGCTTCAAAGGTCCCCCTTCCATGGCAGGATCCAAAACTTGCATTCCTTTGTCGCCTTGTTTAGGGTTTTCGTCGACAGGCTTATCCTTTGTCGGCTTCTCTACCCTTTTGACCTCTTGTAAGAACAGCTCGCAAATTAGAGGTTTCAGCATCATTAACGCGTACAGCCTCAATCAAACTAACCCCACTACCACTAGGTAGCTCCTCCACTGTAGTCTTTGGTCGTTGAAGTATTTGTTTAGGCCCATCTTCTCGCTGGGAATCATTTCCTTGCGCACGATGATTAACAGGCCCTGGTTGCCGACTTCCTCGCTGGAGGGAACTGATCTTACTCCAACAAGTAGCTGCTAAATGGCCGGATTTTCCACAGATGTTGCACTTAACATTTGGGCAATTTCTTGGATAGTGCTGCCCACCACACCATTTGCAACTAAACCTCGACGGTGCACCCTCATCTGGGTATCTACTTCCTATCAAATTTTGTTGTTTTTTAAGGAAGTTGACATCAACGGCTATTTGCCGATACTGCTCCGTAATCATGTCGGTATAATGCTTCATCATGTCCTTAACCTTGCTAAGAACATTGGAAGCGCTCGACTCATAGCCTTGGTCATTACCATGTCGTTCCATCGGCCTAACTATTCGATTAGGCACTGGTTGTTGAGCCACAGGCATGGTGTTAGAATTGACCGCCTGGCCTCCACCGTTTGGAGTCATTTGACTGCCCGTAGGCATCGACATGCTAGGGGGAGCTGGTAATAAAGGGACATTCTGCATCATGCTCCCTCTCCCATTAGGGTTAGCCATCGCTATCCCTTGGCCACTACTGCCATTGGCCATCGCCATATTGTTTCCCAATACTAAACTCGTATTAGAATTGCCTCGAGAAGCGTAGGCTGCTTGTAGTCGGGATTCCACCTCTTGTGCTCGTGTAATGGCAGTATATATATCCCCCAAGGGGACACTACTCAACTGCAATTGGATATTAAAGTCCAAACCATGTAGGAAATATTACAATTGGGCAGCTGCGGGGATAGGAATAGAGGTGTCCAACTTACGGAAAACCTCTTTTATTTTCTTCGCATATGCACGAATATCCTCGTGTGGTTCTTGGCAGGTCATGTTGAGTACACACAACCAATATTGCCCACCCCTTTCAGGGGCAAACTCCCTTCGAAAAGCTCCATAAAATGAATCAATATTCAATATGGTTCTGGCTTCTAAACCATGATACCATATAGTGGCTCTTCCTTTGAGAGTCATGTTGAAGAACATCATTAAATGTCCTTCTTCCTGAATGCGACAGTTAAACATCAGCTTTTGAAACTCCCTAATGTGGAGTTTCGCATCTTCCTCAACTAACCCATTAAAAATGTGTAGCGGGTAACCTAGAGCCGGCAAATCCATCGTTCCTGCTGGAATTGCAATAGGTTACGCCATAACGAAAATTGGATTTGCACTACGAATAGGGGACGGTGGGATTACACCTCCCGCACTTGATATAGACTAACTTATGGCAGAAAGGGGAGCAGTAGAGCTTCCACCTTCTCCTAACTTACTGCTTGTGGCACCAAGACCACTAGATCCACTCCCTCGTAAGGGTTCAGCACCGCGACGCTTAGGGGAATATCTCCTAAAAATTTCAGCACGTCGCCTAGCTCTTTCGTCTCTCTCTTGCTTTTGGATTTCTGCTAGACGATGCTTATCAATAAATAACGGATCAATCACAGTGTCTTTTGGCATAAACTGCTAGTTGGTCCCTAGATAACCAGGATTCGAGGACCGCCACTTTTAAGCGGCTCCCGGCAGACGCACCACTGACGGAACCTAGAACGGGTCGGCACTGGCTCGTGCACTAGCCGGACCTCTATCACACGCGCTCAACAAACCCACGGCCTCGCAGCCAGGAGCGTTGATAACACATACATTGCCTTCCTAAATGTCTTGGGTTTGTATTACGTCGTTTGTAGTCCACTCTTCTCTCACCCACTACTCCTCAGAGGGAGTCCCTTACGCATTGCCTAACGGCACGAAGCGCAAACATAGGGGGTCCTCCAACGGCTGAATGCCACCACCCCTCTGCGACTCTCCTACACCTTGGGGATTGGCCCCTCGATGCGTCGCTCAACATATAAACATTTCACACAAAATCCACTCGAGGTACCATTTAATCATATACAGGAATGTACCATTGTCCTTACTTCTCTTTCCCTTAGACCTCACGTCTAGCCTATGGCTTAGGGTGTCCTGTCTCTCACTCAACGTGGGTCAAGATCCTAATGAAAACAATTGTTGTGCATCCAGGATTTCTGATACCTTTAAATATTTCCATGATTTATGCATATTGTGGATGCCAAGTGCTCAAACAATTATGAAATCAATATTGTGCACATGCGAAAAACATCCTTTCAATGATTTTCAACTACCGTTCTTATGCAGCGTTGCACGAACCTAGAACTAAGGAAATCCTCGTGCTATTAGGCTCTTATTTTATAATTATTCACCGACCTATATGGCATGCAACCAAAAGCCAGCAATCTTTTCATCATGTTACTCCACATTTGGACACATTTTAACCACTCTACCCTCCCATCGATCAAATGTTGCATTGTGGTATGGATTTATAGGGCATTTTGCCATCATTTTATGTGTAAAAAGCGGGAAGAACACACTAGAACAAGAAGGTGGGGTTGAACTGAGGCAAATCCTCATGCTTCAGTCCCCACAAACATTCACAAACGTTGTTCTTAATTTTCATTAATTTTCCGCACCCAAAATGCATTTTTTCCTATTTTTTATGGTTTTTCTCTATTTTCCTCATTTTTCCCTTATTTTTTGCATTGTTTAATTACTAAAAATTAAAAATAGGTTATGGGCTGTGGCCCTTAGTTCCTTCTTGCAGCAAAAATGAAAATTTAGTTGGTGTTCCTATTCATTTCCCCATTTTTATGCCCAAAACCATCATTTTCCCTTGATTTTCCATATTTTACGTGTTTTAGTGTATTATTTTGAGCCACAATATGCATATTTTTCTGATTTTCTGATTATGATCAACAAGTACTCATGGAAAACAACAACATAAACAATTTTTAGCCCACATGAACAACATTTTATTAATCAAAAGCCATGAAATCTCAAATTTCCTTTGAAAAAAAATTGAATTACCGCTTATTTGCGTGTTTTGGGTTTCATGTCCATGGCTGCAAATCTGAAAATCAGCAGCACTTCATGCTCATGACGATCACAAATCACCATTTCCAGCCCGGGAAGCAATCCGATCCATGCCGGACAAGCCTTCACCATTCTTTCTTCTTCCTTCTTCTTCCCACATGAACTTGCCTTTAGAAGAGAGAGGGGGAGGAGAGAGAAAGACTAAAATCAGAGATCTTCAAAGAGACCATCATTGCCCGAGCGAAGGGCGGCGAAATGACCAGCATACAGAGGGGAAGCAAGGGCCATGATCATTGTGATGGGTTGTATTGAGGTTGCATGATGCCTCCATCTCCATCAAGCGCATTTTTCGGCGCCTGATGGCGCCCTCTTCTTCCACGTTTTTTGCCTCCTAAAAAATGCCACGATTTGATGCCACATTCAAATGCTACATGCCCTCCCCCAAAGGTCATGACCACTTGGCCAAACTCTGGTCCACCTTTTCAAATCTTGCCCACTTTGTGGCTATTTCCCCGTCCGGACTCGGAATTGAGCTCTGAAAAATCTTGGGCGTCTGGCTTAGCATCCCGCATTGGCCAGTAGCTCGTGTCAACCCGCACGACTATCTGAAAAATTATGAAAAATCAACAAGTGTCGCTCGGGTACCTTTAAAGCACTTTGGCACTTAAAATCATCCTAGATCGAGCTGCCGCCTTTGACGTTGCAAATTTTTCCCTTGATATTCATAATTTTTAGCTATTTTTAAGCACTCTCCGGCACCAAAATTCCGCTCTCAAAGATACAAAGAATGCAACTAGCAATACGTAAGCATAGACCACCAGTACCAAAGACTCTCATGAACTCAAAGTGTTAGTAAACCATATGTTTACCATAGCACAGAGGAACGAAAAATGGAGCAGAAGTGCGGGAAAAATGGAAGAAGGAGACAACCAAGAAGGCACAGGACAAAGGAAGAAAAGGCGTCCTGGATGGAGGTGAGACTCTAAAAATCTGAATGACGGTGTCACCTCGAGAAAAGAAAAGAGTAAAAGCACGCCATTAAATATGAAGGCGTTCTCGAATCCTTGTAAAATGAGCGCCGGGCTCACTCCTGTGCCAATTGTATGCATTAATGGGAACGGGATAAGTTAGAATGGTGGAAAATAGGAAAAGAGGGCCTAGGCTAATGGCCGGCCATGTAAAAAGCGGGGATGACCGCCCAAAAAGTAGGGCATGTATATAAAGTTCAAAAGTGAATGAGAAGTTCATTCTTGGGTGTGGCTAAAGCTTCTTCTTCTTCTTCTCTTGCTTCTTACCTTCTTCCTTGTGCTTGAGTGAGGGATTGAGGGAGTGTGAGGGAGTGAGGGAGTGAGTGTGTGTGAGTGAGGGATCGTGGAGAAGAAGCTCCCCATCTTCTCTCTTCATCTTTCCTTCCCTTCTTCTCTTCTCTCGTCTTGCGCAGCTATGGAGGATGGAGCTTGACAGGGAGGGATTGAGGTTTCTTGAGCTTGCCACAAGGATTGTGGAGCTACCGGAGTGTGAGAGAGAGGAGGGAACTCAATCGAGCATCAAGGTAAGCTCACTACACCCACAAGGTAGGCATTGCACGTCGACTATGTGAGAGGTAGCCATGGCAGCTTGGCTTGAAACGCTTGATCAATAAGCGGTCCGTAGGTCTTTGGGTAGAGCTCCGTAGCTCCCCTACATTTTGGTTCCGTTGCTGGGACCGACGAAATCGAGCCTTGAGTGCCACGCGCATTGTATCGAGCATGGCAGTAGGGTTTGCAGCTTGAACCAGTGCTTGAGATAGTTAGGAGGATTAGGAGGTTTTAATCCCTGGAGCAAGTAAGTATTTTGATTTGTTGCTGAATGTAGAGTAGGACCATCTATCTTTATTTCTGTTTCTGTTCTCTGTTGCAATAGGTTAAGGGTAGGATAGGAAAAAGAAGGGAACAGAAGGGTTTTGTTGTTACTGGAGACAGGGAAGTTGGGGCGCATATTCAGACATCTGGCTGGTGGAGTGTATGAGATTAGTCTCTGAGTCTACAACAGACTGAGGGAGGTAATAAGGGGCACAATAGACTAGGGTGCCCACATTTGATACCCTATTTTCTGAGACGACTGTGAGACTGGGAGCTCGGGAGCAAGTGAGAGAGGGAGAGAGCTACGGGAGATCATGAAGTGCTGACCGATAGAGCGCCCCATCGCTTCGAGGTATGCCAGATGTTTCCCTCTATTGCTCGCATTGATTTGGAACGTGCGGCATGATTTGATAGAGTAGGCATTGACCTAAAGGCGCCGTGCACAACTTGCGGGCCGTCGGCTGCGCCCTCGGGCCAGTCCGTTCGATTCCCAGAATCAGACCGCCGTCCGATTCCCATAATCGGACCAGTTGAATCTGATTCCCAGAATCGGACCAGCCGACCAAGTTGGGCCACTTGTTCGAGTCCCAAACTTGAGCCATTCGACCCATTGCAGTGGTCGGACCACCCCCCGTCCGACTAAGGGAAGCCGGACCAAAGTAAGACTGGACCCGCGCGTCCGAGTCCCAGAATCGGACCAGACCCGTCCGATTCCCATAATCGGACCAAAGCACCAGAGCTTGAATAGAAGGTGATTCACCTAGGCCACAGTCCTAGGAGCCCTGGTCACATCTCTCACCCCTCCCAGGGAACCCAGTTTGATCTTGGAAGTTGGATACCAGACAAGGTGACCGAAGATTCACCTCAAATAGCTAGACACCGGGCGAACATAATTGGGATTGGATGCAATGTTCGGCGACCAGCCAACCAACTAACCAACCCTGAAGCAGGATAGGGGATGCAGCAGGGTCTTTCTGTAAGACTTTAGAGTGGCCAAGACTTGCACCAAAAGCCACATCAGGCCACAACCGTAGGCAGTGGGGTGGAGCCTACATCAGGCATTTAGTGCATCCTCACCTCACCTTCTGATTTCATCACCTAGGGTGCACTACAAGGAAAGGAAAAGCCTGCTTCCACACTGAGCACTAGAAAGCACTAAGCACAAGTTGTGGATGAGATTAATGACGATTTTTAGTAACAAGGAGCTTAACAGGAAACATAATAATATCAAGGAACCCACTACTAGAAGAGGATCCCAAGGCATAGCGGGCTACTAGGGAACTCCATTTGTAGGGCCTTGAGAGGACACGAAGATCTGGAGGACCACAACATAGAGAATCGGACACCACCAGAGCTACTCAAGTTGATCGATGAACCAGTGAAACAGGAAGCGGAAGCAATGTCAGGATCCCAAGGTGGACCAGGAGAGGACAGACTGGACTCGGGAGAATTCCCAGTCATGGTGCAGAAGTTAGTCAATGAGTATGACTTGCTGGCCAGGATGGTAGTTCAGGGTAGGCCAGTAGAGGAAGTGGTAGCGACCCTAGAAGAGGAACGAAAGGAAATCAAAAGGGTGCTAGAGAGTATGATTGCCTATAACCATGAGCAAAAGGCTAGGAAACTCCAACAAGATGTGGATATGTTCGAGCCCCACGTGCTGGCCCTGGCTGGAGCAGCAAAGGCAGGACCAAATGCGGAGAGAGAGCGGGCAGTGGAGGCTGACTTGCCATTAAGTGAACTTGTAGGCGTGCTGGCCCGCGCATGTGCTGGCCCTGGCTGGAGCAGCAAAGGTAGGACCAAATGTGGGGAGAGAGCGGGCAGTGGAGGCTGACTTGTCATTAAGTAAACTTGTAGCCAGGCGGCTCATGGACAACAAGTCCGCTGAGCAAGGCGCGGCAGCCTTAGCCACAGCCTTACTCTCAGGATTAGGGGTCACACAAGGGGCAATCTAGGATCCCTATAGTGGCGAAACAACTGGACAAGTACGAACCTAGCAACGACCCATATAGCTTTGTGGAGCAGTTCGAACAGGTTTGTGAAGCAAACGACCTCATAGACCCTACACAACGCTCCCAAGATTTTGGGCTATGCTTAGGTGACAAGGGGAGGGTGTGGTACGCCTGCCTGGATGCAATCGAGCATGTAAACTTTGCCCATCTTAAGGACCACTTTATCAAGAGGTTCTCTGAAGCAGGATACTCCGACAACCTCATCGTCCGCTTGATGAATGTCAGGCAGAGAGAAAAGGAGGACGTAAGAGACTACGTCACACATGTACGTAGCCTCTTCAAGAGGATCCCGGCCAATGAGCGTGCTAGCTAGGGTTTTTGATGAAGTAATAAGGGTAGACGACCAACTGAGGGAGCGAAGCATGAGGAACACCAGTCGGGACGGTGCAGGCGAGAGGGCTTCAGAGCGGTCAATGATGTTGGGTGAGAGAGAGAGCTCTAGCGCGGGGGATAAGGGAAAGGGAGTCAACCAAGGCCAGGACCTGGCTGAGGTGAGAATGGAGCTTGCACGTTTGCAAGAACAAATAAGGAAGCCTACACGAGCCCACGTGCAGTGTATACATTATGGTGGAAACCACCTCCCAGCTGAGTGTCAAGATCCTAGATCTAGACCGTGTTCAAGCTGTGGTAGGTTCAGACATGACACGTTGCACTGCAGATTGCCCAGGAGGTTTCCGTATGTGCAGCAATACAACCCTCCTTACCTAGGCAACATGCCATCTAACTTCCTTGGTAGGGGAGCCCAGCTGGCACTCCCAGCACCAAACGACATGAGACCAGTCATCCCTAGGCTAGAGATGAACCCAACAGGCATACCCAGACCACTAGGACCCTACGTAACCCAACCACCAAGTGATGCTCCTATTCATTATGTGGAGGAACCTAGTGAAGAAGAAAGCTATGTAAACCCATACATCTCCTATGACGAGGAAGGCAATCCAGTCCTGATGGACTATTGACCGGTGCCGGTGATGGTGCTAGGCAGAGGAAGAAGCAGAGGCTTTGGAGGACCAAGCTAGGACCCAATCTCATGTTGGACCTGTGGTCATCCAGGCCATATATCATCACGCTACCTAGAAAGGGAACAAGCAAATCAGGACAAGGCTGACCTTAGGTGTGTCGAATGTGGGATCACGCACTTGTTTCCTGACTGCCCTAGGCGAAAACCATCAACCAGTCCGGCCAACGTGCCCTCTATGCCCTTGGGGCTATTTGGCATAGAGACCTTTGGTGGAGAGGATACACCCATCCCATTGCATGTCGTGACGCGAGCACAAACAAGACGAACATGCATCTCACTGTTTGGGCCAAGTAACCTGGACGCAGCCTCGCTGGGAAAGAAAAGCCAGAGGAGAAGGAGAAAGAGAGCAGACGCAAGGATCACTCTTAAGACTGAGGAAGATACAACCTTAGTGGCAGGAAGAGGGGTCACAGACGCCGAGGCAGAGACCTCCACCCCCAAGACGGTGGAACTAGATAGTGCAAAGGTGGGGGAATACCCTTATCCCAGGCGGCAACTCGAGGCTATCGCCAAGGTAAAGGAGTGGGTCAAGGATGCCCAAGAACACCTTAAAGATGTAGAATTCATATTGGAGGATCCGATGGAGGACCTTTCTAGTGCAAGCACACCCGATTTGCCATTGCAACCTCAATCAGGGAATGCACTAACACCATGAGAGATGCCACAAAGGCAAGACTAGGGAGAAGCTTATCAACAAGCTAGCCACGACATGTGGCCGAAGAGTGGTGACCGAGGAGAAAGCCAACTACTCAGCAATCTCCTCACCACCGTAGTAACCACCCCAGTGAACATTAATTTGGGAGACCTGCTTCGGCAACACCCTCCATTGTGGCGAGAATTGAGGCACTGTGTGGAGGGAAAGGGGGAGCATGCTGCCGCTGACTTGCATGAGCAGGACGCAGTCATGCAAATTCCAAGCCTAACGCTGCACTCGGCTCCAAGGTCATTGCACATCAACGCTTTCTGGGAAGGCACGGAGATGCATGCAGTCGTACCTGTCCTAGCCTTAGGGGACGCAACATGGAAAGGAATTGTGGACACCGGTGCAAGGGTTAGTGTCTTGAGCCACGCAATTCTACAGGCCTGGGGAAACCCACCTATGGAAGCGGCTAGGTTCAACGTTACATTGGCCAACAGAATGAAGGTCAAACCATTCGGGGTCTTAAAAAACTGGTCAGTGAAGATCGCAGGAGTGCAGTTTTCCGTAAACTTCATTGTCATGAAGGGGGTGGACTATGACATACTGCTAGGCCGGCCATGGATGAGGAATGCACGAGTGGTCGAAGACTGGGGAAACAACCTCATATTCTTGGGGAATAGGACGGAGGTAGTGAGGGTTGAGATGGACACATGGAAGACTACCCCAGCTGACCTCGATGCCATCTCGACCATGCTAAATGGCAATACCCAGGCGCGCAAGCACTATGGGGCGTTGACCAAGTATATTCCCTATCTTGAGGACGAGAGGGATTGGATGCACGTCTTGGCAACCATTGACCTGCCATTCTCAGATGAGGAAGAGTTGTATAAGCAAGTGGCTAAGTCACCGAGCATGCCAGCAGCAGAGGAGCCCACTGTGCCACTCTGCATGATGGCGGGGAGCTCGCAGGATCCAGGGAGATCGGTCCCGTTCCAACCACCACGAACAAGCTCGAGCTTTAGGGAATCGTAGGGTACCTAACCACTAAACTGAAAGGCAATGAAGCGGCTAATCTAAAGCCCCTAAGTGATCTTTTGGCTTGGCTTGAATGGGAATGGACCAAAGTGCATGATCTCAACCTATCATACAACTGGGCTTTAATCACCAACGAAGAGGAGATTGGAGAGGAGAACCTAGGGGATGACGAGCAGACGGAGGGGCAAGATTCTGGTGATAAGGAGTATGAGCACTGTCACTCTGAGGAGACGGACGAGAGCGAGGAAGGGTTTAACACGATAGATTATGACACTGAAGGGAGAGCAATCGAGCAGATTGAGGCACACTTTAGTCCAAAGTAGGAAAGGGATGGACAAGGAGTCATGCAGATGGAATGCGATAGGACCTGGCTGGAGCAGGTGGGAGCTACGGATTATGAGCAGGCAAGGGTGGCACAATCGCTGGTGGTCCCAATACTAAAGACGGAATCACCTACTGAACTACGACCCCCGGGCGAAACCCCTTCCTCAAGCGAGGGATGCGAGTTTAACTCGGAGTCTGAAGTCAGTACAGAGAGTGATCCCAAAATACCCCAACCCTCTAATGTCAGACACACTAAAGGGGCCTTTCCAATCCACTTAAGGCGCAAGCAGATTAAGGAGGGGATCAGGAAGAAAACTAGAGACTCAGAAGGAGAGAGGCAAAAGAAACCACAGGACCTACCCAAACACTTCACGAAGTTTAAGAAGGGTGATAGAGTGGTGGTTCTGCTAGGAGCAAAGAGACAAGGGCAAGCCAGGGAACCAATTGAGGGACCCGCCAGGGTCAAGGAAGTCAACTTGGCAGAGGAGGGCAAGAAACCACGACCCGTGTTCATTGCTGACGACCTGACCAAGGAGGAGGAGCCTAGGCTGGTTGCTCTCCTGCAGGAGTATGTCAATGTGTTCACCTGGTCCTTGGAGGAACTGAGAGGAGTCACCCATAACATTTCCATGATCCTAGAAGCGGTGCCAACGAAGCAGCGACCTTACCCTATGAATCCCAAACATGCTCATGCGGTGAAGGAAGAGATCGATAAGCTCATGAAGGCGGGATTTATATATGAGATCGAGCACACAGATTGGGTATTGCCCATAGTGATAGTTATGAAAAAGAACGGCAAGATTCGAGTGTGCATGAATTACAAGAAGGTGAATACCGCTACGAAGAGAGACAACTACCCTTTGCCATATACCAAGCACATGCTGGAGAGAGTAGTAGGCAAAGAATCTTACATCTTTCTGGATGGATTCTCAGGCTACAATCAAGTACAAGTGCATCCGGAGGACATGCACAAGACTGCCTTTGCCACGAAGTGGGGTGTCTTTGCCTACATCGTTATGCCCTTTGAGCTAATGAATGCTCCTGCAACCTTCCAATGATTAATGTGCACGATCTTCAAGGATATGTTGCGATGCGAGCTGGAGGTGTTTGTGGATGACCTATGCGTGCACTCCAGTTGGGCCGAACACTTAGAGAGGCTGGGAGCCATCTTCAAACGATGGCGACTATACAAACTCTCGCTGAACCCCTTGAAGTGCCAATTCTGGGTGAAGCACGGATGCATCCTAGGGCATGTAGTGTCACAGAATGGCATTGCCACTGACTTCTCAAAAGTCAGGGCCATTACCAACCTCCCACCGCCCACCAATTACAAGGGCATCCAGAGTTTCTTAGGCCACACAGGATACTACCGACGCTTTGTACTAAACTACGCGCTGATTGCTAGACCATTGTACAAGCTACTAATTGTATTCGAGTGGATTGAGGAATGCCAACGCACGTATGAATAGTTAAAAAAGGCTCTCACCACTGCACCCATCTTGCGAGCCCCAGATTGGAGTGTATCATTCCATGTACACATAGATGCCTCCAAATTTGCCATCGGAGCCGTTCTATGCCAATCTGGTGAACATAGTCTTGATTACCTCATGAGCTTTGCTAGTAGGCAGCTCACCGAAACAGAAATGAACTACTCCACTACAGAAAGGGAAGGGCTAGCCATGGTGTTCGCCGTGAAGAAATTTATGCATTACCTGTTGGCCACACCCTTTTTCTTTTACGTGGACCATCAAGCCCTGCTGTATCTCGTAAACAAGCCATGCGCCACAGGCCGCATAGCAAGGTGTTACTTCTCCTGCTAGAGTTTGATTTCTCAGTGATTGTGCGTAAAGGGAAGCAGCACTATATGGCGGATCACATGTCCTGCATACCCACCGAGGAAGCTACTGGCCAAGGCATCCCTGATGATTTACCGGATGCACACCTCTTTGGCCTATCTAGTGAAGGGGACTGTTTTAGAGTTGATTTGACACCCTACTGGGCAGACGATGTTGTCCAAGTGTTAGAAAACGGCCTGTTAGAGAGACCTATTGAGAAAGCCAGGCTAAGGAGACTCATCTTAAAAATCTAGCCATACCAATTAATTGCTAGCCAACTCTATAGGTTGGGACAGGACGGGCTGTTACGTAGATGTGTGTGCGAGCACGAGATGCACGATATATTGAGAGAGGCGCACGGTGGGATAGCTGGCGGGCACTTTAGTGGGGATACGACTGCCCGTAAGGTATTACAATCCCAACTCTGGCGGTCCACCCTATTCCGCGATGCCGCTATGTTTGTCAAACACTGCGACGAATGCCAGAGGACTAAGATACCTATGCGCAAAGATAAGATGGAGTTAACCCCCATAATAGCTCGACAGCCCTTCGAGAAATGGGGCATTGACTTCATCGGACCTATTAGTCCAGCAGCTCAATACTCCTAGGCACGCTACATCATTGTGGCAACGGACTACCTGACGAAGTGGACGGAGGCACGAGCCACCAGAAGGAATGATGCTAGGACCACTGCGAAGTTCCTGTGGGAACAGGTCTTTTCACGGTTTGGTTGTCCAATCGAACTAGTGAGTGATCAAGGTGCACACTTCGTTAACGAAGAAATATCCCACCTGCTCTCAGCCTTTTTAATCATTCATAGAAGGTCTTCCCCCTACTACCCATAGGAAAATGGCCAAGCGGAGTCCACAAATAAAATCCTGGTCAACGTGCTTACTAAGGTAGTATCCACATCACGAAGAGACTGGGATAATAAGTTGATGGCTGCCTTGTGGGCTTATCGGACAGCTTATAAGACGACTCTCGGGCAAACACCCTTTAGGCTGACCTATAGGGCGGAGGCCATTCTAGCTCTAGAATTTTTTGTCCCTAGCCTGAGAATAGCAGCACAGGAGCATTGGGAGAGGAGAGAGGCTTGGACTAACCGCTTAGAGGAACTAGAGCGTCTCACAGAAACTCAGCTTTTAGCCACCCACGCTCTAATTTGCGAAAAAGCACGATGAAAGTTGTGGTATGATAAGCACGTCAACCAGCGCAACTTTGATCACGGGGACCTCGTGTTACTCTACTCGGTGAAAGGTCACAAACACAAAATGAAATTTCGAGGGCTGGGGCCTTTCTGGGTGCGTACAATTAGCAGAACGGGCAATGTCGAGTTGGAGACGCTCGAAGGGGAAGGAATAGGGTTCTTCAATGGCAATTGCATGAAAAAGTACTATCCCCCTTCCCATCTGCTGCACGAACCACAGATGCGTGAACCCCCCGTCGCTGTTTGCGTGGCCACCATCACCGAACTAACCGATCATGATGAAGAAGCAGTGGCACCCGCCTACCTTCGAATCATGGTCACCGCAGAGCGGATATATTCTTTTGATGCTCTGATCGATGAAGGGCCGACCGGAATGTCTTGACACATGACCATTGGACACGCATTGGTCAGCCCAAATTACAGCCCACGAACGCGAAACTTAGCCCATTTGGAGGCAACACTTACCCTCTCTTAAGGAAATGCCAAGCGGCTGTCTCCGTCGAGTTTGGGAGTATCCCAGTCATCTTTTATGTGTTACCAAACACTAAAGGGGCCGGTGATAAATCACTACTAGGGTGCACTTTCAAAAAGTAGACAAGCTGCAATGTGGACTACAACCTAGACCGCATTCACCTGACCATGGGCAGTGTGCGTATAGTAACTACTTTTCAGCAAGGTCCATCTTGTGCCTTCTACAACTGCAGAGCCACCGATGGACACCCCCACAGTCAAGCCTAAGGAAAAGGGTAGGGATGCCTTACCCCGTACCCCAACCACCAGAGGCAAACCCACCCAAGCCGTCCACATGGCTAGGGAGCCCATGCACATATGGGTGCCGAAATGGCGAGCGCCGCCTCCTGTTAGACCATAGAAACATGCTCCTAAACGCAAAAATTATCAGTCGCGGCCTAAGAGGAAGCCCAAGCGCCCTGACATGGGTGCACCGCCACGCCACGATGGATGCCAAAAGATCTTCTGCGAGCACAGGGATACTATGAGGGCAACCCCTGGATATGGGTGCCTAAGTTCAGACACCCGAAAGAGTCAACTTTGGGCAGCCCCACTCCAGCTGGACAGACCGGCATAGGCAATGCACAAGTCGCATGGAACGTCAAACCAACAACGGTGACGGTTAAGGCCACCCAGCAGCTTCAGTGCCCCAAACCAGATGATCCAGCACCATCCAAGTCAGACAAGGCGCACACCCCCATGCCCGCTCAAATGAATTGCACCATGCTCCCTAGGGCACGGGAGCCCGCCGCAGCGTTTCCAAATGTTCCAAAGTGCACAATTCCATTAACGGCCCTTGCAAGGGAGTCACAATTGTCCAGCCCAACTACTCCATCGCCACCAGCGGGTCTGAAACCTTCGTACGAAAGACGATCCTTCTTGTCAGCGGCCAAGGATCTCGCTGAGACCTCCGGGAATGACGTAGTGATGTGCATCAAGGAGTTGGACGACACCTTCACTACATTTGCTAGAAGCTACGAGAGACTTGACCTAGGACTTCTTGACGAACCCCTCGCTTCTGATGTTTGCTCGTTGCCATGCACTTGGGAGGACTACGAGTTCATGATCATCAAGTTTCCAAAAATTGCAGCCGAGCTAATCGCTAATGGAGAGATCTCGAAGGAATAAGCTGTTCTCAGATGACTAGTCACCTCATACCGCAAGCCCGCTCACTCTACGCCGGAACGTGAACTGGAGGAGCTTGTGCATCTTGCCAGCTCTACTTCTCCATTCCTACAACTGTGGTACGCCTTACAACTCCAATGGGAGAAAAAGGGCTGCCAGATCATGACTATTGCTGAGCAAAGGAGGGCAATCAAAACAATTGAATGCGACCCTACGTACGTGGCACCTTTTTCATTCAGAGTTTTGGCCATTACATGCAACTTACACTTAGATGATTAGGTACTGGACCACCCGTACATCGACCGATTCCTCATAGAGGAGGAGTTGCACATTGCTAGTCACCTCAACTCGGGAGACATATTCCATGATGTCTTAAGCTACATCACTCAAGCTCCCCTGCAACCAGGCGAACTTGATCGCCATGCTCAGTTTGAATACAACCCTAACTTGTATACCTGGCTTATGGCCAAGTAGCCCACCCCACACAGCCCATGCGAGCCTTCCCTCCCCCATGCCACTTAGAAAAGAGGAGGGAAGAGCCAGTGACTATCAAGGGACTGACCGAGTGAGGTAACAAAAGGGTGAAGGCTAACAACACTCTACTAAATTCAAAAGAGGAAAGGAAGCAATGAGGAAAAGATGTTGGTTGTTAATTATTTCTAAAAAGGATTCATCTCCTTAAATCTGCCCAGTAAACTGGCGCACATGTTTTTTCTTGGTATTTGCTAGAAATGAATCAAATCATAACTCTAACGTTGACTAGTGTAATGACAGGCACATACCATGGCAGGACAGGGCAGACTTCCATTTACGGAAGCAGAGATGACGAAATATGGAATCAGCATCGAAACACAGGGATTCAACCAATTTACTTTCAAGCATACCATGAACCTGGATGAGGCTATCTCGGAGGAGTCGGCCCTAAGAGAGCTGGTGAACAAATGCAGCCTCCAAAAGTACGTACAGAAAGTCGGGCAGGCTGTCGACTATAGCATGTGCGCAGAGTTCTTGAGAAATTTCAATGAAGGACAAAGTTGTAGCACGGTCATGGTAAGGGAAGGTAATCAAGAAAGATGGGTACAGGTGCCCCTTGACGCCGCCATTGTCAAAAGAGCCCTGGGACTCGTGCCCAAAAAGGAAAGACACCCAAAAAGGGAGGTATATGCCATGCTAGGAGTCAAAAAGGAAGATGTACACACAGTTGATGGAATTAGTCTAGCAGACATTCCAAACCCGGCGACAAGGATGCAGGCTAAAATGATCCATTCTCTCTTCTCCAGCCATAGGTACAACACCCTCATGAATAGGATCAGCGTACCACTGCTGGAAAGCATTGTGGCAGGGGTCCCAAAGGAGGTGGACTAGAACGGTTTCGTCCAGAAGACTATAAAGAGTTAAGCTACCCTTCTAGCTCTAGCCACAATGCTAGTTGGTGGGGAATCCCCAGCCTCCACCATGTGATCCACGAGGAAAAAACCTGCCATCAAGGCCTCCACGATCAGGTACGGAGGTATACTTACAACAATCATTGACGAAGCCATCAAGGGTGTTGGCGTGGAGGGAGAGCAGATTGAGCACCAAGACTCACCACATCGAGAGGAGGAGGTCTCAAGTGAAAGGACGGCTAGCGATGTAGGGGACCCTGAAGTACCACCCTTGCAAAAGGCCGGGCCTCGAATGCAAACGAAGGACGGCAAGGGCCATAAGAGGGCAAAGACACTGAGCAAAAGGGAGCGAGCCGAGGTGAAGAGGGCTCGAAAAGAGTCATGTGGGTTGGAAGAACAACTGCAGAAGGAGGAGGAAGAAGAACTCACAAGAGTTAAAGAGGATTCAAAAAGGGCAGAAGAGGAATGGCAGAGAAAGGCGGAAGAGGAAGCCTACGAACTGAGTATGAAGGAACTGGCTGAGTTGGCTGAGGCCACTTGTAGGTCTGTTGAAGAAGCTCATAGACCAGGAGAAATCAACCCCTATGGTCCTCACCATGAAGCCAAAGCGAGTGGCAGCACGAGGGCAGCCCCGATGACTGCAGGCAAGGGAAAGTCACCGTTACACCCCCTGCCTCCCTCCTTTGTGCCGACGCCAACAGACGCCCCAAATGTCCCACAGCCCGCGCCTTCTCCGGACACGGCCCAACTGATGAGCATGATGCAAATGCTCATCAGTAAGGTGGCAAAGATTGTCCTAGAACCTGGGGCAAAAAGACATGCCACACCGCTGATGCTGAATCCAGGAAAGACCCTAAACATCAAAAACTCAAAGCATCGACCACCACAGCTCCCATCCCCCTGTCACCGGGAGCAGACTACAACGCCTACATGGCCGAGCTCTTAGCGCATCTGGAGGCAGCAAAGGAGGAAAAGAAGGTGGCCCTACTGGAGCTGGAGAAAGAAAGGGAAACCTCGGTGGCCTTGAAGCTCGAAGTTTCAAATCAAGAGGCTAACTGGCGAAGGGAGGTCAAGGCGTTACAAGACCAGCTGGAGGCAAAAAAAAAGGAGGCCAAGGACAATGAGAATAGCCTACGACAGAGGCTGGAGGACAAAGAACAGAACCTGGTGGCCGAGCAACGAAGTTTAAAGTTGCTAGTGCAGTAGTATGCCGACCTAGAGCAAAGAACGGCTAGACTAGAGGGGTACGGCCTATTGGCAACTCTAGAAGGTGAACCAAGTGAGGGGCAGGGGGACGCCATGGCAAAGCTTCAGTATGAGCTCGAGGAGCAAAATAGGCTAGAAAGAGAGATAGAATTCTTGGCACAGGGCCGATCCACAACCCTCGCAACGGAAGTGCAAGAACAACAACGGGAGGTACAACGGCTGCAAGGGGCATTGGAAGTTGCCAATGAAGACACTGAGGCCATCATGGCCATGGCCTTCATGCAACTGAGACTGCACTTTGCAGAAATCCAGAGCCATGAGCAGCTAGCATAGGAGAGATCAGAATGAATTAATGAGGCAGAGCATAAATTCAGTATCGCAGCTCAAGCAAAGGAAATCGCCGAAGTGCAACTGGCTCGGAAGTCCAGGGACTGGCATCAACTCTGGGCTTTAACAAACGAACAACAACAGATGATGACCACACTGGCGAGTGCGATGGAAGAGGAAAGACAAAAGATGGATGAAAGGGCCAACACTTGGGAAGCAAATAACTTTGACAAAATTAGGCAATTAATGGAGCACTTGGCGGTGGCAGAGTGCGAGAGAGTGTTTGTTGAATCTAGAGCTGAAGTAGCCAATGTATGCATCCACGCACAAAGGCAAGCCTTCCTCAGCACCATGCTACATGTCATCCAAGCAGAAAGCGATGATTTAGTGGAAAGGGTGAGAAAAAAATTGGAATTGACTACCCGGGCGCTAAGGTACGGTCTTCAGGAACGGTAGCTCCCTGCCAGCACGGGACTCACCAAGGAACAACAATTCAGCTACCTGCACAGTGCCGGCCTCTCCACTGTTGAGCTCAAGGACCTGGGATTCGAAGAGCAGGAGCCGCCCGCGCCACCATCGCAAATAATCCCAGTCGTGACCGAACAAGATACCGAGGAAGGCCCGGATTCGAACCAAGATGCCAACGAAGAACTACGGAAAGTGCCCAATCCCCCTCTACCAGACCTCCCACCAAACGAGACTGAAGATGCCCACATGCCAAAGTGCATTGTGGCAGCCACAAGAAGGAGACAGGAGCTGGTAGAGGATGCACAACGCAGAGCCCGGTCACTGCCAAGACAATTCGAGCCAGTACCACTACGAAGGGACCCCAACTCCATCGATTGGCCGCAGGAATTGGTCATCTGGCATGACCGGGAGTTTCAGACGAGGCCTTTTGAGATGTCCTTCTCCTACCCACGCTTGCTGGACCGGGCGTTGCCACTCAATATCCTATCCAAAATCAAGGATCTAGCCAATGACCTAGTGAACCGATGGGTGGAAGAAAGGAGCCCAATTATGACCAGGTGGAGGAAGGAGCCTGTAGACTACTGGCAAGACAAGGTGAACCGGATTCCCAAATCCGTCCAAGGCTACGAGGCGCAGCCAAAGTGGTGGCGGAGGATTTGGGACGCCAATTTTGATGCCTGGACCGCCTTCTGCAGCTCACTCCTTGAGGAGCGAAACGACCCCTCCTACATGCCCTACCCCTACCGGCATGGACTGGACTATGACCACGCCATTCATGGGGATTTTGAATTTCCTAAAATATATAATGTAAATGCCCAAACTCCCGAGGAATGCTTAGTCTTTAGACAACATGATATCCTTCCATCCATCACCCGCTTCCTCACGGACTTCTCCTCCTGCTAGGATCCTGCCTTTCTAACCACCTGCAACTATCTTAGGTTGCTCAAATTCCTATTACTACAGAAGCCTACCACTGAAGAAGCTCACCTTCCCCCCTCTTATTTGACATCAATCTAGGCATCGATAGTAGAGCCATGACTCAATTAATGATGAGGGCATCCCTCCTCCCCTCCTTTTGCTTGGAGCTCTTAGAAAACATGAATGACACCCGCTTCACACGGTGTAACCACCCCTTTTTGTCATCCACACCTCTGAAGGCCCGAGCTGCAATTAAAGAATATCTCCAAAGCCGTGCCTTTCTATCCCAATGCCTGCGACCTCCCCGCGCTTCGGTTGACGGTGATTGCACTAGCCAAACACCTTCAAAAAAAAAAAGCACACAGTTTGCTCATCGCACCTAGGGATCACCCCTTGCCCCTCTCCCCACTCCACACTTAGGGCACATCAAGGGCAGGACTTTCAGACCTGTCACCCTAAGCCTTGCACTGCACTACACCTCCAACAACGCATAAACTGGGTCCTCAAGTGTGAGACATTACCGAGGGCTTACCCAAGGTTAGACCCACCTCCTAGTTCCACTGCACATGCACTTACACCTCACTGTGAGACAGATACCCCCCTTAGGGAGTGCACAACTTTCTCTTGCAGGCTGTTCGTAACTCAGTCGGGCCCGCCATTGGCTACATCTTGGCACCATGTGCTCTTCAACTGATTACTGAGCCCAGATTTTGACAATCATCGTCGACAACAAATTCCAACTGTGTAACCAAGGCCGAGCATCTTCATCCAGATCAAAGCAAGCCGGAACCTCTCCAAATTACCAGGAACCAACACCCCATCATCTCTCATTAGAGTGCCACCTTTTCGACAGTGGTCATCTACCCGCCATTTCCACTTAGCACCAATCCCAACTACCCTGCTGCTCCCACCCCAGTGCCATGGGACTGGCACTCCGCTAGGAGGGGGGTAATGTTTACCGCAGCATAGAGGAATGAAAAATGGAGCAGAAGTGTGGGGAAAATGGAAGAAGGAGACAACTAAGAAGGCACAGGACAAAGGAAGGAAAGGCATCCCGGATGGAGGTCAGACTCTGAAAATCTAAATGACGGTGTCGCCTCAAAAAAAGAAAAGAGTAAAAGCGCGCCATTAAATATGATGGCGCTCTCGAATCCTTGTAAAAAGAGCACCGGGATCACTCTTGTGCCAATTGTATGCATTACTGGGAATGGGATAAGCTAGAATGGTGGGAAATAGGAAAAGAGGGCCTAGGATAATGGCCGACCATGTAAAAAGTGGGGTTGACCGCCCAAAAAGTAGGGCATGTATATAAAGTTCAAAAGTGAATGAGAAGTTCATTCTTGGGTGTGGCTAAAGCTTCTTCTTCTTCTTCTCTTGCTTCTTACCTTCTTCCTTGTGCTTGAGTGAGGGATTGAGGGCGTGTGAGGGAGTGAGTGTGTGTGAGTGAGGGATCGTGGAGAAGAAGCTCCCCATCTTCTCTCTTCATCTTTCCTTCCCTTCTTCTCTTCTCTCATCTCGTGCGGCTATGGAGGATGGAGCTTGACAGGGAGGGATTGAGGTTGCTTGAGCTTGCCACAAGGATCTGGAGCTACCAGAGTGTGAGAGAGAGGAGGGAACTCAATCGAGCATCAAGGTAAGCTCACTACACCCACAAGGTAGGCATTGCGGATCGGCTATGTGAGAGGTAGCCATGGCAGCTCGACTTGAAACACTTGATCAATAAGCGGTCCGTAGGTCTCGGGGTAGAGCTCCATAGCCCCCCTACACCATATATCCCATAAGCATATTCATCACTGACAATTGTTGATAGAGGTAAGTGATAATGCCCAAAACATGCGGAATCAAAGTAGTCCATAGGTGGAGGCACTTATGTTTGATAGCATATAAGAGAGCATATACACGAAGTAAGAGTCCCACCGTCTCAAAGAACCAAGCTTTGCCAGTAATTGTAAGCATCTACCACTAGAAGTAAATCTAAAATGCAAAGTGATCAAGAAAAACCCAAGACATATACATGAAAGCATGTAGGAAGCCCAAGCACATCACAAATACATACAAGAGCATAAGTATCCAATGAAGTTTCAATACCTATATATGTGAATAAGATGGAACCTCAAAGCAACTGACCAAAGCCTAAGTACATCAAATGTATCTTAAATCCAAGTTCCAAAGCATGTCTAATCGTGTCCAAGCTCATATATCAATGCTAGATATCATCTTAGACATGTAGCATACCCAAAATACCATGTAGGCACAATAAGCATTCAAAGCATGAAGCTCATTGTTGTATGCTTCTTGTCCAAACTATTATGACAATAATAAATCTCTATAAAATTGAGCTAATTAATATCTTAACAATTCAAGTAGCATCCCAAAGCATAGCCATATCATCCGGGTATCAAAATAGCATCATTGAAGCATCAAACATTGAAGCATCATTGAAGCATCAAACATTGAAGCATCATTGATATCCAAACCGGAACTATTTTGTTCTATGTAAAATAGAGATTTGAAACAACATAGAATCAACTTTTTGAGTGCTCAAATATTTAGGTCTCACCACACTCTTCGTTGCTATAGAACACCTGAATATGATATTGTATATAAAGGTTATGGCCAAAATACAAAAGTGCTTTCAAGCTACCATAATTGTCTAGACTTCTATAACATGCTTTGTATCCACTCAAAATTGAGAGAGTAGCTATTTCTTAGCCTAATAAGTACTCAACATGCTCAATATGCTCTAGAAAGCTCCTCAACAAGCCTAGAGCAAGTTGGAACAAGTCGAGAGAAGGAAAGATTCAATGTATACCTGGGAGAAAGAAAGAATGGCTACCATGAGACCTTGAGTTGAAGCTTTGAATCTGGGTTGAAGGAAAGGATGAAGAAACTTGTCACTCCAATACTAGTTGAAAGGTAAAGCCTAGCTAAAACTGCACAAGTGAAAGCAAGAGTAAATCAAGAGCTTTAGTGGATGGAGCAAGAGAGCAGGAGAGAGAGTGATACCTAATATGGAAACTCCAATAGTCACAATGTGTGATCGACCTTTTCTTATTCAATAGTCACTAAAAGAATAAAGAATAAAGTGATCGTGATAGGCACCCACTAGCTATAGTGTGCAGGTGTGTGATCATGTTGTGTGTAGTAAATATAGGGTAGCATATGTACAAATGCCTTTACCCCCAACATGTTATCCCTAATTTCTTAGTAGTGGGAACATTTGTTTTGGACGTTTGTCTACAGATGAGTCCTTATTTACTATAGTTTAATGGGATAACAATATTGTACTTCATCTTAGAGCTATTTTATTGATGGCATACACTTGTTTTGAGTACTTTAGAAATTCTATTTTATGATAGCATTATATTGCTTTATATTCCTCCTTTTACATGCACTTTTGGCTAAGTTTGGGGCTATTTTACTAAAGTTACAACAATCCATATTGTCTTTATTTTGCAGTCATTATGCCTGGTGGTTTTAGTGCTTCTAGGGAGGGTGCTATCTTCAACATTGACAAGTTGGATGGCAACAACTTGAACTGTTGGAAGACATAGATTCGGTAGGTCTTAGTCCAAAAGAAGTAGGTTAAGCTGTTGAAATGCAAAGGCATAAACCAAGAAGATCTTGATATTGATACTTGGGAGAAACTTGATGAGCTATATAAGTCCATGATCATTTTGTCTTTATCTAAGTGCATCTATTTTTATGTCATTGAGACTATTGGTCTTGCATGGAAATTATGGAAAATTATATGCAATCTTTATGATAAGTAGAGTCTAGCTTCACAAATGTATTAGCTCAAGAAGCTTGTGGACCTTTGCAGTATGAAGTAAGGCACTCCTATGTGTACCTATTTGAATGAGTTCCATTCTATTTGCAATCATCTTATATAACAAAATATTGTCTTTATAACAATAGTAAGTCTATGTTCTGACTTATTACTCTCCTTAAGTTATAGAATATATTTTGTACTATCATTAGTACTAATGCTCTTGAAAGTGGTTTTACATGCTCAGGTGTAGAGGAAGCTTTGCTCTAAAGAGGTTAATGGGAAGAATATTGATGTAGCCTACACCTCTCATGCTCTCATAGTTCGGGGCAAGAATGATGCTAGAGACATTGTGGCCATTGTGGTAGAGACCCATAGTAGAATAGGTCTAAATCAAGATCTCATTGGCAAACTCATAGTAAATCCCATATTCCTTCACTTATATGCCATTCTTATAGGCAATAGGGACACATACATCCATAGTGCCATAAGATCTACCAAGATAGGCATGGTAAAGGTAAAGAAAAAATATAAGATAATGCTAAATCATCAGATGGTAAATGCATCACTAAATCCATTGTCAAGATTGAAGAGATTAATGCATTGGAGTATACTTTAGATGACTACATATCGGTTTCTTCTTCACTTGTTTGATATCACACAATTGACTAATGATCATTCCTTATTCTCTCAGTGTTGGTTACTTGATTCGGTGCTTCCTTTCATGCAAATCCAAATTGCAATTGATTTTACACATATGGTACCATTTTAGGATTTGTATAATTGAAAGGTGATCATGTAATGATCATGTATGACATATGTGATATCATTGGCATCATTGATATTGGCTTGTGGTTTTCAACATGTACTTCTTTTGTTTTGCATGATGTATGTCATGTGCCCACTTTGATGACAAGCCTTATTTCTATTGAATAGTTGGATGATGTTGGTTATCATGTCTCTTTTGGTAGCTCTATCTAGAAGATTACTCGTGGTGGAAACCTCATTTTTGCTATAGGTGCCAAAGTTAGTTGTCTTTATCCTTTCCTTGTTTCCAAGTCTACTAATCATGTATTGGTTGTCATTGATCATCCTCATGGATCTTTGTGGTATCGTCACCTTGGGCACATGTCACTTAAAGGAATGGAAGTTTTGACTTGTTTATAGTATCTCTATCCCTAGACTATTCTTCTTTTTATTCTTGTGATCATGCTTATATGTCAAGTAGACTCATAACACTCATAAGGAGTCTAGCTCTATGCACATGGGTGAGGTGTTGGCTCTTGTTCATATTGATGTCTGTGGTCCTATGCCTTGTTAGGTGTTGTAACATATATTGATGAATTTTTCACATAAATTAAGGGTCTATCCCCATACAACAAAAACCAGAAGTTCTAACTACTTTTCAATGCTTGGTTGCTTTGGCTAAGGATACGTCTGGGCATAGGTTGAAACACCTAAAATAAAATAATGTGGATGCTCGAGCATGTATCACATGCTATTGAGTAGTTTTGTGATGATTTTGGCATTAAAAATTAGTTGACTACTCCCTATATCCTTGTTAACCGCAATAAGTAATGCTAGAGTGTAAAAATTGGCACAAATGGAGCATAGTTTCTGGATTCTACCAAAATAATTCAAAGAGCATTGTTGTAGTGTGCACAAAATAGCTACGTAATAAAATAATCAAGAATCACATTAGTTGTATGAAGTTTCCATTTAAATCCAAAATTTGGGCTCGATCCCTTGTAGACTCCTAAGGCAAACTAAAAAGGTTCTATTCTATTCCTACGATAAAAAACGAATGCAATAAGAGGTGGACGGTCATTTGATCAAAAAGAGAGTTGGATATTTAAGAAGGGAGGGGGGAAACCCAATCATGAAAAGGTGTATTTAAAGGATGAGAAAGAATAGAACAAGTTATTCTTGTGTGTGCTAATTTGGTGTACTTGCTTTTTTGCTTCCACTGTTAGAGAGAGAGGTTGAGAAGAAGAGAGAGAGAAGAAGAGTGTGAGGAGTAAGTGAGTGAATCTCTTCGTATTCTTTCCACGTTCTCTCTTACCATATCCATGCTCCCTTTCATGCATGTGGAGGCCATAGAGAGTTGAATAGAAGGGTGCTCACTTGGATCATGTGGTTTGCCATGTGCTACTATTGTGCTCAATGGTATGCCTAACAAGGCCCTAGAAGTGAATCATTGCATTCGTAGATCAAACAAGAGAGCAGGTGAGAGATAGCTATTGTACTTCATGGATCGAACCTCTTGAACAAATAAGAGCATGTCCAACATCCCATTATTGAGCTTGTGAAGGGCAACATTTTGGTTCCATTGCTAGGACCAAGGATAGGATGATCACAAAGCCACTTGTGTGTTGTGCATTATAGAATAAGAGAGGTTCTTGTGCATCAACTTTGAAATCCACATATGAATAGTTTGTTTGGTTTCTCATTGATTGATATTAGATGCTTAGAGTTTGTTTTGGTGAGTAGAATGTATTTTTTTTTTCTTACAAAGTCTATTACTCAAATCTATAGTAGGTAAGAATAAAAGAACCATTTTAAAGTATTATTTTTAAATAAAAAAATTTCAACTATGCTACATGTGGGATTAAAAGGGAAATTCTTGATTATGCATTGCACACTTTACATAGTGTGAAGGGCACCTTTCCATGCATGAGTGGGGTTACTTTCCAGAAGAAAGAGAGAGAATACAAGAAACAGCCTTAGGCACATGGAAGGGAGAACCCCACGGATTAGGGAGGAAGAAGGTAGGATTGATATGTTGCTTGCTTTACTCAGTATTCTTTTTTTTGCCAAGGAAAGGATGGACCTTGTCAATATTGATGCTTTACTCTATCTTCTTCCTTCCATCGAGATGAGGGTGTACTTGGTTGATATTGAGGGTTATTGTGAATTGAGTTGGGAAAGTAGAGAGAATTGTTGAGGATGATGGGGATGATGAGTGAAATGGGGGTGGTGAGTGAAATGAGAAAAGCTCATTGCTTTCTTTTCTTATTGCTTTTATTGTGGTTCGCCTTTTCTTTCTTTCTTCTTTTGGGTCTTCAAAGGAAGTTTGTGCATGTTGGGCCTTCACTTTATGGAGTGACTCTAGTTGTGGCTGTGGAATCAAACTTGGAACACCTCCACATTCTACATTACTCTTTAGTCCATTTTGTCCCTTGGAGCTACTTAGACATTGCTAGCCAACACTACTCAAGAATGGAAAAAATGAGTGGGGAAGAGACTAAGACACTAGGAATGGAGACACCTTCACATAAAGAACCTAATCTAATATAGGCATACTGAAGGTAGCTGGCCACCATAATAAGAAGTTATTTTCCCTAGCAAGGTTGCCAAAAATGTGATTTGTGGTAAGTTTGGGTGTGTGTGCAATGTCACAGTAAGCAATATGATCCCTTCCTCTTGAACATGGGTCCCACCAAAGAGGAGCCAAGGGAATGCTATGACAATAATCTAGTAGTACGTGGGTGTTAGGTAGAGTGGAGCTAGATAAAGGCTATGGTAAGATGAGAGTGTATTTTGTATGCTTTTCATAGACAATGTTGAGTATGGTAAAGTGGTCTATATTACTACAAGAGAGAGAGAGAGAGAGAGAGAGAGAGAGAGAGAGAGAGAGAGAGAGAGAGAGAGAGAGAGAGAGAGAGAGAGAGAGAGAGAGAGAGAGAGAGAGAGAGAGAGAGAGAGAGAGAGAGAGAGAGAGAGAGAGAGAGAGAGAGAGAGAGAGAGAGAGAGAGTGTGTGTGTGTGTGTGTGTGTGTGTGTGTGTGAGGAAGAGAGTGAGAGAGACTTACTCCAAACTAGACACACATACACATACACATGCAGGTGCACACATTTGCACATACAGAGGGAGAGTGCTACCATATTTTAGTATTAATATGTGTGAACACACTTAGGACTACTTGGGTGGTTTTTTTCCTCTTTAGGAGGTTTTTTCCCTCGACCTTGTATGTATGCATATTCACTTTTAAGGCATACTTAGTCTTATAAATATTCTTTATTGGTACTTCTTAACATATTTTGAGTTGTGTTCTCTCGAACTTCTTCTTCCCCAAGCTATGTACTTGTATTCCTACAACCCTAAATCCAACACTTGGTGATAAAGTAGGTTTCATTCTAAGAGCTTAGTGTCGTCTAACTGTTTATTCATATTCGTTTTGGCATTCCTTTGCGCTACTACCACTAGTATTGCACATAAGCTATTTCATCCTTTTATGCACAATTTTTGACATCAATCAATTCTGCATATAAGAACCCTTACAGTCTCCTTTATACTATGCTACATAGCATAGGTTGGTTTTGTGTATATTTTTCTCTATACATACAATTTTTATATCAAGTACAATTAATGGCCATGGCTAGCAATAATGATGTATCCTTATATTGGCTATGGAGGAGAAGTTAGATGGAACCAAGTATGCATCGTGGGCTTATATGATGCTGAAGTGAGAGCTCACCCTCGACCGCTAAAACCCACGGGGACCGCTTATTGTTTTAAGCGTTTCAAGATATCTCTAATGGCTATCTCTCTCCTAGCCGAGATGCATTTCCAATCCTACAAGTGTAGTGAGCTTACCTTGATGCCCGAATGAGTAGCCTCCTCCCTCAAGCACTTCGGTAGCTCCATGATCAATGATGCAAGCTCAACCCTCTCCCGTCAAGCTCTATCCACCATAGCCGCACACATGAGACAAGAGAAGAGAAGAAGAGAGGATAAGATGGAGAGATTCTCCACCATGGTCCCTCACCCTCACACAGTCACTCCTTCACACTCTCACATTCCAAGCATAAGCAAGAGCACATGCAAGAGAAAGAGAAGAGAAGAAGAAGAAAATTACTTTTTTCACACACCAAGAATGAGCTTCTCATTCACTTTTTGAGTTTATATACAAGCCCTAAATCCCTTGGGCATGATAAGCTCTTGATGCTCCTCCTCAAGCCCTTTTATCCACTTATCTTCTTCTCCTTCCTTTGCCTTTCTGCCTTGAGCTCGATTATCTCCTTTTGATAGCCCGCCACTTGGCATGTTCTATCGACTTTGTAGGCTACTAGTGTCTCCTTCTCATCCTCCTTCAACTTGGCTATTGCTATTTTCTTGTCCTCCTTTGCTTTCACGAGTTGTGAGAGAAGCTCTTTGATGTATTCGTCATAGCCTATGGAAGGCAGCATGGCAGTGGGAATGGAAGTGATGGAGGCCTTTATCTTTTGCCTTTTGGGGTCTTGTCTTGACTCTCAGTGTCCACAGTCGTCGGTCACTAGGGTTCTTGCACTTACATCCACCGGGGCTGTCTCCTATGCCTTGTCCATCAACAACTACACCCAAGCCATGATATTGATGGCATCTACCTTGGTGAGCGTAGTGCTTTGGGTGGTTGTGGTAGCCGGGGTGGTCGACAAGAAAGTAGGGGAGACTGGGTGAAGCAAGCCCTTGCCCTTACCTTTTGCCACCAGGGGTGATATGAAGTATGGCACTTGGGCACTAATTCTTGGGCCTTCTTCTCTAAAAGGGCTCATAGCAACTAACTCCTCCTCCCAGGAGCATTGCTCTACTAACATGCGGACGGCCCTAGCCATGTTCTCATCTTCTCTCCTCCTAAGCTCTTCAACCTCTTCATTTGCCTTTCTTTTTCTCTCTTCTTTGGCCTTCTTGGACTCCTTTTGTGCCTTGAGGAAGTCGGCTTTTTCTTTCTTCCTTCTCTCTTCTTTAGCCTTCTTTTGGGAAGTCCTCTTCTTTTGCTTCCTAGTCCCTCCTTGGCTAGATTGTGTCTCATGTTCTCCTTCCTCACTTATCATTAGATTGTTCCTGCTCATGGAACGGTGACCTCTCGTGTGTCTCTCCAATGTGTTCTTTGGAGGATGACTTATTTCTTGCCTTGGAGGCCGGGGACTCTCCACATGTGGCCAGCGCTTTTGTTGAGGTTTTAATCGCTTTTTGCACAAAGCCATTCAAATTCACTTTGTCCAAGGATTTGGCTGCAATGCTTTCCAACATAGGTACATTGATTCGACTCATTAGTGTGTTGTACCTATGATTGGAGGATAAGGTATGCATCATCTTTGCTTGCAGCTAGACTTTTGGATCTGGGATGTCAATGAAGTGACCATAATCTTGTCCATCCCCAGCATGTTGTACACACCCCTTCTAGGCCATCTCTCAACCTTGTTGGCTAGACCCAATGCTCTCTCCACCAACTCAGGGGTCAGCTCACTTGGTGGGTTTCCTCATCTTTCCACACTATTGTAGTGCCACGATTCCTATTGAAGATCTGAACTGATTTCACACACTTTTTATAGTTCACTACTTACCCAGATACTTCTCCAAATTGCATTGTTTCACAATCTATTTCACGGCGTGTTCTTACATGGCTACATCCTCCAAATTCAGGACATGCCTGAATCTAAAATGGTTGAAGGCCCTTGTCTAAACTAATAGCCCATACTTTGCTTGTTCCTCTTCCGAGAACGGAAGTTTGTTGCTTTTCTCCTGACCTTCCATTGTGGGTCCCTGTCATAACACCACAGCTCACCATTAGTTACACTTATAGAAACATGAAATGCCTAAGTATACTATATGTGGAGATAAATTATAGAAGCATGTGATAAACCATAAATAGTTACAGTGTACAATAGCCAATGTATAATTGTGCATATACAACAATCTATTTAATTGCAACTTGTTGATTGTGTGAAGTTTCCCTCCCTCCCTCTAGTTACAATGTACAATATCCAATGTATATAAATTGTACATATACAACAATCTATTTGATTGCAACTTGTTGATTGTGTGAAGTCTCCCTCCCTCCCTCCCTCCCTCCCTCCCTCCCTCCCTCCCTCCCTCTCTCTCTCTCTCTCTCTCTCTCTCTCTCTCTCTCTCTCTCTCTCTCTCTCTCTCTCTCTCTCTCTCTCTCTCTCTCTCTCTCTCTCTCTCTCTCTCTCTCTTTGTGCCTGCACATTATTGTTGCATTATTACACCTCCATCTATCTTTGTTAACAAATCTAGTTTTGTATGTTGCATAATTTTTCTTAGTTTCCAATGAAGCAAGAATTTCATGGGAGAAATAGAGTTATTTGTTTTTTAATTGTATTTCAAAGAAAGACACACAAACATTGTATAAAGTATTGACATATAAAGGGACTCTCATCTCAATAGACATATTGTACAAAAGAAAAACTATGAAGAGGCTTGTATCTCATAATCTCACTTCCCAAAGAATATTAAAATGCATTCCATGAAGGTTTGTCACTATTGAGGGTCTTAAACCTCATTTGATAGTTGAAAGACAAAAAAGACAACGAAAAGCACTCCAAGATTCATAATGCAAATGTATATGAGACCAAACAACGAAATGGAGTAGTTGAAAGTTGAAGGACAACACAAAAGTTGTACAGTGCCAAGCAAGCTTGGAAAAAAGTGGAGAAAAAAGGAATGACACTATGCCAAGCAAGCCTGGTAGAAAGTGGAGAAAAAGGAACACTATGTGTTTGCATTAGATCTAAACTCTCTCAAAAAAGCTTCTTTTTCTCAAGCATATGTTTTCTAAGACCAAAGGTGCATCAACAACGTTATGCATCAAAGAAGCATCAAGGCTCTCATAAGAATGTTTGGGATGCTCACAAATGGCACCCTTAGTCTTAAAAATTTTTCTTTTACCTACGAAGATGCATGTAACTACATTTAGTAGCTAAAAGTACCACAAAGAGAAATGGAACGTCTCAAACAATAACAATATTACCCACCAATAAGAAGGAATGTGAATCTATGTGCTGCATGATGACTTGATCAGATTCAGGTGCAATTGATACACCCTAACCAAGCACAACAAATCAAAGAACTCATGATGTTGAAAGGAGAAGGGGATCCATGAAGAATGTGTTTTTTGGATGGAGAATCTGCTCAAGAAGCCCATAACATGAAAGCACTGGACATATCTCCCATACTGTACCTCCACAAAAGCATGCATTGAAAGGCCAGAATATGGTTATGTGGGAAGCTTCTCAACAACATAGCAAGGGTTCTATGCATAATGGCATCTTATATAAGGGGTGTGAAGTACTCCGACAAGTGCAATTGGGTAGTCAAAGTAGGATAATATCCATAGGTTGGGGTGGGCATCTGATTTAGCATGATAGGCACCTAACACATGATATATAACAAAGTCTCTAAATATTTCAAACAAATATCAAAGAGGAAACATTGTTATACTTTAAAACCTAAAGTGAATGTGTTCTATTTTTGTTAAAGATTCACTTAGTGCACTGGCAAAAAGAGGAAACACAAAAGACAAATGTTAGTGAAATAGTAAAAAAAAAAAGAGGCTCTTGTAGCCACACATGTGCAATGTTTTCAATGAGAGCACAATAGAGTGCAAGCAAATACACAGGAAAAAAAACCTAAGATTATGCAGTGCAAATATAAAAATTGTTGAACTACAAATAAATGAAATAATGAGCACCTTAGTCAAATTTCTTAAAGGAAGTAAGCCAAGCTTGCATGTACATTGAAAAGCAAGCTCTGTGGAACAAAAATTGAAAAGATAATGCATATAACATTCATAAAAGATTCATTAAATACACTAGCAAGGGAACAAGAAAGACCAAAGCTAGTGTATTGAACCTTAACGAGCATCTTGTAGTCACACATTTGCAATGCTCTGGATAGGAGCACAAATGTAGGTAGACAATATCAAAGCAATGAAACTTATTATTGTGTAGTTCTCCCAAAAAAAGAAAAACAATGCACCATGAGTTGTGGAAACAATGAGCAACCCATCTTAATCTCATGATGGAAGATTCTTGAATATTCAAGCTCCATGGAAAAAACATTACAAATACAGATACAAACATTTCACTTTGCACTAGAAGTAGAAAGGAGACGTTGACTCAATTGTGTCAATAATCATTTGAACCTAGCCACATATATTTTCAAATATGAAACTTCCTTTTGCATGACATATAGTTGTTATGAAAAACAAACAAATGACACATGACAATCGTTCCCCCAATTCCACTTTATTAGTCTCGTTTTTGCAACATCAACCACATGGAGCACTCCCTTGGACCATGGTGTCCACATATGCATATGCTATTGTCTCAAATGCAACATCAGTCGCACCTTTCACTTCTAGCCACAACTCATCAATGATGCTATGAAGGTCAACTTGCCCAACCTACACTTGTTGAAGAATGCCATAAAGTGATCCTACTTGAGATCACATTTCCTTAGCCAAACATTCCTTTGTAGCAAAAACATGATCACTAACCTCTTTGAATTTCTTATTCAATTCAACAAGTTCCTGCAACATTGAAGAAGCCATTGTTTATTGTAGACCTTTGATGCTTGAGGATGGAAATGTGTGTTTGCATATATCTCACTTTCTTTTGCCCCTCATGTGATGCACCCACCCCTTATGTAGCAAAAGCCTTATCATTGAAAAAGAAATGACAAACAATTTATACCATCTTTTTAGACCATCTACAACATTATCATATTGAATCTCAATGCATAGATTAATGAGTTACTAAAGTTGTGGCTATTCAAAAGATTTAAAATAGGGCAAGCAAGAAGGTTAAATATTATATACCCTATCAACCAATAGCAAGTGGGCAAGATTCATCCACGTTTCATTGTTGCGCCATCCCTCAAGCCACACATACATATATTATCGGGAGAGGTAGTAATAAGTACCAATTTAAGCATGGTTTTTACAACACTAGGGGTATAGGATTGCCGATTAGCCAAATTCCATGCAAAATTGCATTGGAACCACAAAATCAAGTCCGTCCATTTATAAGAGACAAAAAAGAATGTAAACTTATGACTAACACCCATATATTTATATTTAAAAAGCATCCCTTAAGGAGAAATGTATAGCAACATGCAATAGCATACGGTACTTGAAAGCACTAAAATATTATTCAAATTGTCAATAAAACCAAATTGATCAAATATGAAAGGAAAATCTTGTAAAAACCATTTTATCTTTATCTTTTCAAAACATCGTGGTACACAATATTTATGATGGAATGAGACTCTAAACTCTTATTGGACATTAGAACTTTGATTAAATCAAGGGATCTCACCCAAGAGAGTGAAACATATAGTTGCCTATGTGAGGAGATTGGAGACTTTAGATACAACCCCATGTAGCTTAGAGTTTGTTCTTGGGACTTATTGATTGTCATTGGAAATGCTAATCGAATGGAAAATTGTCTTCTTCTCATCATGAATGAAAGTCTTGCTAAAATGGGAATAAAAGTGATTATGGGAATAAAAACTTTATTGCCAATATTTGTGTCAATAATAACTTTCACTTCTAAAACCTCACAACCTGGTCCCATTGCATAAACCCATTACACGATTTAGATTCCTCTAAGATTAATTGAGTTTAGATACCTAGTCGAGTAGAGGAAAGAATTAACATCACTCTCAGTGAGGGAATTAGCATTGTAGCACATGCGAGCATCCCCAAGCATCCATCATAAGGCCATGGAAATTCCAATGCATCAACATCTTTGTTTCTCCAAGCCAAAATAGCTCAACCACCAAAGAAAGTTACAAATTTTGCATAGATTGTATATCCATCTAGATATGTAAAATTAGATCATCTATGCCAATTGAAGCAAGTGAGCCCAGAGTGGGAGCACATGAGTAGAAGCAAGAGCTATGGTGGAAGGAGCAAGAGCAAGAGAGAGAGACACACACAAGATGTGGGAACTCTAATAGTCATAATGTGTGACTGGCCTTCGCTTTATTCAAATGTCACTGAAAGAATAAAGAATAAAGTGACAATGATGGGCGTCTGTCACTTGTAGTGTACAGATGCACGGGTATTGTCAGTGTAGTAATACACAAGCAGCTAGTTAGAGGTGCCTTTACCCTCAACAAACTCCCACTTAAATGCAAATGTGTCCTTAGTGAGGAGAGAACAAGAAAAAAGTGACAAAGTAAAAATGTACATAAGTACAACAGGATAAGGAAAGACATCATCTCATCCAATGCCCATCAACTTCCTGAGGAAAGAAAAACACTCTGTTGAGAGACTTTTCGTGAGTAGATCCACAAGATTTTGGTCAATTAAGATCTTGACAAGGTCAATAAACTTGTCCTCACTGACCTCCCTGATTAGACTTGATTAATAGATTCCATTGCACTGCTATTGGTTGTCAAGTTGTAGAGAAGATATAATCTAGAAAAGAGCAATAAGTTGGATCCTAAGTCAATGATATACATCTTTCTTGGTTATGGGGATGCAAGTGAGATGGGCTATCGCCTATGAGATCGGCAAGCTCAGAATGTATTCCACTGTGGCCATAATAATATCTTCTATAAGGAGAAGGTGCATAAGTATCTTGAGTAGTTAGGAGGCAGTTAGTTGAGATACATAGGGTGATATTTCAAAAGGAGCTTCCTCCTCTCGTACAGTCGGCTAGATAGCATGTAGTTGATACTAGATAGGATATACAAGCCCCATAGCTCAATCTACTAGACCTAGACATCCACCTAACTGTTAAAATATTGAAGATACATGCTAAGGAGGATCACTAATGAGAAAATAGATAATCATAATGAGGCATAAGCAATGACAAAGAAGAACAACTGATATTATCCAAACATAATGTAAGTACAACTATGTAACGTGCCTAGGTCGCGACACATTTTAGTACTCCATCAGGAGTCTGATCTAAAAGATGCCGCTTGGCACTCCCACGAAATGTCATAGGGTTTGTCGATTAGCAACTCCCGAGTCTACTCCGCAATGAAACATATTGGCCAACCCTCTTAGAATCGACCTATAATCTTCCTGGGTTTCTAATGGTCAAGTCATTCTACAACCTTCTAGCGTCGGTCTTCAGATGATCTACTTTGTGCAGAGAATCTAAACCAAGGGCACTTTGTTCAAAGAGAATGGGAAATGAGAGGGATCCATCGCTCGACCTCTCTACCCGTAGGGTAAAGTCCCATTCAGGTCCCCTAAAACAATATGAGCCAAGGTTCTACCCTTTACATAATTTTATGCACTGACATGAAAACAGATTAGAGAAATTCCTTGAAAGTAAACTTTATATTAAAACTTCAACTGAGATACAAATCCCATCCATGGGACGATTCCCGCAATCCATAAGGATGCATCTTATTTTCTTCCAAGTTTTTGCCCTTGCACTAGTAACACGGCCTCGAGATTCCTTCTCGAGTCACGTAGACCATCTGAGTAGGACCCGGAGGTAGGGGATTTATAGCAAGAGTCCCCTTGGCACCCAAGCTTCCTCCTATGAATAGATGTTTCTACGGAGAGACCTTCGCCATCAAAAACCCCCCTAGATAGGATTGGCAGCTAGTTGGGGGTGCTCAACATGCCTTTCCTAGGAGTTTCAACTTGAATCCAATTTGAAAGATTTTCTTCTTATCAATTCCTTTGTTAGATAACTCCTTTTCCAAACAGGTGTTCCTAAGTACAAACACAAGCAGAAGTGCACAATATGTACTAGACAATTCATTGTTCTCTCTATCGAAGGAAATTCCAATTTGATACAATAGCATCTAGTCTCGGCTTCATACCCATTATCGTTTGAGATTTCCAGAGATAACCTAATTTAATTTCCTCATTCTTTCGAATGAAGGAGTATCCTTGCAATATTGATTGTAATTTGGGACATTGGCTTCCCTACAGCGAAACTCTACGTATTCATTTGAACTAGGGTTTGTCGCATAATTCATATAGTTACTTAAGGACTTTGAATTCGTTTCAGCTTCAAGCAAGATGGGCCTTGACAAGAATCCTTCAACTCTTTAGGGTTTGAAATTCTTTCAACTTCCTAGGAACCCTATGTATTCTACCACAAGTTCAATCTATGTTTTGTGAGATGCAATAGGATTTCCTATTATTTGAACCAAGCAAACAGATGCAGATGCATAAAATCTAATTGACTCAATTGCAATTTAATGCGTATTCTTGAAAATTTTCAAATATATATTAGCACAAAATTTCTATGCAATTTATGTGCAATTTTAATTGATCACCTAAGATGAATGCAACTAACAAAATTTTGCTAGTACGCTCATTATCTTGAAACATGCTCAATTAAATTGCGATATTTAATGTAAACATTTTTTTCTCCCAATTTCATTTCCCTAATACAACGGGGTGCACTTGATTCATAAGAGATGTGTTTCCCATAGTTGCGGTCCCTTGGTTCGTGGTCCCGTTGGTTGTGGTAGGAGTTTCAGCATTTGGAGAGATCTTTCGCTTGGGAGCCATCATCCACAAGTGGATTTGAGAGATAAAGAAGGAGGAATGGATTTGAGATGGGAGAGAGTAAAAGAAGATGGCTTAGTCGAAGACCGAGATAGGGGAAATTGAGCTAACTATCTCCCCTTGTAGCCTCTCAAGGTAACTCCTCTCTCTCCCTCTCTCTCTCTCTCTCTCTCTCTCTCTCTCTCTCTCTCTCTCTCTCTCTCTCTCTCTCTCTCAAGCTCCTCGCAATCTCTTGGAGGGGTATCCTTCTACCTCCCTCTCTCTACCTCTCTCTTGCAGCCTCTTGAGATCTCCTTGTGCTTTTCTAACTGCTCCCTATGCCTCATATTTATAGCTAAATAAGAGAAGAAGCGTTGTGGCTGAGAAGAAGAGCTCTTTATGGAGGGGATCTTGGAAATCAGCAATATTATACTCAAATCACAATTTTGATAGTTCTGTTGGCTCCGAGAGGGAGGTAAAACTTCAAGACACTTGGTTAGAAATCTTCCAGATCACTCCTTCTTTTCCATGTTCAAAGTGTTGTTTACTGCCTATAAACTGCAATCGCAAGGCGCACAATTTCACCAATCCTTCTTTTTTTGTATTAAATCTCCAAAACAAGCTTAAAAAAACCACTTGCTATTTTTACATGACATCCTGTTCAAGAAATCTCCATAGCTTCTTAGGATATTTACAATGAATAATATCTAAAATATGCTAGTTTTGCCAAAAAATCTAATATTTTTGGACCATCCATACTAGCTCATAACTCTTGTTCATGTTGTAACTTTCATGAAGGGTGGCTACTTGTCAATTCGAGAAAAATGTCGAATTACGACTCTCGATTTTTTTATATTTTTAATTAAATAAAAATTGTTAGTTATTAATGTTAGTTAGTTTTTACTTTAGTTAGTCTTTAGTTAGTAACCTTACTAACTTTTTAATTGACTAACTAACTTTCGAACTAACCAACTAATTTTTAATTACATGGAAGTATTACATCCTCCTCTCCTTAGAGAAATCGAGATGTCCTCATCTCAAGAGAAACAGTGGGTATTGTTGATGAAGAGCATTCTCATCTATCCATGTAGCATCTTCTTTAGGATAATCCTTCCACTGGGCAAGGTATTCTCTAAGGGTTCTACTCCTCAATTGTCTCTCCCTAGTATCTAGGATTTTATTTGGCTGCAGAGCTCAAGCACTCCTTGGCTAGGCATTACAATTTATTGATCACTCAGTACTACATGGCTATGATTAGGCACATATTTCTTTAGTAGACTAACATAAAATATGTTGTGAACTTTTACATTTTTAGGGAGTTGAAGTTTGTAAGTATTAGGTCCTAGGGTTTTGAGGATCTTGTAAGGCCTGCAATACCTTGGGCTAAGCTTTTTAAATTCTCCCAAGGATAAGGAACTCTTCTTGGGTCGTACATGAGTGAAAACCATATCCCCCTCCTTGAAGATCCGCTCTTGTATGTTCAAATCCACATAAGCCTTCTGCCTATCCTTGGCGGCTTTGATGTCTTGCCTAATGGCCTTGACCTGTTCATCCATTTCTTTTAGCATCTTCTTGGAAGCCTCTATCATTAAAGTAGGGTCCGAGAAATTTAATGGAGAACGGCAATCATGCCCATACAATGCTTGGAAAGGTGTCATTTGAATGCTTTGTTGGAGGGAAGCATTGTAGGTGAACTCCACAAGGGGTAGATATTGGATTCGCTTCTTGGGTTCATGACAACAATATGCTCTAAGCATATCTTCAATCACTTGATTGACCCTTTCTGTTTGGCCATCAGTTTGAGGATGATAGGCTGTACTAAAATAGAGCTAAGTCCCAATAGCTTCAAATATCCCTCCCCAGAAATGAGATGTGAAAAGGGAGTCTCAATCACTCATGATCCTTTTGGGTAGACCATGGAGTATGAATATCTCCTTAATGAACAATGTGGCAATATCTGAAGCCTTATAATTTGTCTTTATTGGGATGAGATGTGCAGCCGTGGTGAGCATATCTACTACAACCATAATTGAGTTGTATCCACCTGGAACTGGAGGTAACCCACCAGCAAAGTTCATGCTGATAAATTCCCACTTCATCTAAGGGATATTGAGGGGTTGTAGCTTTCCAACAGGCATCTTGACATGCTTTGCCTTGATGCGTTGGCAAGACAAACATTCCGTGACATATTTGAGTACATCTCCCTTAAGTCTTTCCCAATGATAGCTCTTCCTGACCATGTTGAGGGTCTTGACATATTCGGAATGACCAAAGAAAGGGGAATCATATGCTTCCCAGAGTATCTGTTGTTTAAGTCTTTGGCTTGAAGGAATACATAGTCTTGTCTTGAAGTAGACTAGGCCTTCATAGACAGAGTACTCTTGGTATTTAACGTTGAGTTTGGGACTTTGGTCTTTTTCTAGGATCTCCTTTATCATTTTCTGATATTGTGGGTCATGTTTAGAGTCCTCCCTAGCCAATTCAACGATAGGCTTGCCTGGCATTGACACCATCACGGCTAGTGATTTGACCATCGAAGGTTCCTCCATAATGAGAGAGTTGAGGAATGCTTTACGACTTAAGGCATCAGCAACACATTTTCCTTGCCATATCTGTATTTGATTTCAAATTCATACTTCTGTAGCACCTTGATCCAGTGGCATTGCTTCATGTTGAGGTCAGCCTGGGTGAAGATCCATTTGAGGCTCTTGTGGTCCGTGACTAAGGAGAATTTGTTGTCGATCAAGTAGTGCCTCCAGAGTTTGAGGGCATGAATGATAGCCAACAGTTCCAAGTCATGAGTAGCATAATTTTTCTCATGGGTTTTTAACTTCCTTGAGGAATATGCCATGAGATGACCTTCTTGCATTAGTACACAATCTAGTGCAAGTGACCTAGCATTTGTAACAACTTCGAACTCCTTGCTCAAGTTTGGGAGATTCAGAATTGGCGCTATCACTAAGCTATGTTTGAGTTGGTAGAAGCTTGCTTGTTCACTGGCTGTCCACACTATGGCAACATGCTTCTTTAGTAGATCTGTGAGGGGTGCCGCAACTAAGGCATAATCTTTGATGAAGATTCTATACCATCTTGTTAGACCAAGAAAGCTACTCCTTAATAGTGGTTGGTGGGGGCCATTCTTGTACATCTTTAACCTTTGCAGGAGCCACAAAGATTCCCTTTTCTGATACAATGAAGCCTAGATACTCAATCTATCATTTGAGGAAGGCACACTTCTTTTTGGCATAAAGCTTGTGCGTCCTCATGATTTGAAGGACAATGCGAAGTTGAGGCTCATGGTCTTCTTCTTCCTTGGAGTAGACTAGGGTGTCATCAAAGAAAACAAGTACAAACTCATCAAGGTATGGTCTAAAGACATCCTGCATTAGCCTATTGAATGTAGCAGAAGGAGCATTGGTTAATCCAAAGAACATTACTGTGAACTCAAAATGACCAAATCTGGTGTTGAAAGTTGTCTTTGGAATATCCTCATCCTTGATGCAGATTTGGTAATACCCCACCTTAAGTCAGTTTTTGAGAAGATTTTTGCCCCTTTTAGGCGATCGAGTAACTCATCTATCCTTGGGATAGGATATTTATTCTCAACTGTTACTTGATTCATCTCTCTGTAGTCGATGCATAGCCGGAGTGTTCCATCCTTGTTCTTCTGAAACAACATAGGAGCTCCCCATGGCGAACTACTAGGCCGAATGAACCCTTGATCTAAAAGTTGTTTGAGCTGCTCCTTTAATTCAATAGCTTTGGGAATAGACATTTTGTAAGGTCTTTTTGGAACTGGAGCAATGCTTAGTATGACTTTGATCTCATGATCAATATCCCTTGGGGGCGGTAGCTTTGTCAAGTCCAGAAACACACCTGCGTACTCTTTCACCCATGAAGGTTCTTCTTCAAACTCCTTGCTTTGCTCTAGCTTATTCAGCTTGATCGAGTAGATGGGTAAACCCTTCTATATTCCCTTAACTATTAGTGATGCCTTTGCTAATTGGATTTTGGGCTTACCAGACTCCCCTTGAGTTGTGATTGTTCCCCTTCATAACTTCGGAAGGAAATTTGGCCCCTTCCATAGTGAATGTGGGCATCGTTGGGTATTAACCAATCCATGCCAAGTAAGCATTCCTGAGCCCCTAAGTTCATTACTTTGAATTTTACAATTATTGGCTTTCCACCAAGTAGGAATCTCACTTTGGCAGTTTGTCTAATACAAGTGATTTCACGCCCATTTGCTAATTCAACAAGTAAAGTGGGTGCAACTATTGTGGTTATTCCTAGCTTTCTTACACAAGAAAGAGAAATACAAGAATGCATACTTTCACAGTCAATCAAGGTTTTGAAATTCTTACCTTAGTAATGTGAAGGGGTTTGGATCACCGAGAATTGGCGATTTGGTCCCTTTTTATGGAGAGTGGCATGGACTGTCACCTTTTCAATCTATGCTTCCATAGTTGGTTCTTCCTCTTCATAGATGTAGCGAGTCTGTTCTACCTGCCAGCATCCGATGTGCAGGATCGAGTTCACATGTGCCTCATGAAAGATGAATAACTTGATAACCTTCAAGTCCTCTAACTATTTCAGCCTCTTCAGATTGTTTTGAAGATAAGTAAACCGGTTGGCATCTATGTAGTAGTAAGATGCACTCCAAGTCCAATGCCTTTTCACAAAGAGTGGTGAAGGGTCGTAGAGGCGATTCAGGATCCCCATCATGTCGGTTCTTCGGTGATAGCTTGAGGAGCTCATGGCAGTCCCGAACATGATACGAAATATGAGGAATTTGCTCCACGCCTCATAGGTTTGGACGCAACAACAATCCTCACGTGAGCAATTAAAAAAATATTTTCTAGTGAAAACATTACTTCACTCTACCTAATTTACTCTTATCTTACTTATGTTGTTTGTTGGTTTGCTCTGATACCAATTGTAACATTCCTAGGTCACGACACGTTTTACTAGTCCATTGGAAGTTTGATCTAAAAGATGCCACCCCATCAAATGTCAATGTCACAGGATTTGTCAGTTAGCGACTCCCGAGTCTACTTCGCAACGAAATGTATCGGCTAGCCCTGTTAGCATCGACCTGGAATCTTCCTGGGTTTCTAATGGTCAAGTCATTCTATAGCCTTCTAGCGTCACTCTTTAGATGATCTACTTTGTGTAGAGTATCTAAACCGAGGTGGACTCATATCGCACTTGGTTCAAAGAGAATGGGAAACAAGGTGGGATGCATCGCTTGACCTCTCTACCCGTAGGGTAAAGTCCCATTCCGGTCCCCTAAAACAATATGAGCCAAGGTTCTACCCTACATTATCTAAGATCAATACATCATCGCGATTTGAATGTTGAGAAGCCTCCCAGTTCTCTAGGACCACCCTACCATCATTAGACGGACCCATCGGGGGTTCCACCCATCCGCTTCCCTTGATAGCTTTAGTTTCCTACTTACCTAAGGGCACATTAGTGGTAACACATACAAGCAGCTTCCTTGATTAACCCATTAGTCACATGTTCCTTTACGTAATTTTATGCACTAACACAAAAAAAGATCAGACAAATTCCTTGAAAGTAAACTTTATATTAAAATTTCAATAGAGTTACAAATTCCTTCCATGGGACGATTTCCGCAATCCGTAAGGATGTGTCTTATTTTCCTCCAAGTTTTCGCCCTTGCACTAGTAACACGGCCTCGAGATTTCCTTCTCGAGCCACGTAGACCATCTCAGTAGGGCCCGAAGGTAGGAGATTTATAGCCAGAGCTCGCCTTGGCACTTGAGCATCCCCATACGGACACACATTTCTACGGAGAGACCTCTCATGACGGTCCACATTCCCGACGTGGCTATCAAATATCCCCTTGTATAGGGTTGGTGGCTAGCTGGGGGTGCTCAACACACCTTTACCAAGCGTTTCAATCTGAATCCAATTTGAAAGATTTTCTTCTTATCAATTTCTTTATTAGATGACTTCTTTTCCAAACAGATGTTCCTAAGTACAAGCACAAGCAGAAATGCACAATATGTACTGATAATTCTGTTCTCTCTATCGAAGGAAATTCCTATTTGATGCAATAGCATCTAGTCTCGGCTTTATCCCCATTATCGTTCGAGATTTCCAGAGATATCCTAATTTAATTTCATCATTCTTTTGAATGAAGCAGTATCCTTGCAATTTTAATTGCAATTTGGAACATTGGCTTTCTTACAACGAAACCCTATGTATTCACTTGAACTAGGGTTTGTCATGTAATTCATATAGTTACTTAAGGACTTTGAATTTGTTTCAGCTTCAAGCAAGATGGGCCTTGACAAGAATCCTTCAACTCTTCAAGGTTTGAAATTCTTTCAACTTCCTAGGAACCCTACATATTCTATCACAAGTTAAATCTATGTTTTGTGAGATGCAATAGGATTTCCTATTATTTCAACCAAGCAAACAAATGCGGATGCATAAAATCTATCTGGCTTAATTGCAGTTTAATGCATATTCTTGAAACTTTTCATATATATATTAGCATGAAATTTCCATGCAATTTATGTGCAATTTAACGGCTTCTAAGTGCAATTTTAATTGATCACGTAAGATGAATGAGATTATAACAAAAATTTCCTAGTACGCTCATTATCTTGAAACATGCTCAATTAAGTTGCAATATTTAATGTAAACATTTTTTTCTCCCAATTTCATTTCCATAATACAACGGGGTGCACCTGATTCATAAGAGATGTGTTTCCTGTAGTTGCGGTCCCTTGGTTTGTGGTCCCATTGGTTGTGGTGGGAGTTTCAACGTTTGGAGAGATATTTCACTTGGGAGCCATCATCCACAAGTGGATTCGAGAGATAAAGAAGGAGGAATGGATTTGAGATGGGAGAGCGTAAAAGAAGATGGCTTAGTCGAAGACCGAGATAGGGGGAATTGAGCTAACTCTCTCCCCTTGTAGCCTCTCGAGGTAACTCCTCTCTCTCTCTCTCTCTCTCTCTCTCTCTCTCTCTCTCTCTCTCAAACTCCTTCTTGCAATCTATTGGTGGAGGGGTATCCTTCTACCTCCCTCTCTCTACCTCTCTCTTGCAGCCTCTCGGGGTCTCCTTGTGCCTTTCTAACTACTCCCCATATCTCATATTTATAGCTAAACAAGAGAAGAAGCTTTGTGGCTAAGAAGAAGAGCTCTTTATGGAGGGGATCTTGGAAATATCAGCAATATGATGCTCAAATCACAATTCTGATAGTTCTGTTGGCTCTGAAAGGGGGGTAAAACTTCAAGACACTTGGTTAGAAATCTTCCCCAGATCACTCCTTCTTCTTTTCCCTGTTCGAAGTGTTGTTTACTGCTTGTAAACTGCGATTGCAAGGTGCACAATTTCGCCAATCCTTCTTTTTTTGTATTAAATCTCCAAAACAAGCTTTAAAAAACCACTTGATGTTTTTTACATGACATCCTATTCTAGAAATCTCCATAGCTGTTTAGGATATTTACAATAAGTAATATCTAAAATATACTAGTTTTGCCAAAAAATCTAATATTTTTGGACCATCCATATTATACACATTAACACTAGTGATTAATATGGCTCATAACTCTCATTCTTCACGTTGTAACTTCCATGAAGGGTGGCTACAATCCTTGTCAATCTGAAAAAAATGTCGTACTATGACTCTCGCTTTTTTATATTTTTTATTAAATAAAATTATTAGTTATTAATGTTAGTTAGTTTTTACTTTAGTTAGTAACCTTACTAACTTATTAATTGACTAACTAACTTTCGAACTAACCAACTAATTTTTATTAGTGTGGAAGTATTACAAACTAAATGATAATGATTGATGAAATGACTGTGGGGATGAGTGTCTTTTATAGGCATACAGTAGGTGGTATTGGTAGGTGAAAAAAGGTGGAAAGTGACCATGGTATTCGCCAATTGTGGTTTTAATAAACCACGCATACATGAACTAGTCTAATGCTTTATTTGCAATGTGTTTCTTTGCCTTGTTGTTCCTTACAAAGAGCCTATAGTGGATATGATTGCACATTTCTCAACACCCGTCTCCTCAGTCACAACCAAGAAAGACATTGAGTATACAGAGGCTGTCATGAGTAGAACCTTGCTAAGTGTAGACATGGAAAGAACCAACCGTACAAAGCTAGAGGCTGTCACAAGGCCTCACTAAGTGTGTAGAGACTGTAGTGTGCAAAGGTTATATGAGGAGTATAGGAGCTTATGGTAAGAACATTAGGCAAGTCCACATTTTAAAACTTAAAAAATTCCATCAGAAAATAAGCTACAAAAGAGGGATTGGTGAGTCCTATTCTTTTGTTCTTGGGTGTCTTCTTCTTCTCCATTATTGTCTTCATCTTCTTTGACTGTAGCAAGTTATGCTCTTTGGGGCCTTTTCTTAGCATGGCAAAATTTCTCAATATGCCTAGTTTTCTTACAAAAGTCACAAACTATGCTCTTCTTCCCTTTCACATAGAGGAGTTGTTAGTCTCCTCTTGGGATGCTTATTTCTCCCTTGCTCTTGATCTTCTTTTTCTCTTCCAGGAGAGAGGCTTTGATATCCACAAGCTTCGGCTTTGGCATATTGATTAATGTGGTAGACACATTATCAAACTTAGGTGGAAGACTCTTGAGAAGCACTCCAATGCAAATGTCTTCATCCATCTTCAAGTTGATTCTTGTAAGTTGTGTCAACAAGCTTTCCATATAATTCAAATGAGTTGCAAGTAAGGTACTACTTTTCATGTCAAGTCTAAAGAATTCAATCAGTAAGCCATATTTGGAGGATTTTGAATGAGCTCCAAACAGGGTTTCTAATCGATCCCATGTTGCTTGAGAGATTTCACAATCATCAACATGATGAATGTAGTTGTCATCAAGTTTGAGCTTGATAATAGCTTGAACCTTATCATCATTTTTATCCCATATGATTGAACATTAGGAAAAAAATGAACTCACAAATGGGCCCTTAAAAATAATATAGTTTAAGATGTGGGCCTTTTGGATTATCCAATAGGAAGGCTAGATGTTGACATCCATGGAGGGTGAATCTTCTCTCTCCAAATCTTTGGTTTTCTATTAAAAAAAGGGGTAGTGGGGGATTAAAAAAAGGGAGAATGAATAGTACACAAAATTTGAGTTTCTCTCACCTCGTATTTCCCTCCTTTTTTTGGAGAATTTTCAATTTCGGTTTTTTTCCCTCTCACAAAATCAGTTTGACCCAAAAGTTGAGCAACATACCACTTTCCCTCTCTTCTCTATACTCGTGAATTTTCATCTCCATTGAAGCTTCTTACTGACAGTAATTAGGGTTTTGAGCGTTCTACTTACCTTTGCACTTTCTTCTTCATACAGCTCCAGATTTTTGGCAAAACACAGGTGCCCATCTCTCTTTTCATTTTCTCTTATTTGCTATTTTTTCAATAGGGTTTGATGTCGTTTCTTACTATTATTGTTGTTTTTTTGCAGAGGTTATTTGGAGCAGGAGACAGAGGCACTCATCTCTCTCTTTCTCTCTCTCTCTCTCTCTCCTTTCTTTCCCCCTCTCTCTATGTGTTGTTTCTCTTTTATGTTGTGTTTTCAATAGAATTTGATGTTGGTTCTAATTGTTCTTTTTTTGCAGAGTTTATTTGGAGGAAGAGACAAAGGTGTTAATCTCTCTCTCTGTTTGTTTTTTTTTTTTTTTTGCTGATATCTTTTCAATACAACATAATGTTAGTTCTAACCCTTGTTTTTATTTTATTGTAGAGATCATTTTGGGTGACATTGCATAAGTGCTCATCTCTCTCTCCCTCTTCTTTCTCTCTCTGTGTTTCCTCTTTTCTATTGTTTTTTCAATATACCTTCATGTAAATACTAACTCTTGCTATTGTATTTTGCAGAGATCAATTTGGGCAAGATTGGATAGGTGCTCATTTCTTTCTCTCTCCCACGTACTCACACACTCTCTCTTTCTTCCTCTCTGCATTATCCCTTTTCTACTATCTTTACAATAGGGTTTAATGCTAGTTCTAACTTAAGGATCAATTGTTGTTGCAGCACTTAACACAAGGTAGAGTAGAGATTCTGTAGCTCAATTTACAGGTAAATCTACCATATTTTGTGGTGCCAAAATTTATTCATTTAATTAGTGACTTTTATGTTTGATGGGATTGATGTTTTCTTATGTCCATCATTTGCAATGGGTTTTGATTAGCAATGATTCAATCTTATCTTCAGCAAATCAGCTTATAGATAAATTAGCCATGTTTTGTATTGCTTCTATTCATGCAGTTATCTAGATATTTTTTGCTAAAAGAGATTCATGCAAGTATTTTTGTTAAAAGGGATTCATACATGTGTTTTTTTGCACATGCAGGTATTGTACAAGGTTTAGGTGAAGCATATAATTCTCAATCGACTATTTTGATGTGGTGAGTGATTCCTTTGTGCTGGATGATATGGATCTGCTGGAAGTCGATGGTTCAAAAATCCTCTACTTTATTGATCCTATTTGTCCATTTGGATCTTCATGCCAATTGGCAATGATCCATGAAACTCTTGTATTATATCATCCATATAACACACAATGTGTTGAGTCTTAGAATATCTCAGGTATCAATCCAATGTGCCTATTAAGATTTGCATGCCATGTCGCTGCTGCTATCCTTGTAACAACTACTCTATAATACCCACATTTCATACAATGTATTGAGTCAAATCAGACTCCTCTTCATTATAATAAAATTTATTTTGGTGAAATTCTCTGAGTATTCTTGTGCTATTCTTTTCATTATATTTCATGTAAATGGTATGATTAAAGTGATGCCTTGAAATTGAATCTATATTTTATGTTGATGTATATATCCACATGCGTTGCAATATCGATGTTTATGTCTGTTTACAAAAGTGTAAACATCTCTTAATGCCATGTTGATTTGTATAGCATATTGGTGATTACTGGACAGACTTAAAATTCTTATTATTTAGGGGTTAATACATACTTCTTTACATCTAATGCATATGTTATAATGCCTGAGAGAAAAACAAGCATTCTCTCGATAGAAGTACATAATAGAAAAGATGAAGAAGGGAATTGGATTACTGATACGTATCATTGCTCGTCTTGGGTACATATGCATCCAAGTATGAAGGGAGCTTTCAAGGTGAAAACATCTGCAATTGCAAATGTATCAAAGCACTGGAAGGGTAAAATTTTAGCTCTCAGACAAAGGAATGTTGATTCATTGTAACAGAGGCGTTTGTACAACATGTATTCATGCAAAAACAAATACATATTGCGCCCATTGTGCCCTTTCAACGAAACGTTGCAAATAGTAAATATTTGCAACTCATTGAGAATAAGAAATTTCATGATACCTATGTAACAACTTGTCTCGTATTTACAGAAGTATACCCTTCGGATTGTTGTGAGTGGCAAAATGTTGAGAGTTTCACTAGTTCTGTGTTACCACCTCGAAATTGGTAGATTGCTCTTTGAGGGGTGTACAACTAAGTAGCTCGCAGATGACCTTGTTTTTTTGTATGACTCCAAGTACATACTGCCCAAGGGGAGTCGAGAATATGAAACTCTTGAGTCTATGCACATATAGAATCTCAATAGCATAGAATGGCCATTGTGTAGTAGCGACATTTTGCACATGTATAGCACAAAAATTTCAGCAGATACATTGAATTCTATGAAGCCAAGCACCAGCTCAAAGAATGTACATCTAAGATGGTTCATATCGATTGCAATTTTTACACACATGTTCAAGGAATGTAAGGGTTTGAAACATACCAAAAGCAAGCACGTCACAAAAAAACATCAGAGGATTATGTAATAAGGATTCTAGGCAAAACTTGAACATAAAAAATAACTCATAGTCCTGACACAGTGGAGTGTCGAATCACAACAAGGGACATGGCTTTCAGGTAAAATTTTCCTCTCTTAGTTGACTATTATATTACTTTGGGATGAATCGGCTAACTTTCCTTTCCAATTACAGGTACTTTGTCGCACGACAGACTTTATGCCTAGTGTTCAAGTATCGTAAATGGAGAATCGTTAAGGGTAAATGGTTGCACCTTGATCAAGACATGCGTGAAAGTGCAGCTGTGGATGTTACTGTCATTTGTGAGGGCCACGAGCCCTAAGTATTGCAAATAGAGGATGATTGGTCCTTGAGTATAATGCGCCATGAAATTACAATGTTAATGCAGAATCCACCTGTTAGCTTCTATTTAAAACTAGATGGTAGGAAAATTCGAAGCCGAGCTGAGGATACTGTTACTAGTGGAAAGTGCGTGGATCCACATATTTTAGAAATTGTAGAGTTTCCTAAAAATACCAACACCACAAGTTGTAATAAATTATGGTATTCATGCAAAATCATACACTTTTATACACTTTCCACATCAACACATTTACATATGCATGTAAACTTTACAAAGACGTAAGTAAAGCCATAACTAAATATCGTATGTGAACAACCCTTAATGGTTTAAAACTTAAGGCAATTTACCTCCTTGCATTGGATACACCCCTAGAGGAGGAGAGTGATGAAGATACAACTCCATAGGTTGTTTCTATCACATACATGGGAGAAGAACCGATTGAAGAGCTCATAAATATTGAAGAGGAACATCGGGTGGTGGTAGAGCAAGGGTTGGCTCTCATGGTGCCATCTTCTTCAGAACAGCCACAAGTCGACAAGCCCAACCTTGCCTCCTCAAAGCCCATTGAAGTAGATGGTGTACAATACTTGCTTTTATCATATGTACTGCAATACTTGGAAATGAAGGAAGAAGAGTTGTTTTCCATCCTAGGCAAGGATTCAATGGAAGACCTGATCGATTATGATTACATGGACATGCATTCGACCATGCCAGAGATTGGAAGATATGATGGCACAAGCTTAGATACTGTGAATGCCATCATAACAGCACTTGAGCATATTATCTCGGTTCAAGAAGATTACCTTGAGCCGGATGTTGAATTTGAAGCATTACAACATGATTTGTTCGAACAAAGGCCCCAGCTTCCTAACAAGGAGTTTGTAGATCCCTCTGCCCAAAGAGGTGCCTCCTTGACACACGAGGAAATGAAGATACAAGATGATTTGGAGAAGGTGATATTTCTAACCACCATATATTTTTATGCGATGAAACTGGACGATAGGGTGCGTTGGGTCCCTGGAGTCCACCGATGAAATATTGGCCAAAAATGATGCCTACAGTTTCCCTGTCCAAAGTCTAGTGTCTGGGGCCACTTTCTGGCCCACGTCGGGTCCCCCGAAGTCCATCGGTGAAATATTGGCCAAAAATGTTACATGCAGCTGTCCTATTCGAAGTTTGGCATATGGGGCCACTTTCTTCACCGGTGGACTCTAGGGGACCTGACGCACCCTACCGTCAAGTTTCATTGCTTTCTGATAACTCTAGGTTAGTCGCTAAATATATTATCTGATTTAACCTTGTCATGATGAGTTTGCATCAATGCAAGGAGCAGCTCCACATGCGGATCTATGGAAGGATTTAGCTCTAAAGGAGTATATTAGTAACCTTGTTGCAGATTTGGTGGTCTTCCATAAGAAGTGCTCACTAGGAGGGCAAGAAATAATCATGAAAATTCAAGCTTTGACCAAGTCTGGATCTTTTCAAGTGATACCTGTGACATCTAGCTTGGAGAAGATGGTGCTAATCAAGCGGTCAAAGCTTCTTTACTTGTTTGATCAAACGCGTAGTGGAGCAATGTGTGTGCTTGCTACATTAGGTAACCTCAGTAAAGTGTCAAATCCGCTTCTCCTGGAGAAAGAGCTGAAGGGGGAGTGCATCATTTTTGAAGCAAAGAAGGAACTTATATTTTCATTGGAAGCTGGCCCCTCCTCTCCACTAATGAAAAAGCCAAGGAACAATTGAGAGTTCTTGTTGGCTATCGGCTTTTTGTATCTACCATCACTAGCAGTTATCACATGTATTTTTCTTGATGAATATAAGATACTTTACTTTGTCCCTACAAATAAATATTTATTAAATAAATATGCGGTTCGTATAAGTGTGATGATAATGTTCGGTACGTGAATGACGCATTCACATATGTTAACATAATTCAACGCGTAGTACTGCACTTGCGTTGAGTGTGTAAGTGTGACGATAATGTGTGGTACGTGAATGATGCATCTGCATACATTAACATAATTCAATGCGTAGTACTGCACTTGTGATTGTGCATAAGCAATAACGTAACTTATATCAGTATGTATTACTACTTTCGATGCGTTCATACGTTAAATAAAAATTAAGAGTCATGCGTTTCAAGAAACAAAACAACACAACTTTACTCAATTATTTGAATTCAGTACACATCGCATGAGATATAATGTATATATAAATAAATATTCCAATGTGACAGAGTATACAAAATTTTTTGGCCTTCCAAGATGTTATGGCACTATAACACTCATTACAAACCTTACATCATTAATCTAATAAACTATGGTAGAGTCCCCTTGCCGTGTCGAAGCCGAATGATAAAGTTCATGTCTTTATCTGTGATTGTGACACGCTTTGCATGGATGGCCGCAAGCTGTGTATCATCAAACAAGTTGATGAGAAACCCCTCAGCAACTATTTGTAGGGCCTCCACAGCTGCAGTAGTCCACCTTCCTGCTGGTGGGCCATCCCGCACTCGTGCCCAAAATCTTCCCATCCCTTTCAGCTCCAAGTCTTGCATGACTTTTCGAACAACCTTATGAAAAGAACTTTTCGGGATGAGAAGTTCGTATCCGTGTTGGATTCTCCTTACATCTCGAAGGGCGATAGTGCCCGATTTCCATCTCCTCTTCTTCTGTGGTGGTCCTTGTGCTCTATGGGGAGTACCTATTGCTGCACTAGAGGAGGCTCCACCTTGTGCTTCAGGTGGTGGGCCTTGGCGTGATGTCTTCTTGGGGCCAAAACGGCGACATGCTTGCTTGGTGCATGCCATGCAAGCTCGAGGAGGGCAAGACGGAGAAGAGACAAAGGTTGGGGATGTGAAAATGGAGGAAGCAAAGAAAGTAAGATGTGAAAATGAGAAGAAGAATGAACTTTTAACCCATTTAAACCCCAAAACAGGGTTAATGCAACTTCATATGCACTATCCATCGTGTGATAGTAAATCCATAACCTTTTATCGAAATACGACGAAACTTCACACGCGCACTCGTTAGGTGGTCAAGAGCCAAAAAAAAAGGAAAAAAAATACCTGCAGACCCCTGGTCTGAGTCTGGCATCTAGAGCCACTTTCCTGCCAACGCGGTCATCGAGTTCTTTCAAGGGGAGATGTGTATGATGGTAGTCCTCCTTTGAGCTCCCTCATCCACATGATGGCGTTGTGTGATGCGCGTTGATAGCTCCACCCACTACATGTGAAATCTAGCCCTGCAAGCCTTCCGGCTTTCCTTGTAAATATACTTGTGCCTTAGTTGCACCTTGGAACATATTCAGGCCTTCACTTGGACCCGTGGTTTTTCATGTTGTGTTACCTTCATTCCATGTCATGTTACCTTGTTCCGTGACATGTTATGCTTCCGCTAGCTCATGACGTGTTACGCTTTCGCATTCCCTATCGTGTTGTGTTACGCTTTCGCAAAGCTGCGGGACTGCTAATTAAAGGGTGATCCCTCATGAGGGGGGTTCCACAAGGTGGGTGTTGCCTACCCCATAACGGGCCAAAGAAGGAGGGTTCGTTATACTTGGCAGAAAGTGGCTCCAGACGCCGACTTCGGACCAGGGGTTTGTGTGCATTTTTTATACAAAGGCATTAGCAGTAAAGTCTACAACAAGAAATGGCAAATTTTTGCATGTTATTCCTATTGAAATTGACAATGCTAACAAAAACTATAAGTAAAAATTGAAAATACAGTGAAGATGCACAGTCCATATGTCCAATGCACGAGGATAACACTATGCCAAAAAAGATAACATTACAAACTATGTTCATTCCATTAGAACGAATGCATCCTTCATTGCTTGAAGATTTCTTAGAAGTTGGAAGTCCTTGGGAGTTACAGTGATGCACTTCGCATGTATTGCATAACGTTGAGCATCAATCATCAAGTCAACTAAAAAAGCCTCTATAGCACACTGTAGAGCATGAAGACATCCTTTTGTGAAGAGATTAGCTCTATCCTGACCTTATGCAAAAAACCACCTCCTGCTTTCTGTGCAGTAGAGGTCTTGCACAATCTCGCGAACAAGTCTCGAGAAGCTCGCCTTTGGAATGATGAGATCAAAAGAGCGTTGATACCTCCTAATTTCTCTTAAGGCCACTCTACCTGGCTTCCACTTGCGTTTCTTGTGGAGATGCTGAGGACCCTTATGAGGGCAGCTTGAGGAAGGTGGGTTAGGTTGAGACTCAATTGAGAAGGGGGTGCATCTGAGCTAGTAGATACTCCAAGGGGTTGAACACGATATGGGGCTCTGAGCGGAAGCTTATTTGCAACTACCTTAGACCTAGCCATCTTTCCTACACAAGAGATGTGAGAACTCAATGAATAAGATAGAAAGTGAAACCCTTCTTTATATAACCTTAAACTGTAAGACTCATTAACATATATGCACACTCTCCCTTTCTCTCTTAAACTATGAATTGCATTCATACTGAACACGTTATTCATCTTACTATCTTAGCTCTCTTCGAACCCATTTGTTGCCTTGTCGAAGCCTTGTTTCTAGCCACTTGGCATGGTTTTCTTTGGCACTTGAGGCTTCATAACGCATTCTTTTAGTGACATGACATGATTCCATCATGTCTGTAGCAGCCGATTCATCGGCACTTTCATTTGCTCTCTTTTGCAAGTTTAGCTTCATCCGCTACTATAATCCTATACCACCAAGATAGCAATTGGATCATTGGATTGCTATCATTCACCCCTCCACCATGATCAATTTTTCTTTGGTATGTACCACACGCTATCCAATGTGAATTTTCCATCCCTCGTGTGGACCAAATTCTGATGCTTCCCTTTTCTACAAAGTATGGCCCATGTGCCTCAAGGATATGCTACAAAGACACATATCACACATGAGTAAAACTATGCTCAATAGTTTATACAATTCATACAATTTTAAAATATTAACTTAGTACGCACTATGTAATGTGTGATAGAGCTTTTGCCCCATGCTTCCACCATGTTTTCGCAGAAGCTATGCATAGCATTGATAAATTCTTGCTTATCTTCATTGTTAAACACCATCCTGCGACCTATGAACCATGACATTCCCTTCCTCATTTATGGGTGCTGAGAGAAACTTCCTAGCCTTTGCTCCTCCAAAGCAAGGCTTTTTTGGCAAGTTACCAGATTTTCCTGATCTCTTCTCATTTTTTTCAATTGTCACTTGATGCTTGTGTAGCCCAATTTCTGATAGCACTCACTCCACATTCCTACACGTTGCAATGGCTTCTTTTTCTAGTTGCATCCTATAAGCAAAGCAAATGTATTCATATACAAGTTTCTCCATGATTCTGACAAAAGCATGCAATGAAAAAATGTGAATATGATCCAATGGAATGTTGAAGATGGGCTTCCAAGTGGGATCTTCTCTATTGTGCGTCGGTGCAGCACTTGTCACCCTTTGCCAGTTCTTCTTTCCATCATTTCCTTCCACCCTCTTTGTCAAGCAATATAGACATGGATTCTTTGTATTTGCACCATTGGAGATTCCATACATGCATTTTAAAGTTTTCAAGTCGCCTGCAAGATGCCATTCAACCAAGTATTGACCATACCCTTCAATCGAGAGCATCTCACCATGTTCCTAACAATCGATGATGCTTGGAATGCTTATGTGCATAAAGAACAGCTGCAGCACCTCAAATGTTTCCTTAGGAACTTCAAATGTAGGGAGCCACCACACATGGCGCTCAGATTGAACACTAAAGTTCCCTAGGTTGTTCTTGTTGAATTGTAAAGCTCTATTCATCAGAGTTACACTAACTCTTTCAAGCTTTACTCCTTTGACAACCTCACTTTCATCTAATTTTATAACAAACTGCAATTTACCATTATATTCCTCAACAGACATATTGTAGTACAGTACCGTTGTCGACTGCACCTTGTACAAATCTAAATAGTAATTGCTGAGTTCGGTGAACTTCAACCCGTATGCATTTTTGGTCCCAACCTTTAGTGTTTCCACGTATTGAACATGCACGGGATCTCCTATCAGCTCCAAAACCTTTGTATTAAGTTGTCGTCGGGCCTCTATTAACTTTGAAGGTTGAAGAAGAGACACGATTCTATTTCTCTTCAGCACATGACCAAACCTAGCCTTCACACCTTTGAATATCTTTGAGTAAGTTGTTGTGCTAATACCGGTCCTATCACAAATAGATTGTGCATCCACAGCTGAGAACTCATTTGACACATCTTTTAATGTGCACTCAATCATCTTTTCCTTCACAACCTTAAACTTAGGATTGCTCAAAGAGTTTTCCAATGTACTTGCCTTCAAACTATCTACTAATACATGATCCAACCTCACCCTCACCTAGGCTCTCTTTCCAAGCTACCTTACATGCTTTGATACGCTGCTTCCACTAGCCACTATTCACAATTAACTCATTGATTGGCTTCTTCTTTCGTTTGCGCTCCTGTGTTAGTTTGTTGTTGATCTTTGGGAGCCTACTTGGTTGTCACAGGAGGTAGAGTGGAGATGCACAAAGAGGCACACAAAGGTGCCAAGGGAAAGTAGGGTATAAGTAATGCACTCTCTTAATCAAGGTTGCATAAACACAGAGAAGAGGTCACAATAGATCATGAGAGAGTATAGATATGGGAGAAAATAGCTCAGAGGATAGGGATGTCCAAGACTTTTTGTATTTTAGATATTTCTATTTTACCTCCAAAAAACACGAAATTTGACCAGTTGGTTTGTTTTTTGACCAAAATCTAGAATTAAAAAAATCCCCAAAATATCTTAAAATGAACTTCTAAAATTTCATTTTCCTTGTTCTCGATTAAAAAATCAATTAGCTCATATCTACTAATCATTTTGCATTGAAAACGAAGCACCACACTCCCGTAACTAACTCCTTCTTTAATATAAAAGTTGGTTGAAAAAGACTTCTTGAATGAGGAGAGAGAAGGAATCTGAGTATATCTTTGTAGATAATATTAAAAATGCAAAACGAGATTGCAAAAGTGGAGAGAGAAGAGGATTATTTTACTATACTTCTCTCCTCTTTTCCTTGTTTTAAGGAGGAGAGAGGGGGGGCTAAAAGGTCCATTTGTGAGCTCCTTTTTTTCCTAATGAGTGTAGCTTTCCTTGGTTTCTTCTCTTGACCACTTGTGATTGACCACAAGCCTTTCTTCATCAGGATCAGAATCCGACACTGTTGAATCGAGTTGTCAGTGAGTCCTTGCCCATGTTGAGGCTGCAAGATCGGTAACAAATTAACTCCAAAATTTTTAGATTTCAATAGCAAAAGAGTTGAGCACAAGTGCCATAAAGCACTAGGTAATTAGTATCAAGAGATACTAGATGATTAGCATGCCCTTTGAACTTGAGATCTTCAAGGTCTTGCAGGTCCCAGTCTTTCCCTCCTTGATTTGATGTTGGAAGAGCACAAAAAACTAAAATTTGATCAGAGGCAAAGCTAATTGTGTCAAATGACATAGTGATAAGAGTCACTAGATCAGTGTCAAGAGACACTATGCTTGACTATGCTTCAATCTTGCAAAAGAAATCACCAAGATCTCACTTCCTCAATGATTTCTTGTGAGAATGTATGCCAAATCCAATTATATTTGAGTGGTAACACTATGGCTTGAGTGGTAGAGGACAAAAATGAATTGAAATAAAAGCTTGAAGTTGAAATAGCAATCGCTTCTCTGTTAGGGTTATAGCAAGTGACTGATTTTTTGCTAATTGCAGCATATACATGTGATTATATAGCAAGAGATTTGATGGGGAGGTAAATTAGATAGTAGGCTTCAAAAGCCCCATGGAAATTGTCAACAATGTTGTACGCACGAACTGCATAGGTTGTATGAACAGATTGCAAGCGCGAACATGCACATCAATTGGGAAACCACGCAATGCTGGAGAGAAGAGCCACCAATCTCACATTGTAAAGTGATAGGAAGGAGCTCCTTGAGTCAAGAAAGAGCTCCCCAGAAGAAAGCCCGAGCTGAAATGGCCTAGTTTGAGAGATTCAAGCCCTCCAATGAAGGTGGGTGCCTATGGGGGTAGGTGAGAGATTTATGGAAAAGTGGAGGGAGCCAGAAATTCAAACTGGATTGACCCAATCAGTGGCCTAATGACTCATTAACTTGAAATCCACTTTGATACCATGTTAAAATATTGAAGATACATGCTAAGGAGGATCATTGATGAGCAAATAGATAATCATAATGAGGCATAAGCAATGACAAAGAAGAACAATTGATATTATCCAAGCATAATGCAAGTACAATTGAATGATAATGATTGATGAAATGAGTGTGGGAATGAGTCCCTTTTATAGGCTTATAGTAGGTGGTATTGGTAGGTGGAAAAAGGTGGAAAGTGACCATGGTATTCACCAATTGTGATTTTAATAAACCATACATACATTACCTAGTCTAAGGCTTTATTTGCAATGTGTTTCTTTGCCTTGTTGTTCCTTACAAAGAGGCTATAGTGGATATGATTGCACATTTCTCAACACTAACAAGTTTGAACTCTCTATGGATTATGTTATGGTGATAGATTATGGTGAACCCCTCACTTATGAGAGGAGGCCATGTGTAGAAATGATAGTCACTCTTGGGAGAGAGCCATGCAATTAGAGAATGATTCATTGCAACAAAATCATACATGAGATCTGGTTCCTTTGCTCAGTTGTAAACATGCATTACTATGCAAGTGGATGTTACAAGTTGAAGTATGCCCATGGTGGACACCCCAAGCAAGCATATGAGTCTAGATTAGTTGTTAAGGATTTTAAGCAAGAGCATGGTGTTGACTTTGATGAGGTATTCTCTCTTATAGTCATGATGACTATCATGTCATTGATATTGGCCTTAGTTGCTCAGCATGATCAAGATCTTCATCAGATGGATGTTAAGATGTCCTTTTTACATGGAGACTTGCATGAGGATACCTATATAGAGTAGTCTAAGGGATTTCATAGAAAGGGTAGGTAAAACCTAGTGTGCAAGTTGAGAAAGAGCTTTTGTGGCCTTAAGAAAGCACCTAGGAAATGGTATCATAAATTTGATCATTTTATGCATTCACAAGGATACACTCATATTGATATAGATTTGTGTTTATACAAGAAGAAGGCTCATGATGGCAACCTTATTATCTTGATGCTCTACGTGGATGATATGTTGATTGCTAGGAGAGCTCATGATGAGCTAGATGCTTTGAAAACTCAGCTAGAGAAGAGCTTTGAGATGGACTTGGGACAAGCCTCATACGTTACTGGGATACCTATCATGTGTAATCACTCTAAGGGGCTCTTTTACTTGTCTCAAAAGGAGTACATCCAAGAAGTCTTTGAATGGTTCCATATGCAGGATGTTACGCCTATTGGCTGTCCTTTGCCTTCTCATGTGAAGATTAATCAAGCTAATTGTCCATAGTCAAATGAGTAGAAGGCCGAGATGGCCAACATCCATTATGCATCTACAGTGGGCAGTTTGATATATGCCATGATATCCATTCATCCTAACATAGCATTGGCGATAATTGTGGCACTGGGATGCCCTGAAGGGTATCATAATGTACCTGAAGGGCATTGCAAATAAATACATATATTATGGTAACCAAGATATAGGAATCATGGGCTACACTGACTCTGATTATGTAGAACATGCAAATAGTAGGCAATCCATCTCTAGCTATGTCTTCACCTTTGATAGAGATTTCATTTCTTGGATGTCCAAGGTGCAAAAATGCATGGTTCTATCTACTATAGAGGCAGAGTATATCACAGCCCACTGAAGCTTGCAAGGAGGCTCTTTCATTAGGCCATCTGGTGAGACAGACCTTGGCATTACTAATGTGGTCCCTACAATGCATTCAAATTCTATGAGTGTTATTCAATTGGCTAAGAATTTAGTCTTCCATGATGTGAAGACAAAGCACATTGAGGTGTGTTACCACCGTATTAAAGAGGTTGTTGAGGGCAAGTCTGTTGAGCTTGTTAAGATCTCAATTGACCAACATCTATTCCTCATTCTATTGTAATTTATGTATATAGTGTATTTTTTTCTTTTTGTTTTCAATTATTACTCAATGCACATTCACCTTTAAGTGGGTTGTTGTTGGGGGGTAAAGATTCCTATGCCTAATCACCTGTGTATTTACTACATTGATAGTATTCACACACTTGTACACTACAGGTGACAGACACCCATCAATGTCACTTCATTCTTTATTCTTTTAGTGAAATTTGAATAAGGGAAGGCTAATCACACATTGTGATTGTTGGAGTTTTCACATCCTTTGTCTCTCTCTTTTGCTTTCTTACTCCATCTGCCATAGTTCGCATCATCATTACTTCCACTCGCTTGTGTTTTCTCTCAAGATCCACCTTTCATTTTCTAAGAGATCACTTTTTGAACTTGCTCCAAGATTGCCAAAGGCAACTAAATTAAACAAGGAATATAGATTCAATTAATGGCAGCAGATACTTAAGGCTACCATTGAGTATGGATGCATCAGAGAAATTATCAACTTTGAGTTGGAGATATAACAACTGTGTCTAAACAATTGCCTTGTTGGTGGCACGTTTTGAGTTAATCGATGAAGTTCAACTAAATGCAATCAGTGTATCATATCATTTTGATTAGTATTATTGATCAACATGTAGAACCTTTGGGAGAGCTAAGTGGAATGATGTATTACTATGTATTTCTGTATCTAGAGGCTTGAGGATGATTCTCAATTCAGTGGAAGCTAGGGAAGTTGTAGAGAGATTCTAGGTTTAATCCTTGATAAAGAAGAGAAGTTACCTTACAAGAAAGAGGATCCAAAACTTCCAATCATTCTTAAATTCCTAAGCGCTAGAGCAATAGAGGAAACCCTAATCACTAGGGCTTAAAGAAGGGTCACAAATAGAAAGAAAAGTGTGATAGTAGCAAGCTTAAAGAATAGTTTTGTGTAAGGCAAGAAGGGATAGCTTGCTAATGAATTATGAAGACAGGAGAAAAAAAAATGAAGCTCGAGATCAATGAGTGAGAGGGTGATCCCACACAATAAGAAGCATGTCTACTAGAGATATTAGAAAGAGTGAATACATTACTATGTTTGGATATAGACACAACGTTTAGCTCAAACAAAGAACCTTTTGATCGTGACATACAATCAGATAAGACATCCTCCTTTGGGAGTGAAAAGGAATGGTATTATTGGGACATAGTTATCTCAAGTATAGATAGTCCAACTATAGAAAGGACTAGGTAAAGTGAAAACAAAGGAAGTGAGACTAACAATATAGTAGTGAGTGATAAATCTTGATAGATTAGCGCCTCAGTTGGATTATTTATCTTAAGGAGTGACAAAGAGTGTTGAGCATTACATTGAGTATATGGAGATAATTATGCAAAATATGAATCTAGCCTCTGACAAACCTATGCAAAAACATAAGTTGCAAAGGCTAGCTATACTAGTGGATCCAAAAATGTATGCTAGACAATGGGAAGAAATTCAACTTAGCCGACAATGATGGAAGGATTTGTTTAAGGAACCCCAAATAAAATATCCAAGTGCTTTTAGTGGGTTACCTAAGAATAGGTTATATGTGATAGTTCCATTATGTCTAATATGTACAATTATAAGCTCTAATATGTCTAATATACCTTTGAATTTGTATATTTCTATCCCAGCTTATATGATGCAAATGGAAATGCCATCAATGCTACAAAGTCAACCTATGGAGCTAAGGTGATTGACATTCTTTTGAAATGCCTAGGCTAGTTAAAGGAATAAATAATGGGTGTGATCCAAGACCCCCAAGATAAGGTGTTTGACATTCTTATGAAATGCCTAGGCAAGATAAAGGAAGAAATAATGGGTGCGATCCAAGTCCCCTTAATGGAAACCTATACCATAATGATCCAACCATTGCTTTGAAATATCCTTTGAGTAGTTCTAATCCTAATCCATCGAGATCACATATATGGTGTGGTAAATGTCATGGGTATGGTCATGTGGCTACAAAATGCATGACACCTTCAAGTTTAATGCTAAGTCACTTGCCTTTATATACCTTTTTCCTTAAGAGATGGTGTTTTGATACTAACTCTTAGCATTAAATATTGCAAAGACAACAACAAGCTCAAGCAACACAAAAAAATTATAACTCTATGGATAGAAATAACACGACATATGAGATTGGACGGCCGACCCAACCATTTAGGTTGAGAGGGTTGCCTACCTAATGTAGAACCCTAGTTCTTCGAAATAATTACAATAGTGATGGAAATTGTAGTTGAAACCCCCCTTTTAAGAGGAATAATGAAAATTTTTAAAACACAATGGGACTAAATGGGCAAAGGCCTAGGGGACCATTTATTTGTTATTGTTTTGTCAACAAGAAGGTCACATAGTTACCCATTGTTTGGGCGTAAGGAAAAACTAGGACTATACCCCTCTTTGTAGGAGGTGTAGTGGCGAGAGACGCAATGAAGAGAAATAGCAAAACAAGTATAGGTGAATATGCTATTAATTTTTCATCAAATAATGATTTTGATTATGATATTACCAATTGGTTATCAAAATTTATAAACACAAGCCTAGATTACTTAATGATTGTTATAAGAAAAAAACAATGTATCGATGATTCAATACACAAAATTAACAGTTCTTAAATGGATAATTTCCTAAAGTGTATCTCAAACTTCCTTTAAATAGAGAGGAAAGTGAACCTAAAGATGCATTCTTTGTGTATCAAGGGTCGGAATCCTCTTATAGTGATGTTTTAGACAAGGAAGAGATAGTAACCTTAAATTTGGATGAAGATTTAACTGACTCTATAGCAAGTTTGGAGGACAAAAGTGTCACTAAGTACTTATGACATGTAGTGTGTGCATGAGGTTGTATTGCCTCATCCAAAGAAAACAGTAATGGATTTTACTATCTATGGAGATAGAAGTGAGGCATAGCTTAGGTGGTTTGAACTAGTGGTACCCTAGAACTTTACAGAGCTCAATGAGTTATTCATTATCTCTAAGGTGAGGAAGATGAGGATTTACACATAAATCCTCAAGCTTTAAAGCAAACAATGGCACTCCCAAGTTCAAACGATTAAGAATGCTTGGAAAAACACAAGAAGATTTTATGATGCTATTGTCAAACTCTATATGCACAATCTCCATGTGATCAAGATGAAATTTTGTGTGCAAATGGCTCTACTAAAGCCGTGTTCAAAGTAAAATCCTAGTAAAAATCTTGGTCATCCAAGTAAAAATCAAGGCATACCAGAAGGTCTCCTTACACAATGGATCAAGTGTTTATAAAGTAGAAATTACTCAATGACATTGAGAACAATTTAGCTATTGTACCCTATAGGGCTTTACCCTTAGTAAATTCAATAAATGTAGGGGAAGTAGTGTAAGAAGAAGGTGCAAGGCATGGTTTGCTCAAAATATTTTAATGGAAATATCTGAACATGTGTCCATGATTAAACCCTACCAAATAACTTTGTTGTATGTTGAAGAGCATAAAGTGGAGTTAATTAAAGTTGAGATGTTTGAATATAAATACTTACCTCTAGGAGCTTAACTAGATGCAAGTGATCAGGAAAAGTTTGAACAAATGTTACAAGCACATATTGGAGGGTTTGCTTGGTCATATAAGGATCTTAAAGGTATGAAAGTTAAACTTTATGAGATTACATTGGTTTAGAACCAGACAATGTTTGCAAAGGACTAATCTTGTGTACATGGAACTGGTGAAAACTATATCTTGTCAATTGTGTTGAATGAGTATCTCCCATCATTATAATGCCCATGAAGAATAGCAAGAAGATTTAAATGTGTGGACTATTGAAAACTTAAGTAAGATGCAAAATGATCATTATAGTAGAATAGCAAGAAGATTTAAGTGTGTGGACTATCAAAAACTTAAGTAAGATGCAAAATGATCATTTTTCTTTGCCACTTATGAATCAAGTGTTTGACAAAGTTGCAAGCCATGAGATTTGTTATTTTATGGATGGTTTAGTGGGAATAATCAAGTCTTAGATCCATCTTGAAGATCAATCAAAGACTATATTCACCACTAAAATGGGATACTCTTTATTATTTCTTCACCAATGAATGGAAGTATTTTTGGATGACTTTTGTGTCTTTTGTATATTATTTTTCCCAAGTATTTGAACAAAGTGATGAAGTGAGTTTCTCATTAAATTTAGATAAATGTCTCTTTAGAGTTTCACAAGGAACCCTTTTAAGACATTGTCTCTAAAGGTATTGTAATGGATCCTACTAAAATTACAAAGATTGTAGCACTTATACCACTAATCTTAAAAAATTGTAGGGATTCTGAGGGCAATTAAAATTTATCAACAATTTATTTCCAAATTTGCAAAACTGGTTTCAGGTTTAATAAATTTGTTAAAGGATACTCCTTTTAATTGGGACTAGCATTCCTTGCACACTTCACGTGTCTAGAATACTATTCTATAAAGCGATGTTGTGAGCGTATAGCAACTTAACTACCCTATTGCATGGTAACTTCACTTCACTCACTTCTTCCTTCCATACTATATTTCACTTTTCTCATTGTTTCCCCTCTCTTCTTTCCCTACACATTATATTTCACTTTCCTCAACTTCGTGCGGTAATTTCACTTGCTCCTCCTCTATGTGTGTGTGTGTGTGTGTGTGTGTGTGTGTGTGTGTGTGTGTGTGTGTGTGTGTGTGTGTGTGTGTGTGTGTGTGTGTGTGTGTGTGTGTGTGTGTGTGTGTGTGTGTGTGTGTGTGTGTGTGTGTGTGTGTGTGTGTGTGTGTGTGTGTGTGTGTGTGTGTGTGTGTGTGTGTGTGTGTGTGTGTGTGTGTGTGTGTGTGTGTGTGTGTGTGTGTGTGTGTGTGTGTGTGTGTGTGTGTGTGTGTGTGTGTGTGTGTGTGTGTGTTGCCACCACCGCTTGCTAACTAAATCTACCTTATCACTCACTTTACATGAGTAGAGAGAGAGAGAGAGAGAGAGAGAGAGAGAATGTGTGTATGTATTTGTTTGTATGTATCACACTACATAGAGAGAGAGAGAGAGAGAGAGAGAGAGAGAGAGAGAGAGTGTGTGTGTGTGTGTGTGTGTGTGTGTGTGTGTATCCATTCTTTCATTTACTTCGTGCACAAGGAATGCTAGTGAAGTTGCCATGCTACCTCATAAAAACTTTGCTTCCCCCACTCTCCGAATTCTCTCTCTCTCTCTCTCTCTCTCTCTCTCTCTCTCTCTATATATATATATATATATATATATATATATATTGTTTCTATAGTTTTTCATCTCTTACTTTCTCCCACATTTATTTTCCTCTCTCTCTCTCTCTATGTCTTTCTCTTTTTTTCTAAATTTCTTTTTATTGTAAAAACTCTCTCTCTCTAAATATTTTTCCTCTCTCCCTACCCTAATTTCTATCTCCCTTTCTCCTTCCCCCTCTGATTGTAACTCATGGTCTCATAGGTCATTTTGGCTTTTTGTAGACGTTAATATATCATTTCATTTCTAAGTTATTTCTCAAATTTTCTATTTTTCTCTCTTAATGTTTTAAACTTTTCAATTCTCTCTCTCTATGTCTCTCTCTCTACTTTCTTCCTTTATTTTGTTTTTAAAATTTTTATTCTTTCATAAAGATCTCTCTCTCCCCCCTAATTTTTATTCTCTCACTAAATTCCTTTCATCTCTCTCTAAGTTTTTATCCTCGAATTTTCTATTTTTCTCTTAGTGTTTAAAATTTTCCATGCCTCTCTCTCTCTCTCTCTCTCTCTCTCTCTCTAGGTTTTTCTTTCTCTGATTTTCTTTTTTCCTTTTTTATTTTTTGGAAATTCTCTCTCTCTCTCTCCAAGTTTTTTCCTTCTCTCTCTCTCTCTATCTATCTATCTCTCTCTCTCCCCCTCCCTCCCTAATTCTTTTTAATTTCTCTCTCTATCTCTATCTCCCTCTCCCCTAAAAATCTTTTACGCATAATCTCTCTCTCTCTCTCTCTCTCTCTCTCTCTCTCTCTCTCTCTCTCTCTCTCTCTCTCTCTCTCTCTCTCTCTCTCCCTCCCTCCCTCCCTCCCTCCCTCCCTCCCTTTATTTTGTTTTTGTAGTTTTTCATCTCTTACTCTCTCCCAAATTTATGTTCCTCTCTCTCTCTCTCTCTCTCTCTCTCTCTCTCTCTCTCTCTCTCTCTCTCTCTCTCTCTCTCTCTCTCTCTCTCTCTCTCTCTCTCTCTCTCTCTCTCTCGCTCTCTCTCGCTCTCTCGCTCTCTCTCTCTCTCTCTCTCTCTCTCCCGCGTTTATTTTGTTTTTGTAGTTTTTCATCTCTTACTCTTTCCCAAATTTATTTTCCTCTCTCTCTCTCTCTCTCTCTCTCTCTCTCTCTCTCTCTCTCTCTCTCTCTCTCGCTCTCTCGCTCTCTCTCTCTCTCTCTCTCTCTCTCTCTCTCCCGCGTTTATTTTGTTTTTGTAGTTTTTCATCTCTTACTCTTTCCCAAATTTATTTTCCTCTCTCTCTCTCTCTCTCTCTCTCTCTCTCTCTCTCTCTCTCTCTCTCTCTCTCTCTCTCTCTCTCTCTCTCTCTCTCTCCCGCGTTTATTTTGTTTTTGTAGTTTTTCATCTCTTACTCTTTCCCAAATTTATTTTCCTCTCTCTCTCTCTCTCTCTCTCTCTCTCTCTCTCTCTCTCTCTCTCTCTCTCTCTCTCCCGCGTTTATTTTGTTTTTGTAGTTTTTCATCTCTTACTCTTTCCCAAATTTATTCTCTCTCTCTCTCTCTCTCTCTCTCTCTCTCTCTCTCTCTCTCTCTCTCTCTCTCTCTCTCTCTCTCTCTCTGTCTTTCTCTTTTTTTCTAAATTTCTTTTTATGGTAAAAGCTCTCTCTCTCTAAATATTTTTCCTCTCTCCCTACCCTAATTTCTATCTCCCTTTCTCCTTCCCCCTCTTTCTCTAAGTTATTTCTCAAATTTTTTAGTTTCTCCCTTAGTGTTTAAAACTTTTCGGTTTTCTCTCTCTTTATGTGTCTCTCTCTCTACTTCCTTCCTTTATTTTGTTTTTAAAATTTTTATTCTTTCATAAAGATTTCTCTCTCCCCCTGATTTTTATTCTCTCTCTAAATTCATTTCAACTCTCTCTAAGTTTTCATCCTCAAATTTTATGTCTTAGTGTTTAAAATTTTCCACGCCTCTCTCTCTCGATTTTTCTTTCTCTGGTTTTCTTTTTTATTTTTTTATTTTTTGGAAAAACTCTCTCTCTCTCTCTCTATGTCAAATTTATTTTTTCATAAAAACTCTCTATTTGTTGTTTTTCATTTCTTTTTTTCTTTTGTATTTTTTCCAAAAACTCTATTTTTTACTTTTTTTGAATCTCTCTCTCTCTCTCTCTCTCTCTCTCTCTCTCCCTTTTTTGGAAAACTCACTCTCACTGTCACTCACACACACTCTCTCTCTCTCTCTCTCTCTCTCTCTCTCTCTCTCTCTCTCTCTCTCTCTCTCTCTCTCTCTCTCTCTCTCTCTCTCTCTCTCTCTCTCTCTTCATCACTAAGCTCACCCCACCACTCTGGCTTGATGCTATCATCCGCTCCACTCGCCCCGCCTACCTTGCTCCTCTACCCTAGTTGCCACACCTTGTTGCTAACGCCCTTCTGACCCCTCGCCTTGCTGTTGTTGCATGTCCTCCAACTCCCCCATGGGGCCATCCAATCTCTCACCTTGTTGCATATCACAACTTCCCCACTCATTTACCTTGCCGCCCTTTTGGCCCCCTACCTTGCTGCTAATGCTCATCCTCGAACTTCCCCACGGGGCCATCCATCCCCCCACCTTGGTGCATACGAGAGAGAGAGAGAGAGAGAGAGAGAGAGAGAGAGAGAGAGAGAGAGAGAGAGAGAGAGAGAGAGAGAGAGAGAGAGAGAGAGAGAGAGAGAGAGTTTTAGGCAATTATTGGTATAAATTCTTTTCGATGGAAGGTATTTATTACCAATATATAAGAAAAGATAAAGTTTGCATGCTTCCAAAGGCATTACATCATGAGACTTGTGGTAGTCATTTCACCAATGAATTAATAGTAAGAAAACTTTTACCATCATAGTGCAAAATACACCATTTAATTTGGTTTATGGAACCCATGCCCCTAGCAAAAGTTACCTACTCTACAGGCAGCCCCCTCGTTACATTTGGGTGAGGCGGCTGAATCATTGAAATAATGGATTTTACAATAGGTTAAACTAGACGAGGGGTGCTTATTGGCCTTATAGAGCTTGGAGTTTATGTTAAAATCTACAAGGCTTGGCATGATCAAAACATTAAAATATGAGAGTTTAAAGGAAATGACCTTGCTCTCTTTTACAATAGTCATTATTATAAATTTCTTGGGAAATATTGAATTCATTGGCTAGGTCCCTTTCGAGTTATCAAAGTTTATGATAATGGTTCTCTTTATGTGCAAGATATTAATGCAAAAAATGAGATGTTTAGGGGTAATGGCCTATGACTCAAAACATTTTGTAGCGTAGGGTTAGCTAGGTATAGTTAGGTTAGTGGTTAGGTTATCCTTTGACTAATCTAAATTTTGGGATTTCTTTTTTTTTTGGATTTTATCAAGATGTAGGTATGGAGATTCTATAGATGGATGCGCTTACACCCCATCTCAACGCTATGAGATCAAACCTTGATCATGTGGGTCCATATAGTATTCCATGTTTTCAAACGATTGATATGTATCTTTATGCATTGATGGGTAAGGCATTCTATGGTTCTTCATTTGTGATTTTTTTTGTTTATCGTATTATTCATAATTTAGTTGTAGGCCATGCCAATGGTAGTTATATGTGCATGCACATATGCTAGGTTAACATTGTAGGATTTATATTCAATGATATAGTACCACTACCATGCAACAAGCTATAAGGTATACCCATTAGTTCCATGACTACAATAGTGTAGTTTTTTCCCATGGCACACTGTTGTCTAGCTTAGGGTTGGTAGAGAGCAACAAGAGTTTACTAGATATCAAGTTGATGTGTATTGCCTTACTCCATTATATTTGCATCTCCAATTGGGTGATAATTATTCATAGTGGGATCACATGCATGATTACATGGATGTAATTGAGGTTCATACATTAGGTTATCTACTAGTGGCACCCATGCCATATTTTGATAAGGCAATTGCAACCCTGCACCATGATGTGATGGTGATCTCTAGTGATGCACTTGACTGGGTTGCCTTGTCATCAAATGTTAGTGAGTACTATGGTGCAATCAATTCTTGGAGGGATAGTGAGTATGATTTTATAATGGAACTAGAGGAGGTTGAATTACTAGATATTTTTGGGGATAGCTCCTAGGCTAATATTGAGAATATTGCTGATGAGATGGGTTTGAATATTCCCACACTATCTAGTAAGACATCTTCCTTACTAGAGGATCAAGTGGATTAGTTAGGGTTAAAACCAATCAGAAAACCAATAAAACTTAATCCTAGATTTGTGTTGCCTTCTTAGTGATGTTGGGTAGTTGAGCAATAAAATTCTCTCCATAAAAAATTGACTAAGAGTCTCAATGATCATTAAACGAAGGCTTTACTAATCATCTTTGTTGTTGGACTATGGGATGGAACCTTCCAAGGCACAATTACGAATGTGGCATTCCAAGTACATGGCCTATCTTATTTATAAATTATGAATTGTGAAAACATTAATTTATTTATGTTAAAACTATTATTTTGCTTCATGAAAGCCTAATCTCTCACTCTTAATATATCATCATGTTTTTTGAATTCATTGAATTTTTTAAAAAGGTAAAAGTGTCAAAAAAACCTCCCAAATGCTTTAAAATAGCATTTTAGAGTTTATAAAAAAGAAAATTTTAATTTTTTGTTTTTCCTATATTTTAAAACGTATAAATTATTGATTTTCAATAAAAATGCATTTTTAACTAGAAAATAACTATGCAATATCTATGAAAATTTATGAAACTTATTTTTTTAGATTTTTTATAAGGGGTTATGATTTTTAATTTAATTTAAATGGTTAAAATTATTTCAAAATATTCGTATTTCATTGGGTCTTACTAGATGGAACCGTATTAAATCTTTTGCTTATGCTAAAGATAAGATTTAAAGGTTTGGGGTTAGTTCAATAATGAGTAAGATTGAAATTTATGCTTGTAAATTTTTACTTCTTGCAAGAACACAAACAAAAGAAATTTATTTATATTCATAAATTTCCATTCATAATAATGAAAATTTTTAGTGGCTCAGTAGCATGAGGGTAAGCCTCAATGCTAGGTTAGGATAAAAAGGATCAACTTTATTGTGACTAAATTGAATTTCATAATGTGAGAGAGATGAGTGGAGGGTCCATAGCTTAATTTATAATCTAGGGGAGTCTATGTACTTAGCACATGTCCCACCAAGGCTTTGCAGTCTATCACTCCATATGAGGCTTAGCATGGTAAAAATCCATTTGTGGCTCACTTGCGTGCTTTTGATTGCTTGGCTTATGCTTTAATACTAGTATAATAATGCAAATAGTTGAATGACAAGGCTACAAACTGCATTTTTGTTAGATACACTAATGAAACTAAAGGCTACAAGCTACACCATGCACAAAGTAAATGGTATCTTGGTCAATCATCATGATATTTTCTTTATGGAAGATGTTATTCATTCTTTAATTTCATATACAAAAGAGACAAATATATGCCCTTAGAATATGTACAATGTTGAGAATAGCAAATGATGCTTGCCCATAAAGGCTAGATGTATGCCCTGAAGAGGCTGGAAGATAGACATATGATGCATGCTCTAGAAAGGGATGATAGAATCCCATAAGCACAGTGAGGTACAGTGGTACTATCCAAAAAGCTATAATGGCATATACTTGACACTCATTTCAAGAAGAATGGTACTTTCGATTTGAGTCACTCAAGATTGTGTTTATGAGTCCAAGCTAATCTATCTTGGAATCTAATTCACTTGAGTTACAATCTCTTCTCACTATCATGTATCGGTTCTATGATTTGCATCCACCATAGCCAATTAGCTCTAGATCTATATTTTTTGACATGGTATCAGCGCCAAGTTCGAGTAAAATAGGTGTAAAAGGGTTTATAAGATAGAGAAGCAATGTGAAAGGGGATATTTTAGTAGAGACTTATTAAAACCTTAGTAATAAGGCTTATTAGTTTTTTTTAATTAAATAAATGAAAACTTGTTTTCATAACTAAATCTTGTAGGAGACAATAGTAGTCACTCAAGGGACAACTTTCAAGAACTTTCTATGCTTTTTGGACATTTTCTTAAGCTTGGTATGGTTTGTAATTTTCTGATAAATAGTACCGGTTCTTAGGATGTTCTCCTGCTTCTTGCACTTGTCTCTCTCTTCCTTGAGCTTGCGCTTGGTGACCTTGTTCACTCATATCTACTCTTTGAACTCGACCTTGCACTCGAGATAAGCCTTCTTGATCTCCTTCTGGCAAGTGTGCTCCTCGAGGGAGGGCCTCTTATTGATTGACTTTCACAGAGGATGCTCGGGTGTTCTTTGCCTACTTCCACTTGTGGCCAGAGACCTTTCTGGTGAGGTTGCCGTCGTAGGAAGGGTGGCCAAAGGAGGATCTATTCTCACATTCTACAGCTATGGCGGCACATTTGGGAGCAAGAGGGAGGCCTTTTCCTTCCTCCTCAACGTCCATGGCAATGACATGCCCTACGTCTTCTTCTCCATTGGCCTCCTCATCTAGGGAGGCTACATGCTTCCTCTTGTTCTTCTTCTGGCCTCCTAAGCCTTCGTTTAGATTTCTAAAATCAAGGTGTGACACCATAGCTCAATACCTAAACACGCAACCTGAAGAGACCTTACAAGCTTGCCATAGGCAACATATAATGGGTGGCAAAGGAATTGTTAAAGAGATATCCATTGTGTCCATCATGCTGAGGAGATAGTGGAGAAAATGGGCCTAAGATATGGATATGGTAGAGGGCCTTAAGGTAGGTTCAACTCCTACTATCCATTTACATTAGAATATAGCTAACTAATGACATTAGAACTAGCTTGCCAAACTAACTTGCCATGGCTCTGATACCATGTCAAGAAATACATATCTAGAGCTACTTGGCTATGGTGGACACAAATCATAGAACCGATAAATGATAGTGAGAAGAGATTGTAACTCAAGTATCTTATCAAAGAAGCAAATAGCTTCAAGAATGAAGAACAAGACAAAGATAAGTAGCATTAAGACAAAGAAGTCCAAGAAGATCTAGTACGACAAGAAGAGGAAGAATATAATGAAGACCAAGAAAGAATGAAGACTAGAGCAAAGGATGCCAAAGAAGTAAAAGAAAAATGAAGAATATAAAGAAATTTATGTTGCTGACAACAAAGAATTTTCCCTTAGTGGATCATGTTTTTCCCATAATGGATCTTGTTTCCCATAGTGGATCTAAAAACCATTATCAAAATGTAAAGTTTCAAGTCTTAACTTGACTAGGCTGCCAAAGAGCTAGTCTCCCCAGCCATGTCATCATGAGTGGAGGGGGAAAGGCAACAAGGGTAGAGACTCATCATTTGAGGGAGGCTGTTGAGAATAGCAAATGATGCTTGCCCATAAAGTCTAGATGTATGCCCTAAAGAGGCTAGAAGATAGACATATGATGTATGCTCTAGGAAGAGATGACAGAACCCCATAAGCATAGTGAGGTACAATGGTACTATCCAAAAAGCTATAAAGACATGTACTTGACACTCATTTCAAGAAGAATGGTACTTTCAGTTTGAGTCACTCAAGATTGTGTTTATGAGTCCAAGCTAATCTATCTTGGAACCTAATTCACTTGAGTTACAATCTCTTCTCACTATCATGTATTGGTTCTATGATTTGCGTCCACCATAGCCAACTAAATTTAGATCCGTATTTCTTGACATACAATACTTTGTTGCCTTTTTTAGTGTTATGTGGTCAAATCTAGTGCCAAATGCGGTAGTTTTTTAGCATATGTAGTTTCTCATGATAACACAGATCATCCTATTTCTAATGCAAATGTGGTGATAATGCACTTCTTGATGAGAGAATGTAGTTTGAGTGGTCTAGGACTGTGCTAAAATGGCTAGTGCAAACATTGTGTGATAGTAAGTTGGATGCACCATTGACTAGTCATACTCACTCAGGGTCTCACAATGCCTCTTATAAACTAGATGATTGTTATTCATTTTTTGTTTTTGGTTTGTGTGTTGAGGATGAGCTTGTGTCTTTTGAAGTGGCACATAATTTGAAAAGTTGGATGGCTACTATGCAATCTAACTATGATGCTATGATCAAAATCTGTACTTGGTTCTTATGTGATTTGCCTCCTAGCAAGAAGCCCATTAGTACCAAGTGACCTTACAAGTTAAAACATGAGCCACATGGTATGTTGATCGCTAGAAAGCTAGACTTGTGGTAAAGGGAGTCCACAGGCAGTCATGCTCAGTAGAAGGGCATTGATTTTGATGGGTCCTTTGCTTCCACTTGCCATGTGTCAACTATTTGTAGCATTTGTGCATTACAGCTCATAATGATTGGAATGTATATCAATTGAGCATCAAAATTGTGTTTTCCAATGGTGATATACATGACAAAGTGTATGTTTTCTATATAAAGGGCAAGAAAACAAATTGTACTAATTGAAAAAGGCATTGTATGCTCTAAAGCAACCACCTTGGGCTTGTATAATAAGAATCATGCATAATTAACAATGCATGGTTTTTAGAATAGTTCAATTGAGAGCACATTATATGCCAAACAATCAAGGTGATGTGCCTCAAATAATTGTGGCTTATGTTGATGACATGCTGGTCACTAGTCCTAATAAGACACATATTACTAGTTTTAAGGTTGAGTTGAGTCAGTTTACATGTTAGATTTGGACCTATTGCATCATTATTTGGGCATTCAATTCAAGTAATGTGATAGAGATATTGCTTTGGGTGTGTTGAAGTATGTTGAGACATTATTGCAAAGATTTTGTCTTGAAGACTATGAACCTATTCCTACTCCTATGGAGACATGTTTGAAGTTGAACCTTCATGATGTCGTGACTTTGTGCATCCACCATTGCAAATGTGAGGACAGAGTTTTTCACCAAGAATTTGAAAATATTAATCAGCATCATTAGGAATTTAATTTCCATTGTGTGTGTCTTTTTGTTTGCATTTGCATGACGCACGAGCACACATAGTAAGGCTAGGCACAATTTCTTCAATGCATTCATAACTTTTTGTGTGGAAGAATCGTTTGATTGATTGCATTGCATGGATTTTAATTTACAAACCACATGAATGATTGAGCACGAAGTTCTATTCCAAAGCGTATTTTTGTTAGGGCACTTTGCATGGAAGAACATGTTCATATGAAGAGAATGTCCATTTTGAATATTCCAAGGATGACTATACCATGCAAGAGAAGAAGGATGAAGGAAATTCCAAGATTGGGATAAAGGGACATTTGGAACATCAACTGGAACTTTGACAAGTGACGATATAGAATTTCGAGGGGTGGATTCTCTTGATGGAAATGAAGAACTTGAAACAAATGCTAGCAAAATTTTTGAGCAAGCCATTCAAGTTTTGGATGGGTGTCATGCCCTTGTATTTGGGAACAGTAAACTTATTCGTGACCTGTTAGAGAAGGTAGCTTTGAAGGGAATCGATTGGGCTTACACTTCAAATGAGAAAGTTGTCCCAAGGAAGGGTCATTATGAACCAGTCTTCCACATCATACAACGACATCATTTTGCATCTCACCTGAAAGAAATGTCCACGGTAGTATAAGTGCAGGGTTCCTACTTTACTTTTATTAAAGGGGCTCCAAAATTTTTTCAAGAAAGGCTTCTTGACGTTCCTCCAAATTATGTGCAATCTTATAAGTGTTACAATTGCCAAACATGCCAGTCAGTGACTTAGGCAATATGAACCGACGATCAGTTGAGGAGACCAAGCTTTGACTGCTTGCCATGTGGCATCTCAAGTACACATATTATCAAATGTTGTATTGATCTTAACTCCATCAGAAAACCAAAGATTGCAAATGATTGATGAAATGGGAGAAGAAGGCAATAGTAGAACATCTCCTAATTCATCGATGGCTTCTCCATTTACTGCAAAGCATGCCTTAGTGCAACCAACTATTGACATTATTTGTCAAGGAAGAAGCAATTTAGTCACCACACTGCAAATGTTCAGGATTCTGGGGCGAAATTGTTTTGCGACTGCATTATTTCACGCATTCAAGATGAGCACCGGAAGTTAAGAACAAAGTATGATAATCCAAGATTTACAACTACCTGAAGGGTTAACAAAGCAAACAACATTTTGGAACGACATTACATAAAGATGGTGATGGAAAAAGCTTAAATAATCGTAAGCTTTTTGAATCTTGTGATGGCCAGATGACTGACGTAATTGTTGACCTCAAAATATCAAAATCTTTTTCCAAAGAAAAAGCTCCAGTTTGGAATTTTCAGGGAGCCACAAAAGAAAAAGAGAAAGCTATAAAAACGGAGGGTGAGAGGGAAAGGGTGGGGACAACGGGAGCCATTGGCAAGCATTGAATGAACAAGTTGATGATTTATGTCACTGCTTTGGAGGACATTGAGATGGTGCAGGTGCGGCCACCACTGACGCTTCACCTTCTCTAACAATGCCCCTCAGCATGTTTACGCTCATGGCAAAAGCTGAGCCCTGCGAACATGTGTGATGGTTGATTTTTGAGAGGCATGTTTGACATGTTAGAGAACGTTTTCCACCTTCGAAAGTATCTCTTCTCTAATCCTAGTGACATTTAAATTCACTGCATGGTTGCTGGCTATTTCTCGACTCTAACTCTAGTCAAAACAACCTAGACTTTACGATTGCAGGGCATTGAAGGAAGGAGAAGCCTTTTATGTCGCAAACATGGGCCCATAATTCACTGGTGATGAATTTGACAGACATATGGAGGAGGAAAAAACTGATGAGATCAAATCCAAGTAAGGTGGCAGCGACCATTTTTGGAAAATTTTCAGGTAATTGGCATAGATTTGCAAGCTTCTCCATCCGATAGCTTTAAGTAATATTTTAACTACCAAGTAAGATGGCTATCGCCCTTCCAACAAAAGCATGAGTGTCAGAACATCAATCGGATTATATCTAAAGTTTGAAGGCTTTTGTTCAAGGATAATACGATGTTCCAAAAACCACATATGAGTTTTAAAGATGGATCTATCACAAATATTTTAAGGAAATGGCCTTCCTCAACCTTTGGGACCTTAATACTTGGAAGTACCATATCTACATTGTCAAAGTCACTTTCAAATCGCTTCTCTTTTCATGCAATTCATGACAAATTATGCTCTCTTGTAACCAAACTTTGAAGGTCTCTTGTAAATTGTTTCATTGAACTTCTTCTATTCTATCATTTGCATCCATCAATTAAGAAATCTATGTATGAAAACATGTATTGTGATGTATTGAGAAGATTGAAATCCTTGTATTCCCACTTTTCCTTATCATGCCAACATGTGTAATCGTTTGAATGAGAATCCTAACCATTCTTTTACTCCATGTATTTATCTTGACTCGAGTACTCTTCTTAATCTTTTTGCTCCCATCTTGCTATGCATCCCTGCAGCAAGTTACTTTCACAAACCCATGTGTGAATCTCATGCGACATAGGGTGAACTCGACGTGAAAGCGTCGCTTTTGATCATGGAGATGGGAGACTCTTCGAATAATCCACCCACTTGATCGACTGCTTCTTCCTTTTTTACTAATAAGATGAAGACCTTATTACAAACTCTTTCTTCAGCCATTATGATGGAAAATCAACTGATGCAGTTATCTATGCAACAACATCATCAATTACATCAGCAACAGTTGGATCAACAATGAATGTTGCATCAAGAATAAGAGCATACACATGCTACGACCAAGGCGATCGAGGCTGTGGTTAGTGAGTGCAAATTATTTGATGACAGAAATATTTTAGCCTATCATAGAGCCTTTGAAAGGCAGATGCGCTTCTTTAGAGTTTCGACCCACTAGAGCAACTATTTCCTACGACTTTTCATGCCTACTTTGTGAGTTAGAGTGACTGTTTTTGTTTGTGCAAGACTCTAATTTGAATGTCTTCAAGAAAGCACTCAAAGACGAATATTTTCTAGAGGATTATGGTATTGCTACGTGGAAGACATTCAAAGAGTGGGTCTACCAGCCCAACAAAAGACTTGTTGCTTCTGAGTTGTTGTGAGAGTTTGAAGAGTAATATAACTAGTTGGATGCACTAGAGGAAAGACCTCTAAACTCAGAGAAAGTGGAGTTGTTCTTGCAGGCAACTAATCGTGCACTTCAAGACGAGTTGGGAGAGCTTCTTGAAGACTGTATTCAGCCTATGGGATTGAAGACGGATTGACAGGATGCTATTGATGAGGTCTCTACATTGATAAAGAGGCGGAGATGGCCCAGCAGAACAACATGCAAACACCATATGTGATGTCTTCTTCTTCCACGACTTCTCCTATTGCACCATCCACTACTTCTCCTATTTCTCATCATGTGTCTATGCCTACTTCTATGCCTATGCTTATGTATATGCCTATTCTAGATGCGGTTGTCAGACCATCTGCAAAAATTGATTGTTGAAGATATGGTGGAAGAAATTTCAAAGAATTCACAAGATCTACAAATCAAGATGACCATAATGGAGTGGCAGTCACTTAGTCCAACTCCAATTTCTACCCCAACCTCTTTTACTCCTACAAATTCTTCCAGAAATGATCATATTTGCCGTTGTATGTGGTGTGATAGTCCAAATCATGAGTGGAAGGACTATCAAGATTTTGAAGAGGGCAAAAGGTTGAAGTTGGTAGTCTGGAAGGACAAGATTATATGTTTCAAGGATACATAGCAACCGATTAAACCAAATTTTGGTAAGGGTGGAATGAAGAATTTGTTGGAGGAGTCTCTTTTGCACTCTTCTTATGTGATGCGAGAGGTGGCAAGAGAAGCTGATGCCTATGGTATTCGATTAGAGCAATTATCGAAGGACAAATCTCCTCTATGATCCTATGCATTGCACATAGAGAAGAAAGGAAATGCTTCATCATTTGAACATTTAGCCATAGGAGATGTGATCAGATTAGGGACTAGATGGAATGATTGAGTTGATGTCTTTTCTATCTATGCTTATATGGCGAAATCTCAAGTATTTGAAGCGCTTGTTGAGGAGAAGTGGAAAATAGATAATGATCAGATCCAGCTACTCAATCTTCTTCTTCAGGACTGGAGCAGAGTATAGTTGATGTTTAGAAGTCGAAAGTATAGGAAGATTAAAAAGTGCCAAAGATAAAGGATAATAAACTGAAAAAGCAACCTAGATTCAAGGTGCTTTCCAACATTGAGACGACTACGGACTTGAAAAAGGTACTTGAGGATCGGATTCTTATATGTAAAATTGAATTTACTCTTGGAGGTCTTGGGAATCGCCAAAACATAATTTCACGATGTTATCATCGACATCATTAAACGAAAACGACATGTTATTGAAGAGCCGACATAGGATATGATCCATCGAGAGGCTTTAGATGTTGCTAAGGCTATTCTCTATCGATTTGCAGATTGAGAAGATTGATTTTGATGAGGAGTCTACATATGGAGCTTTATGTACACAATCCAAGAAGTCCCTTCAGCCTCTACTTCAACCCGTATAGTATGCTGACAGTGATGATGTGCTTAGATTGGTACCTCATAGCCATTTTTCTCGTAGTCACTGGGCTCAAGCAACCACGAAGACTGTAGTCAAGCTTGGTGAGACAAAGACTCCTTGTGTTGCTCTTTTGGATCATGGCTCTAAGATTAATGTCGTAGTGCGAGGTTTATACGATAATGGTAGATGGCCAGCCGATGTGGATCATGGTTGGTGCATACATGCAGCCAACAACACTGCAAGAGATTTGTATGCTACTTGTCCGAACTTGAAGATTTCTATTGGAGATGTGGGTGAGTCTTATCACTTCTTTGTATAGAACTCTTGTTCCTATTCTATTATTTTGGGGCAGTCATTTATTGCTAAGTCTCGGATGGAAACTAAGGTTTTGGACGATGGGTCTGCTGGCTATGCATGGATCCGAAGCAAGGATGGGAAGAGGGCTATCCAATTCATGAAAGTTTGTGTCAACCATCAGCAGAATAAGATTCTTTGAGGGATTCCCCTCTTCCAGCAGGAGAGCCAGATTTTTGTTAGGTACCACTATCTTGCGAGACGATAGTGGTACGAGTCAGGGAAAGCTCTCGCTTCTTGGCAATGGTAGTTTTTCCTCATGTGTTTATGTGTTTATGGTGTATCCACTGAAAGTACTTTGTGTTTTTAGCATATTTTTGATATGTTTAGAGGTGCCAAACAATATGTGAAAATAAAAGGAAAATAATTGAAGCTTGCAAGTGTTTTGCAGGAAGAAGAAAGGGTAGATGGTCTCTATTATGGGATTTCATACTCAGATACTATGGAAGAACTTTTAGTATTACTGAAAATTGATAATCAAGAGTTGTCATATGTCTTACGAGTCCATTCTTTGGCAATGTATTGCAAAGTTGCTGATTTCATGCTTCAAAAGAATTTGGGTGATGAGAATTCTTGGCAAAAAGTATTCTTTGCTGAAATATTTCAATAAAAAGAGTTGATGTTGATGTTTATACACAGCAAAATTTGTGTTTACCAAGGTATTTACAACAAGGGCTGAAATTTGTAGACTGTAGGAAAGAAGCCAAAGTACAGACAAAATATAAGACAATTTACAAGAAGGTTAGACCAATTGTAGGACCGCTACCTTTGGACAGTGATGAGAAGATTAGGAGAGTTACTATGCAATCTCCTTAACGAGATCCTACAAGTATCGGACATAACTTTTCAGCTGAGACACTAAAAGAGATGAAGATTGGGACTGAAGATTATCTGCTTCTAGAAGAGGTGAGATGTTTTGAAGAGATGTTATGCAGACATGGGAAAGCTTTTGCTTTTTTCCCACATGAGTTTGGATGCGTTGATCCTAGGGTTGTGATGCCTATGGTTATTTTTGACATTCTGCATGTCCCTTGGAATCTACGGCCTATTTTTGTGCCTACTAGGGCTCACTTGCCCAAATTGCTAGAGCTTTTGAATGAGTGGATCGGGATGGGGATTCTAAAGCCATCTTCAGCTCCATATTCCAATAGATGGTTCACAGTTCCTAAGAAGAATGGGACACTCAGATTCATACAAGACTTACAGCCAATGAATAGGGTCACTATTCGAAATGTTGGTGCAAAACCTATTGTGGATGAGTTTGCAGAAGCTTTTGCTAGATGTGCTATCTATTCACTTTGTGATCTTTATTTCGATTATGACCAGTTCTAGCTTGCTCTTGAAAGCAGAGATTTTTGACTACGATGAAGACACCTTTAGGCCTTGTCCGAATGTGTACGCTTTCGCAAGGAGCTACTAATTTGGCTGCTCATATGATGAATGGGATGAACAAGGTCTTACAAGATTTTATTCCAATGCTTACCATACCTTTCATTGATGATCTGCCTATTAAAGGTTGTTTGGAAAAAGAGAAGGATGAGACTTTAGAATGGATGCAGGTTCTTTGTGTCCGCACATATCAGAGATGTTGAGAGGATTCTTTGTAGGCTAGAGGAAGTAAATTTTATCTTGTCATAGTTGAAGTCTATTTTTGGAGCTCAAGAAGTTTTGATTATCGGACATCTGTCTAGATATTATGGCAGGAAGCCTTCTCCTGCGAAGGTTGATGCCATAGTGAAGATTGCGGAGACTTGCTCTTCTACTTCAGAGGTTCATAGGTTTCTTGGAGCTTGTGTGTTTTATCTTATTTGGATTCCTCATTTTGCTCATATTGCATATGATCTCTACCAACTCTTGAGGAAAGGGCAACATTTGTCTTGGGAGATGAGATGTATTAAAGCTATGAAAAAACTGAAGAAATTATTGAGAGCTACTCCGACTCTTCGAAACGCAAATTATGAGTGTGGGAGACCTATTGTTATTATTGTTGATACTAGTCCTATCGGCATTGGATGGGCTGTTGGCCAAGACAATGCAGATGGGAATAGGTATGCTGTTAGGTTTGGGGTGAAAGTCCTAAAGGAGCGGCATCGTAGGTATCCATAGATTAAGAGTGAGCTCTTGGGAGTTATCACGGCTCTCAAGAATGACAAAGAGTACTTCATTGGTGATGTTGTGGTGGTTGAGACTGATTTTTTGCCTCTTCTAGGTATAATCATGAATTGCTCTACTCCAGATATTTCCATGCTTAGGTGGATTGGGTACATAAAATTCATGAATCCAAAGTTCAGGCACATAGCAAATAAAGACAACACAGTAGCCGATACGCTTTTACGAGCAAGGTATGACTACATGGATTTTTCTTGTAATGATGACATTGATGATTGGGCTGATCTTTCAGCCATGCATGCTGATCATATTTGTCATGTGTCTGCTTTGGAAAGCTTTGATGAGTCTTTGTATACAAGAGAGTATTTACAGATTGGTCGTTATTTGAGTACCATGTCTAGACAAGATGGATGGACTGATGCAGACTTCAAGAAGATCATGAGAAAATCTTATGGTTTCTTCTTGCGAAGTGGGCTACTTTGGAAGCATCCATGGAAGCAAGGAGGACAGCCATTGAGAGTTGTCTATGATAGAGCTTCACAGGTGCGGATCATGAAAGAATTTTATGAAAGTCTTTGGGCTAGATATCAAGTTGTTTGGGCAACCTATGAGAAGTTTAAAGAATGCTATTGATGGAGAGGCATGTATAGAGATATCTCACAGTTTGTTGAGAGATGCCCTAATTGTCAGTTGTTCTCTTCAGTAAGGCATAGAGACGAGCTTCATCCTACCTACCCGCTATGTATTTGCTACAACTGGGTTCTTGATTTGATTACTATGCATGTTGGTTTATGGTAGATGCGCTACATTGTTTTGGCATAAGAAGATCTCACAAATCAAGTGGAAGGAAGAGAATTACGAATGAAGTCTACTTCAGTGGTTTGTAAATTTCTATTGCATGATTTTATTTGCAGGTATGGATGCATTAGAAAAATTACTACAAATAGAGGTGAGTTGGATGCTGACAAGGCTAGGGAGTTTTTCTCTCACCTTGGCATTAAACTTGCTTTGACTTCGGCATATAATCCAGAAGGCAACGACAAGAGCGAACGAGGCCATCCGCCGATTGTGAAAGCCTTGGCCAAGCATGCGTTGGACGGGTCAGAGAGTGGCCTAGGTTGTTACCTTATGCCTTATGGGCTAATCGCACTACTCACAATGTGACTATAGGATATATGCCAGCCGAGTTGATGTATGGGCAAAAGCCAAGTCATGCCTACATAGACTTGCACACTTACTTAGAGTGATTTACCGTGGCAGCAAGAAGAGATGACTAGAGAGGATCTTTTGGCTCTTTGTATTCATCAATTGGAGAGAAGATTTGAAGATATTGAGAGAGCAGTTCAAAAGCTCAAAGAGGGCATAATTGGCAATAAAGACCAATTTGATAGCAGACATAGATTGAGACCTAAAGAGATTGAGGAAGGAGATTGGATGTTGATTTATGACTGTAGTCTAGACAATCAGTATAGTGCTATCCACAAGGTTTTGAGATGATGGTTTGGGCCTTATTTCGTGCAACATACCCATGGCAATGATACATATTCATTCGTAGATCTTGATGGAAAAACCTTCCGGATTCTGATTCCAGGGAAGAGAATTAGATTATTCAAGAGACGAGATGATGCAGCCTATGCGCTTGAGGAGTTGGATGATGCAACCTATGATGGACTTGAGTCAAGAGACGATGAAGATGAAGATATGGATATTACATATGTTGATCACATTGACCATCGAGCTTGGCGGTGATGAGGATGGGTAGCTATGGCCCATCCAGAGGATATGCATGTTTGGAGGGGGCAGATGTCATGATGTTCTGCGTCCACCATTGCAAACCTGAGGGCAGAGTTTTTTGCCAAGAATTTGAAAATATTAATCAGCATCATTAGGAATTTAATTTCCATTGTGTGTGTCTTTTTGTTTGCATTTGCATGACGCACGAGCACACATAGTAAGGCTAGGCACAATTTCTTCAATGCATTCATAACTTTTTGTGTGGAAGAATCGTTTGATTGATTGCATTGCATGGATTTTAATTTACAAACCACATGAATGATTGAGCACGAAGTTCTATTCCAAAGAGTATTTTTGTTAGGGTACATTGCATGGAAGAACATGTTCATATGAAGAGAATGTCCATTTTGAAGATTCCAATGATGACTATACCATGCAAGAGAAGAAGGATGAAGGAAATTCCAAGATTGGGGTAAAGGGACATTTGGAACATCAACTGGAACTTTGACAAGTGACAATATAGAATTTCGAGGGGTGGATTCTCTTGATGGAAATGAAGAACTTGAAACAGATGCTGGCAAAATATCTAAGCAAGCTATTCAAGTTTTGGATGGGTGTCATGCCCTTGTATTTGTGAACAGTAAACGTATTCGTGACCTATTAGAGAAGGTAGCTTTGAAGGGAATTGATTGGGCTTACACTTCAAATGAGAAAGTTGTCCCAAGGAAGGGTCATTATGAGGCAGTCTTCTACATCATACAGCGACATCATTTTGCTTCTCACCTGAAAGTAATGTCCACAATAGTGTAAGTGCAAGGTTCCTACTTTACTTTTCTTAAAGGGGTTCCAGAAATTTTTCAAGAAAGGCTTCTTGACGTTCCTCCAAAATATGTGCAGTCTTATAAGTGTTACACATGTCAAAGTTCTCAAGTGTTGGCTTTAGCTAACAAGAAATTGCCAAACATGCCAGTCAATGACTTAGGCAATATGGACCGACAATCGGTTGAGGAGACCAAGCTTTGGCTGCTTGCCATGTGGCATCTCAAGTACACATATTATCAAATGTTGTATTGATCTTAACTCCATCAAAAAAGTAAAGATTGCAAATGATTGATGAAATGGGAGAAGAAGGAAATAGTAGAACATCTCCTAATTCATCAATGGCTTCTCCATTTACTGGAAAGCATGCCTCAGTGCAACCAACTATTGACATTATTTGTCAAGGAAGAAGCACTTTAGTCACCACACTGCAAATGTTCAAGATTCTGGGGCGAAATTGTTTTGCAACTGCATTATTTCACACATTCAAGATGAGCATCAGAAGCCAAGAACAAAGTATGATAAGCCAAGAATTACAACTACTTGAAGGGTTAACAAAGCAAACAGCACTTTGGAACGACATTACATAAAGATGGTGATGGAAAAAGCTTAAATAATTGTAAGCTTTTTGAAGCTTGTGATGGCCACATGACTGACGTCATTGTTGACCTCAAAATATCGAAAGCTTTTTCCAAAGAAAAAGCTCCTGTCTAGAATTTTCAGGGAGCCACAGAAGAGAAAGAGAAAGCTATAAAAATGCAGGGTGAGAGGGAAAGGGTGGGGACAATGGGAGCCATTGGCGAGCACCAAATGAACAAGTTGATGATTTCTGTCATCACTGCTTTGGAGGACATTGAGATGGTGCAGGTGTGGCCATTGACACTTCACCTTCTCTAACAGTGCCTCTCAGCATGTTTATGCTCATGGAAAAAGTTGAGCACTGCGAACATGTATGATGGTTGATTTTTGAGAGGCATGTTCGACGTGTTAGAGAACGTTTTCCACCTTTGAAAGTATCCCTTCTCTAATGCTGGTGACATTTAAATTCACTGCATGGTTGCTGGTTATCTCTCGAATCTAACTCTAGTCAAAACCACCTTGACTTTACGATTGCAGGGCATTGAAGGAAGGAGAAGCCTTTTATGTCGCAAACATGGGCCCATAATTCACTGGTGATGAATTTGATGAACGAATGGATGAGGACAAAGATGATGAGATCAAATCCAAGGTGGCAACGACCATTTTTGAGAAATTATTAGATAGTCAACATAGATTTGCAAGCTTCTCGGTCCGATAGCTTCAAGTAATATTTTAACTACCAAGTAATATGGCTATCACCCTGCCAACAAAAGCATGAGTGCCAGCATGTCAATCGGATTATATTTGAAGTTTGAAGGCTTCTATTCGAGGATAATATGATGTTCCAAAAACCACATATGAGTTTTAAAGATGGATCTATCACAAATATTTTAAGGAAAAGGCCTTCCTCAACCTTTGGGACCTTAATGCTTGGAAGTACCATATCTACATTGTCAAAATCACTTTCAAATTGCTTCTCTTTTCATGGATATTCATGACAAATTGTGCTCTCTTGTAACCAAACTTTGAAGGTCTCTTGTGAATTGATTCATTGAACTTCTTCTATTCTATCCTTTGCGTGCATCAATCAAGAAATCTATACATGAGAACATGTATAATGATGTATTGAGAAGATTGAAATCCTTGTATTCCCATTTCTCATTATCATGCCAACATATGTAATCGTTCGAATGAGAATCCTAACCATTCTTTTACTCCATGTATTTATATTGACTTGAGTACTCTTCTTAATCTTTTTACCCCCATCTTGCTAAGCGTCCCTACAGCGAGCGACTTTCACAAACCCTCATGGGAATCTCATGCAACAACGATGCTAGAAATTGCTTTGGTACCTTTTTGTATCAACAAGATGTTGCATTCTTGATTTGTATATGCTTATGACATTTAGTTTGCAATCTCATTGATGAGCATATTTATGCATATCCCCAGGCACTAAGTATTTGTAGTAGTGAAGTGGATCTTTTGCTATTTGAGTGTGGTACTTGGTACCTCGGGATAAGACATCCCAAGGTGGCATCATTACAATTAGGTTTACATGCCTTTTTGGATTTTGACTGGGATGGTTATTATACGACACCCATGTATCTAGAAGTTTTTTTTTCTTCATACTTTGGTAACTAATGGATATCATGGTTGAGCAAGAAGCATCCCACTATGGTCACTTCTAATTGTGAAGCTATGTATTGGGCAATTTTCACATCTATGGTGAGTGTGTTTAGCTCATATACATCTTGACTGATTTGGATATTAAACACTCATACATCACCACCATTTTCACCAATAGTCATAGCATACTGGCACTACATGAAATCCAATGTTTCATACATATACTAAGCACCTTGAGGTGCACTATCATTATGTTAGGGAGGGACTTACTATAGAAGAAATAAATTTGGCCTATGTACCACCATGTAAATCTTTCACAAAGGTCAGGTTTTGAAGTTTTTTACAAAGCTTTAGGCTTACTCCCCTTTGTGGTTTGTTTGACCTTGTCCACTGGGCACGATACTTCCCTATACATAAGTGCTAGCTCTTGTTCACTACACCACTCCTAGGGGATTTCTAACCATATTTTGGTAGTGATGTATGTAAACACACTTAGGATCACTAGGGTACTTTTTTCCCTCTTTAGGAAGTTTTTTTCCCTTGGCCTTCTATATGTACATATTCACTTTTAGGGCATACCTAGTCTTGTTCTCTATTGATACTGTAACAAGCGGGATACACACCGACTAGGGTTTAGACACCCCATCACACTGACCGTGGTATTTAAGTTGTAAGAGCCCCAGATTAGGGCAATCAGTTATTATCAAGATCATACTCTTCACCTTCATCTCCAGCTTCCATGGCTTCCTCCTTCCTTCTCTCCTCTTTTCTCTCTTTCTCTCTCTTTTTCTAGTCTTCTTCATTCTTCTTCTTGTCCTCTTTCTCTCTCCTCAGCTCTCCTTCTCTCCCCTCTCAGCTTCTTTCATTACAAGTGGTATCAAGGCTTCAAGCTTTGGTCCTTTTCCTCTTTCCCCTTTCTCCCTTTTCAAACCCTAGTTACTTAGCTTACAGGTACAAGTACAGCAAGAAGAATTGCAATTAACTTCAGCTTTTTGTAGTAAGCAGGAGCTATGGCTGGAGACTCAGACATATCTGGAGGTAAAATGGTTAAAATAGCAAGTCATCACTTATTTTCATGCAAATTTTAAGGGTTCTAGGCCAAGTTTAGAGTCCCAGGAGTTGGAAAAGGGCAAAACCTCAGTCATTTTTTGCCCCATCCCTTTTTCTCTCTCTTCTCCTACAAGCTGCCATGGCTACCAGTCCAAAGAAGCCCCAAGAAATTTGACCTAAGGGTGCTCTCCGACATCAACCAACCTCGGGACTCCTTCCCTAACCCCCCAAGCTACTGATCAAGTAGTGGACTGGGGGGATTTGTTGCCCCCTAGAAGGCCTGCAAGATAGCCCCGTAATTTTCGGCGCATTTTACGTTGGCTATCCTCCCCTCCCCAGCCCTCCTGCCACTCCTCCTCTTGCTGCCCCCCCTCCCCAGTACTCTTGGGCACTGACTCAACATACTCCTTTCTTTCTCCCTTGGCATTTTGACCTGGGAATCAACTCCCATGGTGGACAGCAGCTGGAACTGTTTGAAACAGTTTGGGGCAGCCACGGATTCTTCAAACTGAAGCCTTCTCTGACCCGGAGAGCTCAACCCCACAAGCCCTTCAACCCGTGAAGGATTTCTCTTCTCAAATGAAGACATTGAGCTTAGCATGTATGGGAGCTTTGCGGGTAGCCATGAAAGCTTCACTTGAAGCTTCCCATTCTTGTTCCACGGATGCCCAACCAACAACCAAACTTGATCAATGGAGCAAGTGGCATCATGATGATTCGTGCTTCAACGGTCTTCCCAAACATTAAAGAGGTATGCCATTCTGATCTTAATCTATCAATTTAGCCACTTGCTGAGCTTAATCCATTGTTGGAGAGATTCAAGATTGCATACAAGCATCATACCTCTTCCTGAATTTCATTGTAATGGCTGACATTAACCCCCTACCTTGTCTTATGATCTTGGATGAATAATAGCCATTGTAAATTGGGTAAGTAGTAGCCATGAGTCACTAGACTGCCAAGGTAACCCCAACCTTTATCATTCCTTGCATCTCAAGAAAAGGCCCAATGTCTTCTTTCCAATGCATCTCATGCTGATTGCTTATTAAAAATGTCTACCATGTATATTCCGGCTGAGGAAAAAGGCCGATGCCAGGCGAGGTGGTAAGACAAAAGAGAGATGACCCTCCCTTACCACTTAAGACCCTGAAGGGGCGCACAACCCGACCCGAGGGGAACTTTGCCCACCTCCCGGTGATCCGAAGCCCAACACTTGTTTGAAGATGTAGGTACTTCCATGAGCTCCACTCCCCTACCCCAATGATCTCTCTTGGATACCCCACAATGCTAATGGCACCCATGTATGACACTTGAAGTACATGCAGTCAATAGAGATGTATGGCAGTGAATGTACTTATGCATGAATGGCAGAGTTAATGGGTATGCAATGATGCTCGGGATTATGTTCAGTATGCTCAAGATGCTATTGATGTGGTCGATCAGTCCCCTTAATTTATGCTCTATCCATGTAAGACATTGGTACTAAGGGACAGGCAGTGTTTTTGGTCACAGTCCTGCAAGACTGTCATAAAGATCCCATTGCAAAAAATTTTGTCTTGAGTCTGGGGGTGAACCCTATAGCTCACCTTGAAGAGGGCTTTGTCCCCTTTGGTTTGAATCAAAAATCTCCCCAATCGGAGTTACAGTGTGAAAATTAAGCCCATTTTTGTGCACTAGGGTCACTGTGGACAGGATGCAGACCGCTCCAGGACAGGCACTGTAAACCCCCTATAGAAAATTCTAGTCATTTTTTGTCATAAAAATTAATAGCTCATCTCGAAGTGTCCGCCGCTCCCTCTGACTTGAGCCCAAAACCTCATCAATCGAAGTTTCTTACAAAGAGTTATGCCCCTTTTATTGACAGTAGGTCTTGTGGACTACACCCAGATGGTTGGCCAAAACGGCAAAAGCAAGGCCCAAGAGGAACTCCAGAGGGAGATTAGAGACTCCCAGACCTCCATGAATGAGGAACCAAGCTCAGCACAAGATTACCATGGTGACATACAGAAGAAAATGCCTAAAACAAACCCGTATACCCTTCTCAATCACACCCTCTGCCAACATGAGCTCTGTCATATGGAATGCCACAATGATATGGTCACCAACCACCGCCAAATGATGTCCAAGTTTAATGAAACCATAGAGCACATGGCTATTTCAAACTCAAAGACCCAACAGACCTTGGAACAGCTCACTGCTCTTGTTGCTCAGTTAGTGACCGCTTCATCCCAAGAGAAGACAAATGACTCTAGACATGAGTCTAGACCCCCGCCCAACAGGAACCGTCACATGGCCCATAGGGTATACTTGGTGCTAAGGGAATTTCCCCTTCTACCTATGAGATCGAGGAACCCTCTCATACGCATGATGAGCCCCTATTGAATTCCCCCATCCACCATGCCGGCAACATTTACTTGAGGCCTTCTCCCACCTTGGGTCGAATTTCACCCGCTCTACCTGGGACCCCCCATGCATCACATATGAATCAGCCCCATCAAGGACAATATGGTACAAATGGCCAGCCTGGCAATCATGGACAGCATGGCTATAATGGACAACATGGGATAAATGCACCACAAGGGATGTATGGACAACAAGGCATGTATGGCCACCACGGGATGCATGGACAGCAAGGATTTCATGGGCAACATGGCCCCTATGATCTGCGTGACAAGGTCATCCTAACAAAGTACAATGGGAAATCCCCCTCACCATCTGACCTGGAAGAATGGACGTCCAAGTTGGAGTCCTACTTCAACATCTACCCCCGCACTGATGATCAGAAAATACTTTTTGCTTCTCTCCATTTGGAAGATTTTGCCCACACATGGTGGTGCTATATCAATCGGGAGAATCAACAGTTCATTGATTGGGAAGATTTCAAAATGCATATGGTCCAAGTTTTTGTGTCCCCTATGGAAAAAGAACAGTTGGCAAGACGATGGTACACTCTTGACAAACGTAACCTCATTGTACGTGACTATACCAATCAGTTCATGAACTTGACCATGTATGTGGAAAGCATTAGTGAAGATGCTAAATTGCACAAGTACATCTATGGGTTGGAACCGAGTCTATCGCTGATGTCATGGCCCAAAAACCCACTACACTATTTGATGCAATCGAACTGGCTGAGAGATATGCAAGAAAGTACCGTAAGAATGAGCATTTTTAGCAAGGTGTTGGACCTCCCCGCATCCCTTCACGATCAATCCCATACGAAGGTGGTTTTCGAGGCACTTCTATGCCTAATAATAGCCCCAAAGTACCCACTTACCCCCCCTTCCATGCTGAAAGAAAAATGGGCACTTTTGGAACAGCATCGGGCTCTACTGCTAAAAATAGGTATGCTAAAAATAAACAGTCAACTACATCACCTTCCCATGGATCTAGTAGTCAACGGTTTATCTCCCCAGATGTTGTGAAGGAACGGAAAGAAAAGGGCCTATGCTTTAAATGTGGAGATAAGTACACTGCTGATTATGCCTCCAAATGCCCGTACAAGACAGCTAAGGTCAAAGTTCATAGCATGTATGTCATGGAAGATTGGCACAATGACGAGGATGACCTGGCCATTGACTAGACTGAGCCCACGGAGGATGTTGATCATGAGCAGTTCTATGACCTAGAGGATGGGTTTCCCTTTGACCCGGGCGGTGCTCCCTCACAGATACTTCATTTAACATCCCACCCACCTCCTACTTCCCTTTGTTTGATCTCCTTCGATGCTTGGATGGGTTCCCGCAGCCCCAGTACCCTTCGCATTCAAGGCAGTATCAATGGAAAGCATGTTTTTATCCTTGTGGATAGTGGAAGTAGTCACAGTTTTGTCAATAAATGAGGCATTGATCGGTTGAGATGTACCCCTATGGAATTACACCACCCCTTGAAGGTCCAAGTAGCAAATGGAGAAGAAGAAATCAACACACATGTATGTCCCGCAGTTCCCTTATGCCTGGCTGAAAATTATGTGGCATTGGTTGATCTGATTGCCCTAGATATGGGCCCCATTGATGTTGTCTTGGGCTATGATTGGCTGAAACAATTGGGAAAAATTGCTATGGACTTCTCTCAGCTTTACATGGAGTTTATGATGCATGGACAACCGATCCACCTAGAGGGAGTTTGAGATCATGCTGATTTTCAGCTCATTATAGCAAAGCAACTCAAACGGGAGTTTAAGAAATGCTCACAAATCTTTGTTTTGCAATTAAATAAGGACACTTCTGATTAGCCCTCTGCAGTATCTCATGACTCTGCCTTTCAGGCCTTACTTGAGGAATACAATGACTTATTTCAGATGCCTACATCCCTCCCTCGCAAGAGACAAGTGGACTACCCACTTGACCTAGAGCCCCATTCCAAGCCAGTGAACAAAGCCCCCTATAGACTCTCCAAGTGTGAGCATGAAGAGGTTGCAAAGCAAATCAAGGAGTTGTTGGAGATAGGTTTTATTGAGCTGAGTTCTTCCCCTATGCATCCCCTGTCCTCTTAGTCCAAAAGAAAGATGGCTCCTTTCGCATGTGCATTGACTAGAAAGATTTGAACAAAATTACGGTGAAGAACCACTACCCCATTCCACGGATTGATGATTTGCTGGATGAGTTAAAAGGGGCATGCTTTTTCACTAAGATTGACTTGCCCTCTGGCTATCATCAGATTCATATGCGGGCAGGAGATGAGGTCAAAACGGCCTTTAGGACTGATCATGGACTTTACCATTTTCTTATGATGCCTTTTGGGTTGACTAACACCCCTGCCACCTTTCAAAGCCTCATGAACAAAATCCTACAGCCCTTTCTGTTCAAGTTAGTGCTTGTTTTCTTTAATGACATCCTCATTTACAACAAGTCATCTATGGAGCACTTGACACAGTTCGAAGGGTGTTGGACATATTGAGAGAGCATTGACTCTTTGCTAAGGAGAGCAAATGCATATTCATGCAGACATCTGTGGAGTACTTGGGACACATTGTGAGCAAAAATGGTATACAAGTTGACTTGAAAAAGGTGCAATATGTTAAAGATTGGCCCACTCCTTCCACCATTACTTCCTTGCATGGCTTCCTTGGTCTCTCTTCATTCTACAGACGCTTCATTAAGCACTATGCCACCATTGCAGCACCTTTGACTGATTGCTTGACAAAAGAGTCATTCTTTTGGGATGCCACTGCAGATCATAGCTTCAAACAATTAAAAGACACGCTTACTTCAGCCCCCATCCTTGTTTGCCCTGACTTCTCTAAGCTATTTGCCATTCATTGTGATGCCAGTGGCCGGGATATTGGTGTAGTATTGTTGCAAGAGCATGGTGTGATTGCATGCCACAAGCTTGATGAGAAGGAGATACAAATGAATGTATACGACCAAGAGATGTTGGCCATCCTCCATGCCATCAAGAAATAGCACCACTATTTGTATGGCAACCGCTTCCAAGTGAAAAGCAATCATTGATTCCTCCAATACTTCTTGACTCAATCTACTTTGACTCCTAAGAAAAGGCGATGGGTGGCAACCTTATAGAACTATGACTTTGACATTTCACACACTGGGGCAAGAATAATATTGTGGCTTATTCTCTCTCTCAAATGTGGGCATGTAGAGTCTCTTCTATCTCAGAATTGCACAGTCATTGGGTTGAAGAGCTCCAAGAGGCTTACTTGTTAGATGATCATTTCAACCACACATTTCAAAAATTACAACATGGGGTTATGGCTGAAAACTCCCAATATCAGCTCAAGCATGGCCTTATTTGGTCCCACGGCAATATTGTCATCCCACACACTTCCCCTTTCATGTAGAAGATCATGGAAGAAATGCATTCTTGCCCCACTGCTGGTCACTTGGGTGTTTTCAAAACGTATGACAGGATTGCCAAGAGCTTTCATTGGACCAAACTAAGAGAGTGAACAAATGGCTTGAGACATATTTGAGGCACTTTTGCCATGATGTACAGTACAGTTAGGATACGTGGCTTCACTTGGCTGAGTTTGCATATAATAACTCTACACACTCTAGCATTGGAATTTTTCCTTTTGAGGCCTTATACGGGTATAAGGTTCCTCTTCCTATAGTCTTGTTTACTAATAAGATCAATCCTCAGAGTCAAGCTGAATTGGACCGCATGTAAGCTTTACTTCAGCAATGCAAAATGAATCTTCAGAAGGCCCAAACACACATGAAACTCTATGCTGATGAAAAATGAAGGCATTTGGAATTCCAAGAGGGGAAATTGGTCCTTTTGAAAGTGCCTAAGTCCCACTACTCAACTCTCAAAGAGGGTAGCAGTAACAAGCTAGTCCATCGCTTCTATGGCCCATACCGAATCTTGAAGAGAGTTGGCGACTTGGCCTACCGCTTAAAACTCCCCCCTACCACCAAAATCTACAATGTGTTTCATGTCAGCAGTCAACTGAAACCCTTTGTAGGCTCCTCAATGGACTATGTGGAAGAACTTCCCCCCATAGATGAAGAGAGCATCACTCAATATGTCCCTGAAGCAATCATTGGGCAACGAGATAAGCACTTATGATCCCGATCCATCAAAGAATACCTCATCAAATGGCAAGGCCTACCCTTGGAAGAAGCCTCTTGGCACCCAGCAACCATCCTCAATGAATATCCCTACCTCCGTGAACCCCAACGGCTGGAAGACTAGCCGGTCATGCCCCAAATTGCCCACTTCCCGCCCCCATACTGCACATTGCTTTACAATAGTTTGCGTCGTCGAGGGTCTCGGATGACAACTCCTACACTTCCTTTTTTGCATGCACCCCTGGACGCCCCATCAAAGTACAAGGTGTACGTCCATAAAGGGTTTACATATCCTGCCATCCTGGACTCTACGCGTAATTATGGTAATCGAAATTCAGCATATTCAACGGGTGGACTGTAGGCTCCATCCCTCCATCATCATTGAATTCGACAGGGATGCTCGTCAAAATTTGTAGGCAGTGATGGCAGAAGACCTTGATTTCCCAAATAAATGTCCCGCCTTCTTGCTCAATCACCTTGTATCCTTTGCTCCACCAAATGAGCTTTCCCTGATGATACCTCTGTTCCAAATATGGGTGTTCTAAATAAGGGATCAGACGACCCATCAACCTCTATCACGATTTCCTTGCAGATGTTTGATCAATCTTGCCTAGACCTGCAAGGCAGTCATAGCATTAGTACAATCAGAAGTAATAAGGTTTAATCTTATTAAGATTAACCTTATTTTTAAATTCTATCCCCTCAAGGTCAGCTAACAACACTGTAGATTTATTCTTTCCTATCCTAACGATCCTATAAGGCCCATCCCATTTGGGCTCTAGCTTGCCTGGGAATAATTCTCGTCGTGCGTCATAATACAGAACAAGCTGTCCTTTCTTGAAGGTGTATTTCTTGGCTTTGAGGTCATGTAGCTTCTTCATTCGGCGCTTCGCCACTTCTTGGTGCAATAAGCTCTGCAACTTAAGCTCATCTAAATGTACCAGTGTCGTCAAGCGCTCAAAAAGAGCGTCTTCATCGCTCAAAGAATGATTGATGGCAAACCGAATAGTCGGCAGCTCAATTTCTAAAGGCAAGACACACTCCTCCCCATATACTAACTTGAACGGGGTATGGCCAGTGGCTCGTTTGAAAGTCGTATTATAAGCCCACACTGCCACGTATAACTTTTTATCCCAATCCCGTTTCTTTTCCGACACAATTTTGGACAGGATGCCCACAAGCTGCTTGTTGGTACTTTCGACTTGCCCATTGGCTTGCGGATTATATGGGGTTGTCTTGTTATGCTTGATGTTCCACAACTCTGTCAAACCTTGGATCACCTTATTCAGGAAATGAGTTCCGCGGTCCGACACTAATTCTTTCGGCGGACCAAACCGGCATATTATCTGCTCTAAAAGGAAACTAGCAGTTTCTTTAGCATCATCTTTCCTTGTTGCCCGTGCTTCTGACCACTTTGTGAAGTAGTCAGTTGCTACAATGATATACCGCTTTTGAGTAGTCGATGACGGAGTAATAGGACCCACAAAGTCTATTCCCCACTTCTCAAATGGAAGTATCGCCATGATAGGGGTGAGTGGTCGTTTCCTATTCTCTCGACTATCATGCCGTTGGCAAATATCGCATCTCTTAACATACGCAAACGCATCCTGGAAGATGGTAGGCCACCAATAACCTGCTCTTAAAGCCTTCTGTGTTGTAAGCCGTCCAGCAAAATGGCCACCGCAAGCAGAATCATGGCACTCCTCCAAAATGAATGGCACCTCGTCAGGCATCACACACCGGCGATAGATGTCATCAACCCCTTGCCGATATAATGTACCTGCGATCAAGGCAAACTTTAACGCTTGCTGCTTAATTTTCCTTTTCTCAGCCTTAGATAATTCGGATCCCGCCTCTCCCGTTGATAAATAATGCGTTATTGCAGCATACCATGAGGGAATAGATGCCGTATCTATTTTAAATAACCACTCCATATCACTACCTTCAGCCACGGATTCTTTCGGTTCCCCAAAGTCCACAAGACATTCCACAATGCCTTGCAACCTTGGTGGCTTACTCTTGATTTCATAATCAAATTCCTGCAAAGTGATCAACCACTTCGCTAGACGGTCAGGCGGCTATAGCTTATTCATCAATAATCGAAGTCCCTCCGCCTTCGTATAAAGCACGACTTTCTCATAGAGAATGTAATGCCTGAACTTCTTGGTCCCAAAGACCATCGCTAGACACAGCTTCTCCATGTAGGTGTAATTGATTTCGGATACCCCCAGCTTCCGACTAGCAAAAGCAATCGGGTGGTACCACTTCTCTTCCCAAATTTGGGCTAAACAGCAGCTGATACTATACATGGTGGCTGCTCAGAATATATAGAACACCTCACCTCTTTTAGGTGCTTTTAAAACGGGCGCTCTTGCTAGCTCTTGTTTCACATCCTCGAATGCTACCTTACAAGGGTCACCCCACACAAACGAACAGCTAAAGGACAATAAATTTGTAAGAGGCAACGTTCTTTCTGCTAAGGCATTAATGAATCTACGGTAGTAACCAACCGAAGACAGAAAGCTATGAACTTCTTTCGGAGTGCGTGGTGGACCCATGGCAACTATAACTTTCACCTTCTCGGGGTCTGTCGCAATTCCTACCGAACTGACCACATGGCCTAGCAATAGCCCATAAGGTACTCCAAAAGCACACTTCCGTGGGTTTAGGGCGATGCAAAATTGTCTACAGCGCTCAAAGCATTTTCTCAAAATGATCAACTGCCTTTCCCTCACGGTGGCGGCCCCTAAGTCATCAATAAACACCCTCAACTCTTCAGGGGATATGTCACCGAACGTCTTATCGGCTGTTCGTTGCCACGAACCAGGCGCATTGCATAAACCAAAGGCCATCACATGGTAAGCAAAAGTACCAAATACAGTGATAAAAGTTGTTCTCAACTTGTCCTCTTCTGCAATTGCCATTTGGTTGTATCCTGCAAAGCAATCCATAAACGAATATATCTCCCTACCCGCTAATTGATCCAAAATCTGGTCAATAAATGGCAATGGGTAGTAGTCCTTAACTGTCTGCTTATTCAGCTCCCTAAAGTCTACACATAAACGGATCTGATTATTCTTCTTCTTTCTAATCACAACTGGCGAACACCATTCCGTGTGTTGCACAGGAAAAATCAAACCCGCTTTTCGAAGCTTCTGTAACTCTTCAAACAACCCGTCCCTCAGTTCGAAAGGCATACGCCTTACTTTCTGTCGGACAGGACGACTGCCCTCTTTCAACGGAATTGTATGAACAGCAAGGCTAGGAGGGATGCCTCTCAACTCATCATAACTCCAAGCAAAGATATCACAGAATTCCTGGATCAAGGCCACATAGTCCTCCCTTTCTGCTGTACTGAGCATAGAACCTAATTTGATTGGCCGCAAATCATCAGGCGTACCAAGGTCTAGCTCGATAACATCTGCATCTCTTATACGATCTTGGGCCTCTATCGGCTCATTCAAAGTGATCTGATAGATGTCCTCTGTGGTGGATCCCTCTTTGGACTCATCACTCGATGATGTCTCACTAGCAGATAAATCTTCTAATGTCTCCAATTCTGTAGAAGATAGAGGAGCTCTCTCACTCTGCGGGGACTCAGGATAAGCATCAACCACCACACGCTGGGCACCTCTGCCGAATATTAGCCGACCGGCGGGTATATCTACTTGGCAATCCGCTTGCAAGATCCAAGGACGTCCGAGTAATACTTGGTAACTTGGACGGCCTGCAAAACGAATCACCCTAAAGTCCAACAGGCATTCTACATTTGCAACAGTGACATGGACCTTAGTAATGCAACCTTCCGGCTGTCTCAAACTATCATCTGCCATTCTGAGAATTGTGGAAGTATCTTTCTGAATCGCAAGACCCAACCTTTCCATCAGTTCAGAACTCATAATGTTAACAGATGATCCTGTGTCGACAATGGCATAATCTACTAATATCCCATCGACATAGGCTGCAACCCTTGGGCAATGCTTCTCAGCATGCTCGAACCAGTCATCACCAACTCGTGCAATACCCAAAGGTTCTACAATATACCCGATACGTAGGATCTTTCTAAATTCCTTGCGTACTCCTGGAGAAAGCTTAATAAGCTGTAAGAGGTTCACATCCGGCTTGACTTCGCAAAGAGAGCTTGCCAAATCGAATTCATGATAGTTCGATAGAGCTCGCTTTTCACGCCAAACCATCCGCTCTTTAGGTCGCTGAACTGGCTTTATTGCCTCTTTCTTAACTTTCACCTTCTTCTTTGGTGGTTCCTTATCGGCTTTACTCTCTACGGGCTTCAAAGGTCCCCCTTCTAGGGCAGGATCCAAAACTTGCGTTCCTTTGTCGCCTTGTTTAGGGTTTCCGTCGACAGGCTTATCCTTGTCGGCTTCTCTACCCTTTTGACCTCTTGTAAGAACAGCTCGTAAATTAGAGGTTTCAGCATCATTAACGTGTACAGCCTCAATCAAACTAACCCCACTACCACTTGGTAGCTCTTCCACTGTAGTCTTTGGTCGTTGAAGTATTTGTTTAGGCCCATTTTCTGGCTGGGAGTCATTTCCTTGGCCACGATGATTGACAGGCCCTGGTTGCCGACTTCCTCGCTGGAGGGAACTGATCTTACTCCAGCAAGTAGCTGCTAAATGGCCGGATTTTCCACAAATGTCGCACTTAACATTTGGGCAATTTCTTGGATAGTGCTGCCCGCCACACCATTTGCAACTAAACCTCGACGGTGCACCCTCCTCCGGGTATCTACTTCCTATCAAATTTTGTTGTTTTTTAAGGAAGTTGACATCAACAGCTATTTGTCGATACTGCTCCGTAATCATGTCGGTATAATGCTTCATCATGTCCTTAACCTCGCCAAGAACATTGGAAGAACTCGACTCATAGCCTTGGTCATTACTATGTCGTTCAATCGGCCTAACAATTCGATTAGGCACAGGCTGTTGAGCTACAGGCATGGTGTTAGAATTGACCGCCTGGCCTCCACCATTTGGAGCCATTTGACTACCCGTAGGCATCGACATGCTAGGGGGAGCTGGTAATAAAGGCACATTCTGCATCATGTTCCCTCTCCCATTAGGGTTAGCCATCGCTATCCCTTGGCCACTACTGCCATTGGCTATCGCCATATTGTTTCCCAATACTAAACCCATGTTCGAATTGCCTCTAGAAGCATAGGCTGCTTGTAGTCGGGATTCCACCTCTTGTGCTCGTGTAATGGCAGTATCTATATCCCCCAAGGGGACACTACTCAACTGCAATTGGATATTAAAGTCCAAACCATGTAGGAAATATTGCAATTGGGCAGCTGCGGGGATAGGGATAGAGGTGTTCAACTTACGGAAGACCTCTTTTATCTTCTTCGCATAAGCACGAATATCCTCGTGTGGATCTTGGCGGGTCACGTTGAGTACACGCAACCAATATTGCCCACCCCTTTCAGGGGCAAACTCCCTTCGAAAAGCTCCATAAAATGCATCAATGTTCAATATAGTTCCGGCTTCTAAACCATGATACCATATAGCGGCTCTTCCTTTGAGAGTCATATTGAAGAACATCATTAAATGCCCTTCTTCTTGAATGCGACAGTTAAACATCAGCTTTTGAAACTCCCTAATGTGGAGTTCCGCATCTTCCTCAACTAACCCATTAAAAATGGGTAGCGGGTAACCTAGAGCCGGCAAATCCGTCGTTCCTGCTGGAATTGCAATAGGCTGCGCCATGACGCGGATTGGATTTGCACTAGGAATAAAGACCGGTGGGGTTACACCTCCCGTACTTGACGTGGACTGGCTTATAGAAGGAAGGGGAGCACTAGAGCTTCCACCTTCTCCTAACTTACTGCTTGGGGTCCTAAGACCACTAGATCCACTCCCTCGTAAGGGTTCAGCACCGCTACGCTTAGGGGAATATCTCCTAAAAATTTCAGCACGTCGCCTAGCTCTTTCGTATCTTTCTTGCTTTTGGATTTCTGCTAGACGATGCTTATCAATAAATAACGGATCAATCTCAGTATCCTTTGGCATAAACTACTAGTTGGTCCTTAAACAACCAGGATTCGAGAACCGCCACTTTTAAGTAGCTCCCGGCAGACGCACCACTGATGGACCTAAAAACGGGCCGGCACTCGCTCATGCACTAGCCGGACCTCGTCACTACGCACAAGACAACCCCACGGCCTCGCAGCCAGGAGCGTCTATCAAAATCTCTGCCTTCCTACACATTGCGTTTGTAATACGTTGTAGTCCAACTAATCCTAACCCAATATTACTCCTCAGAGGGAGTCCCTTTCACATAGCCAAAAGGCTCGAATCACATACACATGGGGTTCCTCCTACGGCTGAATGCCGTCAACCCTCTGCGACTCTCCTACACCTTGGGGATTGGCCCCTCGATGCGTCGCTCAACATTTAGACATTTCGCACAAACGTCGCTCAAGGTACCCAATAAGCGTATCCAGGAATGAACCATTGTCCTTACTTGATTTCCCCTTTAGGATCCCACGACTAGCCTACAGCATGGGTATCTCACTGCCTCTCAACGTAGGTCATGTCGTCATAAACCAATTGCAATGCATGTCCAGGAGCTAACCACTGATACTCTTAAATTCGTTTCATGCTCCATGCATTTGGTGAATGTCTAGTGCTCAAACATTTAGCAAAACAGTATCGTGCACAAGTGCAAATCATTCTTTTAATGGTTTCCAACTACCGTTCGTGCTTCGTTGCATGGGCTTAGCACCGAGGTGATCCTCGTGCTACTAAGCTCTTGATCTTAATTATCATCCGTCCTAAATGCTATGCATAGAAATCAGCAACTTTCCCATCATTTCACACGGCATTTAAACATATTTCAACTTCTCTACCCTTCCCCGTTTAAATAGTGCATCGTTGGATAGGTGTATAGGGTATTTTGACATCATTTTATGTATAGAAAGCGGAAAAAACCACACTAGAACAAGAAGGCGGGGTTGAACTGAGGCAAATCCTCATGCTTCAGTCCCCACAAACATTCACAAACATTGCTCTTATTTATCCCTATTTTTCGGAACCCAAAATGCATTTTTCTCCTATTTTTCATGGTTTTTCCCTATTTTCCCTTATTTTCCTGCATTATTTAATTACTGAAAATTCAAAACAGGTTATGGGCTGTGGCCCTTAGTTCCTTCTTGCAGAAAAATGAAAGTTTAGTTGATGTTCCTATCCATCTTTCCATTTTTATGCCAAAAACCCTCATTTTCCCTTGTTTTTTCATATTTTACGTGTTTTAACATATTATTTTGAACCACAAAATGCATATTTTTCTGATTTTTTTATCATGACCAGCAAGAACTCATAGAAAACAGTATCATGAACAATTATTATCCCACATGAACAACATTTCATCCATCAAAAGCCATAAAAACTCAAATTTCCTTTGAAAATTTTAAATTACCGCTTATTTGCGTGTTTCGGGTTTTGTGTCCATGGCTGCAAATTTGAAAACCAGCAGCACTTCATGTCCAGCACAGTCACCAATCACCATTTCCAGCCCGTGGAGCAATCCGGTCCATGCCGAACAAGCCTCCACCATTCTTTCTTCTTCCTTCTTCTCCCCACATGAACTTGCCTTTAGAAGAGAGAGAGGGAGGAGAGAGAAAGACTGAAATCAGAATTCTTCATAGAGACCACCATTTCTCGGGCGAGAGGCGGCGATAGAGTCCACAGACAGAGGGGAATGAAGCCCCATAATCCATTGGGGGGGTTGTTTGCAGCAGCCATGATGCCCTCTCTCCATCCATGGCGAAAAAAATGGCGCCCTCTGTTGATCACGTTTTTTCATGCCTCTTCATTCTCTCTCCACGTTTTTTGCTTCATAAGGCATAAGGTGCATAAAATTTTTGGGGGGGGTCCAAACTCAAAAGGCATGCTCAAATTTGGCCTCCCAAGTGTCCATCTTTTCATATCTTGACTGTTTCCTTGGCCATTTCCCTGTCCGGACTCCGAATTGAGCTCTGAAAAATCATGGGTGTCTGGCTTAGTATCTCGCATTGGCCAGTAGCTCGTGTCAACCCGCACGACTGTCTAAAAAATTATGAAAAATCAACAAGTGTCGCTCGGGCGCCTTTAAAGCACTTTGACGCTTAAAATCGTCCTAGATCGAGCTGCCGCCTTTGACATTGAATATTTTTCCCTTGATATTCATAATTTTTAGCTATTTTTAAGCACTTCCCGTCTCCTAAATTTCGCTCTCAGTGGGGAACTGATTTGGTGAGGAAATCAACACCATTGTCACATGAGGGTACATAATCAAGTGTTATATGGGAATTGTCTACTAATTCTTGTAGAAAATGATATCTCATATCAATATGGCAAAGTTTAAGACTTAAATTAGGGCCTTGGACCATAGAGATACATGCTTTGTTGTCGGTGAAGATGGGAATTTGTTGAGGGTGGTATCCAAAACTAATGTCCTCCAAGAGTTTCTTAATGTAGATAACTTCTTGGGTTGCCATGTTGCATGCCAAATATTTAGCTTCTATGTAGTAGAAAGTGCTATTGAGTGTTGTTGTTTAGTGTTCCAAGAGATAGGACCACCTGTCAGAGTAACAATAAAACCAGTGAGAGATCTTCGAGTAGCAAGATCTCCACACCAATCTGCATCTGAATATGCCTTTAAAAGAAATTCATTGTTGTCTTTTGAAAAACATAGCCCCATATGAGATGTGGCCTTAAGATATCTCAAGACTCATTTCAACTGCTTTCAATGCTCGTACATGGGTGGATGCATGGCCTTGGAAAGAATATGTCCTACATAAGACAAGTCTAGATGATGTGTACAAGTAATCAAATACTTGAGATATCCGAGTGCTTCCATACAGGGAATGGTTTCAATTTCACAGGCTTGCTTGTTAGAGAGAGACTGAGATGAAGATGGATTGAATTGGAGATTCAAAGCAAGAGGAGTGACCATGGGATTACAATGTTGCATGGAATAGCAAGAGAGAATAGACATGATGTAGGCGAGTTGATGTATTTTGATGGATGTGGGTGATTGTTAATTTCAATGCTAATACAGTGATGCATAATACCATAATCTGTTATAGAAAATTGGGAGGATGTTATGGATTTGGCCTTGGACATTACATAATGAGAGTTAGCTAGGATCGAAATGTCATCAACATAGAGACCTAGGATAATGATTGTGTTGCCTTGAATGAGAATATAGATGTTATGATCTATATCTAACCTTCTAAAGCCATAGTGTACTACATGAGTATGAATGCGAGTCTACCATTGCTTTGGTGCTTGTTTCAAGCCATAGAGAGCTTTATGTAGAAGACAAACATGGCAGAAATTTGGAGGCTATGATATATAAATTTCTTCATCTAAGTGACCATGCAGGAAGGCAATTTTGACTTTGATGTGATGTAGAATTAATTTGAAATGAGCAGCCATGGAAACTAGTACCCATAAGAAAGTCATAGATAGTGCAAGAGAGAACATACTTTTGTAGTGGAGATATTTGATCTCTTCAAAACCACAAGCTTTTCGATTTGAGCTTTTTACGATGCATGGATTTAGCTGATTACTGATTGCCTAGGAGGAAGAGCGACCAATGTCCAAGTATGGTTTTGAAGAAGAGCCTTGTATTCCTCAAGCATTGCAACTTGCTACCACTAAGAAGCTTCATGACTTCGGAGTGCTTGATTGATGAAGGGGCAAGTGGGTGGCTCAAGAATGCTATTAGGAGGTGGATTTTGGGCTTGTCCAACTACAATATTGGCTTGAACATGGAGATCATCCAAGCTCTTATAGCATGGATTTGGTAATGACGTGACTTCATCATCTTCAAAGTCGAAAGAGCTAAAGAGAGTGATGGGCGAGGAGATTTGAGATTATTGACAATGAGGGCAATAGGAGGAAAGTTGCTTGAAGTGGAAGACATGGTAGCAATTTATGCAGACCTTTGAAGAGTGAGATGAAGTTGGAACGTACTTTTCCTCTCATAGTTCCTATTCTAAGTGAATGGAGCTGCTTAGGAGATAATAGAGGAGATTGTTGAGGAGCTGAGGCCGGTGAGAGTGGATTGAATGCTTCTATTATTGCTGTTCTCTCAATATTATGGCCTGATATAGCTAGAGTGGTAGTAGCATGGGATAGCTTGGGTGTATGGCACCAAAAATAAGCTTCCATCAGGTTGTCATAGCTAGAAGGAGAGGGAAGATTATTAGTTAAGTATTGTAGGATACTTTAATTGTGTGTTTTGAAGAGTTTGTCCACATGTGGCAATTGGTTGGGAGGGTTTGTGAAGTGGCATGTGGGTGTGAGAGAGCTTGGACCACCCACCATTGTGAATGATAGGATAAGGTCTTGAAGATGTGGACCAAAAATGGAATGTGTATATGGCAGATGATGAAGTGGATGTAGTGGGCCTAGTCATTAGAGTTGTGTGTGGCAAATGATAGATTTGAGGATGTGGTTGCAAATGGTGCAACTAGATAAATAGTTAGAGATTGATATTTTGTGATGGTTGAAGAGGCCAGGAAGAGATGGAGTTCATTGTATATGGCACTCCTACCATAAAAGAAGACTTTATCCTATGGATCATAGAATCAATAAGCTTTGTGACCACAAGGCTCACCATATCCAATAAAGATAAGTTGTGTGGCTTGGGGAGATAATTTGAATTTGTGGTCTATGTTGACAAGAAAAGTAGTGCATCCAAATATCTTCAGATGTGACTTGTCAGGAGGGTGGCCAAACCATAGTTCATAGGGAGTGTGATTGTGAAGAGAGGTAGAGTAAAATCTATTTTGAAGATATGTTGTTGTAGCAATTGCTTCCTCGCAATATTATTTTTCAAGATGTGCTATTGATAGCATAGCTCTTGCAGCATTTAGCAGAGTGTGTTTCTTATGTTTAGCAACTCCATTTTTTTGTGTGGATGATATGGTATGGTAAGCTCGTGTTGAATCCCAAAGGCTTCTTCAGCCATCACAAAATCTCAATCTCTAACTCTTTATCTAGTTGCACCATTTGCAATTACATCCTCAAATCTATCATCTGCCATGCACAACTCCAATGATGGGCACACACATCAACACATGCACTGGGGGGCACTTGGGTGCACTTGTGTCTAGACCTTATTCCTTGCACTCACACTTGCACTTAGATCTTGTGTGTGCACACTATTTGTGTGCACTTCAATTTGCACACACCCCACATACATCTATCCTTGCATGCACAACTATAGGTACTCATTATGGAGGATTGGAGGATCCCTCCCTCCTTCTCTTTAGTTAGGTGCCCACCCTATTTGTTGCAAGGAAGGGCCAATGGGACGAAAAAGAAAGGAACAAGGCACCTTGTAGTACACATATGCCGCTCTACTAGTCACAAGGACAATAGTAAATCGCCCTACATCAAGTGCTCTTGTGTGCATTTATGTGCACTATTGTGCGCTCATGCGCTCTCAATTTTTATCAAATGTGAATGCAAAAAAAAGTAGGTGATGAGTGGTATGCTCAAGGCAACAACATTGAAATAGCAAGATAACAACTTTTGAAGAACTGGAAGATTGAAGACAAGGATGCATGAATCCTTAATCTATCTCAAGGGCATGTGAAAAATGCATTCATCACCAAGGAGTTGCTTTCATTAAGCAAAACTCACTTCAATTAGCACCCCAAGCTCTCTCTATTATCCTAACAAAAAGCTATGATTCTTCTCATTAATCACAAGTTCCACAACATCGAGGCTTACACATTGGCACTTTTATAGAGTATTATCATTCTAAGCCTTCCAAATATAAATTTTTTTTCTCTCGTATCACATTTACATCACAATACACGCACAATCACTGCATTGCACCTAGGGCTCCTTAAATTAGGTATGTTTGCTGACCTCAATCGACCAACTCTATTCCTAATCCCCTATCCCTTCTATACATTCCCCCACACTTGTTGAGGGCCAATAGATCAATTTTGTTTTCAAAAAGTAAAGGAAACTTTATGTACACTATACAACAAGAATGCCTTCTTTAGGTGGATTTTGTTGAAGGTCCTATCATTGAATCTGAGGGTATACAAGATGTTGAAATATGATGGAGAAATTCTAGGGCTACCTGTAATGTACTAGTATATATTTCAGGTTATTAGGGCACTATTACCATTTTTTTTTACAGCATGCCTTTGTTGTAGCCACTCCAAATTGCATCCTTTCCATCTCTGTCTTTTGCTTGGCTTAGTGACTTTTAGGGCCTTTTCTAAGCTATGGAGATGGGATTGAGTGGCAACCAAGGTGTCCTATAGATAATGATTTTCTTGCTACATATAGAAAACCTATAGATCTCCCTTGCGTTATTCTCTAGCCATATTAGTAAGAAGTGTTGTGGTCATCCAAGCTAGAGAAGACTCCTAAGTTGCACTTCTATATAGGTTGAGGATGATCTCATTAATAGTGCTTGCTTCAAGATAGGTGTTCCTCCTTCTAACTATATGTACACACTCATTCTTTTATTCTTTGAGTAATAAGACAATAAGGTGCTACTTACAACAGAGCTATTGGAGGCACCACAAACATAGCAAACATAGTGTTCTCTCTCTCTCTCTCTCTCTCTCTCTCTCTCTCTCTCTCTCTCTCTTGTGCAATCTCCATTCTCCTTGTAGCTCCAACAACTAGTATCAGAGTAGGAGGGATCTCCAACTAGTACCAACAAACATAAATCTTCATGGTCTCCATTTTGAACAAGATTCAATATGCACGAAGAGGTTAAAATTTTATTCATGGTCTCCATTTTGAACAAGATTCAATATGCATGAAGAGGTTAAAATTTTCTCAAAAATAGCACATAAGAGCTTACTCTGCTCAATTTTTTTATTTGAGGATATTTCGAGCTTCATTTTTGACCTGTAAGTGATGCATAGGTTGTTTCATTTGTTTCTATAATTTTGCATAGATCTTTTAGAGACAAAAAAAAAAGGTCAAGGATTATAGTATCCACTATAGAGATGTATACAAGTTATCAAGCTTTGGTAACAAATGTTAATTGCTAGAAACATGCAATTTTAGGCTGTAGCTAGTTTAATACATGTTGTCGATTCCAGATTTGACATTGTTGGAGGTTGTTGTTGGTTGCTATTGTATGTGATAAGTGTTATTGGAGCATTGACTTTGATATATATAATGTAGCAATTCTTGAGCTACATATATGTTCATATTATCTATGAATATTTGCTCGTGAATGAGCAATACATTGTTCCTTGATGTATTATAGTGGTTTCAGGGAGATCAGTCTTCTAATGTGCTTCTGAACATTTGGATGACGTTATGTTGCTATATCTATGAGGAATCATTGATGTAGTAGTACTATGTTTTAACTATATATAGTGATTTTCACAATGTTTGGACAGTGATATATACATTATGACTGAATAGTGGCTCATTTTCTAGCTTCTCTTGATTCTTGCTATATTAAGTAAGTGTTGCAAAAAGTCTACTAATTTTGTGATGTAGTTTGTTGATTTACCATTCCTTGTCATCTAATGTGCTTCTGAACATTTGGATGACGTTATGTTGCTATATCTATGAGGAATCATTGATGTAGTAGTACTATGTTTTAACTATATATAGTGATTTTCACAATGTTTGGACAGTGATATATACATTATGACTGAATAGTGGCTCATTTTCTAGCTTCTCTTGATTCTTGCTATATTAAGTAAGTGTTGCAAAAAGTCTACTAATTTTGTGATGTAGTTTGTTGATTTACCATTCCTTGTCACTAGACAATTGGTTTCTCTTTTGCACAAATGGCTTCATCATCTACAATGGAAAGGGAACTTTATCACATCAAGAAGTTTAATGGTATAACTTAAATTTGTGGAAGGAGTAGATCCAATATGTCCTTATTCAGAAGAAGTAGTTGAGGCCCATAAGAGGCATAGATGGAAAACCAACAGAGCAAACATGTCTGAAGATGATTGGCTAGAGCTTGTCGCATTAGCAAAATCCACTATTAGGCTACCCCTTGACAGCCTTTGTGGATTTTATAGTTGTAAATGAGACCACCACACATGGCTTGTGGAAGAAGCTATGTGATACTTATGAGGAAGAAACTACCTCTAACATGGTGTATCTCATGAAAAACTTGTTTGAGTTTCAGATAAAGAAAATATCTACTATCACCTTCCACCTTTATGAATTCATTTACATATTTAGTCAGATACCATGTACTTAAGCTTACTAAGAGCTTCACATCTACTAGTCAATTGGGATGACTTGGGATACTCTACTACTTTTGGGAGTTAGTCTCATTGAAAGTGCACAAGGGATCATTTGATGCTGCTAAAGGATCTAAATGTGGCGCTTTGTATCCCCTACATGCATCTTTTGTCAAAAATCATGTAATTTTAGTAATCAAGCAACCAAATGTATCTTTATGGCATGCCACTTCGGACATGTGTCTAAACAAGGAATGAAAATGCTATCTTATTTGGATTACTTGCCTTCTCATGATTTTTCTAATCTTTCTATTTGTGAGCATTATATATACAAAAAGCATGTATATTCAACCCATAAGAAAAACTTAAAAAGGAAAATGAGTGAGCCTCTCGCAACTTATGCATGGTGATATATGTGGGTCTATGCCTACTAAGTCTATAGGGGAGCATCCTATTTTATCACATTCATTGACAATGTAACTAGGAAAATGTGGGCTTTCACTATGGGTAGGAAAGATGAGGCTTTGTCTTGTTTTCAAAATTTTCTAGCAATTACAAAAAATTAGTCTGACAAAAGACTTAAGTGTCTTAAAACTCATAATGGTAGAGAATGTGTCTCTCATGAGTTCAAAATTTTTAATGCACATGTGATAAAAAAGGAACTCATAACACTTGGTTATTGTGCCCAAAAAGGTGTTGCTAAACATATGAATAGGAGGATAAATGAAAGGATGTTAAGTATGCTATCTAGTATTGGTCTTACTCAAGGATTTTGGGTAAAGGCTATGGCAACTGCTATACATATGATAAACAAGTCACCTAATACTATTTTAGATTATGACATTCCTAAAGAGGCATGCTCATGCAAAAAGTCCTCTTATGATTACTTAAGAGTGTTTTGTTTTGTGAAGCTTATGTGTATGTGCCAAAGATAGGAATAGCAAGTTAGAATCAAAATCGACTAAGTGCATCTTTTTGGGCCATGGATCGAGTAACAAGATGAGTTATCACCTTTGGGATCTAGAAGGTAGAAAGATTGTCCATAGTAATTATGTGATCTTCAATGAGAAGGTGCATAATTACAAACCTTTGCAATCAAATAGGGCTTATATGCTAGCTTAGGGTGACCATGGGTGCACTTGAGTTTATACACCTAGTTGCATGGCAATGCATATTCTCCACTATGCAAGAAAACCAAATCCCATGTATGGTCTATGTGCAAGGAGTCAAACTCTGACTGCATAGCCCTATGTGCATAACCTCCTCATCATAAGTAAGGGGCTCAACAAAGTCAATTTTTGTGACATAATCCACAGAGGACTCATAATGATTAGGAGGATGCAAGGCTTTAGTAGAGCATCACAACACTAGCTATGAAGCATGTACATCATGTCCTCTCTATCAAACCAATATGATTCTACATGATAAGTGGATCTTGGGCCATTGGAGTATCAACAACAAGTGCATGTTGTTTGAAGGGGGGGTTGGTTGTATAGTAACATGAGGTTTCTCTTAAAAGATCACCCTGTATACCTCAATCACCTACTCAGGTCTCTTATGCATCTTATTCTCATGAAACGCAACATCATGGCCGTGGTGGATAACTTTCCTAGCTTGCAGATCCCAAAGATGATAGCCCATCTTACCTAAATTAGCATATTTAAGAAAGCTGCATTTGATATACTTTGGATCCAACTTGTTGCACTTGTCTTTGGGAATATATCAGAATGCCTCACATCCAAAGACTCTCAAATGTGCACATGAATGAGATTTACCAAACCATACCTCCTTTGCAACTCTACCACCAAGAGGAGTGTATGGGGATCTATTAATCAAATGAACTACAACAATAACTATCTCAGCCCAAAATGTATGGGGTAAGGCTACATGATTGAATGGTCCTATTCATGTGCTCAACAATACCATTTTGGTGTGGGGTTGTTGCACTCCATGAGCTCAATGATGGGATGTTGGACATTCTTATTCATTCAAGAGGCTCAATCCACAAAGTACAAGCACAATAGTAGCAAATGGCAAACCCCATGTTCCAAGTGAGCTTCCTTCAATTCTCAACCCTCTATGACTTCCACATGCATGAGAGGGAGTATGGATATGGCAAGAGCATGTAAAGAAAATGAAAAGCTTTACTCACCTAGTCTCTCCCTCTCCCTCTCCCTCTCTCTCTCTTCCTCTCAATCTCTCTATCTTCATTACTCGCCCTCTCTCACAGTGGAAGCAAGAAAGCAAGTATACCAAGTTAGCACACACATAAATAGCTTGATCTATTCTTTCTCATCCTTTTTAAATAGACATTTTTAGGATTAGGGTTTGTCAAGATTGTGGGAGAGAAGGAAGGAGTCTCACTTGTAGCTTTCTTGCTTGCACAATGGGGGAATACACACAGAGGTGGAGGCTGAAAACAGTTTTCCTCTTCTTAGTTGTGTAAGCCAAAAAGAACTCTAGTACATAGAAATAGAAGAACCCTATATATGGGTCTCAAACCAAACTCGACTAACTAAGGTGGCATACTAACTGAGCCACGAACTAGAGTAGATAAGGATAGCTGTCATCTAGCTATTATTCATGGGCGGTGTACCAACCGCATCTGCAACTAACAAATCCGTGACATAAATGCACAACGGTCACCCTGGCATATCACGAGTGGAGCTCGATATCTCAACAGGGTTTCCCCCCTCCCCCTTGGACATCCATCCCTCTTTTTAGTCCAATGATTGGTCATGTTACTCACCATCATAGGTGGCATGATCCAGCTAGCACCGAAGACATGGATGTTAGGGACAATTGTGTTGTCCATGGAGGAGTCCTTTAGGTTGTTAATGGTAGAAGCTTCTTAGTATAAGGTAAGTTGTGGTTGGATTGGTGGTATAATGACATGGTTGTTGAAGTTTAGGGTATGCTTGAGATTTATCTAGTGAGTTTTGATGACGGGTCAAAGGTCGAATGAGCATTGAAGAACAGTTGAGGGCGCATGGATCCTTAGAATCTTTTGTACCTACAATTGAAAATATTCTCATGTAGTAATCTTCTGTACGTGAAATTGAAAAAATTCTCATGTGGTCTCTCTCGAGGGGGGGAAATGCTAATCTTCTTTATGTGTTCAAGACATACATTGGTGGTTTAGGAGATAGATCAAACTCCAAGCAAGTCTGGAGTGTTGTCCCATGCCTAAGGACCCAAACTATGCGTAGGTTTTGGTGCAAACATGATGTGCATGCACGTGCATGCTTAGTACATTAGTTAGAATATAGCTGTTTTGATTCCTTGTAATAGTATTGTCGATGAAGCAAAGGGGGTACAATAGGTAGAAATTTTGTTTGATGCTGAGGGAAAATGCACTTGAAGGGAGTCTTGAAGACAGCACCATTATATTGGACAAGATATATCATAGCCATGTGGCTTGCAGGTAAAGGTCTTTAGTGGTTGGTAGTGGTCGAAGGGAATTATTTCTCCTTCCAATGCCTTTCCACCTTGCTTTCGTCATTAATTGTGATGGTACTGAGGTAAAATTGAGAAAGGGAAGTGCAAGTGACTTTTCACATGTCTAGCCATAAGCAAGACAAGCCAAGATGATGCACCCTTTAGTGGCTGATGATCTAGCTTACTAGGGTGTTTTTTTAGCAAAGTTGTAGTGCAACTCTAGCCATAGCTAGAACACAATGCTAGTGATGCCATAGTTGAGCTCTAGTAATGTACGGAAATAAGCCTTTCAACTTTCATTGAAACAATTTTTATTACTAGAGGCATTAGCTTCATCAAATTGAATATCTTTTTGCAAACAATTACATTTGTAGCTTCAATAAAAGTGGTTAATCTAGCCTTGGCAAACTAGTTACTTTGGCGACTATACTAACTACTAACCAAACACCTCCTTTACATACTTTAACACCAGTCCCGTAGCAAAAAAGCCACTTTTGCGGCAATTTAGACCCTCTACAAAAAATTCTAATTCTCATCAATGAGAAAGATTAAGAAGAAATGGTTTTAGGAAAATGTGATAAACACAAGATAGTAGTTTTAAAAATATAAAAATATCAAAACAAGCTAGAATGTGTATATTTCAATGTCTGTCTTTAAGAATATTTTTGCTAAAAAATAAAAACATTTAATGTTTCTAATAAAAAAACATATCTAGAAAAAAATTATGAGGCTAAAACTTTGAAGAAAAATACATTGATATATATAGTACGTATTTCCATTAAGAGACTTGCAATTAGATAAAAATTGTTAACTTTTTAAAGGCTCTAATTAACATTATCGAGTGCTATTTTGACAATTTTCTTGCACTTTAAAAAATCTATTTTTTGTAGAAAATGGTTTTTCACTTGAAATTTGTTCTAAATCTTCTATTCTACTATCTTACAATATTGGTAAAGTCCCATCCAATTTTGGTATCATATGCACATGTTATTTCAAATATAGTGAAATAGGACCTAAGCCATTAAAGTAGCTTGTAGTGACTTATGTGGCAAATTACAATATTTGTGTTAAAGGGATATGATGGACACTATAAGCAGTAATAATAGTGGTCCACCTAGCTCTTTTTGTTTATGTGACTTGGGGGGTTCACTCAATGTAAATCCTCCCCTATCACATGCATTCAAGTCTTATTTAATAAAGCCCTTATTTGTGAATTTTCCATGAATAAAATGCACCCCTTTTATATCCAATATGTGAATATCCCCTTTAAATGACATCACTTTGTATGTTAACAAATTTATAAAAATGATAATTAAAATTTTCATTATTTTGAAACCACATGATAGTCTTACATACTTTTTAGTGACTCCCCAAGACTCGCAATGGGTTGTATGAGAACAAGCAACATTTTAGTTTGCTAAGGGGCCTAAGGCAAGAGTTGTAACTCCCTATTTCATCAATATCAAAATTTTGGTGTGTTTTGGAGCTTACACTATCTTGATGCCTCTCGAGCTTTATATCTTCTTTTCCCCACTCCACATTGCGACACTCCCACTTGCTTACCTAAACTTTGTGTGTTGCTTAGTCTACAATCCCTCTCTCTTACTCTCTCACTCTATCTCTCTATCTTCCTCTATCCAAAACTCACTATAGATAAAGAGCTAGGAGGCACCATCAGTAAGTTTGAAGTAGAGCCTTTGTGTATATTTATGAGAGAGAGAAAGAGATAGAGATAGAGACAGAGATAGAGAGAGACAAAGAGAGAGAGAGAGAGAGAGAGAGAGAGAGAGAATATTTTTGTTGGCTCTAAATAGTAGGATACACTTTGGAAGTCTCACTTTGGAGTTGGTTAAAGTCCATGCTTCTATGGCTATGATTCTTCTAGGGCTACATGTTGTTAATGGATTTAGGGTTGATTGACTTTAGTAAAGCCGAGGCTAATGATTGAGAGTTTTGATTTGTATACTATTCTCTCTTTCTCTTTCTCTCACTTTACAATATATGTTCTTAGAGTAGATGAGCAAGCAACATGAAGGAATGACATGAGCAAGGTGAAGGGATGAGAAGAGGTTTAAATGGGGACTATAAAATTAGGCCATTTTTTATTGCAGACTAAGAGGACTAGTAAGGTCTCTCCTCTCTCTCTCTCCCTCTCTCCCATGCACATCCCTCTATACATTTGTAGGCACTTCTTCATGTGTGAGACCGTAGAGAGGACATCACGCTGGTGGGAGGCGCTCTGTTATTTGTCTACCTCTCCCTCATAGATTAGGAACTTTGGACCTGAATGTTGTGGGGATCTTGCAAGAGGGAGGGATTGGTTGAGTGCATCCACTATGACTTCTTTTTTGCTTCTCTATCCGAAAGAGGCCTCTTCTCTCTCTAATACTACAAGGGTTTTTATAGGCTCCACCGTGACCAGGTTGCAAATTAGGAAATGCTTGAAGGTTAAGGCATCCATAGTCAACAACATCATTGAGAAGAAGAGGTGGGCATGGGTAGCCTCAATGTTTATGTTGCCCATTGGCACCACTAGGAATATCTTCCACCCATAATAGAATCAATTGTATGGATAGTCTAGCTATAGGTGCCCCCCTTGGTGTTGTGGGGGCAACTAACACATGGAATTGATCAGCATAACATCTATGCAATAGCAAATAACTTATTTGATTTTTTAAACTTTATTTTTTCATGTAAAATGCAAGCTCAAGCAATTGTCTTCGTCACACTGTTGAGCTCTCTCTCTCTCTCTCTCTCTCTCTCTCTCTCTCTCTCTCTCTCTCTCTCTCTCTCTCTCTCTCTCTCTCTCTCTCTCTCTCTCTCTCTCTCTCTCTCTCTCTCTCTCTCTCTCTCTCTCTCTCTCTCTCTCTATGATTTGAATGGCATTTGAACATGGAATAATGGTGGATATGCTTGTTTTGTAATGCTATTTTAAAGACCATTATGTTGTGATACTAATAGAAGTTCAAGATAGTTCTTTATATTGTCTTCATGAAATAAGTTGGTTTCTCCCATATCGTATTGAAGGCATATCAAATATGTGGGTTTCTCCTACCATCTTGGAGGATAACATATTGCCTACATTTGAGAAATATAATGATGACGTGTAGGTGTCTTCTCTCTCTTTGTGTGTGTGTGTGTGTGTGTGTGTGTGTGTGTGTGTGTGTAGAGACCACACAGTCGATAGCTTGCAGGTTTGTGTTGACACGCTTGATTAAAGCTTAGACGTACTTGCACCCACATACATACAAATACAAACACAAGATACGTAAAAGCCCTGACTTTTACACCCATATATGCTTGCTGTTATAGAATCCGAGATACAGGCTCGACTTTCTTATATACTTAAAATATATATGGTGAATATTATGTTGGCACAGAGGGAGAATAGATGAGAGAAAAGAAAGATCTAGAGAGAGAGGTAGAGAAATTGGCAACACACTAGGGATTGGAAGATGGGCCAGTCCCCCCCCCCCTTTGTGGAGTTATATTATTGACAAAGAGCAAGTTCCTCCGTTACACATAAGCCAGTTCTTACTTGTAGATCTTGGAAACAAGATCATGGTTCCTTGCACGGTATACAATCAATTAACACTTACACAACTTGGAAGTTGGCACCTTTTGATCCTTCTTCAGTCTCCTTCTCTCCTACACAATATGTGTAGGGCTCTCCTCTTGGCGCTTGATTTCAGTAGAGCTTCCACAGCACTTGCACCTTCTCTTCTCCTCTTGGAACTTGATTTCAGCAGAGCTTCCACAGCACTTGATTTCAGCAGGGCTTCTGCAGCACTTGCACCTTCTCTTCTCCTCTTGGATACATGCAAAGTGATGCTTTCTTCACCGCTCGCTTACACCCAAGGAGAGCCTCCTCTTTTATAGGCTTTCAAGAGCTTCTCTTCTTGGAGAGAGAGTTGAGTTGATCTTCATGCAAGATGTGGTTGTTCCACTCTGTAGCACTAATTTCAAGATATCTCTTTGTGCGTTGTTTGGATGAAAAAACATCCAACACGAAAGTTGTAGATCTTGATGTTTCTGATAACCCTCGCGGCCCATTTTTAGAGATTGTTTTTCTGTTGCGAGATATTTTAAAAATGGATTTTTCAAAAAACAGCTTTTTAAACTGTACCCTTAACTTGTGGTCCATGCAACCACCTTGAGTCATAGATAAGAAGAGTTCATTAGATTGCCTTGGGCCTCAACCTTAAGATTGAATTCCACTCAAAAGCTTGTGTCATTTTAGACCTTAGAAAGAGAAAATCACTTCTCTCCTCACTTCTAGAGGATCACGTCTCTTGTCTTTCTTAGTGAGAGAATTCCCTCTCTCGTATTTCTTAATGAAAGAAAATACCATAAACCTTGACTTGTAGGGGAGAGGATGGCCCCAAATGAATGCAATGCTCATTACACACAAGTAAACATTCCCACGCGTTCCTGGATGCACACATAAATACATATACACAATGCTAATGCACTTCCTCCTCTTAGAACTCAATCCATCTTCATTTATGTGTAACTCCTTGGTTCTTGTGTACACTCTTACACTTGGCAAACACTTCTTTCCCCCTTCATAACTTGTACTGCCTGTACCAGATATCCCCATCACAGTGCTCTGATCACCCCATTAAGTGATGCACTAGGAATACTGATCTCTAAATGGTCTCATGGCCATGCTAGATCATCATCAACACTTAAAGAAAAGCGAGTCATTAATTTATTTACGTGAATTTATTAAATATAGAATGTGTAATACGCAATCAATTTAGTAACACTTGCAAGTGGCATGTTATTCACATCAAAACCTTGTAATCTAATGGTATTTGTTGACTATGTTTGCACCTACATTTGCATTATTATTTTTAATTGGTTGTGGGTTAAAATTGCATGAATAAAAGCAGGTGTATTTGCCAAAGCCAAAAGTTATTATATGTGTATAGAGACATAAGGTTACACCTTCTATGAATTTAGCATGGTAGAGAGTGAAATAAGTGTGATAAATACATATGCATGCACTTACACATAGTTACTTAGCATATGGACACCTTTACAAGAGCATCATCATGTGTGGGGTATTTGCAAGCATAGAGAGAGAGAGAGAGAGAGAGAGAGAGAGAGAGCATGTATATTAATCACTTTATAAGCTCTCTTAGACACACACATACATGTACATGCACAAACACGAGATTCTTAAGATACCCACTTCTACACCCACCCACGTATGCTTGAATGCTAAATAGAATATACTTGCATGTGCCTCCAAGCCCAAACCACTCAGGCATGCACAGACACAGAGATATATGTGTACACATGAACACAAATACTTAAAAGCACCCATATATGCATACATACTATAGAATGTACTTGCATATGCCTCTAAGACCACACTGTGCATGACACAAGGTTAAACAACAATGATATATGTGTACACATGAACACAAATACTTAAAAGCACCTAATTCCAATTAATCACCCTATAACTTGCGAACAAGATTCATGCTAAAACATGCAACCTTTTACTAATAAATATGCAATTGAAAAACGATATTTATACCAATTTACTAGAGTTATGCAACTTAAGAATCATTTCATGCCTTGCAATTTCCTATGGATTATTAGCACTTTCCATAATGACTCATTGCGAAGAAGATATGTCCTAATAATGCGACATGCAATTTATACTTCCATGCCTAAAGGGAGTGCACTATCTTAATTCCGTTTTGTAAATATGGACATTAATCTAAGTTCAGTTCATTGAAATGCTTAAAAACTACTTGCTAGAAATGCATATCGATTTTCTGCTCACTTTATTTTGTTCGTTTTATTGAAAATATTAATGATCGAACTTGTCCATCGTAAGCTAATTCTTTTAAATTAACCAAAGTATTTAAGACGGAAAATGTATCCTATCTCCAAAAATCATCCACGCGCGTAAAATTATAACAACGTAAAATAAAAATTAGGAAGGAAAACCTGGACTTGGGTGAGATGTCCACGTCGATGTTAGGAGACAATCCTCCTGCGGCGGCACCTGGTGCTTTCTTAGGAGCCATTTCGAATTTAGCCTTTTCGCCTTGGGCACAGAGTTAGATCTTGTCCGTCCCCTTCTTACGCGAACTCCCTTTGTAAATTGGCTTTAGAAGGCCTTAAAACCGGTTAGGAGAGAAAAAATCCACAAGAAGGCTTTAAGGACTTGTGGGAAACCTTACGGGAAGGGATTTAGGTGGAATTCACGAAATTGGGTGGAAGAATCCCGAGGAGGAGGGAAAAACAAAGGGTATGAAAGGGGCACACGAAGGGGTTTTGGATTCCCGGGGCAAGGGGTGTTTTAGTAAGCCCACATGACCAGGGCTAGGAGGAAGCCCGAAAGAAGAATTCGGGGGAGGGGGGGTTTTAAGTCTTTCGATGGTAAGGCTTCTCTAAAGCCACGGAAAGGAGGCTTTTCTTGAATCCCGAGGGGGGGGGGGAAAGGAAAATAGCTCTTTGTGGAAAGGAAAAAGGGGGGAAACAAAGGGGAAGGAAGGGTGTATGAGACCTTTGAAGAGGGCTATTTTGTGTGAGAAGGGGAAAGGCCTTACAGATCCCTTAGGAGGAATTTTTTGCGTGGGGGTGGAAAAAGGGCTTAGGGATGCCACATAAAGGCCCTTCAAGGAAGCCCATAAGGAAGGGGGATTCCTAAGGGACTTTTGGAAGCTTCTCAGACGCTTCTGAGAAGCTTCTGTCCACTTCCATGTGGAGGGCAAGGGAGTCAAATTCCCACGGCGTTTCGTGGCGGCAGTTGGCGGATGGATGTTGGCAAGCGGAGACTGCAATGACTCCTCTTCCTCTCACGGCAGCCCCACCGGTGTGGATTGCGACAGCAGATGACGACTCCTCCTCTCCCTCTCAATAGTTTGGCGGCGACCTCTTCTGCTACATAGCAGCCCGGCGCCTTGTCTCCTCCTTCACTTATCCACAGCCGAGTCTTGGCTCTTCACTCCCTTCTCAAGCTCTATGGCAGCGGCCGCCCGTAATCCTCCCACCATAATTGACTTAAATAGGTGAGGGGAGGGGGATCCTCCCTCCCCTACGTGGCATCTTGCATGCCCACTACCCTCAGCAAGCTCCAGCAAGGAGCTTGCTCATGCATGCTATTCCCTTCTCCTCCAGCCGACTGTCTGGAGGAGAGAGGGATAATCAAAAAAAAATTGCCATAATTCAATTTATTATCCTCACCACTTATCCTTTTGGCCTCGCCTTTTAGAGGCGGTTCATGCGTATTTCTAGGAAAGTCGGAATATTACATTCTCTCCCCCTTGGAGGAATCGAGATTTCCTCATCTCGAGATAAACTAGGGATATTGATGATTGAGAGTGCTTTCATCTATCCAAGTGGCATCCTCATCGGGATAATCTTTCCACTGGACGAGGCATTCTCTCAAGGTTTTGGATCTCAGTTGTCTCTCCCTAACATCTAATATCCTTTCAGGCCTTAGTTCAAGGACTCCTTGACTAGGCATTACAACTTGTTGCTCATCAAGTACATGGTTAAGATTAGGTACATACTTCTTCAATAGGCTGATATGGAATACATTATGAACCCTTAGGTTCTGAGGGAGTTGCAATCTATAAGCATTAGGTCCTAAGCACTTGAGGATCTTGTATGGTCCACAATACCTTGGACTTAGCTTCTTGCAATCTCCTAAGGATAGGGAACTCTTCTTTGGACGTACACGAATGAAGACCATATCTCCTTCCTCGAAGATTCTATCTTGACGCTTCAAATCCTCGTATGTCTTCTGTCTATCCTTGGCGGCTTGGATGTCCTATCTTATTGATTTTATTTGGTCATCCATCTCTTCTAACATCTGCCTTGAAGCTTCAACCCTCAAGGTTGGATCTGAGAAGTTTAGGGGGCTTCGACAGTCATGGCCATACAATGCTTGAAAAGGGGTCATCTGAATGCTTTGTTGGTAAGAAGCATTGTAGGCAAATTCAACCAAAGGTAAGTATTAAATCCACCTTTTTGGTTCACGACAGCAGTATGCCCTAAGCATATCCTCGATGACTTGATTGACTCGCTCCGTTTGGGGATGGTAGGCGGTGCTAAAACATAGTTGAGTCCCAATGGCTTCAAAGATAGCTCTCCAGAAGTGTGATGTGAAGAGAGAATCACGATCACTAATGATTCTTCTAGGTAACCCATGTAGCTTGAATATCTCCTTGATAAATAATCTTGCAATGTCTAAGGCTTTATAGTTTGTCTTTACTGGCATAAGGTGTGCAACTTTAGTTAGCATGTCAACCACAACTATGATAGAGTTGTATCCCCCCTGAACTTGGGGTAGGCCAACAACAAAATCCATACTGATGAATTCCCATTTCATTTGGGGAATGTCAAGTGGTTGTAGCTTCCCTGGCATCTTGATATGTTCGGCTTTGATACGTTGATAAGACAAACACTCGGTGACATATTTGGAACATCACCTTTAAGCCTCTCCCAATGGTAGCTCTTCCTAACTGCATTGAGAGTCTTGGCATAGCTAGGATGTCCTGAGAAAGGGGAATCATGAGCTTCCCACAATATCTTCTGCTTAAGTGACTGGCTTGCCGGTATACACAGCCTCGTTCTATAGTAGACAAGTCCACTATTGACAGAGAATTCATGATACTTTGCCTGTAGCTTTTGATCCTAATCCTTGATAGAGATCTCCCTTAGCATCGTTTGGTAGGCTGGATCATGGCATGCTTCCTCTCTAGCTAACTCAAGTATTGGATTGTTTGGCATAGATATTTTGTAGCTAGAGATCTAGCCGTTGATGGGTTCTACAAGATTAGAGAATTAAGGAATGCCTTGCGACTGAGTGCATCGGCAACTACATTCTCTTTTCATGGTCGGTACTTGATTTCAAAGTCGTACTCTTCCAGCACTTCAATCCACCGACGTTGCCTCATGTTGAGCTCGTTCTGGGTAAAGATCCACTTGAGACTTTTATGATTAGTCACTAGAGTAAACTTGTTACCCAACAGATAGTGTCTCCAAAGTTTTAGAGCATGGATGATAGCTAACAATTCCAGATCATGGGTAGCATAATTCTTCTCATGACTCTTCAGTTTCCTTGAAGAGTAAGCTATCGGGTGACCTTTCTACATGAGCACACATCCTAGGGCAAGTGTGCTAGCATCAGTTACTACCTCGAACTCCTTACTGAGGTCTGGAAGCCTTAAGATAGGTGTTGATACCAAACTTTGCTTCAATCTGTCGAAGCTAGTTTGTTCGGGAGTTGACCATGCAATGGATGTTTTCTTCTTCAGCAAGTCTGTTAGAGGCGCTGCAATCAAGGCATAGTTTTTTATGAAGACCCTATACCATCCTGTCAATCCAAGAAAGCTGCGTATTTCTTTGACAGATGTTGGTATCGGCCATCTCTTGGCTGGGTCTACTGAGATTCCTTCCGCTGATACTATGAATCCCAAATATTCAATCTGACATTTGAAGAAGGCACATTTCTTCATCTTAACATATAGCTTATGTGACCTCATCGTCTCAAGGACAATCCAAAGTTGGGGTTCATGATCTTCTTCCTGTTTAGAATAGACTAAAGTGTCGTTGAAAAGACGAGCACAAAGTCATCAAGATATGGCCTAAAAATATCATGCATTAACTTGTTGAAGGTGGCAGGTGCATTCGTAAGCTCGAATGACATAACTAGGAACTCAAAGTGTCCATATCTTGTATTGAAGGCCGTCTTGGGGATATCTTCTTCCTTGATCCTTATCTGATAGTAACCCGACCTGAGATCAATTTTGGAGAAGATCTTCACACCCTGAAGACGATCAAGAAGCTCATCTATTCTAGGAATAGGGTACTTGTTTTTGACAGCTGATTGATTCAACCCTCAGTAATCAATACATAGTCGAAGTGTTCCATCTTTCTTTTTCTGGAATAGTACTGGAGCTCCCCATGGTGAATTGTTAGGATGGATGTAGCCCTGATCTAGCAGTTGCTTGAGTTGTTCCTTCAGCTCAATTGCTTCTGGTATGGATATTCTATAAGATCTATTTACAATTGGCGTAGCTCCTAGTACTAGCTTGATCTCATGATCCACTTCTCTTTGAGGCGGGAGTTCTGTCAACTCTTCAGGAAATACATCCGCGTATTCCTTTAGCCATGAAGGTCCTTCACTAGATTCCTGCTTCTGATCTAACTTGTTGAGCTTAATTAAGTAGACAGGTAGTCCTTTTCTGACTCCCTTTATAATCCGAGATGCTTTGGCCAATTGAATTTTTGGCTTCCCTACTTCTCCTTGAGTTGTGACCAATTCCCCCTCAAAGTTTTGAAATAAAATTTGGCCCTTTCCACAATGAATGTGGGTGTCATTAGGCTTAAGCCAATCCATTCCGAGTAGACACTCATGGATACCTAAATTCATGACTCTGAATTTGACCGAAGTTGTCTTTCCTCCCAGAAAGAATTCCACCTTAGCAGTTTGCCTGGTACAAGTAACCTCACGACCATTTGCCAATTCCACAAGCAAAATAGGTGCTTCTACTGTGCCTATTCATAATCTTTTTGCACAAGCTGATGAGATAAAGGAATGTGCACTGCCACAATCAATCAAGGTCTTGAAACTTTTACCTTGATAGTCCGATGGTGTCTGAATCACCGAGAACTGGTGATTCAAGTCTTGCTTGTGTAGAGCGGCATGGACTATCACCCTTTCAAATTCTGCTTCCATGGTCGGATCTTCTTCTTCTTCGCACATTTGCCTATTGGCAATGCAGGCGGTTCTTCCTTTGCCTCGAGTAGCGGCTCCCTGACCATGGCCCGTTCCTTAGAAAGGTGCTTGGCGATGTCCTCCTCCAAGCTTGGGACATTGCCTCTTGAAATGACCAGGCTCGTTGCAGTGGAAACAATGGAGGTTTCGGCCATTGCTTTGAGTAGGAACAAAGTTGTTGACATTGTTAGTTCTTGCTTTCTTTCTTTGTCCCTAATTCTGACCTTGAACTCTCTTCACTTGAGGCCTGAATGCTCCTTTGTTCGGGTCATTATAAGACCAAGTTTTGTTACCCCTTGGTCTAGCCTGCACCCTCCTGAATTATAGGGGCAGCTCGAATGAGTGTGTCCTGAATATCTAATGGGCGCATCGATTTGAGACGGGTATTCACTAGTGGATTTAAACCAGCACAAAATTTTGACACCTGCTGTGTCATGTCCATCTGTGGCGCATACTTTAAAAGTGAGACAAATTTGAAGTAGTATGCGTCAAGGGTGAGTCCCACCTATTTTAGCTCGTAGAACTCATTCATTTTCTACGTGCAATACGCAGGTGGTAAGTAACTTCCATGCACGGCTTTCTTTAGCTTCTTCCAGGTAACGGATCCTTTCGCAATCCCTTGATCCCTGCACCATTGCTTCCACCAAAGCCTGGCTTCGCCGGTGAGCTTCAGCTTGGCGAGCATAGCCTGATTGGCGGGTGCAGTACCGGCTGCTTCAAAGTAATCCTCCATTGATTCAATCTAAATTTCAACATCTGCTTGGACGGATTTGCCTCTCCCGTCAAATTTGGGCGGCTCAATCTGCTTGAGAAGAAACTTCTTCTCCTGGATTACAGCAGTACTTGATGTAGGAGGTGAACTGGGATTCTGTACCTGGGGTTGTGCCTGGACAAAGATTTCTTAACATTATTACTCATTAAACGCTGTGATTTATATTTCGTCTTCATTTCAGCTATCAACCAAGTAATCTAACCACTTAACTTTTTATCAATTCCCATGCACAATCAGACATTGATAAAAAGAAGTCTTATTTATATTTATATGGGCATAGCCCTTTTGGAATACAACATGTCTTGGGATGATAAGCCAACTGTTTACATTTAGTTTGGGGAGAATAATGTTGTATTACATTTATCTACAGGAACTGGATAATAGTATGGTTTCGGGTCATGGATCTTCAGGAATCGGTAAGTCATTGGAAGTTGAGGGTATCCTTTCCTTTGGAACCCATTCTTCTCATGGTGCCCCAATACTTTAATCCTGTCGGCGGGGATTACACGAGTCACTTCCTCATATACGTGTGAGTTTAGTTTGACCCTCTGACCTCGAATATGTAAAGTTGAATTTACGTGAGCTTCCACAAAAATGAACAGCTTCACAACTTTTAGGTCTTCCAACCACTTGATCCTCTTTAGGTTGGTCTGTAGATATGCAAACCGATGGGCAGGTATATAGTAGATTCATGAGGCACCCGTCCATCTTCGTTCCATGTACAAAGGCGATGGATTATAGATACGTTCTAGGATGTTTATCATCTCAACTCTTTGTCGATAATGTGAGGAATGCATCACAGTCATAAACATGACTCGAAATACCAAGAACCTGTTCCATGCTTTGTAATTCTGCAAGACAACATTGAAAGTAAGGAGATGTTTGGAATAGCAACATTTGCTTTACTTCATCTTATTAAGATTTCATAAAAACAATTCTGTTGTTGGTTCGCTCTGATACCAACTGTAACGTGTCCACCTGTTATTTTCAGAACACGTCTTGGCAATCCATCGGAAAGGATGTCTAGAAAGCTCCGCCCAGCACTCCCATGGAATGTTACGAGGTTTGCGATCTAGGACTTTCCACGTCTCCCACGTAGCAGAAGTATTTCGGCCATTCCCACTTAGGACCGACCTGAATTAGGGTTTTGCTTATTGCTCGTTTCCTAACCACAACTAGCGTCGAACCCAAGCGAACTACTTTACGCAGAAACGCCACATCCGAAGCGGATTCACACTGCACTTGGTTCAAGGAGAATGGGAAACGGGAGGGATGCCAAGCTCAACCTCTCTGCCATAAGGTATAGTCCCATTCTGTTCCCCTAAAACAGCGTAAATCGGGATCAGCTATAACTCTAGGTCAATGCTCTTGTTGTTCATGTTCTTTGACGATCTTCTGGCTGTCCATCATGATTTGAGAAAAGTTTCCGGCCAACCGGGACCACCCATCCATAGGACGGACCTATGGCCACATCCTCCGCACTTTCCTCGGGTTGTTTTAGTTATTTAATTACCTAACACATTTAGTTGGACATGTATCAATCAGCTTCCTTAATTAACATGTTAGGCACTGGTTCCTTCACGTAATCATATCACTTGACATTGAAAAGCAATATCAAACAAGTTCCTTGTTAACAGGTTATCATATTTATCTTTGAAATACATAAAGTCCAGCCCGTAGGCTTATCCTTAATCCGCTCGAAGGCTATCCAGCAATCCACAAGGATCACTAATCCAAGATTCAGTCTGTAGACTAGTATGCGGGCCTCTAGATCCAATCCCGAGTCACGTTAGCCTCTTGTGCAGGGCTCGGAAGGCGAGGGATTTACAACCAGAGCCCCCCCTGGCACCCAAGCATCCTCCTGCTCCAAGTAGCGCTCAACGGAGAGACCTCTCGTGGTGGGTTCGGTCCACTTTCTCGACGCGGTTAACAACCCCCTTCGTTAGGATCAGGTAGGCAGTCCGGGGTAACTGAAGCTGCCTCTCCCTTCAGGCCTTCAACCTGAAGCATTAGATATCCATTTATCCTTTAATTCTTTGATCAAACAAAGCAAAACAGTGCTCTTAAATCTGTAACAAGCACAATCATTTCCATTGGTCGTTATTGTTGGCCAACTGCTAAGGAGTGAATCCTTCTTTCCGAATGCATCCAGCACTCGATCCGGGAACTTCCGACTTGGCAAGATCCCCTATATCCTGGGATTAGGGCCGTACCCTATTAACCCAACTTGGTCAATACCTTAAGTTCATATGTTATTCCAATTTATTGGTTGATCTTTTGCTTTCAAGCAATTATCTTTACCCAAGAAAGATACTATGTTAGGATGATTATTTATCCTCTTGCAAGATAACTTGCGTAAGAATCTGCCAACCTCATTCCGAGGAATTTGGCCATTTCCTTGTGATCAATTCACAAGATCGTGCGACTCTACTACTTGTTGCACAAGTGTCGCATCAAGCTATGGGACTATTTACCCTTCGAATGGAGTCATGAAACAATCTGTTCCTAATTACATTAGGCTGACATTGTCAGTCTTAGGGCTCCAAGTTCCATCTTTTTAGCGAAAGATTCTTAGGGACAAACCCTAGATCACTTCTCAAGTATGTTCCAATGTTCCTACATTCCGTGAATGTGGGCAAGTCTTTAGGGTATAGGAGTTCTAGCCTTGGCAATACAAGCGACTAGGTCACGTGTTAAATCCTAGTTAGTTCTTTGGAATTGAATTAACTCTTCCTAAACGAGTCCCTTCGCGATTTTTAGGTGTTTAGGTTTAAGCCAACTTGTTTAATTCTTGAAGATAATTACACTATCATTTCCATAAACACATGACTCATTGTCTACGCGTAAGTTGATTTTCAACCCTAACTTTTCAGTTTAAGATCAAGCATAGGTTAGGTTATGGCCTAATTCCAATTAATCACCCTATAACTTGCGAAGAAGATTCATGCTAAAACATGCAGCCTTTTACTAATAAATATGCAATTGAAAAACGATATTTATACCAATTTACTAGAGTTATGCAACTTAAGAATCATTTCATGCCTTGCAATTTCCTATGGATTATTAGCACTTTCCATAATGACTCATTGCGAAGAAGATATGTCCTAATAATGCGACATGCAATTTATACTTCCATGCCTAAAGGGAGTGCACTATCTTAATTCCGTTTTGTAAATATGGACATTAATCTAAGTTCAGTTCATTGAAATGCACAAAAACTACTTGCTAGAAATGCATATCAATTTTCTGCTCACTTTATTTTGTTCGTTTTATTGAAAATACTAATGACCGAACTTGTCCGTCATAAGCTAATTCTTTTAAATTAACCAAAGTATTTAAGACAAAAAATGCATCCTATCTCCAAAAATCATCCACGCACATAAAATTATAACAACGTAAAATAAAAATTAGGAAGGAAAACCTAGACCTGGGGTGAGATGTCCACATGGATGTTAGGAGATGATCCTCCTGCGGAGGAGTTACGATCTTGTCCGTCTCCTTCTTACACGAACTCCCTTTGTGAATTGGCTTTAGAAGGCCTTAAAACCGGTTAGGAGAGGAAAAATCCACAAGAAGGCTTTAAGGACTTGTGGGAAACCTTGCGGGAAGGGATTTAGGTGGAATTCGTGCAAAATTGGGTGGAAGAATCCCAAGGAGGAGGGAAAAACAAAGGGTATGAAAGGGGCACACGAAGGGGTTTTGGATTCCCGGGGCAAGGGGTGTTTTAGTAAGCCCACATGACCAGGGCTAGGAGGAAGCTCGAAAGAAGAATTCGGGGGAGGGAGGGTTTTAAGTCTTTTGATGGTAAGGCTTCTCTAAAGCCACGGAAAGGAGGCTTTTCTTGAATCCCGAGGGGGGGGGGGGAGGAAAAGGAAAATAGGTCTTGGTGGAAAGGAAAAAGGGGGGAAACAAAGGGGAAGGAAGGGTGTATGAGACCTTTGAAGAGGGTTAGTTTGTGTGAGAAGGGGAAAGGCCTTAAAGATCCCTTAGGAGGAAATTTTTGTATGGGGGTGGAAAAAGGGCTTAGGGATGCCACATAAAGGCCCTTCAAGGAAGCCCATAAGAAAGGGGGCTTCCTAAGGGACTTTTGGAAGCTTCTCAAACGCTTCTGAGAAGCTTCTGTCCACTTCCATGTGGAGGGCAAGGGAGTCAAATTCCCACGGCGTTTCGTGGTGGCAGTTGGCGAATGGATGGTGGCAAGCAGAGACTACAGCGACTCCTCTTCCTCTCACAGCAGCCCCACCGGGATGGACTGTGACAGCAGATGACGACTCCTCCCTCCACTCCTCCTCTCCTTCTCAACAGTCTGGCGGCGACCTCTTCTACTACATGGCAACCCAGCGCCTTGTCTCCTCCTTCACTTATCCACAGCTGAGTCTTGGCTCTTCACTCCCTTCTCAAGCTCTATGGCAGCGGCCGCCCGTAATCCTCCCACCATAATTGACTTAAATAGGTGAGGGGAGGGGGAGCCTCCCTCCCCTATGTGGCATGTCACATGCCCTCTACCCTCAACAAGCTCCAGCAAGGAGCTTGCTCATGCATGCTATTCCCTTCTCCTCCAGCACGACAGTCGGCTTGAGGAGAGAGGTATAATAAAAAAAATTGCCATAATTCAATTTATTATCCTCACCACTTATCCTTTTGGCCTCGCCTTTTAGAGGCGATTCATGCATATTTCTAGGAAAGTCGGAATATTACAGTATCTTGCTACCTGGCAGTTGCAGTGACATATGTATCAGTGATTGCTTCATTTTGGGACAGTTTTACATACTGCTGTCATTTACAACAAGCTGAAATATGCAGATTTTGAGCACTTCTATGAGGGTAATGCTTACTATTTGATGTTATCTTGGTCATATTTGGTGGACAGGTGCTTCTCTTGGTGATATCCACTCTTTCAGCAAGTTTTAGCAGTTGTTTTAGTGCATTTTCTGCTAATTACAACAACTTGCAATTTTACTTTTTTGCTTTGATTTGGGACAGTATGACTAGTCATCTGAAAGACACAGCTCTCTTTAACATTGCCAAGTTGGATGGTACCAACTATGGGTATTGGAAGTCCAAGATATGGTAGGTTTTGGTGTAGAAATTGCAAATTAAACCCTTGCGTTTCAAGGGTGTTAAACCCGAGGATATGGATGATAATGTTTGGATGGAAGTTGATGAGCTATGCATGCCTACCATTATCTTGTCACTCTCAGAAGAGGAATAGCTTAATGTTGTTGAAGATGAGAATCAAAGTGCATGGGATTTATGGGAGAATATTCAAGAGCTCTATGCACAGCAGAGTCCTGCATCACAAATGTATTGGCTGAAGCAATTAATGGACCTTCGCATGAAGGAGGGGACCTCCCTATCAGCTCATTTCAATCAATTTCATGCTATCATGAAGAGTCTATTGTCACAAGGTATTGAGTTCAAAGACAACTTGCAACATCCAGGACCTTTCACTATCCCCACGCCTTCTCGGAGTTGCAGTGGATCATGCCTACCTTCCTGAATCATGGGATGTCTTCCGTACTGCTATATGCACGAACAAGCTTGATGGGCTGAAAATCAAAGATGTTGAGAGTGCTTTATTGATTGAGAAAATCAACAAGAGAAACAATGATGCTTCCCGCTCTTCACATGCATTGACCGTTAGAGGTGGGAGACATGGCATCTATGATAATGATCATAAGGGCAGGGACTCTCAGAAGTCCAGGTCCAAGTCACGTGGTCGCAGTAAGTCCTATGGATGGAAGTTTGATCTTACCTATCATTATTGTTGGAAAGCAAGACATATTAGGCTGCAGTGCCATAAGACGCGTGATGATAAGCACAAGGAAAAGGGAAAAGAGAAAGTGCAAGAAAAGTCTTATGAGCGCAATATTGTACCTACAAAGTCCAGTGGGAAGATAAAAGAGGTTAATGTCATGCAAGCCAATTGATTCAGATGACGATTACATACTTGCAGCTTCTTCATGCAATGCCTTACATGATTCTGAGATACATTCTATGTATGCATAGTGCTAGCTCTTAGATTCGGGTGTGTCATTTCATGTGACACCCTATAGAGATTGGTTTCATACCTATCACACGATCTCTGGTTTTGTGCGTCTTGGTGATGACAGGTCTCTTGACATTGTGGGCATTGGAGATGTTAGGCTGTAGTTTCCTTTTGGCAGTTCTTTTGTTTTGCATGATGTACGCCATGTACCTGCGTTGACTCGCAGCCTTATGTCAACTGCACAGCTTGATGATGCAGGGTATTTTGTGTCTTTTGACTCTGCATGAAAGATTACTCATGGCAAGCTTGTGCTTGCAAGAGGTGCCAAGTCAGGCAACCTCTATCCCTTACTTGTATCTGGAGCTACCTTAGATCATGTTTTGTATATGGGTCTATTCCCCATGTATCCCTTTGGCATGCTCGTTTGGGGCATATGCCCCTTAAAGGAATGAAAATGCTCCGTGCTTTGCAATATCTTCCGTCTTTTGACTCTTCGCATTTTGATTATTGTGATCATTGTTTGTATGAAATGCTGACTAGAAATATGTATAAAAAGTCTGGTAAGAAACACATGGGTGAGCCCTTTGGCTCTTGTGCACTTAGATGTATGTGGATCCATGGCCTGTCCGTCACTTGGTGGGACAAAGTACTTTGTTACTTTCATAGATGATTACTCACATAAGGTTTGGGCTTATCCCATAAAGAGAAAATCCGATGTCTTAGACATATTTCAGCATTGGCTTGCATTGGCAAAAAACCAGTCTGGAAAAAGGCTAAAATGCCTAAGGTTGGATAATCGGGGTGAGTATGTATCACATGCTTTTGAGCAGTTTTGTGATGAGCGGGGTATTAAGCGTCAGTTAACCACCCCTTACATCCCTCCCCAGAATGGTATGGCTGAACGGATGAATATGATCATTCAGATAAGGGTCCGTAGCATGCTTAGCCAAGCTAGCTTACCGCAGCACTTTTGGGCTGAGGTAGTTACTACTGCAGTGCATCTCATTAACAGGTCGCCTAGCAATGGCATTGGCTTTCACATTGTAGAGGAGGTATGGGCAGGCAAGCCCCACTCTTATGATCATTTGCGTGTCTTTGGATGTGAGGCATTCTACCATGTGCCCAAGGACAAACGCAATAAGCTGGATCCTAAAAGTGTCAAATGCATTTTCATTGGCTATGGAGATGCAAGAGAGATGGGTTACCATCTATGGGATCCGCATGCGCAAAAAGTGATCCGCAGCCATGATGTCATCTTTCATGAGGACAAAATGCATATGCAGCTTGAGAAAGTGGTTGGGGTATGCAAAGTTATCTTTTAGGAGGAGCCACATGCTCCCGTTCAACCCGCTCCATGGCCAGGCTGACAGCGTGTAGCATCACCTGATGCTCATGGCCCTGATTTTAGACATGCTGATGTTAGATAGGATGTTAGTCATGCAACAGAGCCTAGGTTGAGGTGTTCTACTAGAAATAGACGTCCTCCTGACCATTTTGCACCCTCTATAGATTATGTACTAGTTACAGATGCAGGAGAGCCTCTCACTTATGATGAGGATATGCACAAGGGTGATTGTCACCCTTGGGAGAGGGCTATGCAATCTGAGCTTGACTCATTGCATAAGAATCAAACTTGGGATTTGGTTTTCTTGCCTCAGGGTAAGAAGGCTTTGCCATGCAAATGGGTGTACAAGCTGAAAAGTACCCTTGGACACCCCAAGCCAGCATACAAGGCTCGATTGGTTGCTAAGGGTTTTAAGCAGGAGCATGGTGTTGACTTTGATGAAGTCTTTTCTCATGTGGTCAAGATGACCACGCTGCGCTTAGTCTTGGCCTTGGTTGCATAGCTTGACATAGACTTGTACCAGATAGATGTCAAGACGGCTTTTTTACATGGGGACTTACATGATGAGATTCACATGGAGCAATCTAAGGGCTTTGCAGACCCTGGCAGGAAAGACCTAAAGAAGAGTCTAATTGACTTGAAGCAGGCACCTAGGGAATGGTACCATAAGTTTGATGCATTCATGTAGTCACAGGGCTACAGCCATAGTGCTATGGATCCGTGCTTGTACACGAAGAAAGCCCATGATGGTTCTTTACTGATTTTGGTACTCTATGTGGATGACATGCTTTTAGCAAGGACAACTCATGAGGAGCTAGATGCTCTTAAGGCTCAGCTCGAGAAGAGCTTTGAGATGAAAGATCTAGGATAGGCCTCTCATATACTTAGTATACGCATTGCGTGCGATAGATCTCATGGACTACTCTATCTACCACAGAGGGAGTACATTCATAAAGTCCTTGAGCGCTTCCGCATGCAGGATGTTAAGCCTATTGGCTGTCCATTACCTTCTCATGTGAAGGTTTCACAGACCGATTGTCTGCAGACAAATGAGCAAAGGGCCAAGATGACCAAGATTCCCTATGCATCAGTCGTGGGCAGAGTCTTATGTATGCCATGATAGCCACCCGTCCAGATATTGCTTTTGTAGTTGGGTTGTGGCACGTTATATGGCTACACCTGGCAAGAAACATTGGGATGTCATGAAGGGTATCATGAGGTACCTGAAGGATACATCAAATATGTGTCTTTGCTATGGCAGCCAGGATACAGGAGTCATGGGGTACACTAACTCTGATTATGTAGGACATGCAGATAGTAGGAAGTCCACTTTCTAGCTATGTGTTCACTTATGCTGGAGGGGCTATCTCTTAGATGTCCAAGGTGTAGAAGTATATGGCTCTTTCTACTACAGAGACCGAGTATATTGCAGCCATAGAGGCTTGCAAGGAGGCTATCTGGTTAGGACGTTTGATTGCAGACCTTGGTATGACAGATGCTATACCTACAGTGCATTCGGATTCTATGAGTGCCATTCAGTTGGCCAAGAATCCGATCTTCCATGCGAAGATGAAACATATTGAGGTGAGGTATCACTTCATTCACGAGGTCATTGAGGACAAGTTTGTTGACCTTGTCAAGATTTCAACTTAGCAGAATCCTACAGACTTGCTCACGAAGAGCCTTACTACCGAGCGCTTTGCCTTCCTCAGGAGATTGATGGGCATTGGATGATATGACGTCTTTTTCCTCATCCTATTGTACATGTGTACATGTTGTGCTGTCTTTTCTTTTTTCTCTCTCACTCGGGCAGATTCACCTTTAAGTGGGAGGTTGTTGGGGGTAAAGGCGCCTTCGCCTAGCCACCCATGTATTACTACACTGATAGTACCCACCACTGCACACTGCAGGTGGCGAGCGCCCGTCACAATCACTTATTCTTTATTCTTTTAGTGACAATTTGAATAAAGAAAAGCTCAATCACACATTGTGGTTTTTGGAGTTTCCATTTTGAGTTTCACTCTCACTCTTGCTCTTGCTCTCCATTCACCATAGCTCTCACGGCCAAGCTTCTTCCTCTTAGGTTCCACTTCTCTTTCACAATCTATTTCTCATCTTTCTCTCTCCTCTTTTTCCTCTCTATTTTTAATTTTTTAATTTTCTCTCTCTCTCTCTCTCTCTCTCTCTCTTTGTCTCCCCCCTCCCCTCAAATTCCATGTCTAATTCTCTCTCTCTATCTCCCCCCTCCCCCCAAATTCCCTATCTAATTCTCTCTCTCTCTCTCTTTCTTTGCCTTCTATTTTAGTTTATTTTTTCTCCTCTCTTGGTTTTCTTTCTCTCTCTCCTTTTTTCTCTTGCTTTTTTTCTCTCTCCTTTTATTCTCCCCCCTCTCTCCTCTCTTTTCCTTGTCTCTTTCTCCTCTATTTTTATTCTCTCTCTTTTTAAATTTTATATTTTCTCTGTCTATAATTCTCTCTACATGTTCTCTCTCTCTCTCTCTCTCTCTCTCTCTCTCTCTCTCTCTCTCTCTCTCTCTCTCTCTCTCTTCTTCTTTCACTTTCTCTCCCTCCCAAGTCTCTCTTAAAGTATGTAAATTTTATATTTTTCCTATATATAATTCTCTTTCTTCTTCTCCTCTCTCTTTTTCTCTCTCCTTTTATTCCCTCTCTCTCTCTCTCTCTCTCTCTCTCTCTCTCTCTCTCTCTCTCTCTTTCCTCCCCTTTCTCTTAATTTTTGTTTTTTCTTCTCTCCCTCTCTCTCTTTTAAATTTTATTTTATTTTTCTCTCTTTCTCCCTCTCTTCTCTCTCTCAAAAAATATTTAAATTTAAAAAATAATTTCCTCTTTTCTCTTTTTCACTACAAGGATATCAGGCCATAGCGATGCCGATTAGCGACGACAAATAGCGGTATCGCTATTAGCGTCGCAAATGAAAGGTGAGAAGGATCGAAGCTTGCACACGAGATATGGCGGGAGAGCAAGAGCAAGAAAGAGAGAGACAAGAAATGGGAACTCCAACAGTCACAATGTGTGACCGGGCCTTCCTTTATTTACTAGTCACTAAAAATTAATGTAAAGAATAAAGTGACATGACGGGCGCCCGCCACCTACAATGTGCAGTGGCGGGTACTATTAGTGTAGTAATACACGGGGTGGCACGACGGAGGCGCCTTTACCCCAACAACCTCCCACTTAAAGGCGAATATGCCCCAATGAGAGAGAAAAGAAAAGAAAAAGGCAGTACAACTGTACATAGGTACAAGGGATGAGGAAAGGCAACATCTCATCCAATGCCCATCAATCTCCTGAGGAAGGCAAAGCGCTCAGTAGTGAGGCTTTTTGTGAGCAAATCTGCAGGATTCTCGTTAGTGGAGATCTTGACAAGGTCAACAGACTTGTCCTCCACGACACCACGTATGAAGTGATACCTCACCTCAATGTGTTTCGTCTTCGCATGGAAGACCGGATTCTTAGCCAACTAAATGGCACTCATAGAATCCGAATGCAGTGTAGGTATAGCATCAATCCCAAGGTCAGCAACTAGACGGCCTAGCAATATGGCCTCCTTGCAAGCCTCAATGGCTGCAACATACTCGGCCTCAATGGTAGACAAAGCCGTACACTTCTGAACCCTGGACATCCAAGAGACAACACCTCCAGCATAGGTGAATACATAGCCAGAAGTGGACTTCCTACTATCTGCATATCCTGCATAATCGGAGTCAGTGTACCCCATGACCCCTGTATCCTGGCTGCCATAGCAAATGCACATATCTATTGTGCCCTTCAGGTACCTCATGATACCCTTCACGGCATCCCAATGTTTCCTACCAGGTGTAGCCATATAGCATGCCACAACACCAACTGCAAAGGCAATATCTGGACGAGTGGCTATCATGGCATACATCAAACTGCCCACGGCTGAAGCATAAGGGATATGGGCCATCTCGGCCCTCTGCTCATCTGTCTGCGGACAATCGGCCTGTGATACCTTCGCATAAGAAGGCAATGGACAGCCAATAGGCTTTACATCCTGCATGCGGAAGCACTCAAGGACTTTATGAATATACTCCCTCTGTGACAAGTAGAGGAGTCCCTGATGCCTGTCGCGTCTAATGCGCATACCAAGTATGTGAGAGGCATGTCCCAAATCCTTCATCTCAAAGCTCTTCTTCAGCTGAGATTTAAGAGCATCTAGCTCATCATGAGCTTTTCCTACTATCAGCATATCATCCACATAGAGTACCAAAATAAGCAATGAACCATCACGGGCTTTCTTCGTGTAAAGACACGGATCCATAGCACTCCTGCTATAGCCCTATGACTGCATAAAGGCATCAAACTTATGATACCATTCCCTAGGTGCTTGCTTCAAGCCATAAAGACTTTTCTTCAACTTGCACACTAGGTGCTCCCTGCCAGGTTCTGCAAAGCCCTTAGGCTACTCCATATAGATCTCATCATGCAAGTCCCCATGTAAGAAAGCCGTCTTAACATCCATCTGATATAGATCTAAGTCAAGCTGAGCAACCAAAGCCAAGACCAAGTGCAGGGTGGTCATCTTAACCACATGAGAAAAGACCTCATCAAAATCTACACCATGCTCCTGCTTAAAACCCTTTGCCACTAATCTAGCCTTGTATGCCGGCTTGGGGTGTCCAGGGGTACTTTTCAACTTGTACACCCACTTGCATGGCAAAGCCTTGTTTCCCTTAGGCAAGGCAACCAAATCCCAAGTCTCATTCTTATGCAAGGAGTCGATCTCAGACTGCATAGCCCTCTCCCAAGAGTGACTGTCACCCCTGCACATAGCCTCATCATAAGTGAAAGGCTCTCATGCATCTGTAACCAAAATATAATGCATAGAGGGCTGAAATCTATCAGGTGGACGTCTATCTCTAGCAGACCGTCTCACTGCAGGCTCTACTGCCTGCCCAGCTGCCTGTCCAACACCATGACCATGAGCATCTGCTGCAGCTGTAGGCTGTCCAACTGGCTGTGCAGGAGCTCTAGGCTCCTCCTAAAAGATCACTCTGCGGATCTCAACCACTTTCTCAGGCTGCCTGTGCATCTTGTCTTCATGAAAGACTACATCATGGCTGCGTACTATTTTCCGCGCCTGCGGATCCCATAGGCGATAGCCCATCTCTCCTGAATCACCATAACCAAGAAAGATGCATTTAATGCTCTTTGGATCCAACTTACTCCTCTTGTCCTTGGGCACATGGCAGAATGCCTCACATCCAAAGACACGGAGATGCGCATAAGAGGGTGGCTTACCAGCCCAAACTTCCTCTGCAACCTGGAAATCCAATCCACTAGAAGCGATCAGTTTATGACATGCATTGCCGTACTAACTGCCTCAGCCCAAAAGCTCTGTGGTAGGCCTGCATGGCTAAGCATAGAGCGGACACGCTCCTAAATAGTCCTGTTCATGCGCTCAGCCAAACCATTCTGGGTGGGGGTGTAAGGGGCGGTCAACTGACGCTTAATACCCCTGTCATCACAAAACTGCTCAAAAGCACGTGAGACATATTCTCCCCCATTGTCAGTCCTAAGGCATTTCAGCCTATACCCAGTCTGGTTCTCAACAAGAGCAAGCCAACGCTGAAAGACTGCCAAGATTGCATGAGGAGTTTCCAGTTCCAGCCTCAGCAGATAGATTTTCTATGGGCTGGATGATGGATTGCATGCGTGCATATATGTCACACAGACGATCAAACGCACGCAAGGCACTCAAGAGTGGGGCTGCAAAGCCCGAGTGGCTAGACGCGGACGACTGGCGCCGACTGAGGGAGGAGGCTACAGATTCTCTAGGACGTTGGAGTCAGCAGCGCGAGGCAACGAGGGCACGACTAGAGGCTGGAGTGGTCCATCATCTTGGAAGTGGCAGCCACATGACATAACTGGAGGACTTTGTAAGTTTTTCTTTTGTTTTGTTTGTTTATTTTTTTGCAATATCCTTTGTACTGACAATCATGTTTCTAACAGTTAGTATTTTGTTTTCTTTGCAGCACTCCATTACAAATTGCGATTCGACCGGCCTTGAGACTCGAGCAGAGAGGCACGGTCTCACTGCATTGATCAACCGATTGTATAGATGCGGTGGCCCTGTAAGTCACTCATATTTCTTGTCCATAGTTACCATGTTTAATTAGAATGCATTATTGTATGGTGGACTGATGTGTTGTTGTTTCTTTTTTTGCAGAGTCCATTCGATGCTCCTTTGTGGCGGGACGAGCTTTCAGATGGCGAGGATATGTAGCTCGCTCTTGGATCCCTGGAGCTCACACACCTTTCTTTTTTGGTCGCATGATCTGTGTAGACATTTTCCATGTAGTAGCGATATCTTGTCATGATTATACCAATCGCTTTCATTATGCGATCATGTATTTATTTCATGTATCAGTGTTATGATTTCAGTATACTTTGTTTTTGTTTACACAAGCATTGTACACAGTGAGAAACTATTTTGTATGGCCCAAATAAAGCACACAGTGCTATATGTGGCAAAGCAGCTTGCTGCACAATTTTTTTTCCCTATTACCGTCGCTATTAGCGTCGCAAATTTACTGCACACATCATTATTGGCATCGTTATAGCATCGTTATTGGCGTCAGTATCAGCGTCGCAATTTATTGACATTGGTATCAGACGCTGATACCGACGCCAATAACGACGCTGAATATCGATGCTACTACTGACTGTCTATGGCGTCGCCAATAATGATGCTTTTTTCAACGACGAGGGCAAATTTTGTTATTTACATTTTCGTCGCTTTTAACGTCGGTATAAGGCCTATATCTTGTAGTGTTTCCCCATCTCTCTTCCTCTTTTCCTCTTTCTTCTTATTCATCTTCTCTCTCTTTCTCTCTCTCTCTCTCCCCCCTCTATTTTTCTTCTCTCTCCTCTTTTTTTCTTTTTTAATTCTCTCTTTAAATTTTTTATTTTTTCTTTCTTTTAAATTTTATCTTTCCTCTCTCTATAAATCTCTCTATGTGTTCAAATTCTCTCTCTCCTTTTCTTTTCTCTGTCTCTCCCCCTCTCTCCTCTCTTTTTCTTTTTTCTTTTCCTCTCTCTCTTTTAAATTTTATATTTTCTCTCTCTATAATTCTTTCTCTCAGTTCCCCCCTCTCTCTCTCCCTCTCTTCTTTCTTTTTTGCTCTTTATCTCTCTCTCTCTCTCTTTCTCTCTCTCTCTCTCTCTCTCCTTATTTTAATTTAAAAAAGTTTAAATTAAAAAACTTAATCTAACAGATAGAGAGAGAGAGAAAACCTAGGCCCTACACATGAGAGAGAGGGAAGAGAGGGGAGAATAAAAATGTTTAATTTAAAAAAGACTATTCTCTTTCCTCTTTCTTCTCCTTCTCTCCCCGTCTTCTTCTTTTTATCATTCTTATTATTATTCTCTCTCTCTCTCTCTCTCTCTTTATGTCCCTCTCAGTGTGTGAAAAATTATGTTTGAAAAACTTTAAATTAAAAAAGTTTTTAAAAATATTTAATTAAAAGAACATTTTAAATTAAAAAGTTTAATCTAACTAAGAGAGAGAGAGGGGGGAAGGAGGGAGGAATTTAATTAAAAAGGGGAGGGGAAAAAAGAAAGAGAGAGATTATAAGTGAGAGAGAGGGGAGGGGGTTTTAATTTTAAAAATGGAAGTGAGGGCGGTGTGATATACCTGCACTCGTTACGCACTCAACACGGCATAGAAAGGTAACACGATATGTGAGATCAAGGTATACTCTAGTATTATTCAATCAAAGAAGCAGTACAACATAGGCACATCCGAGGACTACACCCTCGTGGCGCCGCACATAAGAGGGTTCACCACTGGGTATAGGGAATCACACGTAGAGTGGAAACAAGGCAGGGCTTTGAGTTACTACTACTCCCTATATAGGTGTTTCCGGTGATAACGCCATGGTATAGCTACAAAGCCCTTACACTGACCCCCGCTTACTAGATTGCTGTCCTCATCAATCTAAGGGTAGCGCTTATTTAACTCATCCGAGGACTTAACACTGCTTTTTCTATCAAGCTGGCAAGTGTCTATTGGTCTACATGACCGCGGGGTCTTAATACAGTCTATACTATCAGACTGGTCAGTGTCTGCTGCACTAGGACTTGGGGGTCTTAACACAGCCATTTCTAGCAAATTTGTCAATATTTGCCCATCTAGACTTATTTAGGGCTCTGTTTGGATTTATTAGTGTTGGGATTACCATGTGAATCCACCCTCGACTCAATTACATTTGAGGAGTGGAGGCGTTTTGGGCCTCTGATTGAGAATCGCTTGTTTGTTGGAGAAGCTCAAGGGGCATTGGAAGGAGTAGTGGGGTTCTCCTTGAGCCAAAGGGTGAAGGCGTCTTTGCCACGCTCATGAGCCTCTGCTTTTGAAATCCAAGTGGCTTCCTTGAGGGGATGCCCGCACCACTTGGTGAGGTACTCGGGGTATCCTCTTTATTCTCAGCGTCGGAGGAATGCTTCTACTTCAAAGGGACCGTTGGAATGGAGCATTGGTATACACCGTCCCCATTGGTTGTCAGGATAAAGCCTATGTAGAAGACGAGCATGAAAAGCATTATGGACGCATACACTGTTTGGCAGGTCGAGTTTGTAGGTGACTTCATTGAGCACTTGAGTGATTTGGTAGGGTCCATAGTAGCGGTGGTTGAACTTGGGAGTCATGTTCTTGGGAAGTGACATATTCTTAGAGCTAACTAGGACCATGTCTCCTTTGGTGAATAGTACAACCTTTCTCTTTTTGTTGGCTTGCTCAATCATGGTGATTTTGCTTTGTTCTAGGCTCTGCTTAGCTGCCACATTCCGATCTCTCCATTTCTTCAGGAACTCCTCGGCATCTTGATCTTCCGCTTTGGCCGCTCCTGATGTTAAGGCCAGTGGGGTAATGACTTCTTTTCCTATGGCCAATTCAAAGGGCATGTAACCTTGGCCGAGTGGATGGAACTGTTGTAGTGGAATTCCAAGACATCAAGGTACAAGGCCCAATCTTTTTGATCCACTTGGGCATAGCTTCTGAGGTAATCTTAAATGCCTTTGTTGACTCATTTTGTTTGTCCATTTATTTCAGAGTGGAAGGATGAGGAGAATCTCAACTGTGTTTCCAGGGACTTGAAGAGTTCCTTCCACATGTCGCTCATGAATCGTCCATCTCTATCTGATACTATAGCCAAGGGTAAGCCATGGAGTTTGAATACATGTGTGAAGAAGAGGTAGGCTACCTCCTTAGCGTTCAGTGGTGGTTTGGTCGGGATGAAGTGGGCTTGCTTCGAGAAATAGTCCACCACTACAAAGATGATTGTGTGTCCATGGGATTCGGGAAGTTCCACGATGAAATCCATATTGATGACATCCCATGGGCGGCTTCGTATGGGCAATGGCTGAAGTAATCTTATTGGCTTTGAGCGTGGTGCTTTTACAAGTTGGCAAGTGGGGCAGGTTTTGATGTAGTCGATGACTTCCTCTTTCATGTTGGGCCAAAAGAATTGCTTCCTAAGGGCCTCCAAGGTTTTGCTTTGTCCTTTGTGTCCTCCAAGTTTGCCATCGTGTATTTCATGGAGGATGAGTTTCTTCAACTCCAAATTGTTGGGGATATACAATCTCTTGCCTACAAATAGGATACCCTCCTCGAGGGTGTACATTCCATGAGGGGTTCTGTCAGCTTCCACATCTTGGACAATTTTGTGCATCTCGTGGTCCTATTCCAAGGCCTCCTTAACTAACTCCATAAAGTTGCTATTGACCACACTGACAGCTTTCAAGTCAGCTTTACAGCTCAAGGGATCTGCTATCTTGTTGGTAGAGCCGGGTTTGTGTTTAATCTCCAAGTTATGCTAGGAATTCTAGTAGCGAGCTTGCTTTGCCGATAGCTTGGGTTGTGATTGGAAGTATTTGAGGGAGATATTGTCTATGAAGACCAATGTGTGCTTGTCTTGAACATAGTGCTTCCATTTTCTGAGGCAGTGGATGACTGAAAGCATCTCTTTCTCATGTGTACTCCACCTTGTTTTAGCATCTGTAAATTTCTTGGACTCATAAGCTATGGGGTGGCCTTCTTGCACCAGTACACCTCCGATGCCATAATCAGATGCATCTGTGGAGATCTCGAAGGGTTTGGTGAAAATAGGTACCTTCAAGATAGGAGTTTGACTCATGCATTTCTTCATCTGCTCAAAAGCTTCCTGTTGCACACTCCCCCATGTAAAAGAGTTATCTTCTTTGGTGAGGTGGGAGAGGGAGGCAGTGATGAGATTGTAATCCTTGATGAACGTTCGGCAAAATACTGTGAAGTAGAGGAACTCTTGCACTTCTCTTACAGTTTTCAGTACAGGCCATCTTTGGACAGCTTCCACTTTCTTAGGATCCACTTTGATACCAGCTGCTCCTACAATGAAACCTAAAAATTCCAACTCTTTTACTGCAAACTCACATTTTTCAGGTTTGGCATATAACTGATATTGCCGCAATTTCTCAAAGACCAAGCGTAAGTGTTGCTTATGTTCTTCTAAGGTTTTGCTATAGACTACTAGATCATCAATATAGATAATGATAGAGACATCTATCTCGGGTCTAAAGACTCCATCCATGAGGTTGCAAAATGTGCCTAGTCCATTACTTAGGCCGAATCCTAAGACAAACCACTCAAAACTACCATATCGGGTGCGAAAGGCTGTTTTAGGGATATCTTCTTCTGCTATGCGGATCTGATGGTAACCTGATCTAAGGTCTATGTGGCTAAAGTACTTGGCTCCGTGTTATCTATCTAAGAGGTCCTCCACTAGGGGCATTGGGTATTTGTTTTTTATGGTGATTTTGTTAAGGGCCCTATAATCTACAAAGAGTCTAAGTCCCCCATCCTTCTTCTTAACAAATAACACTGGGGAACCAAAGGGGGATTTACTGGGGTAGATGAAACGTTGTTTCTCTAATTCATGCAGTTGCTTCTTCACTTCCATGAGCTCGGTGCGGTTCATGTGGTAGGGTACTCGGGCCGATGGGGCGGATCCTGGAATCAATTCAATCTTATGATCCACATCCCGTCTGGGTGGTAGGCCCTTGGGTAGCTCCACTGGCATTACATCTTTGAATTCTTCAAGTATCTCAGCCACTTCTATGTTGTTGCTTTGATGATTGGATTTCTTGCTGTCTTCTTGCCCAATGGGTTGGATCATACACAAGTAGACCATATCTCCTTGCTCGATTGATTTCTCTACTTGCTTGGCACTGCACGTCATGATGCGTGGCCTGATAATGGTCCCTTGGATCGGTGTTGCTTGGCCTGGACCTCTTGGTTGATTTGCACTTGGCTTCACTGTTTGGCATGAGACTCCTAGCTTATTCTCCTTCATTTGCACTTTGATTGGGGTCTTGCCAGGTAATTGCATTCTTTTGCAAGGTACTCTAACGCCTTCTCCTTGCATATCTAGCATCATCTCATTCACTCCTTTCCCAAACATTGCAATGACATATTTGTCATAGAATTCCAAGCCTAGGATCACTTCAAAATCATCCATGGGGATTACTAAGAAGTCGAGTTTTGCTTTCCATTTTTCAACTTCTACTTGCACTGCAAAGACTTGTTTCACTTCTTTGGTCTCTCCTTTTGTGAATTTTATTGTTAATCCTTCTGGGGCCTTAGATAGTTTCAATCCATGTTTGGCTGCGTACTTTGGGGTAATAAAGTTGTTCATGGCCCTTGTATCCACCATGATGGCTTGATTCCCTTCGCTCACTTTGCCTTTGATGTATAGGTGGTGGACTGCTGCTACTCGGGCCACCATGCATTGGGGTTGAGCGCTGACTATCCCCACCCTTGGGTGGTCCATGCTTTCATCACTTTCGCTTGGGATTTCTTGGATATGCAATGGTTGTGGTTCTTCTCCTCCATATATGCTAGTGGCATTCACCCTCGATCCGCTTGATGAGGCTGTATCTTCCACATGGCATTTGTTTTAGTAGTATGGACCCCTGCGTCTGAAGCATCTGATCCCGATGGATGGGCCTGGGGGTCTCCACCATATTGTACTTGATCTAGTGGGTCCATATGATGCACTAGGAGTTGGTCTATAATGGTTGTTTCCCCATCTCCAGGCTACTCGTCTTGGTACCAATGCGGATTGAGACGTGGCTGATGTGGTATTGGGGGTTTGGCTCCGCGTGTCCGTGAATGACCCTCTAGGGGCATTGGGCCTTGGGGTCCATGAATTATTGTTGAGGTTGGTGTTGAATCTGTTTTGGTTCCCCTGGGCCGTTCTCTTGCCTTCCAAGTCCACTAGTCTTTCGGCCATTCTCATGGCTTCTGCTAAGCTTGTTGGCTCATGTCTCTCCACATCCCTTCTAGCCCATTCTTGCATCCCAAACAAAAATCCATGTAATTTGGTGTTAGTGTCCATGTTTGGTAGTTGTAGCATAATCTGCCTATATTTGTTGGCATATTCCTTCATCTTCCCTTGTGTTTGTTTAAGGTTCCTCCATTCATCTCTCACATTGAATTTCTCCATCTTTGGAATGAAGTAGTCTTTGAGTTATTCTTGGAGTTCTTCCCATGAAAAGATGGTGTGGCCCTGCTCTTGCTCTAGCAGGTACCAACTAGCAGCGTCCTCCTCCAAGTAAATGGCTACCACTTTCGTCTTCATATATTTGGTTATTCGGGCATACTTCAAGTATCTGCCCACCTCTGCAATACACTTCTTCAGGACTAGCCCGTCTCTCTCTCCTTTATACTTGGCGGGTTGGGGCATCTTGAATTTTCCATAGTCCTCTTCTGAACTATCACTGTCTTTCTCTTCCCTTCGGTTGTGCTTCTTATCCTTCTTCTTGTCCTTCTTCTTGTTTCTTGCTTCTACTACCTTCTCCTTTTCTTTCCTTGTATCTTGCGCCCTCCTAGACGTCTCCTCTCTATCCATTCTATCTATCTCCTCTTGCATTTTGTGTATTTTCTCCTCTTCTTGTTGCTGTAACACCCGATCTCTATAGCCCTGCTCTACCTCTAGCTTCCTCTTTATTTCCTCTTCTTTTTCCTTTATCTGCGTGTTCCTCCAAATTGACTCCAGCATGCATGACATGCCCTCCAAGTGTCTTTCTAATCCGGCTACCTTCTCTTCTTGGGCTACTCTCCATTCTTGCCTTCTATTTTTCTTCCTCTCCTCCATTGTTGGGAGGGTGACATTCTCCCTCTCGTCCTCCATGTGGTTGGTAGTGTTATCGGCGTGGGGAGGCCACATTGTGGTCGGTGGTGTTGTCAGTGCAGGGAAGCCACATCTCGCCTTTGGTGGTGGTGTTCGTGCCTTGGGGAAACTGCGTCACATCTTTAGATGGTGGGTGGTGTTGGGGTTGGGACGTCACACTGGGGCCGATGCAACAACGGCATCGCGATGGGGGTCAACGCGACGTGGGGCATCGTGACACGGGACATCATGATGTGGGTTATTACAACTTCGTTCTCTTCAGGGCACTGGATCTTCTCTTCTGCTTTCGTGAGCACTCCTTCACTCAGAGCAAGAGTTGCTCTGATACCAAGTGTGATGCACCTGCACTCATTACGCACTCAACATGGCACAGAAAGGTAACATGACATGTGAGATCAAGGTATACACTTGTATTATTCAATCAAAGAAGCAGTACAACATAGGCACATCCTAGGACTACACCCTCTTGACGCCGCACATAAGAGGGTTCACCACTGGGTATAGGGAATCACACGTAGAATAGAAACAAGGTAGAGCTTTGAGTTACTACTACTCCCTATATAGGTGTTTTTGGTGATAACGCCATGGTATAGCTACAAAGCCCTTATAGGCGGGGGGAGGGGGGGAGGGGAGGGAAGCTTTAATGAAAAAAGGGAGGGGGAAGAGAAAATGAGAGTTTACATGTGAGAAAGAGGGGAGGGGAGGGGGTTTTGATTGAAAAAGGGAGGTTTGGAATAAAAAGTGGAGGTAATAAGGGGAGGGGGAGGGGGAGGGGAGGGAGGCTTTAATGAAAAAATGGAGAAGGAAGAGAAAATGAGAGATTACATATGAGAAAGAGAGGAGGGAAAGGGGTTTTGATTGAAAAAGGGAGGTTTGGAAAAGGGGGTAGGTTGGGGAAGCCCTTAGGAGGTTTAGGGGGTGAGTAAACAAGCCGGGTTGGATGGTGTGAAGAGAGAAGGGAGTATGAGGCTTGGGCAACCCATGTCTCCCCACCTCCTCCATGTAGGCCATGCTTCATGGAGCAACCATCATTTTTGCCTCTCGGTGTGCAGGGTTCTTATTTTGAGCGAGGCAGCCACGGGCCCCCTGCTCCGAGTTCAAGTCGCCATGACTTCTTTATGAGGAGAGGTGGGTTATGAACCATGTCACCCCCGTGGCGTCGTGTTCCAAGATGGTTGATTGTGAATCCTTGTGAGCCCAAACTCTTCCATGGTGCGATCTAGAGACTCCAAGAGCCATGTTACCCTTGTGCGAGACAAACGCGGTATGCATGCTGTGAATGAGCCGCGACGTGGAAGGGACATCAAGGGCGTAATGGCCTGTGACATAATGCGACGGGGTCATGTTGTGACATAATAGCGTGTCGCCTTGACACATCTTGCGAGTTGGCTTTTGCTGCGTGTTCAGGACGTGACGCGGTGCTGTGTACCCACGGACCATGTTGCTTGTGCGGGTTTCATGCATGGACTTGTGGAACCAGGTATGCACTGTCACACTTTTGCAAAGCCCTAAACCTCCAAAGGGCTTCCCTAATCTACCTCTTTTCCAAACCTCACTTTTTCAATCAAAACCCCTTCCCCTCCCCTCTTTCTCACCTGTAATCTCTCATTTTCTCTTTCTCCTCCCTTTTTTTATTAAACCAATCTCCATTTTTTATTCCAAACCTCCTATTTTCAATTAAAACTCCCTCCCCTCCCCTCTTTTTCATGTGTAATCTCTCATTTTCTCTTTCCCCTCTCTTTTTTTATTAAAGCCTCTTTCCCCTCCCCCCCCCCACTTTCATTTTTAAAATTAAAACCCCCTCCCCTCTCTCTCACTTATAATCTCTCTCTTTCTTTTTTCCCTTCCCTTTTCAATTAAATTCCTCTCTCCTCCCCTCTCTCTCTCATGTGTAGGGCCTAGGATTTCTCTCTTTCCATCTCTCTCTCAGTTAGATTAAACTTTTTAATTTAAATTTTTCTAAATATTTTTCTTCTCCCCCTCCCCTCTCTCTTTCTCATGTGTAGGGTCTAGTTTCTCTCTCTCTCAGTTATATTAAATTTTCTTTTTAATTAAATTATGAGAGAGAGAGAGAGAGAGCAAAAAAGAAAGAAGAGAGAGAGGGAAAACAGAGAGAAAGAATTATAGAGAAAGGAAATATAAAATTTAAAAGAGAGAGAAAGAGAAAAAAGGAAAAGAGAGGAGAGGAGGAGAGAGACGGAGAGGAAAAAATGAGAGAGAGAAAATACGAAGAGAGAATTTGAATACAAAGAGAGAATTATAGAGAGAGAAAATATAAAATTTAAAAGAAAGTGAAAATAAAAAAATTAAAGAGAGAAGAATAAAAAAAGAGGAGAGAGAGAGAGGGAAGAATAAGAAGAAGAAAGAGGAAGAGAGATGGGGAAAAAGAGAAAAGAGAAGAGTTTTTTTTAAATTTAAATATTTTTTGAGAGAGGAGAGAGAGAAAAAGAGAGAGAGAGGGAGGAAATATAAAATTTAAAAGAGATAGAGGAAGAGAAAAAAAGAAGGAAAATTAAAAAAAAGGGGAGGAGAAAAAAGGGCGGAGAGAGAGAGAGAGAATAAAAAGAGAATTATATATAGAGAAAAAATAAAATTTATAGAGAGAGGAAATATAAAATTAAAAAAAAAGAATAAAAAATAGAGAGAAAAGAAAAAATTTAAAAAGAGAATAGAGAGAGAGAGAGAGAGAAGAAGAAGAAGAAAAAAAGAAAAAAAGAGAAGAGGGAGAGAGAAGGAAAAGAGAGGAGAGAAAAGAAAAGCAAGGAGAGAAAAAAGGAGAGGAAGAGAGAAAACCAAAAGAGGAAAAGAAACTAAAATAAAAAGCAAAAAGAGAGAAAATTAAACATAGAAAATTTGAGAGAGAAAAAGTAAATTAAAAAAATTAAAAACAGAGCAAAAAAGGAGAAAAAAAAGAGAAATGAATTATTTAGTTGCCTCGAAGTGACCTAGCGTTCCTCGGCAGAGAAGCTAGTGATATTAGTAGTAAGAAGTGACACTAGAGTAGATATTTACATGTTTTCCTCTCACTTTTAGCGATTCGCTGTGACACAGACGGCGAACAAATTCCATTATCAACCGTAAGAGACCCCTAAGGCTCCTTTGTGTTTTCTGAAGAAACCAGGTACACCCAGAGTGTCCCTTCGCCTTCGAAGGTGCGATTCCTTGTGCACACACGGTTCATCATCACTGACAGACTGACGCAACTGGTCGACCCGTTTTTCCAGGTTGGTCTTCCTGATCATTTTTCACAGGTCTCCATTCTTTTTGCACGAGTGCTCAAATCGTCTGGAACGAGGAGTTCAATCTCTCGCAACATTACAGTTTCATATGTGATGCTGTGGGCATGGAGCTTAACTATAGTTCACTTCTGCAGTTGCATATTTTTCTGTGTTCAATTACAGTCGAAATCACATCTCGTGGATGTTGCATATGAGGTTTTCGTTAGAAAAGCTTCTTTTGTATTTGCATAGTTCACAAAAACAAAGGGGCAAGGGGCCAGGTTAAATAGATGGTTTTTCCCTCCGATTTCTTCTTGTTTATACAGAATTCATTCACATCTTCCTATAACAGTTTGATTTCTATTGCCACACAGAATGGGGCTCTGATTTCGTTTTGTTTATACAGGTTTTCATCACGTCTTCATATAACAGTGAAGATTTCCGTTGCCACACACCATGGGGCATAAGTCGAAAGATGGCCTTGGCCAGGCTCTCATCAGACAGCAGCGTTCTGATAAAACCCAGCGGCAGCGGGCAATAGCAGAAAATAAACCTGTGCTTGAATCTGTGATCGATGTCCGGGACTTGGACACCGTTGTTGAGGAGGCAGAGCTTGCGGGCCGGGTCTTCTCATCTGTTAACCCGCTTCCTGAAGTTCTTGTTGCTGCGTAAGTCTTGAGAGGCCCAGCTTTTAGTTTGTTTGTGGTTCAATGTTTGCCAATTCAGATCACATGCCTGGGTCTGTACAGAGAGGGCTCTGATGAAGATGGTTTGAACCCTGAGGAGAAGCAGAAGCAGCAGAAGGCAGAGGAAGCTCTGCACCAATCAAGTCTAAAAATTCCTCGCAGGTGTGTCTTGATAAGTCAAGGTGGAAATAATCCCAGCTTCTGCACTGCATACAGTTTGTCAGGTGTCAATTTTCTAGTCGGGAGGCTGCCTGATTGAGCATGGTGAATGCAATTCATATTTCATATTTTGAAATACACAAATGTGCACCATAGTGAGTGTGGATTTGTGCTTATGTGCCTGCTTTTTATTTGGGATATATTCAGACTTTTGTTTGTAAAATTTATCTTGCAGACCTCAATGGCATGGCAACATGACATCTGAAGAGCTGGATGCTCAAGAAAGGCAGTCATTCTTGAACTGGCGACGAGAATTAGCAAGGTAGTATTGTACATGAATTTTGTCTCATTGGTCTTTTGAATTGACTTCTTCTGCTGAATCATGCTCCAAGTTTATGAAGTTGACAAATTTAGAACGGTTCCAATGTGAATTAACTATTGGAGGTTTTTAACACCATAACTATGGATGAACTTACTCTTTGTATATGCATCTTTTTGTAGAACTACTACAACTCAAAACTACCAGTATTTTCCAACAACAGCCTCGTATCTCTTATTTCTCATGTCAATGTACTGATTATTTGTGTTGATTCTTTACTTGCATTTGTTTTCACCCTTTTTATTGAGTTGGAAGTTTTAATTTGAGTAGAGGTGCAGCATGAAAACGATTATCATTACATGTAGCAACAGTTTGATGACATGACAGTTTGTGTTGAGTCCTAGCTACAAACGAGCAGGTATTCAAGCAATGATTTCCCTTTAGTCTATGATGTTGTAGTACACTTGGTCATGTGGGTGATCAAGTTGACCTACAGTAGAGTGTTGAGACTCCATGTTGCCTGCCCAATCTGAGTCACTTTATCCAGCAAGAGTGGTCCCCTCTCCATATATGATCCCATAGGATCAAGGCCTATGTAAATAGCATAACATGTGCAAAGCAACTTGTTGGTGAGCTTGACTAAGGGTCTTTATGAAAGAAGATAGCAATGCCACCATGGAAGAAATGTTTGGCCTAGTGTGAATAAGGTAGATCAAGGAGGCACTAAGGCACTTATACCGAGTAGCATTTGGTAGGGGATCTTCAGTAGTCACCAACTTGGACTTAGGGTTTATGGGGCATGAGATGGGCTTACACTTAGCCATATCAAACTCCGAAAGAAGTTTAGAGATATACTTGTGCCAGGAAATAAATATGCATTGTGTCAACTAACAAATCTCAAGACCAATGAAGAAGTGAAGGATACGAATGTTTGTTACGTTGAACACTTCTTGCAAAACTTGTGGAGTCCAATCCGCCTGATGTGAGTCACTCCTTGTGATAATCACGCCATCCACATACAATATGACCAATGCACATCTATTTTCCTCAACCTTATAATAAAGGTTGGGGTCATGATGTGATCGATGGAAGTACTTTGTAGAAAGAATTGATCAATTTGTTGATACCAAGTGTCAAAAGATGACGTATGAGTGAGACAATAGGGTTTGCGGGGAGAAACACGGTGTGAACTCGGCAAACATGGAGAAGAGAAGAGAAGAGAAGAGAGAAGAAACTCTGATGAATGGAATGATGAAGTCTTGAATCATGGAGTGAATGTGATACAAGGGAACAAGGGTGTTGTAGCACAAGGAAGATGATGAAGACAACCACGAAACAAGAACCGCAATGTTCTCTTGAAGGGGTGTGAGGGTAGTGGAGCGGCTGGAGAGAAGAGGTGATGGACTGAATGAATCAGCCGTGAGGAATGAATGAGAGAGTGGTCTATAAATAGGCATAGTCAGTCTAGGATGGTGCCCCTTTTTGAGGCTGCAAATCCTAAACGTAAACCCTAAACGCAAAAAACACAAATTGCAGGTGAAGGGGTTCTCAACACCCCCTCTTAGGCCCAAAAAAGGGGAACAAGAGAAGAGTGAGACGTAGATTCAAGGCTACATGCTGAAGAATGCTCATGCAGTAGGTGGCACTTGGACAATGTCCCTCGTGGGAAAATTGTTCACTTGCCCAAGCACCCTAGTACAAAGATAATGAAAACATGCAATGCATAGGAGGAATGTTAGACTTTGTGTGGTGTCGAGAATCATAAGGATATGCCTATACTCGATCTTGGGAGATGGCTCCATGTTGACCAAGGGACGAAGTAGATCCACCTTGTAATCTAAGAATACCACCTGAAAGGAGACCTTTGAAGATAGTCAAGAGATTGGATGAAGAAGGAATACAAAGGCCTAGTCACCAAGTCGCTGTTGAAGACCCAAGGGCCCCAATCTAGGTGGATCCTCTAGATCCTGGGTATGAGGAGAAGAAACGATTACTTAAAGGAGAGCCACTCGAAAAAGTAAAAGGTGGTGGTGGGTGAAGAACTTCATGGCACATAGGGTTCCTCTCTGAATCGAAGGAAGTAGAAGTTGGAGCCTCCTTTGAAGCCGAAGAAGAACTGGAAGCCTCCTCTGAGGGCGAAGTAAGAAAATTCCCCTTTGAATTCGAGTCTGAGAGAGAAAGGGAATCAAACCGCTCATGGCTCACAGATTGCGAAGCATTTGATGACGTAGAAAGTGCCGTCGGTTGTGCCGAAGAAGGTATTTGGGGCGCGGAAAAAGCAGCCGGAAAGCACCTAGAAGTGGCCTCTCGAATCTGAGTGGAAGAGGGCGGAGAAGGAGGCTCAAGATGAGCCAAGGGTGGAGAATAGTCACGGGCTCTCAAGAGAGTGGACTGTGGAGGAGATGTGGGCCGTGGAAGCCACTATACCCGGAAGTGGGTGGGGGAAACCTCCGCACTGTGGGGTGGTCTCCAGGAGGGCTTATCGCCTCGTAAGGTCTTAGAGCCTCAGTGTGCTTGAAAGGACTTAGTGCATGTTGGGTGTAGCTTATTGCCTTGAGCATAATACTCCGATAGCTGATGTAGAACAATCTCTGTGGCCTAGAAAGGAGAGGTGGCACAAGAAGTGCTTGGTGTAAGACACATATACTCCGGAGGAGCGGGGAGCAAAGGTCGAAGTCGATAGTCTTCAGTGGGATGACCATTCGTGCCGTAGTAGGAACACCCAGTAGGAGGGCAATCTGTCGGTGGAGATGCCATGGTACCAGTGTGGCAAACTGGAGAAGGGAGGGGTAGTCACAAACCACAAGCCACAATGTCCGCCTCAAGGGGTGGGAGGGCAGGGGAAGGGCTAGAAATGGGCTGAACCACTAGTGGTCAGGAAGAACCACCAGCAGTTAAGGTGTAGCTGTCGGTTGTGGAAAAGGCTGCCAGCTAAGAAACAATAGTGCTGGTTGTGCCGCCAGCTGATTGGCTGAGCCACCAACAACAGCTTGTGCAAATGCAAGGGGATAGGGAGGAACCGCTTGTTGTAAACACAGATCAACAGAAGGAAGAACCGCCAGCTGGCTGGGCAGAACTGCTAGTCTGCAGCCAGTGTTGCCAGCAGCAGTTGCTTGAAAAATGCAAGCAGATTGGGTGTAGCCAGCGGCAGCACGAGCTAAGCCGCTTGCTGACAGGAAACAGCCGCCATGATGTAGGGCGGAGCAGGCCAGCGATAGAAAACAACCGCCAGGAGTTGAGCAGAGCAAGCGGAGGTCGGCCAGCTGCAAACACAAGCTGGGCTGAGCCTTGGGCTGGTTTGGCTGAGCTGCAGGCTGCAAACGCAGCTTAGAACAGCCGCCAAAAAACGTGTTGATGCAGCGGAAGAAGAGAAATGGATGCTGAACCACCACTGGTCTTTGCCTTCATTGGAGTGGAGGATCTTTGCTGCTAGGTGAGCAGATCTAGGTCCGATACCATGTCAAAAGATGACGTACTAGCAAGACAATAGGGTTTGCGGGGAGGAACACGGTGTGAACTCGGCAAACAGGGAGAAAAGAATAGAAGAGAGAAGAAACTCTGATGAATGGAATGATGAAGACCTGAATCATGGAGTGAATGTGATACAAGGGAACAAGGGTGCCGTGGCACAAGGAAGATGATGAAGATAGCCACGAAACAAGAACTGCAATGTCCTCCTACAGAGGGGTGAGGGTAGTGGCGAGGCTGGAGAGAAGAGGTGATGGAATGAATGAATCAACCTTGAGGAATGAATGAGAGAGTGGCCTATAAATAGGCACAGTTAGTCTAGGATGGTGCCCCTTTTGGGGCTGCAAACCCTAAATGCAAAACGCAGAAATGCAAAAATGCAAACTGCGGGTAAAGGGTTTCTCAACACCAAGACCTAGGAGTTTGCTTCAGGCCATAGAGGGCCTTCTGCAACTTGTAGAGATGATCTTGTTAGTAGATTAGTCAGCTCATGGTTGAGTCTGGACTTGTGGTTCAGCTGGCTGGCATCAGAGATTATTTAGGCATTTTATTTGCCATTGTTTATTGAGGTTTTGGCATTATTTGCAGCCAGTCAGCTAGCATTTAATGCTGTCTGACCAGTCATATTTTTGGCATTTATTTGCTCTATTTATTGCTAGGCTTCCTCCTCCACCATTTATTCATCACTTGACAGTTTCTGGGGAGAGGGAGCAGGTGCCAGTGCTTCCACAGCCGTTTATTTCAGCACATGTTTATGCTTCCATTGCTGCACCACTTGTGACATGGTATCGGATTTCAAGATTTGTGTTTCTACTGTGTTTTCCGGCTGATTTCAAGACTGTTTTACCTCTTGCTGATCAGGCAGCTACTGCTTCAATCAGGCGTCTAGTTTTGCCTGCGTTTTTTGCTGACATGAGCATCCGTACAGCCTCCGCATCCATTTCAGCATGCGTTTTGGTGTCTATGCCTCTCCTCTTGGTTGGGCGCTTCCATTATCGGGCTGTTTTTGACAGATTTTTTGACTTCTTACAGCAGCTTTTATCTTATTTTGATCAGATTTTGGGTTATACTGTATGCTAATTCTTGCTTTTTGCAGTCTGTGCTCGTGGTTTTGGCTGTGTTCCCTATCCCCATCCCTTCTTTTCTCTACTTCTTTTCTAAATCCTCTCCAGATGGCTCCTCCATGCACATTCACTGATGACAAGCTCCATGGACTTGATTATTACATGTGGAGTGTGGCGATGAAGGCTTGGTTTATCCAGAAGCGATTATGGTACGTGATTGGCGGAGCTATGGCACGTCCTCAACAACCTTCTCCTGTTCCATCTGATTTTGATGAAGACAACCATGAGGAGGCAATGCTTACATGGGATTCGTTATTTAGCCTTTCTTTGGTGTATTTCCAAAGAAGTCCTACCGGCGGTCACCTCTTGCCAGACATCCTCCAACATATGGTCGAAGTTGCAGTTGATGTACGAGGCTCCTTCACCATGCGGGCCGTTACTCTCTATGGCCAGCTCCAGCAGCAGCTGAAGTTTGAACCCAAAGATACAATTCAATCATTCCTACTTCGAGTTACTCAACTCTAGGATCAGCTTCGCACTGTGCAGTTTGTCCTATTAGAGGCACATCTTGTTGGTACGGTACTCTACAAGCTTCCTCGGGAGTTTGATGGAGTGGCGAATGCTTTATGGGCACAGACATCTACGACTCCTGTTAGTTTTCTTAATATGTCCTCGATGCTACTTGAGCATGAGGCTACTTTGCGACTACAGGGGAAGCTTCCGTCACATTATGGAGGTTCAGGTGAGGCTCTTGCAGCTTCAGAGGGGTTCGAAGATGAAGAAGTTGAAGGCCCAATGTTACCATTGTGGCAAGAAGGGTCATTTCAAGAAGGACTGCAAAGAGTTAGCTGCATCGAGGAAGAATAAGGAGCAAAAGACAAAGTGGAATGCGGACTTCTCCGACGAGTCATCATCTGTCTCAGATTCTGATTCCGATCCTTCGGCTAAGGTGAAGTTTAAGCTGCGGAAGGAATCCTCTTCTTCGGATCGTGGGAAGGGCTTAGTGGCCCCTTCCTCAGCTGCTTTCTAGTGGTGGTGATGTGGTCATCCGAGGTGCTAGGAGCTGAGATGGAAGATCCGATCCCTGGTGTGCTTTGAGCGGAAGTGGAATGTAATCCAAGATGTTGGAATGAAAATGTGAGTAGATTAGAATGTGAAGAACATAGTGGTGGGATGGGAGGGAGTTGAGAAGTGTGGTTTACTTGCTCAAATGAAACAGATGGTAGAGACATACTTGATGAAGGATATTTGCTTCGAGAGCCTCCTCTATTAAAGTTAACAAACTGAAAACCATCCAGCTTCTGCATGGCAAAAGGAGAAACAAGAGAGGGTTTTAGCTCATATGACTCAAATGGGTTATATGAACTTGACATAAGGCTTGGTTGAGATAATGGAGATGGATCACCAGACGTGCCGAATGCTGTAGTTCCTCCAAGATTAGAGAGATGGCCAGTTGCACCAATTGGTCTAGATGGAGTAGTAGCACTCGTTGGAGGAGTGTAAACCGAACTATACGTGATGTGTAAGTACTCCTCAAACTCTTCATTTGTAAGATGACCAAAACGAGAAGAAGAAGATGGTAAAGGTGGTGTGTCTACCTCCTCCTGGAGACCATAATGCCTTCTCAGAGCCTCGAACGATGGAGAAGCTTGACAGGGCGTCATAGGATCCGAAGAAAAAGGTGCCTGAGACATCGAGTCAAAATTGAGTCGCGTGTGAGTCTCGCTCAAAGACTAGCCTCCACAATCATGGTAGGATACTCTTTAGAAGAGTAGCGGCTTTGATACCATGTGAAGATATGCTAGGGTTTGCACTGAGGAAACACAGCATGTATGACTAAGAGTGAAACACAAAGACTCGGAGAGAGACAAGCAAAACTCAAACCCTAAATGCAAAATGCAAAAACTCAAAACTCAAACACAAATACAAACACAAACACAAAGAGAAGAAACTTTGAAGTGAATAAATGTTGTAAATAAATGTAAGAGTGTATAGAACACCCAAAGGGCAGAGTAATGTAGTGTCGGAGAGTGATGTCCACCGGAGACAGATCCCAAGTGCTATGACCATCAATTGAAGTGTCGGAGTGCGGGAAACACTAAATGTTGATCTTCAGAGTGTCAGGGTATTGTGGCAATAATAGGAGAGGCGTTTGTTGATGTAGACGGCCTACTAGATAGCAAAAATGCAAAGTATTGTAGCGGTCGCCTAGTGGGGGAGATGGCAGCAGCCTATCACCTAGTTCTAGATGCTGAAAACACAGGCTGATTAGGTGCTATGATGATACAACAGATGGCTGAAGACAGGCTGCCTAGGGCTGGATAGTGATGGGCTGCAGACGGTGGTGGTTGGACAGCAGATGGTAGGTGGCTGATGGCTGAAATCTGCATGGTAGAGTGAGAAACCTGCACAAAAGGATGAGGCTGAATGGTGGGCAGCCCGTCTATTTATAGATGTTGAAAGGTGCCCCAAAAAATTAGGGTCTTGGGGGGTCACTGAAACTCTCTCAAATCGCATCAAATTTGCGTTTTTCATGAATTCAGCGTGTTTTGGGGCTGTTTAAAAATGCTAATCAGTTGTAAAGTGTGTTTTAGTTTAACACAAACTTCATTTGCTGGAGTTGTTCATATAGTGTAGCTGCACACATGGTTGAGGGTGTCTCGTACAACATCTGAAGCTTTGCCTATATTTTTAAAGCTGTCTTGCAGGAGGTAACCATCGAAAGAACCTCTTTAGAGATACAGTGAAGAAGAGCAGAAAATGCATGGGCATCATTGGAATCCCATGTGAGCACAACTTCCTCATGGTTGTCCTCGTCAAAATCTGCTTGAAGGGGAGTGGGCTACTCAGGACAATCAATAGCTTCATAAACAACATACCATAACCCCTCGTGCGCAAACCATATCAATAGCTCCATAAACAACATACTATAACCGCTTCTTCGCAAACCATACTTTCATGATAGCACTCCATGTTAAGTAATCAGGGGTGTGAAGTTTGTCATCAATAGGGTAGTAGGGGGGAGCCATTTGGAGAGGACAGGAAGATAAAACGAGTAGGAGGAGAGAGAGAGTACAGCCAAAGCACAACACAAACTGCACTAAACGGAGTTCACACATAGTGGGGAGGGTAATGGATCACAAAATCAGCAAAAAACAGGAGGGAATTAGCCAAGATAAGATGGACAGCAGCTGAAACCTTGTTACTGAGTCTTTAGGAGCCCAAGAGGCTGCAAATGCAAATGTTGCAGGAAGTAAATGTAGACAAAGAAGCATTAGAATATTTGATAGAGATCGCTTTGTGTAAGTGGCTGCAAAAAGGCAATTGTTGGGCAACCCTTCAAGAGTGAAGTAAACATAAAAACGTAGGTATTTGATGTAGGCTTGATAAAGAGGGTGTAACTATATGATGCTAGGTGAGGAGGGATGGCGTTGAATGATGTAGGTTGCAAAATGCTAGGTGGAGATGGATGTAGAAGTGATGAACTGTAATGTCCCTTGGGTTTTTAAAGGGGGCCCCTTGGTATGCCATGTTGAAGAAGAGTTGGATGGAGTGGGGTTTTTTGGAGGGGGAGGGAGGGAGCGGGGTTTTTCTTGGGGGGGCGGTTGGGGCGAGGGGTGTGCCATGTTGTGGGAGAGTTGGATGGAGTGGGGTTCTTGGAGGGGGATGCCAAGTCGTGGGGGTAGTTGGTTGGAGTGGTGGTGGAGAGGATGGAGAAAGGAGAGGAAAATATGGAAGAGAGTGACACAGTGTTAGAAGGAATGAATGTGCGGGATGATAAACTGGTGGAGTCAGTGCTGTATTTATAGGCACAGACTATCTGGAGTGTTGCGCACTGAAGTCTCTCGGGTGATGTCTTGACTCTTATGGGAGGTGCCCAAAGCCTTTTTGGGGCTGTAAATGGAAACCAAAAAGAGGAATGGACGAAGGAAAATATATTGAATGACTTGGTTTCTCAAGACCCCCTCTTAGGCCCAAAAAGGAGAGAGAGAGGAGTGTGAGAGAGAAGAAGAAGGTAACATGTAGTGAAGAATAGTAGACAGGACGAGTTGATAGAACCGGAAACTCAACCTGGGGAGAGAAGCCACAAGCTCCATTACTCCATGCTAGAAGGTATATGAAGGCCTAGCCACTAAGCCATGGCTAAATCATCCAAAGCTCCAAACTAAGAACTTGTAGATCCTGGATGCCAATAGTAAAAAGAGGATAAATAAATAGATGAGGAAATAGGGGATGAAATGGGTGATGTGGCATAGAGATGTCAACCACCTCAACAAGGTAAAGGGTTGTCGAAAAGGGGCGTGAAGAATTGTAGGATGAAAAAGGACCCCCTCGAAAGCCGAAGGAATGGGATCTCTCTTTGAAGAAGAAGAAAGATGTGCCCCCTTTGAATCCTCCTTTGAATGGATGAGAGAGAGAGGGAATCAAGAAACTCATGGATCATGGCCTCCAAAGAGTGTGATGATGAAGGAAGTGCTGTTGGCAGTGTCGAAGAAGGTATTTGGGGCTCCAATTGAATAGACACTAGATAGCTCCTAGAGATAGCCCCTCAAACCTGAGTAGAAGAGGGAGTGGAGGGAGGGGTATCACATTGAATCTCCTCAATTCCCGCATCGAAGTTGCTATCCATGGGGTAAGACAAGGGAGGTGAGGAAATAGATAGCTCCTGAGAAGCCACGGGTGGACAATTGTCACTGTGTCTAAGTGGAGCAGATGGTGGAGTTAAAAAAGAGGAAGGAGTTGGACAACCATAGTCTCTTAAAGGAGTGGACTGACGAGAAGATGGTATCCAACAATCACTCTCTTAGTGGAGCGGATTGTAGGACCATAGGTTGTGGCCGTGGAAGCCATTGGACTTGAAAATAGGTGGCAAAAACCTTCGTAGCGCATTGTGGCAATTGCAGGAGGTCTTGGCGCCTGGTGATCCTCCTTTTGCTCGTAAGGACTTAGTGCGCATCGGATGCATCTTAATTGCTTTGAGCGTAATACTTTGATAGCCGATGTAGAACAATCATTGTGGCTAGAAGGGAGGTGTGGCACAAGGAGTGCCCAGTGGTAGATGTGTGTGCTTTGGTGGTGTGGGGAGCAAAGGTTGAAGTTGACAGTATTCGGTGGTATAATTGTTCTTACTGCAGTAGGACAAATGGTGGTTAGTCTGAATGATCTTGAACAACATGATCTCACATAGCATATATGTTGGCCATAGATGTCCTTCAATAAAATTCCTGCAAGAAAACAAAGAAGATGTTGCCACTGGAATAAAGGTGACCAATAAGAGGTGTCCTCGGTATAATGGGGGTCTGTCGGGCCATGATACAGAAGAAGGCTGATTGGGGCAAGGTGGATGGGGAGTATCCGTTGCCAAAGGGAACCCACAATGCCCGGCAGAGAAAGGGAGCAGTAAATGCAGAGGAAAACAGGTCTTCAAGCTGTACATGCATGTACTAGGAATGCTCGGAAATGGTGTACCTGCAATAAATGCAAATCTGCCTTGTTGCTGGCCTGAAAAAAGAGGCCGCCCAGCACAAAAAAGAAGTCACCCTGGTCTGCAAAGACCAGCTAATTTGAAATGCAGCATAGAAAGGATGCTGTCCACATGTAAACAGGACGCCCAACAGAGAACAGTGCTGCCCAGCTGAGAAGAGCTGCTGCCTAGGAGGACTGTGACCTGCTTGCACAAAACACAGATATAGGGGCTGCCTGCACCCAAAACGCAGGTAATGTTGGCCCTAGTTCTGTAGCACGTGTACCGGGGGACTGCCTGCAGAAAATTTAGTTCTGTTTTGGTGTCCCCTAGCCAATAGAATGGCCACCCAGCCTGTTTGACGTTGATTGGGTGTAGTAATGATGCCGCCCAACCTGGTAGAGGCCGCCTAGGAGCAAAACACAAATCTGCCCTGGTAAATGCAGCCTTAATTGAAGGGCTGGAAACAAGCCACCTTGCCCTGTTTGACTCCAATTGCAAGGTTTGCAGCATGTGGGGATGATGCCTGGCAAGTTTTGTTGCAGATAACACACTCCTCTTCGAGATCTTCGGCTTCCACGCACGGCTCTGATACCACATGAGAGTGCACAACGAAAAGAGGAAAGTGAACATGGATAGGAGGAGGAGACAAAGAGAACGCGGGAGAGAGAAGGAATGATGTGACTGCAATGGTTGAAGGTACAAGGCTGCAATAGTCAGCCCTAACATGTAGCTCTACGTGTCAGTGTGGGCGCCAGACGGTAGCAAGGGGATGAGAGCATGAGAAGGGTTGGCTGTTCACGAAAGATCAATGATGGATAATGGACGATGAAAGTGGGAGGGTAGGTTGCCTATATATAGGCATAAAAGAGGGAAAACCCTAAATGTGGTCAAACCCCTAAAAAATAGCCAAAAGTGTACAAAAAATAAATGCACCAATGTGCCCTCCATCTAAAGTGGTTAAAACACACAAAATGATAGACAAATACAATGTCAGAGCTCCTAATGTCCTCGTTTGACTCATATTGAGGCTTATAAGTAGGAGATTACCACACAAGACTCACGACTACTAACATGGAGATAATGATGCCTACTCAAGATGTGACGCCATGTGGAAGAAGAGCAGCTAGAAAGCCAAATGCAAACTCCATCTACCCATGATGATGACGCCGATTGATGCCAACTGATGGAGGACGCCAACTAATGAGAAGCCATTGCTACCATAAATGCAGATTTGGGAAGGAGATGATTGACGCATGGTAGTAGCAGATGGAGATGGTGGAAGGAGAGAGGAGAGACGAATGTCTCACGAATAAATGAAAAAAGTATGTTGGGGAGTGGTGAATGAATGGGTAGTGTTGTATATATAGGCACAAACAGTCTGGAGTCTCACCCATTGAAGTCGCATTAGTGGGGCTTTGACTCTCTCTGGAGGCGTCTCGAAAAACTTTTTGGGGCTGGAAATGGAAACCAAAAATGGGAATGAAGAAGGGAATTGATCTGAATGATGTGATTTCTCAATAGAGGGTTGACAACCACATGGGTGGAGATGGATGCCGAAGCCACAAATCGTAATGTTCTCCTTGCGGGTGTGAACGGTAGTGAGGATGGAGAAAGGAGAGAAGAATATGGAAGGAGTGACAAAGTGTCAAAAGGAATGAATGTGTGGGATGATACATATGTGGAGTCATTGCCATATTTATAGGCACACTGTCTGGAGTGTCGCCCATTGAACTTTTTTATGTATGATTACACCAAGCTATCTATGCCATTCAGTTATAATCTATTACTAGTTCTTCATGTTTGTAAACTCTAAACAAAGGGATTTTTCTCTATACACGTGCATGTACGGGTGTATGTTTATATATACATACATACACATACACACACACAATTGCTATGCTTAGGTGGATCGTACATCAAGTCCATGAGCCTCAAGTTTAAGCACATTGCAAGTAAGGACAATCTAATTGTAGATATATAGAGCTAGATTTGATGATGAGAAGTCTCTTCTTGCTGATGATGAGGCTGAGATTTCAGCCACACATGTAGATTACTTTTGTCATGTTTTGGCTATTGAAAGCTTTGATGAGGCTATGTATATAGGAGAATGACTGAAAATCAGTCAATATTTTAGCACTTTGACTAGAGGTTGATTGGAGTGATGCTAAGTTTAAAAGGATCAAAAGAAAATCCTATGGATACTTCTTGAGAGAGAGATTGCTATGGAAACACTCAAGGATAAGAGGAGAGCAACCATTGAGAGTAGTTTGTGACAGGACTATACAGTCGTGGGTGATGAAAGAATTCCATGAGAGTTTCTGGGTAGGTTATAGAGGAGTATGGGCTACATACGAGAAAATCAAAGAGCACTACTAATGAAAGGGATGTATATAGACATCACTCACTTTGTATGCTCTTGTTTTGGCCAAATGTTGTAGGTGCGATCTTGGGAGAGGGCCTGAATGCTGGGCAAGAATGTAAAGGCATAAGCAACATGTGGCAATCCACTACGATAGGAAGGAGAACATCCTAATGAAGTGTAATTGAAGTAGGAGGAGAAAGCACCTGGTCTTGGCGGGGAAAACACAATCTCCATCTCAATGTTGATCAAGGATGTTGAGGCGTAATCACCAAGACAAGGGTCAAAAATCCATGCCTTCAACCCAGTCATGATCAATGGATTCTTGCAACTTAGTTCTTAATTGAAATACAAAACTCAACATGTAATTACTAGAAGAGAAACTAGAAACTGCATACTAGTGCTTCATATCAAACCTATTGTAGTCTAAAGAGACAAGTGTAGTTAGCATATGTACCCTATATGGGCTTGGCTGAAGTAACTTAAAGATCTAGGCAGTCTAGCTTAGCTTAACCTATAGGAAAGTTTGTGATCCAACATGCAAACTTGTTGTCATGATTTGTTGGCTACACACATGATCTTGCTGCCGAGGCCTAGCATCGCCAACCATGTGGCTCTCCTACCACATCATCTTGGCATACTCAAGATCATTCGAACATGGGCATTGTCCAAGTGTATTATATATGGTTGTGTTTGTGTCTTAGATGTCCAATGTTAGTAGTCGTGTGTCTTGTGTGGTCATCTCCTGTCCGTGTGCCTTAGTCTGTTAGCCAATCATTTCCTGGACAGTCAGTGCCACGTCAGTACAGTACGGCAGAGGAGGTGCCACGTCATCAATGCCACGTCAGCAGTGCAATTAGACTGCACAGTCGGCTAATTTTCTGCTATCGATTTCATTTAATGCAGCCGACTTGATGCTGTTTTTTTATTATTACTTGGCTATTTATAGCCGGTTCCTATGGCACACTTTATTATTCACTCTTCAGTGATTTCAGATTCTGATCTTGAAGATCTGTTGGCTGAGACAGACTGTGCTCGGGCTGACGGAGATCGAGATCATCAAGTCGGAGACATACGCATATATTTCCTCTGTCCCCTTGTGTATTTCTGCACTCTTATACAACATACTACACCGCAGATTTTCTGCGTTTACACTCTCTTTGTCTCTCTCTCTCTCTCTCTCTCTCTCTCCTCTCTTTGTTCACTCTCTCTCAGTCTTTGTCTGCGCTTCCGCATCGCTGCACCTTGACATGGTATCAGGCTCTTCCAATGGATCAAAAGCTTAATGATGACAATTACCGCATCTTGCGGGTGATGATGTTGGCCATTTTAGAGTCTTATGATTTGGCAAAATTGGTGATGGAGGAGATTAACAGGCCCTCGGCGAGGGATGAGTCCAAACTCTCTTTCAATGCTCGTGCGGAGTTGACCAAGGCCCAGTCTCATTGGGACAAATTGAATGCCAGGATTTGATATTTTCTGTTTCTGTCTTGCACCACAATCGTGATAGCTCACATCGAGCACTTGACGGTGGCTCGTGAGATATAGCTGGAGCTCGACGAGATGTACAACCGGATGATCCTGATGAAGAGGGTTTCTTTGGAGGTGCAGATGTGGACTTTGTCCGTGAATAAGTCTTTTTCGCTTCGGGAACACATCAACAAGCTTCGGCAGCTTCAAATGCAGGTTCAAAATGCGGGGAAGCCTACTTCCTCCGAAGACATGGCGATCACTTTACTATCCCAGTTGCCGCCATGTTTCGGTACTTTTTATTCCGCTCTTATTGCTTCAGGGCGGGAGTTGACTCTTTGGTGGAAAGAGTTGGTTCCTATGGTCTTGGACCAGGAGGAACAATTGAAGGGAGAGAATGCTTCCAAATCGGAGGCATTGGTTGGTCAAGCCTCTCAGAAAAAGGGGAAGGACCAAAAGAAGAAGAAGGACAACAAATCCAAGAAGGACAAGGAAAAGGAATCAACTTGCCATATCTGTGGTAAGACCGGTCACTGGAAGAAGGATTACCTCGACAAAGACAAAAAGATACAAAAAAGAAGGACACGAAGGACTTTGGAGCGGTGGCTATACTCTCATCAGTTGCTTTTCGACACTTAGCAGTCATTGAGAACTCTACACCAACGACTTCTGATGTTGCGATGACAGCTCCATAGGCTCAAGAGTGGATTGTGGATTGTGGTGCCTCACAGCACATGACTCCTTCCGTTGGTGTTACCCATTTGTGACCTTCGCGTGGGCAGATTCTCATTGGAGATAGCTCTTCTGTGTCTATTGCTGCGTGAGGTGAGATGCAGCTTATTCCAGATGGACGTGGTGGTACCCACACCTCTAAGGTATTGCATGTGCCAGGATTGGGGTATCATTTACTTTCAGTTCATAAGATTTGTGCTCTTGGCCTCTTGGTGGAGTTTGATAGTGATACTGTTCGAGTCCTTGATCGTGGATCGAGAAAGGTTCTCTCTGTAGGGTATGAGGAGAATTGAGTCTACAAATTGAAGTCTTCTTCAGCTCTTACTTCTCTTCTTCTTACTTCTCAGACACAGTCCGAGCTATGGCATGCTCGATTTGGCCACGTGAACTACAAGTACCTTCGGAAGGCATCGCGAGGGTCGTTTGTCCAAGGCTTGCCGGACATAGTGGTGAGCCATCAGCCATGTGTCTCCTGTATTCGTGGGAAACTGCATTGGGATGCGATTTCCAACAAAGCTTCTAGGCGGTCTACTTCACCCATGGAGCTTGTATCTACGGATCTTTGTGGCCCGATGAGGACCGAGTTCTTGAAGGGGAGCTTGTACTTCATGTTGATTGTAGATGACTACAGCAGGATGACTTGGGCCTATTTCTTGACTTTGAAGTCAGAGGCTTTTTCTCAATTCAAGGATTGACTTCTTTTTGAGGAGAACCGTTTTGGTCGGCGATTGAAGACCTTGCGTTCAGACAAGGGAGGTGAATTTATGTCTAATGAGTTTGCTCGTTTTTGTGCAGATAGGGGCATTCACATGAGTTTGCTAACACCAACACTCCCCAAGAGAATGGCATTTTGGAGCGGAAGAACTGAAGTGTGATTGAGATGGCACGTACCATGATGGAGCACCGACATACATCTTAGTTTCTGTGGGCCAAGGCAGTGGCTACCGCAGTTCACATCCTTAATCGATATCCTACTTCGGCCGTTGACAGGACGACACCTTTTGAGGCTTACTTCGAGACTAAGCCTGATGCCTCTTATTTCAGGATCTTTGGGTGTGACGCTTATATGCACATTCCGAAGATGCAGCGTGGTAAGTTCGAGACGGCTTCCCGACGACAGGTTTTTGTTGGCTATAGCTCCCAATCCCAAGGTTATCGTTTGTTTGATCGCGTTAAGCGGGATGTCTACACGAGCCAAGATATGCAGTTCGTGGAAGTATTGGCCACAGAGGGGGGTGAGGAGCACCCCGTCCTTGGAGATCCAGGGGAGAGTTGGGCTCTTGAGACAGTTTCTTTGGAGCTAGAGCCTCTTGATGCAGATTCTTCTTCGGATTCAGAGTCTTCTCTTGCATCGGCTACCCTCGAGGAGCTTTCGTCGGTGGATGTTCTTGAGTCTTCAGTAGATGGAGAGCGACGGGGAGAGGTTCGTCCTTCTCCTCGTTGGGCCCTTGACACCCTGCGAGATTCAGGGATTGAGGGGATGGAGAAACGAGGCACATTCTTCAGAGCTTGTTTGCTCCAACTATTGTTTGCTGACCCGTGCTATGCAGGATCGAGAGAATGCTTCAATGAAGGAGGCTTTGTAGTCTGATCATTGGCGGAAGGCCATGGAAGCTGAGTTGGAGGCTATTGAGAGGAATGGCACTTGGTCTCTTGTGCCTCATCCCTCTCACAAGAAGGTGATTGGTGTCAAGTGGGTCTTCAAGACCAAGTACCTTAGCGATGGTTCTTTGGACAAGCACAAGGCTTGCCTTGTTGCTAAAGGTTTTGCTCAGCGCCCATGCATTGATTTCCATGATACTTTTGCCCCCACTACTCGTATGGTAACTATTGGAGCTGTTCTTGCCTTGGCTGGCCATAGGAGATGGCCTGTTTATCAGTTGGATGTGAAGTGGGCCTTTCCAAATGGTGACTTGCAAGAGGAGATCTATGTTAAGGAGCCTCCTGGCTTTGGATCCTCGGATGGGAAAGTTTACATATTGAAGAAGGCCTTGTATGGCCTCAAACAGGCTCAGTGTACATGGAATGAGAAGATTGACTCGTCTCTTCAGTCGAAGTTGGGATACATTCAGGAGCTCTTGGTGACATTTGAGATCGGCCCATTACTATTCTATGGATCCGAATCGGAAGGCCACTTCACACTCAGATTCTCTGTGATGGATGCTTCACGCTACCGTCAATTGATTGGATCCTTGATTTGGCTTCTCAACACTCGTGTTGATCTTTGTTTTGTTGTGGGTCTTTTGGCAGGGTTCATAATGGAACCCAAACAGGTGCATTGGCAAGTTGCCTTGAGGATTCTTCGGTATTTGAGGGGAACCTCTGACTTAGGGATTTCTTATCCCGCAAGTTCAGATGCTTCAGATCTGGTTCGTGCAAGTTGGAGTGACTCGGATTGGGCTGGCGATGTGGACCATTGACGGTCTACTATAGGCTATTGTTTTATCTTGGGTACATGTGTTATCTCTTGGAGTAGCAAGAAGCAGCCCACAAGAGTCCTTTCTTTTACTGAGGCGGAGTATTGGGCTGTGTCTTCCACCACATGTGAGGTAGTGTGGCTTCGGAGATTGTTGAAGGAGCTTGGCTGGCCCCAAACTCGTCCTACTCTTCTGTGGTGCGACAATGAGAGTTGCATTGCCTTGGTATGGAATCCAGTATTCCATGCCCGGACGAAGCACATTGAGATCTAGTATCACTTCATTCGGAACAAACTTTTGGATGGGACCATTGATGTGGAGTATTGCAAGACAGAGGATAATCTTGCAGATTTGTTTACGAAGGCTCTTCCTCAGGCTCTTCTTCAGCAGCATTCTAGATCCCTCAGTCTTTTCACCCGTCCAGGATCAGAGAGGGGGTGTTAGCCAGTCATTTCTTGGACAGTTAGTGCCATGTTAGCACAGTATGGCAGAGGAGGTGCCACTCATCAGTGCCACGTCAGCAGTGCAGTCGGACTGCATAGTCGGCCAGTTTTCTGCTGTCAGCTGCATTTAATGCAGCCAACCTGATACAGTTTTTAAATTATTTCTTGGCTATTTATAGCCGGTTCCTGTGGCACACTTAATTATTCACTCTTCAGTGATTTCAGATTCTGATCTTGAAGATCTGTTGGCTGAGACAGACTGTGCTCGGGCTGACGGAGATTGAGGTCATCAAGTCGGAGACATACGCATATATTTCCTCTACCCCCTTGTGTATTTTTGCACTCTTATACAGCATACTACACTGCAGATTTTCTGTGTTTACACTGTCTCTTTCTCTCTCTCTTTCTCTCTCTCTCTTTTCTCTGTGTTCACTCTCTCTCAGTCTTTGTCCTACGCTTCCACATCGCTGCACTCTGACATAGTCAGAGTTAGACGAGGACATTAAGAGCTTTGACATTGAATTTGCTTATCATTATATGTGCTTCAGGCGCTTTAGATGGAGGCCACAATATTGCATTTCTTTTGGGCACTTTTGGCTGTCTCGGGTATCCTATTTTGGGCCTAGCCACTTTTGGCTTGAGTTTGCCTATATATTGGTGGCTTGTCCTCGTACTCTTGTTATCCATTATTGATCCTTTGTGATCAGCAGCCCTCCTCATCCTCTCATCCCCTTGCTACTGTCTGGTGCCCACATTGACGCATAGAGTTGCGTGTTGGGGTTGATTGTTGTAGCCTTGTACCTTCAGCCATTGGAGTCACATTGTTCCTTCTCTCTTTTGTGTTCTCTCTTCGTCTCCTCTTCGTGTTCACTTTCCTCTTTCCATTGTGTGCACTCACATGGTATTAGAGCCATGCATGGGAGTTGGAGATCTTGAAGAGGAGTGTGTTGTCCCGACAAAACCAGCTAGGCGCCATCCACACGTGTTGCTGCCTCTGCGTTTGTCATCCGACAGGGCAGGGCAGCCTATTTCCAGCCCTATAGACTGTGTTTACCAGGGACAGATCTGCATTTTGATGTGGGTGGCTATTATATAGGCTGGGCAGCACCAATTTGTGCAGGACTAGGCCCTACATTGCCTGTGTTTTCATGCAGGCATCCCCCCCGTGCATCTGCGTTTTGAATCTTAGCAGCCTCCTTTCAGCTGGGCAGCAGTTATTCAGGTTGGGCAGCAGTTTTGCAGACTGGGCGGCCTGTTTTCAGGTGGACAGACTCATTCTTTTGCTATGTTTCATATTGGCTGGTCTTTTGTGACCTGAGTGATTTGTTCTTGGTGCTAGGTAACCTGTGCTAGGCCTTAAGCAGGGCAGATCTGCATGTTTTGCAGGTACTCCACTTCTAGGCACTCTTGGTCTCTTATCAGCCCTTGGATTGGCTGCATTTACAGGTTGACGACTTGTACTCATATGCATTTATTGCTTCCCTCTCTGCCCAGTATCGAGTGGTCTCTCACACCTCAAATACTCCTTGTCTACATTGCTGCTGATATATCTTTGGTTGACCCGTAGATATATGGACCCCATACAGGTGGAGAATATCCTAGCGGCAACATCTTTTTTCTTTTCTTGGAGGTACTTTATCAAAGGACATCTATGGACGATGTGTATGTGTAGGGGATCGTGTGGTTTGTGATGATTCAGACTGACCACAGTTCTCTCTCTCTTTCTTGCTATATTTTTCTAGGGTTTCCAATCCTTGATTGGCATTGATGGCGTCTCCTGAGTAGGTGCCAGTCCTACCCTCTCTTCCCACACCCGACAAGTTGGATGGGACAAATTGTCCTCTATAGTCATGTTCCATGAAGTGCCTCCTCGATGATGGTGACTGTTGGGATTTTGTTACTTTCCTTATAACCTAATCTATCGTGGATCCTCATGATGGTGTGATCGCGGATTCAGTAGCTTTATGGGAGTAGTCAAATGCAAGAGATCGCTCTTTTCTCTTTTTGAGTTGTATAGATTTTGTGCTCAAGCATGTTAGAGTATCTACACCACCTCAGAGGTTTGGAGAAGATTGACATCCCTCCTTATGATCTAGACATTTGAGCATTGATTGCGGTCATTTCTTCGGAGGACCTAGCTATGATACTTCTCTCATATCTTCCGTCACCACCTTATGATGTGTTCTATGTGAGTCTTCTCACTTCTTGTGATCGGGAGAGACTTACTTGGGAGGAGCTTGTCCCATTGGTGCTTGAGCAGAATGCACGTCACATTGAGACAGATTCTTGGAGAACTTGTGCATATGGCCGTGCTTATGCGGCCTTATCTTCAGGTATAGGACAAGCCAAGTAGAAGAAAGGGAAGAGGAAGAAGTGGGAGTCATCTTTCGACTCTGATACAAATTTTGTGGGGAAGTGTAGAGGATATCCCACATGTCCTCATTGTGGGAAGTCCTCATACCTTGAGGAGAAGTGTTGGAGGAAATATCCTCACCTTCGTCTTGGAGCAAAGTGTGGATCTATATCTATATCAGAGCCTTTGTCTACCTTTTCTTTGTCACCTGCCATTACCACTCAGCTGATATTTCTACACATTTATTAGGTGGAGTATTAGCAAGGGCATAAGAATCAAGATAGAGTGCTCGCGGCTAAGGTATGCACAGTGAGAGAGGGAGTGAGTGTAGAGTAAAGAGTGAGGAAGAGAGAGAGAGCTCGACACTCGATGTGGGTACAATGACGAAGTGTACCACTTTAGGTTTTTGATAATATATATTAAGTACTTGTGTAAGGGTGCGTGCACACCCAAACACTGCAAAAGGCACGGGGACCCTTTATTCTCAACAACCTTCCACCTAAAGGCAACATGCCTGAAGGTAGAGGAAAGAATCAACTAAGTCTGTGTATGTACAAAGTTGAAATACACATATAGTATCCAACCCCCATCATTTGGTGGCAATGAGCAAACTACTCTACTGGAAGACTCTTCGTGAGAAGGTCTACAAGATTATTATATGTATGTACATTGACAAGCTCAATGCTCTTGCTGTTAAGTAGAAAAAATGATACCTGTATTTTCTTTGTCTTTGCATGAAAGACAGGATTCCGTGCTAGCATGATAGCACTCTGACTATCACAGTGGAGGATAGGAACCTCTGTAATGCCAAGCTCTCTCACCAAACGTGAAAGCCATAAAGCCTCCTTGCATGCCTTAGTGTGGCAGACACACACTCTACCTCTGCTGTAGACAATGCAACAGATGTGTGCAACCTAGATATCCAAGAGATTGCTCCCCTTGTGAACGTGAACATATATCTTGAAGTAGACTTCCTGCATTAGGATAACCACCATAGCTTGCATTTGTGAAGCCAACAACAGATGACTTCTACTTCCCAAAGTAGATGCACAAGTCCTTTGTGCCCTTGAGGTATCTCATGATACCCTTTATTGCTTCCCAATGCTTTTTGCCACGATATGCCATGTATTTGCTAACCACTTCCACTGCGAATGCAATGCCAGGATGTGTAGCAACCATAGCATACGTCAAGCTACCAACAGCTGAAGCATAAGGAATCTTGGCCATCTCAGCCTTTTAATCTTAGATGTAGGGGTGTCATGTGCACTAAGTTTCTCATATGGAGGCAATGGTACACCAATGGTTCCCCCCCTCCTCCCCCTTCCCCCAATTGAAATGTTGCAAAACCTTAGTAATATACTCCTACTATGACAGATAGAGAAGACCTTGCGATTTGTCCTTGAGTATATGCATACCAAGAATATGATTGGCCTCACCAAGATCCTTCATATCAAAGCTACTGTGCAGGCTTTGTTTCAAGGAGTCCAAAGCATAAACATCCCTGCTTGCAATCAACATGTCATCCACATACAAAACCAAGAGAATAAGACTGCCATGTGTTGCCTTCTTGGTGTATAAGCAGTGATCAACTTGAGATCTATGGAATCCATGAGATGGCATAAATGTATCAAATTTATGATACTATTCTCATGGTGCCTGTTTCAGCCCATACAAACTCTTGTTGAGTTTACATACCATGCGCTCCTTCCCCTTTGCAACAAAACCCTTAGGCTGCTTCATATAGATCTCCTCATGCAGATCACTATGTAAGAAAAGTGTTTTTACATCCATCTGTATGAGTTCTATATCTTCAAATGCAACCAAGCCCAAAATGGTTTGCAAAGTAGTCATTTTGACTGCAGAAGAAAAAATTTCATCAAAATCAATTCCATCTTCTTGCTTGTACCCTTTAGTGGCTAGTTGTGCCTTGTACCTTGGCAAAGGACCATAAGTGACTTTCATTTTGTAAAACCATTTGCATGGTAGCACTTTTGCCCTTTAGGCAAATGCTTCAAATCCCAAGTTTCCCAAAGTTTTCAAGTTCTAGGTGTCCAAATTGCATGGAATTAAACCCGTATGTACATAAAATGACCAAATGGCACACAAAATTTTCCCAAATTGCGAAAGCCCCAAATTGCATGGGGTCCAATGTGCATCAATGTTGAGAAATTGGGTAAGTTTCAGCCCAATTTTTGCATATACATGAAAAGCCCCAAATGTCGGAGGCAAAATGTCACAAATTCTTGCAATTTCTAAGACAGATATCATTGTTGTGTCTTGCTCGCACCAAATTTGGACAAATCCCCAAATTTCTGGCACAAATCTGCTCGAAATCCTGAACTGTGCTTATACGCACGAACACTGGTCAGTGAGCAAAGGGCTTGCTTGCAGGGAACTTTGAAAAAATTAAAAATTTTTACAAAGGAAAAATGACGAATCTTCCCCATTTACAGCCACCAGCCCATCGCCTGCTCGTGTGACCTACGTTAGACTAGAAATGATGGTCGCCTGCTCGCGTGACCTGCGTTAGATCAGAAATGACGTTTTTTGGACCTGCGCCTGCAACCACGTAATTGCGTCTGACCAGGAAGTGACGTTTTGACCCGTCTGACCAGGAGGTGACGTTTTGACCTGCACTTGCAACCAAGAGTTGACATTTTGATCTGCGCCTGCAACGTGGAATTGTCACCTGACAGAAACGTAACCTGTTGACTTGCACGGGCTTCGAGAAGTGTGAACACCTTAGCCGCAGCTCTGATACCAGTTTGTAGTGACAGGCGAGCGCGAGGATTGAGACACACAGGGATTGTTAGCAGCACACAGAGAGAGAGAGAGAGAGAGAGAGAGAGAGAGAGAGAGAGAGAGAGAGAGAGAGAGTGTGAGAGAGTGAGTGAGAGTGAGCACGATCTTTTTGGGTACAATGACAAGTGTATCACTTTAGGTTTTTAGATAGATATATATATATGAAAGTACAAGTGCTAAGGGTGTGCTTACACCCGAGCACATTAAAAGGCACGAGGGCCTTTATTCCCAACAATCACCTGTGCTGGCGTAAACTTGTGTGATTGCTGAAGGCATTGACGTGCCCTGTGGCTTGTTGATTGTACCCTCATAGACTGCTCCTAGCCTGTTGCTTGGTCCGTTTGACATGCCGCCTGATCGTCTAATCTGTCGCGTGCTCGCCAGGCTTGCCCGCTTGACAGTCACTTGCTAAGGCAAGTTATCCGCTTACCAATCGCCTTGAGAAGTGTGCACTCTTGAGCTGTCTCGAGAAGCGTGCACTCCTTGCGTGCTTTGATACGAGTTTGTTAGCGAGTGTGTGAGGATCGAGACAGAGTGCTTGCGGTTAAGGTATGCACAGTGAGAGGGGGAGTGAGTGTAGAGTAGAGAGTGAGAGCTTGATACTCGATGTGGGTACAATGGCGAAGTGTACCACTTTAGGTTTTTGATAATATATATAAAGTATAGGTGTAAGGGTGCTTGCACACCCGAACGTGGTAAAAGGCGCAGTGACCCTTTGTTCCCAACAGTGGAGGAGCCTTCTTCGACTATCTCGTCTTTTGGGCAGCCTTGGCTCATCGACAATAGTGCATTGAGTCATATGACTCATCGAGGTGATTTATTGTAGGATCTCCATCTATTACAGGGTCTTGTCATTGCCGGTGACATCGTTTCCATGCCTATTAGTGGTTTTGGCACCTTGCCTCTATTGTTTGATTGTCCATCGAGCTCTGTTTCTAAGGCCCTATATGTGGCTTTCCTCTCCTCTCAATTTATGGCCTTCCTAGACTTGGGACTCGCTTTGGCTTCACTGAGCCAGTCCTCTTTGTTGAGGATTCTTCTATAGGAGCCACTTTTGTGATAGGTTGGAAGGAGAGGGGGCTATCTATGCTTCATTCCCCTTCCATTGTGCAGGGCCCTTCGAGGTAGCTTTCTTTTGCCGCACGTATTCTTGATTGTGCAACATTTATCCCACAGGCTCCATCCCATCCCCCACCATCTCCTTTGGTGGTTCCCTTGTATCTCCCATCCCTTTTAGTGGAGGACGATATTGGTGATGCGGTTGTGGATTTCTTGCCCTTTGTGTTTTAGAGGGGGCTTCCTAGGATCGTGAGGAGTTTCTTCAGGGTTTCCACTCTACTTTGGGCCGTTCCTTTCAGCGGCGAACTATTTTCTTTGTCATCAAGCCACCATCCCTTGTTGCTTGGTCCTTGGTTCCTGTTCTTTCTATGCAACTTATGGTGCTTTCGATAGTTTTTTGCTATTGTCTCATAGTTGGGTTAGAGGCTTGGCTCACCCATCCCTAATTGGAGTTTTCAAGAGTGATCCGTCCGAGGCCTCTCAGTTTCCCTTGCCCTATGGTGGCCTTTTGTTTGAGCGGATTTTTATGTGGAGAGGGGATCTTACTCCTTGGTTGGCTTTCTTCATTGATAGACTTCATTAGCATTGGCACCCTTCTGGCCACCCTCGGATCCGCATCTCCTTTGGCCTTCTACCACATCTAGGACCTGAGGGGGGGGTGTTAGCAGCTGTGTGTCTTGTGTGGTCATCTCTTGCTTGTGAGCCTGAGTCTAAGTAAGATAGCATTGGCACCCTTCTGGCCACCCTCGGATCCGCATCTCCTTTGGCCTTCTACCACGTCTAGGACCTGAGGGGGGGGGGTGTTAGCAGCTGTGTGTCTTGTGTGGTCATCTCTTGCTTGTGAGCTTGAGTCTAAGTAAGATGAGGACACTAGGAGCTTTGACATTGTCTTTGCTTGTCATTTTATGTGTTTTAGACACTTTAGATGGAGGGCACATTTGTGCTTTTTTTTTGGGCACTTTTGGTTGTCCTAGGCGCCCTATTTTGGGCATGGCCACTTTTTGCCCCAATTTGCCTATATAGAGGCAGCCAACCCTCCCACTCATTATCCATCATTGATCCTTCGTGGTCCGCCAGCTCTCCTCATCCTCTCATCCCCTTGCTACTATTTGATGCCCACACTGACGCGTAGACCTACGTGTTGGGGTTGACTGTTGCAGCCTTGTACCTTCAGCCATTGCAGTCACATTGTTCCTTCTTTCTCCTGGATTCTCTCTTTGTCTCCTCTCCATGTTCAACTTTCTCTTTCTGTTGCACTCTCACAGTTTCACCCAAATAACACCCTAAGATCTCATTATCTACTTTTGATTGGCAGTTTTTCTCACTTCTCTAATTAAGGTAGGCCAATGTGCTTCTCAAAGTCCTTGTCCACATTTTGTTTAGTGAGAAGTGTACATGTTTGCTATTCCCCAGCTGTATTGTTTCCTAGACTTGAGGCATTGCCATTGCAGGAGGGTTGGCTGTTGCCATTAATGTTTCTCTTGGATTTGCCTCTGCAAGGCCTATACCAGCAATAATATTTGGGTGAAAGTACAATTGTCATGGGATGGAGCTCAAGGGGCTGTATGGCAATGAAACATACTGTAGCAGTGTCAGGACTTGGTAGTGGTAACAAGGGCAGCTGGTAAAATGAGTACAATGGCAGTTTGAGCAGCAGCAGGTTTAGCTGGTCCGACACGTCCCAAAGCTGGTCCGTTTTGCCCAAACAATGGGGATATCAGGAGGGAAGGATTCAGATTGTTGAAGAAAAGAGAGTCAAATTATTAAATCTAGACTAGACAAGTTGCAAATCATATTAGCCTGATTCATGAAGTTATTGAGTTCTTTCAAATCATATTAGTCTGATTCATGAAGTTATCAAGTTCCTCATGCATCACCACTACGGGCAGCCATCTTATGACTAATTCTGAGCAGCATCAAGCAGTGAACACACATCGATATGACCCTATAAATATACTTGGACATCTCTCAGAGCAATTATGTACTCCCACATCTCTGAGCAATTATCCTTGCCAGAAACCTTGATTCTCTGCCAGAGTTATAACACCATTCTCAACTGGACAAAGTCTTGCTAGAAGAAGAGCTTCATATTGTGAGTTGTTTTGGAATGTCCCATCTGCTTTCAAAGACCACCACCTACATGACCATCTTAGTGCGTTGACCAAGCGACTTAGATTCCGAAGATGACCTCCACTATAATCTGAATTTCTATAATTGGTGGATGCCTATAGCCTAGGACTACTCTTGTTTGACATAAATAATTACTCCAATTTAATTACACAAATAATCTAGAAACTACACAAAAAATCACACACAAGGGGGAGGTGCAGTACAAGGTAATGCAGTGATAAGTAAAGACGATGACTTTTTTTTCAAGATTTCAAAATCTTTTTCAAGATTTGGCTAAGTCCATTGTGCAAGGAAAATGCTTTTAAGTTGGTATTCTCTTCTCATTCTCCGTGTTTGTGCACTTATTGGTGTTCACACAGTGCACAGATATGATGACGGCAAGGCATAATAATAACAAATAATCTTGAAGTTCTTTGCTAGGCTGGAGGAAAATGACAAGCTTGTGATAACTCCATTTGAGAAGAACCTTGACATCTGGCGACAATTATGGAGAGTGATAGAACGCAGTGATCTGGTAAGTCCTTTCTATTTGTTGTCTTTTAGAAGCATTTGACCTATTGGTTTTTGTGGAAATACTTAGTTCATGCGGTTCTCACATTGTCTGCAATCAAGGTGGTGACTGTGGTAGATGCACGGAATCCATTATTTTATCGATGCCCAGATTTGGAGGTAGGTGACAGTGAGTTTTACTGTCGTCACTAGATACATTGGTGTGCATTGTTGTTTAAGGTGTTCCCTTGCGACAGGCATATGTTAAGGAGGTTGACCCTTTAAAAGAAACAATGCTTCTAGTCAACAAAGCAGATCTTCTTCCAGCTGCAGCGCGGTACTAATCATGATCAATATGATCTGGTTTTCAGTCTGGCATGTTCTCAACAGACGTTAATGTTCATAACCTGTATTTGATTGTTCTGCTCCATTGCAGCTTGAAGTGGGCAGACTATTTCAACTCTCAAGGATTATCTTTCCTTTTCTGGTCTGCCAAAAATTCAAGTGAAGGGCTTGAACAGCAGAGTGAGCAGGATGACTTACCCAATGAGAACATGGATGTCACCCGGATATTAAGTAGAGATGAGTTGCTGCATAGGCTAACTGCTGAAGCAGAGCATATTTCCAAATTACGGCAGGAAGCTTTAAGAAATTCTCTGACGAGTCATGTACAGCAATATAGCACACAACAACTAGAGAAAGCTACAGATGCTGAGAGTGTCACCAGTGCTGGTGTGCCTTCTAGGCAATCTGTGGTGGGTTTTGTTGGGTATCCTAATGTTGGTAAGAGCTCCAGCATAAATGCATTAGTTGGTGAAAAGAGGACAGGAGTGACCTCTACTCCTGGAAAGACGAAACATTTTCAGACACTGATAATTTCAGAAAAGCTGATGCTATGTGATTGTCCTGGTTTAGTTTTTCCTTCCTTCAGGAGTTCACGTTCAGAGATGGTTGCATCAGGAGTTCTGCCAATTGATAGACTGACTGATCATAGAGGGCCTGTTCAAGTTGTTGCAAATTTAGTTCCAAGAGCTACTCTAGAAAGGCTATATGGGATTGTACTACCAAAGCCAAAGCCCTACGAACCTCAAGATAGACCACCTGCAGCATATGAGCTGCTTCATACCTTCTGTCAGTCTCGGGGTTTTGTTGCTTCAGCAGGGCTAGCTGATGAGACCCGAGCAGCAAGGCAGATTCTAAAAGATTACGTGAATGGAAAGTTGCTTCATTATCATCTACCTCCAGTTGACAGTGTTCTGGAAGCAGATGATGATTCCCTCTCCTTGGAGCATGGTAGAGGTAACACAGACAACTTGGAATATCATGGGGTTATGGCTCATCTGGATTCATTTGACTCTGCAGAAGGTTTGAACTTTGCTTCTACTGCTAACAAGGGTAAGAAATCTTCCCAAGATGCTCTGTCACACAAGATGCACAAGAAGATACCCAGGCGTAAGGATAGGTCTTGGAGGGCAGGAAATGATCAAGGTGATGGGATGCCTTTAGTGCAAGGTGTTGCAAAACCTGTGAGCCATGGTGCTGCCCAGGTGGCTTCGGTGACAAACTCGTTGTAATTTAATGACAGACACTGGAAACAAGGTGGAACTTGTGTGTTGCATTATGTTGATATTGTAAACCAACTTGCAGGGTGTAGTATTCATGCAGCCACTTTGTCATGAAATGGGGTTCTTTTGTGCAAAAGGTATATCTGGCACTTGAATGTATGGTATATGCCTCCTGTAGTGATATCTTTGAATATTCGATGTGGTATTTCTACAGGTCTTAACAGTCCGTTTGTTTTGATGATGATTCGGTACATGGTGGGCCTTAGCAGTCCGTTTGTTTTGATGATGATTCGGTACATGGTGGGCCTGAGCACTCCATGGATTGTGAACATTTCTGTGATGTTCAGGCTTCAGCCACGAGGATTGGTCTAAATCGGATGCAACATAGGTGTGAAAGAAGGGAGGAGTTCACAATTTATGCAGTAGAATGAATTGGTCATCTCCCTTTACCCTGAATGAATGGGAATGAGAACACGGATATGCATGCTTCCATGTCCTCTGTTTTGGCAATCCCTATGGTGTGCATTCAAATAATGCCAAAGATGGGCCTTTGTCATTTTGAAGGAATATATTGGACGTTCTTTCTTTCCTTCTTCCCTCCTTCCCAAGGGCTTGAAGAGTAACATCAAAGCAAGGAACAATAATTCTGTACTCATCTGGCTCTGTGGGGTGCTTCTTTATACAAAATGGAATGTTACTTTTCAGGCTAAAAATTATGCACCTCATTGGGAAGAACCTGAAAACGTCTTTTTATTTGACATGGTTTCAAGTAGCTCTAACTTTGTCATCATGTACCATTGTTCCTACTGTTAGTTCATGTGGTGAAAAGTGTTGCACCTTGCTATGGTAAAGTGGTGGTGTCAATATGTATGGAAAAAGCATCCATACACATGCACGCACAGACTATGCAGTTAATGTCCCATATAAATGTGTATGTAGTGTGTAATGGTGTTAAGTTTATGTTTGTTGAAGCTTTAAATTAAAGTAGACCTAAAACCGTGCAATAAATGGAGTGACTGTTCGATAAAAGTAATGCTGTAACTTTATTCCTCTTGCTTTACATTTAACATGAATATGTGCATGCCAAAATATCTACTTGCGGATTCTTGTAATAGTACATTTTGGCCATTCCCAGTCATGAACATAAAGCATGTGCAAGATCAAGTATTATGAACTGTGCATGCATATGTCTAGTTTGTGGCTGAATTTGAGACCAAGTATTCCTTGTTTGAAGCTCAAATATGAATGGGACTTACAAGATGTGTATGCATATGGCTAGTTTGTGCTTGAATTTGAAAGCATTTAGGTGCTGTTCCCAAATGTGGACATGTTTGCATGACATTTAGTTACTTAGAGAATTATATTTGAAAGATAGAATGTATGGGGAACTTTGATGAATTGAGTATATTCATACTTTTCCTTGTATAACTTAAACATATAATGAACTTTTGACAATTTGAATTGCAACATGATTGAATGGTCAAGAGGAATATTATAGCTTTCCTCGTACAAGTCATACACAATATTATATCAGTTTGATTTGAATTCTCCAATCACTTACACTAGCAAGTAATTCCAAGGAACCAAATTAAAATAGGAGAGTTCAAAATGAGTTTGTTCTATTCAAGTGTACTCATGCGTAGGTGCATGTACTTATCTTTGCTTAGAAAGAGAATGATTGACATTTTGTAAGAAAGGCCACTTCATAGATTTGCAAATTGTTGGTCCCCTTGAGGAAGCCTTGTTTGAGAGTAGTGGAGGCATGTTCCTAAGTAGTTCCTATACCTTGGCACTTAGGGATTGCTTATTGGAGAGGGACCTTGGTTAACATCTCTTAGACATTTTGATGTTATTTTGGGAGCAATTTCATCCTCTCTTAGTATGTCAATCAAAAATATCAAAATTATAGGTGAACAAACCATTCTCAATGGAGGGAGGAGGAACAATATGGGTGTATTAGGATCTAGTCAAACCTAAACACAAGCAAGCTCAATTTATCTTCAACCTCAAACTCTTCTCTTTGTCTTCCATAAGTGTCCAAGGTAAGGGCAAAAGCTTCCATCATATTTGCTTATAGTTTTCTTATTTTCTTGCTCATGTATAGTGAAATATGATGATATGTGTTCAAGAGAAATGTTGCTACATTTTAAGAGTTATGGTTATCAGCATGCTCAAGAACATTGGTTGTTATATTAAATCTCATTGGGTTGGTGGATGCAAATTTATTAAGAGGTTTATCTTGAAATGGAAGCATTTTTGTTATAAAAATTGAATGAGAAACTTGCTAGTATCTATTGTTGCTTAGTATGAAAGGGTTTAGTGAAATACAACAATAGATACTAACCACTTGAAAATCAAAAGGTGGTGCATGCCTAATTTCTTAAGAGTACCATTAAGGTTGGCCCAATTGTCAATTAGAAAGTGGTGCACTTCATTAAAGAGGCTTGAAAAAGTCAACCTTGGGCTCCTCTTCTCTATGACTAGTTTAGTAGGAGCAAAGTTTTTGCATGAAAAAGTCAACCTTGGGCTCCTCTTCTCTATGACTAGATTAGTAAGGGTAAAGTTTTCACATGCTTTTGGCTTAGAAATCTTTGGGAGGATATCCTCTTTAGTAGCACTCAAAAGATTAATATCAAGGAGTCTTTTGTGGCTTAACAACTTGTCAATGTTTGGAAAGAAGTCATTTTAAAACTTAAGTGGATTGAGGTTCCTCTTAGGCAAATAGTATTTCTTCCATAAAAATATGATGGAGAGATGGAATGAGGTGAAAAAAATAGAAGTATTATCTATTACGTAGTTTAATGGAGAGGAGAGATGAGGCAAATACTATTTCTTCCATAAAAATCATTATAAAAATGATTATTACTGAAAGGACTCTAATCAAATGTGAGTAATGAAACAAAAGTAATATTTTGCTACACCAAGTACCAAAAACTACTAAAAGTGATAGAAATATTAGTGTGAATAGATAGAGAAGTTGATCAAGCAAACAGGCACACACTAGTGTTGGTGATGGTGCGAAAACTGATGTGTATGAATTAATGAATGCTATAAGTCACATATAGTTGTAGTAGGCACTCAAGTTCTTCAAATTGAGTCTTTCTAAGTTGGATTTTAGGACAAGTTGAAGTTGCTCAAGGTACTCTCCTTCCAATACCCTAAGTTGTTGGAAGCTTTAAGAAAGACTACTTGTTGAGTCAAGTCAATTAGGTAGTTGCCTCTTGATAGACAAAATAGTTGCTATGTGATGCAAGATGGGTGTGGACCTTTGTCAAAAGTCTTGATGTTTCCAAGTGTATTTCAAAAAGACTAGAGCCCCCATGCTAGTATAAAAGTTAAAGACTCAATTAATTTCAAGTATTCATGCTACATAATCTCGAGTTGGTAATCTCAAGGCAAGAGTGGGTTCCTTCTCTTAATCCAAGTGTAAACTTGATGGCTTTAGTCAATGTATCCATTAGGGCAAAAAATGTTTCAAAAATGACACTTGTAAGAAATTTGATTAAGTTGCTAATTACAAGAGGTTTTAGAGTAATAAACCCTCAAAATTTGGTTGTTCAGATGTGATTAACAAGAGAATATATAATTCATTGAAGAGTTTGGTCACCAAATGCCTCCATTCTTTAATCCATGTTAGGGGTTATCTTTTTAGTCATTTTTCTCTTGGAACTTGTGAAATTTTAGATGATTGAGTTTTTTACACCAAAACACATTCGTTCGTTTTTCTAGATTTATTCATTGTGCCATTCTCTTTTTTGTACTTCCTTTTTTTCTCTATAATATTATCATGTAGTTGATTCTATTTTGCTAAAATGTCTAACGATACCTCGTTAAGTAACACAAGCGCAAGTGCATGCAAATATAAACTTACTATTCACATAGATCCAGATTATTCATCTTGGAGAAGTATATATCATCGAGCATTGTTGGACAAGGATGAGGCTAATAGGTTATGAACTTGAAGGAAAGAAGTATATAGATTTGTGGGTGGGTGGAAATATTTATCTAGAAGACTCTTCAACAAGTAAGCCGCCTCCTTTTTTAACGTTCACGAGTTGGTAAGATATGTTGGAGATGGTTGTGATGGAACACTTGGGTATTGCATATGGTTACATTTTGCATCTTTTGTATACACAAGACAGATGCTTGAAATGAGGGAAGCATTAACAACTACACAAAAACTATTTTTGGGCTAATGAACAAGGTTGACGTTCTAGAAAATACGAACAAGTCCTTGCAGGAAAAATTATTACACTTAAAGGAAACTTCGATAGGATTTAGAGAGAAAAATTTCCTTAAAAAATATAATCGACTTGTGTAAACGGGTTTATAAAAGGAGACTGAATCTTGCAAAGAGATTTGTCTCTCGTATACTAAGTATTTATATAAGAGAGAATAATTAGATAATCGGGCTTTTAAAAAAATTTATGAATAAAAATGATATTTTAAGGATCTTCGATCACTAGAAAATGCAAACTTGAGAGATTGAACTTTGAAAGAGTTAGTGAAAGACCTGAAAGGGATTGTAATACCAAATGAAGTAGTCGAGACATCTGTCAATATAGGTATAACTCGTAGAGTTTATCGTGCTCTGTCTAAACTATGGTTCAAATGCCTTAGATGTCATAGGATAAGTGGATTTGGTTTGCCTCAATCTCTTGTAGTTTTAGTTGCTAGGACAACCATGAATTACTGGATTTCAAAAATTTTTGGGGAGACTGTATATTCATATATAAGGATATATGCCCAATGAAAAAATAAAATAAAATATGTCTCTAGATACAACACATTTAATAATATTTGAGAAAATATTAAAAGACTGAAAATTACAATGGTCCATATGTATAAATTTATTGTGCAAGAATGTGGTGATATTTTAAAGCTTCTTGTGCTAAAGGTGGACAAAGCGTAGATTCATAAAAGACAAAAGATGGAAAGAGTGAGCATTTGTATCATGAACAAGACACTAAAATATAGTAATGGCAAGGGATACAAACAACATCCTAAGATTTAGTTTGTGAACGAAGATGTGATGGAATTGAAGTACTAGTTGAAAGTCATCAAATCTTGAAATGGTTGTTCTCTCATGAATGCATTCTTGCTATTATTAACTCTTAAAGTGAAGGATAAACATTAATAGTTGATGGGATTGGTAGTTTCAATGTAGAATGACATATCGGTGACTTAAAGAGTATCAAATGTGTGCTTGGAATATGCAATGGGACCAATGCAAAATATCGGTATATTTATTGCATGGAAAGCATGGGATCTAAAGATTAGAATAATTCGATTAGTCAGAAGAGTCCCAACTAGAGAATATGTAGATTTAAGAAAATTCAAAAATAAGGAGGATATATGGGATCCTGTTCTTTCAATCTCTTTTAAAAATGTTCATATTTGTACTTTGCATGTAGAGATTAGAATAATTGATAAGCTTCTTAAATTGCATCTTGACCATGCATATTCAATAAAGCCAATATCCTTATTGGATGAGTGCATTAATAAATGTGAGGCATTACTCTCGAGAATGGGGTTTGATGGGGGAGGGGGGGACAAGTTTACTTGAGAAATGATCAAACACCTTCAGGAAAAACAAGAGATATCTTAGCATATGTCTCTATGGGAGGTGCAAAAGGCCAGAATATTTCCAAGAAATCATGATGGAAAACAAGTAAATGTGGTATGAGAATGTTGGAGAGAGTTGTGTGAGATCACGATAAATTTGACCAACACACCTTGAGTTGCATTTATTCAAATTGAGGTTTAGAGATACCTTGATATCTTTTTGAAAGTTATCAGGCGACAATAGATGTCATTTAGGTGCCTAGGAGAGTACAAATCTTATTCAAGCAATAAAGGAAGCATAGGGAGAAAATGATGTTACATTCAAATTGGCAAGACAAAGAAAGAATTCAATCCTTGCATTTTTGAAATCAAAGATCAAATGATATAAACTAACTCTTTCTTCTTATATGATGCAACACATTCTTTTAATTCATGGGCCTTATTTTGAGAAAGAGCATGGGTATTTAGCAACTTACAGTAGCCAAGGAATGGTAAAATCTCACTATCAAACACGTACATGTTACTTTGATAGCACAAGATGGGTGGAGGAGTAACAAAAAGCAATGCTCTTGAGGAGTTATTCAATTGGTTTTTCCAAAGATAGCTTCAAAGCTAGAAGAATAGAACAAATGTTTACAACCAATGGTACAAAGAACTAGCTAGCTTCCAATACCCTTTACATCCTCTTTCTCCTTGAGTATATTTCCTTTGTAACACAAAAACTTTATCCTCTTATAGCTAGATATGGATTTGATATTTGTTTATTGTGTTACCAAAGCATAAGAGGAGAACACTAAGAAGTATCTAGCTCTGGAGACAGATTAGCCAGGAGCATAACCAAAAATTCAAATGGCTATTATCTTTTCCAGAAACATTACTTTGTGGGCATTATATTGCAAACTTGAGCATGCAAGAAGCCTTATAAGCACTTTTATACAAAGAATGGGCTATGAGGCTAAGAAAGTGCTATGTAAAATCAAAAGAATATGAGGATCAATTCTAGTAAGGTAATATCCAAGTGCATCATCCTTTATGGAGCTACCACCATTTCTTGATCCTTTGCCTCTTCCTAAGAAATTATCCTCATATGCAATCTCCAATCGGAGAAAATTGATATAAGATCAAAAGGAATGTGAGAAAGAATATGGTGAAAAGAAAATGTAAAATCTCAATAAATATTCATGAAAATGATGTAAAGTAGTACTATTTGATTTTCATCATTCTCCAGTTTACTTGGATTCCATAAGTTGATTGATGACATTTACTTTGAGATCCTTTGCATACTTTGAATCTTCATGCCCAAAATGGGAAATTCCATGTCTTTCTTGAAGCTTCCGAAACTCCTTATCATAGTAGTTTGTAGTTTCTTCTCAACATCTTTTGCTTTTGGTCAAACACATAGATAAGGCCTCAGGTGCATCGATGAACTTGTTATCAAACATTTGTATATCTAGTAAAAGGAATTCATCTTTAGACTCATATTCAACATCAATGATACCATCAATGTCTGTAGAAGCTTTAGCAATAATGGCCAAACAATAGTCATGTCTCAAATTGAAGAGCCTTTGGATATTAAAACAGCAAGTACTCCTTGTCTTTGATTGGAAAGGTTGACAAAGAGGATACAATAAAGCTCAAAGATGACCTAGATACTTTAGGGACCTCAAAAATGCTTTCTTCAATAATAGTCTTGGCTTTAAAATGAACAACATTTAGATTCATTGCTCATTAGATCTAATTGGATACTTCACTAGAGTGCACACAATAAATACAATAGACTTCAACATAAGCCTACATTTCCTTGGGTGGAGAGAGTACACAACATGTGACAAATAATATTTTTCTAAGGAATGCCTTTCACACTTCTTTGTGAATGATGTCTTCTCTCTAGGTGACTTGAGAATGGGCATGTGAATAAAATCCTTTGACTCCACTTGCACAATTGGACCTGCTAAACTTTCAAACTCTACATAGTCCTCACAAAAATCTTTGGAATAATTTACTACTTGATCTAGATCCCATTAAAAATTGAACAAAAGGGAATGTGAGAGCGTACACCAATACGGTGTGAGAGGAGATGTCCATGGACACAAGAGGTTATGCAATCATGTCATATTGGAAGGGAAGAGCAAGCAAGATAGGAAACACAAATTGAGGAGGTTAAGTACAAAGAGAGGAGAAAAGCTTGCCAAAAAATCAACTAGGTCTCTTTATAGGCATTCTTGATAGGTAGTAAAAATCTAATCATTGGATTCGAATGTTGGACACATGGTAAAAAGTCGACCGTTTGATATGTTCCTTGGAACTAGCCATTGAAAATCCTAGCTCCTCCGACCAATAGGGGCTTGACATGTGGCACTTAGTGTGTTTAGGGCATTTTTTTTGCAAGGCATCTCATTCATACTCTTACTTTCCCATACAACGTGACTACTCTCCTTGTATTGTTGTTGGAACTCTACCCATCACACCATTTTGGCCTTGTTGACCAGGACTTCGTATACAGTGTGACCTACCCTCCTTGTATTGCTCAAACTACTCCCCATCGAGCTGTTTTAGCCTTACCGATGTGGGGACTTCCCATACAGGGCGTGAAAAACACAACTTGTCGATATGGAAAGATATTTAATACCAATAATCCACTATCACTTAGCCCATTAATAAAAATATATATTCACATATAGTATTTTACTCAAAACCAAACTTATAGTGGCTTCATTGAGAAAAATGTTCATTTAGAGGTAGGTGCATCTCCTTCAGCATGTAAACATGTTGCACCCGATCAAACCACCCTTGGGCCATGATTTTGAAACCAACGATGTGTCCCTTCCAATGATATTTGATATCCTCTCATCTCATTTTCTTCACCTGGTGAGAGCCTTGGAAAGATGGAAACATGCTAATCCAATCATTTATATTGAACATTTTGGGCTTCCATTTTCCATATGCACTTTTGTTAAAGATGACACAAGATTTTATCAAATGAGAAGGATGCCTTATAGAAGATATGTAAAAAAGGGAGTGCAACTAATGTGCAAAGAAAGAAACTCAGAGAGGAAAGGTTGATGGACTCAAAAGGAATGTCAATATGGCTAGTGATAATATAGTGGGTGCCAAGAAGAATATTCATATGCATCTTGAAAGTTACAAAACCGATAGTATCAACTGCATCTTATTTTTATTATATAGTTTGTTAGCTTTTATTAGCCTTACGAGCTCTAAGACTAAAAAGATGTCAGATTTTAGAGATTTCGGCTAAAAAGGAGGAGAAATCTACGCAATGGACTCTACTATCTCCAAAGTAGAGGAGACAAGAATACCATATTCTTGCACATGTGGCAAACTCTTGTTATCCCTTTTGTTAATCCAATAATTAAAAAAAGTACCATTTTTGGTGTGTTTTAGCCCTAATACTAGGTCCTCTGGATGCTTGTAATGTTATTTGCATTATCCATGTCCTTAAAAAAGGTGTCTAAGATAATGCATATATTGGCTTGAGATGTTAGTCTTGCAATATCTCGTGTTGGGAGTTTAGGGCCAAAAATGAGTCTCTTCATGGTGAAAAAATATCTCTAGCTTAAACTAGATGCTCTTGGTTTTGTGCATTGATCAAGGGGAATCTTTAAGAAGCTAAGTTGGCAAAATATAGATGTAGAGGCTAAAATATTTGCAACACCTCAAGTTTGTAAGTGTTACTCATAAAAATGATTGTTATCAAAAGTATTTTTATGAATGGAAAATTAGTGAAAAGGAAAAATAAAGGAAGATGAAGTACAAAAGTATTGGAAATTAATTTTGGAGCCACCTCACATTATACTATCAAGAGTGGAGGAGAGGAAGAGAGTGAGTGTGTGAGGGTAAGAGACTTGAGACGTGAAGCTTTTTCCATTCTCCTCTCTTCTTATCTATCCCTTCATGGTGAGCGGTGAAGTAGAGAGTGTGTGTGAGGTTGAGTGATGGAGAGTGAGCAATGCATGCGAAGCTCTTCTTGCCCTTCTTCCCTTCTCCTTCTCAATCGTCTCCTCTCTACAGCACATATGAAGTTGGTGGCTAGTACATGTGACAACTCATGACGCTACATGTGGATTGTGGTGTACGACAAGCCTTGGAGCTTAAACTACAAGAAAGAGGCAATTTGTTGCTTAGTACATCTTGATCTTGATTTGTATTTATTGCTTTATTGGATAGGAGGAGTGAGTGTAGGATCAATTTTGAGTACAAGAATAGAGAGATGCTCATTCATTGAAACTTTAAACTTACATGAGGATGCATACTAATAATTTTGTTTTGGGCATTCAATAGGTATCCTAAGAAGTAGAGGAATAGGGGTGAAAGGAGAGTATAGCAAAAAAATTGATTGTTCTGTTTGCATATAGGCAAACTAGGGAGGGATTTGATTTTGTGTTTGCTAAAATATAGAAAACTAGAGGAATACTTTAAAGCAAAAAAGAAGGAAGTGCTTTTTTTAAATGTAGAAGAGAAGGGACCATTGAGTGAGTAGATTGTGGGGCCAATGAATAGAGAAAATTTACATTTAGTGTTGAAAAGAAGGGAATTATTGAGATAGAGCAAGGAGTTCATTGATTTCATCAAGCACAATAAGACTCCTGCCACATGCTTAGTCACTATTTGCATTTGAAAGTAAAGGTGACTATAAAAGAGCATGTCACACAATGTAAACTCAACCTATTTGACATCTAAGATGTCTGATAGGTCTATGCTTGGTTGCACTTTGAGATATTGCCTTCACTACCATCATCCACATTATGTAGGTACCCCAATACTTTTGTTCACTTGTTACTGATACTTTTTTCCTTCCTACACATGTGTGATCTAAACTAATAGGGTTTGAGCACCTTCACTCAACATCGTTGTGTGTTAGTGAGTTGAAGAATAATTGATTAAGCATAACCATGAATGCACATGCTTCTTGCCATTGACACAAGACCAAATTAACCACACTCCATCATTAATAATAAGCACACCCTAAATAACACATAATTGCTATATGAAGCACTTGGTGACATTTAGCCTTATATCAGTTGTGTAGTTAAGTGACTTGTTCTTATGACCTGTAGTTTGACTCGTGAACTTAGCTTAGATCAGTAAAATCGTGCATGAAGCTACTTCACATCCTTTATCAACTTGAGTAGAGGATGCAATCTGTACTCTTGTATATGGCCGTTTAGCAGTTGTACATGTCGAACTACTATATCCTTTATGCACATAAGCACTAGTGCACTATAGTAGTTGATTGTTTAACCACTTGTGCATGTAGTATCACTTGTGAACATACCTACTATTCAATGATTCTACACAGGTACAAAGAGCTTGAGCCTATTGCTCATACACACAAGCTCCCTCATATTCGTGCACATGCCTTATTTTAAGCATTCATGCACTTGATTCTCTAGCACTCATATACTTGAAATTGGGCTCATGTACATTTCCACCATCGAACTTAACTCATGCACATGATTTTCCAAGCATTGGTGCCCTTTTCTTCTGTTAACACACATCTCACACTCGTGCATGTCAATTGGTGTGGACTCATGCACATGCTTACCCATCAACTCATGGATGTGAGTTAGAAATCGATTCACATTCATAAGTTGACTTGTGTATATCAAATTGACTATTTCACTTGTGCACTTCACCACATAAACCACAAGGAATAGGATCATGCATGTGCACTCATTTAAATCCTCATGCACATGCACATTAGGCACACCAAGCATATACATTAGGGGAGATTTTGACTCAGGTTTGGGCCTTTTATTTTAGAGAGAGAAAGTCTCTCAACCATTAGAAAGAGAGAGAGCTATCATTACTGCAAAAATATGGTTGTTAAATTTTGAAGTCTTTTTTTGTCAAACTTTAATATTTTTAAAGTAAAATATTTTTAGATATTTTGGGGGCACAAATTCATGGAGGCACAAAAAGCAAGAGGTATTGGTGCAATTTAAGATATTGGATGGAGACATTTCTTCTTAGTCTCTCATAACTTTGTAGTCTCCAAAGTTCTTGAATAATACACCCAAATGCTTCCCCTTATTGTAGTATCCCTATCTTTTTCTTGAAAATCTCAAACAGTTCAACAAAGGGTTTTTCCTCCCTCCTTTTTGCATGTGATTTACTATTTCTCTATTTTCATTTAATATGCTTTTTACTTCATCTTTTATTTCAGTGGAGGATTCATGCCTTCGGTTTCCTTCCTCTTCTGTTAGAGTACTCACAATATACCACACTTTTGATCTTGACAACCAAAGGTGGATTCCTATCACCATCTCTATTGGTACTTTGATTATGTTGTATAAAAGAAAAGGAAAAGGCATGGAAATGAATTCATTAATACTTAGAAGGGGAAAACCATATATTTCATGCTCAAAAGACCAAGAAAAAAAATATCAAGGAGGTTCTTATACAACATGCATATTTGCACTCAAATCTATGCTTATAAAATTGGCACATCGACATGGCATGCAATAGGCCAAATTGTAAGTTCAAGATATATCAATGGGCTTTAGAATGGGTCATATGGCTAATGAATTTGTTAAAGTATGTGTATGTATGTACATATATATCCATCAAACCCCAAGGATTTGTAGCCTATATTGAAAGCATAGTTGGAATCTTGACTTAGAAGGGGCAAACCATATATTTCATGCTCAAAAGACCAATAAAAAATAAATCAAGGAGGTTCTTATACAACATGCATATTTGCACTCAAATCTATGCTTATAAAATTGGCACATCGACATGGCATGCAATAGGCCAAATCGTAAGTTCATATATCAATGGGCTTTAGAATGGGTCATATGGCTGATGAATTTGTTAAAGTATGTGTATGTATGTACATATATATCCATCAAACCTCAAGGATTTGTAGCCTATATTGAAAGCATAGTTGGAATCTTGATGTATTTAAGGTTCTCTTGGCGAGTGTACATCAAATAGATTTTTGATTGAGGAAAGGATTTTCTTTTATAACATATTTTATAATGCACCATTAACCATGAGATGATGTGGATCTCTTAAGCCTCTTCCACTCCCATATCTAGATAACATAGAATGGACAATTTCAAAATAAGAAACATGTGACTCTTTTAGATTAAATATTCACACAAATATTCAAAGATATTTGTAACCCAATGTATGAATTTGATAGATGAAGATGTCAATGTTTATACCATTACATATCTTTGTGGGCTTCTTTTATGATGATGAAGTTTGAAAAACATTGTTGAGGTTCATACAAAAATAAGAGAAATGCATGGATATTCTAGGTCAAACATGGGATATGAAAGAGGTATGTGGGATTATGTCCAAAGTGCAATAGAAGTTCATTGTCTATAACTTTATGATTGCATCGTAAAATTTCAATTTAATTTTTTATTACATGAGATGGCATTACATGGACAAAAGGGTTGTGACAATTGATCAAGACTTACAGGATGACATTGATAATCCTATGTGATGTTAGGCATTTGGTAAGAGGATGATCTCTTAATAATTCTTAGAGTAAGGGTAAGGGTAAATGTTTGTTTATAGACCTAGCAAATGAAAATATAAATATCCCTACTATATATTTGTTCAAGTACAATGGTTGCAAGGTAAAGAAGAAATGTAATCTGGAGCTATGTTAGATGAACTAAGATGCATATGCTATTGTAATTAATAATTTAATGTTAGTTATGTTTCTCTATGTATCCAAACTCAGTGCATCCAAACTCTCAAAGTCATTTGTGCTATCCTCTACTTTGTTAGTTTGATCCATGCCATCTAAATCTATAGCATTAGGATGGAAAGATGTGGATGCAGGCCTTCTGACATCTTTAAGTGGTGGGCATTGCAGTGGTGGAATGTAAGCAGATGATACTGAAGTGTTTCTATGTGATGTGTGATTGATAAGATTTTTCATCATCTCAACTCTAAACATAAGAATATCATCATGTGTGTAAGTTTCCAAGTGATCACCCTGCATAAAATTACACAAAATGACTCTAAGTATTAAGTCTTTATAACACTTATGCTAGGTCAATTTTAGAAAAATGAAGCTTATATTGCTTGTCTATAGCTCGTATAGATGCTCTTATAGAAGTTTGGCATTATAGCAATCTCTCCAACCATAATTTTGGCCATCACCTTGCATTGGCACTTCACAATTGATAATTCTAGAGTTCTTTGATATTTCATGGCCTTGCATAATAACCTGAAAGCCTTGATAAGTTTTTCAATAGACCTATTTTGGTAAAGGAAAACAATGTTAGTCTCTCTCTCTCTTTCTCTCTCTCATAGGCTTAATGAACTTACTACTTTACATTGTTGTGGTAGCCTTTTACTGAATTTGCAAGAAAGCATCTACTTTTTGCAATATCATGTAATGTGAAGGTCGAATGAGATCTACATGGCAACGAATATAAGAAATTTACACAAAGATAACTTGAGAACTTAAAAGAAATGTGTCAAAGAGTTCCTTACCTTTGATGATATGCCATCATGAGATATTGCACAAGATCCAATTGCAATTCTTGTACCAAGGGCACACACTCAAAAGTGTTTTTGTCTCTTATATTAGCATCTGAGATAAGAGAGAGTCTACTATGAACATATTCTCTTGTTGATCAAATGGGAGATTTAAAAGAATTACGTTGCAAAATCAAATACATGATTAGTGTCAAGCCATTTTCTTCTAATGAAGAACATGTTAAAAGCACTCAGATGGTGTTGGTGTAGCCTTCTTAGAGGTAGAACCACATCAAAACATGGGTCTAACATTTCTAAGGCCTCATGGTTCTCATCATGCATGCAAATGTGCCTCTTTTAGAGATTCTGTCTCTCTTTTTTAAGCATATCCTATTGTTCTTCACTTTATCTTCTGTGCATTTATCCTTATATTGTAAGAATGGGATGGGGATGGGATGCTAGATTTGCTTATTTGCAAATAGAGTTAGAACATGAGAATGGTTATGTGAGAGGTAGCCAACTAACATACATGGTTTGAGGTTTTTGAAAGAATAAGAGTTTGTCCTTGTCCTCCATGTTGTGCATATGAATCCCAACATTTTGATTTCATTATCAAGACTAAGGATGATTCAACTATGCGGTCCTCATGCTCTTACTATATACCAGAATAGGAGGTCATCACATCACATGCTAACTCGGAAATGCTTGCAATAAGATATGACAAGTTTATTGAGTGGAGAAAATATTTGGGTTTAAACATGGAAAATTTGAAGTATTAGAATAGGTTGGTTTAGAGACAAAGCCATGAAAACTTTAAGTAATAAAAAAAGTAATTTTTTTTGGGAACCTTAGTATATTTGTATCTTAATGAGCACAAGAATAGAGAGATGCTCATTCATTGAAACTTTAAACTTACATGAGGATACATACTAATAATTTTGTTTTGGGCATTCAACAGGTATCCTAAGAAGTAGAGGAATAGGGGTGAAAGGAGAGTATAGCAAAAAAAATGATTGTTTTGTTTGCATATAGGCAAACTAGGGAGGGATTTGATTTTGTGTTTCCTAAAATATAGAAAACTAGGGGAGTACTTTAAAGCAAAAAAGAAGGAAGTGGTTTTTTTAATGTAGAAGAGAAGGGACCATTGAGGGAGTGGATTGTGGGGCCAATGAATAGAGAAAATTTACATTTAGTGTTGAAAAGAAGGGAATGATTGAGATAGAGCAAGGAGTTCATTGATTTCATCAAGCACAATAAGACTCCTGCCACATGCTTAGTCACTATTTGCATTTGAAAGTAAAGGTGACTATAAAAGAGCATGTCTCACACAATGTAAAATTAACCTATTTGACATCTAAGATGTTTGATATGTCTATGCTTGATTGCACTCAAAGATATTGCCTCTTCACCACCATTATCATCCACATTATGTAGGTATTCCAATCCTTGTTCACTATTGGTGATACTTTTTTCCTTCCTACACATGTGTGATCTAAACTAATAGTCCAAAGTAGAAATCCATTGTCTGTAACTATATGATTGCATCACAAAATTTCAATTTGATTTTTTATTACATGAGATGGCATTACATGGATGGAAGGGTTGCGACAATTGAAGAAGACTTACAGAATGACACTGATAATCCTATAAAGATGTTATGCATTTGGTAAGAGGATGATCTCTTAATAATGGTTAGTGTAAGGGTAAATATTTGTTTATGTTAAAATGTGAGTTGACCTACCAAATAAAAATGTAAATATCCCTACTATATATATGTGTTCAAGTATAATGGTTGTGCAAAGTAAATAAGGAATGTGATATGAAACTATGTTAGATTACTAAGTAATAAGTCTTTATAACAATTATGCTAGGTCAATTTTAGAAAAATGAAGCTTACATTGCTTGTCTATAGCCCGCATAGATGATATTGGAGAAGTTTGGCATCATAGCAAACTCTCCAACCATAACTGTGGCCATCACCTTGCTCTAGCACTTCACACTTGATAATTCTAGTGCTCTTTGATATTTCATGGTCTTGCATAATAACGTCAAAGCCCTTGATAAGTTTTTCAATAAATATTTTTTGGTAAAGGAGAACAATGTTAGCCTCTCTCTCTCTCTCTCTCTCTCTCTATCATAGGCTTAAGGAACTTATTACTTTACATTGTTGTGGTATACTTTTGTTGAATTCGCAAGAAAGCATCTCCTTGTTGCAATATAATGTAATATGAAGGTCCAATGAGACCAACATGGCAAGGAATACAAGAAATTTACACAAATACAACTTGAGATAACTTAAAAGAAAGGTGTTAAAGAGTTCCTTACCTTTGATGATATGCCATCATGAGATATTGCACAAGATCCAACTACAATTCTTGTACCAAGGGCACACTTTCAAAAGTGATATTGTCTCTTATATTAGTATTTGAGATAAGAGAGATTCTACTATGAATGTATTCTCTTTCATGACTCACTTGTCTCTTTGTTGCGCCCTAAATCTATTAGATAGTAGCAAGTCAACTTTTTAGGTTTGGGTAGGATGATCTTCTTTGATGATGCATATGTGAGCACAAGTTCAAGGATCTACTCTAAGCATAGAGAGGGATAGCTAGTGGTCATTTCAATGCCACTGCCATAGTTAGAAAAGTCTTACATTGTAATTGTGGTGGTTTACCTTGTTGAAGGACATAATTTGTCAAATATTGTGATGAGTGCTAGCCCTCAAGACTTCTAATTTGAAAGGACAAGATGCAACTCTCACCTATTATTACTACAAAACCCTTAGAAAAAGTGGAGTATTGAATTTATAACACCAATTAACCTAGATGCATTGTGCCCTCAATTACACTACATTATCATGGTAATTAAGGATATGATCAAATGAATCGATGCACAAGCTATATGCATGAATGATGCTTGCACCATGGCTAACTTCTTGCGAGAGCAAGTGATATCATGATTTAGCTACTTGATTGAGTTGGGTAGCAATCAAGGGATACATTTCCTTTTAACACTCTCATTTGACACTTCTTGTCCACATTCCTAATCATTCATTGCTTGCCAAGGGGGCGCACCTATAAAAAATCATCTATATAACTTGCATTCAAAGGATATTAAGAAATACCATTTCTTTACATGTTATAAGGCCATAAAATGACCCCTTTTACTTAACTAAACTTAAGATTTTTTTTTCAAATTATAATAACAAAACTCTTTTGTGAATATAATATTGTAAATTCTACTAAATAAAATACAATTTCCTTTGAACTCATGTGGTATCTTATATGTTCTATAAGGTGGACTCCCCAGGACTACATGTAAGTCATGTCTCTATTATCCTCAAGCCAATGTCCAAGAAAAGTTCACAAATAGCATCTTGATGGATGTCCTAGCCAAAACCATCCACTTTGCAATCAAACTAGGATAAAAAAATTATGGCAACTTTGTGGGGTCTATTGAACACCTTACAAGACAAGTACAAACATTGTTTCATCTCACCTATGGCACAAATGTTGTTTGCCAATAAGAATTCTTGATTCCTAGTCTACACATTACAATGCAAGAACTTTGGGAAGGCACAAAATTTTTGACCAATTTCCCTATAGAATTGGAGTATCTAATCAAAACCCACCTCTTGGTAACACATGCCCTCCTTGCTAAAAAGGCCCAATGCAAGGCATGGATTGACAAGCCTATACAACAATAGTTGTTTGATAAAGGTGGCTTAGTGCTTTTGTACTCAATACAATGCAATAAGTAGAAGCTGAAACTTAAAGGCCTAGGACCATATCGAGTCTACACGATTAACATGATTGGCAATGTAGAATTGGAAATCTTGGAGGGGAAAAGTATTGGACATTTCAATGGCAGTTAAGACTACCCTTAGGTCAATACCTCCTTAAGTCTCCCATGCATATTCTTGTCAGCATGGTTGTGATAATAAGGTAAACATGATATGCACAACTTGTTTAGAACATTGAGTGTAATTGATAGACTCAATCAAGCATAGCTCAAATTTCCTCTTCTTTTAAGGTAAGAGCTATTTCACCTACCTTTCTAGACTCAAAGGATGATCCTATTGTTCCTCTTGCCTACCTTTGAGTCATGCTAGTTGCTACACAATAAGTTAACATTGATACCTTGATAGACAAAGGATCCAACTTTAATATGCTTCCTTTCTATGTCTAGGTGCAACTAGGCCAACCAACTCTAACCCAACCAATACCAAGTTGAATCCATATGACAAAGTGTAAGTTATTGCTTACAATATATATTGAAAGCATCTTGATTCTCTTCTCTGGTCTCCTAGATCACGATTATGTGGGAAATGGACTACTCTTGGGATGATAATTTAAGTATCAAGTTCAATGCAATGCTGCCAACTACATTAAAAAACACATTTATTTGTAGACATTGCTATAGGGAAAGTGAAAGTGATTTTTCCACCCCTAAACCCATATGAAAGCACATTGGTTAGTCCACAAAAACTTCTCCCAAGAAACTTGATCAAACACAATGGGTAACTATAATGCCACATAGTACTAGAGATGAACTTCCAAAGGCTTCATCATCGCAAAGGAAACCACTAGATGTAGAAGGTTCTCTCTTATATTTAGAATACCATTTAGATGGGTACCATGAAAACTTCTATAGTCATAGGGATACTATGACGAAAATCAATATATTTGGATTTCCACATGTGCAAAGCCACATTCTACTCCTAAACCTTCACTTAAGGCATCTCTTGAGCAATCGAGAGAAAAAACATAGCTCTTGAGAAATCACTCATTCATGAGACAACTAACCTCACCAAATTTGATCTTCCATCTTCACTTGAGCATACTACTTCCAATTCCCATCAAGAGACAGTAACATCACCAATAGTAGTATCCATTGCTACTGCTTCATTGAATTGTGAGTTGGGACGGGCCATGTAGGATAAGCCTCAATGTGATTTGAGAGATGCTATTTACACTTATTGGAAAAATAGTTCCATTGCTCCTACACCTCCTCTTGCTATTTTTTAGTCATTGTTACTCTCTTAGTAGCATGGCTATTGAGTTGGCAGAAAAGAGTGATTTTCTTGAATCTACTCTAACTCAACTCTATGTTCAACACTTTTGCTAAGCCATTTGTGATAATTGATATGGGGCTTGCCAATGATGCTATGATTTAGCTTGCTTCAAAATGGAAACCCACTTGGAAAGAGAATGAGCATCTTGTTCACAAAAGCACCCTCATCCAAAATGAGTTTTTACAAACCTACAATTAGAGGCAAACATAGTCACATTGACTTACTTCATCATACATCTTTGTTATAAGAAATGATGACCAATCAAAAATTGTGGAGTTGAAAGTGAGATGCAATACTTCCAAGAGAATTATTAAGAAGATGCTATGGTCATTGACTAGTTGCCTCATGATGCCTTAAGTTTGCTTATGTCACTAGTTGCCTCATGATGATTGTTGAGAAACACTACACAATCAATGCTCTCTTCAAATGAATCCCACCTATCATGCAATCGTCTCTCTCCACTCCTTAATTTTGGCTAGAAACTTGGGTGCACCAATCAACTGGCAATACCATCCACTATACAACAAATTATGATAGAGGAGGAGTCACATATTTCTAGCCACTTTTGCAAACCCTTTTTTACTCAATACTCTAACTACTTACCTATGTGGATTGGCCACTTGACCAATTGACTTAGATACTTGTTGATTTCAAGTATAATCTCAACTTGTATGACTAGCGGCTCGCTAAAGTGGCACTTAAATTTTATTCGTAAAAGCTAAAGGTAAAGGAAAAAAAGGAATGAATTATATTTTTCCATATAATTTATTTTTGTGATACATGCAGATTGTCCTCTCTTAGACCTTGCATTTTTGTAATTGTTCCAACTCTAATCCCTATCTAGATCAAGGACCCATGTAACAAAGACAAAATTATATTCACCATTGAGGAGTGGTACGAGTTCAAATTTCAAGTCAAAATGTGGGAGTGGGACACCTAAAATTTTTGCAGCTCTCAAAATTACAAAACATATTGAGTATAGATACCATATGACCAGAGAAATAGTGGCAAAATGAGGACTAGAAAAATATGCCAAGGTTGTATGTCCACCACTACACCTCATCACATGTTAGGAGCTCATTAGAAATTATGAAGCAAACATTAGGTTCATCATGTTGGTATACAAGACAAAAAATGAGCAACAATACAAGTAGGGACTTAGAAAGATATAGCCTCAATAAAAGAGACATTGGGAATCCAAATGGGCTCAAGAAAATATGAAAAACTGCTATGAAAACCCCATGTGACAAAAATATGGGATGCCATGGTAGATATAAACCAAGATGAGCTATCGTTTGCATCCATACCAAAGGAGGAATTGAGAATCATAGCACAAATCTTCCCCCACTTGTTTATATACAATAAACCCACCATTCGCATGGCAAGGCTACCAAAGGGATTCTGGAACATGTAATGTCAAGTGACATTGTGGAACAAGACTTGAACGACTTTTGGTTAGAATGCATATATGAATTTGTCAGCTTAGCTCACATTGTTCTATAGAAGTCCCTATGTCCCAAGCTTATGGCCTAAAATCTATGGGATTATGTTTATACATGTCTCTTCTTGATATCACGTGGAAAAGCTAACTAGGATCATAAGTAAGAAGATCCATGAAGAAATCAAAGATAGAAACTAGAAGACATGTGATGCTCATATACATTATGCCTTAAGCAAATATACATATCAGAAGAGTCCATATGGATAACCCTAAATCAACTATGCCTCTTCTATGATCCAAGTTCTACTTCAATATCGGCTCCACCTCCCTTGTGTCATCTATTCAAGATGTAGAGGGAGAGATAGACAAGGAGTGAGTCAATATCACAAAGTAGAAAACTCTGTATGTTCTTCATTATTCATTATACTCAAGTAACACACCAAAGCCAAAGTACACTAACCATAGTGTAAATATCTAACCTAGTAGCTAACTCTAGCTAGGTCATCTTGACTCATTTATTAGCATACACGAAGTATAGCTAACCTATAGCTGTAAGAGTCAGCTGAGCTTGATCTTGTAACACTCCCCCTCAAGCTCAAGTCACCTTTTGTATCCTAGTAGCAACCTAAAATGAGTAAACTTATCTCTACTAAGTGGTTTGGTAAAGATGTCCACTACCTAGTCTTCTATATTCACATGGATCAGATTTGTCTTGCCTCCAAGTACCATTTTCCTAATGAAATGGTAATGCACTTCTATGTGCTTCGATCTTGCATGATAATTAGGATTATTGGCAAGAAGCACACTGCTCATGTGGTCATAGTATAGCTTGAGTGGTTTATCCACACATACACCCAAGTCATCCAACATCTTAACAAGCCAAATAGCTTTGCATGTAGCTAAGGTTACACATCTATATTCTGCTTAAGTACTTGAGAGAGCCACAGTGGGTTGCTTTTTACTACTCTAGCTAATCATGCTCTTGCGAAGTCCAAATGCATACTCACTTGTCAATCTTCTATTGTAAGCGCATTGAGCCCAATCTACATCATTGTAACTTGTCAGCTTAAGAGTCTTACCATACTCATAGCATAGCCCATAGCGTAATGTAGTCTTCACATACCTCATAATCCTTCTCACTATGTCTAAATGAGGTTTCCTTGGTTGTTGCATGAATTGACTAATCAACCCAACTGATTAACTGAGATCTGGTCTAGTGATGGTAAGATAAATCAATTTCCCAACCATGTATCTGTACATGGTTGCATTCTCAATCTCATTTCCTACATCAACTCTCAACTTGACAGTCTTTTCCAATGGAGTATCCATGGGCTTGCACTCCAACATACCATACTTCTCCATCATATTACATGCATATTGCTTTTGTAACATCTAGATTCCTTGAGGTGTGCATATGAATTCAATTCCAAGGAAACATTTCAGCTCTCCTAGATCTTTGATTTGAAACTCCTTTTGCAACATAGACTTGATCTCTTTAATCCCATGTGAATCATCACCTGTAATGACCAAGTCATCTACATACAATATTAAAATCACATAGCCTTTCTCTGTCTTATTGGTAAACAAGCTATGATATGATGTGCCAACTTGAAACTCGAGACTCTATAAGTATGAGTTGATTTTTGCATTCCATGCATGTGGTGCATGTTTTAATCCATATAATGCTTTCTTCAGTCTACAAACATAAGATGGATATTCAGAATGTACACATGCTTCTGATTGATCCATGTAGACTTCTTCCATCAAATCACCATTTGGAAAAGCATTCTTTACGTCCATCTAATATAAGTTCCAAACCTTGGATGATACAGCTAATGTAATGATAGTCTGTACAGTTGCCATCTTTGCAATAGGACTAAAAGTCTCTTCATAGTCTAGCCCATACTATTGAGCATAACCCTTCACAACTAACTTGGCTTTGTATCTCTCAAGTGAGCCATCTAAGTTGCATTTGACTTTAGAAAGCCACTTGCACCCAATAGACATCTTGCCTTTACGTAGCTGAACCAAATCCCAAGTTTGATTTTCTATCATAGCACCATACTTTTAATCCATGGTTTTATACAAATTCTCATATTTGAGTGCTTTTGCAAATGATATGGGCTCTCTGTAACTCATAACTTTTGTCATGTATGCATAGCGCTTAGTTGATTATCCACTGTAAGTAAAATTTTCAATTGGTTTTTTTTCTCACTGATCTCCATAGCTGTGGTGCATAATGTGATTCTGCTCTCTCATGAGGTGCTACATACCTATGCTTAATAATGGGTGTAACAATTGCAAGTATTCCAAACTCACTGCCCAAACTATCAGTGGAATCATATCCCAATATCAAGAGACCTATTACATCATCCAATGTCTTATCTTTTCCTTTATCCATGTCCAATCTCCCCCTCATTGATGTATACATGTTAGTGGATTGAGATCCATGATTGCATAGTCTACTTGTCCCGGGACCCACATTAGTAGATACATCATGTGTAAGTCTAGTAGCAATAGTCGTATATTGTATTCCATTTTTAGCATATGTACTTTGTGAAGAGTCATCATGAACTGTTACTAACTTGGCACCATACTTGGATGCTAGCTCATCAAATACCACATCACATCTGATCAAAGTGTCATGAGTAGATGGAACATAACACTTATAATCTTTTTGTTCATGTAAGTAACCAATAAAAAGAGCCTTCACAGCTTTTGGATCAAGCTTCTTCCGTTTCTCATCAGGTACATGGTCATATGCAACACTACCAAATACTTTCAAGTGTCTAATGTCAGGCTTATATCCACCATAAAGCTACTCATATGGTGTCTTCTCATGTATACTAGCTGTGGGTGTCTGATTCATGACATAAATATTAGTAAAAAGTGCTTCAACCTAGTAGGAAAGAGGTATATCTTTCTCATTCAATATTGCCCTGGTTACTTTCATAATAACCCTGTTTTTCCTTTCAATCACTTAGTTTTTCTGAGGAGTATAATTGCATCTCAATTGCTTCTAATTCCATGCTTAGATAAGTATATATCAAACTCATTTGCTATAGATTCACTGCCACCATTAGACTGTATATGTGAGACATAATAGTTGAACTCTTTCTCAACATGAGATTTGAAATCCATAAAGCTGTCAAGAACCTCATCTTCATGTTTTAGAATGTATATCCAAGTATACAAATTAAAATCATCCACAAAAGTCACATAATACCTAGACTCTCCAAGATATACATTATGTGTGGGTCCCCATACATTCTAATGAATAAGCTGCAAGGTTCTACTACTATTCTATGTATGTCTAACAAATGGAAAGCGGGCTTGTTTGACAAATTGATAAGTTGAACGTATATGTCCCACATTGCTAAAAATACTTCAAAAAAGGCACTTTTTGTTAACCACAAGATTAAGGAAAGGGCCAAAGAGAGTTTGCCATGTGTGCCAGCATATGGTATTTTTTGTCTCCTTTTTTGGAGATTATAGAGTCCACTTCATGATTCTCTCGTTTGACATGTTTTGGTAGTCTCGAAGTCCTTATGTACTTATAAAATCAGACAAATGACATGATAAAATGTTATGAAGCTAACATCAAGAGCTTTTGGCGCCCAATATATTTTCATTAGGCTTCTTAATATTCCTTTTTAGTTCATTCTCCTTTCTCGGTGAGCTTCTTTCTCTGTGAATTCAATCTAAGTATGACATCCAGAAGGCGCCCTTCTCATTTAGTAAACTCCTATAGTGTTTATAGCCAAGGAGCTGACGGAAATTGGGAGCCCAAAACCTTTTGCATAAATGATTGGGTTACCATGCTACCCTCTTGCAAGGGCTCTCACAAGGTGAAAAGAAAAAAACAAGAGGATATAAAACATCACTAGAAGGGACATATCATTGCTTTCAAAATTATGCATGAAGGGTGGTTTATCAAAGTGCAACATGTTTACATGGCCAAGGATATGTACTTACCTCCAAATGAACGTGTTTGCCAATAGACACATTGTAAGTCTTGAGTTGATAACATATGCGATATTTTTTCATTTAAGAAAATACTAATATCGAATTCTAAGTTTGTAGATATATTTCCATCAACAATTATTGAATGTAAACTTGTGGAGAGCTTAAGTGGAACCTTCCATGCGATTTATAAGGTGTTTGCAGACATTATCTATGCTGATGAGACTATTGATTCTTTAAGTGAAATAAAAGTTTTTGTATATTATGCACGTTATATGTGGTTCTCTCTAGAGAAGGTACATATGGACATATCGAGGATTTGCCATTGCCAAGTCTCTCATCTCTAAATTGGCAGATTCCTATTAAGGCAATGATGCACAAAAATATGTCAAGATATTCAAAAGTTCATGATAGCAAGAAGGATCTCAAGAAGAATACACCTCTCATGGTTTATACCCTTGCATATCTTTGTGGCCTGCTTTAAAATAGCAAATTTACAAAGGACAAAGGTATCTTGGTTTAGTAAAAATTTTGCAGAAGAGGAGATAACATTATAGGAAGGCTTTGGAAATCTAGAGAGTATGACCATAAGGGATACCATGAGGTGTATTGTATGTCCCCAATCCTTGTCTTTGTGTTATTACATCACATGGCAAACTCTTGCTTTGGGCTTCGATTATAGGAGATACAAACTTAAACTAGGCATTGGATTCCCTTGGATTCTAATATAGATTGCATGCCCTTCAAACTTAAGGTGCAAGTTGTAGCACATGAAGAAGAAAAGGAGGCAAATGTCACTTCCAATAGGAGTCTTAAAGATATAAGGGATACCTTGGAGTTGCTAGACAATCATCCAGTGGATATAAGTTCAAAGTAAATGGTAAAAAAATTGGGAAAAGAGCTGAATGATCTTTCTCTTGTATGGGTTGCTTGCCTCCCACAATTGTAAGTTTTGAGCCATGAATATGAAAATATTGATTATATTTACATAAGATAAAAAGCTTTTCATTGAATCAAGGGTTACAAAATTGAAGTGAAAATATATAAGGATGCAAAATAACAATGGCAATTTCTTCTAGTTTTTGTTTGCATCTATTTATCTTCTTTTGGCTTTATAACTTCTTTGTTGGTTTTTGCAAAGGTATCTAATTTCCTTATATGGATTTTTTCTTTGGTTGTTGGAAGAATTTGACTTGACAAGGGGCCTCTTCTCTTCACGTTGACCGGGAGATGGATGACACTCCATAGGAGAAAGTGTTTGCATTTCTTTTTTTTTTTTGGACTTCACCTTACTAGTCTTTCCAGATGACTTGCCCTTTCCCTTGCCCTTGCCCTTACTCTTAGTTGAGGATTTTTGTGGAGGGGAGTGGGAGTCGACTGGTGTGATTGCCCTATCCAAAATCAACTCAATACATTGCTCCCTTATCCACCACATGTATGAATTGGGGTAATCTTGGCAGTGCGAGAAAAAATGTAATAAGTTGGAAAACTCAAAGATGGGTTCCTCAAAAAACAAATAATGTGAAAAATACTTACATTAACCCCATCTATCTTGAGTATCTTTGAATCTATTGTCCTGCAAACATTTGAAATCACTCTCTATCCACAAGAATGCGCATCACTTTGCAAGGGTACTTCTTGTTGGAGAAAGCTATATGGTTTTTGAGGATTAACAATATCCTCATATGTGGTGTCCAAAAATGTAGGCACAAGCTTGCTAGCATTGCAAATGGAAACATGCTATTAAAATAGACAATCAAATAAAATAAACAATAAACCAAAAAGCAAGTAATATTCTATTCAACACACATTTTTGCTTGGCCATGGATACCACTAAGAGAGTTCATGAGGATAATTTCTCTAATGAGTACATCAATATATATGAGACTCCAATGTCCTCTACAAAGTGAAATATTAGTAAGAAATGAATACAATAAAGAAGTATACATTAACCCCTTTGTAAAATTGCATACCTTTCAACGTAAGGAAAAGAAATATGGTAGTTTGTGATTGAATCAAATGTTTTGAAAAAAAATTCTATGTTTGAACCAGATCTCTAAAACAATTCCATTGATAACAGTGGATTAACAAAAAATATACTTTTAGAGATTTCTTGGTTGAGAGAAGTAATCAATGTCCTAAAACCAATAGAAAAAACAAAGGAGTGTTATTTGCAATGAACAACATTATCATTCCATACACTAAAAATTTTGAGAGTCAAAATGCCTTACCTTATGCAACAAAAGACTATAGAATCAAACAATTGAATATCTTTTTTAACAAGCATGGACTTGCCCTCAGGAGATATACTAAGATAGTCCTCTTCCACATAAGTGCAAGAAACATTGACAACCATTTTTCCATATACCTCCCCCATTCTCTTCAAATTGATAGGGTTAAGGACAATGATTTTCCTCCTGCATACTTCATCCTTAGACTCTATAGCCTCTTGTGGTTTTTCTTGTTGGACAAACACTTGTTGGGACACGGTCTTTGTTGGGTATAAATGTGTCACCTCCTCCATCATTGGCCCTTTCTCTCTCAGACTCTATAGCCTCTTGTGGTTTTTCTTATTGGATAAACACTTGTTGGGACACAATCTTTGTTAGCTATAAATGTGTCACCTCCTCGATCATTGGCCCTTTCTCTCCTAGAAAATTTCGGTAGAATGTTAAGGATCTCAAAGGCTTTTTTATCAATAGTAGGCAATGGGCTCAATACCTTGTCGAACCTATACTTGATTCTCCTAACCATACTAAAGTCTTTATTCATCAAAGTCACCCTATGAGCATGAGCATCATCAATGTAAGTATCATTCATAAAGTTAATAACAAAGTCTTCAACTGCCTCTTGAAGACAAAGAATGGCTGCAAGCTTCCATTTCTTTTGCATGCTAGTTTCAGTGGGACCCCCTTGATAATCTATTAGAAATGTCCTTGACAGTTTTGATAAAAGCTATCTTTGGAATAACATGCTGTGTAGCTCTTTGTGCCTTCCTTATCTCACTAAAACACATCTGAAAATAATAAAATCTAGACATTCTCTTTCTCTTAGTCTTGGAAGGCTCTCTTCCATGAGTAGAAGAGGGTCGAGGCTGCTTTGTTTGCTGAATAGGTGCTCTAGGGGAGGTTAGAAACTTGGCAGTTGTAGGAGAGGTCTGTCCGGCAAGGTCACTGGGTTGGTTGTCAAAAAAATGGAGCTTTCCATGGGTAGGGGGAGAACACACAATCTCTGCACTAGATTGCTTTGATTGCATGGCAGGAGATTGAGGGAAAGCAAGGGTAGGAGGGATCTCAAGAGGAAAAGATTGAGGAACCACTGATGGCCTTGGCTCTTCCTCACTATCCCTGTTGTTTATATACTTCCTTGTACCTTGCTTTGTCCTTGCCATCACCTACTAGAAAATGGCATGTAGACTAATCAAAATGGTAGGTACACTAATAAAAAGTTTGAAACACAGGTAAGATACGATGTGAGAGTATAAATATGTAATCTTTGAATAGACCTATTCACAATGTATCTGCGACATCAAAGAGGTGTACAAGCAACTTCAGATATACAACGCAAAAGGATGAAAGTGCAAGATCACACATAATATACTTGCACCGTATCTGCAAAGGCACAGGGAAGGAACTACAAATATGAATGAACAATGATGAACGACCAAGTGAATATACAGTGTGAAAGTAGCAAACCGCGAGATCGCACATGACATAGTTGCATCGTATTTGCAACTGCATAGGGGCGAGAAATGAACTATAGTTGCACACAAGGGTGAATAATGAACTGTAGATATGGAATGAATAGAGAAAATCGTGAGATCACTGATGACCTTTTTACGTCGTATTGTGTAGTGTTGTAGATATGGTGTGAAAGGAGAAAATTGAGATAATGTAAACAACCTATTTGTGCCATATTGTTTAGATTACCTTTGGCTTGGATCCTGGAAAGCAGAGCGTTATTAGCCTTCTAACTGTCAAGAATCACGTGGTGGGGGGAGTTGCTCAAGATGCTGCGCCGAACACACACAGAATGCACAAGGAGAAGCTCACTCAAGAGACAAGAAGAGAGATGGAGGCCAAAACGTTTTCTTGCTGGTTTCTTCTTCTTCTTCCACACTCTTTACAATGTACACAAAGTATAGATAAGATGCAACATAAAGGAAAGTGGCCTACTAAGTCAAACAATGCATAACCGACTACACTAGTCGATTGGCGCTATAACTATGCCAGCTGTAAATAGGTGTAACAACCTGAATATAATAAGTAATGAGTCAGTGGCCATGTGTGAGTCATAATGACCACCGATGTGCTAAGTGTAGACGTGTGGACCCATCTAACTAGGCGGTCCATCATCAATGTCCGCATGTATTGAGCTTGTCATCTCAAGACTCCCCCTCAAGCTCAACTGCATCTCTACAACTCCAAGTAAGCTTCAAAAATTTTGAAGCTTCTCTGTATCCAATGCCTTTGTGAAGATGTCAGCTATCTGATCCTATGTGCTGACATACACCAAGTCAGTCTCACCTGCTAGTACCTTCTCTCTCACAAAGTGGTAGTGTACCTCAATATGTTTTGTCCTGGCATGGAGCACAGGGTTTCTAGCCAACTGTATACTGCTCATGTTGTCACAATAAATGACAACTGGACCTTCCACCTGCACATCCAAATCAGCCAATAACTTTTGCAACCATACTACCTCACATGTTGCAACAGCAGCACCTCTATACTCAGCCTCTGTACTCGACAAAGCAATTGTAGATTGCTTTTTGCTACTCCAAGCAACTGCTGTACTACCAAGAGAAAACATGTATCTGCTGGTAGATCTTCTATCAGACATACTACCAGCCCAATCTGCATCTGTGTATCCAAACACCTGTACATCTGTACCTGCCTCATAGAAAAGTCCATAATGTAATGTGGACTTCACATATCTCAATATGCGTCTGACTGCATCCAAATGTGGCTTTCTAGGTACTTGCATAAACTGACTCACAAGACCAACAACGTAGCTCAAGTCTGGCCTTGTAATGGTCATGTAGATCAAACTCCCCACTATCCTCTTGAACATAGTAGGGTCTTCTATCTCATCCCCAACATCAGCACTCAACTTTACATTCTGCTCCAATGGGACTAAAAGTGGTTTGCATGTTGTCATACCATACTTGGACAACATATTCAAGCCATACTGTCTTTGGGACAGCCATATACCATCATCACATCTGATCACCTCAATGCCAAGGAAGTATCTTAGCTCACCTAAATCCTTCATCTCAAACTTCTTCTTCAAAGAATCCTTGACTTCAGCAATCCCACTATCACTAATCAAGTGATCCACATAGATGACCATGATGACCAAACCTGTATCTCCCTTTCTCACATAAAGTGAGTGATCAGCATCAGAAACATAAAAGCCAATATTGACAAGATACTCTTTGATCTTGTCAGACCATGCTCTAGGTGCTTGCTTGAGCCCATAGAGTGCCTTCTTCAACTTGCACACATACGTGGGATGCTCTAAATCTTCATAACCTGCTGGCTGATCCATATACACTTCTTCCTGCAAATCACCATGCAAGAAGGCATTCTTCACATCCATTTGTTGCAACCTCCAACCTTTGGCTGCTGCCAAAGCAATCACACATCTGACAGTTGCCATCCTAGCAACTGGATGAAGGTTTCATCATAATCTATGCCATATGTCTGGGCATAGCCTTTTGCAACTAGCCTAGCTTTGTACCTGCTAATAGAACCATCTGCATTGTGCTTAATCTTATAAACCCATTTACATCCAATGGCTTTCTTGCCCTTCGGCAATGATACTAGATCCCAAGTCTTATTGGCCTCTAATGCAGCCATCTCCTCATCCATTGCTGCATCCCAATGAGCATGACCAACAGCCTCCTCAAAACATGTGGGCTCAACATCCTCAACTAGTTTCACCATATAAGCATAATGGTGAGCTGCATAACCTTCAAAACCAAATCTTTTAACAGGGTATTTGACCTTGCTAGATCTGCGTGTCATTGGATCACTCAATGGAGTCTTTGCATTAACGCGTGCTCTCTGCACACCTGGAGTCCCCATTGAAGGAATGCCAAGCTCATCATCCAAGCTCTCTGAGCCACTAGAATCTCCATCAAGAACTGCATCAATGCCTTCTGACACTTTATTCTTTCCTTTGTCTTTACCTGTAGTGCTACTAGATGCACCTGAAGATGTAGAGGTACTCCTTAGTCTCCCAGACCAAGGACTACTAGATGATGTCTCTGGTCCACTAAGAGTCCGCGATTCTTGCTTTTCATCCTGCACATGAGTGTCATGATCATCATCATCATTCAATGCATCACCACTAGATGCATACCAACTGCTCATTTCATCAAAGATGACATCCCTGCTCACTCTGAACTTACATGTGGCAGGGTTATAACAATGATACCCTTTTTGCTCTAAAGAATATCCAATAAAGACACACTTTTCAGCCTTTGGATCTAGTTTCTTTCGCAACTCATCTGGCACATGAACATACGCAATGCAGCCAAACACTTTCAAGTGTGAAACATCAAGCTTCTTACCTGTAAAACATTCTTCGAGGGTCATACCATGAAATGTAGCTATGGGAGTTCTGTTCATAATATAAATAGCAGTATGAACAGCCTCAGATAAAAAATGCTTAGGCATATTCTTTTCAGCCATCAAGGCACGTGCAACTTCTGCAATATGCCTGTTTTTCCTTTCTGCAACCCCATTTTGCTGTGGGGTATACCTGCATGTGAACCATCTCTTTATCCCATGAGACCTCAGAAAACCACTGAACTCATTTGAGAGGTACTCTCCCCCTCCATCTGATCTCAAGCACTTTACTTTCAAGCCTGTTTCTCTTTCAACTGCAGCCTTGAAGGTTCTAAAGTGCTCAAATGCTTCACTCTTTTCCTTCATAAAATATACCCACAGCTTTCTAGAACAATCATCAATGAATGTGACAAAGTATGAACTGCCTCCAAGAGATACATTTTGTGTAGGCCCCCAAATGTCCGTATGCACAATGTCAATGATATTTCTGCTTACATCTCTGTCATGTGAAAAGGGTTGTCTTGCCTGCTTACCAAACTGACATGCTTCGCATACCTTATGAAATTCTACAACTTTAAATGTAGGCAAATCTATAACCAACCCTTTGGACTGCATTAATTTCAGCCTTTGTACATTTGCATGTCCAATGCATTTGTGCCAAATTTCAATGTCTGCAACAACACCTTTTCCTTTGGCATACATAGCAGCATTCATAGTAGGAATTCCAGCATCTAGAGTAAACATACGTCCAACTCTACTTCCCTTTGCTACCAACCTGCACTTGTCATTAAAGTCTTCTACAAAGCAGCCCTTTGCATTAAATCTGACTTGCAACCCTTGCTCTACCATTTGATCGACTGACACCAAGTTCTTTGTAATAGATGGCACATGTAGTACATCTGAAAGACTCTTTGTCTTACCATCATGCAAGGACAAGGGAACTTTTTCAATGTGTGAAATTGGGTGGCATGAGTCATCACCCGTCTGCACATAACCTGCATTCTGCAAATCTTGCATCTCTCCAAACCATTCTGCATGGCTGGTCATATGATTGGATGCACTTGAATCAACATACCAAACATCTTCATGTGTTCCCTTTCCTGTAACAGCATTTAGCATATGCTGCATAATGAACAAACGTTCATTTTTGTCTTCATTCTGTCGTGAAGACGATGCATAGTTTCCTTGCTGCAACTTACCACTGCGGATATCATCTTTCTTAGCATAACATTGGGCTGCAATATGACTTGTTTTGCCACAGTAGTGGCACACAATACTAGAGTTGTTAGAACCTCTGTTCTGCCATCCACCTCTTCCTCTAAAGCTCCCCCTGCCTCTAAAGTTACCACGACCTCTTGAAACCTGCATATTGCCAAATTGCTGATTCAATCTGTTTTGCTGGTTGTCACTACCACGTCCTGTACCACGGCCTCTTGAAGAGAACCTGCCACGTCCCCTTCCTGAACTGGAGTAGAAAGCCTGGACCTGCTCACCACTTCTTTCAGATGTCTCACTTTGCATGTTGATTTCTTCAGTGATCATTAGAGAGACCAACTCATCAAAATTTGGGAATGGCTTTCTAACATATACGGAAGTTACAAAAGACTTCCAAGCCTTTTCATTGTTAAGTCCACCCAAGGTTGACGACACCAAATCATCATCATCGGGCATTGCATCAATCGCTGCCAATGCATCTGCAATGCTCCTTACCTTCAATGCATACTCATTGATAGACATCTTCCCTTTCTTCAATGTATTCAACTCTTGCTTGAGTTGAATCTTTCGTGCATTTGTATTTACAAAAAACATACTTTCAAGTATGGTCCAAGCTGCATATGCATTCTCTGCATTTCTAATGTGTCCCAGCATATTATTGTCAATTACTGCAGACAACCAATACATGACCTTCTTGTCTTTTGCATTCCATTCCTTTCGTGCCTTTGTCTCTTCTGCAGTTGGAGGATCACTCACCTCCGGCTCCTTTTCTTCACCTGAAACAAACTCGTAGAGGCCTTTTCCAATAAGGAAGTTCGTGACACGAAACTTCCATGATGGGTAGTTTTTCTTGTCGAGCTTCTCAATGATGGGGCTTCCACTGTTCTCTGCCATTATCACAAAATTAATACCAACAGCAAGCAAATCTTCTGCAACCCTCGATCTGTAGTGCACAGTAATACACTAGACAGCCTTTTTCACTATCTGCTCAACAATACATGCAATCTGCAACCTGTTTGCAGATAAACCTTGTGTTTACTCACTAGTAAACACCTTTGAACTTACAGATCTGAAATCTGTAACCTGCGTACCACGTTCGGTCAATACAGTCGAAGTCACAGTGTACCCTGAAACTGCTGTTTGGAACCTTGTAGCTCTAAAACGGGCCCTGAAACGGCCTCAGATGCCCAAAATAACTGCAGCAAAGCCCTAAAGGACATATTCGCAGAATACACAGTGCTCTTTGCGCACACCAAATCTCACTGCAATCTGAGATTTTTGCTTTGCCCTGCTTCTGGTGCCTCCATAGGCACTATCCAAGAGAAGGAGTGAAAGAATGGGAGAGATTCTTACCTGTGGCTTGCTTGCTCGAACCTTGCTTCTTCTCCTTCACTTTAGCCTTCGAAATCAGCCTCTCTCAGTGGCGCGGCTCTGATACCATGTCAAGAATCGCGTGGTGGGAGGAGTTGCTCAAGATGCTGCGCCGAACACACACAGAATGCACAAGGAGAAGCTCACTCAAGAGACAAGAAGAGAGATGGAGGCCAAAACGTTTTCTTGCTGGTTTCTTCTTCTTCTTCTACACTCTTTACAATGTACACAATGTATAGATAAGATGCAACATAAAGGAAAGTGGCCTACTAAGTCAAACAATGCATAACCGATTACACTAGTCGACTGGCGCTATAACTATGCCAGCTGTAAATAGGTGTAACAACCTGAATATAATAAGTAATGAGTCAGTGGCCATGTGTGAGTCATAATGACCACCGATGTGCTAAGTGTAGACATGTGGACCCATCTAACCAGGCGGTCCATCATCAATGTCCGCATGTGTTGAGCTTGTCATCTCAACACTAACTAGGCTAACCGATACACCATGATGGTGGAAGAGTGTTGGTAGTGCAAGAGGTCCCTCACTCCGTATTGTTGTTCACATTGTATTGTTGTTTGCAAGTAAGCAAACGTAAAAGAAAAGTAGATAATGTGTGAAAGAAAAGAGAGTCAATCGGGGAGGGCTTGTTGTTTGTGTCGTGTTGTGGATGTAAAAAATAAGCCACCTAAGCCATCATCAATCTTTTATACTTGTGTGGTAGGCAACACGTGGCACTGTATAACTGACTAGGGTTTGCCATGAGCATCCACATGGTTGTCGACGTGGAAAACATCTCTCATTGTCTATAAATATGTATACCAAGCATTTTTAGCAAATTGTCCAACTTAGCTAGTTTTCAGCTCCTCTTACTATTCTCGGTGCAATCTCATCAATTGTGTAAATCACAATACGAAATCGAGGATTGGTAGTTGTCAATCGATAGCATTTGTTTTTGTGCTGTGTTAGAACTCAATGATATGGAGTGAGAAGCGTTTTTCCATCTGGTCAGCTCTGTCTATTCGCACAGTATTATACACCCTATGATACGAAGCAAGTAGGCATTCTGCTTGTGATTAGGTTCATCTTTTCGTGCCGTATCGTGCATCCTACAATACAAAGCGAGCATGCATTCGTCGTGTGGTCATGTGCGTCTTTTGTGCTATACTGTGCATCCTTCCATGTTTGAACCAAAAGATATTATAGGCTCCCAAGAGGTGGTCACCCCAAAGAGGAAAATAAGAAGTTTGTCTTCAGGGTCAAGGGCCTCTGGTTGTCTTGTCTTTACCTTTGAAATTCCCACAGCTTCTTCCTCTTGCTTAGCAGCAAGTGTGGGAATGCCTAGGAAGTGTCTAGTCAAAGGCAAGTCACCATTGAGGGTTCTTGGACTATCTCAATCAGATCACATAGGTTTCTCCCTCAGAAAGGCTCCTAGACTTTCTTTTTTAGAATGGAATGAAGTTATCTTACTATGGAATTGCAAAGGATATTTTCAACCCTAATTGGGATATTGACCATGTCTTGAATTCTTACAAAAAGTTTTTTGTGGAGTTTACTGAGTTTAAAAGTCTCGTATTTTTTGTGGTTGAAAAGGATGTAAAGGAATATGTTCATATACCTATTGGGAGCTCACCTTCAGAGAAGGCTTTGTTTTCAAGGAAGTATACATCTCATTCTCTTGATAGGTTTTGTGCACCAGATTTGTTTTGATTTGCTCATTCTAGGAAATGCAGGCTTATGTCAAAAGTAGCTACATTCATTGCATATACTCTTATTAAATATCCTGTCAAATCTGATGAACAATAATTTGAGGAACCAAAATGTTCTCGCTCATTAGGGCCAAAAACACTTCAAAAAAGGCACTTGTAAGAAAATGATTAAGTTGCTAATTAGTTGAGATTTTGGAAGAATGAAAATGCCAAATTTGGTTGCTCAGATGTGATTAATGAGAGAATATTGAATTCATCAAAGAGCTGAGCCATTAATTGTCCCTCAAATTTAATTTATGTCAGTGTTACCTTTTCGACTGTTTTTTGTCTTGGAACTTAGGAAAATTTGTATTTTTGAGAAATGTCCACCTATATCGCGATTTGTCTACTCCCACGTCTTCTTTTCACATGCTCTTTCTCCATTCTCTTTCGCCATTCTCTTTCTCCATTCTCTTTTGCCATTCTCTTCTTTGTGCTCACTTTCTTATCACTGCGATCGTTGATCTACTAAAATGTTTAGCAACACCTCTGCAACAAATGATACAAATGCGAGCACATGCAAATACAAACTTACCATCCAACTAGATCTAATTTATTCATATTGGAGAAGTATACATCGTCGAGTACTAACAGATGAGATGAAGGCCAACAGATTGCGAACTCAAGGAAAGAAACATATAGATTTGTGGGTAGATGGAAATATTTATCCAAAGGATCCTTCAACAAGTAAACCTCCTAATTTTTTTAATATTCATGACTACGTGAGATATGTTGGGGAAGGTTATAATGGGATGTTTGGGTATTGTAAAAGCTGACACTCTGCATCTTACACATACATGGCTCAGATAAATGAAATGAGAAAAGCATTATTTATTGCAGAGACAAGCATTTTAGAGCTAACAAATAAGATTGACATTTTGGAAAATGCTAATAAGTCATTACAAGACAAGTTAGCACATTTAAAGAAAACTCCAATAGGATTAAGAGAGAGAAAGAGACCATTAAAAAATATAACTAGCTTTGTGAGAGAGCAAAGAAAAGAATTTTGAATCTTGCAAAAAATATGTCTCCAACATGTCGGGTATAAATATTTGTGAGAGTGAGGAGAGAATCAAATTTTAAAAAGAGACCATGAATAAGAATGATATTTTGAGGATTCTTAGGTCACCTCAAAATATGGATTTGATAGGCCCAACTCTCAAAGAATTAGTGAAGGATTTAAAGGACACAGTAAAACCAAACGAAATTGTAGAGACATGTGATACTGTGGGCATTAGTCGAAAAGGTTATCGGGCTATCTCAAGATTATGGTTTAAAAATCTAAAATGTAATAGAATAACTGTATTTGGGTTACCTCGAGCCCTAGGAGTATCGGTTGCAAGGACTGCCATGAATCGTAAGATTCCACAAGTTTTCGGGGAATACATTCATATTGAAGCATCTATGCCATATGAAAAGACAAAAAGAAAATCTAGTTTTAAATACAATGTATTTAACAATATATGGGTTGATCTAAGAAGAGTGCAGATTGCAATGGTTCACATGTATAGACTCACGTTGGAGGAATATCACGGTGTTTTAAAGTTTGCCTTGAAGTTAGATGAAGCACAGATTCAAAAAGGACAAAAGATGGAAAGAGTCAGCATTTGCATCATAAATAGGGCATTGGAATACAACAATGGTGGAGGTCAAGCACCAGTGCATAAGTTCGAGTCTGAGATGGAGATTTGGTGGGTTGGTGCAGCTCAGGTACCAATTGAGAATCATGAAACACTGAAACGGTTGTTTACTCATACAGGTATTCCAAACATTATTAAGTCTCAAAGTGAAGGAGAAATGTTAGTTGTTGATGGGGTTGGTAATTTTAATATGGAATGGCACATGAGCGCTGACTTGAAAACTATCAAATGTATGCTTGGAATATGTAATGGGGCAAATGCAAAATATCCTTGTATTTATTGTATGAAAAGTGTTGGGTCTAAAAATTGGAGCAACTTGCACCCTGTAAGAAGATCCCCAACTAGAGACTCTATAGATCTAAGTTAAAAAAAAAACAAGGAAGATATATGGGATCCAATTCTTTCAATTCCTCTTACTAATGTTCATATATGTACTTTGCATGCAAAGATTAGAATTATTGATAAACTTCTTAGGTTGCATCTTGACTATGCATACTCAATTAAGCCTTTGTCTTTATCGAATGAGTGTATTGACAAATGTGAGGCATTACTCTCCAAAATGGGTTTTCATGGAGGTCAAGTTCATTTAAGAAAAAATCCAAAACTTTCAGGGAAAACAAGAGATGTCTTGGTGATGTCTCAATGAGAGGCTCAAAAGCTAGACGATTTTTAGGTAACCATATAGGAAAACATGTGAGCATTACTTGGGAGCATTGGAGAGAGCTGTGTGGGATAACGACAAACATTGCAACCACACCATGACTTGCATTTCTAAGGATGGAGGCTTGGAGACATGTTGATGTCTTCCTAAAGCTCCTCAAGCAATAAACGAAAACGTACACATATCCAGAAGAGTTTAAATGTTCGATTACAAATCTTATTCAGGCAATAAATGAGGCATGGGGAGAGAAATATATCATTTTTTATTTGGTAAGAGAGAATATTTAATCCAAGCTTTCTTCGATAAAATTTCCATTGGCAGAAACTGATTGTTACTCTTATGAATTTGCAGCATATCCTTCATATCCATGGGCCTTACTTTGTGGAGGAGCAAGGCCCCCTTGCAACTTATAGCGACCAAGGCATGGAAAAATCTCACTATCAAGCACGTACAAGTTTTTTTTGAAGCAAAAGACATGGAGGTGGAGTTACAAAAAGCCTTTTAAGTAGCCTTAATACATAGTATAGGCCATGTTGCTTCCTCTAAGAAGATGTTATGAAAAACCAAGAAAACATGCGGATCAATCCTTGCTAAGTAATGGCCAAGTGCAACATCTTTATGTGAACTAATACCAACTCTTGTCCCTTTACCCCGTCCCAAGAAGTTATCAAAATCTTCAATATCCAACTGTAAAAAAAGATAAATGTCAAATGAATGTTGAAATCAAGCATATTAATGTATATACATCTTACAAAATTTGAGATAATAGTACGAATTTTTTTTCATCATTTTCTAGCTTAGTTGGATTCCATATGTTAATTGATGATTGTGCCTCATTGGTATCTTCCAATTCTTTAACATATTGCAACTCTTCTCTTCCAAAATGGAAAATTCCAAGTCGGTCTTGAAGGCCGTGGAATTCCTCTTTAGTAATCCCATACTCTTCCTCAGCATTCTTTGCCTTACTAAAACAAAGAGAAAGGGCATCCCCTGCTTCAATAAACTTGTCGTCCGTAATTTCAGTGTCAAGTTTAAGTAACTCTTCTTTTGATTCATTTTCGACGTCAACAATGCCATTTGCAGCATCAGAAGCCTCTGCAATGATGGCTAAACAATAATCCTCCCTAAGATTGAAGAGCCTTTGAATGTCTGCTAGCAGTATGCATTCTTTGTCCTTGATAGGGAAAGTTGGAAGTGAAGCAACAATATAAAAAGAAGAGTCAGAAACAAGATATGCATTTGCATGGTTTTCTTCAATAATGGTTGCAGCTTTGAATTGGGCAACATCTAGTTTGCCAGCAATATTTGCTTCTTGCCTAGGGTCCAAACATTCCTCTGCATCCTTGTCATTTGCTACTTCATCCAAAAGGCAAAAGCTAGAACATTTTGGACCTTCTAATTGTTTCTCATCAAATTTCACAGGATATTTTACAAAAGAAAACACAATGAATGCATCTGTTTTGGACATAAGCCTACATTTCCTAGAATGAGCAGAACAAAACAAATCTGAGGTACAAAACCGGTCAAGAGAATGAGATGTACACTTTCTTGAAAACGAGTACTTCTCTGAAGGTGAGCTCCCAATAGGTATGTGAACATATTCCTTTGCATCCTTTTCAACCACTGGAAATGCAAGACTTTCAAACTCAGCAAACTCCTCCAAGAAAAACTTCTTACATCAGTTCAAAACATGGTCAATATCCCAGTCAGGGTTGAAAATATCCTTTGCAGTTTCGTAATAAGATAACTCCATGCCATTTTGAAGAAGAAAGTCTAGGAGCCTTTTAGATGGAGAAACATCTGTGATTTGAGACAATCCAAAATCCCTCAATGGTGACTTGCCTTTGATTGGAGACTTCTTAGGCATTCCCACACTTGTTGTTGAACAAGGGGAGGAAGCTGTGGAAATTTCAGGGGAGAAGGCAGCACAACTAGAAGCTCTTGTTGACCCTGATGACAATCTTCTTCTTTTTTTAGAAGGGGTTACCTGCTCTTGGGAGCCTACAACATCCTTAGGCTCAGACAAGAGTGAAAGTACGATACCACGCGAAAGTGTGCAACCACTCCACGAGCGATGCCTTCTCGCTTCGTATTTGCTAGTCGACGATATGACGCGAATTTGGCAAAGCGACCTCAAGAATAATATCTCCTCGCTTCGTATCAATGGGTAAACAAAAACGCGAAAATTCACGTAAGAAACCTTGAAAGTGGACCTCAACTCTAAACAAGCTTGTAAATTTGTAAAAAAAAAAATCATAAATGTTTGACAACCGTGTTTATATAGAGCGAAAAATATTTGCCACATGTGATGCCACGTGGATGGCCGTGCAAAGCCTAGCCAATTAAACACTGCCACATGTCACAGAATCCGCAATTATATAAGATTGATTGAAGCTTATGTGGCTCACCTTTCAAATCTAGAGCACGAATACACACCCACATTGATATCATCCTCGCCCTATATTGGTCACCGCAATTATGGCGCGAGGAGTTATTTTTTCAACTTGCGCTTAAACATAGTTGCACTGTATCGGTAATCACAAATACAGCACGAGCAGGTGCTTTTTTTAACATGCGCTTCATTGTTTTCGACACTACAAATCCGCTCTTTTCGCTGTTTTCGTGTCGTATACTTCACCACAAATACGGCGTGAGAGGTTACTTTTTAAAGCTTCGTTTTGATGCATTCGCATCGTATATGTAAAATCGTGCTTTAGCCTAAGGCAATAAGGCAAATACGACGCGAAGATTAAAATTTTTTACCCACGGTTTGTCGCCATCGCGCCGTATTGGTCATCTGCAAATACGACGTGAGAGGTGGCATTTTAAAACTTTGTTTCGATGCAGTCGCGTTGTATTAGTCAAAACGTGCTTTTTCTCTTTGTAAATACGACACGAAGATTAGAATTTTTGACCCACGGTTTGTCACTATCGCGCGGTATTAGTCATCCGCAAATACGATGCGAGGAGCTTAGATTCAAACCCACGCTTTTTCACCTATCGCGTCGTATTTGTTATTTCTCTTTGGGCATTTTTTACTCATAGTTTTTAAATGTTCTTACAAGTCTCATTTTTTTGCAAGTTCATTGCTAGGAGAAAGCAGACTGCAAGGAAGGTGTATATAGACAGCAAAGCAATTGAGGAGGAGACAAGGCTTTCAGGTTCTCAATCTTTCCATCCTAAGATCCCACCTACCCCTGGTTGCCCTCAGATCCCACCTACCCCTAGTTGCCCTCAGTCTCCTGCCATGGAATCTAAATAATCTAGTGCAGAGATAGTGTCTTCTGCTGCCTAGAGTCAACTTCATCTTGTACAGTCCTACCCTACAACAATTGCTAAGTTTCCAACCACCTTAATACCTTATCGAACCTATACCTGATTCACTCTCCTTAACGTTCCTCCAAAATTGTCTAGGAGAGCGAAACGGCCAGTGATTGAGGACGTGACACATTTACACCCTGCAAAGACCACCTCCGAACAAGTGTCTGCCTATCAAGAACCTAAAGAAGTCGCCCATCAAGAACGACCACAAGAGACTATAGAGTCAGAGGATGAAGTTTGCAAGAGAAAAATCGATGTCCTTGGTCCTGTCAATCTAAAGAGAATGGATGAGGTATATGGGCAAATGGTTGTGAATGTCTCTTGCACTTCTTCAGAAGACTATCTTAATATTTCCCCTGCGGACAAAGGAATGTTTGTTAAGAAAGATATTTAGTTGTCAGATTCAGTAGTCTTTTGTTGCATAAGGTAAGGATTTTTGGCTCAAATTTTTTTAATTGAATGATAGTGTTGTTTTGTTCATTGCAATCGACATTCATTTGGTTTTGCTTTTGGTTTTAGGGCGTTGATTTCTTCTCTTAGCCAAGAAATCTCTAAAACTATATTTATCGTTGATCCACTGTTATCAGTGGAATTGTTTTCGAAATCTCCTTCAAACCTAGAATTATTTTTCAGATCGTTTGATCCAATTACAAACTACCATACGTTTTTTCCTTACGTTGAAAGGTATGCAATTTTGCAAAGGGTTTAATGTATACTTCTTTATAGTATGCATTTCTTACTAACATTTTACTCTGTAGAGGACATTGGAGCTTAATATACATTGATATTTTCACTCGAGAAATTATCCTTATGAACTCTCTAAGGGGTATCCACAGTGAAGCAAAAATGTGCGTTGAATACAAATCCTCACTTTTTGGTTTATTGTTTATTTTATTTATTGTACTTTTTTTATAACATGTTTCCATTGACAGTGCTGGGAGGTTGGTGGTAACCTTTTTGGATACTACATATGAGGATATTGCTGATCCTCAAAAACCATATAGTTTTCTCTTACAAGAAGTACCCTTACAAAATGATACGTATTCTTGTGGATGGAGAGTAATTTCAAATGTTTGTAGGACAATAGATTCAAAGATTCTCAAGATAGATGGGGTTAATGTAAGTATCTTTCACATTCTGTTTTGAGCAACGTTATTAGATTTTGAGAAACAACATTATTATCAATTTCTTTGTTTTTACTCCCTACAAGTACGAACTATCACTCACCTTACAAACTTATTACAATTTTGCTTGCAGTGCAAAGATTACCCTGATTCATACACATGGTGGATAAGAGAGAGATGTATTGAGTTGATTTTGGATAGGGCAATTACGCCAGTGGACCGCGACTCTCCTCCACATAATTCCTTAACTAAGAGTAAGGCAAAAGGTAAGTCATTTGGAAAGACAAGTAAGGCAAGCTCCACAAAGATAGAAATGCCAACACTTTCTCATCCATCTTCTCATCTACCCCCTCAAGATAAGAGGGCCCTTGTCCAAGTTAAATTCTTCAACCAACAAAAAAAAAGTCACTACAACAGCAGGATCTATCTTTTCAAAAAGTGACGAAGAAGTTACAATGATGAAAGAAGACAAATAGATACAAATGGCAAGATCTTTGTATATCTACACTTCAATTTTGTAACTCTTCATTCAATGAAAAGCTTTTTGTCCAATGTAATGTTTTCAATTTTATGGCTCGAAGCTTACAATTGAAGGAGGCAAGCAACTCATACAAGAGAAAAAGTGTTCAACTCTTTTCCCTACTACTTTACCATTTACTTTGAACTTATATTCTGGGGATGTACAGTCTAGCATCTCTAAAGTATCCCTTACATCTTTAAGATTCCAATTGGAAGTGATATTTATTTCCTTTTCTATAACTTGCACCTTAAGATTGAAAGGCATGCAATCTGTATTTGAATCCAAGGGAATCCACATGCCTAGTTTAAGTTTGTATCTCCTGTAATCAAAACCCAAATCAAGAGTTTGTTGTGCTATGTTATAACACAGAGACAAGGATTGGGGGCATACAATATACCTCATGGTGTCGCCCTTATGGTCAACATCTCTAGATTTCCAAAGCTTCCCTATAATGTTATCTAGTTCTGCGCTTGCAAAATTTCTATTGAGCCAAGATACTTTTGTTCTCTGTAAGTTTGCTATTTTGAAGCAACCCACAAAGATATGTAAGGGGATAAACCATGACAGGCGTATTCTTCTTGAGATCCTTCCAGCTGTCATGGACTTTTGAATATCTTGACATATTTTGAATTTAAGACTATGCATGGTTGCCTTATCAGGAACCTCCCAAATAAGAGAGGAGAGACTTGGCAATGACAAATCCTCGATATGTACATATGTACCCTCTTTAGATGGAACCACATATTGTGCATAATATATAAAAATTCTTCTCTCACTGAAAGAACCGACGGTCTCATCAGCATATATAATGTCCGCAAACGCCTTATGAATCACATTCAAAGTTCCACTCAAACTCTCCACAGGTTGCCATTCAATACTTGTTGATGGAAATATATCTACAACAAAGAATTCAAAATTAATACTTGCTTAAATTTTTTAAAAAATCAAATATGTCATCAACTTAAGACTTACAATGTGTTTGTTGGCAAACACGTTCATTAGGAGATAAGTGCATATCCCTGGCCATGTAAACATCTTGCACTTTGACTAACCACCCTTCATGCGTAATTTTGAAAGCAATGATATGCCCTTTCCAATGATGTTTTATATCCTCTCTTTTCTTCTTTTGACCTTGTGAGAGCCTTTGCAAGAGGGCAACATGGTCACCCAATCGTTTATGCAGAAGGTTTTGGGCTCCCATTTTCTGTCTACTCCTTGGCCATAGATAATGCAGGAGTTTACTAAACGAGACAGGCACCTTTTGGATGCCATACTACTTAGATTGAAATCGCAGAGAAAAGCTCTCATTGAGAAAGGCAAATGAGCAAAGAAAGAAGCTCACCGAGAAAGACGAATGAGCAAAGAAGAAATAGTGAAAAGACTAATGAAAATATAGTCGGGGTGCCAAAAGCTCCCGACTTTCAAAAAAGTTAGTATTAACTTCACAACATCGTTATCATAACTGATTTAGTCAAATTTTTAATTAAATAAGGACTTCGGGAGCATCAAAACATGTTAGAGTTTGGAGATTTTGGCTAAAAGAGAGAAGAGAACCACGGAGTCCACTCTACTATCTCAAAAAAGGAGGAGACAAGATACCATATTCTTGCACACATGGCAAACTCTCTTTGGCACTTTCCTTAATCCTGTGATTAACAAAAGTGCATTTTTTGAAGCGTTTTTGGCCCTAATGTTTTACCTTTTGGATGAAGTGACAAATGAAAAGGATGGAGAGGAATGTTTGGACCCCGAGAAAAAAACATATATTGCTGGCAAACTAGATGTTGCCCAATTCAAAGTTGAGACCATAATTGAAGAAAATCATGTAAATGTAGGTATTGTATCTAACTCTTCTTTCTATACCGTTTCTTCCCTTTTAAATTTCCCTATCAAGGACAAGGAATTATCAGACATCCATAGACTCTTCAATCTCAGGGAGGATTATTATTTAGTGATCATTGCAAAGGCTTCCAATGCTGCAAATGGGATTGTTGATATTGAAAATGAATTGAAAGAAGAGTTACTTAAACTAGATACTAAAATTATAGATGACAAGTTTATTGATGTAGGGGATGACCTTTCTCTTTGTTTAAACAAGGCAAAGAATGCTGAGAAAGAGTATGGGATTACTGATGATGAGGAGTTCAACTACCTTCAAGGTTAACTTGAAATTTCCAATTTTGGAAGAGAGGAGATGGAGTATGTTAAAGAATTGAAAGATACCAATGAGGCACAATAATCAATTAATATATGGAATCCAACTAAGCTAGAGAATGATGAAAATCAATTGGTACCATTAACTCCAATTTTGCAAGATACATTAATATGTTTGATTTCAACATTCATTTTACATTCATATTTTTTATAGTTGGAGATTGAAGATTTTGATAACTTCTTGGGACAAGGGAAAGGGTGGAGAGCTGGTACTAGTTCATTGAAAGATGTTGCACTTGGCCATTACTTAGCAAGGGTTGATTCCCATTCTCTTCCCATTTTTCCTTAGTATTTCATAACATTTTCTCAGAGGAAGCAACATGGCCTATACTGTGTATCAAGGCATTTACAAGGCTACTTGGTTTCTTTGGGTTATAGTACAATGCACACAAGGTGATGTTTTTGGAGAAGACAACAACAATTAGAAATTTTGGTTATGGTCCTAGTTTCTCTACTTCTAGAGCAGGATACTTTCTGGCCCTTTTATCTTATGCTTTGGCAGTAAATCCAAATGATATAAAATCAATAGTTGGCTACAAGAGAAGAAAATTCCTACGTTATAGAGGAAAGATCCTTGAGGAGAAGGAAGATGTAAAGGCTCTTGAGAGATAGCTTTGTACTTTTCTTTCTTGAAAAATACTATGGATTCTCAAGTTTGATTTCCATCTTTAATATTCATTCTTTGAAATTGTCATTAAAAAAACCAATGAAATAGCTTCTCAAGAGCATTGCCTTTTGTAACTCCTCCTTCATATCTTGTGCTTCAAAAAAAACTTGTATGTGCTTGATAGTAAGATTTTTCCATGCCTTGGCTGCTATAAGTTGCTAGGGGGACTTGCTTCTCCACAAAGTAAGGTCCATGGATGTGAAGGATATGTTGCAAATTCAAAAGAGTAATGATCATTTTATGCCATTAAAATTTTTATCAAAGAAATCTTGGATTAAATATTCTCTCTTACAAAATAAAATGTGATATCATTTTCTCCCCATGTCTCCTTTATTGCTTGAACAAGATTTGTAATTGAACATTTGAGCTCTTTTGGATATGTGTAGGTTGTCTTTTGTTGCTTAAGGAGGTTTAGGAAGACATCGAGGTGTCTCCAAACCTCTATCCTTAGAAATGCACATCGTGGTGTGCTTGCAATGTTTGTCGTTATTCCACACAACTCTTTCCAATGCTCCCAAGTAATGCTCACTTGTTTTCCTGTATGGTTTCTTAAAAAGTGTATAGCTTTTGAGCCTCCCAATTGAGACATCAGCCAAGACATCTCTCGCTTTCCCTGAAAGTGTTGGATCTTTTCTTAAGTGAGCTTGACCTCCATGAAAACCCATTTTGGAGAGTAATGCCTCACACTTGTCAATACAGTCATTTGACAAAGACAAGGGCTTAATTCAGTATGTAAAGTCAAAATGCAACCTAAGAAGTTTGTCAATAATTCTAATCTCTGCATGCAAAGTACATATATAAAAATTTGTAAGAGGAATTGAAAGAATGGGATCCCATATATCTTCCTTGTTTTTGTATTTACTCAGATCTATAGAGTCTCTAGTTGGGGATCGTCTTGCAAGGTGCAAGTTGCTCCAATCTTTAGACCCAACACTTTCCATGCAATAAATACAAGAATAATTTGTATTTGCCCCATTACATATTCCAAGCATACATTTGATAGTTTTTAAGTCAGTGCTCATGTGCCATTCCACATTAAAATGACCAACCCCATCAACCACCAATATTTCTCATTTACTTTGAGACTTAATTATGTTTGGAATACCTATATGAGTGAACAACCATTTCAGTGTTTGATGATTCTCAATTGGTACATGAGTTGCACCAACCCATCAAATCTCCATCTCAGAGACTGGAACTTATGCACTAGTGCTTGGCCCCCACCATTGCTATAGTCCAATACCCTGTTCATGATGCAAATGCTGACTCTTTTCATCTTTTGTCCTTTTTGAATCTATGCTTCATTTAACTTCAAGGCAAACTTTGATACACCGTGATATTTCTCTAACGTGAGTCTATACACGTGAACCATTGCAATCTGCACTCTTCTTAGATTAACCCATATATTGTTAAACGCATTGTATTCAAAACTAGATTTTGTTTTTGCCTTTTCGTATGGCATAGATGCTTCAATATGAATGTATGCCCTAAAAACATGTGGAATCTTATGATTCATTGTAGTCCTTGCAACTGATACTATGAGGACTCAAGACAACCCAAATGCAGTTATTCTTTTACATTTAAGATTTTTAAACCATAATCTAGAGATAGCGCGATAAACTTTTCGACTAATACCCACAATATCACATGTCTCTACAATTTCATTTGGTTTTACTATGTCCTTTAAGTCCTTTACCAATTCTTTGAGAGTTGGGCCTCTCAAACCCACGTTCTGAGGTGACTTAAGAATCCTCAAAATATCATTCTTATTCATGGTCTCTTTTGAAAGACATATTCTCTCCTCACTCTCTCAAATATTAATGCCCGATATGTTAGAGACATATTTCTTTGTAAGATTCAATGTTCTTTTATCTACACTTTGACACAAGCTAGTTATATTTTTTAATGGTCTCTTTCTCTCTCTGAATCCTATTGGAGTTTTATTTAAGTGCGCTAGCTTGTTTTGTAATGACTTATTAGCATTTTCGAAAATGTCAATCTTATTTGTAAGCTCAGAAATGCTTGGCTATGCAATTAATAATACTTTTTCCATTTCGTTCATTTGAGTCATGTATGTGTAAGATGCATAGTATAACCTTGTAAAATAGCCAAGCATCCCATTATAACCTTCTCCAACATATCTCACGTAGTCATAAATATTAAAAAATTTAAAAGGTTTATATGTGGAAGGATTCTTGGGATAAATATTTCCATCCACCCACAAATATGTATGTTTCTTTCCTTTAGTTTACAATATATTAGCCTCCATCGCATCCGTTAGTACTCGACGATGTATACTTCTCTAATATGAATAAATTTGATCTAGTTGGATGGTATGTTTGTACTTGCATGTGCTTGCATTTGTATTACTTGCAGAGGTATTGCTAAACATTTTAGTAGATCAACGACAAATGAATCTCATAGTGATAAGAAAGTGAGCACAAATAAGAGAATGTCAAAAGAGTGATTGGTGTGTGAAAAGAAGATGTAGGAATAGACAAACATGATTTTGGAGGACATATCTCGAAAATACAAATTCTCCCAAGTTTTAAGACAAAAACGGCAAAAAAGGTGACCTTGATATAAATTAAAGATGAGCGGCAGTTAATAAGTAACTCTTTAATGAATTAAATATTCTCTCATTAATCACGTTTGAGCAACCAAATTTGGTGGTTTCATTCTTCCAAAATTTCAACTAATTAGCAACTTAATCATTTTATTACAAGTGCCTTTTTTGAAGCATTTTTGGCCCTAATGAAATAAAAAAAAATTAAACTTTGGCAAACCCCTTTTGATGTATAATTTTTAGCCTTTGAACATTTATGTATTCAATGTGTTTATGCTAGATATCTATGTCTTTGCTAATACTTACATCATCATGACTCTGTAAGCCTCCACAAGCTCTTCCAGTGTAAGCCTTCAAATCTTTGACACAAATTAGTCCAAGTATGGCTATGGTTTCCAATGAACCTTTGTAGGTCAAATGCAACTCCTATCTTCAAACTCTAGCTCCCGCAATACCAATGCCAAGCTCATAGGCTCTCAAGGTCTCATGGCTTCATGGCTCTGATACCATGTTCAGGATGTAGAGGGGGAGAGAGAGACACAGAATGAGGCAATCTCATAGAGCAGACAACTCTATATCTTCTTCATTATTCATTATACTCAAGTGACACACCAAAGCCAAAGTACACTAACCATAGTGTAAAGACCTAACCTAGTAGTTGATTCTAGTTAGGTCGCCCTGACTCATTTATTAGCACACATGAGGTCCAACTAACCTACAATTATAAGAGTCGGCTTGATCTTGTAACATCCACCATTGCTTGAATCATTTTCACTCCATCTCCTTTGAGTCAATGCCAATCACATCATTACTTGCATATAGCTTGTTCTTATTCTATTGCCCTTGGTTTTCCAATAGAGAAGCTAGTTCGATCAACATTTTGGAAAATGACAAAACTAGAGAGAGTAGTTGCACCATACACACATATACAAAGAGGGTAGTTTGCACTTACCGTGCATATGACACAACCCTAGTGGCATAACACACACACATCCATTTGGCATGATGGACCTTTTTATCCTTGTTAGACCTTTGTTTTCCTATTTGACTGTATCTTTTAATCTATTTGGTTGATGTTGTTGCTTTAACTACAATCTTTCTTTATAGCTCAATAAGGCACACCTCCATTTTGTCGAGAGATTCTTTTGAAATGCTCTTCCATGCTTCTTTTTTGGGTTTGTTTCAAGGGAGATACAATATTGTGATCCCTCCAAGGGATATTCTAAAGTTCAAATACTTCTACTAGGTTAATCCATTCCATTATATTGATGTGGCATTTACATGTCACTTTAGGGTGTTTATTTTTTAGGGGAAAAAGACACTTTTGCCTCTTTAAACTTGTTTCTTATTTGAAGTTTTTATAAAAGGTGAATGTGCATAGGCTCCATATGTTTGAGTTCCATGTACATAAAATAAATAGATACACATCAAAACACATCTAGCCCATACTTATTTCCTTGAATGTTCCCCTCAATGTTCTAGTTCTTTGTCAAACTAGAGATTTATACCATATTATGTTAAGACCAATTGATGGACAAATAACTTGCTTATTTGTACCACCATGTCCCATTTTGAATCTTGGAAGAACTTATAGGTTTTGCTTGTAGTTTGGCAACAAAATCTTTCATCGAAGGAAGCTCTATGAACAAATATCAACATTAGCTTCCATATTGAGAACTATACTTGAGCATTAAAAGGAGATGACTTCATCTCCTTGCACTTCCTCATAAAAAGGTGCACTTTGAGCATTGCAATGATCATACTTTGCTTTTGGATGAGGTAACAATGTCATCGAAAGGGAGAACTCATCCACATGGTTGAAAAGTAGCTTGATAGCAAGCTAAGAAATAATTGATTGAACACTTGAACGCCAACTCACGTCAACAATATGTGTTTGTGGACTCCAAGTCTCATGACTATCCTCTTGATGTTTGCATCATATCATTGTGAGGGAATTGCGAGGGAGTAGTGAGTTCATCTCTTCAATCATATGCATACTTTAAAACAATCCCACAACAACATTGAGTATATTTCACATGTCAAAGAGACAAGTACAATACTACTAGCCTTAAAAGCTGATGCTTGAGCTATGATCTGTGTCAGTTTCAAATATGTCTATGGATGAAATACTTAGTTCCTTCTTTTCTCATCTATTTTGCACGATGAAGAGTGCAACACACAAACACACGCACGCGCGCGGATAATTGTAAAATAGAATCTGAACTTGTTTAAGATGAATATATGATTCAGAGATGCTTAGAATGATCACGGATCAGTAACTTCTATACACTTGTATGCATTGATGAATCATCAATACAATTACAATACAGTCAGAATATCCCACAGGCTACAGCTCTCCTCCGATTAAAATGAAATAAGCGCGCTCTATTGACAGTATTCACATACACAATTATAGTCTAGAGGCCCTGGCTGGACCGGTAGGGTGCTTGCTGGGAGACGAGATGGCCGGTGACGAGGGTGGAGTCGCAGCCCAGGCCGAGCCGGAGACTCTGCGTGGGGATGGCTGCGATCTCTCCCACCGTGCCCAGCAAAGCGTCTGGGTGGAAGACGGGCAAGCCATGGTTGCCGCCCTTGACAAAGACCTCGGCGAGGGCCTGATGGAAGGCCTCTGTGTGGTGGAGCTGCGGGTCCCAGTAGACGTAGTTGGCAGGGTCTGGGCACACGTATGAGGAAGAAGGAGAATGAGCAATACCGCTTCCTCCTAAGCAGGGCGTCCACCTGTGGGCGAAGCGCTCCCTGATTCTGGGCTCCACCAGCCACTGCTCGTAGATGAGGAAGAAGGCATCGGGGTGCTGTTGCTGCAGTTGCTGCAGCACCACGTTCCTCAGGAGCTGATCTTGCCTGGAGAAGACGTCGGTGCGCTGTGCGGAGGTGTACTTGCAGAGGAGGGAAAGGCAAGGGCGGCTAAGGTCGGGCGCCAGGATGACGAACCTCCTTGCGCCTGCGTCGATTAGCTGCTCGATGGCGCGGCCGAGTTGCAGGGCGATGCGGGGGATGTAGTCACGGGTGAGCTGAGACAGGCTCATGCCGCCATGGACCACGGCATGGTAGACCTCCGCGAGGCCCATGCTATCTAGCACGACGAGGGCCCGCCCCACATAGTCCTCCACGCAAGAGGTGGCCGCAGCAGCGCCCGAGCATCGCCGTGAGACCAGCTTCTTGAACTGCTCCACCTGGCTGTCCAGGGAGGAGGCGGCGACGAAGCCGGCTGGCAGTTCGGTTGCAGGAAGGGCGGCGGCTCCGAGCACGGAGAAGCTTGCGCCATAGGTAAAATCTGCAGTCTCCTCGCGGATGGGGTGCAATAGGCCCGGCAATCCCAGCTCCTCACCCACAAAGTCCACAAACACGCGCCCGTCCGACAAGCGGCCTCCCAGAGGGCCCGGCTCGCCAGCGAAGGGCAAAGCGCTCTTCTTCTGCTGATCGCTGAGCAGAGCCCAGTTGCCCACGTCGGTCGCGGAGGAGTCTCCGAAGGTGAACAGCGCAGACACGCATGATATTGATGACGATATTGAGGTGGGCGAGGGTCGATCACTTGCAGGACGATGATGATCAGGCGCTAGAGAAGCTCCTGCTCCTGCTGCTAATATTTCGGCCTCCTGCGGTACTAGTACTAGGCGAGGAGTACCCGCAGCCCCTCCGAAGAAGAAGCTGCTGCACATGAAGGTCAACAACAAGACGAGGAGGAGTGGGTGGCGCTGGGTCATGAATGCCGGCATATCGAGATTGATTAGCACTAGGAAGGAAAGTCGAACAGGCACACGCTTGCTTGCAGGCTTTTTCTTTTCCGTGAGTGATTCCAATCAACAGTTTGTGTCGCCGACTGATGCTGCTTCTGTTGTTGGTGCTGTTGGTTGGCTGTTTGCTTGGACGGAAGCCCCTACAACTCGATATATATATCGCAGCTGCAGACTTGTGCGCACTCTGGACGTGTGCTTTTCGCAAAACCGCTCTTCGGAAGAAAAAGCATAGTGGAAGGCTGAAGCCCAAATGCAGAGACGAAAAGCCCTCCCCCGCATTTTTCCCCGCACATATCTTTTCACTAAAGACTTCACGAGACTTCATTGGCTGAAACACTTTTGAGCCCTTGAAGTTGGTGTCGTGTGTCTCAAAACGGGCAGCACATACTACATTCCAAAACAACTTTTTTTTAGTGTGGAAAAATTGGGCTTAAAATCGTTTAACTAGAGTTTAGCTCTCACCTCTCGCGCGCTCGCTCTCTGGCCTTTTGGCCGAGGGTTAGGGTTTGTAGTTTCTGTGACGGGACGGGTTGCATGTGTGAGGGAGGCACTCAAGGTAGTTTGTGGGCTCTCTGTCTTCTCTCGTGTCGCCCGTTAGGGTATGTGCGGAGGTGACTTCGTCTCTGGGGATGTAGGCCCAGAACTCTTCTCATACTGTGCCACAGTTTGACACCATGTCCTTGCCTATCATGCTTACGACACCCCCTTCTCTCTACCATCATGAGCCTGGCATGGCGGGTTCTTTACAAAGGGCCTTTGGTAAAATAGTGGGTAACCCACTGTTCAATGGACTCTCCGCGCAACATGCAGGCCAAGGTATCTCGGACCTATTGGGCAGCATGCAGAACAACATGCAGGAAGAAGAGGGGATGGACTGTCCTTTGGATCTGGAATCGTCCACCTGGGAGGTTTTGCAGAACAACTAGCAGGAAGCGGTAATAGAAGCCCCACGTACCAAAGGGAGAGTCTCCAAGAAACTGAGGGATCTGACAACTTTTCAACTCCTTGAGGTCAGCCGGGTCTTCCTCAACGAAGCGAATATCAGACTCAAGCAGGAGCTCAAAAAGGGCTGAACGACTCCGCCACCCCCCCAAAGTGTCTCTGGAATCTGGACAATCGTCCAATCCAACAGGTATGCCAGGTAAGAAAGTCTGTTTCTCTGTCCTTGTTGTTGAGTTGAAGAAGTTCACTGTCTCTTATCAATCTAGAGCGCTTATTGGGCTATGTCATGGGGAACGCCCCCCTTGGATTTTCTCCGAAACTGGGTCAAGCTGAACTGGGAACCTATAGGGGGGAAACCCATGGCTATTCAATATCTCCCAAACAACTATTTCTTCTTCCTTTTTGAGAATGAGCATGCAGCCCTTACCCTCCTGAGCCATGGTCAATGGATGCTTAGGAGCTCTCCATTGTCCCTCTTCAAGTGGACTTCGAAGTTCGACCCCTCTAGTCCCAAACTGACCTGCATCCCGATTTGGGTCGAATTCCCAAACCTTCCGTTGCACTTATATCCCTTCCTGAAAACCCTAGCTGCCCCCCTGGGTAGGCTGTTAGGGCAAAGGCCCTACACGGACATTAACCCGCGGTGGCATCCCCAACTTCTCATAGAGATAGACTTGAGCAAAACCCTGATTGATACGTTGCGGATTAATGATTCTGAGGGCAACTTTGTGAAGGACCACCAACCTGTCCTTTACAAGAATCTCCCCAATGCCTGCTTCAAGTGCCTCAAAACGGGACACTTCATTCGAAACTGCCCTGAATGGAAAGATAGAGGTTGTCCAGAACCCAACAAGGCGAATTTCCATCCTAGAACCGGTGACCCACAAGATGATAGGTTCCAATTGGTCAATAAGAAGGGTAAGAGTAAACATCAGTCATTCCAGAAACAAAACATTAACAATAAGGGTAAAAACACTCACAATAACAGATATTCCTCCCTTCTCATGAACTTAGAGGGTACACTAGCAGGGAATAGTGAAAAAGGGGAAACTGGGGAAAAGAGAGAGGATGCTACAGCAGAGCTAGACTCTGATGATGTTATAGTGAAAGAAACTCAGGTTGAAAACAATGGGCAGACCACCAAAACTAACGAGAATTTCATACATCCAGAAAACTTAAACATTGACCTCAATGAATGGAATGAAGATGTAGAGTTCACTCAGGCAAAGGAAGAGGAACTTCCAATGGGAAGAGAACCCCCTCTCAGCCCTATCCTTGCTAAGAGCCCAACCAAAGAGGGAGGATATAGTCAAAACGCCAAAAGAAGATTCTCAAGTGTAGGACAAAGTGCTAGTAACCCATTTGGGCAAACAAAGGGACCTCAGAAGAAAGGGAAACAAAAAAAAACATAAATCTGGATAATGAATAAACTAAAAATTGTCTCCTATAACATCAAGGGGTTGACTGACCCCAAAAGGGCAACTACACTCAGGGAATGGCTCAAAGTTACTGCCATCTTCCCCGATGTTATTTGCCTACAGGAACTAAAAGTGTCAGGTCCCCATCTTCTAAAGAATTTGCAGTCAGTGTCTAAGGAGTATATATGGTTCATGACAAACCACACAAATAGGAGAGGGGGGACATGATAGGTGTTTCCGTCAAAATTAAGGATAAAATATGTAAGGCAATGATAGATTTAGAGAATCACTGGGTGGCAGTACTTTTTAAAAATCAGGATGAATTTGCTGTTGTCTCAGTGTATGCCCCTAATACTTCTACTGAAAGATGCAGGCTATGGGATTCATTTCAGGTCATCAATTGCCCCATTATTATTGCAGGTGACTTCAATATGGTCGAAACAAAAAGACAGGTATTTGGAAAAAGGTACATGTATTGCAAGAACTGAAAAGAGTGAGTGGTTGGTAACTAAAGCCTATCATGGGCTCACGGATGTAAGTGAACAACTAGGATTTACTTGGAGTAACAATCAATGTGGAACCTTTTTACGTAAGGCTAGACTTGATAGATTTTACATATCTGCAAGTTTGTTGGCCTCCTATGTCAATCTCAAAGTTAAAGCTCTAGATAGCTTAGTCATGTCTGACCATAAGCCTATTCAGCTGGCCCTCTCTAACTCATCCCAAATAATAAGAGTTGGCTGGTTTCATACAGACCCCAGATTATTCCAAAACAAAACAGTTAGGGACTCTATCAAAGAAATCTGGACAATGACCTTCTGGCAAACAGTCTCCCCAGCTCATTCATGGGATAGAGCCATTAAAGACACTCAACATTTTTTGAGGGATGTCAAAAATAAAAAAGCTCAGCAGACTAGGGATCATAGAGCTAGACAATACTCAATTTATAAATCCCTGGAGATCAGGATAGAAGCTGGGGAGACCCAACTGCAACCTGACCTAGTAAGAATCAAGCAAGAACTTAGATCTACTGAAGAAAAAGAAGCTATGGACATACAACTTTTCACTAGGCAATGGTAGGCTGGCAAAGCAGATAAACCCACCAGAGACATGTTCCAAGTCCTTTAAAAAAAAAGGATAGAGACCATCCCGTTGCTGAGAAGGGAAGATGGCACACATGCCCAAAACAATGATGAGAATCTCCTTATAGCCAAGGATTTCTTCTCTAAAATGTTTAGCTCCCCTAGAGAGAGCTCACAAGAAGAGACAACTGCCAAGGCTAAGATAGCGACGGTTAGGAGGAAAGTTGTCCCTCCAAGTTTGGCTGAGATTCTAGATGGGGAGCTTTCAGCTATTGAGATCAGTGACACCATTGACTCTCTAGCATCAGGGAAAAGCCCAGGGCTTGATGGCCTTCCAAATGAATTCTTCAAAGAATTCAAAGACTTTCTTATTCCCCCCCTTCTCATGGTATGGAGAGAATCCCTAAAATTTGGAGCCTTGCCTCACATAATCAATGAAGGGGTAGTCAAGCTAATCCATAAGAGAGATGATAAAGAACTCCTAGCTAATTGGAGACCCATCACATGTCTCACATCAGCATATAAGGTCTTTGCTAAAGGCATAGCTAGAAGGCTATCTGACCAATTAGATCATTGGATAAAGAACAAAAGGGGTTTATTAAAGGGAGATATATCCTAGACTCAATAATTGCCATATGGGAAGGCATTGAACATGCCCAAAAATCCAACCAAGATTTTGTGTTCCTCAAGATTGACTTTGACAAAGCTTATGATAGGTTAGAATGGGATTTTATCCTTCAATCCCTCCATGATATGGGGTTGGGGAGAAAGTTCATCAAGTATGTTAGTACTCTTTTTGGTAATGCTTCCACAAGAATTGCCATTAATGGGGAGATGACTAACTCTTGTCCCTTGAGGAGATCCATCAGGCAGGGTTTCCCTCTTGCTCCCCTTCTATTTGCCATTGCAGTTGATGCACTAGGGTGGCTCATTCAAGCTGAGATTGATAAGGGAAAAATTAAAGGTATTAAACTCCCCAACAACAAAGACATGGTTCTCAACGAGTTTGTTGATGATACAAATAGCACGGTAAATAATGATCCAATCTCATTAGTGGCCTTTTGGAACTGCTTGCAAACCTTTTGCAAGGCTTCTAGCTCTGTGATCAATCCCAACAAAATAGGAATTAAAACACTAATCAGTCCTTGTCCTAGTTGGCTCCTGGCTGCAGGGTGCAAGGAACTGGAAATAGGTAAAGTTTTCAGACTTCTAGGCATACCCATGGGCTTTGGAATTTCAATGAAACAAAGATGGGATTGGGTTTTGGAAAAAATCAGGGGAAAATTTGAAAAATGGAAGGGGGTGCAGCTCAATATGGCAGGAAGATGTATGGTTCTTAAACACATACTAATTCCATCCACAATCTACTTTTTGGCTTGCTGGAAACCATCTAAGGCAGGAATGAAGCGACTAGAGCAACTAGGGAGAAATTTTCTTTGGAGTGGGGATGGGGAAAAATTCAAAGTACCTAAAGTGTCTTGGGCTATATGCACTACACCTAAGAAATCAGGAGGTCTTGGTCTTCCCAATCCTAGTATTCTGGCTTACAAACTGGCAGCCAAATGGATAGCAAGAAGCATCATAAGGAAAGAAGAGGGCTGGATAACCCTAATCAAGGCAACCACTGGAAAATTTCAGGTAAAGGGCTGTCCGAAATGGAAAGGCCAAGACCGACTAACAATAACTATTTGTCCTGTCAATCTGAAACCTAAAGATTGCTCGCCTCTGGCAAAAGGACTCTGGGAGGCTTGGTTCATGTACAAAAACCTATTAATCCCCTCTCCCCATCCCAATCTCACCCTGCCCTGATGTTCTAAAGACTCCATCTGGTTCAGCTTCTTTAAGGGAGCCATTCCAGACAATCAGCTAAACTTAGCCTACAAGCTCTTCAAGAAAGGAATTAGAAGTTGGAGGGACATTTGGGATCTAGCCCTTAAAAGGTGGATGACTGGAACACAACTAAAATAGAAATTCAAACTAAAAAGACAGGAACTGGATCTGTTAACTGAAAGGGTACTCTTGTGGGGATCTAACATGCCTGTAATGAGTAATCTCAACCACCACTTCAATCACAGGGGAATCCGTTTGTTGGGGGACAAACCTCTTCTACTCCTTCCCGACCTAATAGAAAGCAATGCTCCGCTCTATAATAAACCGAATAACAGATGGCATATTAACTGGACAGTAGCACAGTGGAATTACAGGTTTTGTAACATTTGGGCTCCCTCAATCCAACCAAAGATGTCTTGTCTGATGTGGCTCATTACCCTCAAAAGTCTTTGGACTAATGAGAGAGCACTCAAACTAGGTCTGGGGAATGGACTTTGCATAAGGTGTGGTCAGCAGGTAGAATCAATCTCACACATATTCCTTAACTGTACTAAAAATGCTAACATCTGGTGTTTTTTGCAGGTCCTTGTCTTCAAGTATCACCCCACTGAACTCACTTGGAAGGAGGTGTTACTGGGGGAAATATATGGTCTCCCTCCCCCAATTTGGAATTGGATCAAAAGTTACTACCTGTGGAACATTTGGATAAGCAGGAACAAGAAAATGTTTGAAAATACTGATGTGGATCCTATACATGACCTTAAATTTGATCTTTTTTTTTCAGGTTGAGAAAGACACAGCAACCATTCTCAAGCAGCATGAGGACAATTTGAAGGAGGGGCTGGAGATTTCAGCTTCCACTGTGGACTTGGCAGCCATATTGCTGGATATCAAGAAGAAGGCTGAACAATGACTTAAGTTTATTAGGATTTACACATTTGATGCTTAAGACCTGCTATGGTCTGTTGGTTTTGTAAAGCTGACTAACTGTCCACCTAAGCAATGGTAGCTTCCCAGTTTTGAAGCAGCACTCCCTCAACCAGCTGTAAACTTTTTGTTCTATATTAATACATCTTTATAGCTTCCTGCAAAAAAAAAAAAAAACTTTTTAGAGAACATACCACTCTTTCCAATAACAATGAGTGGAACCCATGTCTATAAACATAATATTGGGGAGTGTTTTTGCACGTTTTTTTTTTTGCAAGTGAATGAGAGTGCCATCAATGGTCCACACATGTTTGGGAGACATGTGAGCTCCTCGAACTCCATCATTATCAAACATTCACTAGTCCTCAATATGGTTGTTAGGTTCATAACAAACATAGATGGGATGCACGATATGTTGACTACTAGCTTCACATATCTCCTAATTGTTGAGTCGCCTATCCCAAATAATTCTGCCATGGTCTTTGTGAATGATCCATGTGCTAGATGCCGTAAGACACATACTAAAGCTAGACCAGCTTTTATAAGGTCTCTTATAAGGGTTTTTTCATTTGAACATGGGAAATGTGGTTCTATCGAAGATTTCAACTCATGGAACACTTTGTAAGGCATGTGGTACTATGTCACCTATCAATATTGATTCTTTAACCATGCATTAGGCCACCAACATAGGTGTGGGGAGTACTTTATGACACCATCCTCCACCAATGTAAACGACAAGGCCTAGTGATAAATACATCACATCTTCAATATGAACTCGTCGTCAACTTTGTCTACACCAACCACATATATCATTCTAGTACACATTCAGATTGCATGTGTAAAGCATAGAGCTTAATAGTAACAATGTTGTAACATTAATCATCCTATATACAAGAAATAACAGAAAAATTACCAATGTAATTCCTTTCTCTCTCTCTCTCTCTCATTTATGAATACAATGTAGTACAACATCATCTTTTGTTTAGCGAAAAGCTTTGTGAGCTCAAATTGCATCTTCATGTATATCTCCATACAACTTGTCTCTTCGTCCAATTGCATTACATGCATCCTTTTGACATGTATTTTGTGTCACTCTTCCAATTCTCATTCAAGTGCTGCTCGAGCCTTAGCCATGTTGTGCTTAATAGTTGCACATATGTGTTCCATTCTCTCACATAGCGGCTTTGAGATCAAGGCCAAGGAACCCTTCTTACTATCTTTTATCTTTTACCTCTTCACACCCTCACTTGATTGGAATGTCCTTCTCCTTATCCACATGATTTCCTTTGTCTTTTACTTTTTTTGGTGTTGATGCATTATTTATGATCTCATGTGGATTGATGGAATTGTTGTCAATGCCTCCTGGGACTCCAATGCAGTAAGGGGTCACTGCGACCATCGACCATCAACTATCTAGCAAATCGAAGTACTGTCATGTAGAGGGAACCCCACTTGATGACGAGGACTTCTTTTCCCTCTTATACTTTTTGTGAAGGGTGTCCACCTTGTTCTTGATCTGGTCAAATGTGAAAGTGGCACCTATTTTCTCATGTCACCTATTTCCTCATTCACATTGTTCGTGACACTATCCCAATCCTTTGGATGAAAGTTTCCTTTGTAGATGTGTGCCCAACACTCCTCATAGTGCTTCAATAGTACTATCATCTCTATATCTTCCCAAAGTTGGCCTTTTTTCTTGTTGCCATCATCATCATCAATTGACAAAGAGAAAGGCATGTCAACATGTTTGGATGGAACTAACGGGGGTGGTAGAAGAGTGTCAATATCTACAATTGAAGCTGACAGATGTGGCTACTTTTTTCTCATCTTTTTAGTGGACTGTGTCCTTGTTGATGAAGGCACATGCGTGGAATGCTGAGGCAGAGAGATAATATGAAAGCTTTGTTAGGCCTATTGTGTTGGGAATGTTGATGGCTAGATAGATATTGTGGAGGACACTATAGTAAGTGGCGATGATGGGCTGTTGTGGGATGTTTGTGGATTGGTGGAGCTAGGCATGTTGATGGTTGGACATGTGGTATAGAGGATATCGTAACAAAGGGTAGTACTGGACATGTGTGAAGTGGTTGCGGAGGTTGAGGTGTAGTTCATTTTGTTAGAAAGCCCCACAGAGTGTGAAGCATGGATATGAAGGACATATTGGGAGGCATTACATTGTATTGGGTAGAACAGACATAGTCCATTATGCCATTGTCAATATATTTTCTCACCTTCTTGGGTGATGGTGGTGTGCCGAGCAAATGAGGGGGACATGCTCTTGTTAAACTCATCCATCTCTGTAAATAGAATGAGTGCATTGTCAAATGTGAACTTGTGAAAACCTAATATTACAACATTTTAAAATTGATGGCATTAAAGTTGTTAGGGATGAATTCTTTAATGTGCAATACCTATTCATTTTATTGAGGGTATAACTTTGTGTAGTGGACAGAGCATGTACTAGGTACCATGCATGTATTGCAAGGGTATCACACAAACCATAATAACCTTTATCAACCAAATGCACAAATAACCCTGATCAATTATATACTATAAGACTCATAAACAACCATAAATATTCATAAATAACCACAAAGAACCATAAAACAAGATTCATAGACATGCATAAACAATGTAAGTGCAAGGGTAGTACAAACCAATCCTCCTCATGTAACCCTAATTGAACATATTGTGCAAGGCTTATAAATATTCATGAACAATCACAAGCAACCATAAAACAAGACTCATAAACTAGTATAAAAATTCATAAATAACCATAAGCCACATACATTAACCCAAAAGCCTCACTGATAATTGTAGGGCAAGGGTGTTCCCTCAACGATAATCCTAAAATGCAAAACAAAACATATAAATAACCCTAATCTTTTAGTGGATGCTTTTAGTGGATAATATTAACTAGTTGGCTATTATTTCCAAAATATCAAAATTAGGATTCAAAAATCTAATAGGTTGCGTAACAGTTTTTCTAAAAAACATTCATCACAACATGAAAACTTTTCTAACTCCATACATAAGACTCTGCCCCAAATTCCAATAACGCTTCATATCTATAATATGTTTGAGGGTATATTCTCTTAAGTATACAAGGGCTCTCTGATTTCTTTTCAATAGATTCAATTAGGAATCCCCATAGAATTTGTTAAGCTAAAATATGTGAAAATATATAAAATTTCCCTTGAATGGGATGTTGATAGAGGTAGTGATGAAGGGAGGAGCAATGTGCATGTGAAAAATTGCAATATGGCAAGGACTAGCACTCCTACCAAACATGGCTAACATGCCCCCCAAGAATCAACCAAATGGATCAATCCATTCCATTTCAATTTTTTAGAAGCCAAAATTTCATAAAGTCAAAATTTTTGTGCCTTATGAACCTCTGTTAACCCTAGTTCGAGATGGAAGAAAAAGAAGTCAAGAATGCAGATGCAACTAAAGAAGTAGGATGGAGAACATCTAAAAAGCGCAAGGGTGGCCTCAAAAAGCAAGCCAAAGAAAAAAGCACATTTTTAAATGTAAGGCACTCCTAAACCTATTGTAAAAGAGTGTAGGCTCCCTCCTGTGCAAATTGTAAAAGGTAGGTGGGCATAGGTAAAGAGATAAGGCAAATAGAAGGAGATGGAAAAGAGGACCTTGCCACAATTTCCGTTCATGTAAAAAAGAGATGACTACCCAAGAGGGATTTAGGGTTATGTATAAAAGCCAAAAAGTGAATAGAGAAGCTCATTCTTTGGTGTGTGGAAAAAGTTGACTCTTCTTCTTCTCTTCTTCTCTTGTCTTTGCTTGCTTGTGTGTGCTTGAGAGACGGAGTGAGGGAGTGAGTGTGTGAGGGTGAGGGATCTAGGAGGTGAAGCTCTCCACCATCTCCTCTCTTCTTTTTCTCTTCTCTTCTCTTCTCTTGTCTTGCGTGCGGCTATAGAGGATGTAGCTTGGAGGTGGAGGCTTGAGGATACTTGAACTTGCACGAATTGTGGAGCTATTGGCGTGCTTGAGGGAGGAGGCCACTCATTTGGGCATTGAGGTAAGCTCACTACATCCCAGTAGGATTGAAGGCACATCAGCTAGGTGAGAGATAGCCATAGGTGATTGCTTGAAACACTTAAATAATAAGTGTTCTGTGGGCCTTGGTGGTTGAGTGTGAGCGCCCTCTACATTTGGTTATGCTGTCGGGACCAACGGATTCAAGCTTGAGCACTAGCGCAATTCAAATCGAGCGTCGAAGTAGGGTTCATCCCCGAAGAATCGGTGCTCGTAGGTAGGAGATTTGGGAATTTAATCTTTGAAGCAAGTAAGTATTTTGTGTTTTTGATGATTAGGCAAGTAGAAGAAATGATTTCAGTACTTTACTTTTGATTTTTGTTACATTTAGAGTAGGTAGGGCAAGAAATCGAAGTAGAAAGCTTTAGGGTTGCTGTAAAACATGCTTAAACAAGGCACAAATCAAGGACAAAAAGAGAACACAAGAGTGCATGAATGGATTTATGTCACTAAGAGAGTGATTGGAGAGGTTAGCCGAGAAAGGGTTTATAACCCAAGAGGCCAAGGAAGAGCTCATTTGCAACTGTTGCATTGAGAGAGAGAGAGAGAGAGAGAGAGAGAGAGAGAGAGAGAGACCCATTGCTCGCTTTGTATCAATCGCTTCACCTAGGTGCTTTTTGCGCATTGAAGGTACACACAACTCTTCTCCTCTATCTATAGCTTTGAGAGTGACGACGATTCTGGGCCAAATCCCCGAATCGGCCCTTGACCCTCGTGTGTTTGGCCATTCGTCCCAATACCATTTGGATGTTCACCACTTGGCCCAATCCACTCGAACAAGTTGCCATTCGTCGTCCTGTCCGAATCAACCATTTGGACCAACTTGGTATTCGGCCTACCTGACTCGGCCCTCAATCGTTTTGCCATTCAGCCCTCGAACAACCACATTCAGACGGTTTGAATTTGACATTCAGACTGGTTGCATTTGGCCTTCGTTTGTCGACGGGCCGAATTGAACTTTCGGCCCTTGCAATTCGGACCTGCTAGGCCAAATTTGGATTTTTCCAAAATTGTAAACTGAAGACCCTGAGTGACCCAGACCACTACCATGCGAACTTGAAGGTTATACATATGGTTAAAACACCTTTCTGGCAGGAGAAACAAGAAAATCAGCAAAAAATGGACTTAGAAGCGACTCTAGCCGACTAGCTAATAGTCCAAGCCGCTAGTAGCACCAAACTGAGTAATAGATCCCTAAACAGATCTCGATCAAGCTGAACGACGCAGCACAGTCCCTGAGACTAGTGAGAATGGTCAGAAATTGAACTTATAATTTATCAAGCCAAATCCGTAAATGAGAGTGGGAGAGCCACATAGGCACTTTACCTCCACACTCGTACTATTTTCTAGCACTTGAAGTATATGCCTGATTGCACACAGTGCACGAAAGAGGGTACACAAACACACACACACATAGAGTGACTATAAGTTGAGGATTGTTTGCAATTAACAAGGAATGCACTCAGACGTAACCCTAGAACGAACCCACGAGTAGGAGAAGACCCTGAGACATAGTTGGGTGATCGAAAACCCAAGCGTAGGACCAAGCGGAAGACACAACAAAGAAGCCAGATGCAGCAAAGACATGCACCATTGGAGGAGTGGATCTAGCCGATCTAATCAATCTCATCGACAATTTGGTGGACAGAGAGACTGTTGATATGGCAGAGATAAGCACTAACCATGGATGGGACGAAGAGCTCGACCTAGGTAGTTTCGTGATAGAAATCCAGTGGCTAATTGCCAATTGTGATCTATGGACTCGGATAGACCACCACGGTAGGATGTCCAAGGATATCATAACAGACCTTGAAGAGGAGAGGAGACTAGCGCGGGAAGCTTTGTAGGGTATAGTGAACTACAATGAGGAGCAACAAGCCAGTAACTTGTAGCAGAGCATAGATATGCATAGGATTAGCCCTAGCAAGCATAAATAGGATTGATCTTGATGCAAAAGAGAAAGAGCACTAGAAAGAGATCTTATGCTAAGTGAGCTTCTCATGAAGAAACTGTTAGACAATACTTCTTTCGAGCAAAGCGTCGTTGCAATTGGCAACCTCATTGCTTGCAGGATTAGAGGCATCAACCAGGGCTCCAAGAGCCAATCTAAAATCCTTGTAGTCGCCAAGCAACTAGATAAATACCAACTAGACAATGATCCCTACAGCTTCGTAGAACAGTTCGAGCAGGTCTATGAAGCCAACGGCCTCACTGATCTTGCTCAACAATCACAAGCTTTCAGCCTATTCTTAGGCGATAAGGGAAGGGCTTGGTACACCAGCTTAGATGCCGTAGAGTGCAATGACTTTAATAACCTGAAGAATCTCTTCATTAAGGAATTCTTGGAGGCTAGGTACTCAGACAACTTGATCCTACAACTCATGAATGTAAAACAGAGAGATAGGGAAGACATCAGGGATTATGTGACCCATGTGAGGAGTATCTTTAAGAGAATCTCGATGAAGGAATGACCCACAGAGAGAGCAGTCTCCACAGTCTTCATCAATGGGATAGGAAGTGAGAAACTCTACAAGGCCTTAGTAGGAAATTCAAGCTTGCAGCGAGATGTGCTAGCAAGGGTCATTAAAAAGGCCATCAGAGTGGATGACCAACTTAAGGAGAGAAGCTCCAAGAGCTCAAGTTGAGAAGAGCCTAACCCTAGAAACTCTAAGAGAACTTCAACGTCAAGCAAAAGATCAGGCCCAAGTACTCAGGACAAAGGAGAGGGTGTTGACCCAGGTCAGGAGCTAGCAGAGTTGAAGATGGAGATAGCCAAACTACAAGAGATGATAAGATGAACAACACGCCCATACGTTCAATGTGTGTATTGTGGTGGGATCCACTTGCCAGCTAAGTGTTAGGACCCTAGGTCCTGACCTTAAGTAAATTATGGGAGGTTCAGCCACAATGCCATGTATTATAGACTACCAAGGAGACTTTTGTACTCACAACCTTACAATCAGTCTTCGGAAGGGGAGCCCCATTGGCTCTCTTGGCACCCAACAATGCTAAACCAGCCATTCTTAGGATGGAGATAAATCCCATAGGAATACCCTGACTACCTGGACCCTAAGTAACCCATCCACCAGTCCACTATGTGGAGGAGTTGAATGATGAAGAACCTTACGTCTCGTATGACAAAGAGGGTAATCCGATCCTTATGAATTACAAACCAATACTGGTGATGGCATGAGGTAGAGGTAGAGGTAGAGGTAGAGGTAGAGGTAGAGGTAGAGGTAGAGGTAGAGGTAGAGGTAGAGGTAGAGGTAGAGGTAGAGGTAGAGGTAGAGGTAGAGGTAGAGGAGGTAGAGGTAGAGGTAGAGGTAGAGGTAGAGGTAGAGGTAGAGGTAGAGGTAGAGGTAGAGGTAGAGGTAGAGGTAGAGGTAGAGGTAGAGGTAGATGTAGAGGTAGAGGTAGAGGTAGAGGTAGAGGTAGAGGTAGAGGTAGAGGTAGAGGTAGAGGTAGAGGTAGAGGTAGAGGTAGAGGTAGAGGTAGAGGTAGAGGTAGAGGTAGAGGTAGAGTTCTAGGTAGAGGTAGAGTTCTAGGTAGAGGTAGAGGTAGAGGTAGAGGTAGAGGTAGAGGTAGAGGTAGAGGTAGAGGTAGAGGTAGAGGTAGAGGTAGAGGTAGAGGTAGAGGTAGAGGTCGAGGTAGAGGTAGAGGCTTAGGAGGGCAGACCCAAGAGCCGATCTCATGTTGGTCTTGCAGTAACCAGGACATATCTCCTTGTGCTGCCCTGAGAGGGAGTAAGCCAACTGCAACAACAAGGCATATCTTAGATGTGCAATGTGGAATCACTCATCTCTTTGCTAATTTCCCTAGATGGAAACCATCCTCTAGTTTAGCAATTGTGCCATCAGTCCCATTGGGGTTGTTTGGTGTCGAGACACTCAATGAGGAGGCCATGCCCATCCCTTTGCATGTCATGACCAGCTCACAGATGAAGCATGCCAGCATATCACTGCCAGGGCCTAGCAACTTAGACATAGCCTCAATTGGAAAAAAGAGTCATAGGCAAAGGAAAAAGAAACCAGATGCAAATTTCATGCTAAAAACAGAGAGTGCCACAATGCTGCCTACTGAAAAAAAGGTGACAGACGCAGAGGCAAAAACTTTGGCTCCAAAAATGACTGAGAAGGGAAGTGTAAAGGTTGGGGATACCCCAACCCAAAGCGCCAACTCGAAGCCATTGAGAAAGTAATGGGTGAAAGAGGTCCAAGAACACCTAAAAGATGTTGAATCCATATTGGAAAATGAGAGCGATGATCTCTCAAGAATAAGCACACCAATCTTACAACCACGACCAAAATCGAGAGACGCGACTGCACCACAAGTAGTGCTACTTAGACATAGCTTGAATGCTACATGACAATGAATCGGTCAAGGCCATTGGTTGGGAAATGTAGGATTTGGAGAAAAGCAAGTAGCTAGCAACCTGCTCACCACACTAGTGACCACCCTTGTGATGTCAAGCCTAGGAGATATGCTCATGCAACATCTGACACTATGGCAAGAGCTGAAACAATGGGTTGAAGGTTTGATTGCCTTGCTGACTTGCACAAACATGATGCAGAGATACAAATACCGAGTCTGACATTGCGCTCAATGCTCAAATCCTCGTATGTCAATGCTTTTTAGGAAGTCACAAAAATGCATGCTATCTTACCGATCTTAGCTCTTGGAGATACCATAAGAAAGGAAATTATAGACACGGGGGCAGGAGTTAGTGTGCTTAGCTATGCAGTACTCTGGGTTTGGGGTAACATGCTTGTTGAGAATGCTAGGTTTAATGTCACACTAGTTAACGGAATGAAGGTAAAGCCATTCGAAGTGCTAAAGAAATGACCCTTGAAGATCACAAGAGTCCAATTCTCTGTTGACTTTATAGTCATAAAGGGGATGGACTATGACATCCTGCTAGGCCAACCCTGGATGTGCAATGCACGGGTCATAGAGGATTGGGGTAATGGTCTAATCTTATTAGGCAATAGAATGGAAGTAGTGAGGGTAGAGATGGACACTTGGAGGACAACACACAGTTGACCTAGATGCCATCTCAGCCTTGCTGAAAGGTGATTCCTAGATTAGAAAATCTTACGGGCCATTAACTAAGTATATCCCTTGTTTAGAAGATGAGAGAGATTGGATGCACATGCTAGCCACTATCGATCTACCTTTCTTGGACGGTGAGGAGTACAAGAAACCTGCTAAGGTAGTTGTCTCAGTAAGCCCAGAGAAGAACCTTCAGTGTCAGTTTGCATGATGGCTAAGAGCTCAAACGAATGGCCAAACCCTATCAAATTTCATATCTCTAGTAACAAGTGAGAACTCTCGGAGATCCTAGAGCATTTGACAAACAAGCTAGCAGATAACCCATCCACTAACCTTAAACCTCTCCAAGATCTCTTGGATAAACCTAAGTGGAAATAGACCAAAGTGCATGACGTAAACTTAATGTATAATTGGGCCTTAGTCACCGGCTGAAAAGGAGAAGCCGTATTAAGACTTGGGAGATGATGAGCAGTTAGATGAAGATAGCTCTAATGATGAATAAGAGGACTATTGTTCCATTAGTGATCAAAGAAAAGGAGAGATGGATACCATAGAATACAACATTGAGGGATGAGTGATAGAAGAGATATGAGAAGACTCCAAACCAAGCAAGAGAAACATTTTTAGAATTGAGAAAGGAGTCATGCGCATGGATTGTGACCGTACATGGTTGGAGCACATAGGAGCGATAGATTTTGAACAAGCATGCCTAGTCCAACTAAGTGTTGCACCATTATTCAAGACGAATTCAGCCTCTGAGTTGTTCTAAGAGGGACTCACTCTTCTAGCAAAGATGGAGATTTCGATTCTAAGTCAGAAGTAAGCTTATATGGTGATCCCAAAATACCTCAATCTCCTAAGACTAGATGTACCAAAGGGAACCTACCTGTTCACTTGATGCGCCGAAGGCTGAAGGAGGAAAGAAGGAAGCAACCCAAGGAGCCATAGACTGAGGAGTAAAGAAAGCTGAAAGACCTACCAAAGAGATTTACAAAGTTCAAACAACGCGACATGGTAGTGATCTTGCTGGGATCCAACTTCCAGGGGCAAGCCAACGAACCAATAGAAGGGTTCGCCAAGGTCAAGGAGGTCAATTTGGCCAAGGAAGGGGAGACTCCCTGACTTTTCTTTACGACCGATGACATGAATGAGGAAGAGGAAACAAGTCTCATTGCTCTCTTGCGAGAGTATATAGATGTGTTTGCTTGGTCCCTTACGATGAGCTAAAAGGGGTAGATCCAAGTGTAGTGACTCACAACATACCCATGACACCCAATGCAATGCCGTTCAAACAATGACCGTATCCAATGAATACCAAGCATGCTCATGTAGTGAAAGAAGAGATTGATAAGCTATTGAGAGTAGGATTCATTTACGAGATTGAGCACACGGATTGGGTCTCACCTATAGTGATCGTGCTGAAGAAGAATGGAAAGATTAGAGTGTGCGTCAACTATAAGAAAGTAAATGCTGCTACAAAGAGAGAGAATTCTACACTGCCATATACTGAGCACATGCTCGAGAGAGTGGTTGGTAAAGAAGCCTACAGTTTCTTGGATGGCTTCTCGGGATACAATTAGATGCAAGTGCACCTTGGCGATAGGCATAAGAGTGCATTCACCACTAGGTGGGGTGTCTTCACCTACATAGTCATGTCCTTTGGGTTGACTAATGTACTAGCTACCTTTTAGAGGCTCATGTGTGCTATCTTCAAAGCCATAATTAGGAAGGAGTTAGAGGTTTTTGTAGACAATTTGTGTGTTCACTCTACATGCAAGGAACATTTAAGTAAGCTTCGAGCGGTCTTTGAACGATGTCAGTTATATCACCTCTCACTGAACCCCTTAAAGTGCTAGTTTTGGGTAAAGCATGGGTGCATCCTAGGGCAACAGTGTCGAAGAATGGCATTGCGACGGACTTCTCAAAAGTCAGGGTTATTGTTGATATTCCACCACGATCCGATTACAAGCGAGTTCAATGCTTCCTAGGCCACACGGGATACTGTATTGGTGCTTTGTGTTGAACTATGCATTGATTGCTAGTCCTCTATACAAGTTATTGATTATATTTGAGTGGACTAAGAAATGCCAACACACATATAAGGAATTGAAAAAGGCTCTAACCACTGCACCAATTCTAAGAGCCCCCAGACTGGACAATCACCTTCCATGTCCACAACATCGATGCTTCCAAATTCGCTATGGTAGCTGTGTTGTGCCAATCTGGTGAACATAACCTAGACTATCGAGTGAGCTTTGCTAGCAAATAACTCACGGATGCAAAGATGAATTACTCAACAACAGAGAGAGAGGGCTTAGCCATGGTATTTATTGTAAAGACATTTTGGCATTAACTTTTGGCCATGCCTTTTACCTTCTTTGTTGACCATCAGACATTGTTTTATCTTGTTAATAAACCTTGCGCTACTACAGGATGCATTACTTGATGGTTGCTTCTGCTTCTAGAATTTAACTTCCTTGTGGTACATAAGGGGAAGTAGCATTACATGACTGACAATATGTCTCACATACCCACAGGAGAAGCCGCTAGATAGGGCATCCTGGACAAATCGCCAGATGCGTATCAATTTCACTTGTCTAGCACGAGAGATCTATTTAGAGCTGATTTGAAGCCATATTGGATAGATGACATAGTCCAAGTGCTTGAGCACAAATTCCCTAAATGACTTATTGAAAAGGCCCGACTTAGGTGAATCATCCTTAAAATCCAACCCTATCAGTTGATAGCAGGCTAACTTTATAGATTGGGGCAAGACGGGTTGCTGCATAGATGTGTGTGAGAGCATGAAATGCATGATGTGCTAGTAGAGACACACGACAGAGTTGTGCGGGAGGACACTTCAATATAGATACGATAGACCGCAAGGTGCTACAATCTCAACTGTGGTGGCCTACTCTATTCCGAGACACAACACGATTCGTGAAACACTGCGATGAGTGCCAATGTACCAAGGTCCCAATTCATAACCCCTATCGTTGCAAGACAACATTTTGAGAAATGGAGAATTGACTTGATTGGGCCGATTAGTCCTGCGGCATAGTATTCACAAGCCAAATATATCATCACATTGCCATGGATTATCTTATGAAGCAGGCTAAAGCACGAGCAACTCGGAAGAACGATACTAGGGCCACCGCCAAGTCCTTATGGGAGTAGGTGATCTCACGATTTGACTACCCCATCGAATTGGTTAGTGACCAAGGCATGCACTTCATTAATGAAGTGATTGCTCACCTCATTTCTATCTTTCTAATCATCCATTGAAAGTCTTCACCTTACTATCCTCAGACAAATGACCAGACCAAGTCTACTAATAAGATCTTAGTGAATGTCCTGACCAAAGTAGTCTCTACTTCGTGTAGCAACTGGCATAACTAATTGATGGCAGCTTTGTGGGCCTATTGCACATCCTATAAAATAGCTATAGGACACACTCCCTTTAAGTTGACCTATGGGAATGAAGCAATTCTACTCGTAGAGTTCTTCATTTTCTTAGCTTGAGAATCACTCTTCAAGAGATATGGGATAGAAAGCATGCATGGATAGAGCGCCTAATTGAGCTTGAACACCTATCAAAAACTCGACTTCTAGCCACCCACGCATTGATATGTGAGAAGGCAAAACACAAAAGGTGGTTTGATAAGCATATCAAGCATTGAGATTTTGAACAGGGAGACTTAGTACTCTTGTACTCTGTCAAGGGTCATAAAGAGAAGATGAAGTTTAGAGGGCTAGGGACTTTTAGAGTCCATGCCATTAGCAGACGGTAATGTGGAACTCAAAACCCTAGAGGGAGAGGGCATAGGCTTCTTCAATGGCTGTCTCATCAAGAAGTACTACCCTCCCACGCACCCATTACATGAGCCTCCAATGCTAGAGTCCCCTGTCAACATACGAGTGACCACAATTACGAAGATTGAAGATGAGGATGAGGAAGCAGTAGAACCAGCTTATCTAAGCATAACTCTCATTGCTAACACCCTCAATGCACTAATCGATGAGGGAGCTGACTTTAATGTCCTAACTCATGATCACTGGACCCAAATTGGCAAACCGCAGTTACAACCCACTAACACCAAACTTAGCCCATTTGGGAGCCAATCATACGCACTTTTGGGAAAGTGCAAAGTAGCAATCTCTATCGAGTCTGAGAGCATACCAATGATATTCTATGTGTTTCCAAACATAAAGATTCATGTAATCGTTGTTAGGACGCACTTTTAAAAAGAAATCTCATTGCAATGTCGACTACGAGTCCCAACGTATTCATCTTGCCATAGGCAACATGTTAGAATATCAAGCTCTCATCACTCTTCAGTCATTCTCTCTTTATGTGTGTGATATAGCTGTACACGTGTGCGACATTCAATAAATCAGTGTATTAGTGACTTAACCACAGTTAGTCTTGGTCAGTCATACCTGTGTGTGTAAGTCTCTTTTAGTTTGTATGATGTAAGAATAATGGAAGAAGAACAACAATGAGATGAGGCTCATCTTTTGCTTCACTTTGTCTCTCCCCCTCTCTTCCAACATGGTATCAGAGCTTGAACCCTGAAGCTTGAAGGCTTAGCAGTGGCCATTTGACATCAAGTCATCAAATTTGAAGAAAACGTCATCAAAGGAGACTGTGCCTATATCTCATTTTTTTGCAGAAGTTATATCTTGCTATATAAATGGTTTTTGGAGAAATGACTTGCAATTCCTGACTATTTTGACATGATCTACAACTTTTCAGAAGAATGTTTTTTCAAATTCCTCACAAATTTTGAGATATTCAGCATAGACCTGTGCAGATTAGCTGTTTATTGCAGCAAACAACAGGTGATTCTAGGGCATTGGTGGCTTTCATCCTAACAATGTATATGCCCTTATTATCATGCATTCGAGAATGATATTGGAGTGTTAAATGCTTAGTTTTGGAGCTTATTTGTAGGCTGGAAGCAATGACCTAGTTGCTGTCTTGAATTTGGAAACAATATACTTACAGGGTTGAAGTATCTGTGATGCTTATTTGCTATTGACAAATGCTTGGATCATACCACTTGAGTGGTAGATGCTTTTTGAGATATTGTGAGTGCTTAAAGTCCAAAGTTTGGATTGATTTGTTGGTGGTTATACCAAGGGGTTGATTGGTTATTGTCTGCAAGAAAGATACCTATCATCTTCACTTGACATACATGCAATATATTCTGACCAATTGGACATGTATCAACTTCTGCATAGAGTGGCAACTGAATGAGATGTTTTGGGGCCAATTTGAGGTCTGAATACGCTTTTTTTAATAGAGAAAATACTGCTGGTTATAGCAATGGGATAGCTATATTTGGTACCGCTACTTGCATATAGTACAAAGATTGATACTTGTATGGACATAGTTTGTTGCTGGGATGTTTTGCCACTACCATAGAATGTTTTGAATTGATTTGAGCTTGGTTTATGCTCAGTTGACTGTGTGTTTTCAATGTTGGGATACAATTTACAGCAAGCAGTTGTCAGGAAAACTGTTTTGAATTGCAGAAAACTATCCTGAATAGTAGAAAATTGGTCCTAAAATGTAGGAAAAGGAGTAACATACTTACAAGTTGTATACATCACTGAATACCTAAGCTGCAACTATGGAAAATGCTCAAGGCACTAACAATATCACTCAAATTGTGGAAACAAAGCTAGACAACAAAAATTTTGCTTTATGGAAGTTCCGTATGAAGAATATTTTGATTGGCAGAGGTTATTGGGACTTATGTACAGGTGATGAGTTTGAACCTGAAATGCATAAAAGGAATCCGACAAATGATCAGAAAAGGGCTCATAAGCTATGGACTAAGAGAGCATGCAAGGTGTTACATTGGTTTTTCTTATGTATATCAGATGCTATGGTTATAAAGAAATAGTTCAATAACATGTCTAGGAATGGCAGAAGCATTAAGGCCTACACTACAGAGATTAAGAACATAGTGGATCAGCTTGCCACCATTGGATCTTCAGTGTGTGAGGATGATATGATTGCAATGACATTGAATGGACTTGGCAAAGAGTATAAATCATTTGAAATGTCAATTTGTGTGAGAGATGAATCCCTTGATTGGGATGAGCTGATTGCTTTATTGCTGCATGAGGAAGTTAAGCTTGGGCTGAATACACGTTCTAGTATGTCTCAAAGCAGAGACACTGTTCTTTACTCTAGCCAACGTGGTAGAGGCAACAGAGGCCACGGCTCTTTTTGAAGTCGAGGAGACACTCGAAACACTTATGGACAACATCAGTATAATGCCTAGCATGGCACAAATACACAAGGCCAACATGGATTTGGTGGCTTTAGAGGAAGGGGGAGATCACCCCATGGTAGAGGTGGTGGATCTGGTTCATGGCAGTCAAATGATCAGTCAAATAGAGATAAAGATTGTCATTATTGTAGTAGATATGGACACATTGCAAAGGATTGTTACAAGAAGTAGAGAGATATGAAGACAAAGGAAAAACAACATGGGCACTAGGCATCTTCTAACAGTGCTCATGATGAGCAAGTTGACAGATTGTTTGCCATGTAGCATGTGTCTAAGAATGCATCTAGGAAGAACATAGATAAGAGATGATACATTGATTCAGGGGCTTCAAATCATATGACACCCCATGGAGAATGGTTTGATGAGATGGTTGTAGGTTCACATGGTTATGTGTGTACTGGGATGACACCCAATATAACATTCAGTACACATGAATTGTTCCGTTGTTGATGCCGAATGGTAAGAAAAAGAGCATGCACTACATGTACCTACAATAACCAAGAATCTTTTGTCAGTTGGACAGATGGAAGAATAGAATTTGCAGGTGAGATTTAATAGAGATGGATGCTTTGTTGAAGAATATGGTAATGGCTTCAAATTGATTGCTAGAGATCGAAGAGATGGCAAAATGTTTACTCTTTGCGTCAATTCCAGAATTGAAAGTAGCCATGTTTGCACATGATGATGGTAGTATACGGGATGTTGAGATATGGCATAAGCAGATTGGCCATGTGAATGTAAAAAAGCTAAAATCTATGCAATAGAAGGAGATTGTGCTTGGACTACCTAAGTTCAAGTATCATGACTTTGGACATGTATGTGATGCATGTCAGTTTGGAAAGCAAGCACGATTTCCATTTATGAGACATGTATGGAATAGCTGATGACCCTTGCAGTTGGTAGATTTAGATGTATGGGGTCCGTCTCATAATGCTTTGTTTGGTGGTGCTCATTACTTTGTATCCTTCATTGATGATTTTAGCAGGTATACTTGGTTTTACATACTAAAACATAAGGATGATGTGTTTGATGCATTCAAGGACTTCAAGAAGCATGCTGAAAATGAGTTGAGCTATAAAATTTCATGTCTTAGATCAGATAGAGGTGGAGAATATGTCTCTAATTACTTTGAAAGGTACCTTGCTAAACATGGGATTAGAAGACAATTAACTTGCAGCTATACACCATAGCAAAATGGTGTAGCATAAAGAAAAAATAGGGCATTGATGGAATTGGCAAGAGGTATGCTGAATGAGAAGAGTTTGCCAAATGGTTATTGGGCTGAAGCAATAGTGACTGCTGTCTATGTGTTGAATAGAACCCCTACAGCTTGGATTCATGATGTACCTCATATGAGAGGTTGTATGGTCATAAGCCTAGCATTTCACACTTGAAGGTATTTGGCAGTATTGCATGTGTGCATGTTTATGATGAAAAGGGAAAGAAATTGGATCCTAAAGCTGTGAAGAGTGTGTTCCTTGGTTATGCACAAGATCGGAAATCTTATAAGTGTTGTGTATAGTCTACACATGAGACATTGATTAGCAAAGATGTTGTTTTTGATGAGCTGGCATTGTGGTATGGTAATCCGGTTGTAGTGGCTACTGATGGATCAGCCAGTACTAGTAATGCTAAAAATACACCTACAATGAGTACATCTATGAGTGGTTCTATAGGTGATGGGTCACCTACTGTAAGTCCTTGATCAGGACACTTGCAGAGTCATACTCCTATGTCCACTTACACGGATATGTTAATGAGGGGGAGATTGAATAAGGGAAAAGAAAAGATGTTTGAGGATGTGACAGGTCCACTTACAGCAAGTTATGAGTCATCTAACAACGACAGTTTGGATAGTGAGTTGGGCATTTCGTCTATTATGACACCTGGAGCAAGGTAGAGTCATTATGTACTGCCTCATGAGAGGCAAGCTAGAGTGAGCCACAGTTACAGAGATATGAGAGAGTCAAAAAACTAGTCAACAGGTTTACATACACTGGTTATTCAGCCCGCCATTATGCATATATGGCTAGTGTGACAGGTTATAAAGAACCTACAAAGTTTGATGATGCAGTTACAGATGATAATTGGTGTGCTGGATGAGGAGTATGTAGCCCTGGCTGAAAATGAGACATAGGAATTGGTTGAGTTGCCTGAAGGCAAAGTCCCCATTGGCTGCAAATGGGTATACAACGTTAAGTGCAAGTCAGATGGTTCGTTAGAACACTATAAGGCCAAGCTGGTTGCAAAAGGGTATGCAAAGCAATATGGCCTTGACTATGAGGAGACTTTTAGTTCGGTGGCTAAAATGGCAACAATCAAAACTGTCATTGCTTTGGCAGAATGCAAAGGCTAGAAATTATGGCAAATGGATGTCAAGAATTCTTTCTTGAATGGTGATTTGATTGAGGAAGTATATGTGGAGCAGCCTGAAGGCTATGTTCACCTAGACTTTCCTACACATGTATGTAAGGTGGAAAAGGCTTTACATGGACTGAAACAGGCACCTAGAGCATGGAATACTTAGATCAGTAGTTATTTACAGCAACATGGATTTAGATTGGGTGATGCAGATCACAATCTGTTCACGAAGAAGACAGATCATGGATATGTGTTTCTAGTGGTTTATGTAGATGATCTTATCATCACTGGAGATGATGAAGAGGGCATTGCTGAAATTAAATCATGTTTATAGGCTGAATTCAGAGTCAAAGACCTTGGTGAACTAAAGTATTTTCTTGGGATTGAGGTAGTTTCTATGTCTCAAGGTATATGACTGCTACGGAAGCAGTATGCTCATGACATGTTACATATGTATGGTATGGCTGAATGCAAGCCTATGGAGATACCTCTTGATCAGAATGTCAAGCTGTAGATTGATGTTGGGAATGACATAGAGAATGTGACCATGTATCGACAAATGGTGGGCAGCTTGATATACTTGACTGTTACCCGTCCTGACTTATGTTATGTAGTGGGACTGATTAATCAGTTCATGCAGAAGCCTCTCAAACCACATTTATATGCAGTCAAGAGGATCGTGAGATATGTAAAGGGTACTACAGGTTATGGGATGTTTTATGCATATGGAAAATCTCTTGACTTGACAAGGTTTACTAATGCTGATTGGGCTGGTTGTGCCTATGATAGGAGGCCAACCAATGGTTATGCATTTGGATTGGGTAGCAATATGATTAGTTGGCAGAGTAAGAAACATCCTCCTGTTGCATTGTCTTGTACAGAAGCTGAGTACAGAGGAGCTGCCTTAGCGGGTTACGAAGCAGTTTGGTTAATGAAATTGTTGAAAGACTTGGGAATATAGCTGGAAAGTAGAGTGAAATTGCATTGTGATAACCTCAGCAATGTTATGTTGGTTAGCAATCCTGTCTACTACGCTAGGTCTAAACATATTGAGGTTCACTACCATTTCATCAGAGAAATGTTTCTTATAGGGCAAATTGACTTGATTCATGTGAAGATTGAAGACCAGGTAGTAGATATATTTACCAAGTCTCTTGGTAAAGAAAAGTTCATATATTTCAGACAGCTACTTGGAGTTTATCAGATGGTTTGAGCTTGAGGGGGAGTGTTAGAATATCAAGCTCCTGTTACTCTTCACTTAGTCTATCTTTATGTGTGTGGCTGACATTAGCTGGATATAGCTGTACATGTGTGTGACATTCAATAAGTTGGTGTAGTCAGTGACTTAACCACAGTTAGTCTTGGTTAGTCATACCTATGTGTGTAAGTCTCTTTCAGTTTGTATGATGGAAGAATAATGGAAGAAGAACAACAATGAGATGAGGCTCATCTTCTACTCCACTCTATCTCTCCCTCTCTCTTCCGACCCAATGTATGTATAGTCACCGCTTTCAGCAAGAGCTGTGAGACTCATTCAAAGTCCACAAAGCCACCGATTGAGAAATCCACCCTCAAGTCTAAGGAGAGGGGTTGTGGCCCATCACCACCCACCAAACCTCAAGACATGAAAATCACTAGAGTCAAAGTTGAGACCCATAAACCAAAGCTTCAATGGATATCTAAACATCAAGGCCTGCGACACCTAGGAGCAGACTCTCATGACCCCAGAAAGCTAAGAACTTGCACTCGAAACCTAGAAGATTGAGACGAAATTACTAACATCGATAAACAGTCAAGCTGTGATGGATCTCCAAGACCTTATTGCAAGCTCAAGGCTATTACAAGGGTAGTACATGGATATGGGTACCTAAAGCCATGATGACCAAGCGCATTACTCAAACATTGCCCTCAAGCTTGATCACACAAAGTACCAAGATGAATCGGGCACACATTCCATAAGACACTCAGGCTCTGCAAAACCCATAGAGCCTCAAAAGCTTGGACTAGCAAAGCCTAAACTAAGCTATTGACAAAAACTACAACCCACTACTCTCACAAGCTGTCTTAACCTAATACCACTTGTGTCCTTAAGGCCTCAGAAGCATCTAGTAGCAATCACCTATTGTTGAACTATCTAACCCCAACCACCACCGATCGGTCTTAGACACTCTTATGAGCGGATATCAATTCTAACCTTGGTTGTAGATTTAGCAAAGAATACGCGGGATGAATTGGTTGCTTACCTTAGATGCTTGGATGCTACCTTTATGACACTTGCTAAAAGCTATGACAGGCTGGATTTAGGTCTCTTGGACAAGCCTATAGCGATGGAAGTGCGTGCACTCCCAACAGCTGAGGAGCTCATTGCCACCAAGATCTCCAAAGAATGCACATGAAACCAACACCTCATTACATCCTATCATAAGAGCACTATCCTTGTTGCCACAGACCAAGAAATCGAGGAGTTAAAACAACTCATTGACACGAACTCCTCTTTCTTGAGAAAATGGTATGCTCTTCTACTTTAATGGGAGCTAGAGGGCTACCAAATCACAACTAACACTGAGCATTGATATGACATCAAAACCTCAAAGTATGACCCCATTTATGTAGCTCCAACCTCCTATAGGGTGTTAACCACCATTCATAACCGACCCCTAGAAGAGCACCTCCTGACCCATCCGCATTTAGATCGAATTCTGACTGAGGAGGTGTTACACATTGCCAGTTGAGTAAAATCTGGTGACTTCCTCATAGATGTTCTCACCTATATCACTCAAGTAGACATCCGTCCTTTTGACATGGATCACTATGTTGATCTAGAATACAATCCAAACTTCTATGCTTAGCTCATGTGGAAGTAAAGCACCAAGAACACACGCTGAATGCCCTTGACATATCAACCTCTAATCCTAGGAAGGATTCTTCTCATTCCCATGGAGGAAGGGGGTAATAAGGTAAAGTAAGGTAAAATAAGGTGAAGTAAGGTAAAATCAACAGGTGAAATCAAACATGTAAGGGGAATGGAACACATAAGGAAAAATTTAAAGTCTCAATCAACATCCAAAATAGATGAAAATTAACTTGTGGTTAAGGAAAAGTGTCATAAAATTTTGGAAATGAATAGAACTGCTCAAAGGAAAATTCTCTTTTTGTGCTTAAGCGCATGTTCTTCTTTCCATAAAAGCATGATCAAATCTCATGGAAGCGCCCTACAATATCTTCTTTTTGGATGTTGACCATCGTCTTTATCACTTCATTGATGAAAACTTTTCGTTCTTGTCTTATGAGTGATCATTCCTTTTACTTTTAGCTAGCATGCACCATAGAGATTGAAAATATAGATACAAATTCAAATTAGTTTACTTACCTTTTTTAATAGTCCAAGTGTCACCACTAACATGTTGTATGCCTAACCACTCTCGTATGGCCAATTTGAGAGAAGCCTATTAAGAAATTGGATCATGCCCACAAGCCACCCACTTTTTGTTCCATATATAGACAACTAGATGGTGGTCTTCCATTCCAAGCATTTTCAATATATAAAGAATGAGAAAACTTGTATTAGAATAAAAATGTAGAATCTCTAAATGAGATTCTTAGGGCTACGTGTAGGAGGCAAACCTAATGGTCTAGTTTGAATATACATAGTAGTCTTCCAAAAAATGAATGGAATGACATCTCAAATGCTCATGGTATGGGTAAGGAAAATAGAAAACAACTAATCCATTTGTGGGGTGAACAAGGGATTCCTAAACAAAATGCTTAATTAGTTAGGGGATCATAGCAATTAGAGTGCATGTGGGAATCTATATGGTTGACAAAATGTTTGTGGTGGAAAAAATGGGAATCATGAAGAACATGCGGTAATAAATTACCAAAGTACCAAAGTAACACTCCACACACACACACACACATGCATGCACGTACGCACATGCACATGCCACACACACACACACACACACACACACACACTCTCTCTCTCTCTCTCTCTCTCTCTCTCTCTCTCTCTCTCTCTCTCTCTCTCTCTCTCTCTCTCTCTCCCCTCCCCTCCCCAAATGTCAAGCTAGACCATTAGGTTTGCCTCCTACACGTAGCCCTAAGACTCTCATTTAGAGATTTTACATTTTTATTCTAATACAAGTTTTCTCATTCTTTATATATTGAAAATTCTTGGAATGGAAGACCACCATCTAGTTGTCTATATATGGAACAAAAAGTGGGTGGCTTGTGGGCATGATCCAATTTCTTAATAGGCTTCTCTCAAAGTGGCCATACGAGAGTGGTTAGGCATACAACATGTTAGTGGTGACACTTGGACTAGTAAAAAAGGTAACTAAACTAATTTGAATTTGTATCTATATTTTCAATCTCTATGGTGCATGCTGGTTAAAAGTAAAAGGAATGATCACTCATAAGACAAGAACGAAAAGTTTTCATCAATGAAGTGATAAAGACGATGGTCAACATCCAGAAAGAAGATATTCTAGGGCGCTTCCATGAGGCTTCCATACTAATGATGTTTATGAGACTTTCATATATCATCTAGCTAGTCAAGGCTACAAGGAGATATATTGGTGAATTGACTATATATAAATGAACCATGATTTAGCCTTGAAGCCACCATAAATGAGGTTAGGAAACAATTTCTATTTCTTATACAATAGGAAAGTCCTCATAAAAGTCATTTCTCCTAGGAGATGGAGAATTCCTTCATGACTATCCACATGAAGAGTGCGTAGTACTGGATGTAATTTGTAAACCAAGAACTTTCATGGAGAGTTGAGAAGCAACGAGCTATCAAAGTGAAGAAACAAGAGTCCTATCTATTTGTTCACATAATCAACTTCATCCACCTTGCTCAATAATGAAATATTTATTTTCAAATTGAATTAATCATAGGATGTCCACTTGACAATAGTGGATTGACGAGCATGGTTTGAGTAGCAATTGTATGGATGAAGAATTTTCAAAGGTGGAATATGTGAAAAAATACTTTCAACACCAGAATGGCAAGGTCCCAATACAGGAGGAGGTTGTGTTAGAAAGTGTGCATATTAACTCTAATCATCTTGGTATCATTCCTTGTTTAAGATTCACTATGCATAGTCGTGAGGGGCCTCTATTAGTACTTGTATTTTTTCTTTGGAATGGATCATATCTCCAATATCAGATACATCTAGCTAGTTCCAAGAAAGATCCAAATGTCATGCCTCCTAGACACTTTGTTAGCTTGTTCAAAGATGATGACTTATAATTCAGTCCAAGAGAACACCTTTTTCTTAGTATATGGCTTCATAAACACAATAAATGTATTGTAGTAAGAAATTACTTCATAATACAAAGAACATTGTCTTTCACTTTGGAAAAATATTAAGGAATGTTTTCTTTGGGGTCATCAACTAGGGAAATTTAATACATATGCCACATATTCCCCTCAACCAATGAACTATCACTTGGATGAAACTACACGTTTATGCAAGCTTTGCAAGAATGTGGCTATTGGATATTTCTCAACTAATCCCCTAGCATTTAGTCTAGAACAAGATAATTACTCATTTGGATATATTTTAATGAAGCTCCTATCATTATGCTTACCATACAAGATTAGTAGTGGCAAATCATGAGTTGTTACATAGAATTCGTAGCACCAGTGGGAGTTTGAGGTCCCTTTTTGGCCTTTTAAGTGTCCAATGAAAGAGTGCTCTCTAGTAATGAGAAGAAATCTTCCATTACAAAATCATTTTTTGAATAATATTTTTGTATTTTGAAAATTATAATTTTCTAGTAGTGAAGCGGATTAATTGTTGGTCTTATTGAGGTGATTGTCATTTTTTGATAGTAATATTTTGCCATCAATGTTTATTTCCTTTTTATATCAAGGAAAAAGAGATGATAGAAATTTCTCCTGAGATTTGAAATATTAAGTGTTCATTTCCTCCTCTCTTTTGGCCACTCCATACCCTTTGAATTTCTCTCTCTTTTTCCCCTCACTCTATTTCATGTTTTTTTTACCATCTTTCTATGCCATGGAGACATATTCTTGATCCATAAGACCTAGTGCTTCCACTGAGTCCATAGTAACTCACAATATACTTGATGAGCGAGGAGGAAGGGTTTCCTTGTCCATAGAAAAGGGAAGTTAGATAATCATGTAGCAAAGAAATAAGAAGAGATCCTCAACAACCAAATCTTTCTTATCATGTTGGAAGGGTAGAGTAATGGATTTAAGGCTTTTGTGGCTCCAGGAAGATAGTCAAAGAAGTACATGTGGAGCATGTTTTCATACATAAGGAACTTCCTCTCGAGTTCATTACCTCTAATATCCCTATCCATAGATCCGAGGTTGCTAGTGCATTATGTTGAGAGATAGAGAGAAGGGTTGGAGCAACAGAAAGGAGCAGTGTGCTCTCATCTTATTTCCTTCATTATTCCATAACACATAATTGAAGTGAATACAACACACTAAAGGTCTTATAGACCATTCACACATAGCCTAAAGTCACTAACTTATTTAATGTCCCACACTTGCTGATACATCTAGACATATGACAGGTAACAGAGTGTCGGTTACACACATACTAAAGATAAAAGAGCTTGAAGTCTTAACACTCACCCTCAAGCTCAAGATAGCCTTTGCACATCAAGTAGCTATCAGAAAACACTGAACTTACCTTTACCCAAAGACTTGGTAAAGATATTTGCAACCTGTTTATTAGAGCAACAGAAAGGAGCAATGTGCTCTCATCTTATTTCCTTCATTATTCCATAACACATAATTGAAGTGAATACAACACACTAAAGGTCTTATAGACCATTCACACATAGCCTAAAGTCACTAACTTATTTAATGTCCCACACTTGCTGATACAACTAGACATATGACATGTAATAGAGTGTCAGTTACACAGATACTAAAGATAAAAGAGCTTGAAGTCTTAACACTCACCCTCAAGCTCAAGACAACCTTTGCACATCAAGTAGCTATCAGAAAACAATGAACTTACCTTTACCCAAAGACTTGGTAAAGATATTTGCAACCTGTTCATTAGTCTTCACATGCATAAGATCTACTTTCCTTCCAATAACCATCCCTCTGATAAAATGGTAGTGTACCTCAATGTGTTTAGTCCTGGCATGATAAACTAGAATTGTTGCCAATAGTACACTACTGAGATTGTCACATAATGAGGTCACTGGAGCATCCACGTGTATGTCCAAATCAGCCATAAGCTTGAGCAACCATGCAATCTCACATGCTGCCAATGCATCACTGCTGTACTCTGCCTCAGTGCTAGACAATGCAACCATAGGTTGCTTCTTGCTACTCTAGTTGATCATTCCACTTCCAAATCCAAAGGCATGTCACCTCCAAGATTTGTCACACTTGTGGGGACGTCTACTCCAGTTACTCCGGCAATTGTTCAGTCATCCGTAGGTGGCAACCCTATGGGTGCTACATCGATAGACACTACCCCGGTCGGTACACCAGATGTATAGGGGTCTCCTGGATATGCCCACAAGCATGGTCGTAGGTGGGAGAGGACCCATCTTCCTATCTTGTAGATGATAGGTCAAGAGCCATCATCATGAATGATGAGGAGAGGAGGGCGATGGCTCGCATGAGAGAGTTGTGCCAACAAGTTTTTCGGCACAATGTCTTGGATCATTGGAAAAACATACCGGAGGGGAGAAAGGACTACATAGTAGCATCCTTGCATGAGGAGTTTCTAGTTCTAGCCATAGCAGATAGGTTTTCTATGGGCTGGATGATGGAGTGCATGCGTGCATGCATCAAGTAGATGATAGGTCAAGAGCCATCATCGTGAATGATGAGGAGAGGAGGGTGATGGCTTGCATGAGAGAGTTGTGCCAACAAGTTTTTCGGCACAATGTCTTGGATCATTGGAAAAACATACCGGAGGGGAGAAAGGACTACATAGTAGCATCCTTGCATGAGGAGTTTCTAGTTCTAGCCATAGCAGATAGGTTTTCTATGGGCTGGATGATGGAGTGCATGCGTGCATGCATCAAGTATCATTGTACCATTACAATCCCAAATAGACATCTTTTTTACATCGAGGCCTCATATCGTCATTGTGACCTCCATTCTACTATGACTGCTCTGCCATCTCTATACATAGCATACTTGCCTTCTTTACATGTCTCCAACACTTTTGGCATGCTAGACCTCCTATGCTCCAACTGTGCAGGTGTGAGATCCTCATCAAGATAAATCTTTTCGCCCTTCAAATCCTTTATCTTTGATAAGAAGGTCCTTTTTCTATCCATGTCCTCAAATTTTAGCATGAGGATTTGACCTCTTTTGTCATTTGGATCACCTATCCTCCAAGCATCCATAATGCGTATCTTGTCTGTACCCATCTTAGCACAAAGTGTTTTTGCATCCTCATGGGGGTTTCCTTTTTTAGTCCAAACCACCACCCGCACACGCAATGCATGGAGTTTCCTCTTTGCTTCCTCCTCTAGTGTTGTGTTCATCATTTTTACTTTGTTATGAGGCATCCCTTTGTTTATTTTGACTACCTCAATCCATTGTGCATTTTTGTTCACTAAATATTTTCTACTTTCTTTTGAGCTCCCTCCACCACATTCACCCATGTGTACATGTCTTTTTTTAAACTTTCCACCTCTTTTTTTAATTTTGGTGCATCTAGCATTGGTGTTTGTGCATCCATCATTGACTTGTATGTCTTTAATTCATTCTTAAATGACTCTAACTACCTTTTTAGTTCAGCAATCTCCATGTCCTTGGCTACTATGTGTGCATTTGTATCAACTTTCAATGCATCCATATCTACTTTCCAAGCATCCCTTTCCATGTTCAGGTTATCTATCATATCCATTTGCAAGTGAGCCTTGATCTCTTTATATTTTGCATCTTCCAACTATTAGAGCATGATTTCCCATTTGTTACTACAGCAGTTAGTTCTTTTCTAAATGTCTCTTGCAATTTTTCATACATATCATTCATGACTTTTTGTTGCATGTTGCCACACACCCTCATGCACGCTTTCAGGTTTGCATCCATTTTAGCATTCAATTCCTTTCCCCATGTTTCATGTATTGCATTCATGTCACTTGATACCTTTTCAATCATTGGCATAAATATTGCTGCAATCTCAGCTCTTATGAGGACTTTCATGTCATCCAAACCATTTGTTGCAATCAGCCTTTGCATCTTTGTCCCTCACTTGGCACTTGTGGGAGTGGCATTTTCATGGGCTCTTCTTCTTTTTTGTTTGTAGTAGAACTTTCATCCTTAGTGGGTGTCATGTACTGCCCTTCTAATGCAGTGCCTCCTATGGTTAGCCCAATTGGTTGTGTGTCAAGTTTGGTCTCATGTCCATTGGTCTCTTTATCAGTAATCTCTGCCATCTTGCAGTCTCCTCGCAATCCAAGGCATCCACTCAGTGTGCTTGCATTTGTACCTTACACAGCCCCACGTTTACCTTGCAGAGACCTCGAAATGGCTGCCAATACATTTGCAGCTTCCAGGATAGTATCTATCTCCTTGTGTAAGGACTTGACCCTATAGGGTAGCGGCTGTCCCCCTGCGCACGCAGGCATGCACACACGCGCGCGCGCGCGCGCACACACACACACACCCACACAAGCGCGCGCGCACGCGCACACGCACACACACACGCACGCACGCATGCACGCATGCACACACACACACACACACATGTACATATGTATATATATACACACACATACACACACACACACATACATGCATACATACATACATACATACATACATACATACATACATACATACATGCATGCATGCATGCATACATACATACATACATACATACATACATATCCACCTGAAAGTGAACATGAATACCTGGGAATAGGATTGTATCCTCATTGCCACATGACGTATTACTTTTTTGTTTGCTTATATTGATGTGTTACTCTTTTTTTTTTGTTTTTGAAAACAAGTCGTCTACATATATGGCTTCTTCAAGGAACGATTTGTTGATCACTTTGAGGACTGTCTTGTGAGCAAGCGACATCCCCAGAGATCAGATAGCAGAGGATTGGCCAGATTATGAGTGCCTCCCTTACGACACGGAGCTAGAGGCGATGATAGTTTGCCTCCAGTAGATTTTGAGGCCAGTTCGCCCTGATGAGGGCTCTTCTCGAGAGCCACATGTAGGATGAGGTGCAAGAGGAGAATACAGGTGTCGATCACCTCTTACATATTTCTATAATAAGTTTAGGGGCCAAATTCTAACTTGTTGATGCTACTAGGACTCCCCTTCCAAACACTACATGGACTCTCTAATATCCCTGTGTGCTTCCCCCCCCCCCTCCCCCCCCGGTGACTCCCCCCCATAGAAAACCCCCCCTTTTTTTTAAATTTCAAGGGAATTTTTTTTTCACCAGTATAAATTTTTTTACTCCCCCCTCTCTCCTCGCTGACAGCACATCGGGGGGAGAGAGAGTGGGAGTAGTGGTGATGGGGGGAGAGGCATGCAACCTCTAGGTGGGAGGGGTGGCCATGCCACCTACCTCCTCCCCTCCCCTATATAAGGGGATGCTTCTCACCTCCCCCAGGACGGAGACAAGAGGCTACACCCCCCTTCCATACGTCGCCACCCCGTCAGCAGCAGTTGCACCCCCTGGTCCTCCGACTAAAGGATGTTCCCCCCTCCGTCCGCAGTAATTGCAGCTCCCCTGGGCTTTCGACCATAGCCACCCCCTGATCACCAGTACGTTGCGGGTTTCTCCCCCTGGGGCTCTTGACCGTAGTCACCCCCTCCCTGTTTACCAGATGCTACGGGTCCCTCCTTGGGCCCTCCAAACAAAGCACCTTCCCCCTGATTGCCATCCAGTTTCGGCCCGTGAGGAGAGAAGGAGAGGGAGAGAGAAGAGGAGGAGAGGGAGAGAAGGGGAAGGAGAGAAGAGAAAGGAGGGAGAGAGAAGAGGAGGAAGAGGGAGAGAGAAGGAGAAGGAGAGAAGAAGAAGGAGTGGGAGAGAGAAGGGAAGAAGTGGGAGAGGAGTGAGAAGAGAGAAGAAGGAGTGGGAAAGAGAAGGGAAGAAGAGGGAGAGAAAAAAGAGTGGGAGAGAGAAGAGAAGAAGAGGGAGAGAAGGGGAAGGAGAGAAGAGAAAGAAGGAGAGAGAGAGAGAAGAGGAGGAAGAGGGAGAGAGAAGGAGAAGGAGAGAAGAAGGAGTGGGAGAGAGAAGGGAAGAAGTGGGAGAGAAGGATTGAGGAGAGAGAAGAAGGAGTGGGAAAGAGAAGGGAAGAAGAGGGAGAGAAAAAGAAAGAAGTGGGAGAGGGAGAAGGAGAGAGAGAGAGAGTAGGAGAATAAGAGAGAAGGAGAAGAAGAGAAGGAGAGAGAGAGAGTAGGAGAATAAGAGAAACGAAGAAGAAGAGAGAGAGAGAGAAAGAAGGAGAAGAGGAGAAAAAGAAGAAGAAGAGAGAGAGAGAGAAAGAAAGAAGAAGAGGGAGTGAGAGTTGGTAAGTAACCACAACAAGCCACACCCAAACCACTCCCTCGACGAAGGACCCCATCCAACGGCCTTTTCTACTCGAACCTATCAACTCGAAACCCGTTAAGGTCCAGACGTCCCAATCTCCGCGAGGCAAATGGCTCCCAAGAAGAAAGTCGTGGGAAGCGTAGGCGCCCATGCTACCGGTAATGCTGGAGAGGCGAGCGGAGCGACCAACGCAACAAACACAAATCAAACCCAGGTTCTAAGATTTAAAATTAATTAGGTATTATTTCTCATGGAAGAGATGAAATGGTTTGTGATGTGCATGGAACAAGAACGAGTCTTAGGGTTTTGTTTGCTCTAAGTACTAAGTTGTATGTGCAAAACGGTAGAGTTTGGAAGTTGCATAAGATTATATGCAGGAAAAGATAGCTTTTACACACATAAAATGATAAGGTTATTGACTTACTTCACATAAAATGATAGCTTTTTAACCAGTTCAGTGCATGAATAGTCATTTAGAATTCACGTTTCGCAATCATGGATTAAAATAAACACATGAAATGTTAATTTTTGTTCATGAGATACACTTGCATCGTTAGACAAAACCCTAGACTTTCATACACGCAAGGCACATGTGATCCGGTGCAATAGAAATAAGTAGCTTGCCAGGAATGATGAGAGAAAAAGGTTATTTAGGACGTTCAACTTTACTAAGCACATCATGTGCATGATGGATAAGGCTGATAGGAAAATTCTGCATGGAAGCGCACTAAGGGAAATGGAGAATCGCATGCATCTAGACTGCATCTTGAAGGTCTAAATGAAGAATCATGTGTTGCCAAGTGTGTTAACTAAGCTTGGTTGAAACTAGAAGATTAAAAGACCCTTGGTTGGGTTGCGAATAAGGCATGTTCGTTGCCGTGATTGACCAGCTAATGCTTGAGTTAGGGTTAAGATACCCTAAGGTAAAACCCAAAGGAAAAGGGCAAGTCAAAAATAGGTTAACTTACCAAGATCATTTGCTTGTGTAATCTTGTTTGAGATTACTGGGATCTTGCCAAGTTGCAAAAAGACCCAAGATCGGATGCTGGGAGCATCCGGGGAGAAAGGAGTCACACCTTAGCAGTCGGTCATACAACGACCTCCGAAATGTTCGTGCTTGTACTTAGGTACATTAGTTGATCTCTTTGCTCAAGGAACTAATTCAAGAAAAACACTTAATGCTTCATGTTAAAAGCATGGAGGGAGAGGCAAGAACAGTTACCTCTGACTGTCTGCTTGGCCCTATCCAAGGGGGTTGTTAGCCGCACCGGGTATATGGACCTAACCCGTCGCGAGAGGTCTCTCCGTGGGTGCTGCTTGGAGTGGGAGGATGCTTGTGTGCCAGGGGAGGCTCTGGCTGTAAATCCCTTGCCTCCGGATCCCGCACAAGAAGCTAACGTGATTGGAGATGGGATCTCGAGGCCCGTGTACTAGTCAACGGGTGAAACTTGGAGCACCAATCCTGTAGATTGCTAGGATAGCCTTCGGGCGTGATATTGGATGTACTCCAGGATTTTTATAAATAAAGAACAGTTATTGGAGAAAAAGAAACTTGCTTGGCATTGTTTTTGTGTCGGTGCCTAAGTTACGTGAAGAAACCCGTGATTAATTCATGTCAAAATGTAATGTGTTAGGTAATTAGATAATTAAAGCAAACTGAGGAAAGTGCGGTGGATGTGAGTTAGGTCCATCCTACGGAAGGGTGGTCCTAGTTAGCTGGGAGCTTTTCTCAAAAGATGAGATAATAAGACTATGAAGACCTAGTGTCAGTAGATGTAGAATCTCGGTTTATTCTATTTTAGGGGAAAGGTGTGGGGCTATGCCATATGGCAGAGAGGTTGAGCTCCGCATTCCTCTCGTTTCCCATTCACCATGAATCAAGTGCGGCATGAAACCACTTCGACTCTGTTGTTCCTACGAAAAGTGGTACATCTAGAGTTCGACGCTAGCTTCTTCCTAGAGACTTGTTGATAAGAAAGGAACCGTGACCTCATGTCGATCCCAAGTGGGAACGGACAGACACTTTCACTCGGGACAGACTCTGGAAGACCTAGATCGCAAACCCTGTGTCATTCCTTGTGAGTGCCAAGCGGAGCCTTCTAGATCCTCCTCCTGATGGACTGCTAAGACGTGTCCCACAAGCGGACAAGCGAGCACGTTACAGTTGGCATCAGAGCAAACCAATGGGATTTAAGATTTATAAGGGAACTTAATGGAGGAAAATAAAGGGGAATAAGGGGACATCCAGGGGAAGGTGAGTGGGATAGAGTAGTGTTTTATGTTGAAAACATTTCCTTACTCACTTATGGATGCTGGATTGCAGAGGCACGAAGCATGGAGCAAGTTCTTGGTGTTCTAGGTCATGTTCATGACTGTAATGCATGCTTCGGATTATCGTCAAAGGCTAGGCATCATGAATATTCTGGACCGCATATGGAATCCTTCACCCTTGTATGCAGAACGGAGATGGATGGGAGAATCAGGAATATACTACATAGCAGCCCATCGACTCGCATATCTTCAGACCAACTTGAAGATAATCAAGTGGATGGAGGATTTAAAGATCGTGAAGCTATTCATCTTTGTCAAAGCTTACGCAAACGCAACCTTGCATGTTGGCGGTCGGCAAGTCAAGCAGAACAAGTATGTCTATGAAGAAGTGACCCAAGTGATCCCTGCAGACAGAATCAGAGTGCTAGGACGCTATGAGAAGAACGGGTATCAAATGAAGGGATACCCCAAGCTTCTTATGACTTATCGTTTCTTGAAAATCCATGACCCCACTCCATATTATTACTTAGTCCTTGTAGTCGATTGTAACACAATCCTATTTTCCCTAAACTGATGTATCAATCAGCTTGTTCTACATTTCCAAAAGAAAATGTACACAAAGGGTTATGCCCTCATGAATAAATAAGACTTTTTACTATGGTCTATCCTGATTGTAAATGTTGGCAAAGGTGTTAAGTGATTAAGTCACTTGGCTAAAAGCTGTGGAAGTCATAATAATGTGATATGGGGAACAAGTGATAAGTTGTTATTCGACTCCCGCAGTAAGTACAACTGTGATTCAAGAGAAGAAGTTCCTTCTCAAACAAATCAAGCCACCTAAGTTTGATGGCAAGGGAAGGACTATTCAAGTTGACACCGAGATTTGGATCGAGTCCATGGAGGACTATTTTGAGGCAGCAGGAACTACACCTGCTAACCAAGCTATGCTCGCCAAACTTAAGCTTACAGGCAAAGCAAGACTTTGGTGGAAACAATGGTGCATAGACCAAGCGATCTCGGAAGGGACAGTCACTTGGGAGAAGCTTGAGGAAGCTGTGTGAGGGAGGTATCTGCCACCTGCCTATCGCACACAGAAGATGAACGAATTCTATGAATTGAAGCAGCTTGGACTATCCCTTGATGCATATTATTCAAAGTTCGTTTCTCTCCTAAAGTATGTGCCTCTAATGGATATGACACAACAAGTGTCAAAGTTCTATGCTGGGTTGAATCCACCCATAAACACCCGACTGGAATCTATGCGCCCAACGGACCTACAGGATGCACTCATTCAAGCTACTCCAATAATACAAGAAGTGCAGACCAAGCCAAGGAACAACAGGTTTTGGCCTTACAGGGATCAGAATAAGGGAATGTATAGGGCTCAGACTAAGAGAGTGCAGGGTCAGAATCAGGGACAAAGGAAGAAAGCTAGGACCAATGCTGTCAATGACTTTGTTCCTACACAAGGCAAGCCCGGACACTTCAAGAGGCAGTGTCCCAAGCTTAGCAGAGGACATCACTAAGGGCAATTCCATGGAGCTGCCCATAGCTAGGGAACCACCCTTATGGCCAGAGGAAGGACCTCTAGTGTTTCCAACAAGGAGCTGGGTGATGAAGAAGATCCATCCATGGATGCTGACATTGAGAGGGCAACGGTCCACGCCGCTCTGCACAAGAAGGGTCCGAATCACCAATTCTCGGTGATCCAAACTCCATCGGATTATGGAGGTAAAAGCTTCAAAACCCTAATTGATTGTGGTAGTACACATTCCTTCATTTCATCGATCTATGCAAAAAGGCTAGGGATAGCCACAATAGACGCACCTACTTTACTTGTGGAATTGGCAAATGGTCGTGAGGTCTCTTGTACTAGGCAAACTGCTAAGGTGAAATTCCTATTGGGTGGGAAGCCAACATCAGTGAGATTCAAGGTAATGAACCTAGGTGTCCACGAATGTTTACTTGGAATGGATTGGCTAATACCCAATGATGTCCACATCCACTGTGGAAAGGGCCAAGTCTCCTTCTGAAATTCTGAAGGGGAACTAGTTACGACTCAAGGAGAGGCTGGTAAGCCAAAAATATAGCTGGCAAAAACAACACGGATAATAAAAGGAGTTAGAAAGGGCCTACCTATCTATATGATTAAACTGAATAAGATAGATCAAAATCAGGAATTTGGGGAAGAACCTTCATGGTTAAAGGAATACACAAACATATTTCCCGAGGAGCTGATAGAACTTCCTCCTCAAAGGAAAGTCGACCAGGAAATCAAGCTGGCACTAGGAGTTGCACCAGTTCGCAAAGAGGCCATATAGGATGTCCATCCCAAAAGCCATTGAACTGAAAGAGCAACTCAAGCAATTGTTAGACCAAGGCTATATCTGTCCTAGTAGTTTGCCATGGGGAGCTCTAGTGCTGTTCCAAGAGAAGAAAGATGGAACGCTTCGGCTATGCATTGACTACAGAGGGTTGAATCAATCAACCATAAAAAATAAATACCCCATTCCAAGAACAGATGAATTACTTGATGTCTTCAAGGAGCGAAGACTTTCTCTAAGATAGATCTCAGATTTGGATATTATCAGATAAGGATCAAGGAAGAAGATATCTCGAAGACTGCATTCAGCACAAGGTATGGACACTTTGAATTCCTAGTGATGTCATTCAGGCTAACGAATGCTCCTACTACCTTGAACATGTTAATGCAGGATATCTTTAGGCCCTATCTTGATGATTTCGTACTTGTCTTCTTTGACGATACCCTAGTCTACTCTAAACAGGAAGAAGATCATGAACCCCAGCTTTGCATTGTTCTTGAAACAATGAGAGCACACAAGCTTTATGCAAGAAGAAGAAGTGTGTCTTTTTCAAGTGACAGATTGAATATTTGGGATTCATTATATTAGCAGAATGGATTTCAGTAGATCTAGCCAAGGCAGAGACGTTTTGGAATGGCCAACACCAACTTCTGTCAAAGAAATATGTAGCTTTCTTGGATTGATAGGATGGTATAGGATTTTCATCAAAGATTATGCTTTGATTGCAGCACCTCTGACTGACCTACTAAAGAAGCAAGTAGCAATTATATGGTCACCTGCCGACCAGACCAACTTTGACAAACTAAAGAAAAGCTTAATATCAGCACCCATCCTGAAACTTTCTGATCTTAGTAAGGAGTTCCAAGTGATAACTGATGCTAGCGCACTTTCCTTAGGATGTGTGCTTATGCAAGAAGGTCATCCCGTAGTGTATTCTTCAAGGAAATTGAAGAGCCATGAAAGGAATTATGCTACCCATGATCTGGAGCTGTTGGCTATCATCCATGCTCTCAAACTTTGGAGACATTACTTGCTAGGTAACAAATTTTCCTTAGTGACGGACCACAAGAGTCTTAAATGGACCTTCACCCAGAATAAGCTTAATATGAGGCAACGTCGATGGATCGAAGTGCTGGAAGAATATGATTTTGAAATCAAATACAGGCCTGAAAAGAGAATGTAGTTGGTGATGCACTCAATCGCAAGGCATTTCTAAATTCTCTTATTTTGCAGGATCCATCAACAGCAAGATCTCTAGCCACAAAGGTATCAATGCCAAACAACCCAATTCTTGAGCTAGCAAAAGAAGAAGCATGTCATGACCCTGTCTACCAAAAATTGCTAAGGGAGATCCCCATCAAGGATCAAGACCCAAAGCTAAAGACGAAGTATCAAGAATTCTCTATTAGTGGTGGACTTGTCTACTTTTGGACAAGATTATGTATCCCTGCAAGCCAAACTCTCAAGCAGAAGATACTTTGGGAAGCCCATGACTCCCCTTTCTCAGGACATCCTGGCTATGCCAAGACCCTTAATGCAGTTAGTAAGAGCTATTATTGGGATAGGCTCAAGGGTGACGTTCTCAAATATGTCACAAAATGTTTGTCTTGTCAACGCATCAAGGCAGAACATGTCAAAATGCCTAGAAAATTGCAACCACTTGACATTCTCCAAATGAAATGGGAGTTCATTAGTATGGAATTCATTGTTGGCCTACCCCAAGTTCAGGGAGGATACAATCTATTATAGTTGTAGTAGATATGCTCATCAAGGTTGCACATCTCATCCCTGTCAAGGCAAACTATAAAGCCTCAGACATCGCAAGATTATTCATCAAGGAAATATTCAAACTGCATGGGTTACCCAGAAGAATCATTACTGATCGTGACTCTCTCTTCACATCACACTTCTGGAGGGCTATCTTTGAGGCTATTGGGACTCAACTATGTTTTAGTATAGCTTACCATCCCCAAACTGATGGTCAAACAGAACGAGTCAATCAAGTCATCGAAGATATGCTTAGGGCATATTGTTGTCGTGAACCCAAAAAGTGGACTCAATATTTGCCACTCGTTGAGTTTGCCTACAATGCTTCTTACCAACAAAGTATTTAGATGATCCCTTTTCAAGCATTGTATGGGCACGATTGTCATACTGCTTTGAGCTTCTCGGATCCAACTTTGAGGGTAGAAGCTTCAAGGTAGATGTTGGAAGACATGGATGACCAAATCAAATCAATAAGACAAGACATCCAAGCTGCCAAGGATAGGCAGAAGGCTTACACGGACTTGAAATGGCAAGATAGATTCTTTGTTGAAGGTAGGACATGTCTTAGCAGTCCATCGAGAAGAGAGTCCAGAAAGCGCCCCCCCGCACTCCCATAGAATGTCACGGGGTTTGTGATCTAGGTCTTCCCGAGTCTGCCACACGAAGTGGAAGCATTCCGGCCATTCCCACTTAGGACCGACCTGAATCAGGGTTTTCCTAGTGGTTGAACTCTTAGAATGGTAGCTAGTGTCGAATCCCAGACGAACCACTTTACGCAGAAACATCAAGGTTGAAGCGGATTCATGTTGTACTTGGTTCAAGGAGAATGGGAAACGAGAGGGATGCAATGCTTGACCTCTCTGCCCGTAAGGCATAGTCCCATTCCGTTCCCCTAAAACAGCATAAATCAGGACTCTAGTACTCTAGATTCTAGGTCATCATTTCTTGCTCTCAATTTTCTTCGAGAAAAGTTCCCGGCCAACCGGGACCACCCTTCCATAGGACGGACCCATGATCACATCCATCGCACTTTCCTCAGGGTTGCTTTAGTTATCTAATTACCTACCACATTTAGTTTGACACGCAATAATAGCTTCCTCAATTAGCCAATTAATCACTGATTCCTTCACGTAATCTTAGATCTGACATAGAAAAACAATGTCAAGCAAGTTCCTTTTCAACAATTGCTCTTATTTATCAATCTTTGCAATACATCATATGATCCAGCTCGAAGGCTATTCCATAATCTGCCTAAAGGCTAATCCATAATCCGCCCGAAGGCAATTCCAACAATCCTCAGGGATCGCTATTCCAAGTTTCCGCCTATAGACTAGTATGCGGGCCTCGAGATCCAATCTCGAGTAACATTGGCCTCTTGTGCAGGACCCGGAGGTAAGGGATTTATGGCTAAAGCCCCCCCTGACACCCAAGCGTCCTCCTGCTCCAAGTAGCATCCACGGAGAGACCTCTCGTGGCAGGTTCGGTCCACGTACCCGGCACGGCTAACAACCCCCTTGGTTAGGGTCAAGCAGACAGCCGGGGGTAACTGGTGCTGCCTCTCCCCTGAGGCCTTCAACCTGAAGCATTAATTATTTTTCCATCTTTAGTTCATTGAGCAAAGAAATACAAATAGTGCTCCTAACTGTACAAACACAATCAATCCAGTGGTCATTTGTTTGGCCAACTGCTAAGGTGTGAATCCTTCTCTCCGAATGCATCCAGCATTCGATCCAGGATCAATTGTGACTTGGCAAGATCCCCAAGGGTTTTGTTGTTTGTTTACCCTTTTATCCTTGGGTTAGGGTTTATACCCTATTAACCCAAATTAACAAACACCTTCGGTTCCTTAAACTAAGACAGTAAATCCTGGGCAACCTCGTCACCCTAACTTGATTGGTCAATTGCTTGCTAGGCAATACATAACTTCCCTAACTTGACAAATCAGCCTCAAGGAAGGGTGATGTAGTAGGATGACCACTCATCCTCTTGCAAGTTAGACTTGCACTTAGAACTCGCCAACCTTGTTCTAAGGAGTGGTAATTCTACTTTGTGATTTAAACACAACATCTTGTGACGTTGCAACTTGTTGCACGAGACAAGTGTCACACCTAACTTGCGGGATTATATCACCCATCAGACGGTATTCCTAGGTCATGAATACTTTGGTCAAGATGTAGGGTTTGGGAGTCCTCTTGACTCAACCCAACCCTAATCCTACTAGGCCGATAATGCTTAGCCCTAGGTTTTCCAATTTCCCTATGGAAGTCTAGTATTAGGCCAATTTACTTAGGGTAAAACCCTAGATCGTTGTTGCATGGGCATTTAGCTAACCCAACATTCCGTGAATGTGGGTAGGATCTTTGGGATCAAAAGTCTTGGCTTGGCATCCCGAGTGCGTTACTAGGCAGAATTTTTAACGTAACCAAACCCTACCTAGCACTTTGAGGTGTTGGACGTACTAACTATTTATGCTTTTATGAATCCCATGTGGATTATGCCATCACAAGTGATTTACCTAAATCGATTTAATTGTCTTGCGACAAGAGGTGATATTTTCTTAGAGATGCTAATATTTTTCCTAAAAGGTATAAATAGTTGCAAGACATAACATTCCATGCAAATATGCGATTCATTGACTTTTTCCTTCTATGCAACTATAAAATGTACAATGACCATTTCCTTTTCTTGCCTAAACTATAATGATTGACAATTTAGGACTAACTCGTATAAAAACCTACGTTGAGTTTCAACAAGAACTATGCTCATAACCCTTCGCTGAATGCATTGAATTCAAGCTTTAATATGAAATGCATTCTTCCTTAAATACAACCTTTGATAAAAGAAGTCCATGCATGACGAATGTCATAAGACTATTATTAACTTAATCCGTCCTACAACACTTAACCCAGCCTAGGATGAAATTAACATCGCATGCAACTTGCAAGGTACATAAATCCCTTTCATGCAATGCAACTACTTGGACAACATCTAATGGACGTCAATGATTATCTCATACGAATCACAACTCGGAGATTATTATCTAAATTCATTATGCACTGTTTCTTTTTGAGAGGAAACCATGGATGCATTTAGACAAATCCACCTTATAACCTATGCAATATGCATTTGGTATTGCAACTTGGAAGTGCAAGCATTTTTCAAAGGCATGACATGCACTAACTTTGTAAACGAATGGATAATTGCGTTTAAAATTTCCAAATGTATTTAACTCAACTACGTGTATTAAGACATGCTTAAATGCATTCTTTCCATGCGAAATCAATTTCTAAGAACCTGGGCATTGAGGTTTGGGGTGTTATCCACACCATGCAAACTCGGAATAGAAGCTTCCGCGTGTGCGCCTCGCGTCTTTTGTTTGGGGGCCATGTGACGCAGTAATTTCATTCCAACAACTCTCCTCTGAGTCACTCCATGTATCAAATCGATGTCTGTCCGCCGTTATCTCCCTCTCCCGCATAGGACACGGCCTTAGAGATTTGGTTTTAAATTTCCCGGGGAAGCACGGGGGTTCCAGGCCTATGGAGGCTTAAGATTAGAAGCTTCCAAAGAAGCTTCTAATGCTTCTGTCTCTGTCAGAAAACATGGAAAAGAAAATGTGATGATGGGGAGGATGGAGAGGATGACGATGAAGGGGATGAGGAGGGTGGTGTTGAGGGTGATGATGGGGTGAGTAGAGGCGGCAGCCTGGCAGGCAGCGTGGCACTTTTCACGTAGGAGGGCTGCGATGGTGGCCAACAGCAATCATTCGATTCCTTCCTCTCCCTCCCAAGCTTCAAGGGAGGGGTCCTACTTCTCATCACTCCTCTCACACTCCCTCTCCCCCTGCTATGCATCGGCTGAGGGGGGAGGGGATTATTAAAAAAATTTGTCAAAATTTTAACCATTAATTCCTTTTACCTTTTCCCATGAAGGGTGTTCTCGTGTGGCCTATGGGTTTTTAGCCTCAAACTTGTATGCACGTCATGGAGTCGAAATTTATCAATGCGCGTGGACGGAACACTTAGCCACCAACATTAATCAACGCGAAAGATTATTTTGAACCGCTTTTTGTGTGTCGTGTGCGGGGTCATTAATATTTTGTACGAAAATATTACACATAGCTTCTGGCATGCTCTAGATTCATGATTTTAACATGGTATTAGAGCTTGGTTGAGCATGGTCATCTCCTCACTCTACTTCTCCAACTCCCTTTCACTTTTGCCCAACTTGGTATTAGCTCAAGACTTTATTGGAGCTTTCATGGATGCCATGGACAGCAGTACTGTGTCTACTTGCAACATCTAGATATCTCTCCATAGTCAATATATCACTAAGATACCTTCTAGATAAGTGTTCTCTGACTCATACAGCTCCTCTCTATCACCTCAATTGGAAACATTGTTGCTCTCGAGCTTCAACATTGCTGAAATTTTTCATGTTGTTCACAACTGCGCCTGTGGTGATTGTACAACCTAATCTCTCCCCATGTAATGCCATTCATCCTGTGTGTTTAAAATAATTGAAGTTCCATATATGAGCTACCTCCCACATAAATCTTGTGTCATATGATCCATTCTAGCAACTGCAATCATCAAAAGACCAGCAGACCTGCAGAAAACACTAATAGACAAACACCATAGCCATCTTACTTCAAGCTCAAACTACTTTACTTTCTCTCTCCTACCACTCAAATCAATCTTCTAAAGTTTGTGCCAAATATAATTGCTAGGTTTTGTATCAACCTTACAGTTTGTTATCAAGCTTGACAAATGATAAATCCTAAGGAGATGCAAGTTGAAGTGGGTGGGTCTTACATTGATGAGTTACAACATGGCCTATGTAAAAGGTAGCATGCTTGTCCAACCATTTGGTGTGCAATTGAAAAAGGAAATTTGTTAGTTAGTAGCAGCTAAAGTGCCCAAGGAGACCCATAATGTTCTCTCTTGGATCTTCCAATGTGCTCCGTATCCCAATATAATTTCTAGACAAACAAGTGGTAAGAAGCTCTATGTGGAAGAAGTCAAAGAATTCAACATTAATTGGCACTCGAGTGGTGATCTAAAAACACTAAAGTGTATGTTCAATTGTGACACTAAGACATTGACATCACTAAAGTGTATGTTCAATTGTGATACTAAGACATTAACATCATTGCTTTGCCCATTTTGCATGGAGACAAACAATTATTTTGAGTCCAAGGATAATGTTTCATAGAAGGGAGAAGCAATGCCTGCAATAAAAAGGTGCCACCAAATAGGTCACATCTTCATAAGAATTAGAAAGCCATATTCCCAATTAACATTAAGAATTTCCATTTTTACACTTTACATTGCCTCATGCACATATTTGGTAAGGTATTGAAATCCCATGTTAATTATGTATACCAAATGAAGCCTCCATGTAGATGTGAAGCAACTATTGAGAAAGTGAAGGAGCTATCAACTTTATTAGGTGTATATGTTGGTAACGTTAAGATTAACAAGGACAAAAAAATCTTAGGCCAAAGTTATGACATATCACAAAAATACCAATGAGTGGAATGAAGGCAAAGAGATTCGTAAGTAGTATAACTGGCAAGACATCAAAGTTAAAAGTGGAAGCTATGGAAATATTTATGCAAATCAATACACATTTGGAAAGAGACCCTAGTCTTAAGAATGCTCAAGTTTGACATTCTTTTGATAAGCTAGTATGTATAATTTTAAAATCATCAACAAATCATTTTACTCAAGTTGAACTTCATACAATCGTCAATAATTTTACAGAGGTAGTAATTAATGCATGGGAAGAAACCAACATCACTCACTACATGATACATCTTCAAAGCCTAGTGCAAATGCAAGTAAGGGGCACTCAATAGGTGGCAAGGGCCCCATGTGATGCCCCAAGCTACCAACCAAGTGACCCAAATCTAGTACCTCTCCTTCTGCTCTAGATCCAACCTCCACCAAGTAACCTAGACCCGAGCCCCAACCTCTACCCCTACAAAAAGCATGAAGATGATAACCACTCGGTGAGGCCCACCCATACGAGTCCTAGGGCAAAGGCTAGAGAGGAGGAAGAACTATCACTTAAGATCCCTCAGGGAGATTTGCAAGTACCACAAGAGCACAAACCTATTGATCAAGAAAGTGCTCCTTTCGTACTTAGAGAAGGAAATTGAGAGAAGAATTTAAATATCCAAGAAATGCTAGATAAGTAATAATTGATGCAAATTTAAGGAAAAAATGGAAGCTCGATAGAAGCGGAAGATATAGATTTGACAATTTTAAGTGACCGTGGAAGATGGGATTAAAATTTCTTCAAAAGATTGACCTTTGCATTAGTTGTATATTTTTCATAAAATTTTCAAGTGTCAAATCAAAGCAAGACAAGTTCACAACCATTTAGGACTTCAAGACATACACGTAGAAAATTTCAGATCATGAATTGAGTGCAGGACATGCGAGAATTGGAGTGTGCTAGGCAAGCACAGCACTAGACAATCAAAATGGATGCCAAAGTTGATGTGGGCATGGCCTTTGGTTTTGGAGGGCCCAAAAAGGAAAAAAAAAAGTTTACAATTGGGGGGGAGGGGGTGTTTTCAAAATGGTGGAGCAGCAAATGACGCCCCCCACGCCATGTCGATTTGGAGAGAGGGGGGTTGGAGGCCAAGAAGAAGCTATCACTTTGATCGTTCACGTAGATTTCTCCAATTTTTTGCTTCTTATTGCTTGTCTGTACATGGAGAATGGCTGCTCGGTTGAAGAGATGGGAATTCAATATTTCTCTCTCCTCTAAGAGGCAATTGATGCAGGTGAAAGAAAGAGAAAAACAAGATGAAGGATGCTTGTCCACCAAGTATCAGATTGTTGCAAGATGCTAAGAATTGATATTCCATGTTGTGTAGAGATCAATGTCAGGTCCAATGGCTATCTACACATTTAATTTCATAACTCAAAACAAACAATTTAATGGTATGCCCATTTTATGAAGAAAATTTACTTGTTTTTGACCATTTATGATTCAAATGAAGTGCATATAATAGAATGAAAATTTTTATGAATCTTTTTTGACATATCTTGGAGAGCTATAAGTAATAATATCTAGAACCTGTAATTAAATATGGCCATTATTAATAATTAAAAGCCCGACATGTGATATTTAAGCGAAAAAATAAGAGTTTCTGTCATTTTGGATGAAAAAATCATGTTCTTATGGAATGGAATGAAAGGTAATGATGAACCTTAGTAATTATAATTAGGTTGAATAAAAAAAAAGAAAATAACAGTAATTTGCTAGTAAACAAATTTAAAAAATCAATAAAATTGGAAAAATTTTGGAAAAATCTAGATCATGTGTACCAAAAAATTATGAATGTGTCCATGGATGTATGATGGGTCTTAGGCATGAGGTTTTAGCCTCATCTTAGCACCATTTCCATGTTATAGTGCGTCATTTATTGCTTTTCAAATAAGAAAAAATAGATGAAAAACATTATCTACACCTATCACCACAAGCATAACATTAAATGATAGGGAGAGGGAGATTTATGAGTATTGAATATAGGTTGAAATGTGATTTTTTATGATGCACTTTACATATAGAGCACATGTGTTTTAAAAGTTAAGGGGTTCACTAGTATGAGTATACTCGGTGCTATTTCCTAATGCAACGAAGCAAATGCGTTAGTATGAAAATCATAAAGAGCTATTTGTGCATTACCACAATGTTGTTTTGAATAAGTAAAATGGTTGAGCACAACATATCATCCACTCTTGTATTGGGTTCAATACATGGTATTGAAAATAGACATCATGGATGCATAATATAAGCTTTTATGGACATTGACCTACAAGGCCATGGGGTGTTTTGGTGGAGCATAGAGGCCAAACTAGAGCTTGAAAAAAAATCGACCCAATTTTGGTCACGACAAGTGGTGTGTTTGTCAGGAGCCATTAAGAAGTGGCAGCGTATGAATCTTGGTCAATAGGGACCAATTGATTATTTTATACCAAAAGGCAGTGAAATATATTCAAAAGACTATCAAGCCGAGCTTCAAAAGCAAGAAAGACCGAAAAGGGCTAGAATATAATTCCAAAATTATTAGGAGATATTGTCCTCAATCAAGTAGTCCAATATCCCTACAAGGAAGGGGTCTTAGCAACCCTAGTTTTACGAATGGTTCTTTAGGAGGAAGAGGAAGCATTAATACTTCCCCTCTCCCAATTGGTCAACCCATTGCATGGGGTAATAGTTCCAATAGTTCAGAGACCTTTAGCAAAGTCGTTTGTTGTCATAATAGTGCAACCCATTGCAATCCTTGTAGGGACGCCATACATGCTAGCCTTAGGATTCCCTCTACCCATTTTTAATGGGTTAGCATAAGAATCTGCAGAACTCCACATTAATGAGTTTCAAAAGTTAATGTTCAATTGTCGAATCTAGGATGGAGGACATCTAATGATGTTCTTCAATATGACTATGAAAGGACAAGCTATAGTATGGTATCACAGCCTAGGAGATAGAACCATAACTATGATTGATCTATTTTTTGAAGCCTTTCGGAGAGAGTTTGTCTCTGAAAGAGGAGGTCAATATTGGCTACATATGCTTAATGTAACACATCAAAGAACCTCATGAGAACGTTCACGGGTATGCCAAAAAACTGAAAGAAGTATTTCATAAATTGTAGACTTATATTCCCATTCCAACTACTGCTCAACTACAATACTTTTTGCACGGGCTAGACTTTAATATTCAGGTGTAATTGAGCAGTATTTCTCTTGCTGACATTGATATGGCTATTATAGGAGTAGAGGAGGTAGAGTCATGATCGCAAGCAGCCTACGTCTCTAGAGTGAAATCAAATTCAAGTCTAGGGCTTGGAAATAATTTAGCATTGATTTATGGAAGTCAAGGAATACCCATGACCAATTTGAATGGGAGAGGAAGCGTAATGTAAAGTGTGCCTATGTAACCAACTCCCTCTAATGTGACTATGTTGATGGTTGATCAAATGTCTCCATTGAATAACGGAAGCCAAATGATGAATCCTAATATTGTTCTAATAAATCAACAATAGCAGTCGATCCCTTATCAAGTGGTTAGACCAACTAAATGGCAAGTAGATGATCATAGCTATGAATCTAGTGTGTCAAATGCTCTTGGTGAAGTCAAGGGCATGATGAAGCACTATACTGATATGATAATGGAATAGTAAAAACAAATAGCCATAGATGTTAATTTCCTAAAGAAGCAATAGAACTTGATAGGAAGTCAATGCAAGAGAGTGGCCCATCAAGATTCAGTTGTAAGTGGTGTGGTGGTCAGCACTTTCTGAGAAACTACCCTAATGTCAAGTGTGATATATGTGGGAAGTTTGGCCATTTACCTAGTATTTGCTAGAGTAAGATCAACTTTCTTCAACAAGGGAGTAAGCAATCAGGTCCAATAAATCATCGAGCACAAGGGAACAACCTTCAATGAGATGAAGGACAAAAAAAATCTTGCAAAGAGGAAAATATATCTTGGAGGAGTTTCCCAGCGGTAGTGGTGTTAGCCTTGTCAAAATTGTATGTGTTAATAGCACTAAGGCTTCCAATTTGTAACATGTTACAAGAAGACAAAAAGTTAAAGAAGGTGACAAGGATAATGCAAAACCTATTGAGATAAACCCTAAGTAGGATGATAAGGGGACATAAGTCCTTAACCTAGCGTGGAAGCCAATCCTCTAAAAGCTACTAATGACAAAGATGACCCCAATAAGATGTTTCCAAAGAAAAAGGTAAAAGCTAAGAAAGAGATGCCAAAGCCTATTCAATGACCAAGAGAAAGAATGGTTTGGCAGGAGATGAGAACCATTGATGCCTATCATGAATTTGATTTAGTGAGTTCTTTTTGTGAGGTAAAGCCAGATGTGAATCCCCTGCAGTTGATAAAGTATCTCTAGGAGTACATAAGGAGTTTAAGAAGATTCTTTGCATCGGGTATATCATTGAGCCCTTGGGAATAACTTGGGTGGAAAAATATTGGTTTGAACATGCTGAAAAGCATTGCCCAAGGGTAGCAGCATACATTGAGAGCATCCTAGTGGACCATGCCATTGTGGATAGGGGATCCTCCATCAACATTATGAGCACATGATTGATGGAAAGACTAGGACTAGAAATCTAAAAAGATACCTCCACAATTCTCCGAGTGGCTGATGATAGTTAAGGCAACCTAAAGGTTGCATTACCAAAGTCTGTGTGACATTGGAAATGTGGAATGCATTGTGGAATTTAGGGTTATTAGATTTGTAGGGTGGCCAAGCTATCAAGTATTTCTAGGAAGGCCATGGATCTTGCAATTTGATTGTCAAGTTGATATATCTATTGATCTTCTCATTTGTGGTAGAGATGTCCGATGTGTGATAATGGGGATGCATATCCTGAATCTCCTCAAAGTAAGAGAGTACCTTTATCTTTGTTAGAATTAGATGCATTAGAGGATCCATCTGATAGTGGGACTTTTGTTAAGTGATGAATGAAAAGAGGATCCCACTACACAGGATATCTACCAAGTGACTCTAAATGAGCCGATAGAAGCCCTCAGGATAGAATAAGAGACACAGATGTGACCGAGCTAGACCTCGATACATTGGATTATCCAAGACCAATTAAATTAGGATCTATGCTTAATCTGGAAGAAAGAAAGGACTACACATCCTTGATTCAAGAATTTCATGACATCTTCACTTGGATTTATGATGAGATGAGGGGTATTATTCCTAGTTTAGTTGTGCATACCATTCCCTTGAAGGAAGATAGCCGCCTTGTGAGAAAAAAAGTGAGGCGTATGCCAATTGAGCTAAGGGATGGACTATTTAAGGAACTACAGAAATTGTGTAAGGTTGGCTTGATATTTCATATACAACACATGGAGTGGTGTTTACCATAGTTATCAAGAAAAAGAAGAATAATTAAATTTGGTTTTGCATAGATTTTAGGGAGCTCAACAAGAAGATGGTCAAGGATTACTATCTGCTTCCATTTATTGACGAGATTCTGGATCAGTTAATGGGTAGAGATATCTATTCATTTGTGAATTGCTATGTTGGATATAACCAAATGGCTATTGCAAAGGAAGAAAAGTTAAAAATGATATTTATTATTGTATTTGGTACCTTTGCATATCATGTTATCGTATTTGGGTTATGCAATATGCCACGTTCTTGGCAACATACAACTGATAAGACATTTGGTGATATTTTCCCCGAGGAGTTGAAAGTCTTTATTGATGATCTGGGGGCAACCACCACAAGGGAGAGATATTTGGTTATTTTAAGAAAATATTTTGAGCGATGTAGGTAGTTTTGCATTGCTCTTAATCTAACAAAGTGTGTCTTTGGAGTGCCTTATAGATTGCTATTGGGCCATGTGGTTAACTTGGCTGGTATTGTGACAAATCCTAAAAAGATAAATGTCATTGTCATTATGAGTCCTCTACACACTCCTAAAGAAGTACATAGCTTTCTGTCATCATTGGAATACTAACAAAGATTTATCAATGCACTAGTAGAGAGGACATTGCCACTCATGAGTCAACTATCCTTTAATTGTCAATTCGTTTGGAGTGACCCATGTTGAGTCTCCTTTGAGGATATAAAGCAAGAACTAGTAAAAGCTCAAGTCTTGAAAGCACCAAAAAGAGATGAGGTATTCTACATATTTTCAATAGAATAATGCATAACATCAGCTATTTAGCTCAAATTCGGGAGGAGAAGTGGTATCATCCAATTGCATTTGCTAGTCATAAATTGGGGATATCCAAGGTTAATTATACCTACATGGAGAAGTTGTGCCTTTGGGACGGTATTTGTGATGAAGAAATTCAAGCGTTACATTCTCTAGATGAGAAGGTGATGTTTTATATGAAGGTAGAGGGATTGAAGCTATTGATGAATAAGTTGAGCTGCCTGATCGTCTTAGTAAAGTGGTTAATCACTTTGCAAGATTCTGATTATGAAATCAAGGGTAAGCCATCAAAGTTGTAGGGTATCGTTGACGTCTTGTGTATTTTGGGGAGCTAAAGGAAATTTTGGATTAAGATAATGACCTTGAGGATCTATTAAAAATTGATACGGCTTCCATTTCGTACTGGTATGCTGCCATAATGCACTATCTATCTACAAGAGAGACTAGAGACACTTTGTCAAAGGCTAAGAATGTTGAGATGGCAAGCTCAATATGTGCGGACATTAATGATGGACAGCCTAGTTAGATGAGTCTGGATGTCTACACTTAGCACATTGGTGGTCATTATGATACTCACATGGTCACTGACTTATCACTTATTATATTTAATTTGTTACACCTACCTACAGTTGGCAAAGATATAATGCAAGTCAATTAGTGTAGTCGATTATGCAATGTTTGACTAGGCCACTTTCCTTTATGTTGTATCTTATCTATACTTTGTGTATATTGTATAGTGTGTGGAAGAAGAATAAGAAATTAGCAAGAATATGTTTTGGCCTCCATCTCTCTTCTTGTGTTCTTGAGTGAGTTTCCTCTTGTGTATACAGTGTGTGTTTGGCGCAGCAACTCAAGCAAGTCCCCCCACCACGTGATTCTTGACAGAGAAGAGAAAAATTAAACAACATGCTTTGAAATTTTCCTTGATTTGTAGGAACATTATATCAATAGGGAGTTGATAATTTTTATCACCAATGTGTTATGCCTGATGAGGTTCTGTTTATCTTTGGAAGAGTGTCATGGCTCTGCTTGCGGAGGATACTTTGCTGGAATGGTTGACTGCACAAAAATCTTTAAGAGCCGGATATTGATGGCCATCCATTTTCCAGGATGCATTTGCATATGTGAAGAGATATGATGTATGTTAAAGACATGATAGTAGGGAGAATAGGAAGCACCCATTGACTCCTATTATGGCTATACTACCATTCCAGATGTGGGGCATCGATTTTGTGGGTTGCATTACCTCGTCATACTTTGCACAAAAGAGGTATATTATAGTGGCAATTGATTACTTCACAAAGTAATCAAAAGCACAAGTGACGAGGAAGGACAATGCAAAGGAGATTGCTAGATTCTTGCTTGAGCAGATTATCTGCTGATTTGATCCACCAAAGGAGTTAGTGTCGACCACAAAACCCATTTTTTGAACTTTCTAAATGAGGTGCCTAAGAGCTTGATTGAAGCATGGTAGGTTAAATACAATAAAATGACACCTTATAATCCACAAGCAAATGGGTAGGTCAAAAGTACCAATAAACATCTTGCAGATATTCTATCAAAGTTAATACCAGAGAAGAAACAAGATTGGGATAAGAAGCTATATGTGGCTGTGTGGGCGTATAATACAAGCTTTAAGTGAGCTATTAGACACACCCCATCTAAGTTAGTTTATGGCGAGTAGTATGTACTAACCCTAGAGATCGAGTTACTGACTATAAGATTTGTAGTTACCTATTCTTTGGGGGACAAAGGTGCACTCTTTGAGTGCTTTATGACTTCAGCACACCTCGATAAGCTCAAATTGCAAAGTCTGCTACATCAAGAGGTAGCTAAGTGTTGAATGAAGCAACTTCATGACTTAAAAGTAAAGAAGTATACCTTCAAGAAAGGGTAGTTAATTTTATACTATGATGCACATTTCGTGGGAAACTAAAGCCTAAGTGGGATGGTCCCTATAAAGTAGTTAGAATCTGGAAAAATAAGTCCATAGCATTACTAGCAGATTTGCAAGGAGTGGGGCGGTATACTAATGAGATAGTTGTCTTGTAGGTCAACGACGGATCGATTTGAAACTTGCAAGAAAGGCTAAAAATTGGTTGATGGGGTGACTAATTCCCTACTTAGAACACCCATATTTGGAACAAAGATAGCATCAAGGAAGACTTGTTTGGTGGAGCAAAGTTTATAAAGTAATTAAGCAAGAAGGTGTATTTTCATCCACATTTTTGTTCTTTTTCCATGTGAACATTGATTTTCGCCTTGTCTTGCATGTCAGGGCATTCATCATGTTGCATTCAATCTAGCTTGCTTTGCCTACTTTTGTTTGATCGTATTACAGTAAAAATTTTTACCCCCACCCCATGTTGGTGTGTGAGACAGGGGGGTTGCTTATTTGTTATGATTTTTTTTTCAAAACACATAACCTAAAAAATAAAAAAAATAAATTTAAAAAATCCCTCCCAACCATTTTCTATTGTACCTACCTCTCTCTCCTCTCTCTTTTCCTTCCTTCTCTCTTCTTTCTCTCTCTCTCTCTCTATCTCTCTCTCTCCCCCCACCATAGCCTTTGCTTCTCCCTCCTCTCTCACTTCCTCCTCCCCCTCCCTCGCTTCCTCCTCCCCGCCTTGCCCGCAATCTTCTCCTCCCCGTTGCTACCAATGAACTTCTACTAGCCACCCCACCTATCACTCCCTCTCCCCTTGACTGACTAGCCGCCCTCGCTCCCCATTCCTCACACCAACACCCCACCCGCTGTCAAAGCATTTGGGGTCAAAAGTGTACCCCGGGGGTAAGAGATAGCAAGGTGAAGGGAGATTCAAGGAGTGTAGTAGACAGAAGAGAAGGGACTCAAAGAAATAGAGGATGTAGAAGAATAATCACAGAGGTGAAGCCTGTCAATTTATTTCTGCATTATGAGAGGATAAAACTCTTGTAGAAAAAAATGTGCACTGTATCATCAACCAGCCTAAAAAATAGCCTTGAAATACCTTATTTTGTAGCCACCAAACAATGTATCTTTAGTTCTTTTTCAGCTCATCCTATATATTTCTTTTTAGCCTTGCACATGGTTGAAATATTCTTTAAACTACCAAGACTACATGCTATCCATTCCTACAATCCAGACACAAATACAAATTTTCCCTTTCTTGGAGGCATAATTATCTTTCTAGAGGCATTGCCATTGGTGTGCAAATCAGATGTTGTATGCACACGTAGTGAATGTCGGAAGGTCCCCAAGAACAAATAACTGTACTAAAACTCATAAAGCAAGAAGAAAGATTTACACGACATGAGACAAAAAGACAAATTGGGTACAATCTCCCCCTATGCCTTGTGTGCGTGCTTCACAAGGCCATATTTATAGATTTATTAATCTCCAAGCTCAAAAACTAGCCCAATTTACAATTAGCATGCTTTAGCTTTTGTGTTTGCTTTTGTCCAAATAAAGAATAAAACGGTTGGGCATCCCAAAAATCAGGTTGTGTCCAAATACAATGTCCAATAATGAAATATTTAAACCGAGTGTCTATGAGCATACAAAATAATAAATGTCTATCAAGTACTTTAATAAATAAGTGCATCTAAATAAATATTAGTGCCATGCCTTTAATGATAAGGTGTGCGCCCATCAAAAATGACAATTTCTTCTAGGTAATTTGAATACACGCCATTGCCCGATGCTTCCCAACGCCACTAATGCTTGCTCTACACATCAACTGAAGCTTTCACAATTGTTAGAAAATAATAAAATTAAACCAAAAAAAGTGAATACCTAGCAGTCTTCAGCTAAAAAATAAATAAATAGGTTAGAACTCTATCCTAACCTTAATTTAATATGGGTGCACTCTAAACTCATAAACGTCTATTAATTTAAATATGTATTTTGTGAAATCACCCGCCATGGAATCACCCACGTGCACATTAAATTAACATGACACCCGAAAAGGAAAGGTGTCCCCGTCAACTTCTCGCACAAGGAATCCACGTTGTGTACGAGCCTCGACAAATAAATATAGTTTTATGGAATCCAGCGCAAAACCTCACGAAATCCACTATGGAATAAAAAACTCATGAAATCCATCGTGGTCTCACAAATCCACTGTGGAATATGCCTCTTGGTATCATACCCCCGGGGTAGGATAATAAGTGTCCTCAATCGCTATTAGGACAATATGGAGCGAGCAGTGAGGGGTAAGCACTTAGGTCACGAGAATGCATCCATTGTGCCTCTTCAATAGGATTATTTTTAGACTTAACCAAATATCTAGAATATCTATGGCCAGTTCTAGTGGTCATGTAGTCAGTGTCTAGAATAGTTTCAAGGATTTCAATTTCTTCTTCTAACAAAGGAGGGTTTTCATAGATAGGGTGGACATGTAATTGGCCTATAAAAGGTCGTAGTAAACTAATATGAAAAGTATTATGGATTTTCCAATGTTCGGATAATTCTAATTTAAATGCATTGTCATTGATCTTGTGAATTATTTTGAAAGGTCCATAAAATCTAGGTGCTAATTTAACAACGTGTTTCTCAACACTTTGCAATCTTCTCTTTTCAATGTGTAACCAAACATAATCATCAACATTGAAACTCATGGCTTTTCTTTTCTTATTAGCATGTTTAGTGTATGATTGCTGGGCTTTCAAAATCATATCTTTAACTTCAGCAAAAATTGTAGCATGCGTATTGGTAATATCATCAACTGCTTTAACTTTGTTTGACAATGATGTAAGAGGTATAAGCAATCTATGTCCATAAATGATTTCAAAAGGTGCTTTATGTGTAGCTGTATGTGATATATTAGTGTATGTAAATTGAAGTAGATGCAAGTGTGTATCCCATGTTTGTGGTTTTGAAATTGTATATGCACACAAAAGATCTAAAATTGTACTATTAGTACCTTCTGTTTGCCCATTGGTTTCAAGATGGAATGCAGATGAGAAATCAATCTTAGTACCTAAATTAGCAAACAAAGTAGTCTAAAAATTTGTCACCTATCTGCTTGACCACTTGTGGGACATGTCTTAGCAGTCCATCGAGAGGGGAGTCTAGAAAGTGCCACTTGGCACTCGCAAGGAATGTCACAGGGTTTGCGATCTAGGTCTTCCCGAGTCTGCCCCAAAGCGGAAGTATCCGGCCATTCCCACTTAGGATCGACCTGAAGTCAGGGTTTCTTTTCTATCAGCCAAGTCTCTAGGCAGTAGCTAGCATCGAGCTTAAGATAAACCACTTTGCATAGGAACAACAGAGTCAAAGCGAATTTATGCTGCACTTGCTTCATGGAGAATGGGAAACGAGAGGGATGCGAAGCTCAACCTCTCTGCCCATAAGGCATAGTCCCATTCCGCTCCCCTAAAATAGCATAAATCGGGATTCTAACTCAGCTGACTCTAGGTCTTCATAGTTTCGTTATCACGTCTTTTGAGAAAAGTTCCCAGCTAACTGGGACCACCCTTCCGTTGGACGGAGCCAAGTCACATCCACCGCACTTTCCTTGGGTTGCTTAGTTATCTAATTACCTACCACATTATATTTGACATGCAAAAGTAGCTTCCTTAATTAATCAATTTAAAAACAGGTTCCTTCATGCAACGTAGGCACTGACATTTAAGAAAAAATGTCAAACAAGTTCCTTTTTCAAATATCTGACCTTTATTTACCATAGTCTTGGAATACATCAAGTATCTTGCCCGAAGGCTATCACAGCAATCAACATAATCATTGCTATGAGTTTCGCCCGTAGACTAGTACACGGGCCTCGAGATCCCATCTCGAGTCACGTCCGCCTCTTGTGTAGGATCTGGAGGCAAGGAACTTACAGCCAGAGCCTCCCCTAGCACCCAAGCATCCTCCCGCTCCAAGCAGCACCCACGGAGAGACCTCTCGCGACGAGTTTGGTCCATGTCCCCGAAGCGGCTAATCAACCCCCTTGGATAGGGCCAGGCGGGAAGTCAAAGGTAACTGAACCTACCTCTCCCTCCAAGCTATTGACCTGAATCAGTAAGTGTTTGGCCTTGAATTAGTTCCTTGAGCAAAGAAGTTCAAACAATGTACTTAAGTGTACAATCACGATCATTTCTATGGTCGTTCGTACGACCAACTGCTAAGGTGTGATTCCTTCTTCCCGAATGCTCCCAGCATTCGGTCCTGGATCATTCGCGAATTGGCGAGATTCCAGGGGTTTGGCAAGCTAGGTTGCTTGTTTCCCCTTTTTCTTTGGGTTAGGGTTTGTACCCTACTGACCCTAATTATCCTTACCTTAGGTCTCCTTGTAAAATAGATCATGGACAACCCTGTCGTCCTCGGTTGGTCAACTTGCTGGTTATCTTCTAGATCCCTTGAAGTACCTATGTACCTTTATCTTTGATCTTAATTGACCAAGATTGTCTATCCCCTTGACCATGGTTGGTCAAGATGGTTCTGTTTAGAACAGTTCCTACTCCGTCTTAAGTATGATCTTCTTAAGCCCTCTTAATAATGCTCACATGCACTAAGCTTTTACCTATCCCTCTTGAAGTCACCCAAGGACTTTGACATGGGACTCATAGATCTCAATTCCATTTGGTAAATTACAAACAATGTTGAATTTTCCCAACAACTTTAATGCATGCAACGTAATGTTGTGCCTTCATTTCAATGCTTACAATTTTGATATAATCCATACGATATTTTATGCCACACACGCGAATGTACTTTCTATGCATGCAATCTTAACATTATCCTCTATGTAATTATCTACATGATCTATAACCTTCTTGAATGATTTGATCTTTATAACTTTATGTGATTATTGTATGAGTCTAGCTGCAGTTTAATCTTTTCTACAGTTTATTACATGTACCTTAGAATCCATCTTTTGATATGGACATGCACTTTGCTTCTTTCGATGTCCTCTGAAATGTATTTTGCAAGAACTTGTGCAAGGAGCAATGCACTTTATGCAAGAATTTACGATGCAATTACCTGATCAATTTCACCTATTATGATGTCATCTTACAACGAAATTTATCTTTTTGTTACAAACATCACAACTAAAATCATACCAAGGCAATTACCCATCAATCGCGCAATCAATGTGATGCATGGGAATATGATTTTTCACCATGATAATTATACTCTATGATTTAATAATAGAGCAACCTGGGTTTGGAGTGATGTCTTGATTCCAGTGGTATTTACGCCTGATAAACCGTTCACGGTTGCGGTGCCATCTTGATTCGAACCGCCATCCACACTTGCGGGGTTTTCGACCATCCTTGTGGATCTACGCTTCGAGGCCATACTCGAAGACGTGTGTACGAGAGATAGAATTGTTGCACTCTCCTATACAACTATAAGTAGATTCTTATAGCCTCTCCTTGAGTGGAGAAAAGGTAATGAAGGGGAGGGGTGCATTTTCGGAAATATTAGAGGGGTGTGTGAGCTCCCTTTAAGAGGGGGAAATAAGAAACTTCCCTCTCTCTCTCTCTCTCTCTCTCTCTCTCTCTCTTCTTGCCATCAGAGCAGCATGTCAAGGCGTCTCCCTTGCAAAGATAATGAGGGGGGGGGGGGTACATTTCAGCCCCACGAGGGGGGGCGTGATGTGTGAGGAGACGAGGGAGGGGGGGCTGCTGAAGACGACGAGGGGGTAGGCTCCCCTTTATAATGGGGAGGGGGTGGTATATGTGGGGGGGAGACGGCCATTTAACGGCGCCGCCACCCCTCCACCTAGGGGGCTGCATGCCCCCCTTTCTCTCTCATTACTCCCTCTCTCTCTCTCCCCGACATGCTGTTAGCAGGGAGAGAGAGGGAGAGTAAAAATTTTGAGTTATTTTTTAAAAAATTTAAGAAAGGGAGGGGTGTTCTTATGCACGGGGGGGGATTCTACATCCTCTCCCTCTTAGAGGAATCGAGATGTCCTCATCTCGAGAAGATCTGGGGGTATTGTTGGTTGAGAGTACTTTCATCCATCGAGGTGGCATCCTCTTCGGGATAATCTTTCCACTGGATGAGGTATTCTCTCAAGGTCCTTGATCTCAAATGCCTCTCCCTAACATCCAGCATTCTATCGGGCCGTAGTTCAAGGACTCCTTGGCTAGGCATTACAATTTGCTGATCATCAAGTACATGAATCAGATTAGGTAGATACTTTTTCAATAGGCTAACGTGGAATACATTATGAATCTTTAGAGTTGCGGGCAACTATAGTCTATAAGCATTAGGCCCTAGGCACTTGGTGATCTTATAAGGTCCACAATACCTCGGACCTAGCTTCTTGTACTCTCCCAAGGACAGTGAACTCTTTTTAGGGCATGCACGGATGAAAACCATATCACCTTTGATGAAGGATCTGTCTTGCCGTTTCAAGTCAGTGTAAGCCTTCTGTCTATCCTTGGTAGCTTGAATGTCTTGTCTTATTAATTTGATTTGATCATCCATGTCTTCCAGCATATGTCTTGAAGCTTCTACCCTCAAAGTTGGATTTGAGAAGTTCAAAGGGGTACGACAATCATGCCCATACAATGCTTGAAAAGGGGTCATCTGAATACTCTGTTGGTAAGAAGCATTGTAAGAAAACTCAACCAGTGGTAAGTATTGAATCCACTTTTGGGTTCGCGACAACATAATGCCCTAAGCATATCTTCAATGACTTGATTGACTCATTCTATTTGACCATCAGATTGGGGATGGTAAGCTGTACTAAAACAGAGTTGAGTTCCAATAGCCTCAAAGATAGCCCTCCAGAAGTGTGATGTGAAAAGAGAGTCACGATCACTAATGATTCTTCTGGGTAACCCATGAAGTTTGAATATTTCCTTGATGAATAATCTTGCGATGTCTGAAGCTTTACAGTTCGTCTTGACAGGGATGAGACGTGCGAACTTGGTGAGCATATCTACTATAACCAAAATAGAGTTATATCCTCCCTCAACTTGGGGTAAGCCAACAATAAAGTCCATACTGATGAACTCCCATTTCATTTGTGGAATGTCAAGTGGTTGCAATTTCCCAGGTATTTTAACATGCTCTACCTTAATGCATCGACAAGACAAACATTCCGTGACATATTTGAGTACGTCTCCCTTGAGCCTTTCCCAATAATAGCCCTTTCTGATCGTATTAAGGGTCTTGGCATAACTAGGATGTCTTGAGAAAGGGGAGTCATGGGCTTCCCAAAGTATCTTCTGTTTGAGAGTTTGACTTGAAGGGATACATAATCTTGTCCTAAAGTAGACAAGCCCACTATTGATGGAGAATTCTTGATACTTCGTCTTTAGCTTCGGGTCTTGATCCTTGATGGGGATCTCCCTTAGCATTTTTTGATAGAAGGGGTCATGACATGCCCCTTCTTTTGCTAGCTCAAGAATCGGGTTGTTTGGCATTGATACCTTTGTGGCTAGAGACCTTGCTGTTTATGGATCTTGCAAAATAAGAGAATTTAGAAATGCCTTGCGGCTGAGTGCATCGGCAACTACATCCTCTTTTCTAGGCCTATATTTAATTTCAAAAGCATATTCTTCCAGCACTTCGATACATCGACGTTGCCTCATATTGAGCTCATTCTGAGTGAAAATCCATTTAAGACTCTTGTGGTCCATTACTAAGGAAAATTTGTTACCTAGCAAGTAATGTCTCCAAAGTTTGAGAGCATGGATGATAGCCAACAGCTCCAGGTCATGGGTAGCATAGTCCTTTCATGGCTCTTCAATTTTCTTGAAGAATAAGCTATGGGATGACCTTCTTGTATAAGTACACATCCTAAAGTAAGTGTGCTAGCATCAGTTACCACTTCAAACTCCTTACTAAGATCACGAAGTTTCAAGATGGGTGCTGATACTAAGCTTTGCTTTAGCTTGTCAAAGCTGGTATGTTCAACAGGTGACCATGCAATTGCTACTTGCTTCTTTAGTAGATCAGTTAGAGGTGTTGAAATCAAAGCATAATCTTTGATGAAAATCCTGTACCACCTTGTCAACCCAAGAAAACTATGTATTTCTTTGACAGAAGTTGGTGTTGGCCATTCCAGAACATCTCTGACCTTAGCTGGATCTACTGAAATTTCTTTTGCTGATAGAATGAATCCCAGATATTCAATCTATCGCTTGAAAAATGCGCACTTCTTCTTCTTGATGTAAAGCTTGTGTGCTCTCATTGTTTCAAGAACAATGCGAAGTTGGGGTTCATGATCTTTTCCCTATTTTGAGTAGACTAGGGTATCATAAAAAAAGACGAGTAGGAAGTCATCAAGATAGGGCCTAAAGAGATCCTACATTAACCTGTTGGAGGTAGCATGAGCATTCGTCAGCCCGAATGACATCGCTAGGAATTCGAAGTATCCATACCTTGTACTGAATGCAATCTTCAGAATATCTTCTTCTTTGATCCTTATGTGATAATATCCAAATCTGAGATCTATCTTTGAGAAGACCTTTGCTCCTTGAAGATGGTCAAGTAATTCATCTATTCTTGGAATGGGATATTTATTTTTGATAGTTGTTTGATTCAACCCTCTGTAGTCAATGCATAGGCGAAGCATTCCATCTTTCTTCTTTTGGAACAGTACTGGAGCTCCCCATGGAGAACTGCTAAGATGGATGTAGCTTGGTCTAATAGTTGCTTGAGTTGCTCTTTCAGTTCCATAGCTTTTGGGATGGACATTTTATATGGCCTCTTTGTGACCGGTGCAACTCCTGGCACAAGTTTGATTTTGTGGTCGACTTCCCTTTTGGGGAGGAAATTCCGTCAGATCTTCAGGGAATATGTTTGCATATTCCTTTAACCATGAAGGTTCTTCTCCAAATTCCTGATTTTGACATTAGGGGAGTTTTGAGGTCTCGAAAATGCCTTTTAGGATGTGGAGAGAGAGTGCTCCAGACCAATAAGAGTAAATCCTCCGTAACGGAACTTCTATTTAAAAAAAAAGTAAAAAATCATTTTACAAAAACATATAAATATAATAATATTATGAATTTGTATTTTTATTATCTATTTTTAGTCTCTTATATTCGTGATTATGACATCTTTTGCATTAATGGCATAGAGTCTCCGCTACTTTTATTTAATGATGTATCTAGATTAATGATAATAACTGATGTAATCGAATGTCAAATTAGTGAAAAGCATGGCGCTCAGTTTTTTCCCTCCTTTCTTTTATTCCTCTATTGTTTTTCCCTCCGTTATGGTAGCCTAGTCCTCTGTGTGTGTGTGTGTGTGTGTGTGTGTGTGTGTGTGTGTGTGTGTGCATGTCTCTCTCTCTTTTACAATGGATACAGAAATTTGACCTTCAACAAGGCGTCCAGGCTCCCAAATCACATCCATATCAGTGTTTAAGTCATTCCAAACTGATGGAAGATGGATTCCTACTATCATTAGCAAAGGTAGTTGGATCACCATACAACAAGCAAAACATGGAAAAAGGCAAAGACATGAGAGCTCGTTTATCTCTGCTTGGAAGGGCAGAATCCGGGATTTTAAGCTTGGAGCAAATAAGAATAGCATCAAAGAGGTACTAGTGCAACATGTGTTCATGCATAGAGAGTTGTGTTTGAACCCTGGATCTTCAAAGCTTCCAATGCATAGACCAAATTGTAAGAATTTGATTCTTAAAGTTTTTCCTTTCTTAAACATGGTTTAGGTTTTTCCATTATAATATTTGTTTGTCTTGTAGATGTCTATCCCTCTAATCTTGAGGAATGGCAACTAGTGGAGTCTATTATTGATGTTATACATGGTTCAATTGGAGAAGAAATGTATAGAGACAGAAAGAAGATAGAGCTTGCAGAGAATGGAATATTCTTTTATGACCATTCTTATGTTATTCCTATGTGGCGTTGCCAATGGGGATCAATAAACCTCCTTCATTTGCCAGATTTTTCAAGCTTTGAGTGGCCTTTGCCAAGTCTAGCTACTACTAGTGAGGGCTATAGATGTAATATATTTTCTAAGATCTAGAAAGCACTAAAATCTAATATCTCAAGTAGGCTAAGCAAAGTTACTTTGTTTATGCCTATTAATATATTTATTGATTTCTTCTCTAATATGGAGATAAGAATAACAAAAACCATGCTTTCAGTGAAGAGACTAACATAAGATCATATCACACAATTTGTTGATGAAGGATGGGATACAAGGACATAATGAAAAATTATACGTAAGATAGATCAAGACTCTATAGCTTGTAAATATATGATTGCTACTCAAAATTTTATCCTTAGCTTTTTCTATAGTCGATGATTTTTGTTGGTAGTAGTCTAGTTGCGTTAGACCAAAATCTTAATGATTTCAGCAAAGATCCTATAGTGGATCTTGATATTTGGTTCAAGGAGGATATTATTGCAATCTTAAAGATCAGAAAATCATGTACGCTACATGAAGTGAGGATGGATTTATAAAATGAAGACATTGAACTACCATGCTCCTTTGTATTCCAACTTGATAAGAAACGAGTAAGTTTTCACATCATATTATATCTACTTAGATGTATATCAAGATCTCACTTCCTAACTAACAAACATTTGTAATTTATTTTTTGTAGATATCGAAAAGGAGAGAAAATAATATACACTGCAAGGACATTCAAGAAAAGATATCTTTACTATCAATATAAAATATATGTACAAATTTTGTAGCAGATGTCTATCTGCCATCTCTATGAGATATACAAGGGCTGAAGGGAAAATTTCTATATATGAAGGCTTACAAGGCGATATGGCAAAGCTATTTCTTTTTTGGAAAACTATCCTTTCTAGGAGTCCTTTTGCCTTTCTTTGATGTCTTGGGTATAGAAGGTGTGGGTAAAGGTGTTGAAGTTGTGGCTTCATCTTCTGTGGTTATAGGCACCGCATCTCCTTCATGGTGCAAATCCCCACCAATCTCTGTTGTTGGTTGTATACAATTGACCATTATATACTTCAAGAGCTTTGCTCTGACGTACCAAACATGCTCAGATGCATAGCAATCCTTTGAAAATTGTCATACATTTATAGAAAAAAGAGTTTTAGTTCATTATTGTTCTTACAATAGACTATATTTTTATCATCAATGGACTATTTGCAATGAATATCTATCTTAAAGTTTAGCATCTTTCATATTACCTTTACATGTTTATCATCATTAAGATAAACAAAGTTAACCATTCTTCTAGCATTTGCAATCACCCTCCAGCCACAAGAATGGCTATCATCCTGATGAGGACACTGCAACCACCAACACAAAGTAAAACTATAAAATTTACGGATGGTAGTTCATAGAATAAACTTATGTTTCAATTATTTTAATCAATAACTTATCGCAACTTGTCTATATTGCATTGTTGCAAGCAAATCAGACGGCATAGGGAGCCTTTTCTCTAGCTCTTCAGTTAATCTTTTTGCACCTCTATATATAAAATATATTAAAATTTAGAGTACTTATAAAAAAAAAAGAATTGAAATATCAAGGAGCCCTTGGATAATATAACTTACAATTTAGCATTTCCATGGCTTCCTTTCATAGAGTTGATTAAAAAACATTGCTTATCCACACAGTCTATTACAATCAAGCTCCAATGAGAACTGAAAGTAATCATATCTCAACAAATTAGTAGGATAAAATCTCAAAAACTCTAATAGAATATTGAATCACTTACTTTTCATTATATAGAATTATAAGGAGCTCCAAAGTATCGAAATCAATTAGATTGAACCACTGCTCAACAAAACTTGTATCAAGCTCGTTCCTCATAAAGAATGAGATAGATGGATCAAGAACCTCAATTTTTTGTTGCATATTCAAAGGAAACTCATGCATTACACACCTAGAAAAGGCATAGAAATAGTGAGTACAAACAAGAAAAATCTTATTGTTAAAAAAATATCAAAAAGTAGAAGTAATTATGGGTGGATATACCTTAGGCTAGCAAGAATAATACTGTCATTTATTTCTCTTCTTTTATCCTTAAGAATCTAAACACATGCAGCATTAAAGGAGATAATCTAAGTTCTTTTGCCTAAGTCACCAGATAAGAAACAAAACACATTGAATACTTTTGGATTAGCTGCTTCAAGAAGGGTGGCCAGCTCATTTTCAAAGGACTCTAGTTTCTCTGCTTCCCTTTCTTCAGCCCTTTGCCTCCTGTACTCTCTCCATTTATCTGCCTGTTCCTCTTTAGCTTTCTCCTCTTTTTCATGTTGCCTTGTATCCCTCTCATGGGTGATATCCTCAACCTTGGGACCTGAATCATCTTTCTTTCTCCTAGCTCGGGGCGCATTAAGGATATTAAATGTCTTCTCATGAGTGAGGGAAATTGGCTCAAGGACCTTTGAAAATCTATATCTTAGCCTCTTAAGAATTACCATGTTCTTGTCCATGAGTGTGAACCTATGAGCATGAGCAGCACAAATATAGGCATCTTGAAAAAACTCAACTAAAAAATCCTCTATGGCTTCTTGTATACAATTAAGGGTTGTTCTTGTCCATCTGAAACTATCCAAACTATATTTGTCACAAATCTCCCTGACAAGGCTTTGAAAAGACAACTTTGGAATTGCATTGTCAAGAGCCTTTATTGCCTTCCTAATCTCCCTTAGGCACCTGACATTTTGAGAAAACTTTCTCTTTGACTTTGACTTTCTAGAGAGCTTCTGAGGCTTTGAAGATTGATGAATCTTTGATGTTAAACCCCTAGGATCAATCTTCTCCTTCCTTGTTGTTGCTTTAGTCCTAGCCATTTGCCAAAAAAAGACATGTTACTTCTTGTCCAATGTGTCCAGTGAAACGCGAGTTTCAGATAAGAGACCTCCTTGCAGTAAGTTGTTTTCGCGTTTCACCAGACAACACATAAATAGCAAAAGAATCAACAAAACGAAGAAAAACAAAACGTTAATCTAAGGAATGCTATTACAATTACCTAAAATCTCCACAACATTAAGAAAAAAGTTCGAAGGATTGCCTAAAATCTCCACAACATTACCTAAAATCTCCACAACATTAAGGAATGCTCACACTAGGGAAAAAGTTCATTTATAGTGCTCATAAGCTCATAATAATATAAAACATTAAGGAAAAGTATCAAAAAAATGCATTGAATGGATGCCTGAGCATTGAGAAGGGCGGATGCAGAAAACCATACCTTCTTTGGTGCTTTGCTGGGAAAAATCCGTTTAGAACCAATTTTGTCAATAGCTTTGGTGAAACACGAATACGTTCTTCACAACCACAACTCGAAGACCCTACTGCATAACTATGAAAATGTGCTCCATGACCATAAAAATATGAAACGAATTTGGCCGTTGTTTCCCTTTATTGAGGGATTTTTTAAAAATCGATGGTACATGCATTACTTGGCGAAGTGTTAAGTAAAACACGTGCGACGTATTCTCAAAAAAAGGGAGTGCGTACGTCTTCTGAGGTATTTCATGCGTGCAAAAATATTGAAAATTTCGTCCAAATTTGCAATCACGTTTATTTTTCCATCATTACGCAAAATTTTTCGTTGGAACTATCAACACACATTTGACAATCAATATAAAAGCTTTTCGAAGTCATCCTCTCCGATATTGTCTTTCTTTCTTCCGAAATTTTGTTTCGATTTCCCTTCAAGGTCCTTGCTTCCTGTTTGAAGAGCAGTTCAACAATTTCTGATAGGTAACAAAATTTTGTTATTACAAGTATTTGAACAAAATCTCGTTGATTAGTATAGAAAGAATTTTTAATAACACTTGAAAAATTACAGATGTCATGTGCTTTGTGTCTTTTAAAAGAAGCATGGCACTTCCAAAAAGGATTTTATCATAAATTTATGTGTTTTAATAGAATTAATTTATAGTTTATGTTTCTCTTCTTGTTCTGTATCTTTTGACTAGTGAAACACGAAATAATGTCTCTGGTTAGTGGTATTTTGCTAACTATCGCATTTCACCGGTGAAATTTTCAAATAACTTTCATTTTCAAGTAGTGTCCGGTGAAACGCGATTTCTTCACTAGCTTTTGCCTCTGGACACCTTGTTTTCGCGTTTCACCGGTCACTTAAAAAATTTCTCCTTTTTTGATTTTTTGTCTTGAAAAATGCAAATTTGGGGCCTCTTTCAATGGTTCCATCTTGTTTTATTGGACATTATTGCCATTTTGCTTTGTTTTCAGGGATAAATCTTTTGTTGGTCAACATGACAAAGAGAAAGCTATCTCTGGAAGGAATGGATGAGGAGCTAATGGAGACTTCTGATGATAGGCTCTTTGATTTCTTACACACAACTAGAAATTCTTCCAAGTTTAGCTATATTAGGGAAATTTTCAATGTTCCTTTTGATTTGAAGGAGTTATTGGAGGATCTTGAAGATAAACTTGAGTACAAATATTTTTATGATAGACATGTGCAAGGTTTAGAAGTCAATGGATTTGTTCATTATAGTTATGCCATGGGAGCCACCAGTACATCCAGGTCAACTTTGCTAGGCAGGTTCAACCTCATTGATGAGGAATTCAGGAAGAGAGAAACATGTTGCCATTTCCACAGGTATCAACACCAATGCCTTCTGATCCATAAGGACGTTGGATTTATTGTGTATCTTCAGTACATGGAAAATTCTTCTCCAGATATAGACCAACAGGAAAAGCTAGAGGATATTGCAAGTATGGATAAGGAGGTCGAAGAGAAGAAGAAGATGTTCCAAGAAGATATTGAGAATCAAATTGTCCAAGGTTTTGATGTAGGTTTGTTCAAGAGTAACAATATCACAATGGTGGAAGAAAAGGAGATCGAGCCAAGTGCACAGGTTGATGAAGAAGGTCCTCTTGCATGTGTTCCAACATTTTCCACTTATCTTATCAACAAGAAGAGGTATGTGTTGCTAAATGATATTCAACATATTTTTGATCTTAGAGAAGATTATTGCTTAGCAATCCTTGCAGATTGGGGCCAAAATGACATGAATTTTATAGGTTATGAACAAGAACCACTAGCAAGTCTTGATGTTAAGGGAGAGAATTTCCAAGACAACTCTATAGCCTTACATACATGTATTAATCAGATCGTAGAATATGAAAAGGGGGGGCTACCTACAGAAGAAGAGTTCTAGTAGGTCCAGAAGAAACTTCATATTGATGATGTAGGGTATGAAGAGAGATTGAAGTCTCCATCAGATGAGAAACCCAAGAGTTCAATAAATCTTTATGATGATAGTCTTCTCGAAGAAGACGAACACCCTAAGGTATGAAATATAATTTGAAGTTACCCATTGAGTTTATGTTAGACTTTATTATGCATTATAGATAAATATATTATATCTTATAATGTTGTGGTTTGTTGTGTAGATTGAGATTGAAGATCTGGACAACTTTCTTGGAAGGGCCAAGGGCTCTAGGCCAATGAAGCTTGGGAAAAATCAAAGCCTTGGCCATTATGTTGGAAACTTAAACAATCAAACAATTGTAATATATCATAGTAGATTTGTCAAGCTCTCCAAGTCTACCAATGATGGCTTTGAGAGCTATCTCAAAGGTAATTGGATGTCAAGTTTTCAGCAGAGGTTTGGACAAGATCATTTTAGTGGAGAAGGAAGGAGCCATAAGAGTTTTTGGCTTCATGCCTGGATACAGTGGATCTAGAGCTGGATATTTTGGAGTTCTTGGCTCCTATTTACTCTCTTATGTAGGAGATAGTAAGAATTTGAAGCTTCTTCCAGGCTATCAGAAACAAGAGTTTTTAAAATACAGAGGTCTTATTGAGTGGGATGAAACAAAAGATTCCTCTAGAGGCCCTATCGAGCTACCTGAAACCAAGGACTCCTCTGAAGGCCCTGTTGAGGTGCCTGAAACTAAGGACTCCTCTGGAGACCCTATTTCTTCTGCAACACAATTAGACTAGAAGATGCCAAAGATCAAGGGTTTCTTGAAACCCATCTTTTCCCAACTCTTTGTTTGGTTTGTAACCATTCTGCAAATCTTTGCTTTGGGCAAGAATTTAAATATCTATCTTTTCTTCTTTGGGTAACAATTTGTATAGTCCTTGCTAAAGATGATGTATTGCTTGATGTGGCTGTATCTTTAAGCTTGAATTTATGCCAGATTTGTCGATAGAACCATTGAAATACCTCTAATAAACTGTTGGCTTTGTGTCTTCCACCTCCATGTCTTGTGTGTCTGAAATATTTTGTTCTTGCTTGATAATGTGATTTTTCCATACCTTGGGTTGACTAGATAGATAGAGATTCATATTGTTTAATAAAGTATAAAGCATGATTGTATAGAATATGCTGCATAGTCAACAAATAAAGAAAGTTATTAAAAAAACATTATATGAGTTCGACAATGAAGAAACAAACATATACAAAATTATTACATATAGTGAGTAAAGTGTTGATCACTCCAAGCTTTTGTCATTGCCTTTTTGAAAAGGTTCAATTGGTTTTTAAAGTCTTTGAGATCATCATCATTCCATTCAGTCTTATCACAATAAAAAAACACTTTGTCTAGTGTTTCCCAAACTTTAGCTTTTCTATTCTGAGCTTGTCCATTATCAGTGTGATCCTTAACTGCATTATGTAGGGATTTCCACTGATTAAATTTAATAGTTGAGCCACCATTTCTCGAGTTTATCTTGCCAAGTCTCCCATGAAAGCCTAGAAACCTTCTAGCCTTCACTCCACCAAAAGATGGTTTTTTTGGGACACAATTACCATCCTTAGACTTCTGAAGGTCTAGTTCAATAACAACATTGCCACCATGCAAACCAATTGCAGAGAGAACCTTTTTCAACCTTTGTTATAGCATCTGTTCTAGTTGATAATGGCTTCAACTTCCATGCAAATCCTATATGGAGATGAACAAGCTTTTTAATTATCTTGCAAAGTGCATGAAGTGTACAAATATGGACATTTGCTAAAGGAATGTCCAAGACTGGTTTAAAGTGTGGATCCTTATTGTGCCTAGAGGGAGTTCTATTCCAATTGCTTGAGTTTAACTTTGAGCTGGTGACATGCAGTATAAGCAAGGAGATCTCGAGTTGGCTCCCTTTGATACATTATACATACATTTGATTATCTTTAGGTCACACCAGCTATGTGCCACTCAATCCTGTAGTTCCCAAATCCTTCAACAAATAGCTCTTCTCCTGCTTGTTGTCTTTAAATAACATTAGGTATTGATGTTTGATGAAAAACCCAATATAATATATCGAAATTCTCAGTATCTACCTCAAATGCTCCTAGCCACTAGATGTTATATTCAGATTGAACACTAAATGATGTTGAGTGATTGCAATGACCTGACAAAAGTGCTCTATTCATCAAGGTGACAGAGATTCTCTCCAATTTTTTACATTTCAGAATCTCACTTTCATCAAGTTTAATCACAAATCTAGCCACTCCCTATACTGGCAAGTCATAAAATTTTATCATTAAGCATTGTAGAGTGGGCAAGTCAAGGAAAATATTGTTAAATTCATTGAATGTAACCTCCTTTTTCTTGCCCTTGAAGGTAGCCTTGATATGAAAAGGCTCACCTAGAATCCCCATCACTTTGTTATTAACTATTTGCCTGATAGTCCTAACCACAAATGGCTTCGGAAGTATGCAATTGCTTACCTGTCCTTGCTTCATATTTGATTGTAAAAGCTGGAAACGTTGCATATAAGCATCTCGACTAATACCAATACTATCCAGTGTCTTCTATACTAACTCAGAATCCAAAGAATGATCCTTTACAAATGACTCCAAGTATTGTTTCTTTGCCTTTTTAAATTTCTTCTTCTTCAAAATATCCTTTGAAACTACTGAAGGAAGAAGATGATAATAAAATTGAGTTGCTTTTAAAGAATCTATTTCACTTGCATTTGGTTGTAGAAGAGATCTAAGCAAAATTAACATCACAAATCAATGCAAGTAATTTAAATAAAGCCATATTTAAGATTTTTCAAGTGAAAAAAAATATAACTTGCTGCTTGGATTCTTTTACCACAGCCTCCTCCTCCTCGTTTGAGATTCTCAATATTTTTAAGAGCTCATTGTCGATTTCGAAGGCCTAATAAAGTTTGCTTTTGTTGATAAGCTTTGATATGCTTTTCCAATGAATGAATTTTTTGTTGACAATCCTCTAGCTTCTGCAACAACTCTATATTGTGTTTCATCAAAAGATGATTCTCTAATCCAAGGATATCCTTTTTTGCAACAAGGTTAAGTGTATAACCTAAAAATCCATTGTAGCCATCACTAATAACCTCATTAATGATGAGCTATTATAGAAAGGAGGAGTGTTGTTTATGCTAGGATCTTTGGGATATAGCTTTCCATCTAACCAAAGATCAATATTCTTCTTTCCTTCAAACCTCAGTATATGTTTCATAGACTTTGTAACCGTGATAGATTTTGTTCTCTTTCTTATTGGTTCATATTCACTATCCAACTCAATATGAAGATGATAGAGAGGACTTTTATGAGAGCTACAGAGATCATTGGATGATTGATCCATATCTGAGTTACAGAGATCATTGGGTGATTGATCCATAGCTAAGGATATGATTAGAAGTAAGAACGAAAACAAAGAAGAGACTACTAAGGAGGATAAAAAAAGAAGAGAGAAACGATGGAGGGAGGCAATCGAGTATCCACCAAAATTCAAATTGAATATTGCTTTTCACTTTAATGAGGAGAGGTAAGATCTTCATTATGACAACCTTGCCAACTTTATGGTGACCTAGATTTCTAGGTTTGATGTGACCACAAGAATATCACGACAATGACTTATTAACAAATTTTGATATTTTAACTTACCAAAATATAAACCTTTTAAAAATTCTATAAAATTATTTTATTTCTTAAATTATTTTCTCTCTCTAGGATCTCTTATAGGGCATTTTTGAGGCCTCAAAACGCCCCTAATGTCTAGCTTATTTAGTTTAGTCAAATAGACAGGTAGACCCTTTTGAACACCTTTTATTATCTGTGTTGCTTTTGCCAACTGTATTTTTGGCTTACCAGCCTCACCTTGAGTCGTGACTAGTGTTGAGATATCGAGCTCCACTCGTGATATGCCAGGGTGACCGTTGTGCATTTATGTCACCGACTTGTCAGTTGCAGATGTGGTTGGTACACTACCCATGAATAATAGCTAGATGACAGCTATCCTTATCTACTCTAGTTCGTGGCTCAGTTAGCATGCCACCTTAGTTAGTTGAGTTTGGTTTGAGACCCATATATAGGATTCTTCTATTTCTATGTACAAGAGTTCTTTTGTCTTACACAACTAAGAAGAGGAAAACTGTTTTCAGCCTCCACCTTTGTGTGTATTCCCCCATTGTGCAAGCAAGAAAGCTACAAGTGAGACTCATTCCTTCTCTCGCACAATCTTGAAATGGTATCAGAGCCTTGTTCGTGGTAAGGAGCTCAAGAAAGCAAGCCAAGTTCGCGGTGTTCTGGTAAGAGGATCAGTGTTGCTTTCATTTCTCTGTTTTGGGAGCAGGTCTCTGTAGCAGGTAGCACAGCCAGAAAGTGCAAGAGTGCATTTTCTCAGATTGAGACGCCCTCCGCGGTGTAGCAAGAGGGTAGTATGTGCTGCGGGTGTAGGCTTTAGCCCTCAGTTGCTCTGTTTTTTGATTTGAGGCCATTTCGGGGCCTGTTTTGGAGGCGGAAGTTTTCTGCACGCACTCAGGAAAAGGCCCTGTTTTATACTGTGCGACCACTGTTCTACAGGTCGGTGAAAAGTTACTGTAGAAATTGCATCGTATGCTTGTGCGCAAAGACATTGGGAGTTACAGAATCATCCTTGTTGCCTGTTGATGCAAAATCGTCACTAGGAAGTGACTGTGTGGTCAAATACCACTTTCATCAGTTTTGCAGATTTGCAGATTTGCCCTTGTGAGGCTGAAGCTGTGTTCTTTGCAGTGACAAAATTTTTTGCAGTGTTCTGTAATGGCGTCTGATTCTCTTTCACAGATTGTCACTGAAAAGCTTGACAAGAACAACTTCCAAGCATGGAAGTTCAGAATGACGAATTTCCTTATGGGAAAAGGATATTGGAAATTTGTTGCAGGAAATGAAGAAGAACCAGTTCTTCCTGATGTTCCCAATCAACAGCAAATGCAAGCATTTAAAGCATGGCATGAGAGAGCCAGGAAAGTTATGTACTGGCTGTCTATCAGCATTTCAGACTCTATGATTGTGCATATTCAAGATGTAAGTACGCCAAAGGAGGCATGGGATACTTTATCAAAAATGTATAGCACAAATATGCAAGCCAAGAAAATGCAGCTCAAGCAAGAGTTGCACAATGTGCAAAGAGAAAGTATGAGCATCAATGACTACCACATGAAGGTGAAGAAGATTGTAGATGCACTTGCTTCCATCGAGTCGCTAGTGGAAGATGATGATTTAGTTTCTGTGACCTTGAATGGTCTAGGAAAGGATTATGCACAGTTCCAAACATCCATTTCTGTCCGTGAAAGATTTTCCAATTTTGAGGAGTTGATTGCTCTTCTAATTTCTGAGGAGTAGAGAAATGGTGGTGCATCTTCTTCAGGAGGAACTTCAAAAGAAGCTGTCTTCTACTCAAATGCTGGAAGAGGTAGAGGCAGAGGTAGAGGAGGCCGATCTGGAGGCCGTGGTAGAAATCAGAATATGCAGCAAACTCAAGAAAACCAGTTCTATGGAGGAGGACGTGGTAACTCTAGAGGCAGGGGGAGCCAAAGAGGTCGTGGTGGATGGCAAAGAGGCCAAAATGCAAACAACAATGTTGAATGCTAATACTGTGGTAAAATGGGTCATATGGCTAAAGACTGCTATAAAAAGCAGAATGATATCATGAATGGAAAACTGCAACAATGAAATTATACATCTTCTAGTAGACAGGGTGATGACAAAAATGAGCATTTGTTTATGGTGCAGCACATGACTAATTCTGTGACAAGTGTAGAAGAAAGCAACGATGTGTGGTATGTTGACTTAGGTGCATCAAACCACATGACAGGTCATGCAGAATGGATGCAAGATGCAAGGAAAATGGAAAAACTAGGATTTGTGGAGACTGGTGATGATACTGCACATCCTATTGTGCAGATTGGAAAAATTCCTTTGTCTGTGCAGGATGGGAAAAAGAAATACCTGTCAGATGCATTTCATGTCCCAAATATCACCAAGAACCTAGTTTCTGTTGGTCAAATGGTTGAGCAGGGCTTGCAGGTCAGATTTAATTCTCATGGATGCTTTGTTGAGGATATAAAAAATAAAGATCGCTTGATAGCAAAAGGAAAGAAGAAGGGCAGAATGTTTACGTTGGATGCAGACATGCCTGAATTGAGTGCAGCAATGTTTGCACATGGGACCGGTGTAGTTGCAGATATTGATATCTGGCATAAACGCATTGGTCATATTAATGTACAACGACTTAAATCAATGCAAGCCCAAAATATTGTTGCAGGATTGCCTAAATTCAAGGTTGCAGAAATGCATAAGGTATGTGAAGCTTGTCAATTTGGGAAACATGCAAGGAAACCATTTCCTAGACATGTTCAAGAGAGTAAGAAGCCATTGGAATTAATCCACTCTGATGTGTGGACTACTAAAGCTGCATCTCTTGGAGGTTGTCATTATTTTGTCACTTTTATTGATGACTATAGCATAAAAGTTTGGGTGTATTTTATGAAAAAGAAAAGTGAAGTTTTTGGGCATTTCAAAACTCTTAAAGCTATGGTTGAAAAAGAAACAGGCCTGCAAATAAAATGCCTAAGGTCAGATGGAGGGGGAGAGTACCTTTCAAATGAGTTTGCAAGGTTCCTGCAGGAGCATGGCATAAAGCAACAATATTCATGCAGTCATACCGCACAACAAAATGGAATTGCAGAAAGGAAAAACAAGCATATTGGAGAGGTATCTCGTGCCATGCTCAATGAAAAAGACCTGCCAGATTTTTATTGGGTTGAGGCAGTTGCTACAGCAGTCTACATAATGAACATGACTCCCATTGTAGCAATACATGGGATGACTCCAGAGGACAGGTATACTGGTAGGAAACTAGATATTTCTCATTTGAAGATTTTTGATTGCATTGCTTATGTTCATGTGCCAGATGAGTTGAGATCCAAGTTGGATCCAAAAGCTGAGAAGTGCATCTTTATTGGTTACTCTCTGCAAGCAGAAAGGGTATAGATGTTATAACCCTTCTACTCGTAAGTTTACAGTGAGCAGAGATGTTGTTTTTGATGAGATGAGTAGCTGGTATAAACTAGTAAATGTGATTGATGATGTAGATGCACAAAATGGTAATGCTGCACATAATTCACAGCAGCAGTCACAAAATATTAGTAGACCTGGAGTGTCCTCTAGCAGTGGTTCACATTCTTTGCCATGGACAAGCAGATTGAGATCAGGAGAATCTCCTCAAAATAATGCAGATAGTGGTATGCAGGTTTCATGAAAAGGAAAAGAGAAGGTAGCTCAACCCATGTTTGATGTGAATGCAAGTCACTCTTATGTGGATGGTGAATCCAGTGGCTCAGAACAAAGCATTGATGATGAGTTGGGTATTCCTTCTATTGTTACACCTAGAGTAAGGAAGACCAGGGATGTTTTGAGAGCACCTGGGAGTGAACCTAATTTGCGCAGGTCTACCAGAGCTAGGTATCCTGTGGATAGGCTGAAATATGATGGATTTATAGCCATTCACTATGCCTATATGGTCAAAGTGATACAGGAACCAGAACCCACTTCTTTTGAGCAAGCCATGGGAAAAGAAAAATGGGAGAAAGCCATGGATGAAGAAATGGATGCCTTGGAAGCAAATGCTACATGGGAATTGGTACCTTTGTCTAAAGATAAGAATGCAATTGGTTGTAAGTGGGTTTATAAGGTGAAGCACAATGCAGATGGTTCTGTGAATAGATACAAGGCAAGATTAGTAGTCAAGGGGTATGCACAAACATATGGCATTGATTATGAAGAAACATTCAGTCCGGTTGCAAGGATGGCAACCCTAAGAGTAGTCATTGCTATGGTTGTATCAAAGGGATGGTCTTTACATCAGATGGATGTAAAGAATGCCTTCTTTCATGGTGATTTGCAAGAAGAGGTCTATATGGAGCACCCACCAGGTTATGTGTATGCTGTTCATCCTGAGTTTGTTTGCAGGTTGAAGAAAGCCTTGTATGGCTTGAAGCAAGCGCCTAGAGCATGGTCTGACAAGATAGGACATTATCTTATCATTATTGGCTTTTAGATTTCCAAGGCAGATTTCTCACTTTATGTGAGAAAAATAGAGAAGGGTATTATGCTACTTGTCATTTATGTTGATGATTTGATAATGACAGGTGACAGTGATGAAGATATCCTTCATGTGAAAATGCTATTGAAGCAGAAGTTTGAGATGAAGGATTTGGGAGAGTTGCGTTATTTCTTAGGCATTGAGATGATTAGATCACCAAGTGGGATACGGCTCTTGCAGAGGCAGTATGGATTGGACATGTTGTCCAAATATGGGATGATAGGTTGTAAGCCTATTTCAGTTCCTTTGGAGCAGAATGTGAAGCTGAGCACAGATGCAGGTGAGCTTTTGAAAGACCCTACTATGTACAGACGCATAGTAGGAAGTTTGATTTATATGACTATTACCAGGTCAGATTTGAGTTATGCTGTTGGATTGGTAAGTCAGTTTATGCAGGCTCCAAGGAAACCGCATTTGGATGCAGCTAGACGCATACTCAGGTATGTGAAGTCCACATTGTAGTATGGACTACTTTATAAGACTGGGGTTCAGATACAGTTTCATGGATACACTAATGCTGATTGGGCTGGTAGTATTTCTGATAGACGATCTACCAGTGGATATGTGTTCTCTTTTGGGAGTGTTGCAGTCACTTGGAGCAGCAAGAAACAGCCTACAGTTGCCTTGTCAAGTACAGAGGCTGAGTACAGGGGTGCAACAATGGCTGCATGTGAGGTAGCTTGGTTGCATAAGCTACTTTATGATATGCATCAGCCTACAGATGGGCCAGTTGTCATTTATTGTGACAACATGAGTAGTATACACTTGGCAAATAACCCAATCTATCATGCTAGAACAAAGCACATTGAGGTGCATTATCACTATGTGCGAGAGGGAGTTTTATTAGGTCTTATTGATCTAGTTTATGTCGGCACAGAGGATCAGGTAGCTGACATATTTACGAAGGCATTGGGCACAGAGAAGCTGCGCAAGTTCAGAGACCTGTTTGGTGTGCAGGAATTGGGATTGAGCTCGAGGGGGAGTGTTGAGATATCGAGCTCCACTCGTGATATGCTAGGGTGACCGTTGTGCATTTATGTCACCGACTTGTCAGTTGCAGATGCGGTTGGTACACCGCCCATGAATAATAGCTAGATGACAGCTATCCTTATCTATTCTAGTTCGTGGCTCAGTTAGTATGCCACCTTAGTTAGTTGAGTTTGGTTTGAGACCCATATATAGGGTTCTTCTATTTCTATGTACTAGAGTTATTTTGGCTTACACAACTAAGAAGAGGAAAACTATTTTCAGCCTCCACCTTTGTGTGTATTCCCCCATTGTGCAAGCAAGAAAGCTACAAGTGAGACTCCTTCCTTCTCTCCCACAATCTTGACAACTAGTTCCCCTTCAAATTTTCGGAAAGAGACTTGGCCCTTCCCACAGTGGATGTGGGCATCATTGGGTATTAGCCAATCTATTCCAAGTAAACATTCGTGGACACCTAGGTTCATTACTCTGAATCTCATAGAAGTTGGCTTCCCACCCAGTAGGAATTTCACCTTAGCAGTTTGCCTAGTGCAAGTGACCTCACGACCATTTGCTAATTCCATAAGTAAAGTAGGTGCATCTATTGTGGCTATCCCTAAATTTTTTGCACAGATTGGTGAAATGAAGGAATGTGTACTGCCACAGTCAATCAAGGTTTTGAAGCTTTTACCTTGATATTCTGATGGAGTTTGAATCATCAAGAATTGGCAATTTGGACCCTTCTTGTGAAGAGTGGCGTGAACCATTGCCCTGTCAATGTCAGTATCCATGGATGGATCTTCTTCATTGTCCAGCTCCTTGTTGGAAACATTGGAGGTTCTCCCTTTGGCCATAACAGTGGTTCCTTGGCCATGAGCTGCTCTATTTTGATCTTCAAATTTCCCCTGGCGATGCCCTTTTCCAAGCTTGGGACACTCCCTCTTGAAGTGTCCGAGCTCGTTGCAATGGAAGCAACGTGGGTTGCGATCATTGCTTAGTATTGTAACAAAGTTGTTAACAGCATTGACCCTAGCTTTCTTTCTTTGGCCCTGATTCTGACCCTACGCTCTCTTAGTCTGAGCCTTAGACATGCCCTTATTCTGATCTTTGTAAGGCCAAATCCTGTTGTTCCTTGGTTTGGTCTACACCTCCTATATTATTGGAGCAGCTCGAATGAGTGCGTCTTGTAGGTCCGTTGGGTGCATTGATTCCAATCGAGTATTTATGGGTGGATTCAACCCAACACAGAATTTTGACACCTGTTGTGTCATATCCATTGGGGATGCATACCTTAGGAGTGAAACGAACTTCGAATAATATGCTTCAAGGGATAATCCTAGCTGCTTCAAGTCATAAAATTCATTCATCTTTTGTGTGTGGTAGACAGGTGGCAGATACCTCCCTCGCACAGCTTCATTAAGCTTATCCCAAGTGATTGTTCCCTCTAAGATCGCTTGATCTATGCACCACCAAAGTCTCACTTCGCCTGTAAGCTTAAGTTTGGCGAGCATAGCTTGGTTAGCAGGTGTAGTTCCTACTACCTCAAAATAGTCCTCCATGGACTCAATCCAGATCTTGGCATCAGCTTGAACAGTCCTTCCCTTGCCATCAAACTCGGGTGGCTTAATTTGTTTGAGAAGAAATTTCTTCTCTTGAACCATAGCTGGACTTAGTACAGGAGTCAGATTTGGAACCTACGCTTGGGGTTGCGTCTGAACAATAAGATTCTTTATGTTAACATCTTATCATACGTTCTCATATTATGTTAAAATGACTAGCACAGCTTTTTAGCTAAGTGATTTAATCACTTAACACCTTAGCTAACATTTATGATCAAGATAGACAATTATAAAAAGTCTTATTTATTCATGAGGGCATAACCCCTTGAGTACATTTATTTTGGATAAGTAGGATAGACTGATTGATACATCAGTTTGGGGAAAATAGGATTGTCTTACAATCGGCTACATGGATGGAATAATAATATGGAGTGGGGTCATGGATTTCCAGGAAACGGTAAGTCATAGGAAGCTTGGGGTATCCCTTCCTTTGATACCCGTTCTTCTCATAGCACCCTAACACTTTGATTCTCTCAGCAGAGATTACTCGGGTCACTTCTTTATAGACATACTTTTTCTGCTTGACTTGAGCTTCGACAAAGATGAATAGCTTCACGATCTTTAAATCCTCCATCCACTTGATTCTCTTCAAGTTGGTATGAAGGTACACGAGTCAGTGGGCTGCTATGTAGTATATTCCTGAGTTTCCCGTCCATCTCCGCTCTGCAAACATGGGCGAAGGATTATAGATGCGGTCGAGAAAATTCATCATGCCAAGCCTCTGACGATAATTTGAAGCATGCATTGTAGTCATGAACATGACCTGGAACACCAAGAACTTGCCCCATTCTTCGTGACTCTGCAATCCAACATCCATAAGTGAGTAAAGAAATATTTTCACTAGATAACACTGCTCTGTTGCACTTACCTCCCCTGTTTATCCCCTTATTCCCTTTATTTTCCTCCATTAAGTTCCTTTAAACACAATATTAGTGAGTTTGGGAACCTCCCAATTCCCATTTTGTGAATGCCAAAAAGGTGGCACCCGGATAATATGCCCATAAGTTTCTCAAAACCATATGATGTGACCTATCATTGAAAAGTGCTTGAAAAATGGAATCTATTGAGCTATAGAGTGCTCAATTTGGATTTATACTGTTCAAGTTATAACAAATCTAAAGATTTGACCACATGTCCCAAACTTATGGAAAATTCCCATATTATCCAATATGGTGTTCTTACCGCCTTTAGATCTCGTTGGTTCGCTCTGATACCAACTGTATCCACTTGACCACTTGTGGAACACGTCTTAGCAGTCCATCGAGAGCGGAGTCTAGAAAGAGCCACCTGGCACTCGCAAGGAATGTCAGAGGGTTTGGGATCTGTGTCTTCCCGAGTCTGCCCCAAAGCGGAAGTATCCGGCCGTTCCCACTTAGGACCGACTTGAAGTCAGGGTTTCTTTTCTATCAGCCAAGTCTCTAGGCACTAGCTAGTGTCGAGCTCAAGATAAACCACTTTTCATAGGAACAACAGAGTCAAAGCGGATTTATGCTACACTTGGTTCATGGAGAATGGGAAACGAGAGGGATGCGAAGCTCAACCTCTCTTCCCATAAGGCATAGTCCCATTCCGCTCCCCTAAAACAACATAAATCGGGATTCTAACTCAGCTGACTCTAGGTCTTCACAGTTTTGTTATCACGTCTTTTGAGAAAAGTTCCCAACTAACTGGGACCACCCTTCCGTTGGACGGAGCCAAGTCACATCCACCGCGCTTTCCTTGGGTTGCTTAGTTATCTAATTACCTACCACATTATATTTGACATGCAAAAGTAGCTTCCTTAATTAATCAATTTAAAAATAGGTTCCTTCATGCAACGTAGGCATTGATATTTTAAAAAAAATATCAAGCAAGTTCTTTTTTCAAATATCTGACCTTTATTTACCATAGTCTTGGAATACATCAAGTATCTTGCCCGAAGGCTATCCCAGCAATCAACAAAATCATTGATGCGAGTTTCGCCCGTAGACTAGTACACGGGCCTCGAGATCCCATCTCGAGTCACGTCCGCCTCTTGTGTAGGATCTGGAGGCAAGGAACTTACAGCCAGAGCCTCTGCTAGCACCCAAGCATCCTCCTGCTCCAAGCAGCACCCACGGAGAGACCTCTTGCGGCGAGTTTGGTCCATGTCCCCGACGCGGCTAATCAACCCCCTTGGATAGGGCAAGGCAGGAAGTCAAAGGTAACTGAACCTACCTCTCCCTCCAAGCTATTGACCTGAATCAGTAAGTGTTTGGCCTTGAATTAGTTCATTGAGCAAAGAAGTTCAAACAATTACCTAAGTGTACAATCACGATCATTTCTATGGTCGTTCGTACGACCAACTGCTAAGGTGTGATTCCTTCTTCCCGAATGCTCCCAGCATTCAGTCCTGGATCGTTCGCGACTTGGCGAGATTCTAGGGGTTTGGCAAGCTAGGTTGCTTGTTTCCCCTTTTTCTTTGGGTTAGGGTTTGTACCCTATCGACCCAAATTATTCTTACCTTAGGTCTCCTTGTAAAATAGATCATGGACAACCCCGTCATCCTCGGTTGGTCAACTTGCTGGTTATCTCCTAGATCCCTTGAAGTACCTATGTACCTTTATCTTTGATCTTAATTGAATAAGATTGTCTATCCCCTTGACCATGGTTGGTCAAGATGGTTCTGTTTAGAACAGTTCCTACTCCTCTTAAGTATAATCTTCTTAAGCCCTCTTAATAATGCTCACATGCACTAAGCTTTTACCTATCCCTCTTGAAGTCACCAAGGACTTTGACATGGGACTCATGGATCTCAGTTTCATTTGGTAAATTACAAACAATGTTGAATTTTCCCAACAACTTTAATACACGCAACGTAATGCCGTGCCTTCATTTCAATGCTTACAATTTTGATATAATCCATATGATATTTTATGCCACACATGTGAAGGTACTTTCTATGCATGCAATCTTAACATTATCCTCTATGTAATTATTTACACAATCTATAACCTTCTTGAATGATCTGATCTTTATAACTTTATGTGATTATTGTATGAGTCTAGCTGCACTTTAATCTTTTCTGCAGTTTATTACATGTACCTTAGAATCCATCTTGCGATATGGAGATGCACTTTGCTTCTTTCGATGTCCTCTGAAATGTATTTTGCAAGAACTTGTGCAAGGAGTAATGCACTTTATGAAAGAATTCATGCAAGAAATTTTTTGGGTAATTTACGATGCAATTACCTAATCAATTTCACCTATTATGATGTCATCTTACAATGAAATTTATCTTGTTTGTTATAAACATCACAACTAAATTCATACCAAGGCAACTACCCATCAATTGCACAATCAATGTGATGCATGTGAATATGATTTTTCACCATGATAATTATAATCTATGATTTAATAATAGAGCAACTTGGGTTTGGAGTGATGTCTTGATTCCAGTGGTATTTACGCATGATAAACCGTTCGCGGTTGCGGTGCCATCTTGATTCGAACCGCCATCCACACTTGCAGGGTTTTCGACCATTCTTGTGGATCTACGCTTCGAGGCCATACTTGAAGATGTGTGTACGAGAGATAGAATTGTTTCACTCTCCTATACAACTGTAAGTAGATTCTTGCAACCTCTCCTTGAGTGGAGAAAAGATAATGAAGGGGAGGGGTGTATTTTTGGAAATATTAGAGGGGTGTGTGACCTCCCTTTAAGAGGGGGGAAAGAAAAAACTTCCAGAAACTTCCCTCTCTCTCTCTCTCTCTCTCTCTCTCTCTCTCTCTCTCTCTTATTGCGTTAAAGCATCATGCCAGGGCATCTCCCTTGCAATGATGATGAGGAGGGGGGTTGCTATCAGGTGGGGGGGGGGGGGTGCTCTACGTTTCAGCCCCACGAGGGGGGCGTGATGTGTCAGGTGACGAGGGAGGGGTGCTGCTGAAGACGACGAGGGGAGAGGATCCCTTTATAATGGGGAGGGGGTGGTATATGGGGGGGCAAGGTGGCTGTTTAACGGCCGCCACCCCTCCACCTGGGGGGTTGCATGCCCCCCTTTCTCTCTCATTACTCCCTCTCTCTCTCTCTCTCTCTCTCTCTCCTCGACATGTTGTCGGCAGGGAGAGAGAGGGAGAGTAAAAATTTTGAGTTATTTTAAAAAAAATTTAAGAAAGGGGGGGGTGTCACTTGACTCTTTGACAAATTAAATACTCAGAAACAAAGTTAGAAACATCATATTCCGTTTGTGGCCAGTAAAAATATTCAACCTATGTTCTTAAAGTAGAAATAATACCTTTATGGCCTTGATATGGAGGACAATGAATTTCGTGCAACACAAATGATGTAAATGGAACAATGACACACAATCTTTTCTCATAAAACATAAATCCATTAGAATAAGACAAAGAATCAATTGGAATCTAGTTATTAGTAACTAGTTTATTCCAATCAGTTTGAAAATTGTAGTCATGGTTATAGGTATCCTTCATAGGAATAAGGGAATCAAAAGATATAACATAAATATTATGGATACTTGGTCTTCTACTCAATGCATCGGCAACAACATTCTCTCTTCCAAGTTGATATTGGATAAGTGGATGAAAACTTTGAATGAAAGCAACCCATTTAATATGACGGTCAGAGATTTGTGGCTGACTAAGAAGATGTTTGATACTTTGTTGGTCAGTTTTGATCATGAATTCAGATCCCATTAGATAATGTTTCCATTGACGTAAGGCTTGAACTATAGCTAACAATTCCTTACCATAGGTGGAATACTTCAGCTCATAAGGTTTAAGTTTGCAACTAGAATAGGCTGTGGGATGTGAATCTTGCATAAGGACAGCTCCTATTCTTGATCCGCTAGCATCAGTGACTACTAGAAAGAATGGCTGATTAAAATCAGGTAATTGCAAAACAGGTGCATGTGTTAAAGCATGTTTCAATAAATTAGAAGACTTTTGTTGATTATCAGACCAATGATATACAACACCTTTCTTTAATAATTTCATTAAAGGCAATGAAAGCAATGAAAAATTTATCACAAATTTTCTGTAAAAGCTAGCAAGACCTAAGAAAGAATGTAACTCATGCACATTTTTAGGGATTGGCCAATTCAAAATTACTTCTATCTTTTTAGCATAAACTTGAATACCATCAAAAGAAACAATATGACCTAAGTATTCAATTTGGATTTGGAAAATTTCACTCTTGTCAGGGTTGGCATATAATTGATTCTCTTTCAACAATTTGAAAACCAAAGATAAATATTCATAATGCTCATTCTCATTCTTACTGAAAACCAATATATCATCAAAGAAAACAATGACACAATTTTGATACTTCAAAAATATACGATTCGTCATATGATTGAATGTAGCTGGTGCATTGGTCAAACCAAAAGACATAACAAGGAATTTATAATGACCAAACTGAGTTCTAAATGCAGTCTTGAAAATGTCAGGTGTATCCAATCGTACTTGATGATATCCAGATTTGAGATCTATCTTACTAAAAATAGTGGCTCCTTATAGTTTATCCATGAGATCATCTACCCTAGAGATCGGATATCTACTCTTAATAGTGATCTTATTTAGGGCACGATAGTCAATGCATATCTTATAAGTATTATTTTTCTTCTTAACTAATAGGACAGGTGCACCAAAAGGAGAACTACTGGGCCTAATGAGTCCTCAGTTTAACAGTTCTTCAACTTGGGCTTGGACTTTCCGCTCGATCTGATTATGTCTGTAAGGTGCTTTACATGGTGATTGAGAATCAGGGATTAAGTCTATTTTATGGTCTTCAAGACATGTAGGTAGTAAACCAGGGGTAAATGCTCAGCAAAACAATCTTTAAATTGTGAAAGAAATCGTGCATGCCTAGGATGCATCTGATTTTCCTTAGCTTCAATTTCATTCACCCATACTAAATATGATTTTCTACCTTTTCTCAATGCACGTTTAGCTGCTCCCCTCTACACCACAATTGTGTTGTCTAAGAGTCGCTTTTGTGAGAAGCTCTCTTAGCATAAGATTAGACTCTAAGGCTCACTCACTCACTCACTCACTCTCTCTCTCTCTCTCTCTCTCAACATTTGGTCTTATCATCCTGGTTCTATTGGCGAGAGGTAAGACATGTTGGACCTCACACATTTCTATATTTAGCCTCAGCTTTTGAGCTCATTGCTCTCAGTTGTTGTAGGTGGTCATGCTTTGTAGTGCTTTCCTTGTCAACCTTCTCTCCTCTTCTAGAATAGCTATGATATCCTTGAATAGTCTACCATGATGCTCCATTTTGGTTTGTAGGTCATACTAGGTTATTATTTGTTTCTGCCTGTTGATTGGGAATTCTCCCAAGTTAATCTCATCATTTTTCAAGTTGGTGCTAGTTCATGACATATTGGTGACTTCTTGAGCAATTAGGACAACAGTCTGATTGATCAAGCTAGGTAGAGTTTTGTCCCTAATTGTGCATGCTACTATTGCTCCCTAAGTGGCTCGATGATTTGTCTCTCAGTGTTCGGTGATTGGGATCCTTGGCCACTATTCAATGTCTTGGGGTCGCCTCCTACTAGTGGATTTGTTCAGCTTATTTTATCTTGCCTAAAGTTATTGTTTTTTAAAATAATTCTTAATTTTACAAGCACTTAGATACCATTGATGTGCTCCTCAAAGTGCATTGTGTGAAATTAGGCTACCAGCGTTTTTTCTTGTTTTAGATCTATCATCACAACAAAAACCCTATTGTGTATTTCTTTGTTTTTCCTGATTTTTTTCTTACCTAAATGCATCAAAATCATAACCAACCACTTACAATAATCTGACCTACTTATCTAAATCCAAAAAAACTAGAAAAACTTACTTACAAAGGAGATCAAATACCTCTTCAACTCCCTCACGTCCTACCTATCTCAAAGTCCACTTTGTGGCAAACCCTACTTTAATGCTCAATTTGGAGTGCACAAGCACTTAAAACTTGAATCTATTTGTCTCGACTAGGGAACCTAAATGTGGGAGCTTCTCATTCAATCGCCAAGACCCACGAATTGCTTATTATTTCAAGTGTTTCAAGACAAGTGCAATGGTTACCTTTCACATAGTCGTACATGCTCTCACACCTATGAGTGTCGTGAACTTACCTCCATGCTCGATTGAGTTGCCTCCTTCCTCAAGACCTTTGGTAGCTCCATGATCCAAGCACGCTCAAGCAAGCTCAATCCTCAAGCTCCAAGCTCCATGCTCCATTGTTACGTGCAAGACAAGAGAAAATAAGAGAAGAAGAAGAAGAGAGGAGAAGATGGAGAGCTTCTCCAGCACAGTCCCTCACCCTCACACACTCACTCCCTCACTTCCTCACACTCCCTCTCTCAACTAAAATCTCAAGCAGGTAAGAACAACAAGAAGAAGAGAATAGGAGAGCTAGTTTTGGCCACACACAGGAATGAGCTTCTTGATTCACTTTTTGCCTTTTATACGAAACCCTAATCCCCTTTGGACTCCCATCCCTTTTTTACATGACCGGCCATTTTAGCCTAGGTTCTCTTTTTCTATTCCCTTCCTATTTGCATTGTGCCTTTACCCATGCCCGGCTACATTTAGTTAAATTACACAGGAGGGAGCATGACACTCTTTTACAAAGATTTAGAGAACTCTTTTATATTTAAAATATGTTTTTCTATTTTTTGCTTGCCTTGAACTTTTAAGGTTTTTTTTGCAATTCTGAACTTTTTTCTCCTATTTCTTCAATGCCAAGCCACATTTTTCTACTTTGGCATGTGTCTTTTTAATTTTCTTTTCTCTTTCCTTACACTAGGGATGTGAAGCTTCTTTTTTGACTGCCAAGACCTTGGGAGGATTGCTTATTGTTTCAAGCGTTTCAAGCCAAGTACAGTGGCTACCTCTCACATATCCATATGCGCTCTCGCACTTACAAGTATAGTGAGCTTACCTCCATGCTCGATCAAGTTGCTTCCTCCATCAAGCACTTCGGTAGCTCCAGAATCCAAGCTACAAGCTCAAGCAAGCTCGATCATCAAGCCCCAATTTCCATGCTCCATTGCCATGTGTGAGATGAGAGAAGAGAAGAAGAAGAGAGGAGAAGATGGAGAGATTCTCCACTATAGTCCCTCACCCTCACAACACTCACTCCCTCTCAGTTCCTCTCTCAAACACAAGCTCAAGCAAGTAAGAACAAGAAGAAGAAGAGAAGAGGAGGGCTAGTTTTGGCCATATACAAGAATGAGCTTCTTCATTCACTTTTTACCTTTTATACAAAGCCCTAGTCTCCTTTAGGCACCCATCCCTTTTACACATGACCGGTCATTTTAGCCTAGGTCCCCTTTTCTTATTCTATTCCTATTTGCATTGTTCCTTTACCCATGCCCATCTACATATAGTTAAATTGCACAGGAGGGACCTTAACGCTCTTTTACAAAGATTTAGAGTGCACTTTTATATTTAAAATGTGCCTTTTCTCTTTTGTGCTTGCCTTGAAATTTTAAGGTATTCCTTGCACTTTTCACTTCTTTTTCTCCTATTTCATCAATTGGACCACCTTATTCACTTTTCCTTGCATATTTTTAATTTTCTTTTTGCTTTCTTTGTACTAGGGATGTGGGAGCTTCTCACTTGATTGCTAAGGTCCACAAACTACTTATTGTTTCAAGTGTTTTAAGCCAAGTGCAATGGCTACCTCTCACATAGCCATATGCACTCTTACACCTACAAGTGTAGTAAGCTTACCTTCATGCTCAATCGAGTTGCGTTCTCTCACAAGCACTCCGATAGCTCCACAATCCAAGGTGCAAGCTCAATCCTTAAGCTCCAAGCTCCATGATCCATTGTGGTGCACCACGCAAGAGAAGAGAAGAGAAAAGAAGAAGAAGAGAGGAGAAGATGGAGAGCTTCTTCACCACGGTCCCTCATCCTCACACACTCACTCCCTCATTCCCTCACACTCCCTCTCTCAAGCACAAGATTAAGAAAACAGGAACAAGAAGAAGAAGAGAAAGCGGAGAGCTAGATGTAGCTACACACAAGAATTAGCTTCTTCATTCACTTTTTGCCTCTTATACAAAACCGTAATCGCCTTTGGGCACCTATCTCTTTTTTACATGATCGGTCATTTTAGCCTATGTCATCTTTTCCTATTCACTTTCTATTTGCATTGTGCCTTCACCCATGCCCATCTAGATCTACAAACTATAGAGGAGGAAGCCTAGTGCTCTTTTACAAAGATTTAGAGTCCACTTTTATATTTAAAATACATCTTTCCTCTTTTCCACTTTCCTTGAACTTTTAAGGTTGTCCTTGTGCTATTAGCCTTTTTTCCTCCTATTTTTTCAACTGGGATGCCTTTTTTACTTTTCTCTACGTCTTTTTGATTTTATTTTTGCTTTCATTGCATTGGGGTTAATAATCTTTATCTTTATGACATAATTCTATATTGACTGTCTTTTCCTATCCATGGTATTAAACTTTTGTTTCAACTAGATCTTTCATACACTAGTAGTAGTACCATAATACCATATCAAGATGTCCCATGCATATTCTAGGGACTTGCAATTCATGATATGTATGACCATTGCATCAAAAATACACAATGAGAGCCAATGCAAGACTCTGTTATCTCCTTCAAGCCGAGCAAGATGTGCTCTTTGTTGTTCAATAGTGGGTTTTTTTTTTGGAAGCTTTGATTCAACCTCATCACCTATAAAATAAGATCCCAATATCCTTTTCTAATTAGAAATTTTTCCATAGAAAAATTTCATATTGTATAATGCCATTATCCAGCTTTTCATCGATAATCTATGTGATATTGTCTGACCTATCTACATTTGCCATATATGCACCTAAAAATGTTTACTACAATATCCAATATTTATGCTAACAATGCCAAACTCATTGCAGACCAAACAATATTTTCAAAGACATAGTGCTTACATAACATGTAAGAAACCCATATACATTGAGCAACTACTTTGTATGTAGTCCAATTCGCAGCTCATTACATACACCAGACATTCGTACATTAAAAAAAATCCCAAGGATCTCATTTAACTAGCATAGGTATACAATTTTCAAAATAGAATAGTTTCAGTCCCATAGTGACTACATTGATATCTCTGTATTAACCAATGATATTTTACCTTAATAGGATGCCAAACATCTTCAAACTTTTTCCAAAGCATCTAAATGTAGTAGCATATCCATGTAGACATCACTGATTGAATAGATCTCATACAGACTTAAATAAAAAATCTTTCAAAAAGGAGAGACTAGAAAAGGGACTATTATACCAATAGTAGATCAATTCGAAATGAAGCATTTAGTGCTCATAGTGACTCAGGGACCATTTCATAATGATGTAGTACTATCCAACTATGCTTAAGAATCAGTGCCTGACAATACCTTTACAAGAGGCAACAACTACTCAGACCTACCACAGGGCTATACTTTGGACTTCATGCCTTGATTTTCGGTCCCTAATAAGAAAAAAAAATCCCTCACAAGTACAGAGGCACATATAACATAAAAGAATGGTGCTCGTAAAATGAAAGATATCACCTGGATTGGGCTACGAGAAGCACCAGTGCAGCAAAGGCTCCCCCCAAGGTTCCATGTAATCTATCTAGCACAACACTAAAACAAAAAACATTAACTGCACCCGCATTAAACAAACAAATGGCCCTCTTGGCCTAAAATGGATAGGTCATTCTAATCCATGCAATACATGATCTTCTTGGCATATACACCACATCCTATCAAAGTAACCAATATACCAAAGATAGCATAAAATATGAGGACTAGCCTCATGGTACTTATGCAAGTCAGCTAAAAGCTTGATCTACGCCCTTTATAGATCCATTAGCCCAAGCCTTTCTACTAATATCTCAATAATAATGGCCATCTCTTCTTGGGTACTATGAGCTGAATGAATGACATCATTAGGTTAATATATCTCATCTTCTTGGTCGTCATTCAAATGGATCGCTTGTCCCAACTTTCCAGTAACTCCTCCTACAGAAAGTATCATGGATTCATGATCATTCAACTCTTCTCTAATTGGACCATTATATGTCAATGATACAATCCAAACTAGACAGAGCTTCAAGTCTATGCCCATCACATAGATGCATCTTAGGGCAGTCCCTATTGTCAGATGTAGCATTATGGCCTTTAGTCATATCCTCTTGGGAATCCATCAAACCATGTCCACATGCAATTCTTGGCCCTTCATCTAGCACACCAACCACACATAAATTTTGGGTTTCCAAATCCATCTCATATTCCTTTTCATATTCTTAGAGTGCCTCAACTTTCCACATTGGTCTAATGGACTCAAAGAGGACTTATTGCTATAGCCAAATGGCCTCACATCCTTAGGGCTTCTACTCAACATAGGTGGACTTGGGCATGGTACATCTTCTTCATATGAGATGTCTTCCCTTTCCTTTTTTCACTCTGCAACTACTTAGCCATAGGAACCATGCTTTTACTAAAAGGAATACCATCTACTCGAAAGCATGATTCATCACTATCACTAAATTGAAAAGGCTTCTCAAGAGCCTTACTAGCAACACAACTAGGACCACTCATAACACACTTATCCATACTCATAGGCCTGATGGTCCTGTTAATGCCGCCATCTCAATTATCTCTCATGGAAGTGTTGCAAACCCTAATGGGACTTGCTAGGTGTGGAATCTTTTTATCCCCAAGAGGCATCTTATCACTGCTCATAGGATTGCCACTTCCTACTTGGAGATTTTAACCACCAAGATCTCCTACTAAGGTTGTCTTGGTATTAGAGAACACATTTTCTCTTTACAAAATTGGTTGGATATTTGGATGCACTTGCAATGAGTGGGGGAAACTCCAAAATTTTTTCCAACATCTTTGAATATACTGCTCATAGTCAATTGCATGCCTCTTGGCCTCATTTAATGACTTAGGATCTCACATCCTCATTTGGATTTGTGTATTAATCTCTAAGCCACTCATAAAGAGCTCACATAGCACATCCTTAGGCAACATAGTAGCTCTTCTTGGCCAAAGCCTAAGAATATCATCAAAGGCTCCAGCGTATTCTTTAGCAGAAGGGTAAGACTCTTGTCTTATCTGCATAAGCTACCCTAAGACCTGGGTCATAGACACCTTCTTTTCATTTTCATCTAAAAATTTATTGTGCAGCTCCTCAAATGATTTAATCAACCCTCTTGGGAGGCTCCAATACCATTTTCTAGCCTCTCCCTTCAAGGTGCTAAAGAACACAAGCATCCGATGTGTGTCATCAAACCCACTTCCAAGGCACGTTAGGCTGTATTCCTTTAAGTGCAACATCGAGTTCTCATTTACCAACCCATGAAACACTCGGAGATCCTTATAAGGAGGAGGACATTTAGTCCTCTTTCTTGGGATCAGCACTAGGTCATTAAAATCTTCATATTTGTCATGACCTAGTTCCAGCCTTTTAAAGTCTCTGACCTCTTTAGTTTCCACTTTTACTGGTGTAGGAAGGTTAGTACTATCCTTAACATCCCTTTCTGCCAACTCATAAAGTGGTCTAGGGAGGCCTATAGCTTTTAGCATGTCATTCTGATCCTTTCTTAGAGGATCTTCCATATCTTGCCCCTTTCTAGGCAGTTCCATGATGGCTTTATCTAGGAGCTTCTTCCCCTCATCAAAAGCAAACTTATGCATAGCACTTAGGACCTAGGAACTGTGCCTTTTAAGCGATGGTTTTCTCTTTACAGATAGGGCTTCTAATATCCTTGTGATACCTTAAATTTTGGCACGATGCCCCACCACATGAGATGTTTTATCCATAACTGCAATTCACTGTATGTTGAGTTTTTCCCATGGCACTATGGCTTTAGCATAATCACTTGTTGATGCCATGACCACCATAGCTTCCAACATACTTGTTCCATGCCCTCTAGGTTGATGGATGGTTATACATGATTTCTCTTGGGTAGAGACCACACCAAGGTGAACCTCGAGCCATGCCATCGCATTAGAAGACGGGGTAAGCACTAACTGGTTACTCTTCTTATCACCTAAATTATCTTCTGTAGAGGACTCATGCTCTACATAACTAACTAAGTCCATCAGTAAGTTTTGTATAGGGAAATCCAAGGTTTTCCATCCTTGCACAAACCCCATTTTATGGGCTGCTTAGCACACTCCTAATCGACATAATAAACATAGGTCCCTTCATGACCTAGATTTGGAGACCGCCACTTATAGGAAGCTCTTGGAAAACACACCACTTGTCAGGACCTAAAATGGGCCCGACATTGGCTCTCTAGCACTAGCCAGACCTTTAAGACACACAAGACACCCCGCACGGCCTCGCGGTTAGGAGTGTCTAAGGCTCACATTACACTAAGCTCTAATATCAATTTTGTGTTTGTAATAGGACACATTCCAACGTTTATCTTTCCCTACTTCTCCAAGGGAGATCCCATAACATATATAGGTATAATACCTCGTATCACATACATAGGTGGCAACCTCTCGGCTGAAACACTGCAACCTCAATGCAATTCTCCTACATCTCGAGGATTGGCCCCAAGATGCACTGCTTCAACATAAAGAAAAAACGTACAAACTCCACTCTTTTGTGTATCGAATGATCTAGGAGTTGATATTTCCTCCTTAAACTTACCCCAAGGAACCGCTCGTCTATTCTATAGCCTAGGAATCCTCACATACTCCACGTTGGTAATTTATTTAGCCAATCAAGTGCTATGCACCAAGAGGTGATACCATGCTATGCTTAATGCATGGGTGAATGATCCTTGTGCTCAAACATTTATCATTAAAAATCATCAAAGTGAAGTGTGAAATCATCCTTTTAATGATCTTACAAATAAGCACAAGTGCTGCATTGATAGAGACTAGCACCGGACTTTTCCATGCTACTAATCCCTTTAACTTAAACAAAAGATCATCCTATATGTGGTGCATAAACAAAAACATCAAACTTTAACTCACTTCCAACAACTAAACATACTCATAAATGCTCTCTTTCCCAAACCATTTAGGTTTTGCCATGTTGCATAGGTTCAATGTTCATGTGTATGTCATTTTTTCATATGGAAAGCAATAAATATGCACTAAAACATATAAATAAGGATGAGATGAGGCTTAACCCTCATGCCTCAAATTTGCTAAACATCCACAAACATTAATCATATTTTTTTCCTAATTATTTATCGCTAGAAAATCTATATTTTTTCTTTTTCTCTATTTAATTGCATTTATTTCTTAAAAAACCTATGAAAAATAAAAATTATGAGCTCTCACTGATCAAAAGCACTCAGCCCCATCTTTTAATTCATTTTTATTCCATGGGAACTCAAAACACTTACTAAAACCCCCAATTTCCATGATTTCTTCAAAAACCGCACTTTGCGGGTTTTGCATGTTTTGAGAAAAAATGACCATAACATCAAATTTTTGGTTTTTTCTTTCATTTCAAAGATAACTCAGCATATGCAATCAAGATCAATCATCATCAATCATTTCCTTCAATTATCTTTCATCAAACGAAGAAAAATAACACTTACTCATAGAAACCCGCGTGTTCAAGGTGTGTATCTTGAGATTGAGAGACCGCTGACACTTTCCTCTTGTCGCTGATGCACTCTCTAGCCCTGATCTATGTCCTATACCGCTCCATCAGCATCATTTTCTTCAAAATTATCATCATCCCCACCCCTTCTCTCTTTCATTGATGCATATGAATAGAAGCTAAGAGGAGAGAGGAGAGAGAAAGACTAGAAAATCATATTTTTAAATCCTCTATTAAAATGGGTAAGTTTATAGCCATCTCATTCCTCTCTCTATCTTGATTGAGGATCTCTCTCTCTCTCTCTCTCTCTCTCTCTCTCTCTCTCTCTCCAAACAGGTGTGTATCCAAGACACATCGTGCAAATTTGAGGAGGCACATTGACGCTTCCCTCTCTGTTCGACAGTTTTTGCATTAATTTGAGGCTTCTTATTAAGCCTAAGATTTAAAACATTAAAATAACCGGTTCATCTTTTTGATTAGGCTCTATGTTCAAAAATTTTGCCCCACAATCAAATCTTAATCAGTTTAAGTAATAAAAAATTGATCCATTTTTTTACCATTTAGCCAATTTTTTGTTTGGCATTATTGAAATTTTGCCTATGATAGATATTTGATCCACAAAAATGCATTACAATGATTAAAATCGACCTTGTTTGTTCCATCATATTCTAGGCTCAGTGATAAGCTAGCCCACATAGTCCATGATCACTCTCATGAGCTCACATGTGGTAGGGTGGTGACAGTGAAGGTGGCATAAGATGGCCAATTTAGAGGGGGACCACATAACAGATGGGGGTTGTGGCTCCCCAAAGCATGTCATCAAAAGACTAGAGGCTTGAAGCACTATTGGGTTGTTGTAGGTTGGCGACCGTATTGTTGTACCACAACAACTTGATGGCAATTAGGTGGATGGTAGATGATTAATTCAATTATAGATTAATTTTATGCCCCAAAGAAAAAATAAACAATAACAAAGACAACAACAACAACAAAACAACCACATTAAAAGAAAACTTTTAAAAGAATCAGCAAATAGTGATCCTTAATTGTCGCTTATTAAGCTCTCTAAAATCTATGCAAAATCGAATTTGATTATTGTTCATCTTCCTGATAACAGTTGTTGAACACCACTCTGTGTTGTATTGAAAATATCAGGCTAGCTTTTTGTAGTTTTGTCAACTCCTCGAATAGCCCATCCCTTAGTTCAAAAGGTATATGCCTTACTTTTTGTTACACATGGTAGCTACCTCTAGTGGGAGGAATACCTCTGAGCTTATCATAACTCCAAGCAAATATGTTGCAGAATTCTTAAATCAAGGACACATAGTTCTCTCTTTATTCTGAAGAATTGAGCATGGAACCTAATTTAATTAGCCATGAATCATTTAGTGTACCAAGGTCTAACTCAATTACGTTTGCATCTCTTATCCTCTCTTGAGCCTCTATCGGTTCATTTAAAGTTACTTGATAGATATCCTCTGTAATGGATCCCTCGTTGGATTCATCACTTGATGATGTCGCACTACTATCTGCATCCTCCAATGTATCTATCTCTATTAGAGGATAAAGGTGTCAAGAATCACGTGGCGGGGGGACTTGCTCAAGATGCTGCACCGAACACACACAGAATGCACAAGGAGAAGCTCACTCAAGAGACAAGAAGAGAGATGGAGGCCAAAACGTTTTCTTGCTGGTTTCTTCTACTTCTTCCACACTTTTTACAATGTACACAAAGTATAGATAAGATATAACATAAAGGAAAGTGACCTACTAAGTCAAACAATGCATAACCGACTACACTAGTCGACTAGCGCTATAACTATGCCAGCTGTAGATAGGTGTAACAACCTGAATATAATAAGTAATGAGTAAGTGGCCATGTGAGAGTCATAATGACCACCGACGTGCTAAGTATAGATGTGTGGACCCATCTAACCAGGCGGTCCATCATCAATGTCCGCACGTGTTGAGCTTGTCATCTCAACACTCCCCCTCAAGCTCAACTGCATCTCTGCAACTCCAAGTAAGCTTCGAAACTTTTGAAGCTTCTCTATACCCAATGCCTTCGTGAAGATGTCAGCTATTTGATCCTGTGTGCTAATATACACCAAGTCAATCTCACCTGCTAGTACCTTCTCTCTCACAAAGTGGTAGTGTACCTCAATATGTTTTGTCCTAGCATGGAACGTAGGATTCCTAGCCAATTGTATACTGCTCATGTTATCACAATAAATGACAACTGGACCTTCCACCTGCACATCCAAAACAACCATTACCTTTTGTAGCCACTGTAGAAATAGAAAAGAAATGAAATGAAATTTTATAAGTAGTTGATCATCACCTTGCGAAGGCTTGGTAGGTTCCTGGGAACGAGTCAGACCCGGGGCCGATGCCTTGTCTTCCTAGGGGTGGCATCTTGCTGGAAAAGACGAAAGTAAGGAAGGTTGGAGTGAAAATAAAAGTGAGCATCAAAAAAGGATTAAGTGTCGCCTTGCGAGGGCTTGGTAGGTTCTTGGGTACCGAGACAGGACCTAAGGCCGATGCCCTGTTCTCCTTGGGTCACTACGCTCATCTCCCTCCTTTTTACATGCCCGAGTATGAAAATAAAAACCCTAAAAGAAGAAATGTGCTAAAAGAAAATACTTCTTGATTAGGCTATAGGAGTCCTCGCCTAGTAGGAGCTCTTGGGTGTGTTATCCTTAGTTAGGTAGGTAGTTTAGGCCACCACTTAGTTCAACCTCTTTGATAGTTCTTTTTAGTTTGGCCGTGTTGGAGTAGTTGGTTAGTGACTAGCTTCGGATATTTTATCAGATTATGCTAGGCCTACTTCTTGTGAATGTCAGGCCTTGGTTTTGTCAAGGGGTAGGGTGAGCACTGTGCTGTGTTTTTAGTATCTATTTTGTATCAGCTTGATGCTTCCTTTGGTTTTTGTGTGCAGATCTATTGTGGGATTCGACGGGCTGAGTCGCCCTATCCCATGGTCGCCAATGAGAGTGGATATTTGTTGTCGAGAAGTGCTTAAAAATAGCTAAAATTTACGAATATCAAGGGAAAAATATTCAACGTCGAAGGTGGCAGTCCCAGCTGGGACGATTTTAAGCGTCAAGTGCTTTAAAGGCGCCCGAGCGACACTTGTTGATTTTTTACAATTTTTTAGACTGCCATGCGGGTTGTCAGGAGTTTCCGGCCAATGTGGGATGTCAAGTCGGACGCGCATAATTTTATAGCACTCGATTTGGACACCGGACGGGGAAATTGTCAACAAATGGGCAAGATTTGAAGAGGTGGGACCAAAGTTTGGCCAAATGGCCATGACCTTTTGGGGGGGGGGCATGTAGCATTTTAATGTGGCATCAAATCATGGGCAAGAGGAGGATGAGAAAAAATGTGAGGAGGCACCATTTCCTTGCTCCCGAAAAATGCGCCATGGGAGATAATGATGGTGATCCCTGCCTACAATTCCCCCATTTGACAATGGCCCTTGCCTACCCTCTGTATGCTGATTCTATCGCTGTGCTTCGCCCGTCAAATGGTGGCCTGGATGAAGATCTCTGATTTTAGTATTTCTCTCTCCTCCCTCTCTCTCCCTTAAGGGGCTGTTCTTGTGTGGAAGAAGACAATAAAGAATGATGGAGGAAAGCTTGTTCGGATGAGACCGGATTGCTTCCGAATGGATGAAGATATGAAGAGTGCTGTTCTTGAAGATGCTGAGCATTAAATGCATACTAAAAATCAGTCCTGTAATCAAGACCAAGAAATCGAGACATGAAAATAAGCGGTAATGCTATTTTTATGAAGAAAAATAATCTTTTTATGCTATTTACTTTATGAAACCTTGTTCATATGGGATGAAAGTTCATTATGATATTTTTTGCCATGAGTTTCAACTGTTTGCAACCTGAAAATCAGAAAATATAAGGCTACATGGCCGGAATTAGTGTCAAAATACATGAAAATACGCGTTTTAAGGGTAAATTTGGGTTTTTTGCTATATAAATGAGAAATATGATATGTCACACCAACTAAATCTGAGTTTCTGCTGTCAATGAGCTTAAGGGCCATAGCCCACAATCAATTTTCATTTTCAGTCATTATTTATTAAAGAAAATAGAGAAAAATGCCAGAAAATGGAAAAAATGGGTTTAAAACTAGGGAAAAATGGAAACGGGTTGAGGAAAATTAGAGAAAATTATATCTATGTTTGTGCAATGTATAACGATGGAAAAGCACGAGGTTGACCTCGGTTTGTCCCCGTTTCTATGTTTTGTGCGTATTTATCGTTCTTTTAAAATGGTAAAATGCATAGAAACCCTATCTAACTGATCAATGATGCAAAATGTTAAGAGTTGGAGAAAAGGGGGTTCAAACACTGAAAGATAAAGAAAGATTTGATTTATCAATTACACTTGGCAAATAGGAAACGGTTTAAATAAAAAGGATGGTAGCATGAGTATTTGGCTCGGTGCCTCCTTTCAACGCAGCACGCGCTAGTAAAATTCATGGAAAGAATGCTTTATGCACCATGCACGATGCTGATCTTTCTTTTGTCTAAGCACACAGCCATACACGATTTACATTAAGCATAATAATTAAAAGATATCAGAAAAACCTCCTTGATGCATGGCACCTGTCTTCCTTAGGTTGTGACCAAGATGAGTATGAGAGGATGTTCCAAGCTGTAGGTTAGTCATTGGGTCCTAAAGGAAAATTATAGTGAGGAATGGTACATCTTGGAAAGTAAAATATTGGTACCTTGAGAGGATTTTATGCTCGTTTGTGTTATATGTTTAGCAGCGCATCATGGGGCTAATCCCTGCGATGTAGGAGAGCTGCAAAGTGGGGCTCCGACTATTAGTCGGTGGAGTGCCTCCATATGTGTGTAATCATGGCATTGCCAATGTATAAGGGTTCTCCCTTTGAGGAGTTTTAGGGAAATTTTGGACTATAAACTATAAACGCATGAATTAAGCTTTAGGGAAGCTTGTCCTTTAGCATTAGATTGATGTTCCTAGTCTGCAAGGCCGTGAGGGTGTTTGTGTGTCATGAGCATGAGGTCCGGCTAGTGCTATAACCAGTGCCGGCCCATTTTAGGTCCCATCAATAATATCTTCCAATACCCTTCTTAATCCACCAGGCATTAAGTAGACATATGCCATGTTATACAAAATCAGAGAGCCTTCTAATGTCATGTAATGCTTCCAATGCTTTGTGTCCACAATAAATGACAGTTTTCAACTTGTGAAAACTTTCCAGATTTGAGTATTTTAACAAACAAATTTCCAGCCCAAGGCACAAGAACAAGTGCATATGTCTTTCTTGCATGTATCTATGCTCCAACGATGCTAGAGTACATGTTAGAGAGCTTTAGTGTATCAAGCATGGACTGAGTACATGATGTCTAGTCAATGTACAATAGTTCAGACCTCATTCTAACTCTTCAAAACTATTCACATAGCCCAATGATGAGCTCAACATAAAGCATTTGCTGATTAGATGCCTTCAACACCTTCCAAAGGTGTGTGCACAAGCAGTAGAGCACTCCAATAAGCTCTTAATCTCTGATTTGTAGGCAAGAAAGGAGGCTGCCTCAGCAGGTGCAATCACACTATTCAAGCCAACAGCTTCTTCTTCTTGTTCTTTATGATGATGATAGTCATTAGCAGCACTATAGTGCTCAAACACGTCTTAGTAAGTCCCCCCAACAAGCTTTGATCAATTGTTGCATGAATGGAAGCCACACAAGTTTGGTACATACCTTCATAGGAGCTCAATAGCAACTAGCTCCTTCAAGAGACATACCTTGTCTTCAAGATTTAGGGTCTACTCCACCAATGCCATCCTACAAAGAGCCCATGCATGGCTCTGATACCATGTTGAGAGTGAGAGAGGGGTTGGAGCCAACATTTCAGAGCCAAGAGCACTCGTCGTTCATTTTTATCCACCATCACTCATAACTAAAACAAGTACTTACAACCTAAGGTCACAATTGGATCATTCACACCAAAGATAGCTAAGCTAAACACCGACTCATTCAATGTCAGCATGTGTACTGCTGGACATGCTAAATGTCGCGTATAATCATACCAAAGATAGGAAATTCGAGCTTGAATTCTAACAATTGTGTATGATTTATAATGCTCAAACATTTTTTCCACCAATAACTAGCATTGTGACTTCATACCTTTACTCTAAATAAGATTGTTGTGTTGTCTAGAGCCGGCATCGAGAGCATGCTTATGCTACTAGACCCTCTTAGCTTTAAATCACACGTGTTCTATATGCCATGTATCAAAAAAAAATCCAAATTCAACATATTATCAGCCCTTAGCATCCCCCTTCCCCTTACCACTTAAGGTTGTGCATTCGGTGGTAGGCTTAGAGAGCATTTTTAATGTATTTTTCCTTCATAAAAGTAGTAAATACCCACTTTAACATAAAGATAGGGCTTCATTCTCATGCCTCAATCTTATCATACATTCATAAATACAAATGTGATTTTTTTCTATTTTTTTAGATGCAAAAAATCTACTTTTTTCTAATTTACTATTTATTTATTGAAAAATATCAATATTTTTTATTTATTGATTTGGACTAATCAAGCTTACTAAGAATTATTTTTCTATCATATTCCATTCCATGCAAACACCATACCCACAACAAAACCCCAAAACTGCATGATTTTCCTTAAAACTGCAATGTTGTGAGTTTTGCGTGTTTATAAAGAAATTATTAGATGACTAATTTTTCTTGATTTCTTTAATATTTGTGATAGATCACAGTATTACAACCAAGTACAACCATTTCCAACCATTTATCAATGGAATTGATCATAAAATGATTAGATTTACGACTTACTCATAGAATCACGCTTTACATCGTGTGTATCTCGTGATTGGAGGCCTGCTAACGCTTTTCAATAGCCGTTGATGCTCTTTCCAACCTTGATCTATGCTCCTTCATGCTTTAGCATCATCCCATAATCAAAATCTCTCATCGTAGTCCACCCTCTTCTCTCATAGAATCAACCATGGAAACACACAACAGGAGGAGAGACGAGAGAGAAATATTTAAATCAATTCTCTTCATAGAATCCATCATTTCTGCTCATTCCTGTGGTGATAGATGGCAAATAAAATTAGGATCTCATGCACCAAAACATTTCTTCTTGAGTCCAATGATCAAGAAAACCTATTTTTGTGCCATGAAAGGATGCACCAAAGAAATGGCACTCCCTCCTCTCATCGTGATGAAGAAATGAGTTTATTCTCTCTTTTAATCAAGTCATTAACACTTATCCTTCAAATATCCAATTCATCTTCTCATGTTCACACTTAGATACAAGTGGTTTCAGTCATTTTGGAGAGGCAAAAAAACAGAATGGAGATGATCCGATTGGACAAGCGACTTTGTGGCACCGAAATCTATCAATCTCGCCTCCATTGTGAACTTTCTAACTTTTGGATCACATAGGTGCTTTATAATGTGTAACCTTGCAGGGATTAAATTGGGGGCCAAATGGACTCCAATCGACAAACTGAGACTTGTATTGCATTTCTAGCATTGAACTCTATCCAAAAAACTCAAGCTCATTGATTCATAACAGTTTTATTTTCCATAAAAATTTGGTTTTTTACACCTCTGGGGTACTTTTTCACTTAAAAAACGGGCTCTAAAAATCCACACTCACATGGCAACATCGACTAGTGGAGCTAGAATGATTGAGTAAAACATGCCTACTCTCCACTCATGCCCTGCTTGTTGAGAAGGCTAGATGGAAGGCCTAGTTTAACAAGCATGGCAGACAATGGTCCTTTAGTAGAGGGTATTTAGTCCTCATGTATTCAAGTAAAGGACATAGATAGAAACTCAAACTACATGGCCTCAGTCCTTTTCATGTCCGCACAGTCCAAAATCTCCCAGTTCACTCCTTCTTCTTCTCCTAGTTCAAAGTGTTGTTTTCAACTTGTCCACTGTGATCCCGATGCATGTGATTTCGCCCATCTTTTCTTTTCATGAAAAATCCAAAACTAGCTGAAAAAGTAACTTGCTTTTTGCATGCCACTCTAATCTAGATGTTTTCCTAGCTTTTTAGGATATTTACAATAAATAATATTAAAAATAGGCTAAAATTGTCCAAAAATCTAATTTTTTGGACCGTCCATGCCACGAACACTAGCACTAATGATTCGGATCACATTGACTCTCTAGATCAATAAGAAAGTCAAATGAGGATACACCCCAAAGTTTTTCACACTATGTCCGCATAGTGGCACGACAATATACCTTCAAATATCTTACCCATTGCAATGTCAACTTTGTTGACAAAAGGATTCAACCACTACAACACTGAACAGCCAAAGACCAAGTCACTTTTAGCTAGATTTCCAAGCTAACTCATTGTAAGAGGGGGATTTAATAATGGGGAAATACTAGCTACACTGGGCTGGTATATAAGGTGTTAGGGACTTGATTTTTGACCATCAGATAATAATACAAGTCTCCTTTCATCTTCACCTCTCTCTCCCAGCTTTCATGGCTTCTTCCTCTCTCTTTCTATCTTTCTCTCTCCTCATCACTCTCTTTCTCTCTCTTCCTGCAGTCTTTCTCTCTCTTCTGCACTCTCTCTCTCTCTCAAGCTCCTCTCAAGCTTCCATGGAGGAGATCAGCCCATTATCTCCACTCTACCCATTACCTCCTCTCAAGCTCTTCAAGAATAAATGGCATAGAGAGCCTCTAAGCATCAAGAGCGATAGGTCATATACCATTTTAGTGGTGGATGAAGGCCATCATAAGGAAGCTTTTACATCATTTCTTGAAGCTCCACTGAGACTGTTCTTCTTGACAAAATCATCAAGAGCAAGCATGTGAAAGCCAACCTCCAAGAAGTGCTCCACGAAGCTATCAAGAAGCAAAATGAGCAGCACATCACCTAATGTGATGACTTTTGTTGAGAGTAGAATTGTTTTTAATTTCCATGGACAGTAAACATAAATGAGCAGGTGCACAAGACTTGGACTTCTATGGAGATGCAAATGGGGAAGGAGGAGGACTTCCTCTCTCACGTGCTTTGAGAAACCTAAGAAGAATGTGGTAGTCATCATGCCTTGCTGGAAGCAAATTTTCTACCAAAAGAACCTATCTAAAGCTTTCAACTACTATTTGCTCCTGTTCATCTCTGGTATCCTCAATTGAGATTGCGGTAAATGACTTTTTGCACCTTTGCTTTAAAGAGTTTCTCAAATTTTTAGAGTTACTCATGGCCATAGCCTTGAGGGCCCCAATCTTGTTTTTACCTTTCCTTTCTTCATCTGTATCACACTCCCCATCAGATTCCTATAGCTTCGGCTGAGAGTCAAGCTTGCTCTTGTCAATCAAGCTCTCGAACCGGATCTTGCCAAGTGCATCAGCAACTTCTTGGTCATCAAGATTCTCCTTGCATGGGCACGCCTCATTGCCAGGTTGCTAAGCCTATTCTCTTGGATGAAAATCCCCTCTCGCAGCTTAGATACCTCAGTCTCTTCAATCCCCCTTACACAAAATTAGGATGCGCCTTCATTACTATCCATGGCTCTCAGCAACAATCTCTGGTAAATCAAAGTCGAATGCAATGGAAGGAAGAAATAATTTGAGCAATGTTCACGGGATTTGCATTCTGCACCTTGACCACTAATGCATAGTGGAAAGATCTGGTACAGGATCCACAAGTGCCAAAGTGAAATAGGCACAGGCATCATTGTGTCATTAACATCAGCACTGGCAACGATCTCTGCAACATGCAATGATGGAGCCTCAACAATCGAGTGGAGATCATTACCAATAATCACGGCAATCGTTTCTAAGTTTAACAATGTAATGTCAGATTTCTTAATCAACAACTATCTTGCTCAAGATAAGTATCAGACACCTGTAGAGATTGTACATGACATTGCTAGCCACAAGTGGAGCTGCTGCTAGAGAGTTTCCTAATCTAGGCCCACTTCAAGAAGCCCTTCCCATGCTATTTCATAATGCTAATTGCTGTTGCTGCATATCTTGGAAGTGAAGTCTTTGATGGATTTTGTACCGCTGGATCTATTGGTACTACTTTCAAGACTTGGTGCATAAAAGACCTGAAATCCAGGAGATGAAATGGATTTCTTGATATAGATGGTGGTTGATTATAGCTTCCCACTTGCATGCCCATTCCTCCTGCAACTACATATGGCGGACCAAATGGAGCTCCTAGTGACTATGATCCTAGTTGTGGTGCACTAAAAAGATCCACTTGGTCTTGAAGATTTTTGTCCATGGAGTGCTTGTCATATTGCACCTATAGAATTATTAGCATTACTTGCCTCCTGTATCACTTGTACATATGAAGTTGCAACATGTGTTGTTGCTGGAGCCACTGGAAAAGAGCTCCAAGGCTGAGAGTTGGCAACAGAAGTTGATGGCCCCACAAGTGATGTCCAATCATTTGTAGTAGATTTAAGTGAAGGAGGTACAGATGCAGAGGAGGTATAGATGTAGTTGGAATGGCAGGCCATTTTGTTGCCCATTGAGCATTCCCATTTGGTTGGTTAGGAAAGGCACCAAAACCCCCAGTTAATTCCTAACTCGAAACAGAAATAGATGTTGTTGAAACTCCAGGAGAAAGTGGTGCTATTGGTCCACTTGTTGTAGATGACATATCAAATGTCACTCATGCAAGTATTTAATGCATCTCAAAACAGTTTCTAATCTATTAGTCGCAAGAAGAACAGATGTTATCTCATGGGTAAGTCTTGAGATACCTTTGACAAAAGGTTTCAATTCGCCATAAGTACAGCTTATGCAGCATGGATGCAGAAATAGCCTGGACCTGAGGATGCCACCGAGCTAAGATGGGAACAAAGGGGGATGTATCTAGTTTTGCAGCTGTTAATACTTCTTCAACTGGTAGTGCCAAAGGATGCATTACAGAGGCAATTGTTGTGTTGGCATGATTACATAAGAATTCTGAGATTGATGCATTTGTTTGGAATCGGGCTGCATTGACTAAGGATGCATTACATGCAATTGTTGTGATGGCATGATTACATAACTTTAAAAAAAAAAACCAATTTAAGATAGATTGGGAAATTTGAGATGGATCAGCTGAGAACTCCACCATTCCTTGTAACTCTCTGGGAAACTAATGCAGAACAGGTAAGGCACTAGGATGAAGAACGGGTGCAGTTGAACTCAGAACTCCACCAGAGTAGGCATTTCGATCGCCCTTCAGAGGTTGAGAAGGACCAAAATCCATGTGGCAAGACATAAGCTAGGCATCTCAACCTCTTGCCTTGGTTAGAAGCTCCCAGTGTAGAGGCCCAATGGTCATATTGAAAGCTCTAGGATAATTAGATCATGTGAGCACCCTTTGCAGCATAAGGTTTTAGACAGTCCTGGATTTCTAAAAAGAAATTCTGAAATTCAGCACAGGCAAGCACTTCATCCTTCTCCAAAAAAAAAAAAAAAAGAAGGCTATGGAGAGTTTTGCCTTCATAGTGGCATCCTAATCCACATTCTACAAATCGAGTTTTTCCCTCTCATTCTCGATCTCATCCTTGATAGCACGGGGTTATTTATTTGACAGCCTTTGAAGCCGAAGGTACAAAGGGTGCAGAGCAAACACTGATAAAGAGCTATATGGATAAGATTCCCACCACATGCCATTCACTGATGTGTCATTGACAGGAAGTAATTGGATCAAATGCAAGCCTGATGCAACTACAAAATCAACCGGTAGATTGATGTCCAGAAATTCACTAGTATCTACATCATTTGTGGACCTCAAGGAAAATACTAGCACATCAAGTACAGCACCTCTTCATGATTTTTCATTAAAAACTCAATGGAAGTTCATTTTTTCCTTAAAAGACACTGCCCCTGCCAACAAGTAGCACCCACAGCTGACAATGGCAATGCATTCTCAAGAACCCAATTTCCCAACGTCTGTACTCCACCCATCAGATGCACAAACTGACCAGCTTGAACACATGGACAACAGATATTGAACTTCAGAAGTACATAGTCTTGTGCATGTGCTATAGATAGTACTGCATGTAGAGCCCCCTTTTTTTTTAACAACTATGCACCATTATTATCAGCTCGTGACTGCCAAAAATTAGCATCGTGGAAACATGGATGGACAATTTCCTAGATTCGCAAAGCATTAAGGATATCACCAAGGGAGATAGCAATGCTTCCAATGATTCTTGGATAGAAGTGGATTCATTAGGAAGAAGCTTGCAATTTTTGTATCTGGCAGTGGTTCAAATTTCAAGACACTTCATAGGGCCAAGGCATAGATCACAGGGTACTGGATGCTGAATTTGTATAACAATGCTAACACCTCTAGACTCTCCTCCATGCTACAAGGATATTGAGCTACAGTTGCATTTGGTGCAATGTCAACAATCAAGAAAATTGTAGATGCAGTCAGCTTTTGTTGTACAAGTCATTGAGCAAAGACTTGTTAGATCAGCCACCAACAGTTTGGGTCAAAATTCATTTATTATAATTCCCCAAGAAGGCCCATGTATAATACATACCCCAGTGACCCATCATACACAATAATACCTCTTCATTCATTAGTATACCCTTGTAATAATGTAGTAGAGTAGTACTTTGATCTGCTTCTTCCCAGTTATCATAAGTGTCCAAATTGTTTTTGAGGGCAAAAACCTTCGGGTGGGGATAGAATATAAGAGAGGGGGATTTAATAATGGGGAAATAGTAGCTACACGCTGGTATATAAGGTGTTAGGGACTTGATTTTTGACCATCAAATAATAATACAAGTCTCCTTTCATCTTCATCTCTCTCCTAGCTTTCATAGCTTCTTCCTCTCTCTTTCTTTCTTTCTCTCTCATTTTCTAGTATTTCTCTCTCCTCATCACTCTCTTTGTCTCTCTTCCTGCAATCTTTCTCTCTCTTCTGCTCTCTCCCTCTCTCTCTCTTCTTCTGTCTCTTCTGTCCTCTTCATGACACTCATGAGAGTTATTCCACTCTATTGGGATGATTTATTACTAATTTCAATAAATCTAGCTACCCTTCTTGATATTTATGATACTATTTCGCTACAATAGTCCATCGCACAATGTCTAAAACTAAGTAAGCTTACTCATCTCTGTTTATTTTTATTTTTATAATAACTCACATCTAGGTCTCTAGATTAGGCACTACAATTCCATCCTAAGCTTCTTATGGCTTCCCCCCATGCCATCACACTAATTAGATATGAACTCAAGTTTTCTTTATGAATATTTGCATTTGATTTTAAAACTATAATTTGTCCATATTATTTACTCTCATCGATAACGAATCAATTTATAAATTCTAATACTAATAACAAAATTGCATGCACTCCCCCTATTCCCATGTGTCATGAAATAGCATAACATATATATTTTCATTTTGTATATAATCAAAAATATAATATTCTCATATGAATAATTCCTTAGAAAATGGATTTAAATGACTTTTCCTTTTTTTAAAATCTCAAAAATATAGTAAAAGTTAAAAATAATATTCTTAATCTTTTTTCAAATTACTATAATTTTCCACTAATAAAAACCCCTTATTTTCTCCTAAAATGATCAATGTTTAAATTTTAAAATATAGCAAATCTTGACTTAAAAGACAGTTTACAAATTATAGACTTCTCATAGTATAGAATTTATCCAAAAAATATCAAATGTAGCAAATTTGTATTTTACAATTTTATAAAAGTTTCCAAGGACAAGTTTAGAGCAATCTTTAAGTGTTTTTTAGTATTTTTATATTTTAAAAAAATTAATCAGAGACTAATAAATATTAACAAATAGTTAATGTGAGAAAGCATGTTTTGATGAATTTTGAAAAAATTAGAAAATTAGAAATTTTAACCTCATACCATTCATATTTCTTAAACCAAGTTAGGCGCTTAGTTGGCAATTCACAAGTTGTATTCATGCCTTTGGAATTTGTCTCTGTCCGGAGTCCAACAAGGGATGTCACTTTATTGAACTCCCCACATCATTAACTTGAATTTTCACTTCAAAATTGATACATTCTTCCCCCATACTAGAATGGTCTTACTTCTTGCATATTAATTGGCTTTATAGTTCTTTTGAACTAGACCTTTTTAACTAAAAGTTTGAAAGAAGGAATAAACTATTATCTTATTCTCTTTCTAGAATGATGATAGATGGCCAAGATGAGTATATGATAATAAAATTGTATTGTTCTTGACTGGAGAGAGAGGAAGTGATAATGATCGGGGGGGAAGGACTACAAATAAGAAGATGATGATATGTAATGAGGATAAAGCCAATGATGATGATGGTAACTTAAAGAGTGGTCGCAATGATTTGAAAGATGAGAAATCTCATGGTGATCATGATTAGATTGCAACCAAGGATCAATGCCAAGATCTCTCCCATCTCCCTCCATGGCAACATGGTGGCCCCCCTCTTTAAGAACATGATGCCTTCTCCTATCACGCGACATCAAAATGATTGTTTTTTTTTTCATAAACTCATGTGTTTTCTTGTCTATTCATTTTCTTCTCTCTCTAAACCTTAGAATCGTTAAACTCTCAAATCCCTCATTAGACTTACCACTACTATTATGAATTGGCTCATCATAACTCTACCCCTACCTAGCATCCCTACAAGGTTTTAAAACACATGTCCTTGTGCTAGTCCAACTAGTCTACTGAAGAAAATCAAGATATGCATCCATATTAAAATAAACTTACAGTGTAGACAAAGTAGCAAATGGTCATATCAAATTCATATGTCTTTCATGACCATCCACTTCAATGACTTAGAGTGTCAACTTAAAATTATAGACTAGCACTACACAAGGAAGTCTCCCTCTTGTGGAATAACTAAGTAGAAAGTCTCTTTTTTTTCACTAAGTAGAAAGTTTTTTTCTTCATTAACTAGTTTTTTCCATAGCCACTTCCTCAATATTCCTAGGATTACCTCACTAAAATTGCATATAGTTGATTCCCCTCCATCTTCCTTTCTTACTAGATTACAAAGGCACATCTATGTTAAGTTCATTCAAAAATATAGTAACAATATATCAAATATATATAATTTTTTTGAAATATTTGCAATTTTTGGCATGTTTCTAAGTGTTGTCATTTCTCCCCCACTGATTTGCAAAGCTTCGTCATGAGTACAACGAGATCAAGAGAATTAGGAACATTCAAGATTAGGAACACCGCTATTAGGAGCATTGCTACACAACTTCAAAAAGAAAAAATTATTCTCCCCCACTTAATTGCGAGAAGCGTCCTCATGAGCACAATGATAAGATATGCAAAACAACACATAGAAGACTAGAAGACACTAAAAATGTATAACAATATTGACTTGTAGCATATTATAAATTAAGCAAGACAAATGTTTCAATTCAGTTGAAAAAACAACTTATGCAAGCTAGCATTCCCCTTACTCTCCCCACTAGAGTGCATAACATAGCAGCATCCAATACATGGAGTATACCAATGAGGAAACATGCTAGAGCCGTAATCTCTCAAGGCAACAAAATGACACATTACTTTCCTACTAGAAATATTACTTCTAAAATGGCATCACTGATAAGTGAAACGCCTATCAAAATCCATACAAAGCAAGCTAATACTATAATACTAAATAGGACTCCTATGGTTGAACTACTAACCCTCCATGTTCAATTAAGACAACTAGTCAATGGTTTCTAATTCCAATCCATTTTCTTTTCTTTATTTGATAAGTCCTTTAAAATCAAAAGAATATATATATTTATTATTCTGTCACCCAAAAGGTTCCACCCCAAAGAGATACAAGGCATTGGATGCATGGCACCCATCACAAGGAAATCCCCCTATGGCCTACCACGACCTCAGAGGCGATGGCTATCTTCTTTTGTTTTTTTTTTTAAATTCCTTTAGTCTTAAGGGTTTTTTTAAAGAAAAGTAAATAGATATACTCTCCAAATTATTTCTTTTGTTTTTTTTTGTCTTTTGCATTTGTTTGAGTTATTTTTGGACTCTTTCTTGAAAGGAAAGGACTAGGAAGCTAAAAATTCACTCATAATGTTGATCTTTCAAACATCTTAGCTCAATAGCTCCACTTGAGGAATCTAATCTAGCACATAATATAAGTCACCGTGCCTAGGTAAACAAAAGGAAAAAACTGTTGAGATATCGAGCTCCACTCATGATATGCCAGGGTGACCATTGTGCATTTATGTCACCGACTTGTTAGTTGCAGATGCGGTTGGTACACCGCCCATGAATAATAGCTAGATGACAGCTATCCTTATCTACTCTAGTTCGTGGCTTAGTTAGTATGCCACCTTAGTGAGTTGAGTTTGGTTTGAGACCCATATATAGGGTTCTTCTATTTCTCTATACTAGAGTTCTTTTTGGCTTACACAACTAAGAAGAGGAAAATTGTTTTCAACCTCCACCTTTGTGTGTATTCCCCCATTGTGTAAGTGAGAAAGCTACAAGTGAGACTCCTTCCTTCTCTCCCACAATTTCGACATGGTATCAGAGCCTGGTTCGTGGTAAGGAGCTCAAGAAAGCAAACCAAGTTCGCGGTGTTCTGGTAAGAGGACTAGTGTTGCTTTCATTTTTCGAGTTTGGGAGCAAGTCTCTGCAGGTAGCATAGTCGGAAAGTGCAAGAGTGCATTGTCTCAGATTGAGATGCCCTTCGCGGTGTAGCAAGAGGGCAATATATGCTGCGGGAAAAAGGGCTTTAGCCCTTAGTTGCCCTGTTTTTTTGATTCGAGGCCATTTCGGGGCCTGTTTTGGAGGCGAAAGTTTTCCACATGCACTCAGAAAAAGGCCCTATTTTTTGCTGTGCCGACCACTGTTCTACAAGTCGGTGAAAATTTACCGTAGAAATTGCATCGTATGCCTGTGCGCAGAGACATTGGGAGTTAAAAAATCATCCTTGTTGCCTGTTGATGCAAAATCGTCACTAGGAAGTGACCGTGTGGTCAAATACCACTTTCGTCAGTTTTGCAGATTTGCCCTTGTGAGGCTGAAGCTGTGTTTTTTGCAGTGACAGAATTCTTTGTAGTGTTCTGTAATGGCATCTGATTCTCTTTCACAGATTGTCACTGAAAAGCTTGACAAGAACAACTTCCAAGCATGGAAGTTTAGAATGATGAATTTCCTTATGGGAAAAGGATATTGGGAATTTGTTGCATGAAATGAAGAAGAACTAGTTCTTCCTGATGATCCCAATAAACAACAAATGCAGGCATTTAAAGGATGGCATGAGAGAGCCAGAAAAGTTATGTACTGGCTATCTATCAGTATTTTAGACTCTATGATTGTGCATATTCAGGATGCAAGTACGCCAAAGGAGGCATGGGATACTTTGTCAAAAATGTGTGGCACAAATACACAAGCCAGGAAAATGCAGCTCAAGCAAGACTTGCACAATGTGCAAAGAGAAAGTATGAGCATCAATGACTAAGCATCAATGACTACCACATGAAGGTCAAGAAGATTGCAGATGCACTTGCTTCCATTGGGTCGCCAGTGGAAGATGATGATTTAGTTTCTGTGACCTTAAATGGTCTAGGAAAGGATTATGCATAGTTTCGAACATCCATTTCTATCCGTGAAAGATTTCCTGATTTTGAGGAGTTGATTGCTCTTCTAATTTCTGAGGAGTAGAGAAATGGTGGTGCATCTTCTTCAGGAGGAACTTCAAAAGAAGCTGTCTTCTACTCAAATGCTGGAAGAGGTAGAGGCAGAGGTAGAGGAGGCCGATCTGGAGGCCGTGGTAGAAATCAGAATATGCAGCAAACTCAAGAAAACCAGTCCTATGGAGGAGGACGTGGTAACTCTAGAGGCAGGGGGAGCCAAAGAGGTCGTGGTGGATGGCAAAGAGGCCAAAATGCAAACAACAATGTTGAATGCTAATACTGTGGTAAAATGGGTCATATGGCTAAAGACTGCTATAAAAAGCAGAATGATATCATGAATGGAAAACTGCAACAAGGAAATTATACATCTTCTAGTAGACAGGGTGATGACAGAAATGAGCATTTATTTATGGTGCAGCACATGACCAATTCTGTGACAAGTGTAGAAGAAAGCAACGATGTGTGGTATGTTGACTCAGGTGCATCAAACCACATGACAGGTCATGCAGAATGGATGCAAGATGCAAGGAAAATGGAAAAACTAGGATTTGTGGAGACTGGTGATGATACTGCACATCCTATTGTGCAGATTGGAAAAATTCCTTTGTCTATGCAGGATGGGAAAAAGAAATACCTATCGGATGTATTTCATGTCTCGAATATCACCAAGAACCTGGTTTCTGTTGGTCAAATGGTTGAGCAGGGCTTGCAAGTTAGATTTAATCCTCATGATGCTTTGTTGAGGATATGAAAAATAAAGGTCGCTTGATAGCAAAAGGAAAGAAGAAGGGCAGAATGTTTACGTTGGATGCATGCATACCTGAATTGAGTGCAGCAATGTTTGCACATGGGACCGGTGTAGTTGCAGATATTGATATCTGGCATAAACACATTGGTCATGTTAATGTACAACGACTTAAATCAATGCAAGCCCAAAATATTGTTACAAGATTGCCTAAATTCAAGGTTGCATAAATGCATAAGGTATGTGAAGCCTGTCAATTTAGAAAACAAGCAAGGAAACCATTTCCTAGACATGTTCAAGAGAGTAAGAAGCCATTGGAATTAATCCATTATGATGTGTGGACTACTAAAGCTGCATCTATTGGAGGTTGTCATTATTTTGTCACTTTTATTGATGACTATAGCAAAAAAATTTAGGTGTATTTTATGAAAAAGAAAAGTGAAGTGTTTGGGCATTTTAAAACTCTTAAAGCTATGGTTGAAAAAGAAACAGGCCTGCAAATAAAATGCCTAAGGTCAGATGGAGGGGGAGAGTACCTCTCAAATGAGTTTACAAGGTTCTTACAGGAGCATGGCATAAAGCAGCAATATTCATATGGTCATATCCCATAGCAAAATGGAATTGTAGAAAGGAAAAACATGCATATTAGAGAGGTATCTCGTGCCATGCTCAATGAAAAAGACCTGCCAAATTTTTACTAGGCTGAGGCGATTGCTACAGCAGTCTACATAATGAACAGGATTCCCACTGCAGCAATACATGGCATGACTCCAGAGGAGAGGTATACTGGTAGGAAACCAGATATTTCTCATTTGAAAATTTTTGGTTGCATTGCCTATGTTCATGTGCCAGATGAGTTGAGATCCAAGCTGGATCCAAAAGATGAGAAGTGCATCTTTATTGGTTACTCTCTGCAGCAAAAATATTATAGATGCTATAACCCTTTTACTCGTAAGTTTACAGTGAGCAGAGATGTTGTTTTTTATGAGATGAGTAGCTGGTATAAACCAGTAAATGTAATTGATAATGTAGATGCACAAAATGGTAATGCTGCACAGAATTCACAGCAGCAGTCACAAGATATTAGTGGACCTGGAGTGTCCTCTAGCAGCGGTGCATATTCTTCGCCATGGACAGGCAGATTGAGATCAGGAGAATCTCCTCAAAGCAATGCAGATAGTGGTATGCAGGTATCACGAAAAGGAAAAGAGAAGGTAGATCAGCCCATGTTTGATGTGAATGTAGGTCACTCTTATGTGGATGGTGAATCTAGTGGCTCAGAACAGAGCATTGATGATGAGTTGGGTATTCCTTCTGTTGTTACACCTAGAGTAAGGAAGACCAGGGATGTTTTGAAAGCACTTGGAAGCGATCCTACTTTGCGCAGGTCTACCAGAGGTAGGTATCCTGTGGATAGGCCGAAATATGATGGATTTACAGCCATTCACTATGCCTATATAGTCAAAGTGATACATGAACCAGAACCCATTTCTTTTGAGCAAGCCATGGGAAAAGAAAAATGGGAGAAAGCCATGGATGAAGAAATGGATGCCTTGGAAGCAAATGCTTGCCTAAAGATAAGAATGCAATTGGTTGTAAGTGGGTTTATAAGGTGAAGCACAATGCAGATGGTTCTGTGAACAGATACAAGGCAAGATTAGTAGTCAAGGGGTATGCACAAACATATGGAATTGATTATGAAGAAACATTCAATCTGGTTGCAAGGATGGCAACCAGGCTCCAAGGAAACCGCATTTGGATGCAGCTAGATGCATACTCAGGTATGTGAAGTCCACATTGTAGTATAGACTATTTTATGAAACCGGGGTTCAGATACAGTTGCATGGATACACTGATGCTGATTGCCACAGACTTGACCCCAGGATGCAACCCTGAACACCCCCAAGACCCAGTTTGACCATTAGAACCTTAGAGACTAATCGAGCTTAGGGTGCAGAAAGATCGTAGAATAGCCGAGAACCGAGTTGGGAATTCAAATTAGGCTCAGAACGTGGGTAGAAACAAGGTGAAGTTTGCATTAAATGCTTTCTGCATCGGCACTTCACTCTTGTGCTCCACTAAACCTGCACATCAAGAAAATAGAAAAGCCTGTTTTCACACCAAGCACCACGAAAGCACTAAGCACAACGTTGAGTAAGGATTGCCACTGCTTTCGAATAACAAGGAACACATCTGGATATCTAATAACATTAAGGAACCCACTAGTAGGAGAAGACCCCAAGACTTAGACATGTGCCTAAGCACCCTACTAGTAGTACCTGGAGAGAACACGAAGACATGGGAAGCAACAAGATAGAGGAGTGGAAGCTGCCGGAGCTGATTGGATTCATTGACAAGCTCGTGGAGCTGGAAGCAGAAACAATGTCAGGATCAAGAGGTGAACAAGGGGAAGACCAATTAGACTTAGGAGAATTTCCAACCTCGGTCCAAGAACTGGTCCACGACTATGATCTACTCACCAGGACCGTGATCCAAGGTAGATCTGTAGAGGAAGTGGTGGCTAACCTAGAAGAAGAGAGAAGAGCTATCAAGAGAGCGCTGGAAGGCATAATTGCATACAACCATGAGCAAAGGGCTAGAAGGCTGCAGCAAGACGTGGATATGTACGAGGCTAGACGAGTACTAGACCTAGCTGGGGTAGCCAAGTCTGGACCGAACGTAGAGAGGGAATGGGCAGCAGTGGCTGGCATGACGTTGAGTGAACTGGTGGCGAAGCGACTCATGGATAATACATCCGTGGAACAGAGTGCTATTGCCCTAGCCACCTCGCTATTGTCAGGATTGGGAGTCACACAAGGGGCTAAAGGGCAAGCTAGAATCCCCATAGTAGCAAAACAGCTAGCTCGATACGAACCTAGCAGTGACCCATACAGCTTCATGGAGCAGTTCGAGCAAGTATGTGAGGCGAACGGTCTTACTGACCCTGCGCAGCGAGCTCAAGCCTTCGGCCTGTGCTTAGGTGACAAGGGGAGGACCTGGTACTCTAGTCTGGATGATGCAGAACATACAAAGTTCGCTCGCCTTAAGGGCCTCTTCATCAAGAGTTTTTCGGAGGCAGGGTATTCGGATAACCTCATTGTTAAGTTGATGAATATCAGTCAAAGGGAGAAGGAGGACGTTAGGGATTACGTCACTCAGGTGTGCAGCCTCTACAAGAGAATCCCTGCCAATGAGCGACCTACCGAGAGGGCAGTGTCTATAGTGTTTCATGAACGGGATTCGGAGTGAGGAGCTCTACAAGGCTTTGGCCAGTAACTCCACCTTACAACGAGACGTGCTAGCTCGAGTCTTCGAGGAGGCAATACGCGTAGATGATCAACTCAGGGAACGTAGCATGAGGACTACCAACCGAGATAGTGCAAGCCAGAGGGACCCTGAGAGATCAACCACCTTGGGGGAAAAAGCAACTGCTAGCGCGCAAGATAAGGGAAAGAGAGTAGACCACGACCAAGGGATGGCAGAGATGAGAATGGAGATTGCACGACTACAAGAGCTCATTAGAAAGCCTGTGAGATCGCATGTACAATGTGTGTATTGCGACGACAATCACCTCCCAGTGGAGTGCCAAGATCCTAAATCTCAGCCGTGCTCAAATTGCGGTAGATTCGGGCATGATGCAGCGCATTGCAGAATACCGAGGAGATTCCCATACACGCAGCGGTACAACCCTCCATACTTAGGTAATAGGCCACCTAATTTCTTTGGCAGGGGAGCCCAGTTAGCTCTTCCAGCACCAATGACTCAAGACCTACCGTGCCTAGGCGGAGATGAACCCAACTGGTATACCCAAGCCACCAGGGCCTTTTGTGACTCACCCACCTAGCGATGCTCCTGTTTACTTTGTGGAGGAGACTAATGAGGAAGAGATATATGTCAATCCGTACATATCCTACGACGAGGAGGGCAACCCAGTCATGATGGACTATCGGCCGATGCTGGTGATGGATTTAGGAAGAGGATGAGGCAGAGGCTTTGGAGGGCCTAGCCAGGATCCAGTCACATGCTGGACTTGCGGCCACCCAGGCCACATTCATCATGCTGCCCAGAGCAAGAACAAGCTAACAAAGACAAAGCGGATCTCCGATGCACAGAGTGTGGAATCACACATCTGTTTCCTGACTGTCCTAGGCGGAAGCCATCAACGAGCGCTGCCAACATGCCATCGGTGCCCTTGGGGCTCTTCGGAGTGGAAACTTTTGGTAGTTAGGATACGCCCATCCCACTACATGCTATGACGCGAGCTCAAACGAAACAAGCAGGCATCTCCTTGCCAGGCCCAAGTAACCTTGATGCAACCTCAATGGGGAAGAAAAGCCGGAGGAGATGGAAAAAGAGAATCGATGCAAACATAACCCTTAAAACCGAGGAAACGACTACGCTAGTAACGGGAAAGAAGGTCACAGATGCAGCGGTAGAGACCTCGGCTCCTAAGAGAGCAGCGCTAGGGAGTGCCAAGGTAGGGGAATATCCCCACCCCAAATGGCAACTCGAGGCTATAGCCAAGGTCAAGGAATGGGTCAAGGACGCCCAAAAGCACCTTGAGGATACTGAACCCATATTGGAAGACCCTATGGACGACTCCTCCAGTGTTAGCACACCAGTCTCACCCTCAAAACCACAGGCTGGGAGCATACCTGCACCACTAGGAGCAACTCAGCAGCAAGGCCAGGGGGAAACTTACCAGGGTAGAAAGAATGCATGGCCTAGAACTCCTAGCCTCAGAGGAAGACAAAGGTCCAGTAGCCTCCTCACAACCTTGCTGTCCACTCCAGTAACTCTAAGCTTGGAGGATCTGCTTAGGCAAAATCACTCCTTGTGGCAGGAGTTAAAAGACTCGATTGAGGGACACGCAGGACTTGCGGGTGCTGATCTGCAAGATCATGATGCAGTTACACGGATCCCAAGTCTAACTCTACACTCAGATCCTAAGTCTTTGCACATCAATGCTTTTTGGGAAGGCACTGAAATGCACTCAGTTTTGCCCATCCTAGCCTTAGGAGACATGACTCGAAAAGGAATTGTAGACACAGGCGCCGGTGTTTGTGTGCTAAACCATGTGGTCCTAGAGACATGGGAAAACCCTCCTGTAGAGACTACTAGATTCAATGTCACGCTAGCAAATGGAATGAGGGTAAGACCATTTGGGGTCTTAAAGAATTGGCCAGTAAAGATTGCCGGTGTGCAATTTTTGGTAAACTTCATTGTGATGAATGTCAAGATTGTGGGAGAGAAGGAAGGAGTCTCACTTGTAGCTTTCTTGCTTGCACAATGGGGGAATACACACAGAGGTGGAGGCTGAAAATAGTTTTCCTCTTCTTAGTTGTGTAAGCCAAAAAGAACTCTCTTACAAAGAAATAGAATAACCCTATATATGGGTTTCAAACCAAAGACAACTAACTAAGGTGGCATACTATCTGAGCCACGAACTAGAGTAGATAAGGATAGCTGTCGTCTAGCTATTATTCATGGGCGGTGTACCAACCGCATCTGCAACTCACACGTCGGTGACATAAATGCACAACGGTCACCCTGGCATATCACGAGTGGAGCTCGATATCTCAACACTCCCCCTTGAGCTCAATCCCAATTCTTGCACACCAAGCAGGTCTCTGAACTTGCGCAGCTTCTCTGCGCCCAATGCCTTCGTGAATATGTCAGCTACCTGATCCTCTGTGCTAACATAAACTAGATCAATAAGACCTAGTAAAACTCTCTCTCGCACATAGTGATAATGCACCTCAATGTGCTTTGTTCTAGCATGATAGACTGGGTTATTTGCCAAGTGTATACTACTCATGTTGTCACAATAAATGACAACTGGCCCATCTGTAGGCTGATGCATATCATAAAGTAGCTTATGCAACCAAGCTACCTCACATGCAGCCATTGCTGCACCCCTATACTCAGCCTCTGTGCTGGACAAGGCAACTGTAGGCTGTTTCTTGCTGCTCCAAGTGACTGCAGCACTCCCAAAAGAGAACACATATCCACTGGTAGATCGTCTATCAGAAATGCTACCAGCCCAATCAGCATCAGTGTATCCATGCAACTGTATCTGAACACCAGTCTCATAAAATAGTCCATACTGCAATGTGGACTTCACATACCTGAGTATGCGTCTAGCCGCATCCAAATGCGGTTTCCTTGGAGCCTGCATAAACTGACTTACCAATCCAACAGCGTAGCTCAAATCTGGCCTGGTAATAGTCATATAAATCAAACTTCCTACTATGCGTCTGTACATAGTAGGGTCTTCCAGAAGCTCACCTGCATCTGTGCTCAGCTTCACATTCTGCTCCAAAGGAACTGAAATAGGCTTACAGCCTGTCATCCCATATTTGGACAACATGTCCAATCCATACTGCCTCTGCAAGAGCTGTATCCCACTTAGTGATCTAATCACCTCAATGCCCAAGAAATAACGCAACTCTCCCAAATCCTTCATCTCAAACTTCTGCTTCAATAGCATTTTCACATGAAGGATATCTTCATCACTATCACCTATCATAATCAAATCATCAACATAAATGACAAGTAGCATAATACCTTTCTCTGTTTTTCTCACATAAAGTGAGAAATCTGCCTTGGAAATCTGAAAGCCAATAGTGACAAGATACTGTCCTATCTTGTCAGACCATGCTCTAGGTGCTTGCTTCAAGCCATACAAGTCTTTCTTCAACCTGCAAACAAAATCAGGATGAGCAGCATGCACATAACCTGGTGGCTGCTCCATATAGACCTCTTCTTGCAAATCACCATGCAAGAAGGCATTCTTTACATCCATCTGATGTAAAGACCATCCCTTGGATGCAGCCATAGCAATGACTGCTCTTACGGTTGCCATCCTTGCAACCGGACTAAATGTTTCTTCATAGTCAATGCCATATGTTTGTGCATACCCCTTGACTACTAATCTTGCCTTGTATCTGTTCACAAAACCATCTGCATTGTGCTTCACCTTATAAACCCACTTACAGTCAATTGCATTCTTACCTTTAGGCAAAGGTACCAATTCCCATGTAGCATTTGCTTCCAAGGCATCCATTTCTTCATCCATGGCTCTCTCCCATTTTTCTTTTCCCATGGCTTGCTCAAAAGAAGTGGGTTCTGGTTCCTGTATCACTTTGACCATATATGCATAGTGAATGGGTGTAAATCCATCATATTTCAGCCTATCCACAGGATACCTAGCTCTCGTAGACCTGCGCAAAATAGGTTCACTCCCAGGTGCTCTCAAAACATCCCTGGTTTTCCTTACTCCAGGTGTAACAATAGAAGGAATACCCAACTCATCATCAATGCTCTGTTCTGAGCCATTGGATTCACCATCCACATAAGAGTGACCTGCATTCACATCAAACATGGGCTGATCAACCTTCTCTTTTCCTTTTCGTAATACCTGGATACCACTATCTGCATTACTTTGAGAAGATTCTCCTGATCTCAATCTGCCTTTCCATGGCGAAGAATGTGAACCACTGCTAGAGGACGCTCCAGGTCCACTAATATTTTGTGACTGCTGCTGTGAATTCTGTGCAGCATTACCATTTTGTGCATCTACATTATCAATCACATTTACTGGTTTATACCAGCTACTCATCTCATAAAAAACAACATCTCTGCTCACTGTAAACTTACAAGTAGAAGGGTTATAGCATCTATACCCTTTTTGCTGCAGAGAGTAACCAATAAAGATGCACTTCTCAGCTTTTGGATCCAACTTGGATCTCAACTCATCTGGCACATGTACATAGGCAATGCAACAAAAAATTTTCAGATGAGAAATATATGGTTTCCTACCAGTATACCTCTCCTCTGGAGTCATCCCATGTATTGCTGCAGTGGGAGTCCTGTTCATTATGTAGACTGCTGTAGCAACTGCCTCAGCCTAATAAAAATCTGGCAAGTCTTTTTCATTGATCATGGCACGAGATACCTCTCCAATATGCCTATTTTTTCTTTCTGCAATTCCATTTTGTTGTGGGATATGACTACATGAATATTGCTGCTTTATGCCATGCTCCTGCAAGAACCTTGCAAACTCATTTGAGAGGTACTCTCCCCCTCCATCTAACCTTAGGCATTTTATTTGCAAGCCTGTTTCTTTTTCAACCATAGCTTTAAGAGTTTTGAAATGCCCAAAAACTTCACTTTTCTTTTTCATAAAATACACCCAAACTTTTTTGCTATAGTCATCAATAAAAGTGACAAAATAATGATAGCCTCCAAGAGATGCAGCTTTAGTAGTCCACACATCAGAGTGGATTAATTCCAATGTCTTCTTACTCTCTTGAACATGTCTAGGAAATGGTTTCCTTGCGTGTTTTCCAAATTTACAGGCTTCACATATCTTATGCATTTCTGCAACCTTAAATTTTGGCAATCCTGCAACAATATTTTGGGCCTGCATTGATTTAAGTCGATGTACATTAACATGACCAATGCGTTTATGCCAGATATCAATATCTGCAACTACACCGGTCCCATGTGCAAACATTGCTGCACTCAATTCAGACATGTCTGCATCCAATGTAAACATTCTGCCCTTCTTCTTTCCTTTTGATATCAAGCGACCTTTATTTTTCATATCCTCAACAAAGCATCCATGAGGATTAAATCTGACCTGCAAGCCCTGTTCAACCATTTGACCAACAGAAACCAGATTCTTGGTGATATTTGGGACATGAAATACATCGGATAGGTATTTCTTTTTCCCATCCTGCATAGACAAAGGAATTTTTCCAATCTGCACAATAGGATGTGCAGTATCATCACCAGTCTCCACAAATCATGGTTTTTCCATTTTCCTTGCATCCTCCATCCATTCTGCATGACCTGTCATGTGGTTTGATGCACCTGAGTCAACATACCATACATCATTGCTTTCTTCTGCACTTGTCACAGAATTGTTCATGTGCTGCACCATAAACAAATGCTCATTTCTGTCATCACCCTGTCTACTAGAAGATGCATAATTCTCTTGTTGCAGTTTTCCATTCATGATGTCATTCTGCTTTTTATAGCAGTCTTTAGCCATATGACCCATTTTACCACAGTAGTAGCATTAAACATTACTGTTTGCATTTTGGCCTCTCTGCCATCCACCACGACCTCTTTGGATCCCCCTACCTCTAGAGTTACCACGTCCTCCTCCATAGGACTGGTTTTCTTGAGTTTGCTGCATATTCTGATTTCTACCAAGGCCTCCAAATCGGCCTCCTCTACCTCTGCCTCTACCTCTTCCAGCATTTGAGTAGAAGGTAGCTTCTTTTGAAGTTCCTCCTGAAGAAGATGCACCACCATTTCTCTGCTCCTCGGAAATTAGAAGAGCAATCAACTCCTCAAAATCAGGAAATCTTTCACGAACTGAAATGGATGTCCGAAACTGCGCATAATCCTTTTCTAGACCATTCAAGGTCACAGAAACTAAATCATCATCTTCCACTGGCGACCCAATGGAAGCAAGTGCATCTGCAATCTTCTTCACCTTCATGTGGTAGTCATTGATGCTCATACTTTCTCTTTGCACATTATGCAACTCTTGCTTGAGCTGCATTTTCCTGGCTTGCGTATTTGTGCTATACATTTTTGACAAAGTATCCCATGCCTCCTTTGGCGTACTTGCATCCTGAATATGCACAATCATAGAGTTTGAAATACTGATAGACAGCCAGTACATAACTTTCCTGGCTCTCTCATGCCATGCTTTGAATGCCTGCATTTGCTGTTGATTGGGAACATCAGGAAGAACTGGTTCTTCTTCATTTCCTGCAACAAATTCCCAATATCCTTTTCCCATAAGGAAATTTGTCATTCTAAACTTCCATGCTTGGAAGTTGTTCTTGTCAAGCTTTTTAGTGACAATCTGTGAAAGAGAGTCAGACGCCATTACAGAACACTGCAAAAAATTCTGTCACTGCAAAGAACACAGCTTCAGCCTCACAAGGGCAAATCTGCAAAACTGGCGAAAGTGGTATTTGACCACACAGTCACTTCCTAGTGACGATTTTGCATATACAGGAACCAAGGATGATTCTGTAACTCCCAATGTCTCTGCACACGAGCATACGATGCAATTTCTGTGGTAACTTTTCACCGACCTGTAGAATAGTGGTTGCACAGCATAAAACAGGGCTTTTTCCTGAGTGCGTGCAGAAAACTTCTGTCTTCAAAACAGGCCCCGAAATGGCCTCAAATCAAACAAACAGGGTCGCTTCACTGCGAAGGGCGTCTCAACCTGAGACAATGCACTCTTGCAATTTCCGGCTGTGCTACCTGCAGAGATCTGCTCCCAAAATAGAAAATGAAAGCAACACTGCTTCTCTTACCAGAACACCGCGAGCTTGGCTTGCTTTCTTGAGCTCCTTACCACAAACAAGGCTTTGATACCATGTCAAGATTGTGGGAGAGAAGGAAGGAGTCTCACTTGTAGCTTTCTTGCTTGCACAATGGGGGAATACACACAGAGGTGGAGGCTGAAAACAGTTTTCCTCTTCTTAGTTGTGTAAGCCAAAAAGAACTCTCTTATAAAGAAATAGAAGAACCCTATATATGGGTTTCAAACCAAAGACAACTAACTAAGGTGGCATACTAACTGAGCCACGAACTAGAGTAGATAAGGATAGCTGTCGTCTAGCTATTATTCATGGGCGGTGTACCAACTGCATCTGCAAAACTGACACGTCGGTGACATAAATGCACAATGGTCACCCTGGCATATCACGAGTGGAGCTCGATATCTCAATAATGAAGGGAGTGGATTATGACATACTATTAGGCCGACCTTGGATGAGGAATGCACGAGTCATAGAGGACTGGGGCAATGGATTGATTTTCCTAGGGAACAGAACTAGTGCAGAGGGTAGAGATGGACACTTGGATGATGACACCTGTTGACCTAGCTGCCATCTCGGCTATGCTAAAGGCGATACTCAAACGACCAAGCCCTATGGATCGCTCGCTAGATATATTCCTTGCCCTGAGGATGAGAGGGATTGGATGCACATTTTGGCAACCATTGACCTACCATTCTCGGATGAGGAAGGACCACATCAGCAGGCTGCTAAAGCCGCAACCATGCCAACTGAGGAGCCAGTTGTGCCACTTTGCATGATGGCAGGAAGCTCACTCAACTAGGGCAAACTGGCCTCGCCCCACGTCCCCAACAGCAAATTAGAGCTTCAGGAAATCGTAGAGTATCTGACCAATAAATTGGACGGCACTTTGGCTGCTAAGTTAAAACCTCTACGTGACCTTTTAGCTAAACCAGAATGGAAATGGACCAAGGTCCACAACCTGAACTTGCTATATAATTGGGCTTTAGTTACTGATGACAAGGAGATTAAAGAGGGAAGCTTAGGGGATGATGAGTAATCAGAAGGACAGGACCCACTGGATGAGGAGTATGAGGATTGTCACTCTATGGGAGAAGAGAGTGAAGAAGAGGTAGACACAATAGAGTACGACACGGAGGGAAAAACAATAAAACAAATCAAGGGCAGACTTGAGGCCTAGGAAAGAAGAGATCAGTCGGAACGAAAAAGGAGTCATGCTAATGGAGTGTGACAGATCCTGGCTAGAACGAATAGGAGCCGTGGATTACGAGCAAGCCGGAGTAGCACAACCATGGGTAATCCCAGTGCTCAAGATAGATTCACCTACGGAACTACGACCCCCTGGGGAAACACCTTCCTCAAGTGAGGGATGCGAGTTCAACTCAAAGTCGGAAGTTAGCATTGAAAGTGATCCCGAGATACCGCAACCCTCTAAGGTCAAACGCACCAAGGGAGACTTTCCAGTCCACCTAAGGCATAGGAGGCTAAAAGAGGAGGCCAAGAAGCAAGTAAGGGACTCAGAAGCGGAAAGGCAGAGGAAACCACACGATCTACCCAAACGGTTTACAAAATTTAAAAAGGGTGACAGAGTGGTGATTTTGTTAGGTGCAAAAAGACAAGATCAGACTAGTGAACCGATCGAGGGACCCGCCAAAGTCAAAGAGGTTAACTTCGCTGGGAAAGGTGAAAAACCAAGACTGGTGTTCATTGTAGATGACTTGGGGGAGGAGGAAGAGACCAAACTCGTTGCGCTCCTACAAGAGTACATTGACATATTTGCCTGGACATTGGACGAACTTAAGGGAGTCGACCCTAGGGTCGTGACTCATAACATCCCAACGGTTTCAGATGCAGTGCCAACAAAACAATGACCTTACCCCATGAATCCCAAGCACGCCCATGCAGTGAAGGAGGAGATTGATAAACTTATGAGGGCAGGTTTCATATATGAGATCGAGCACACGGACTGGGTATCACCTATCGTGATTGTCATGAAGAAAAATAGAAAAATCTGAGTGTGCGTGAACCACAAAAAAGTGAATGCGCTACGAAAAGGGATAATTATCCATTACCTTACACCGAGCACATGCTTGAGAGGGTAGCAGGGAAGGAAGCCTACAGTTTTCTGGATGGTTTCTCGGGTTACAATCAAGTGCAGGTGCACCCTGATGATAGGCACAAGACTGCCTTTGCCATGGAATGGGGCGTGTTCGCCTACATTGTCATGCCTTTTGGGCTAATGAATGCAACTGCAACTTTCCAACGCCTAATGTGCACTATCTTTAAGGACATGCTTAGGCGCGAACTCGAAGAGTTCGTAGACGACCTATGTTTACACTCTAGTTGGGCCGAACACTTGGAGAAATTGAGAGCTGTCTTTGAAAGGTGTAGGCTGTACCACCTCTCGTTGAACCCCTTAAAGTGCCAGTTCCGGGTAAAACACGGATGCATCTTAGGGCACATAGTGTCAAGGAACGGCATTGCTACTGACTTTTCCAAAGTCAGAGTCATTGTTGACCTATCGCCACCCGATAACTACAACGGAGTTTAGTGCTTCTTTGGACACACTGGATATTATCGACGATTTGTGCTAAATTATGCACTAATAGCTAGACCATTGTACAAGCTATTGATAGTGTTTGAGTGGATGGAGGAATGCCAGTGCGCATATGAGGAGTTGAAAACGGCTCTTATGACTGCACCAATCTTGCGAGCCCCAGACTCGAACGTAACGTTCCATGTGCACATAGACGCCTCTAAGTTCGCTATTAGAGCCGTGCTATGCCAGCCTGGTGAGCATAACTTGGATTACCCGGTGAGTTTTGCCAGCAGCAGGTGTCAAGATTGTGGGAGAGAAGGAAGGAGTCTCGCTTGAAGCTTTCTTGCTTGCACAATGGGGGAAGACACACAAGGGTGGAGGCTGAGAACAGTTTTCCTCTTCTTGATTGTGTAAGCCAAAAGAACTCAAGTACAAAGAAATAGAAGAACCCTCTATATGGGTCTCAAACCAAACTCAACTAACTAAGGTGGCATACTAACTGAGCCACGAACTAGAGTAGATAAGGATAGCTATCATGTAGCTATTATTCAGGGGCGGTGTACCAACCGCATCTGCAACTGACAAGTCGGTGACATAAATACACAACGGTCACCCTGGCGTATCACGAGTGGAGCTCGATATCTCAACACTCCCCCTCGAGCTCAATCCCAATTCTTGCACACCAAGCAGGTCTCTGAACTTGCGCAGCTTCTCTGCGCCCAATGCCTTCGTGAATATGTCAGCTACCTGATCCTCTGTGCTGACATAAACTAGATCAATAAGACCTAGTAAAACCCTCTCTCGCACATAGTGATAATGCACCTCAATGTGCTTTGTTCTAGCATGATAGACTGGGTTATTTGCCAAGTGTATACTACTCATGTTGTCACAATAAATGACAACTGGCCAATCTGTAGACTGATGCATATCATAAAGTAGCTTATGCAACCAAGCTACCTCACATGCAGCCATTGCTGCACCCCTGTACTCAGCCTCTGTGCTCGACAAGGCAACTGTAGGTTGTTTCTTGCTGCTCCAAGTGACTGCAGCACTCCCAAAAGAGAACACATATCCACTGGTAGATTATCTATCAGAAATACTACCAGCCCAATCAGCATCAGTGTATCCATGCAACTGTATCTGAACCCCAGTCTCATAAAATAGTCCATACTGCAATGTGGACTTCACATACCTGAGTATGCGTCTAGCCGCATCCAAATGTGGTTTCCTTGGAGCCTGCATAAACTGACTTACCAATCCAACAGCATAGCTCAAATCTGGCCTGGTAATAGTCATATAAATCAAGCTTCCTACTATGCGTCTGTACATAGTAGGGTCTTCCAGAAGCTCACCTGCATCTGTGCTCAGCTTCACATTCTGCTCCAAAGGAACTGAAATAGGCTTATAGCCTGTCATCCCATATTTGGATAGCATGTCCAATCCATACTGCCTCTGCAAGAGCTGTATCCCACTTGGTGATCTAATCACCTCAATGCCCAAGAAATAGCGCAACTCTCCCAAATCCTTCATCTCAAACTTCTGCTTCAATAGCATTTTCACATGAAGGATATCTTCATCACTGTCACCTGTCATAATCAAATCATCAACATAAATGACAAATAGCATAATACCTTTCTCTGTTTTCCTCACATAAAGTGAGAAATCTGCCTTGGAAGTCTGAAAGCCAATAGTGACAAGATACTGTCCTATCTTGTCAGACCATGCTCTAGGTGCTTGCTTTAAGCCATACAAGGCTTTCTTCAACCTGCAAACAAACTCAGGATGAACAGCATGCACATAAACTGGCGGCTGCTCCATATATACCTCTTCTTGCAAATCACCATGCAAGAAGGCATTCTTTACATCCATCTGATGTAAAGACCATCTCTTTGATGTAGCCATAGCAATGACCGCTCTTACGGTTGCCATCCTTGCAACCGGACTGAATGTTTCTTCATAGTCAATACCATATGTCTGTGCATACCCCTTGACTACTAATCTTGCCTTGTATCTGTTCACAGAACCATCTGCATTGTGCTTCACCTTATAAACCCACTTACAGCCAATTGCATTTTTACCTTTAGGCAAAGGTACCAATTCCCATGTAGCATTAGCTTCCAAGGCATCCATTTCTTCATCCATGGCTTTCTCCCATTTTTCTTTTCCCATGGCTTCCTCAAAAGAAGTGGGTTCTGGTTCCTGTATTACTTTAACCATATATGCATAGTGAATGGCTGTAAATCCATCATATTTCAGCCTATCCACAGGATACCTAGCTCTCGTAGACCTGCGCAAAGTAGGTTCACTCCTAGGTGCTCTCAAAACATCCCTGGTCTTTCTTACTCCAGGTGTAACAATAGAAGGAATACCCAACTCATCATCAATGCTCTGTTCTGAGCCACTGGATTCACCATCCACATTAGAGTGACCTGCATTCACATCAAACATGGGCTGATCAACCTTCTCTTTTCCTTTTCGTGATACCTGCATACCACTATCTGCATTACTTTGAGAAGATTCTCCTGATCTCAATCTGCCTGTCCATGGCGAAGAATGTGAACCACTACTAGAGGATGCTCCAGGTCCACTAATATTTTGTGACTACTGTTGTGAATTTTGTGTAGCATTACCATTTTGTGCATCTACATCATCAATCACATTTACTGGTTTATACCAGCTACTCATCTCATCAAAAACAACATCTCTGCTCACTGTAAACTTACGAGTAGAAGGGTTATAGCATCTATACCCTTTTTGCTGCAGAGAGTAACCAATAAAGATGCACTTCTCAGCTTTTGGATCCAACTTGGATCTCAGCTCATCTGGCACATGTACATAGGCAATGCAACCAAAAATTTTCAAATGAGAAATATCTGGTTTCCTACCAGTATACCTCTCCTCTGGAGTCATTCCATGTATTGCTGCAGTGGGAGTCCTGTTCATTATGTAGACTGCTGTAGCAACTGCTTCAGCCCAATAAAAATCTGGCAAGTCTTTTTCATTTAGCATGGCACGAGATACCTCTCCAATATGCCTGTTTTTTTCTTTCTGCAATTCCATTTTGTTGTGGGGTATGACTGCATGAATATTGCTGCTTTATGCCATGCTCCTGCAGGAACCTTGCAAACTCATTTGAGAGGTACTCTCCCCCTCCATCTGACCTTAGGTATTTTATCTGCAGGCCTGTTTCTTTTTCAACCATCGCTTTAAGAGTTTTGAAATGCCCAAAAACTTCACTTTTCTTTTTCATAAAATACACCCAAACTTTTCTGCTATAGTCATCAATAAAACTGACAAAATAATGACAGCCTCCAAGAGATGCAGCTTTAGTTGTCCACACATCAGAGTGGATTAATTCCAATGGCTTCTCACTCTCTTGAACATGTCTAGGAAATGGTTTCCTTGCCTGTTTTCCAAACTGACAGGCTTCACATACCTTATGCATTTCTGCAACCTTGAATTTCGGCAAACCTGCAACAATATTTTGGGCCTGCATTGATTTAGGTCGCTGTACATTAACATGACCAATGCGTTTATGCCAGATATCAATATCTGCAACTACACCGGTCCCATGTGCAAACATTGCTGCACTCAATTCAGACATGTCTGCATTCAATGTAAACATTCTGCCCTTCTTCTTTCCTTTTGCTATCAAGCGACCTTTATTTTTCATATCCTCAACAAAGCATCCATGAGGATTAAATCTGACCTGCAAGCCCTGTTCAACCATTTGACCAACAGAAACCAGATTCTTGGTGATATTCGGGACATGAAATACATCGAACAGGTATTTCTTTTTCCCATCCTGCATAGACAAAGGAATTTTTCCAATCTGCACAATAGGATGTGCAGTATCATCACCAGTCTCCACAAATCCTGGTTTTTCCATTTTCCTTACATCCTCCATCCATTCTGCATGACCTGTCATGTGGTTTGATGCACCTGAGTCAACATACCATACATCATTGCTTTCTTCAGCACTTGTCACAGAATTGTTCATGTGCTGCACCATAAACAAATGCTCATTTCTGTCATCACCCTGTCTACTAGAAGATGCATAGTTCCCTTGTTGCAGTTTTCCATTCATGATGTCATTCTGCTTTTTATAGCAGTCTTTAGCCATATGACCCTTTTTACCACAGTAATAGCATTCAACATTACTGTTTGCATTTTGGCCTCTTTGCCATCCACCACGACCTCTTTGGCTCCCCCTGCCTCTAGAGTTACCACGTCCTCCTCCATAGGATTGGTTTTCTTGAGTTTGCTGCATATTCTGATTTCTGCCACGGCCTCCAAATCGGCCTCCTCTACCTCTGCCTCTACCTCTTCCAGCATTTGAGTAGAAGGTAGCTTCTTTTGAAGTTCCTCCTGAAGAAGATGTACCACCATTTCTCTGTTCCTCAGAAATTAGAAGAGCAATCAACTCCTCAAAATCAGGAAATCTTTCACGAACTGAAATGGATGTCCGAAACTGTGCATAATCCTTTCCTAGACCATTCAAGGTCACAGAAACTAAATCATCATCTTCCACTGGTGACCCAATGGAAGCAAGTGCATCTGCAATCTTCTTCACCTTCATGTGGTAGTCGTTGATGCTCATATTTTCTCTTTGCACATTGTGCAAATCTTGCTTGAGCTGCATTTTCCTGGATTGCGTATTTGTGCTATACATTTTTGACAAAGTATCCCATGCCTCCTTTGGCATACTTGCATCCTGAATATGCACAATCATAGAGTCTGAAATGCTGATAGATAGCCAGTACATAACTTTCGTGGCTCTCTCATGCCATGTTTTAAATGCCTGTATTTGCTGTTGATTGGGAACATCAGGAAGAACTGGTTCTTCTTCATTTCCTGCAACAAATTCCCAATATCCTTTTCCCATAAGGAAATTCGTCATTCTAAACTTCCATGCTTGGAAGTTGTTCTTGTCAAGCTTTTCAGTGACAATCTGTGAAAGAGAATCAGATGCCATTACAGAAGACTGCAAAAAATTCTGTCACTGCAAAAACCACAGCTTCACCCTCACAAGGGAAAATCTGCAAAACTGGCGAAAGTGGTATTTGACCACACAGTCACTTCCTAGTGACGATTTTGCATCAACAGGCAACAGGGATGATTCTGCAACTCCCAATGTCTCTACGCACAAGCATACAATGCAATTTTTACAGTAACTATTCACCGACCTGTAGAACACTGGCTGCACAGCATAAAACTGAGCCTTTTCCTGAGTGCGTGCAGAAAACTTCCGCCTCCAAAACAGGCCCCGAAATGGCCTCAAATAAAAAAAACAGGGTCGCCAAGAGCTAAAGCTCTTGCCCGCAGCATATACTACCCTCTTGCTTCACCGCGAAGGGCGTCTCAACCTGAGACAATGCACTCCTGCAATTTTCGGCTGTGCTACCTGCAGAGATCTGCTTCCAAAACAGAAAATGAAAGCAACACTGCTCCTCTTACCAGAACACCGCGAGCTTGGCTTGCTTTCTTGAGCTCCTTACCACGAACAAGGCTCTGATACCATGTCAAGATTGTGGGAGAGAAGGAAGGAGTCTCGCTTGAAGCTTTCTTGCTTGCACAATGGGGGAAGACACACAAGGGTGGAGGCTGAGAACAGTTTTCCTCTTCTTGATTGTGTAAGCCAAAAGAACTCAAGTACAAAGAAATAGAAGAACCCTCTATATGGGTCTCAAACCAAACTCAACTAACTAAGGTGGCATACTAACTGAGCCACGAACTAGAGTAGATAAGGATAGCTATCATGTAGCTATTATTCAGGGGCGGCGTACCAACCGCATCTGCAACTGACAAGTCGGTGACATAAATACACAACGGTCACCCTGGTGTATCACGAGTGGAGCTTGATATCTCAACAGCAGGCAGCTCACAGAGACCGATATGAACTATTCCACGACAGAAAGGGAGGGGTTGGCCATGGTATTTGCAGTGAAGAAATTTAGGCATTACCTGTTGGCCACTCCCTTTGTCTTCTTTGTTGACCATCAAGCCTACTGTATCTTGTGAACAAGCCTTCTGCTACGGGACACATAGCTAGATGGTTACTCCTTTTACTGGAGTTTGACTTCTCTGTGGTTGTACGCAAAGGGAAGCAGCACTATATGGCTGACCACATGTCCCGCATACCCACAGGAGAAGCAGCTAAGCAAGGCATGCCTAACGATTTGCCAGACGCCCATCTCTTTAACTTGTCTAGTGAGAGAGAATTATTTAAAGCTGATCTGACACCTTATTGGGCCGATGACATAGTGCAAGTACTAGAAAATGGATTACCAGAGCAACCCATTGAGAAGGCCAGGCTAAAAAAACTTATCTTGAAAATCCAGCCATACCAACTGATAGCTGGCCAACTCTACAGGTTGGGACAAGACGGTTTATTGTGCAGATGCGTATGTGAGCATGAGATGCATGACGCATTGAATGAAGCACATGGCGGAATCGCTGGAGGACACTTTAGCAGGGACACAACAGCCCGAAAGGTGCTACAATCCCAGCTATGGTGGCCCACCCTATTCCGCGATGCAGCTAAATTTGTAAAGCAATGCGATGAGTGCCAAAGGACCAAAGTGCCTATGCAAAAGGACAAGATGGAGTTGACCCCTGTCATAGCCCGACAACCCTTCGAAAAATGGGGCATCGATTTTATTGGACCTATCAGTCCTGCAGCACAATATTCCCAAGCTCGATACATCATAGTGGCGACCAACTATCTAACGAAATGGGTAGAGGCACGAGCCACGAGGAAGAATGATGCTAGGACCACTGCAAAGTTATTGTGGGAGTAGGTCATTTCACGGTTTGGCTATCCAATCGAACTTGTAAGTGACCAAGGCACACACTTCATTAATGAAGTGATTGCCCACTTGCTCTCTACCTTCCTAATAATTCATCAGAAGTCCTCTCCCTATCACCCTCAAGCTAATGGCCAAGCCGAATCCACAAATAAAATCCTAGTCAATGTGCTTACAAAAGTTGTGTCTACTTCAAGAAGTGACTGGAACAACAAGCTAATGGTGGCCTTGTGGGCCTATCGCACAGCTTATAAAACGGCTGTAGGACAGACGCCCTTTAGGTTGACGTACGGAACTAAAGCCATTTTACCCTTAGAATTCTTCATCCCTAGCTTGAGGCTAGCAGTCCAGGAGCGTTGGGAGGGAAGAGAGGCTTGGACCAACCGCTTGGTGGAACTCGAGCGCTTAACGGAGACCCGACTCCTTGCCACTCACTCTCTGATTTGTGAAAAGGCTCGACGAAAGATGTGGTTTGACAAGCATGTCAAGCAACGAGACTTCGAACAAGGGGACCTTGTTCTGCTGTACTCGGTAAAAGGACATAAACAGAAGATGAAGTTTCGGGGGCTAGGGCCTTTCAGAGTACGCATGATGAGTAGAACCGGGAGTGTCGAGTTGGAGACACTTGACTATGAAGGAATAGGTTTTTTTAACGGCAGCCGCATTAAGAAGTACTATCCTCCTTCACATCCAGTACATGAGCCACCCATGCTAGAACCCCCGCTGAATGTCCGCATGGCTACTGTAACTGACCTTACAGATCAGGACGAAGAAGCAGTGGCACCGGCGTACCTATGGATCACAGTCGTAGCAGGAGCGGTGTATTCTTTCGAAGCCTTGATTGATGAAGGTGTCGACTACAACATCTTGATGCATGACCATTGGACATGCATTGGTCAACCGAAACTACAGCCCACTAATGCTAAACTCACCCCGTTTGGGGGTACCGCTTATCCACTCCTAGGGAAGTGCAAGGTGGTCGTTTCCATCGAGTCTGAAAGTTTACCAGCCTTCTTCCATGTGTTACCTGACACTAAAGGAGCCGGTAATGTGTCACTATTGGGTCGCACTTTCAAGAAGCAAACCAACTGTAATGTGGATTACAACCTGAACCGCATACATCTTGCTATCGGCAATGTGTGCATAGTGACGACCTTCAGCAATGGCTATCTTAATTCCCCCACCTTTACGAGGCCACCGGTAGAAACCCCTATGACCATGCTTCAGCCCGAGTCTGAACAAAAGGAAACTATGGCCTCGTGATGGGCTCTCAACTGCAGGCCCAAACCCACCAAGAGCGCTCACAAGGCCAAGGAGTCCAAGTTTCTATGGGTGCCAAAATGGCAAAAACCACATCCAGATAGACCACCCAAGTATGATCCTAAATGTCAAAATTATCAACCGTCCCGACCTAAGAGGCAGTCTAGGCACTATCACTGTAGACACACAACCACGCCATGCTGGATTCCCAAAGATCTCTTGCGGGCACAAGGATACTACGAGGGCAATCCCTGGATTTGGGTGCCTAAAAATGGCCGGCTAAGAAGCTCATCTACAAGCAATCTCACCCTAATGAGAGAGGCTTGCACAAGTGGCGCCCAGAACATAGTCAGCAAGCCATGGCCAGCTGTGGCTAGCAAGTCTCAGCTCATATATCGACCAAAGCAAATGCCACAGGCCTTAAACCTACCTGATCTAGAGAACTTAAAAACCACTATGACTACCCACTCAGAACCTAGCACAACCCCCATGCCTCCGGAACTTCCTACACCACCTCAACGTGCTTCAAAGTGCAAGGCCCAACCCGTGACACCGATGATGGAGTCACAACTATCCAGTCCAGTTGCACCACCCCCACCAGTGGGTCTTAAACCTTCATACGCGATACGACCTTTCCTCTCCTTGGCTAAGGACCTTGCCACAACTTCTGGGGATGACTTAATAACCTGCATTAAAATGTTAGACGAAACTTTCACTACATTTGCTAGAAGCTACGAGAGGTTAGACCTAGGCCTTCTTGACGAAACGCTTGCTTCGAATGTTCGTGCATTACCATGCACTTGGGAGGAATATGAACTTATGACCACTAAAGTCCCCAAAATTGCTGCCGAACTGATAGCAAACGACAAAATCTCGAAGGATCATGCTGCCCTCAGAAGACTTATCACTTCGTATCATAAGCCTCCTCGTTCTGCTCCTGAACAGGAGTTGCACGAGCTCACGCAGATGGCAAGCTCACCTTCCACATTCTTGCAGCAGTGGTTTACGCTAAGGATCCAATGGGAGAAAAAAGGTTGTCGAATAATGACCAATGCTGAGCAATGCAGGGGAGTTAAAACTATCAAATATGACCCCACTTATGTGGCACCTATCTCGTTTAGGGTATTGGCCATCACCCGTAATCAGCATTTGGACGACCATGTGCTCGCCCACCTTTACATTGACCAATTCCTCACCGAAGAGGAATTACATGTTGCTAGTCACCTCAATACTGGAGGTCTCTTCCACGATGTTTTGACCTACATTTCCCAAGTCTCCATCCAACCATCTACTCTTGATTGTCATGCCCAACTCGAATACAATCCAAGCTTCTATGATTGGCTATTGGCTAGGTAAGTCAACCCACGCGAAACAGCGCTTACCTTGTCCTTCCTGTGCTAATCCTAGGAAGGATTCCTTGAAAGATCCCCAACGGAGGGGGGAGCAATGTGAGCAAGAGCAGAGCAAAAATGAAAAGTTATGCTATCTAGCTAGCAGATTGTTATAATTAAGTAAGTTTCTATGGAAGAATACTGCAAAGTAAAACAGTAGCAATGGTCAAGCCTCTAAGCAAGTGTACCCATTTTGGGCACATATATTTTTCTCTCAAACTTATTTTTGATTAGAAATAAGCCAATTGTTAGGAATTAATGTTGTCATGGTGTGTTGACAGGTCACCACCATGGCAGGACAAGACAAAGGGGGCAAACTCCCATTCTCTGAAGAAGAGATGACCAAATTTGGCATCAGCATTGAGACGCGAGGATTCAGTCAGTTCACTTTCAAGCACACACTGAATCTACACGAGGCCATCCTGGAGGAACCCGCGATCAAAGACTTGGTGGACAGATGCCACCTCCACAAGTACATGGAAAAGGTGGGGCAGGCTGTGGATTACAGCATGTGTGCGGATTTCCTGAGGAGCTTCGACAAGAGCAAGAACTGTGGCACTGTCACAGTAAGGATAGGGGAGTAGGAAAGAAGAATAGAAGTGCCCCTCAATGCAACAATCATAGAAAAGGCCCTGGGGCTTGTGTCCAAGAAAGAGAGACGGCCGAGGCGAGATGTTTACACCATGCTGGGGGTCAAGAAAGAAGCGGTGCACACCACGGATGGAATCAGCTTGGCTGACATCCCGGACCCAGCAGTGAAATTACAAGCGAAGATGATCCATACCCTCTTCTCGGGCAAACGGTACAATGCGTTGATGAACAGGATCGGGGTCCCACTATTGGAAAGCATAGCAGTAGGAGTCCCTGAAGAGATAGACTGGAATGGATTCGTACAGAAAACCATTCAAAGTTCAGCTGTCCTCCTCACTCCTGCAGAAGCACCAGCAAGAGGAGAATCCCCTGCCTCAACCGTGCACTCCGCAAGGAAGAAACCTATGTCAAAGGCAGTTACAATCAGATATGGGGGTGTCCTGACAGCCATCATAGACGAAGCAATAAAGGATGAGGGTGTCATGGATGAGGAAGCCGCGCATCAAAGCCCACCTCACCACGAAGGAGGGGAATCAAGCGAAAGAATAATAAGTGACAAGGGAGAGCAGGAGGTGCCACCTCCATGAGCAAGCAAACCCGAAGAACAAAGCAAAAGTGATAGGAGACAAAAAGAGAAGAAAGAGAAATTAAGTAAGGAAGAACGGGCTGACATCCAAAGGGCTCAAAGAGAGTCTCGAAGGGCTGAGGAAGAAAGGAGGAGGAAAGAGGAGGAGGAGCTTGCCAGGATAAGAGAGGAGTCGAAGAAGGCAGAAGAGGATAGGAAACGAAGGGCGGGAGAAGAAGCCGAAGAGCAGCGACTAAAAGAACTGGCCGAATTGGCGGAAGCTACACAAAGATTGGTGGAAGAGACCCATGGGGACAGAGAACTCGAACCCGTAAGCCCCCGCCATAAAGCCGAAGCCAGTGCAAGTGTGGAAGCAGCTCCAGTGGTGTAGGCAAGGGCAAGTCCCTCCTACATCCACTTCCTCCCTCCTTTGTGGCGACAATGGCTGAAACTACGACTGCAACCACTGCACAACCCACGCCTCCCCTAGACATGGCACAGCTCATGACCATGGTGCAGATGCTAGTGAGCAAGGTGGTCGAAATCGTGCCTGAAACTAGATTGAAAAGGCCCACTGCCGCAGATGCAGAGTCACGGCAAGACCCTAAACGACAAAGGCTAGAGGCATCGACTACCACGCCCAATACTCCCATGCCTGCCGACACTAACTATGACGCAAATGTGGCCGAGTTATTGACACAACTGGACAAGGAAAAAGAAGAGAAGAAGGTGGCCCTGCTGGAACTAGAGAAAGAAAAGGAGACATCAATGGCCCTTAGGCTAGAGGTCTCAAGGCAAGAAGCCGACAGGAGGAGAGAAATAAAGGCCCTGCAAGACCAGCTAGCAAAAAAAATGAAGGAAGCCCAAAACAATGAAAGCTGCCTTAGACAAAGACTGGAGGACGAGGAGCGGAGCCTGGTGGCAGAACAAAGGAGCCTAAAGCTATTGATGCAGCAATACAGTGATCTGCACAAAGGGTCGCCCAAGTGGAAATGCTCTACTAGGGGGTTCAGGAAGGCGAAGCCACTGTTCCACAAGAACATGCCACGGAGCCCCAGTCGTGGCAGGAGCTAGAAGAACAGAACAGGTTAATAAGGGAAATCAAATTCCTGAAGAATGAAGGGCCAGGAGTCTCAGCAGCTGAAGCAAAACGGCTACAAGATAAAGTGCAAAGATTGCAAGATGCACTGGAGACCTCCCAGAAAGATGTAGAAGCCCTCATGGCCATGACCTTCAACCAAAAAAGGCTATTCCTCATCACTGAAATCCAAATCCAAGAGCAGTTGGTGCAGGAAAAATCAGAAATCCTGGCCGAGGCGCACCACAGGCTCATCATTGTCGATCAAGCAAGAGGGATTGCTGAAGAACAGCTAGCTCAGAAATTAAGAGAAAGAAACCAGTTATGGTTTTTATCAAATGAGCAGCAAGAGGTAGTAACCACCTTGGCGAGCCAGCTGGAGGAACAAAGGAAAAGAATGGAGAAGAGAGCCATGGAGTGGGAAAGGAAAAACTTTGACATGGTAAGGGACTTAACCGAACGCCTAGAGGTGGCAGAATGCAAAAGAATGCTTGCCGAAGCTAGGGCTGAGGCTACAAAAATAACCACTAAGACCCAGCGATAGGCCTTCCTCAACACGGTGCTCCATGTGACACAAGATGAGGGCGATAATATAGTGGAAAAGGTAAAAAGAAAGTTGGAGCTAACCACCCGAGCTCTAAGATACGGTCTTCAAGAGCAAGAGCTTCCAACAAGTACAGGAATAACTAAAGAGCAACAATTCTACCACCTGCATTGTACGGGCCTTTCCACTGCTGAGCTCAAGGAGTTAGGTTTTCAGGAGTAGGAGCAGCCACCGCCACCACCACCAGTCATTCCTCGTGTGGTTGAGCAAAATGTCGAAGAGGGTCCGGATTTCGGGCAAGATGATGATGAAGAGCCACAAAGGATGCCGAGTCTGCCTCAACCCGAGATCCCACGGGAGGAACCTGCAGATGCCGATCTACCTAAACACATAGTTGCAGCAAGGAGAAGGAGACAAGAGTTAGTTGAGGAGGCCCAACGCCGAGCACGCACACTTCCATGACAACTCCCTGAGGAGCCCATGCCACTGAGGAATGATACACATCCTATAGACTGGCCCCAGGAGTTGGTCATGTGGCGCCAGTGAGAGCTACATAAGAGGCCGTTCGAGCTTTCATTTGCTTTCCCACGGTCTCTGGACCGAGCCCTACCTCTAGGGGTCATAGCCAAGATCAAAGATCTGGCTAAGGAACTTGCAAACAGATGGATGGAAGAAAGAAGCATGATAATGACTAGGTGGAGACAAGAGCCCCAAGAGTACTAGGAAGACAAGATCAATCTAGTTCCCAAAACCGTCCAAGGCTACGAGGCACAGCCGAAATGGCAAAGGAGGATTTGGGACACCAATTTTGATGCCTGGACCGCATTTTTTAGTTCACTTCCTGAAGAGCGTAACGATCCCATCTACATGCCCTACCCCCATAGGCATGGAGTGGACTACGATAGAGATTTACATGGGGATTATGACTTCCCGAGAATCGATAATGTAAATGCTAGAAGCCCTGAGGAGTGCTTAGTATTTAGGGTAGAAGATATTCTTCCCTCCATAAATCATTTTCTTGTAGACTTCTCTTCCTGCCCCGATCCAGCATTCTTGACCACTTGTAATTACCTCTAACTTATCAAATTCCTGCTACTCCAGAAACCCGCAGCAGAGGAAGCCCATCTCCCCCTACTCTTTTTTTATATTAACTTAGGAATAGATAGTAGAGCCATGACTAGATTGATGATGCGGGCTACTCTCCTCCCTGCCTTCTGCCTAGAGCTCTTAGAAAATATGAGTGACACCCGCTTTGCAAGGTGTAATCACCCCTTCTTGTCCACCACTCCTCTGAGAGCTAAAGCCGGTATTAAAGAATACCTACAAAGTCGCGCATTTTTATCACAATGCCTACCACCGCCCCGTGACTAAATAGGTGCCACATACCTTGCCCAATGTACTCTCTCCCATTCTCAAAAAAAAAAACATGTGCTTGCAGTCTTCCTTCACTATTATTGTGCACCACACTCACTGCATCTAGAGTTCTCTCTAGCCCCTCCCCCACTTCACACTTAGGGCACATCAAGGGCAAGACTTTCAGACCTGTCACCCTAAGTTTTGCACCGCACCTCCAACGCCGCACGAACTGGGTCCTCAAGTGTGGGACATTACCAAGGGCTTGCCCAAGGTTAGACCCATCTTCCAGTTCCACTAGCACGGGCACCATGCACTGTACGATGAGATAGACACACCCCCTAGGAAGTGCACCACTTTTCTTGCAGGTATGTTCGTGTTTCAAGAACTGGTTGCTTGGTTGAAGGAGATCATCTACTACATCCTCCAATGACAAGGAATTTTTCCATGAGTCGGACATAACTCCATTACTGCAACTTCAGGAGCTTCGCTGCAAAGGTTTAAATGGCTCAACAGATTTCATGTTGCCAATCATCCGCCTACTGATGGCTGCCATGACTGAACCAAATCAAGCAGAAGGAAAACTAGTGATGGAGCTGCCATTGGCATAGATCTTGGAACCTCATCGTCCAATGATCCATGCCCAACACCTCAAGGTCTACGGATCGCTTATTGATTCCACAAGCCTAAAGACCTTCAACTCAAAACCGAAGACCCTCTACTCAAAGACAAGGATTTTCAGCCAAGGCCACAGCTTTTCAAGGCAAACAGCGTTGGGGGGGTTTCTCCAGGATAAATCCCTCCAATACCATCCTCCTAAGGGATTTCTTATTGCTTCAAGCGTTTCGGATACTCAAACGACGACCGGCTACATAAGGGGAGCCATCACAGTGTGAAGGATTCCGAGTATCTTCATGGAGCCTAAAGCATGCCGGAATCTCTCCTGGTCATCATCATCAACCTCCATCACCCCTCATTCACAAGCATCAGTGTCATCTACCCACCAGTTCCACCTAGCACTAGCATCATCTATTCCGCTACTTCCCACCACAGTGCCATGGGACTGGCACTTGGCTAGGAGGGGGTAATGTTTACCGCAGCACAGAAGAGTGGGAAATGGAAAAAAGAGAAAAGAAGGAAAAGGCGCTTTAACTGGCAACTAGACCCAGGGAAAAATTAAATGCACGGGCACGATCCTCAAGAAGTCTTAGAGTCGCCCAAGGAGAGTAAAAGAATAAAAAGCGAACCATTAAGTGCAAAAACACTTCCAAAACCTGGTAAAAGAGCGCCAGGCTCATTCCTGTGCAAATTGTATGCATTAGTTGAGGATAGGATAGACTAGAACGGTGGGAAATGAGAAAATGGGCCTAGGCTAATGGCCGGCCATGTAAAAAAGGGGGATGACCGCCCATGAAAAATAGGGCATGTATATAAAGTTAAAAAGTGAATGAGAAGCTCATTCTTGTGTGTGGACAAAGCTTCTTCTTCTTCTTCTCTTGTTTCTTGCCTTCTTGCTTGTGCTTGAGAGAGGGATTGAAAGAGTGTGAGGGAGTGAGTGAATGATTGTGTGAGAGTGAGGGATCTTGGAGAAGAAGCTCTCCATCTTCTCTCTTCATCTTCTCCTCCTCTCTTCTCTTCTCTTGTCTCACACATGGCTATGGAGGATGAAGCTCATGGGAGAGGGATTGAGGTTGCTTGAGCTTGCCTCAAGGATCGTGGAGCTACCGGTGTGCAAAAAAGAGGAGGGTACTCAATCGAGCATCAAGGTAAGCTCACTACACCCGTAAGGTAGCCATTGCGCGTCGGCTATGTGAGAGGTAGCCATGACTGCTCGGTTCGAAACACTTGAGCAATAAGTGGTCCGTAGGTCTCGGGGTAGAGCTTGAAGCTCCCCTCCAGTCATGAGGTTTAATCATGCAATGAACGCACATGTACAAGATACAAATTAAATCATTTGGTTATTGTAAGAAAAGCATAATGAAAAAATAACTCATTGAGTAGTCTTGATCTTTTTCAAGAAATAGAAGCCTACAAACCAATCTTGATAAAAGATGCACTTAAAAAGGATAAAACCATCTTTATCACTCAACAACATGCTAGCTTTGGCATCAAAGTGGAGCACAAGGTGGACCATCTTCATTACACACAACAAGCTGCGTAGGAGGATTGATAGCATGATATTCCTGACTTGGTCATCTCCTAACTGAATGTGGGCTAAGGCAACATGTCAGACGCCAACCATCTGCAATTATCAATAGAAAGAAAAGCTTTCATAGTGAAGTATCATTGGCAATATGGTGACCATCGAGACAAAGAAGAGGTGCTCATTCAAAACACTCCAGAAGCAATCGAGAAGGTGTTAGGAATCAAAGTAAAAATAGGAAGATGCATCAAAAGTGCAAGATTAATGGAAGTGCCCAAACATCATTTCAGCATCCCAAAGAGCCAGAGTCCATATATGAAAGGGAGATGTTTCTTCCAATGGAGTATCAAACGACGAGGAGGCCACTCTCTTGAAGGAGTTAGATCTATACTGAGAAGCAATCTGTAGGACCTTCATATGCAAAGTGAAAGTGAAAAGCAATTAAATTTTGTGGATGCAAATGGCATTGAACGTCACTTGAAGGTGGATACCTGTACTAAAAAAGAGGAGTTGTTGGTCTTCCATGGCCTACTAAAGGAGAACTTTGATGTTTTTGCATGGTTGTATAAAGATCTAAAGGGGATTGATCCCATAGTATGTCAACATCACATCGACCTTGAGTCTGATGCCAAGCCTTTCACACAAAGCAGAGATGCATGAATCCAAATTACTCAACCCTAGTAAAAGTAGAGTTATTGAAGCTCCTTGAAGCTAAGTTCATCCATCATATTGCCAATAGCGAATGGGTTGTTTTTGATAGGCTAATAGAGAATGGGTTTCCCTATCATAGTAGTATCCAAGAAAAATGGAAAGATTTGATTATGTGTGGATACCCATCATAGTAGTATCCAAGAAGAATGGAAAGTTTCAATTATGTGTGGACTTTTGAAAGCTAAATTCCAAGACAAAGAAGGATCATTTCCCTATTCCTTTCACAGACCAACTATTAGATATAGTGGCTGAACATGAGTTATATTCTCTCTTGGATGGACTTAGTGGATATAACCAAGTCCAGATAGTAGAAGAAGACTAATCCAAAACAACCTTTACAATAGAATAGAAAGCCTATGCTTACAGAGTGATGCTATTTAGGATTTCTAACACCCTTGTTACATTTCAAAGAGTGACTATGGACACATTTTAAAATCACATGCATGATTTCATTGAGGTATACTTGGATGACTTCTATGTTTATAGCCTAATCGGTGAGCATTGGGGACACATAGAGGAATGTTTTGATCAATACTACAAGTATGGGACCTTCCTCAACCTAGGAAAATGCATCCTTGGAGTCTCTTTAAGAGTTCTAAAATGGGTGACATTGTCTTTACATAAGGGATATCAATAGACCCCACTAAGATTGAGAAGATTATAGCTCTAACAACACCAACCAACCTCAAACAATTGAGGAGATTTCTCGACCATGTGGGCTATTACAAGTGATTTATCGCACATTGCAAAAACAAAGGTAACATCCTTGTATAAACTCCTAAGGAAAGATATAGAGTTTACTTGGACCATTGATTCTAAAGAAGCTTTCAACACTCGAAAGCAATGTCTAATTAAAGCACACATCTTGCAACCTCTTGATTAGACAAAGGAACTCCATGTACATATTGATGCATCTATAGAAGTTTTAGGTGCAATCTTGTGCCAGAAAGGCTCCTCCAAGTTGGATTATTCCATCTACTATACAAGTCATAAAGTCACTAATTGTGGGAAAGAAACTACATAGTGACGAAGTTAGAGTGCCTAGTGATGGTGTTTGCCTTAGATAAGTTTCAACACTGCCTCTGCTATCGACATGCTTCAAATTTTATGTGGATCATGAGACACTGTCATTTTCCTAATGAATAAGGCAGATGTTAGAGGAAAAATGATGATATGGCTCCTTCTATTCCAAGAGTTTTACTTTGAAGTGGTTACCAAGCCTAGTCACTTCCATGTTTTGGCCAATCATCTATAAAAAATCCCTCAAACTGAAGAAGAGAAGCATGATGATCTAGACCTCCCTGATGCTTTCTTATTTCTGGTTGAAACAATAACTCCATGGTATGTAGACATTGCTAACCTCTTGGCTACACAACAATATTTCCCCCAACATCTCTAGCAAAGAGAAAAAGAAGCATCTACTGGAATCATTCCCCTACACTCTACTAGGTGGCACTTTGTACAAGAGGAAAAGATAAAGTGCTGCAAATGTGTGTTGTAGGAGATGAGATCACGATAGTGCTGAAAGCATGCCATGATGAGCCTTATGGTGGACAATTTGAGGGAGAAGCAATAGTCAGAAAGGCCCTACTCACAAGTTATTAGTGGCCTACACTGCATAAAGATGCCCATGACTACTGCAAATGCTGTGATGCTTGTCAGCAATCAAGAAACAAGCAGATGGGAAAGCCTACCAAATCCAGTGCTATTCTACTATAGCCCATCCTTTCCCTAAAACTATTTAAGAAGTGGGACATTGATTTTGTGTGTCCCATTGATCCTCCAACTTGAAGAAAGCAAAATCGATACATCTTGGTATGTACAAACTATGCAACAAAGTAATGCAAAGCTGAAGCTCTCAAACGAGATGATGGTAATAGTATAGTCTTGCTCCTATATGAGAATGTTACCACTTGCTTTGGTAGTCCATTAGAGCTGGTCAGTGATAGAGGTACTCGCTTTCTAAATAAGATAATGGAAGAGATGACATAGCTTTATAAGATCCACCATTGCAAGTCTACACCCTACTATCCTAGAGTCAATGGCCAAGTTGAAGTTACCAATCGCATCATCTGTTCAGTCTTGAAAAGAGTGATTGCTACACAATAGCTGCGATTGGGATAGAGTCCCTCTAGACGTACACAACCTCTTATAAGGCTGCTACTTACAAGACATAAATCTTTCTAGCTAGTATATAGCATAAAATTGTCTTCCCTATCGAGTTAGAACTACCCTCTTTGCAAATGGCTATCATTGATGAGTGACTGCTTGGGAGATGCTGAGTTCCTACAGTGGCACCTCCAACACTTGGAACGTTTAGACAAAATATGATGGATGGCCTTACAATGTATGGAAGTCACATAGGCTTGATGAAAGGCTTACTATGATAGCTTCGTCAAGCATAAACAATCCAAGGAAGGTGACTTAGTCCTCACCTATGATTTGCGCTTTAGTAAGTTCCCAAGAAAGTTCCAAAACAATATTGGATGGGCTTCTACAAGGTTCTCGTGGTAAATCCTAATGGCTCTCTCCAAGTGCAAGCCATTGATGTATCTCATGATCCCTTCTCTGAAGAAATATTACCCTCCCTAGGGATCCTAACAATCACACTCGATAGTCCCTCTTCCTCTAGGGCATCGCTCCTTGCTACTTCTCATGCTGCTATTGATAGCTATCATTCTCATCCTCACAAGGTGGCATCATTCTTTTAGCCCCTCACCTCTGCCTCTTGCCTAAGTGTTTGATTATCCTCCTATTCAATCTAACTGACATGGCGAGGTTGGTTCTAACCTATGGTATTCTGTCATTTACCTACAGAATGAATATATGTATATATATAAAGAAAAAAAGGTAAAATTAACTCATAAGAGAAAAAGACTTCAGTCCTTGTCATTTTGATCTACTCTTCGAGAAAATGTAAAAACACCCTCAGGAGCAGTTTTTTTTAAATAATAATAAATAAAAATAAAAAGGTAAAAAAATCGTTATGAAAAAAAGAAAAATTCCCCATCATAATAGGCCTTATTCCAATAAAAGGTGGCAAACACCCTTGGATGCGAAGCTGGATCTGGAAAAGGTGGCCACAACTCGTAGTCCAGAATAGTAGACTCCTTAGTGGATATCCCCAAGATGCAGTTTTGAAGCTACCTCCCTTGGTGTGATGTGTCCTGTGCTTAGATAGTTGTGTCTAACCCTCATAGAGTAGACAAATTTTTCTGCATGCAATTCAAGTTCTTGATCTATTGGCTACCTCCTTGCATACACCTCTTTATCAACCAATACTATTTGACATCATCAACAAGACAAAGTTTCTCTTCATCAATAAACCCTGAGTGATGTGAGCTTTCATTCTAACTGGATGATTATGTGAGCATGAGCTACCCTCTTGAATTCATCAATAGGGCATGAGACAGAGGGAGGACTGAGTGTGACTAATTTTCCCTTCAATCAACTCTGAGAGGTGAGGATTGAGAGATGTTATGACACTAGCACTAGATACATTTTTTTTGCCCTATGCACAACACATGGGATGGGCCTCTACCATCACCACTGAACACCTCACTCTGTTCTGTGTACTGCACTACAAAACTCCTTAGCAACCTACCTTCTCCCATCTATGCTAGAGGGGTTGGGATGCACTAATGCACCATCAATTGTGCACACTAGCATAATCCCTCTGTGCCATTTTCCTTATTTTTTTCTCAATCAAGTGTGAGGTAGGGGTTCTCCTTCCTTCCTCTCTATGTAATGTAATCTGTGGAACAAGCAATTGATCTATCATTCTCACATGAGAACTTGTGACTTGAGTGATATATTATTCAGCACCGATACTTAATGATTTTTTATCAATGATGCTACCTCCCCAAGTGCTACTGCATGGTCCTTGCTATGTTGGACGCATACTACGGCAAGCTGTGATACCTCCTATGGAAACAAATGACTCAGACCCCCAGCATATCAACAACAGTCCACCTCGACTAACTGAATGGGCCAAGTGTTTCAAACCCTATCTTTTGCATTTATATATATGCATCATGTCTTAAGTATGAAAACGCAAGGGTTTGGGTCATGGTCAAGTGCTAGGCCCTACTAATTAGACAAACCAACTCGTTAAGTTTTAAGTGTGTTGTCTATATATATATTCATGAACACACTGCCATCTGATCTTTAAACTGTATCATATTTTATTTATGCCCTATTCAAGCCCCTTCCTTACCTAACCATCCTATTCTACCTTGTTCTCCTAGGGTCTTTCCTTACCCTTTAGTCTTTTTTCTTATTTTGTTGATCTTCCATGTGAACACATCTTACCTTTACCAAAGTTAAAATCTGACCTTACAACCCTTTTTTCACCTTTGAATTTGACACTTTTTCTTTTTATTTCCCTTTGTTTTTAGCAATGTTTCCTCAGTTATTAATTTTTGAATAATTTTACGTGAATTATATGTATTTGAATGTGAACATGCATTTTGTCCCTCGAAACTATAGTCTAACATGATAGCCTTGATCTTCCCCTTCTCTTAGATATTTTTTCTTTTTATAGCCTATTTTCCAATGCACAGATTGGTTGTTATTCATTTTTGCGTGTTTGTGGGTATTTTCTTATGTGATTTTTGCTATTTTTTTCATGTGAACATGCTCTCTCTTCTCGTCAAAATAATGTCTTGCTTGGATAGACTTGAGTCCTTGTCCCATCGTACATATTTCATTTTTCCTTCCCTTCATTCTGGCACACAAATTTTGTCACATTCATTCTACGTATTTTTTCTCTTTTTCCATGAGAACATGCATTTCTTTTACCAAAACTACTTTTTGATATCACAGCCCTATCAAACACCATATTATTATTTCCTTTTCATTAAACTCTATTTCGACTAATGGATTATCTCGAATTAATTTTTGTTCTACTTTTGTGTGTGTTTTTGTCATTTTTTCCATGTGAACGTCCTTGTTCTTCACTTAGACATTTTTACTTTTTCTTGCACTCTGTTTCGGTAAAGAAATTTTCTATTACTAATTTTTTATTCCATTATCGAGTGAATTTTTCTTGTTTTTTCATGTGAACGTCTATTTTCCATATCGGATATCTCATTTGTGTTGTCCATCTTGTTCCTCTTGTTGCCTTGCCCACTTTTCCTTTTTTGTATATGTCAATCTGAGGCCCAAATCTTTTGGAAATAAATTTTTTGTATTGTTGCATTTGTGTGTCCATGTGAACACTTGGTTTTCATCTCAAATTGCATGCAATCTAGCCCACCGTCTTGTGGCCAACCCGCCCATCCTCCTCCTTTGGCATTCATTTCCATCTCGTTGCAAATTTTTTTACCCCGTTTCTCACTTTTACATGGGATAGGGAGCAACCAATGTGTCTTATTTTATTTTTTAAAAATGAAAAAAAAAAGAAGAAAAAAAAAAGAAACAAAATTTAAAGAAAAGCCTTTGATGGCCGCCGTCCTCCTCCTCCTGCCCCGCTGCCCACCTTCAGTGGCCACTTATGGCACCTCCCCACAACCTTCCCCATCGCCGATCTTTGGTATTGGCCACCTGTTGTTGGCACCTCCCCGAAACCTTCCCTAATGCTCGCCTTTGGTATGGCCGCTTGCTAGCACCTTCCCACAACCTTTCGGACCATCCTACCTACCCTCCCTCCCACCACTCGACCGCCCACAATATCCCTCTAGACCACCCATAACCCCCCTACTCAACCCCCTTGTCCGCCCACCCCGTAACCCCCCTACCCACCCAATCCTCAACCACCCCCCACTAGCCCCCTTCCCTTTACCCTCCTTCCCACCCTCCCGCAAACCCCCCATAAACCCCTCGGCATGCCCGTGCCACCCTCCCAAGTCCCCCATTCGCCCTCAATTTGTGTTACCCACAACCTCACCCCGAATTGACTTCACCCCTACAATGCCCTTGATTACGCGCATTTCTACATGTCCATGGTGTTTTCACATTTTGTTCGAAGCTATTCATGTGTAAGGATTTTGTTGCCAGTGTAATGAAGCAAATTAGCCACATTAGTTTGCTTACCTTTACTAAAATAAAACCATGTAAATACCTTAGCCATGATGGTACTATGGTTTACTATAAAAAGACAAGAAGAGCTAATGTGGGGAGCTTTTTGACACGTATACTAATTTTTGGAGATTTATTGTTCATCGCCATCTTGGGAGTACCAAGCTTTATTTCTTGTATCTTGATTTCAACTTCCATGGCTACAATGTGCTATGATATAATGGAAGATGAATATGGCATGGCCTGGAATGAAGCATTTCATGTTATTTCCTATTATTTTCTAGTTCATCTCATTAGTTTTTTTTAATTTTCATGGTATAATAAGCCTTATTTACATTGGTATCAGAGCAATAGTTTAGATCTTGTTAAAAGTCATTTTCATGCATTAGATCTAGTTGCAGTGACTAGGGAGAGAAAATCACCATTTAAATTTAGTCACAGGAGTTAGTTCTTTCATAACCATGGTTAGACATGGAGATCTATCACAAATTGTGACTAAGATGAAGGTTCTTGGCATGAACCAGTAGATAATGACGGGATCCAATTATTTTGGCAGGTTGTGACCAAAATTTTAACCAAAATTTTGGGCAAGATGGACAAAATGGAGTCCTCAAGACTTTATAGAAGACAAAAAGCTTTGTTATTTTTTCTCAAAGAAGGATCTATTCTTCTTTGGGTCTATTCTCTTCTCCCATGGAAGATGCTTACCTTGGCTCTTTCTTCCATGGCAATATCTCTTCTCCAAACCTCTACAGCATCAAACCTTGCATTCTAAGGATAGTTGGAGTACTATTTTGACTATGAAGCTAGCAAACAATCCATGAGAGGCTCAAGTGAACATCAATAAGGGGAAGATCATACCATGTTATGAGCTTATAGTTAGTCTATTGTGGAAAAGGAAAGCCAAAGATGATTATGGGGCTAGCTTCACCAAAGTCACTGGTAAGGTGGAGCTCCCATATATTGTAGGTGAAAATTTTGGTTCTGTAAAGGCCTACAAGCTTGGGACTAGTATCTCCATCTTCATGAGGAACAAAAGCCATCCTTGTAATTTCTTCAACACCTCCACAAACCCTAAGCATCCAGGCGCTTATCAATTTGGTTGCCCTGACCATAACTCTAGAGAGTATTAATGAGATCTGAGTCACAATCCATTGTGACAACACATCTAGAGGATCATCACACAAAGCACCATGACGCCAACTAGATGCATTACTACAATAAAAGTCTAAAATGGATTGTTGGATCTATTCATAGTGCTCCTTAGTAGGAATGAATCTCCATTTCATACAATTATAGCATTGTGCAATAAATGCTCCAATGGGCAGAACAATCCAAGATGATGTATCAACATAATTGTCATTCAACAAGACATCAATAACATCAAAATCAGCATTTAGTAATACATTAATAACATCAGACCTTGCCTGATCCTTGTAAGAAACAACCTCCCTCATAGCAATCTTCTTGAAGGAAATGTTGCTTACTTGGTACAGAATAGCTTTGCAGAGCATCCTCCTTGACGACATTCAAACCAACATGCTTTTGAAGTTAATTCTTCACTGCTCTAATATCAAATTGAGATTGTTTGAATCCTTCTTGAGCCTCTGTCCATAGCCTTTTGTACATAGCTGCTATGGCAATACTCTCATGTTACTTGTATGCCATATCTTTTTGTAGCAATACAAGCTCAGGTTGCAGTTTAGTAGTTTCTTCATAGAACTCTATGAATGTTGCATATGTGCCTTTACTATTTTCAGTCTGGCAAGTTGTAGGAGCATGTGTCATCACCATATCTTGTTGTTGCAAATTCTGACTAAAGAAAATTAGTTTCTAAAATTTTCCTCTATTACAATAGATGCCAATCCACCTACAAAAATCTCATGGGTCCTCACAAGGCCTTGTTGTAGAAGTTGCATTACTATTTCTGGGAAAGTTTTGCTGCTCTTCTCTAGGGACAACCTTCTTACATTCAACCACGCATCCATCGATTGTATGCTTCTGTTGAAGAACTCTATCAACAATTGCTAGATCTAGAAATGCCACAAATCCAAAGCCTCTAGCCCTGCATGTAACTCCATCTTTCATGATGACAACCTCTGCAAGCTAGCCATATGGATAGCATAGGATTTAAATATTCTTGAAATAATTGGACTTTTCCTCAATTTTGGAATCTTCAATCACTCTTGGATTTTACCTATTACCATTCTACAAGGCATTTCAACAAAAATGGAAGGGGATTTTGGCTACATTTAACAAATCTTAGCTCAATGGAGTACCTACGAAGCTTGAAAGAGAAGAGCATGCTGCAGGGCTGAAATCCAACATGGAGCAAGCTTATAATGGAGAATCTTGGTCAATTTGAGGTTGAATTGAAGCCATTCTTGTCAAAGGTTTCTTCATCAACAATATTCTTCAACTCCAAGTACAATAGGTGTTATCAATCATCTTTTAATCTCTCTTGAATATCCTATTGCTAAGCTTACCCAATTGATGAAAAGAGAGGTTAAATTGATAAGAAATTCATCCATATTCCTAAATGCATTATATGATCATTCCCTAGAGCTTTCATAGATGGTAATGATTACCGAACCACTCTAATTTCATTGCCATAATCATAGTCTAGCTTCCAATTTCTCATCTATTTCTCCCTAACCTTGACATTGCCTTGTTTGATTGTTATCTCAAATGTCATGAGAAGATTTGTGCACAATGGTAAGTGAAAAAAAAGTGTAATGTAGTGAGTCATTTCTACTCTGTTGAGGTATTTCCTACCTACTTTCATTTTAATTTCCATCCCATTTCACTCAATACCTGCATATCATTAAATGGATACCAACTTTCTTTCAAACCATGCATTTCATGCTATTTTATTAGCCTAGTATTGATGTGCCATGTCATTTCCCACGAGGAAAAGTGGATTCCAGGCAAGTTGGTAGGACAATAGTGAGGTGACCCTCCCTTGTTGACGAGGACCCTAAAGGGGAGCACAAACCGACTTGAGAGGGAAATTTGCAAATCCCTCAAGTCATGGATCTCACACATTTTTCAATTTAGGTGCAGGTACTAACATAAAGAGTGATGTACTTTGGCCTATAGCATGATATGTGGGCAAATGTATGACAGAACGAAACACTTGGCAAATTTGGGCAAAGATATACATAGCAACATGTATGCTTATTGATGCATTGAAGTACTTCAGTTCAGCATTGAAGACTTTGACAGTGAATGCAAATAGGAATTCATTATTGGATCACTTTTCTACAGTTATAGCTAGATTAGTCGACTTGTTTTGGTCTTTGCAAAGATTATTCTCAGTACTTGCAAGGTGTAGGGAACTGCAAACAACTAGTGAAAATTGCCTACATATATTTCTATATCGAATCATTTTCAATGTTTGCTCATTGGAAAGGAGACAACCTTAACTTCAAACAGAGCCAAGAAGTTCATCATTTGGATCATTGAAGCTCAATTTATTTGAGTTTTATTGTTGTTGTATACTCAAGACTTATCATCACCTATGGCCAAAAACAAGAAGAATGATCCCATAATGGATACTATCAATGAAGGTTTAAGGGATGGCTAGCAGGAAAGAGAGCATGAAGCTTCCCAAGAGGCTATTTACCATATAAACCATGTTAATGAGGAGGTAGCAACCCACGTTGCAGTCAAAAATCAAGTAAATGGGGCTAGTACAACTCATGTATCTACGGATTCTAATAACCTTTAGCAACTATCCAATGATATAAGGGATATGAAGTCGAGCAGCAATGACAAACTTGTGGCTCTCTTAAGTGAGAGAATATTACCTACAGCAGTCCTAAGTGTTCCAAGCCCTCCCATTGTTGAGGAGCAGCCAAGGATCACAACACGTAAGGTTGTGGGGCACTATAAGGTTAGAGAGCCATCTAGAGCTCAACCATCTCAATTTCAACCTCAATTTCAGCCTCGTTATCAACCAAAGGCTTACAAAAGCTTTCATCTCTCACTTGTGGATACATCCTCCTCTGAAATCCACTCCATCATTTATAAGATAAGAGCTAAAAATTCCTCATCTGTATCAAAATCCTGGAAATTTTAACTAGCATAAGCATCAAAAAGACCTTCAAACTAAGGCTCCAACCACCATTGCTTATCCTCTTTACCTTGTGGTTTCATTTGTAAATGCTCACAAATGTGGTGAGCACTTTGTAATCCCCTTTTCAAGGCACCAATTATCTTCTCATTAGTTGAAATACATTTGTAATCACCTAAATATGCTTCTTCCATGGTCTCCTTGAGATTCAACTCTCTCCATACATGCTCCTATTTCTTATGGGCATGTGTAAATTTCACACTATTCTCCTTGCACTTAGAATATGAAAGCCTATTCAAGATCCCTATACTATGTAGCATGTCCATCAAATCATAAGCGCGCTCTTGCCCAACCATGCTCCCAACTTTGCTTTAGAAGATTTCAAATGCATCATATCTAGTCAAATGTATTGGAAGCATCTTATTTAAATGAAAGTCTTTAAAATATTTTATAAGCAGTACAACAAAGTGGCACAAGAGTTGTACATCTAGGAAATCCTCCTTACTAATAGAATTTTCGACAATGTATATGTGGCATGTTTCATAATCCAAGATCTCCAAACTTGAAAAAAGAATGCCACTTTTACTGCTAAATGGAATCTCTCCACCGAGATGAAGTGTGGAGACAAGAAAATATCAATGCAATCTCCTACAATTTCAAGGTAAGCTTGTGTTCCCACCATGCTCCTCTCTTTTCTATGTTTTTCCATTATTTGTTAGCTCCCCCAAACACTATTGGACTTTCCTAATACACATTCTATGCGCTGCAGCCCAATTTTGACAATCATCTTGCCTAATATCTTCTTCCATGAGCATATGCTTGTCAACTAGAAAAGAATCATAAATAGTGGCAACATGATTCAAGGTAACCCAAAAATCAGAAAGAGCCAGTTGACGCTTTGGTTTGTCAAGAATATTGACAAGCTTTTTTCCATTATGTATAAAATCTTGATCATATAGACCCAAAACCTCTCCATTTGATAATTTGGCTGAGAGAGGCCGTCCATCCCGTTCAATCTTGTGTCTGGTGCCATATTTGTGAACATAATTAGTTAACATTAATTTTCTTTGTCAACTATCTCCATCTGATGCATGCCCAATTATAGGACCTATCATCGAGGCAAGCTTCTCATCCCACAATGTTGAGATTTAACTCCATTTTCTTTGGACAAAACTTGCATCAAAACGATTGTATGTGCAATGAGCAGTCACAACTAAGGGTGGAAGTGCTTCATGAAGTGGATTTGCACAACAGATACTCTTGCATAACCACCAATGGTACGAGTCTCAAAAGCATTAATAATTATTTCATAGGCTGCTTTTCCTTCTCCAACTTTAATCATGCGTGAAGTCCCGTACTCATGGTCTAAAGACTTGTATCCATCAAACCTAATGAGCATATCATCTTTAGGGTTATACCTAAAATTAAAACAAAAAATGTCATAAAATTTAAAAGTTGATGGATAATATTTTTTACAAGCCCAAAAAACAAAATTTGCAGTATGTTTACCTTATTCGCTTCTTTATGGTAGTCTCATCTTCCATCAAAATAAAGAGAATCTTTCCTACAATGCCATGTTTTTATTTCTCCTTCTGATATATTTCAGTAATAGTATCAAAAATATATCCATGTATACCAAGTATAAAGTGGGTGGCTTGTGTCTATGGGCTCTCTTTGTCGTTGAGAGTGAAGGGCCATTGAGATTAGTAGTGAGGAAATCATGTAACCTTGGTCCACCTCACATCTTTGTAACCTCAAACAAAGATTTGGTATTTACACTATATTGTGGGCCTCCCTTTGAGCATAATATATTTGTAGCTATGTCTTGCAAGAAGTCCCATAGAGCAAGTTTTTCACCAAATTTTCCCAATCTATGTATACTTGCATAGTTTAAATGTGAGTTCTCTTATATGCTTTTTGGCAACAAGTGTTGTCTATGTGAGCTCCTGTCTAGTGAGATAATCTAATCTTCTGCCAAATCCGGTTCCCCTGGTCCCTCTCTTCTCTTGGGCTAACTTCTCCCTATATACTATCATCCTGAAGGCAAAAATCTTAGATATACATTTGCAATGAGCACAAGAAAAGTTTGTGAATGGTTGCCCACTATTTGAAATACGTAGACAATCAATGTGACGAAAGAAACCATCTATTTGAAAGCATGTATTTCCATAGTTCAGATTTGCTCTGGTAAAAGGCTTTGAAAACCAAAGTTTGCCACTACATTAATCATCTAATAAAGATTTCACTTTGATGATCTTCTTGCTCACATCAATTATCTGGCTCCATAAACCCCAACATAACAAGTTTAAACTTACCAATGAATTTTTATCATCTTCATAGTCATTTAGAGATAAGGCCAATGGATCACCCCCCTGAGTTGAAATTCTAGCCTTTGTAGAGACCATGCTAAGATATGTTTGTTTTGGATCATGCACTATACCCTTTTGAGGACATCCACGCAATCCTGTGAGAAATGGCTTGGATTTTTCCTCCTCTTTCAAAAATACCTTTGTGTGAAATATTGATTGTGTATGTTCTATCAAAATTGTATATAGATCAGACCTTGAAGGACACAAATATAGCCAGGTGTCATCATACTTGCACCTTACATGAGCAAAGCTTTTGGTGTCTTTGAAGTCATGTAATGTACCTTCAATGACCTCAAAGTCCCAATCTACATGAAAAGTAGACTTACATTATATAATGAGTTTGATATTAAAAAGCATCATCTAATGCATAGCCTATTTTTCAATAGAAATAAGTGCATATATAAACTCAAATAAAGAAAAAATGATATCTTCATGTTTCTCCATGTAAGAATGTAACTTCTCTATTGAAGTCCCTATTTCTTTCCTGTCATCTCGTTCGTCATCAACTATAGTATATTGTATAACCACTTTTGTAAGCCCTCTTTTTTCATGATGTTTATTCTGCATAATGTGTGTCCTCATGAAGTTAGAAAGACAAGTATATGCGACATGCTTCCCTTCCATTGAGCCCTTCCCATACAACAAGTTACATTCATTACACCAAACACGAACTCAATATTCTCCATTGATATATTCGTTGTGTAATTCAAACCTATCATCCCTTGAGATTGTTGATTATTTTAACTTTAGCCTTATTCTATTGCATTCATGTTTCCAAGTCTCAAGAGTGCTTGGGCTTAACAATTTACTTTTTAGCTTTGAAGTGAGGTTGCTTAAAGCTTCATTTTCTTCCTCTACAACTTGTTCTAAACATTGTCGCTTATTTGGAGAACGAGGTTCATTTGTCACACTAACACACCTCTTGATGCAAACTTGAAGATTATCACTAAGATTCCACTACTCCTCGTCTCTTTTTAATAATATAATTGTCCTCATTGAAGTTAAAAGATCCATCTATGAGCTCATCACCTTCAATTTGTTCATGAATTTGAGCAAGGGTAGGTTTACATTCATCTTTTCTTAGTCTCACAAGACCTAGATTGTCTTGAGTATCACTGAAGATTACTTAGATCTTGTAAAAAGCTCCCATGAGATCCAATTGAAATATCTCTTATTCAATTGCAAGATCCGCATTCAATATTAAAATATTATTACGAGAGCATATCTTAATTAAATAATAAAATATGATATTTTTAAGTATTATCTTTATAAATTATATTATAATAAGCATTGTGGAAAGATCATGGATCTAAAATCTAATTATCAAGATTTGATTAATAATAGTAGACTCTCAGGGAAGTTACTCAATGAATATATGTGTGCATCACATGAGTTCAAAATAAGGTATTTTTAAAATATCATTTTTATACATTACAAAAGGGCATAATATAAAGGGGTTATTTAAACATTGAATAGAAAAGGATTATGCTTTATTCCAAAAAAAAATTCATAGATACGTGATGTAGAGGATATACATACAGTAACTTCCCCGAGAGAGTAAACTTCACTAAGAGTTAAATGGCTTGAAGCAACCCATACAAATATTACTCAAGCATGTGGAGCATTTAAATTCTACATGATGGCATGGGGATAGAGTATGATGCTCATGAGATGATATTATATATTACAAATTACAGGTTGTATTCCATATTACAAACCACAAGTCTATTTTGTAGAGTTTCACAAAAAATTATGATCTTTTTTAGGCATCTTTGGATCCACGAGTCATAGACACTAGTAAAATTGGATTAGATGTAAATTTACAAAATATAGGAAGAGATTGCAAGATGTGGACTATTTAGAAAGGGTGAGCTAGGATAGGGCCAAGCTCTATGAGTGGTCTTTATGCCTTTATAGGATCAATGCCACACTTCGTCCACAAAAAATCATCAAGATCTGCAAATGACAATCACATGGCCCTATCATCAGCCAATATGTGGTCCCTTGCCTTGAACTCTATTAGATGGATGATCTCTTTATCTAGAGCACCTCTTGGCTCCCTATGTAACCACAAGTTTTGGCCTACTCACCAAAACTCAACGAGGCAAATGATGAGCCAACCAATTGCATACACATCTGGCTCCTTACCATATGCAACTTGGCATAGTGGATTGTAGATCTCGAGTGCAGCCCATGGCCTTATTTTCCTTTCCCCAAGGCTCCTTTCTGTCTACACTTATCTATAATGTGCATGGGATCTACCCCCCCACATTGCCAGTTGAGGGCTTGTCTTGTCATACTAGAAATAAGCATTAGACCCTAATCTATGATACCAATCCTAGGGCTATTATCTCTAGTACAATCCAATACCATGTTGCTAGCAAATCCGAATGGATGACATTGAAATTATGCACGATCTTCATCCATCTACTAATGTATTAATAATTTTTGACATATTTTTTATGACACTCACAATTCTGTCCATCTCCTCTACACTAGACACCATGTTAGGACCATGTCTAAATCATGTGGATGGCTTGTGTAGACCCTTGATTATTCTTCTGTATTTACATTCTTAAAAAGGACCTTACATCAATATATCATTCAGTATACCACCATTGAAGAAGGGAAAGATTGTAACCCAAGGGGGACTCAAAAGTAAAGGCAATGCATTGCACAATTGATGCATTAACCTTCTGCATCCCACACTCCACTCAAAATTGTTGTAGTTTGGTGTTGTTGGAGCCTTTATGCATTTGTCTATGGTAGCTTTAACACACTATTCGAAAGCACCTTGGCCAATAACTCTCCTTGGATTGATAGCATCGAAGGGAATGCCAATTTTTGGTGCACATGGGTGATTCCTCAATGTGTGCAATATAATTCCTGCCCCTGACAAATCATCTTGTTGCTTGGTCAAAAACTAGGACTTGTGCCTGTGGTGGTCTTAAGATGTTTTGGCAAAGAAATTGCACCAGACAAGTCCTTCGCCCTCTTTGAGAATGCCACCTCTCTCCACTTTGTGTTCTATAAGGCTAGCTTATCCTTTGATGTAGATGTTGGTGCTAACTCTTTAAGATCTTCTAACATCTTGGGTGTATTTCCAAGCAGTGTGCGACAAATATGCAAATTTTTCTCTGAATCCCAGAGCACATTAGTGACTAAGTGTGAAAGCCCTTGTTTTTGCAACATTGTATGCATGGCGACACATGCCCCGTTGCAAAAGATGACAAAAGCAACATCGTTACTATTAACTAGGGATATTTGATTTTTTGTGCAAGATGATATGGCCTCTATTAAGCAAATACGAAGAGATTTGGCAACATTGAGGGCTATTGTAAATCACAAACTGTCCACAATAAAGAAAGTTAAGCATATAAGCATGATAACAAAGGCTTAAACCGTGCACACTTGCATATGGACATGACAAAAACTTGGCAAAACTTATAATCGCAATTAAAAGAAATGCATGATTGCAGTATATGAAAAACATTGAAGCACACGATTGCAATATAATCTTAAAAAGGAAATACATGATTACAATGTATGAAAATCATTGAAAATGTAACATAGATTGCATTAGATATTCAATTAAAAACATAACTGCCACCTATGATTGATTCAAATAAATTAGTGTGGCATGATCTTTGATTAAAAACAAAATTGTGTAACATCAATCTTAAGGTATACTGGTATTGCATGTAAAACTTGATTAAACTATGCAATCGCATGACACTGTTTAGACATTGAGAATGTTACATAAACTACATTAAGACATAGTTCAACAATATAAAAAACACAAAATCATTACCACTTTTTAAACAACTACACATGCAAGGACATTTTTTGGCTGAGCATACGACCTAAATGCCCATTCCATCAAACAATACCAGATAACTAGCACGTCAAGATATTGTGCAACCAAATATATGACCAAATGTCCATTAGTTATTCATCCATATGTAAAGCAAGGCACTACTTAGCCAAATTCATGACCAAGTGCCCATCCATGTCCAAGGGAGAAGGGAGGGTGTCACAATTAAAATGACACCTCTATGTCGATTTCAGTGCCAAGTCAACTGTGACATGCCCATGAAAAGACACTCACTTGGCAAATTCATGACTAAGTGCCTATTTGGCAAGCACCTTTCGGCCCTACATACACTTGTCACAAGACAGAGGTATCATGACATGTATATGTCAATACATGACACATGCCAATCCACATGTCCCATAAGTAACAAGACAACTTGCATATATGCTAAAACTCAAATATACAAATAATACATGACAAAGAAGAACCACCTCATGACATACATAGCATATGCCAATTAACAACCTCTTTCTTACCATGCATATGCGTATGAAGTGTACACCTATACACACAATCACAAAAGCTCCCAAGCAAACTTTGAACTACAATAGTTTATACTTTTTGTAGATAACTTGCAATAACAAAGACAAAATCAATCATACAAAACACATAAGTAGCATGCATATCAAAATACATAGATAACAAAGATGGGACCAATCATGTTATAGATATTTTCTTTTATCTACAAGCCTATTAAGTCACTAGCTACTCATATAATTTGTGGATGGGGATTTAAAGCTTTGCCATGTCCTCAAACACAATTCATAGCTGGTTCTTTTACTTCAAGAACTAGTACCGATTCTTAAAGAAAGGAAAATGATTTTAAATATCGCACAAATCCTGACTGCTTGAGGGGACGCATATTTACGGAGAGTAAAATAGCACTTGCTATGGGGAGAAAATGTGTGGTAACAAGCAACCCTTTCAATGTAGAATCCTTTGGTTAGCCACATTTTGAATATGCCCTCTATTATATAATTGGCTAATATTACATTTTCAAATTATTATAAGCCACCCAAACATAAGTTCTTAAATAACATTGTTTTAAACATGAGACAATGAAATAGAAGACAATATGCAATAAGGATTTGTACGCATAGGTTGGCATGCATGTCACACATGTACTTTATAATAGTGGTTGCTTGTGTGGATATAACCTTTTGAAGAACATGCGATCAACTATGGAGAGCCCCTAGCAAGACCAAAACATGTTCTTTTGAATAGAAAACCTACCAAAAAATGTGGAAAGAACAAAACCTACTAATGAATGTGAAAAGAATAGCCAACAATGCCTAGCAAAGTCCAAACATATCCTATGAGATAAGTTTATTCCATGGAAGGTTATTCCAAATTCTTGAAAAGAGATTGATTTTGCAAATAAATTTTTTTAAAAGCTACTATGGTGGCGTCTTTCTCTCTCTATCTCTCTCTCTCTCCCCCTCCCTCCCTCCCTCCCTCCCTCCCCCCCTCTCTCTCTCTCTCTCTCTCTCTCTCTCTCTCTCATGCTTATTTTGAAAGTGCAGTCAGATGCATGATTTTCATAAACTTCTTTAATATTTTACATTTGAATTCCATGAATTGGAGTTAAGAGCCACCTTCCATATATGAAAGTGTCACTTGGAACTTGTACTAGTGTAGCACAGCATTACCATATTGTTTGGTCTCTATGGTAAAAGGTTAGGAATAGGGTTAACTAAAATTGAGACGAATTCCATGTTTGTATACAATGATATTGTAAGATCAAGTTCTTCAAAAACAACTTTGGCATAACTATTTTTATGTGCATAGCCATAAACTCATGAGAAAGAGTTTAGCAACAGTATTCCATACCACAGTTCCACTAAACAGATCATGTATCGTGTCGGAGGAGCTTCTAGAAATAATGATTGATAGTTAAATGTTAAACACATTAGATATCACATTAAACGCTAAATATTAAATAATCTCTCTTTTGTCCAATTGCTCTCTAATCTCTCCCCTCTCTCTCTCCATGTGTAACGTGCCCGCTCCTCAATTTGCGGGACACGTCTTAGCAGTCCATCGAGAGATATATCTAGAAGACGCCGCCCGGCACTTCCAAGGAATGACATGGGGATTTCCAACTAGGGTCACTCGAGTCTGCCCTACAATGAAGCTAATCCGGACGTTCCCGCTAGGATTGACCTGAAGTCCGACTTTACCTAACATTTCTCGTTAACATTTCCTTCAAGGAAAGCTCTCGACTAACCGAGACCACCCTTCCATAGGATAGACCCATTGATCACAACCACCACGCTTCCCTCGAGGGTTTTTTTAGTTATCTAATTACCTACCACATTATGTTTGACACATAAAAGCAGCTTCCTTAATTAACCTGTTAATCATAGGTTCCTTTACGTAATTTAGGGCACTCACACGAAGACAAGATAAAACAAGATCAAACACTTCCTTAACTTATCTTCAAATTAATGTTTGTCTCCCGCCCATACAGGAGAATTAAGTGTTCCTTTCTACCTTCGTAGAAAAATCCTTCCGTCTTTCAGTAATAAAACCTGAAGGTTTATCCTACCAAGATTCTGCCTCGTAACTAGTATCAAGGCCTCGAGATCCCATCTCGAGTCACGTAGAACACTTGTGTAGGGCCCGGAGGCATTGGGATTTACGGCCAGAGCCCCCACTGGCACCCAAGCGTCCTCCTACGCCAAGTAATTTCCACAGAGAGACCTCTCGCAACGGGTTCGGTCCACATTCCCGATGCGGATTCATAACCCCCTTGGTTAGGGTTTGGCGGTTTGTCAGGGGGGGTAGCTAGCGCCATCCTTCCTTAATTAACCCTTTAGGAAATCAACCACAGCTCAAGCAACCACCCTAACATCCTTTAACTAGGAAAACATCCTTTTGTTCCCATGGCAATCAATTATCACAGACCCTGCCATGAAATTATCAACCACACCCCACTTGGGTTAACATCCAAAACCACATTAACAAACAATTGCATGCACAACCTCTTGCTTCAAGGCATCGCAATCCCATTGCATGCACAACCAGAATTTAACTTGGATGTATCAAAACACTTTTACAACCTTTCAAACAACCAAGCATAACTTGGGTCAACAATCCATCTTTAATAAGATTGGCCTTCGCTAAAACCATTTCAACAATTCCAAGTAACATTCTTAGCATAAATCAACTATCAAAAAGTCTGCTCTCCCCCTTGGGCTAGGGCTTCGCAAGGAAAATTTAAAAGATTCCTTCTAGATCCTATGAATAATCTAAGTGATTTCATCTTGACCTTTATTAATCCTGGCTACCTATTTAGGGTAGAAGATCAACCCAATTCCTAGGGTAGCTATCTAATATCACAAGTTACCAAGTACTAACCCATATTGCTAGTACATAATCAATAGTACATTAATGAGATTCCAACATGATTAGCCATAGGTTATCCAATCTTCATCTATCGGCTAGAGTTCGGACAAGAATCTCTAAATGGAATTTCTCTTAGAACTATTGTTCTATCAATGTTTATCATGCAATCCCATTGAGTGTACGAGTTAACATATATCAACATGTACATGATCTAACTGTTGCTTTAATGTATTCTATCATCCTTGCGCATAAAAAACAGGTTTGCAATCTTAGGATGCTATTGCGTTTTTTTGATAAGGGAGTATATGAAAGTCTAGGTTTCTTTCTTATGGTGCAAATGTATCTTACGAATGGAAACTAACATTTCATGTGTTTCTTTTAATCATGATTGTGAAACATGAATTCTAAATGACTATTCATGTACTGAACTGGGTTAAAAGCTATTGTTTTATGTGAAATAATACGAAAACCTTATCATTTTATGTGTAAAAGCTATCATTTCATGCATATAAACTTATGCGAACTCCATACTCTATCATTTTGCGCATGCAACCTAGTGCCTAAGACTCGTCTGTGTTCCATGCACGTAGCTAACACCTTCATTTCTTTCATGAGAAATAAAACGTAATTAATTACAAAGCTTAAAGAACCTAGGTTTGATTTGTGATCGTAGGGGCATTTGTCATGTTGGTCGCTCCGCTTGCCTCTCCCGCATTATTGGTACTAACAGTAGGTTTGGCACCTACGCTTCCTGCGACTTTCTTTTTGGGAGCCATTTGCCCGCGACTTTCTTCTTGGTAGCCATTTGCCCGAGCAGATTGGACAGTCCGGACCTCGACGGATTTTAGGACGATAGGCTCGGGTAGAAAGGGTCGTTAGATGGGGGGTCCTTCGCCAAAAGGCTGGCTTCATGAATGCGACTCCTTGAGGCTACACACCAACTCTCACCCCCTCTCTTTCTTTCTCTCTCTCTCTCTCTCTCTCAGTACTTCTCTTCTTCTTCTTTTCTCTTCTTCTCTTCCTCTACTCCCTCTCTCTTCTTCCTCTCCTTCTCTTCTTCTCTCCCTCTCCTCTTCTTCTTCTCTTCCTCCTCTCCTTCTCTCTCTCCTTCCTCTTCTTCTTCTTTTCTCTTCTTCTCCTACTCTCTCTCTCTCCTTCTCCTCTTCTCTCCCTCTCCTCTTCCTCTTCTACCTCTTTTCCTCCTCTTCTCCTTCTTCTCTTCTTCTTCTTCTTCTCCCTTCTTTCTCTCCTTCTCTTCTTCTCTCTTCTATCCCTCTTCTCTCTCTTCCCTCTTCTCCTCCTACTTCTTCTCTTCTTCCTCTCTTTCTCTCTCACTGCTTCTCTTCTTCTTCTTTTCTCTTCTTCTCTTCCTCTACTCCCTCTCTCTTCTTCCTCTCCTTCTCTTCTTCTCTCCCTCTCCTCTTCTTCTCCTTCTCTCTCACTACTTCTCTTCTTCTCTCCCTCTCCTTCCTTCACTTCTTCTCTCCTTTCTTCCTCTCCTTCTTTCTCTCTCTTCAGCAGTGTAACCACATACTCTTTCTTTTTTTCCCTAGCCTTGTGATCACATAGGCCTTATATAGCCTTTGCAAGTGGATTTATCCCCTCTCTCTCTCATCGTCTTGGTTGATAGGTGGATGGCGGACTCCATCATGTTGGTGCACATCTTCGAGAGGAGACGGAAGCTTTGAGGGAAGCTAGTAATCATGCTGATGTGGATGATGGCGATGACGATCAGGGTGGCGACGAGGGTCGTGATGCTGGCAGTCAACACGTGTTTGGAGGGAGGATCGGCGGTGCTCTATGACGGCAAGTAAGTCTTCATTTTATTTTCTTTCATTTTTTCTTCAAACCTTTTTAAGTTTGAAACTTTAATCTCTTCCTTTTGCTTTTTCTAAACCCTTTTAATCTTTAGCCCCTAACCCTTGTTCTCATATGCAAGGGCGAGGATGAAGAATTTTAAGATCCCTGGGGTTCTCGTGTAGGACGAAACTTCGGAATCCATGTCTTTTGAGAGATGAAACTCCAAAGTAGTGCTTACCATGCATACGAAAAAGGAAAAACCTGACATTTTTTATTCGAGACATTACATCCTCTCCCCCTTAGAGGAATCGAGATGTCCTCATCTCGAGAAGAAATTGGGGAAGACAAGCACTAGTGGGGCTTATGACCTGTGGGTTAAGACCTACCATGCGTCCGCTGTGCTACTCTCAATGTTTCAAGTAGTGTACTCATATTATTTGAATTGATCATAGGTACAAGAGTAGGATTTATTCCAAGTACAAGACTTATTACTTCAAGAAGATCTTACTAGGATATTTAATCATCCTCAAAGGTTACAACAGGCTCCAGGCCTTCATCATCATATGGTTCATAATATGAGTCAAAAGTAGAGTTTAAACGGCTTCGTTTGACCGCACGTTCCTGATTCTCAGGGTCCAACTCAGGACAAGCTGTTAGGATGTGTCCTAGTTCATTGCAGTGGAAACATTGGCGATTGGAGTATCTCTTACGGATGTGTCATATCTCTCTGCACTTGTGGCACCTCTTGTCTTGATCTCGTGAGTCATCTTTATCATAGTTTCCTGATCTAAGTTCTTGGACGATTGGATTCGCTCGGAGTAATGCGTCTTGCAAGTCCGTTGGGCGCATTGATTCCAATCGAGTATTTATGGGTGGATTCAACCCAGCATAGAACTTTGAGACCTGTTGTGTCATATCCATTGGGGCTGCATACTTTAGGAATAAAATGAACTTTGAATAATATGCTTCAAGGGATAATCCTAGCTACTTCAAGTCATAGAATTCATTCATCTTTTGTGTGCGGTAGGCAGGTGGCAGATACCTCCCTCGCACAGCTTCCTTAAGCTTATCCCAAGTGACTGTCCCCTCCGAGATTGCTTGGTCTTTGCACCACTATTTCCACCAAAGTCTCGCTTTGCCTGTAAGCTTAAGATTAGCGAGCATGGCTTGGTTATCAGGTGCAATTCCTGTTGTCTCAAAAAAGTCCTCCATGGACTCAATCGAGATCTCGGCATCAGCTTGAACAATCCGTCCCTTGCCATCAAACTCAGGTGGCTTAATTTGCTTGAGAAGGAACTTCTTCTCTTGCATATCAACATTCGTGGGTGAAGAAGGTGCCTGACAATCAAGCCATACCACTTAGGTTATTTCCAGACATTAATCAATCATATATCATTATGAAGTTTTGGCTCTGATACCAACTGTAACGTGCCCGCTCCTCAATTCACGGGACACGTCTTAGCAGTCCATCGAGAGATATATCTAGAAGACGTCACCCGGCAATTCCAAGGAATGACATGGGGATTGCCAACTAGGGTCTCTCGAGTCTGCCCCGCAACAAAACTTATCCGGCCATTCCCCCTAGGATCGACCTGAAGTCTAACATTTCTCATGAACATTTCCTTTGAGGAAAGCTCTCGGCTAATCGGGACCACCCTTCCGTAGGATAGACCCATTGGTCATATCCACCATGCTTCCCTCGGGGGTTTTTTTAGTTATCTAATTACCTACCACATTATGTTTGATACATAAAAGTAGCTTCCTTAATTAACCCATTAATCACAGGTTCCTTTACGTAACTTAGGGCACTGACACGAAGACAAGATCAAACACTTCCTTAACTTATCTTCAGATTAATGTTTGTCTTCCACCCATACAGGAGAATTAAGTGTTCCTTTCTACCTCCGCAAAAAAATCCTTCCGTCTTCCAGCAATAAAACCCGAAAGTTTATCCTACCAAGATTCCACCTTGTAACTAGTATCAAGGCCTCGAGATCCCATCTCGAGTCACGTAGAGCACTTGTGTAGGGCCCGAAGGCATTGGGATTTACGGCAAGAGCCTCCACTGGCACCCAAGCGTCCTCTTACGCCAAGTAATTTCCACGGAGAGACCTCTCGCAGCGGGTTCGGTCCACATTCCAAGCGCAGATTCATAACCCTCTTGGTTAGGGTTTGGCAGTTCGCGGGGGGATAGCTAGTGCCATCCTTCCTTAATTAACCCTTTAGGAAATCAACCACTGCTGAAGTAACCAGCCTAACATCCTTTAACTAGGAAAACATCCTTTTGTTCCCATGGCAATCAATTATCATAGACCCGGCCATAAAATCATCAACCACACCCCACTTGGGTTAACATCCAAAACCACATTAACAAACGATTGAATGCACAACCTCTTGCTTCAAGGCATCGCAATCCCATTGCATGCACAACCAGAATTTAACTTGGATGTATCAAAACACTTTTACAACCTTTCAAATAACCAAGCATAACTTGGGTCAACAATCCACCTTTAACAAGATCGGCCTTCGCTAAAACCATTTCAACAGTTCCAAGTAACATGCTTAGCATAAATCAACTATCATAAAGTTTGTTCTCCCCCTAGGGCTTCACAAGGGCAATTTAATAGATTCCTTCTAGATCCTTTGAATGATCTAAGTAATTTCATCTTGACCTTCATTAATCCTAGCTACCTATTTAGGGTAGAAGATCAGCCCAATTCCTAGGGTAGCTATCTAATATCACAAGTTACCAAGTGCTAACCCATATTGCTAGTACATCATCAAGAGTACATTAATGAGATTCCAACATGATTAGCCATAGGTTATCCAATCTTCATCTATCCGCTAGAGTTCAAAAAAGGATCTCTAAATGGAATTTCTCTTAGAACTACTGTTCTATCAATGTTTATCGTGCAATCCCATTGAGTGTACGAGTACATGTGCATGATCTAACTGTTACTTTACTGTACTCTATCATCCTTGCACATGAAAAACTGGTTTGCAATCTTAGGATACTATTGCATTTTTTTATAAGGGAGTATATGAAATTCTAGGTTTCTTTCCTATGGTGTAAATGTATCTTACGAATCGAAACTAACATTTCATGTGTTTCTCTTAATCATGATTGCAAAACATGAATCTCTTCTTCCTCTCCTTCTCTCTCACTACTTCTCTTGCTCTTCTTTTCTCTTCTTCTCTTCCTCTACTCCCTCTCTCTTCTTCCTCTCCTTCTTTTCTTCTCTCCATCTCCTCTTCTTCCTCTTCTTCTCCTTCTCTCTCACTACTTCTCTTCTTCTCTCCCTCTCCTTCCTTCACTTCTTCTCTCCTTCTCTTCTTCCTCTCCTTCTCTCTCTCTCTTCAGCAGCGTAATCGCATAATCTTTCTTTTTCCCCTAGCTTTGTGATCACATAGGCCTTATATAGCCTTTGCAAGTGGAGTTATCCCCTCTCTCTCTCATCGTCCTGGTTGACAAGTGGATGGCGGACTCCATCATGCTGGTGCACGTCCTTGAGAGGAGACGGAAGCTTCGAGGGAAGCTAGTAATCATGCTGATGTAGATGATGGCGATGACGATCAGGGTGGCAACGAGGGTCGTGATGCTAGCAGTCAACACATGTATGAAGGGAGGATCGGCGGTGCTCTACGACGACAGGTAAGTCTTCGTTTTCTTTTCTTTCATTTTTTCTTCAAACCTTTTTAAGTTTGAAACCTTAATCTCTTCCTTTTGCTTTTTCTAACCCCTTTTAATCTTTAGCCCCTAACCCTTGTTCTCATATACAGGGGCGAGGATGAAGAATTTTAAGATCCTCGGGTTCTCGTGTAGGACGAAGCTTTGGAATCTGTGTCTTTTGAGAGATGAAACTCCAAAGTAGTGCTTACTATGCGTACAAAAAATAAAAAACCTGACATTTTTTATTCGAGACATTACATCCTCTCCCCCTTAGAGGAATCGAGATGTCCTCATCTCGAGAAGAAACTAAGGAAGACAAGCACTAGTGGGGCTTATGACCTATGGGTTAAGACCTACCATGCGTCCGTTGTGCTACTCTCAATGTTTCAAGTAGTGTACTCATATTATTTGAATTGGCCATAGGTACAAGAGCATGATTTATTCCAAGTACAAGACTTATTACTTCAAGAATATCTTCCTAGAATATCTAATCATCCTCAAAGGTTACAACAGGCTCCAGGCCTTCATCATCATATGGTTCATAACATGAGCCAAAAGTAGAGTTTAGACGACTTCGTTTGACCGCACGTTCCTGATTCTCAGGGTCCAACTCAGGACAATCTGTTAGGATGTGTCCTAGTTCATTGCAATGGAAACATCGGCGGTTGGGGCATCTCTTACGGATGTGTCCTATCTCTCCGCACTTGTGACATCTCTTGTCTTGATCTCGTGAGTAATCTTTATCATAGTTGCCTTATTTAAGTTCTTGGACGATTGGATTCGCTCGGAGTAATGCGTCTTGCAAGTCCGTTGGGCGCATTGATTCCAATCGAGTATTTATGGGTGGATTCAACCTAGCACAGAACTTTGACACCTGCTGTGTCATATCCATTAGGGGTGCATACTTTAGGAGTAAAATGAACTTTGAATAATATGCTTCAAGGGATAATCCTAGCTGCTTCAAGTCATAGAATTCATTCATCTTTTGTGTGTGGTAGGCAGGTGGCAGATACATCCCTCGCACAACTTCCTTAAGCTTATCCCAAGTGACTATCCCCTCCGAGATTGCTCGGTCTCTGCACCACTGTTTCCACCAAAGTCTCGCGTTGCCTGTAAGCTTAAGATTGGTGAGCATGGCTTGGTTAGTAGGTGCAGTTCCTGTTGCCTCAAAAAAGTTCTCCATGGACTCAATCCAGATCTCGGTGTCAGCTTGAACATTCCGTCCCTTGCCATCAAACTCAGGTGGCTTAATTTGCTTAAGGAACTTCTTCTCTTACATGTCAGCATTCGTGGGTGCTGAAGGTGCCTAACAATCAAGCCATACAACTTAGGTTATTTGCAGACATTAATCAATCATGTATCATTATGAAGTTTCGGCTCTGATACCAACTGTAACGTGCCCGCTCCTCAATTCGCGGGACACGTCTTAGCAGTCCATCGAGAGATATATCTAGAAGACGCCGCTCGGCACTTCCAAAGAATGACACAGGGATTGCCAACTAGGGTCTCTTGAGTCTGACCCGCAACAAAACTTATCCAGCCATTCCCGCTAGGATCGACCTAAAGTATAACATTTCTCATAAACATTTCCTTTGAGCAAAGCTCTCGGCTAACCGAGACCACCCTTCCGTAGGATAGACCCATTGGTCACATCCACCACGCTTCCCTCCGGGGTTGTTCTAGTTATCTAATTACTTACCACATTATGTTTGACACATAAAAGCAGCTTTCTTAATTAACCCGTTAATCATAGGTTCCTTTACGTAATTTAGGGCGCTGACATGAAGACAAGATAAAACAAGATCAAAAACTTCCTTAACTTATCTTCAGATTAATGTTTGTCTCCCGCCCATTCAGGAAAATTAAGTGTTCCTTTCTGCCTCCGCAGAAAAATCCTTCCGTCTTCTGGCAATAAAACCCGAAGGTTTATCCTACCAAGATTCCGCCTTGTAACTAGTATCAAGGCCTCGAGATCCCATCTTGAGTCACGTAGAACACTTGTGTAGGGCCCGGAGGCATTGGGATTTACGGCTAGAGCCCCCACTGGCACCTAAGCGTCCTCCTACGCCAAGTAATTTCCACGGAGAGATTTATCGCGGTGGGTTCGGTCCACATTCCCAGTGCGGATTCATAACCCCCTTGGTTATGATTTGGCGGTTCGCGGGGGGGTAGCTAGTGCCATCCTTCCTTAATTAAGCCTTTAGGAAATCAACCACAGTTGAAGCAACCAGCCTAACATCCTTTAACTAGGAAAACATCCCTTTTGTTCCCATGGCAATCGGTCATCACAGACCTGGCCATGAAATCATCAACCACACCCCACTTGGGTTAACATCCAAAACCACATTAACAAACGGTTGAATGCACAACCTCTTGCTTCATGGCATCGCAATTCCATCACATGCACAACCAGAATTTAAATTGGATATATCAAAACACTTTTACAACCTTTCAAACAACCAAGCATAACTTGGGTCAACAATCCATCTTTAACAAGATCGGCCTTTGCTAAAACCATTTCAACAGTTCCAAGTGACATGCTTAGCATAAATCAACTATCATAAAGTCTGCTCTCCCCCTTGGGCTAGGGCTTCGCAAGGACAATTTAACAGATTCCTTCTAGATCCTTCGAATAATCTAAGTGATTTCATCTTGATCTTCATTAATCCTGGCTACCTATTTAGGGTAGAAGATCAACCCAATTCCTATGATAGCTATCTAATATCACATGTTACCAAGTACTAACCCATATTGCTAGTACATCATCAAGAGTACATTAACGAGATTCCAACCTGATTAGCCATAGGTTATCCAATCTTCATGTATCGACTAGAGTTCAGACAAGGATCTCTAAACGGAATTTCTCTTAGAACTATTGTTCTATCAATGTTTATCTTGCAATCCCATTGAGTGTACAAGTTAACATATATCGACATGTGCATGATCTAACTGTTACTTTAATGTACTCTATCATCCTTGCGCATGAAAAACTGATTTGCAATCTTAGGATGCTATTGCGTTTTTTTGATAAGGGAGTATATGAAAGTCTAGGTTTCTTTCCTATGGTGCAAATGTATCTTACGAATGGAAACTAACATTTCATGTGTTTCTTTTAATCATGATTGTGAAACATGAGTTCTAAATGACTATTCATGCACTGAACTAGGTTAAAAGCTATTATTTTATGTAAAATAATGTGAAAACCTTATCATTTTATGTGTGTAAAAGCTATCATTTCATGCATATAAACTTATGCGAACTCCATACTCTATCATTTCGCGCATGCAACCTACCGCTTAAGACTCGTCCGTGTTCCATGCACGTAGCTAACCTCTTCATTTCTTTCACGAGAAATAAAACGTAATTAATTACAAAGCTGAAAGAACCTGGGTTTGATTTGTGATCGTAGGGGCATTCGTCACGTTGGTCGCTCCGCTTGCCTCTCCCACATTACTGGTACTAACGGTAGCTTTGGCATCTACGCTTTCCACGACTTTCTTCTTGGGAGCCATTTGCCCGCAGAGATTGGACAGTCCAGACCTCGACGGATTTCAAGACGATAGGCTCGGGTAGGAAGGGTCGTTAGATGGAAGGGTCCTTCATCAAAAGGCTAGCTTCAGGAACACGACTCCTCAAGGCTACATACCAACTCTCACCCCTCTCTCTCTCTCTCTCTTTCTCTCTCTCTCTCTCTCTTACTACTTCTCTTCTTCTTCTTTTCTCTTCTTCTCTTCCTCTACTCCCTCTCTCTTCTTCCTCTCCTTCTCTTCTTCTCTCCCTCTCCTCTTCTTCTTCTACTTCTTCTCTTCTTCTTCTTATCTTCCTCCTCTCCTTCCTCTTCTTCTTCTTTTCTCTTCTTCTCCTACTCTCTCTCTCTCTCTCTCCTCCTCTTCTCTCCCTCTCCTCTTCCTCTTCTACCTCTTCTCCTTCTTCTCTTCTTCTTCTTCTTCTTCTTCTTCTTCTTCCTTCTCTCTCTCCTTCTCTTCTTCTCTTTTCTCTCTCTTCTCTCCCTCTTCTCTCTCTTCCCTCTTCTCCTACTTCTGCTCTTCTTCTTCTTCTTCTCTTCTTCCTCTCCTTCTCTCTCACTACTTCTCTTCTCCTTTTCGAGAATTCCTTTTAGAACAGAAAATTTTTTCTCAATATTTTCTTCTTTTCTCTTCTTCTCTTCCTCTACTCCCTCTCTCTTCTTCCTCTCCTTCTCTTCTTCTCTCCCTCTCCTCTTCTTTCTCTTCTTCTCCTTCTCTCTCACTACTCTTCTTCTCTCCCTCTCCTTCCTTCACTTCTTCTCTCCTTCTCTTATTCCTCTTTTTCTCTCTCTCTCTTCAGCAGCGTAACCGCATAATCTTTCTTTTTCCCCCTAGCCTTGTGATCACATAGGCCTTATATAGCCTTTGCAAGTGGAGTTATCCCCTCTCTCTCTCATCGTCTTGGTTGACAGGTGGATGGCGGACTCCATCATGCTGGTGCACGTCTTCGAGAGGATACGAAAGCTTCGAGGAAAGCTAGTAATCATGTTGATGTGGATGATGGCGATGACGATCAGGGTGGCGACAAGGGTCGCGATGTTGGCGGTCAACACGTGTTTGGAGGAAGGATCGGCGGCGCTCTACGACGGCAGGTAAGTCTTCGTTTTCTTTTCTTTCATTTTTTCTTCAAACCTTTTTAAGTTTGAAACCTTAATCTCTTCCTTTTGCTTTTTCTAACCCTTTTTAATCTTTAGCCCCTAACCCTTGTTCTCATATGCAGGGGTGAGGATGAAGAATTTTTAGATCCTCGAGGTTCTCGTGTAAAACAAAGCTTTGGAATCCGTGTCTTTTGAAATATGAAACTTCAAAGTAGTGCTTACCATGCGTACGGAAAAGAAAAAACCTGACATTTTTTATTCGAGACATTACACCATGCATATCTCTCTTCCCCTTCTCTCTCCTCTATTATGATAGTTAAATATTTAATTTTAAATATTAAACACCAAATAATTAAATATTTAAATGAACTTTTAACTAATGATAATTAAATAATTTTAGACATTAAATACCAAACAATCAAGTAATTAAATAAACACTTAACCAATGATAAATAATAATTAAAAATGAGAAGAGAGAGGGACATTGAGCTAACCGAGAGAGAGAGAGAGAGAGAGGGAGAGAGAGAATCTGGAGATGCGAAACGCATGCAAAAAGACCAACGGCAACTATCATCAAGCTTTGTAATCTACACCAAAACAAATAATTCAATGTCAAACATTAAACATAAAATAATTTTTACAGATTTGAAATTATATATATATATGTATATATATATATATATATCGTTTAAAAAACTATTATAAATTATCCAAAAGCAAAAAAAAAAGGTGTAATAGGCTTGAATTTATGATTTATGATTATCAATGTAGATATGCCGAATGGTCTCACTCCTCCACTTTGTGTCTACTTTTGCTGTAGGCCAGCAATACAACGACTGATGTATTCAACAGCTACAGCATCCTCAACAGTAAGTCAACCCCTGCTCGAGCAGCCTAGCAAATGCCAATGCCACAAAACGTTTCCAAGTCCTTGCTCTTCTCCATGCCAAGGACGATCGTGTGGCTCCTGCGGATGCCGACAGCAATGTTGCCGAACGGCCTCGAGCGCGTGCTCCACCTCTCGCTCTTTCTTCCTCCGCCCTTTCTCCTCCTCCTCTTCACTTCAAGCTCGAGCATCCTCTCTCTCTTTCTCTCTCTCTCTCTCTCTCTCTCTGTGAATGCCTGCTCCTGAGAGAGAACAGATAGACAGACAGACAGAGAGAGAGAGAGAGAAACGGCGGCCACCAAACTCTCCCAAGATCCACCTGCCTCTTGCCATCTCCTGCTAGACAGCCCCTTTTGGCCACTGGATATCGAGACTCCACCTGGAACAAATGCCCGTCCTGGGGAGAAGTCAGTGACTGCTCAGTCGTGCGCCATACCTCTCGTCTTTCTTCCTCCGCCCTTTCTTCTTCTTTCTCCTCCTCCCCCTCTTCACTTCAAGCGTCTTCTGTCTGCTCTCTCTCTCTCACTCAAGAGCAGGCATTCACAGAGAGAGAGAGAGAGAGAGAGAGAGAGAGAGAGAGAGAAAGGGAGGCCACCAAACTCTCCCAAGATCCACCCGCCTCCTTCCATCTCTTGCCAGACAGCCCCCGTTGGCGCCACTGGAAAATGAGAGAGAGAGAGAGACCTTTCACATGTGCTTCATTTCCATTTGCTTCAGTTGTCTCTCTCACCTTTGCTGGTGTCTCTCTCACCTTGGCACACCAGCAGGCTGCAGAACCTCCTCATAACATGTGACCTGCACCATCTATGTGAGAGAGAGAGAGAGAGAGAGAGAGAGAATGGCCTGAGAACCACCATAAGAGAGAGGGAGAGAGAATGGCCTGAGAACCACCATAAGATAATTAATTGGAGTACATTGCCAAACTATTAATTAGAGTAAATTGTAAGGACTTTTTGAACTAGAATAGTGGTCTTGTGATCATTCACTTTATTTATTACACCTAATAATGAGTAATCAAAACAAAACGTGCTTGAATCTTTGTTTTTTAATTATTTGAGTTTTTAATCTTAATTTTAAATAAGGTAATATAATCAAATGGCTTGCCCAAATAAGAATAGAGGAGGTAGATTCAAAACTTAGTGAATGTGAAGTTAAAATATATTAAAGCCATAAATTTATTGCAATAAATAAATAACACAAATAAATATGATAGATATATTTTTCCCATCGTAAGCTCTTAGCTTAGAACCTTTTAGATCGTACTTTGTGTATTTTGTCTTGGATTGCTTTATTAGGGTTTTATTTCTAATTACCTTAGGAAACTAATTATGTTATATAAGAATGTGTTGCATGTATGCAAGATAGTTTTGTAAGATGTGTGCACTAAGAGGGGGTGCACTTTGCACAGCATGAGAAAGGCCTACATTGCCAGTGGTGGATAGTGTGCTTTGATGAAAATTAGATTTACAAAAAAATATTTTCTTTTCAAGTTTAATAGTAGCAAGCAATATTTTGTTGCATGTGAAGTGAAGTTGTTGTACACTACTTCACTCGCAATAGGTCCATGTACAAGAGCTTGAACAAACTATGTTGATATCAAGCTCTCACATGTATGTCTTTGATTATGTGACCATAAATCCGTGCATATATGGATGGCCAACCTTGGATATAGAATGTATATCACCCCCAACCTTCTCTTCCCTTTCCAACTAATACAATTCAATTGTTTTATCTTACATACACAATAGATATGTGATGCCTTCGATTATCTGACCATAAATCCGTGCACATATGGATGGCCAACCTTGGATATAGAACATATATCCCCACCAACCTTCTCTTCCCTTTCCAACTAATGCAATTCAATTGTTTTATCTTGCATACACAATAGATATGTGATGCATAAAATGTCCTTGCTCTATAAAATACATAGTACTCATGTACACACATGCTCCTAGACTCAAGGAATTGAAAACTACATTGATGAAAATATTGCTTTAGCAAAAAATCGTACCTCCAAAAAAAGACAAGAGAAAGCATTGGTGCCATGAGTGCCACAACCATGGGACCCTCCTACACTCCTAATGGTACTGACATAGGGGGAATGTAGGAGCATCAAGGTAGATTTAGGCCTTGTGCACTATTGTTGGCAATATCGATTCTTTCTTCCTTGGCTCAATGTTGCTCTTTGAAGGAGGCAAGAACCATAGGGTATACACTAGAAATTGGCATGGAAATACTAATAGTCTACATGACTAATTGGGAGGCTCGTGTGCAAGCCAAACTAGCAATAGAGTGTGTTTAACAAACTCTTAACATATCTACATGCTTACTAGCCTTCAAAAATCTTAAAATAGTGTATATATCAAAAATCTAAGATCAGAAAAGAATATACAAAACCATACCAAGCTCATCTCCTTAGTGATTTCATCATAACAAGATTTTTATAAGTGTTTCAAAGTTGTTGCATCCATCTTGTTACAATGGCCAATTCTCTGCTTCACATACAAGGTAAATGATATGAGGGCATGCTCATGAGTATTTCCATATTTAGAAATACAAGCTTCAAAACCCAGCACTTGAGTCACACTTAACCTAAGAGGTCCCAACAATCAAGTGCTTGATGAAGCCATGTTGACCAAGGGCTTCAATAAAACATCACAATAGTACTCTGTTGTTTCAAATTTCCAACGAGAGATATCAATGGCAATGCTCACACTTGGCCTTTAGCTTGTTTGGCACCCAAACATACTTGAATAACCTCTTATTGTGCTAGTTGAGTGACCTCTTGTTCATCTTAGCTACTTATTTCTTTAACCATCCAAGTACATTTAATTGAGTTATCAAAGTGCCTTGAGGTAAAGGACTATCCTCTTCATTTCATTTCAAGCTATTGGATTTTCAAATCATCCGATCATGCACTTACACCAAAATTGCATGACATGCTGTGGGCATCAAATCCATCCCTCTCTTTCCTTAAGCATTTCATATGCTATTTCAATCTTTGGATCTCGAAACTTGCTTAAAGAATCGATTGAACAAATGGCATTTGCATTGATAATAATTGGAGATGTAGGACAGCTTAGTAGAGTAGATTGTCCTTTATTTTTCTTTGTGTTGCATTGATTAAGAGGAGTGTAGACATGTCCATTGACTTCACTACCAAATCTCTAAAGAGATGCACCAAAAATTGTACTTGCTACTGAAAAAACAATTAAGACAATCAAATATGCATACTACAAAGTATACAAGATCTCATACTAAGATGCATTGCCGCACTTTATCTGGCACACAGCCTTCCTCAACTCCATCATCATCTTCAAAGCTATAGAAGGAACCAAGTTATCCTCAACATTTGTTAACACTTCCTTGGGTTTTGGAAGACTACACAACACAATATCATTACATCACATTTAAAGTTTCACATGCAAATTCATAGTAGACAAGAAAGACCACATTTGAGGAGCCTTTGAGGGATTACAGAAGCTTGTAGATGTATAGTTTCCCCAATACTCTCACTTTTGTCTGCCGCTCCGTAGACACTTTAGTACTTTCACCTCTGACAACAACTTGTGGATGTAGATTTAGAAGTTGCATAAGAGTTGCAGAATAAAAAAAGTGAATGCATTGAACCAAATCGAAGATTACTTCATTAGATGACTTTGGCACGTTTGACAATAATCCCTTCAAATCCTGGAGGTAAGTCATCTTCACTAACATGACTTTTTGCAAGTAAAGATTTCGTGTAAAAGATTCTGTTGGAATATTGTGCTAGTCTACCACCAGACAAGGTTGGAGTATCTTTCTCTATGGTGAATAACTAGACCTAAAATGAACAAAAAGAACTTTAGAACTGGTTAATTTTTATCTAAACTTTGAGGCATTCATCAACACTAGAAAGCATTTCACACATTTTATGAAGCACAATATGTTTAGGGTTGCTCCATGGAGAGGAGGGAGGATATGCGTGTTTGAGAGAGAGAGAGAGAGAGAGAGAGAGAGAGAGAGAGAGAGAGAGAGAGAGAGAGAGAGAGAGAGAGAGAGAATGGCTCAAGGGGATGATCATAGTGTGCAACTTAAAGCTTTATTCTTTATAGATGTTTGAAACTTTAGGCAGCTTGGTGCATGTTTAGTGGGAGAGTGGTAGAGATGCCATGGTGACTTCAGGCTTCAAGTATGACAGCTCTATGATGGGAGGGGAGAGAGAGTGTGTATGTGTGTGCACATGCGCACACTCGTGTTTGAGAGAGGACAGCTCTATGATGGGAGGGGAGAGAGAGTGTGTATGTGTGTGCACATGCGCACACTCGTGTTTGAGAGAGAGATAGAGGAGCATGAAAATACGTGTGTTTCAATCTCATTTTAATTAGGGAGAAAAAATGTTGTAATTATAAAATTGTAATTATAAAATAATAGAAAGGTATGTGAGAGAGAGACAGAGGAGCATGAAAATACGTGTGTTTCAATCTCATTTTAATTAGGGAGAAAAAATGTTGTAATTATAAAATTGTAATTATAAAGTAATAGAAAGGGTATTAGGGCCAAGACACACGTAGGTCAATTGACCTACGCAAGTTGCAAAAGTGGCCATTGACCTGCACATGTCCAATAACTCTCTAGACTTTAACCCCACAAAATAAGGAACCTCATCTAGTGGGTTTACTCTATTGACTCTCCAAACATGGAAGTTTGTTGAGCATCGGATTGTCTCTCTCTCCTTTGATTGTGGTTTCTCTCTCATCTGTGTAACACATCAAGTTCTAGGTCCAATATCAATTCTACCTACATGTGGCTATTGCCTCACTGTTGCGCTCCACGTTCAATCCCATTCTCAGCTCAAGTCATGAACTTACAGGTGGTGCAACTCTGAGGAGCCATCTCATACACATGTCAAATCAACTTGTGGAGATGTTGAAGGAGTGTTGAAGAGCATGTGGTCACCATTTAACTACACAACTATGATACTCATGCCACTAAACATGTCCATACCCAAGGCTTTTGGATGCCTCGCTTATGCAACCTCCACAAACATTCCAAGAGCTCCAATGGCCCCTGCCTATAACTCTTGGCTCCCATCACATCTAAGTAGTTCTATTGTCTACAACTGAAAACTCCATCTCTACATAAGTGGAAGGCATTATTCGAGACCCCTTTTTGGTAAGAAAATCCTGGCTAGTTTTATGAATTTATAATACCCTTATGTAAAAATTACACAAACGAAATATAGATACTCATTTTATGATTGCAAAAACCCAGCTTATTCACATGGTGAAAAAGTCATGACTATTGTAAATTGTAAATTGTGCTATTTTTGAGCTTGGAGATTAATAAATTTATAAATACATGCCTTGTGGAGCGCTCACACAAGACATGGGGGGAGATTGTACCCAGTTGGTCTTTTTGCTTCATGTCATGCAAACTCTCTTCTTGCTTTTATGAAGTTTATGTAGAGTTCTTTGTTCTTGGGGACCTTCCAGTGCTCACTATGTGTGCATCCAACATCCGATTTGCTTATTTTTGTCCATAAAAGGAGGAAGCATGCCCATAATCCATTATCACACTTGTACTTGCAGCTTCTTGGTGTGGAGAGAGGGAGGTTATGGAGTGTGTGAGCTGATGCTCAACCATTGTACTCTTATCATAATGGATTCCTATTCCTGGTTGCTTGTGTATTATCTCATTCATCAATCTTGTGTTCATTATTCTAGTACATTTTTTGCCCTTATAACATGGTATCAGATGTTTTAGTTGTATGCAAGATATTTGGTTGATTGAATGAGATTGCTCATGCTTGCATTTTTCTTTTGTGGTGATGTTGTCGATTGTGCACATTGACCTTGGACTTTCTGTTTATGTCACATTATCATCGTTGGTTGCTAATTTTGATATATTGTTGATGTGTACCATATTAATCTACATTTCTAATTGCTACTAGTGATACTGTAGCTTATGACATATATGTTGAGTGGTGATTGGTGATTGGTTATCTCTACATGCAAAGTTGCATAGACTACTGTGTGAATCTAGTGACTTCTTCTTGCATTGATGTTTTGCTATTTATTGGAGTTGCCGCTTGTAGTGGATTTGATGTTACTACTTACATTTCTAAACTTTCTATGTTTTATCACTATTGGTTACTAAAATGTTGACCATCTTGCATTGACCTATGTTTGTTGACTCTCATATCCGCATTGCTTGTATTTTATTTTGTGTTGATGTTGTGCACATTTTTTTAAAAAAATTGAACTATCCTATGTGGACTATCCTATGTGGACCCATTTTTTTTTAAAAAAATCTAAGCTCTTATTCCCATGTGGAGTTTCCTTTTGCCATGGTTTATATGAATTTGGTATTTTGGTTTGCACTTAGATGTTTGCAGGGTACTCACAAATCATCTGCTCCTATCTCCTTCCCAAGGTAATTGTGCGAGTACCCTTTCTCATTTGTTATATCATCATATCACTCCTTATACTAATAGCAATGACAAACTTAAAGGCTCTAATTATACTTATTGTTGGAAGTTATGTATAAAAGCTTGGTTTGTGTAGAAGGATCTATGGTAGGTTGTTGTGGGTTTCAAGCCCAAGCCAAAGCAGCTCATCGATCCCCTCCAAGTGGACCAAGATACTTGCTCACCTTGGGGGCAGCTTGCACCTCCTCTCAGTTATCTCAATTGATTCTTCCTAAGCTTTCTTCGAAGTACGATATGGTGGCTCAAGATTTGAGGGTCCAAGTTTCCATTCTTGATCTTGATTTTGATGATCTCATGTCTCTCTTGCTTGATGAGGAGTCTTTGCTCCATGGACAAGAGAAGGTTCCAATATATGGGAAATTTTGCTCGATCACCAAGACCCACGAACCGCTTATTGCTCAAGCATTTCAAGACGAATACTAATGGTTACCTCTCACATATCCATACGTGCTCTCAAGCCTACGAGTGTAGTGAGCTTACCTCAATGCCCAATTGAGTACCCTCCTCTCTCAAGCACACTGATAGCTCCACAATCTGAGATTTAAGCTCAAGCAAGCTCAATCCTCCACCTTTAAGCTCCATGCTCCATAGCCGTGCACACGAGACAAGAGAAGAGAAGAAGAGAGGAGAAGATGGAGAGCTTCTCCACCATAGTCCCTCACCTTCACACACACACTCCCTCACACTTTCACACTCCCTCCCTCAAGCACAAGTACAAGGAAGCAAGAAGAAGAAGAAGAAGAAGAAGAAGAGCCACTTTTGCCACACACCAAGAATGAGCTTCTCTATTCACTTTTTGGCTTTTATACATGTCCTCATCCCTTGGGGCATCCATCTCCTTTTTTTACATGACCGGCCATCTTGCCAAGGTCCTCACGGCCATCTTGCCAAGGTCCTCTTTTCCTATTCCCTTATATTTACATTGTGCCTTTACCTATTCCCGTCTACTCTTTACAACTAGCACAGGAGGGAGCCTGGCGCTCTTTTACAAAAAATTGGGGTGCCTTTACATTTTAAAATGCGCCTTTGCATTTTCCTCAACTTTTAAGGTTGCTCTTGTTTTTTTGGCATTTTCTCCTCTTATCCTTGAGTCGAGCCACTTATTTTTTTCTTTGCTCCGCATTTTTGAATTTTCTCCAAAAAAAAACTCTGTCTTGCACTGGGGTTAACATTACCCCCCTCCTAGTTGAGTGCCAGTCCCATGGTACTTGCGGTACTTTTTTGATTAGGGCTGGGATGATTGAAGGGTGGTCATGTGAGTTGATGATGGGGATTTTGTGCGGATTGGACATGGGAGAGAAGATATTGAAATGGTTGAGGTTGTGGAGACCAAGGGTATATTGAATGGGTGACGAGGCCTCCAAAGTTCATGGTTAGGTGCGGGTTGTTAGCTTCACCTGAAAGAGAAAAGAGAGTGAACTACCTGGGGGTGTGCCTACCTCACCATGCAATGCAACATGTCCATGTCAGTGGAACTAGAAGTTGGGTCATGAACCATAGGCAAGCCTATGTTATTGTCCCACACTTAAAGACCTAGTTCATGTATAGGGAAAGTGCAGTGGGTGTAGCTTAGGGAGACAAGCGAGTGTGACCTCCCTAGGTGTGTCCTACCCTTGATGTGTCCTAAGCACGAAGTGGGGGAAAAAGGGCTAGGGAGTTAGGGATGGATCCAGCTGACCAAGGCCATCGTACGTGCCTAGCTTGAGGATCCCTATATGTAGTGATTGTAGTGCTCATCAAGTGATGTGTGTTTTTCTCATTTTCTACTTGATTTTCTTTTATTTCCTTGCTCTTGTCTTTCCTTTTTTCTCTTTTTCTCTTTCTTGCTTCCTTTTTCTTTTCCTTTCTACTTTTTTTGAATGTACACGAGGAGCTAGTCCTTGGTTTCCTAGTCATGAGAGGAGGAAGCTGGGGGCTTAAGGGACTTACTAAGGAAGTTCCTACTTTGCATATATTCCTTTAGATTTATATGTACATTCAGAGGGGTTGTTGACAAAAATGGATGACTGCAGCGAGTAAATCAACCATCGTTCATGTCCTCTAGTAAGGCCATGCAAAAGGATGGAAGGAGGGTGGCTCTCATCATGAGCTTGGCCATCGTACAACTATATATGCCGGCATTCAAATAAAAAAATAGGGTTGATAGGTGATATTCATGAGAGGTAGGCTCTTGCTTAAGAAAAAATCTAAGTAGCCTAAGGTATGTTGATAAATATGTCCTATCTTGTGGTTGTATGTAAAGTGTCCTTAAGTTTGGGGTATCTATCTTTTGAGGATACCATTTTAGTGTGGGTAGACTGTTGGAGGAATGGTTGAAGAATAAGAAGAAGAGGACAGCATGTAGCTCCTAATCTGTGCTTGTTTCATCTTAGTCTCCCTCTACTTACAGTTTTTTCATTTGGTATCAGAGCCTTCAGTAGCAAGATAGGATGAACTTTACTTTGCCCTTTCTGCAGAGATAATTCCAGTGTCCCAGAACTGGCCCCAGTACTGCAAAAATCCTCATTGGAGGGAACTTGACAAGCATAGCTGTCATTGGAGAGGAAGGACTCTTTTCGGCGAGATCGATGACAAAGTTCAGTGTGCTGACATGGTGCTGCCAGCTGGCTTCTCTGTATGACTAATTTATTGTCCTCAGAAGGCCCTAGACAAACAATGGAGGTATTGGTACGCCTTCTGCAGCTGCTAAAATCCTTTGCAAAATGACTCCACACAGTACTATGCAGCCGATGAGTCGAATCCTCATTATTATAGAGGGGCTTCAGCCTCTGCACCCAAATTGACTATAGAGCTGCGTTGCTTGAGCTTGGGGTGGGGGACCTGGGAGGCAGTAAGGTCACTTTCAGGGACTGTTCAGCAGAAGAGCTATTGGGGACAGAAGCACCGGTGGCAGAATGCGCTCTAGGATGAGGAGCAAGCAAAAGCAGGCCCTGGTGGAAGCCATTGTGGATGCCGCAATGATGGCCTTTGCCTTCTTCCATCGCCGATTCTGTACTTACTTTTGAGGCAACCACAAGTCACAGCATCTGATGATGAAATTCATCGAAAACTTGGGAACCCAAGAAGAGAACTGGAATAGAGACCTAAATCCCCTCGCATGTTGTTGTTGCTCGCCATAGCTTGTATGAATGAGAAGCTTGTGGCAACAAAGGCAGCTCAAAAGAAAGAGGAAGTGCCATATAGTGAGCTTGTAGAAAGGCTCACTTGCACAAACAACATTCTTGATGTTGCAAAGTTCTACAGACGAGCGAGCATAAAGAGAGAGTCTTATGAATAGAGGCAGAAGAAAGACTCACCTGGACAAACATTCTTGATAAGCTGCTACGAGAAGGAATAAGTTCGACAAATAGAGAGGAACCTGAGAAACTCACCTGCACAGAAAGAAAGAACACTAGCATTTGTAGTGTGAAATTTAGACGCAGTGGATGTTCCTGCTATCTTGAAGCAGCCAAAGCAGCAAATTTTATTATTTGCACACTCTGTTCTGCATTGAATTTATGCATTCAGACATAATGGTGCTCAACTATCCCCGGACCTCACTATTGTTTCAACCTAGATGAGAGCAATAGGTGTAGGTTGACAAAGAAGTTTGCTCAAGGGAAAGTTGTGCTACATTAATGTCTTGTAGTGTTGAATTAGCTGTTTGGAGGTCGATTTTTTGCTCAAAAAATTCTGGAAATCTTCTGCAACTTCATCTTGACAAGTACTTTCAGTTTAACATAAAAAAATTGCATAAAAATTGCAGGAAATGCGGTCAACTTTAGACCCATGTTTTGATGCATTTTGGGTCATACAGGCATCGTGTGGAATCCGATTTGGATGTTTCTTATTGGGAACTGAATGTATGACATGTTGGCATCATGGATGGATGTATATAACAGTTTTTGGACACATGTTGACAATCATATTGCTAAATACCATTTCTGGACAGATTGTATTGTTGTTTTCTTCTGAATTTGCAGTAGTCATAATGTGTGACACGGCACAGATTACTCAGATCATGGGAGACAAATTGACCAAAGACAACTATAGTGTTTGGTCCTACAGGATGGAGAATTTTTTGATGGGTAGAGGTCTATGGGACCTCATAATAGGTGATGATGAATGTCTAGAAGTTCCCTAACATCCAACTGAAGAGAAAAAGAAAGCATACAAGGATTGGACTAGGAAGAACAGGAAGGTTTTGTATTGGATCTCCATATGTATTTCAGAAACATTGATTCCTCATATAAAAAAGGCAAGAATTTGTAAGCAGGCATGGAAAATCATAGAAAAAATGTATGGAACAGGTACCGAGGCTCGTAAGATACAACTTAAGTAGAGATTACATGGTGCATGGAGAGGCAATCACAATATCAGTGACTATGTGGCAGAAATCAAGCAAATTTCAGAAGACCTTGCATCCATTAATGCACCTGTTGATGATGATGATTTAGTGTCAGTGACACTAAATTGGCTTGGACCAGCTTTCAAATCTTTGGATACCTCTATTTCCGTTAGGGGAGGCTCTATGCCTGACTTTGAGGAGCTTATTGGATTGCTACTTACAGAAGAAATCAAGTTGGGATTGAATGCATCTAGCAGTGGCAAAAATGTAGGTGGAGACAGTGTTTTCTATCACTAGAGAGGTTGTGGCAGCTCATCTAGAGCTAGAGGCTCTTCACCTGGTCGTAGTAATTATGGTTTTGCTCGTGGAAGAGGTAACTTTGGTCGTGGTGACTTCATGCATAGAGGCAGGGGGAGATCTTTCCCTAGAGGTAGAGGACGGTCTAGTCCTTCTTCACAAAGAGATGGCACTTGTCATTATTGTGGGCAGTTTGGTCACTTTGAGAGGGATTGTTATAAAAAATAGAATACTATGTCTAGGGGTCGTGGAAGAACCCAATATGGCCACTATGCAGGCACTTATGGTGGTACAGGTTATGGACCTAGAGGTGGATTTCCTAGAGGCTATGGAGCATGTGCTTGGGAGCATGACTCATCCTCTTCGTGAGAATGACTGGTTTTTGTATTCAGGAGCTACAAACCACATGACTCATCATGCTGAGTGGTTTGATAGCAAGGAGCAAATGCAGAATGATGAATATGTTGCCACTGGTGATGATATTTTACACAAAATTACTCATATGGTTAGTGTGCCACTTGTTACTAAAGATGGGATTGAGAACAAGCTTGGTAATGTACTTTATGTGCCCACAATAACTAAGAAACTAGCATCGGTTGGTCAAATGATAGATCAAGGATTGCAGGTGAGATTCAATAAGTTTGGATGTTTCATTGAAGAGTTCCATAATGGGAGAACTGGCAGGGTGATTGCTCATGGTAGAAAGAAAGGGAGATTGTTTGCTTTGGATGTAGGTACTCCAGTGATTCAAAACTCTATGTATGTTGAGAGAGGACATGGGCAAGATAAGGATGTGGAATTATGGCATAGACGGATTGGTCATGTTAATTTGCAAAGATTGAAGCAAATGTAATCAAAACAGATAGTCCGTGGTCTACCGCATTTAGGATATGTGAATTTTGATCATGTATGTGAGGCTTGTCAATTTGGCAAGCAGTCCAAATTGCCATTTCCAAAGAGGGGGAGAATAAGCAGCTATCCTTTGGTAATAATACTCATATATTTGGGGCCCATGTCAGAATGTTCCCATGAGTGGAAAATGTAGATTCTATATCACTTTCATTGACGATTTTAGCAAGATGACTTGGGTGCACTTTATGCATCATAAAAGTGAAGCATTTGAAAAGTTCTTGGATGATGACACTCAAAAGAAGCATAAAAACAAGGCACAAAAATATCCATGCATATATCACAATTTCATCTTTTGCAAAAAAGATAACAAGTATATTGTTACAAAATCACTAAAATACACACCTATATGAGGGGGCCACATCCACATCCACATCCACATCCATAATAAATAAATGGTATACACAAAAGTGTTACGTGCATGCATTTGTGAAGGGTAGGAATACTCAAAATTAAAGGCCAAAAGGTCTTATAATATCAAATGTATCAAAGTCAAAGAAATAATAAAAATACGAAGGGGTGTGCTTTTTGGGGAAGAGGTGGGTTGGAGTGCACGAATGGTTATGTGCCTCTTTCCCTTCCCTCTCTTCTACAATTGCATGTTCCCTTTTTGGGTGTGCAAAAAGTTGTTCTCTCTACTCTCTCCTCTGTCTTTTGTGCAGAAATTCTTCTTTTCCCTTTTGTTTTTGTATAATGGTTGAAGCTATGGATGAAGATGATGAAGATAACGAATTGGTTCATTATTAAGTGGAAGATTTATGGTTCCTTTTCAGTTTTGAGATTAATGGCTCAGCCATGTGCATAGATTTTGTATGCTTCTACCTTGGTTTCATGTTCATTTTTTGCCGTGGGAGGGTTGCTGGCATTTTGGTGTGCAGCCGGGGAAGAAGCTGATCTCAACAACTACAATTGCTGAGAGATTCTATGGATAGTAGCACGAAGAAGAAGAAGAAGCAACATCAGAAAGAATAAGGAAAATAGATAAAGATGGTGATGCAATATGCAAGAATGCAATGTTTCTCTACATATTTCGATAGCCACAATTGAATTGTTATCTTTTGCTGTGAACCTGTCCATAATATTCATGCTGTCTCCGAGAACACGATTTTTCTTTCATGGTCCCTTGCAATGAAGATCAAGCAAGGGGTTTTAGAGTAGGGTGATCAAAGACAACAAACAAGAAGAGAAAGCAGAAGAAGAAAACAATTCGAGCTTTTTGGAGCAGGAGGAGGCATAGTTTTTCTGAAGAAGAAGAAGAAGAAGAACGTGAATATGATGACGCTGTGCTCGCACTGTCATAAAATCTCAATAGCAGAAGCTTAAACCTTGCTTCTCTACGAAGTTCCCATTCAAATAATAAGCGAACACTCAAAGTAGACTCAGAGCAAGAACAACATCATCATCCTCCTCCACATCGGCACCAGCAGACAGATGCAAAGGGAAACATGGCCAACATTGATTTTAACGAATGATGAATTCCTGCAGTAAGAAAATGCAAACGTTCAGAGGAAGAGGAGGAGGAGGAAGATTGTTCGAATGAGAGAGAGGAATGGAAGCCTTGATATCCCAGTTGTGGTTCACCCTGTTTCCTGCCAAGGAGTACAAGATCGTGGTCGTGGGGCTAGACAACACAGGAAAGACCACCATCCTCTATTAGCTCCATCTTGGTGAAGTGGTTGTCACACAACCCACCATCAGCAGTAAGTAGCAAGTCTGATTCGATCGTGTCTTTTAATTCCTGGGCCACTGCATCGACATTGGATTGGATTCCGCACACAACCATCTCAACGACAACAGGCACTCGCGTCAGAAGGCAAAAGGGCAAAGAAAGATCAGGCGAGAAAGCGGAAGACATGAAAGAGAAAGGGGCATCTGAGACAGAAAGCGAGTGAGGGAGAGAGAGAGAATGCCCTCTCGCAGTGCATTGGGGATGCCGCCCAGGCAGCCCTCGACACTTGCCCACAAAGTCGCAAGTTTTGTCTGCCATCGCAACTTCATGGGTCCTAATCCATTCCGCAGTAATAGGCAAAGAGAGGTTGTTTATTAGCACAAGAGAGAGAGATGGCGTCGAAGCGCATACAGAAGGAGCTTCAAGACCTACAGAAGGACCCCCCCACATCCTGCAGCGCTGGGCCTGTCGGCGAGGACCTGTTCCACTGGCAAGGCACCATCATGGGCCGTGCTGATAGCCCCTACGCAGGCGGTGTCTTCTTCGTCATGATCCATTTCCCTCCCGACTACCCTTTTAAGCCTCCTAAAGTGAACTTTCAGACAAAGGTCTATCATCCCGTCCGCCATAGCCACACCCACCACCATAGCCACGCTCGTCTCAGAGGAGAAGAGGCTGATATAGAGACAGAGACACAGAGAGAGAGAGAGAGAGAGAGAGAGAGAGAGAGAGAGAGAGAGAGAGAGAGAGAGAGAGAGAGAGAGAGAGAAAATGGTAGGAGTTGGTCCACTATTGCAAGATTGGGAGCCCGTGGTTATCAGGAAGAAAGCTCCAAATGCTACCACTAAAAGAGACGAGAAGACTGTGAATGCTACCCCAGTGAGGGGGTTGGCACCGCTACTGCAATGTTGCAAACCGAACAGGGATGTGAGGAGGTGCTCCTCCGCAGTGGTAGAGCAGTCCTCATCGTCTTCTTCTTGTTCTTGAAGTCTTGAAACGGATCATTTGCTTCGAGAATCTGCCCATCTGGCTGCTGGTATCTACCATTGCGGCCTTTCCTTTTCTTGTTCTGTCTGGTGAGGGAGCTTTTGTCGATCTTGGCACGGTCCATTTCTTCCCTGAAATCCTATACCAAGGAGGCCACCAGATGATCGGAAGCCAGACAGGGCATGTCGATGAAACACAGAAGGTGAGAACAGAAAGAGGAGAGAGGGAGAAGGAGAGGATGTGGGAGCGGGAGTATGGTAAGAAGATCTGCCTTCGGAGCAAGGCTGAATGGAACTACTAAGAGAAGGCTGAATTCTTCCGGGTGATGCAAGATCAGCAAGAGGCCATCAAGCATATTAGAGAAGAAGAATAGAAAGTGAAGAAGAGGCACAAGGATTCACAATGGCAGATTTGTTATCCGAAAGATGGATCCAAAGCGACAGATTTCTTCTTTCTCTCCTCATTAAACAATCCATTAAAAAAACCCTACCTCTAAAGTTTAGTTCACACGCAGTCTTTAACCTCTTGTACTTCACACAGACCAATCATAATAATGGTCAAGTCAAAACTACACTAAAGGCAATGTCCAAAACAAATAGGTTACGGGAGGAGAAAGCTTGGTGGAAATGGCATCTTCCTTTCCTCTCCATATCTCGTTCTCAGTCTAAACAAGAATGGATAAACCCTAAAAAGAACTTAAGTTTAACCATTTATTAAATTTTAAAAAATCATAGAAATTTTAATCTTTAAAGCTAAAAGCATTATTCCCATGCTTCATTCCTCCATCCATTGCCCCTTTATTATGCCTCCTTCCCTCTAGATTCATCACCCCCTAATCTTATTCTCCTCTACCAATTTCATTCGCCTCCTTTTACCTCATCTCATGTGGCAATGGACATCACACATGCCAAATAAGTTTTTTCGTTTTGAAAAAAAAAAGAACATTTCTTTAATACACTAAAAAACATTTAAAGATGAGAAAAATGAAGATCAGGCCTTAACTAAAGAAACATATCCTTAAAATTCATTTTAGAAACAAAAAACTTAAACACATACCTTAATGTTTCATAAACTTTGACATTAAATTACTAACATAAAAACATCCTTTGTGAAGGCTGGTATAATGATAGAAAGACATATATCATATTCTATCTAAATTTCAAACCCACTTTCCCCTCAAGTGTCCTTTAAGCTACATGATGGAAAGAATCATCCTTCTTTTCCCTATTGGGATGGAGAAGTTGTGCTCATGATCCATGTGAAAGATTGAACCCTATCCTTGAACAAGTATGCAACTTTTTCAGTGTGGGAGTGTTTGAAGCAGGAGTTCCCTTACTCTGGTGGTCGTGGATTTGGAGTCCCACACCCTACCATGGCTAGGCCTCATCCTTGTAATCGAAGTTGTTTTACTAAAAATTTTGGAAGTTGTTTGTGTTAGACAGTGGTTCTTCTTTGACAAGGTTCGCGAGGACACTTCACATTTTAGTGTGGGAGGAATATGAATATGATGACACTCAAAAGAAGCATAAAAACAAGGCACAAAAATGTCCATGCATATATCACAATTTCATCTTTTGCAAAAAAGATAACAAGTATATTGTTACAAAATCACTAAAATACACACCTATATGAGGGGGGCACATCCACATCCACATCCATAATAAATAAATGGTATACACAAAAGTGTTACGTGCATGCATTTGTGAAGGGTAGGAATACTCAAAATTAAAGGCCAAAAGGTCTTATAATATCAAATGTATCAAAGTCAAAGAAATAATAAAAATATGAAGGGGTGTGCTTTTTGGGGAAGAGGTGGGTTGGAGTGCACGAATGGTTATGTGCCTCTTTCCCTTCCCTCTCTTCTACAATTGCATGTTCCCTTTTTGGGTGTGCAAAAAGTTGTTCTCTCTCCTCTCTCCTCTGTCTTTTGTGCAGAAATTCTTCTTTTCCCTTTTGTTTTTGTATAATGGTTGAAGCTATGGATGAAGATGATGAAGATAACGAATTGGTTCATTATTAAGTGGAAGATTTATGGTTCCTTTTCAGTTTTGAGATTAATGGCTCAGTCATGTGCATAGATTTTGTATGCTTCTACCTTGGTTTCATGTTCATTTTTCGCCGTGGGAGGGTTGCTGGCATTGGAATTTAAATCTGAAAAGCAGTTTGGATGCTACATAAAATGTTTGAGGTCAGATAATGGTGGAGAGTACATGTCATATGAGTTTTGTGACTTCTTGAGAGATCATGGTATCAAAAGGCAATTGACATGTAGGTATACACCTCAGCAAAATAGTGTGGCTGAAAGGAAGAATCGGATTATTGCAGAGGTTGCAGGGGCAATGATGAACCAAATGAACATGCCATTGTCATATTGGGTAGAAGAAGTGCATATTGCAGTTCACATTATGAATAGAACACCTACAACCTTGATTCATAATATGTCACCATATGAGAGAATGTATGGCATGAAACCCACTGTTGCATACCTTAGAGTCTTTGGATGTGTCTGTTATGTTCATGTTCTGGATGATTTGAGAAAGAAGATGGAACCTAAGGCTGTAAAATGCATTTTCCTTGGATATCCTGATGAGAAGAAGGGATACAACTGCTATGACCTGGTGAGTAAGGAAGTATACATAAGCAGAGATGTCAAATTCAATGAATATGAATCATGGTAGAAGCCCAAAATTGCAGTGGATGTTGATTCCTATGAAAGCAATGATGATAATGGCTATGGAAGGAAAGTTTCAGCAAATAGCAAGGCTGAAAATCAGCATATGGAAGATGCTTCAAGACCTCAAGAGAATGTGGAAAGCAGTGGCAGCTACAGCCCATGGAGTGATAGATTGAGAAATGCACAAAGGAGTGCAGAAGTCGCAAAAGGTAAGAGACCAATGACTGAAATTTCAGAAGACGAATATATAGATGACGAGTATGGCATTCTGCATGTTAAAACACCTGGCATTAGAAGTGCAGGAAAGTATGTGCCACCACATGCTAGATCAGATGAGACACACAGTAGTGCACCTCAATTGAGAAGGTAAAAAAGGGTAAGGTATCCAATTGTTGATAGATTGACTTATAATGGGTTCATGAAGATGCATTATGCATACATGGTTTCTTATGTACAACATGTGGAGCCTACTTGCTTTGAAGAAGCAGTAGAGAGCAAAGAGTGGAGACAAGCAATGGATGAAGAGATGGATGCACTAAGGAAAAACAAGACTTGGGATTTGGTGAAACTACCTTATGGCAAGAAGTCCATTAGATGTAAATGGGTTTACAAGGTCAAATGTAAGTCGGATGGTTCTCTTGAAAGGTATAAAGCAAGGCTAGTTGCAAAAGGATATGCACAAACTTATGGTTTGGACTATGAAGAAACATTCAGTCCAGTAGCTAAAATGACTACAGTAAGATCGGTAATTGCTTTGGCTTCTATCTGTGGTTGGAGGCTTTATCAAATGGATGTGAAAAATGCATTTTTGAATGGCAACTTAGAAGAGGAAGTGTACATGGATCAACCAAAGGGCTATGTGGATCCAAAATACTCACATTATGTATGCAGGTTGAAGAAGGCTTTATATGGATTGAAGCAAGCACCAATAGCATGGTGTGATAGAATCAACAAATTCTTATGCAGTATGGGATTTCAGCAAAGCAAAGCTGATTATTCACTTTATGTGAGGCATATAGAAGATGGTATGGTTGTTGTGGTCATCTATGTTGATGATCTCATTATTACAGGTACACTTGAGAAGGAGATTACTGAAGTCAAGCATGGGTTACATAAAGAGTTTGATATAAAGGACCTTGGTTTGTTGAGATACTTCTTGGGTATTGAGGTTATTGACACACCTCATGGTATATGGTTGATACAAAGGAAATATGCATTGGAGATGTTGGAAAAATATGGCATGACAGGATGCAAACCGGTTGATACACCATTGGATCAAAATGCTAAGTTGATGGATGATGGATCTTATGTTGAGGATGTTACTATGTTCAGAAAGATGGTTATCTACTTGACCATTACAAGACCAGACTTGAGTTATGCTGTTGGATTGGTAAGTCAGTTTATGTAGAAACAATGCAAATCACATTTGGCTGTAGTAAGAAGAGTTCTTAGTTATGTGAAGAAGACAACTGGATTTGGGCTATTTTATGAAAAAGGAATCAAGCCTACATTGTTTGGATACTCAAATGCAGACTAGACAGGTAGCTCTATGGATAGAAGATCTACTAGTGGCTATGCATTCTCATTTGGATCAGCCATGGTAAGTTGGAGCAGTAAGAAGCAACCTACAGTTGCTTTATCAAGCACTGAAGCAGAGTATAGAGGCATTGCATTGGCAGCATGTGAGCAAACATGGCTGAGATTGATCTTATATGACATGGGCATAGAGATTGATGGTGGAGTTATTATGTATTGTGACAATGTTAGGTAGCATTATGTTGGCAAAGAACCCAGTCTACCATGCAAGAACAAAACACATAGAAGTGCACTATCATTTCATTAGAGAAAAAGTCATTGATGGAGAGATTGACTTGGTCCATGTGAAGACCAATGACCAAGTTGCTGATATCTTTACCAAAGCATTAGGTAAAGTTAAGTTTGAGTACTTCAGGAGTGCACTTGGAGTCTTATGTGTGCAATCTCATTCTGAGATTGAGAGGGAGTGTTGATAAATATGTCCTATCCTGTGGTTGTATATAAAGTGTCCTTAAGTTTGGGGTATCTATCTTTTGAGGATACCATTTTAGTGTGGGTAGACTGTTGGAGGAATGGTTGAAGAATAAGAAGAAGAGGACAGCATGTAGCTCCTAATCTGTGCTTGTTTCATCTTAGTCTCCCTCTACTTACAGTTTTTTCAAGGTAATTACATGTTGTGATGAAAGCAAGATCGAGGCAAGATGAGAATTTGTTAAGGAAATGGGAATGGAGGGTCCTAGGTCATCTTTGGAGAATATGAGGGCTTCCTTCAGCTTAGTAGCATTTGCATCATAGATTTTAAGAAAATCATAATGACCATGGATGTCGAAGTTAAAGTTCACCCCTACCCTTCTCGAATACGGCATGTATGTTGGGTCATTTCTCTTGTAGGGTAGGGTGCTATAAAATAACATCCACACATCCATGTTCCCATCGGAGATTCATCTCCTCCACTTTGGCTGTGACTCGTACCCCTTCACAGTATTGGGCACCTCCATAACTTTGTCTTCCCAATAATCATGTGCCTCCATTCCCCATAGTGTTGGATTCTTCTCTTTCTGCATTCCACTAGTCTCCAAGCCTTTTGCCCATGCTTATCACCTCCTCTACCACCTTAGGAGATAATAATCGGCTCAATATGGGTGGGTATTGGAAGGTAAATTCAAAAGGCTTGCAGTTCTGTGTTCCAGTTGACTCAAGAAAGCATTCTTCTTTTTGTGGGATAGGAGCTTTTGGACTCGCTAGGGATCGCATCCTTAATCTTCTTTATGCTTGTTCTAGCATCTTCTTCCTTCTTTTCCTGACCTCTACTTTTCTTCCCACAGTTGTATCCTCTGGTGGCACTTCCTTTGCTAAGCTTCTGGTCTTGGAGAGGGTGGTTGGGAGACTTGTTCCTTGTCTTGTTGCCTCACCTCAAAATCATGTCCCACGTCAAGGAGTGGTATCTGTTGCTCTTCTTCTCTCACTAGCTCTTGTGGTCCCTACTCTTCCGTATACCCTAGCCACTCCATCTCTTGAACTGTTAGTCCTACCCTTAGCAAGTACTCCCTTTACTTTTGTTGGCTTAGGTTTGTTTCTGCTTTGTGCGCCTAGACACATAGGCCATGCCTTATGATCGTGCAAATAATCTCCAACTTCTTCTTTAAGGTTTCAAAGGTCTCCTCCTCTTCTAGATGTTTGACATCTAAAATGGTGCTAAGGAAGGCACGTTGCATGCTCCTCTTTATGACCTCTGCCTGCTCTCTACTAACACTCTATTGCCTTCAGCATGGGCTAGACGGCCTACTAGTTCTTTCACTCTTCCCTTGCTTTTGGCCACCCATTCCTTTGCATTTTCCTTCATTTCCTCTAGGCTTTCATTTTTCCTTTGTGCTAGGCCCACCATTCTTAGCTCTAGCTCTTTCCACCTCTGAATTGCTTCTTCTTTCACCTTCTCCAGGTGCTCAATTTCCCTTTCTAGCCTTCCTTGCTCTTCTAGCTCCATTAGCATCCTATGCTCCATTACCTTCATCTCTCTTCGATGCTCTTCCTCTTTCTGAGATTTTTCTGTGTCCGCTGCCTCAAGTTTATCAATTTTCTCTTCTATCCTCTTCAAGTGTTCTCTCAATTCCTCATGTTGCATGAGGATGGAGCTTGTACTCCCTTTGTAAGCCTATTAGTTCCTGTCATTCTTCTTCAAGCCTTGCTTGCCAAATATCTTCTTCCTTCTCCTTAGCTTTGAGCTCTTCCTTCAGCTCATAGATTTCTTTTTGGTATTTTGCTACTGACGAGTCCTTTCCAACTAGAAGGCTGCCAATGCTTCTCGTTTGGCTTCCGATCTAACTACCACTATCTTTTTCTCCACCTTTGCTCTGTCCAACTGTGTGAGAAGCTCTTTATGTACTCATTGTAGCCCATGGATGGTGGCGGTGGTATAGGTATGGTTGTTATCAATGCCTCTATTTTGTGCTTCTTGAGGTATTGTCTAGATTTAGCATATGTAGGTTACCGATCTCTTCATTCCAACCATCAAAGCTCCTCCACTCAAAATCTAGGGCTATTCTTGCACCTTATTCACTAGGTATTGCACCCAAGCCATGAGGTTGCTTGCATGCATTGTGCTAGTGATGCCTTGGGTGGTTGTGGGAGTTACAAGTTGGGGCATACGAGTAGGTGGGATTGGATACAACAGACCCTTGCCTTTGCCATCTACCATCAGTGGTGGTTCGATTTCTGGCATTTTGGTGCTAGTTCTTGGGCCTTCTTCCCTTGGTGGACTCATTATAGCTAACTCCTCGTCCCTCAAGGGCTATTCCACTGACATATGGATGGCTTGGGCCAAATCTTCCTCTTCCTTCCTATGTAGCTGTTCTACCTCTTCTTCTTCTTTTCTCCTTCTCTCTTGTTCAAACCTCCTCAACTCCTCTTGCACTCTCTATAGCTCAGCCTTTTCTTCCTTGGTCATTCTCTCCTTGGCCTCTTGCCATTGCTTTTGAGGAGTCGTCTTCTTTGGCCTCCTAGGCCCTTCTTGGCCAAATGGTATCTCTAGTTCTTTGCCCTTGCTCACCGTCCTTTCACTCGATTGCTCTTGCTCTTGGGGCGGTGACCTTTCAGGTGTCTCCCCCACTTCCTCTTCACCTTACGCCTCTCCCATAGCTTCTTGGATTATAGTGGTCAGCACCCCACTAAACCTTGTAATGGATGCTTTTGATGATGACTTCTTCCTTGACATCCCCACTGTGGAAGCGAGAGTCTCCTTGCCCACCTGTCGGGACCAAAAAACGGGCTTGACATTGGCTCTCTAGCACTAGCCGGACCTCCAAAACACATAAGACACCCCACACGACCTCACGGCCAGGATCATCTAAGGGACATACTATACTAAACTCTAATATCGATCTTGCATTTGTAACAGGACGCATTCCAATGTTTGCCTTCCCCTCCTACTTAGAGGGAGATCCCATAACATATAGGTATAATACCTCGTAGCACACACATAGGAGTCAACCTCTCGACTAAAACACCATGGCCTTACTGTAGCTCTCTTACATCTCATGGATTGGCCCCTTGATGCGCTACTCCAACATAAAGAACAAACGTACAAACTCCACTCTTTGATTTATCAAACGATCCAAAATTTGATATTTCCTTAGTGAACTTACCCCAAGGAACCACTCATCTAACCTATAGTAAGGACTTCCTCACACTCTCAATGTTGGTCAATGTTTGGCATACAAGTGCTATGCATCCAGGGTTTTATACCATGTGGCATGCAAAATGAAAATGTGGATGCCTATTGTGAACAAATATTTTATTTTAAAACAAATTAGCAAAGTGAAGTGTAAAAATTAGTCCTTCAATGATTTTTTATCTAATCGTTGTTGTTGCGTTGCTCCAAACTTAATCGTGCTACTAGCCTCTTTAGACTTGAATTTATATAGTCCTATATGATGTGCACAAAAAAAAGATCAAACTTTACTTCACTTTCAACACTTAAATGCTTCCACAACCCTTTTTTTCCCCTACTGTTTATGTGTTGCATTGTTGCATAGGTGTACGGTTTTGTTTTTTGTCATTTTCCATATATAAAGTAATAAAAACGCACTAAAACACAAAAAAAAAGGATAAGTTGAGGCTATACCTCATGCTTGTAAAACATTCACGAACATTAATAATATTTTTTGAATTTTTAAAGCACGAAAATCAATTTTCTCAAAATTTCTCTATTTATTCCTATTTATTTTCTTCAAAATTTATGAAAAATTAGACTTGTGAGCTCCCACTAATCAAAAGCACTCAGCCTCAATTTTATATTCATTTTTACTCCATGGAAACTCAAAACACTCACTAAAACCCCCAATTTCCATGATTTCTTAAAAAATCACACTTTGTGGGTTTTACATGTTTTGAGGAAAAATTATATGTCATCAAAATTTCTGGTTTTTCTTTCATTTTAGAGATAATTTAGAATATGCAACCAATATCAATCATCATCAATCATTTCCTTCAATTATCTTTCATCAAACAAAGAAAAAGACTACTTACTCATAGAAACCCGCGTGTTCTAGGTGTATATCCTGAGATTGAGAGGCCACTGACACTTCCCTCTTGCCGCTGACGCACTCTGCAACCCCAATCTACGTCCTCTACCACTCTGTCAGCATCATTTGCTTCAAAATTGTCATCATCCCTCCTCCCCCCTTCTCTCTTTCATTGATGCATATGAACAACCGCTAAGAGGAGAGAGGAGAGAGAAATACTACAAATTTAGATTTTTAAATCCTCCATTAAAATGGGCAAGCTTATAGCCATCTTGTTCCTCTCTGTCCTGATCAAGAAATCTCCCTCTCTCTCTCCAAACGAATGTGTATTGGAGAGGCATCGAGCAAATTTGAGGAGGTGCATTGACGCTTCCCTCTCTGTTTGATAGTTTTTGCATTAAATTGAGGCTTCTTATCAAGCCTAAGGTTTAAAACATTAAAATAACCGGTTCATCTTTTTTTGTTCACATTGTCCCGTAAGTGGATATTTCGATTTTGAGGGGGCAAACAGACTCGGATTCAAGATCAATCTGGACAGACGACTTCGCAGCATTGAAATCTATAAATCTAGCCTTTGTCGTACACTTTTCGACTCCTGAATCTACTAGCTGCCTTACAACGCCAAACCTTGCAGGGATTGAATGGATAGTCAAACGACCTTTGATCGACGAACCGAGACTTGCGTTGGATTCCTGATGTCAAAATGCATCTAGGAAAACTTCAACTTGGTCATCTGCCACCATTTGATTTTTCATACAAATTTGGTCTTTCACACTTCTCGGGTACTTCTTGCTCCAAAAACGGTCTCAAATGCTTCAAGCCCGACGGCTCCTAAAATCCAACTCTCATGGGCAACATGGGATAGGGCGACTTAGCCTGTTGAATCCCATGAATAGATCTACACATGCATAATCATAAAGAGCATCAAGCTCATATAAAATAGATACACAACAAGACACATCACAGCTCTCATCCTACCCCCTGTCAAAACCAAGGCATGAAATCCATGAGGACTAGGCCTAGCATAATCTGCTAGAAAGTCCAAAGCTAGTCACTAATAACTGACTGCTCCAACATGGCCAAGCTAAAAAGAATCATCATCAGAGAGGTGATCCTAAGTGGTGGTTTGAACTACCTTCCTAACAGATGACAACTCAACCAAGAGCTCCTCCTAGGCAAGGACTCCTATAGCCTGATCAACAAATATTTTATTTTAATACATTGTCCTTTTAGGCCTTTATTTTCCATACTTGGGTGTGTAAAAAGAAGGGAGCTAAGCGTAGAGACCCAAGGAGGACAAGGCATCTGCGTCAGGTCCTGTCTTGGTACCCAATAACCTACCAAGCCCTCACAAGGAAACACAATCCTTTTCTGATGCTCACTTTTATTTTCGCTCCAACCTTTCTTAGTTTTCTTTACCTTTTAGTTAGTTGCCACCCCTAGGAAGACAAGGCATTGGGCCCCGAGTATTGTCTTGTCCCCAGGAACATACTAGGCCTTCGCAAGGCGATGAACAACTGCTCAAGATTTTATTTTTTTATTTTTTTTCCTATTGTTAGAGGGGTTAGAATCCCTTTTTACACACCTTTGTATATTTTTATTCTTTATCTATTCAAGATTTTGCTTCTTTGCATATATTTGTTCGAGTAGGCTTTTCTAACTGCCTCATAACTAACAAAAACTCCTAGAACAACTGCCTAGCAGGTCAGTAGAACAGGGTCACTGGGATTGCCTTCTAAAACAGGTCTTTCAGTGCCTGATAATGCCTTTGCAGGAGGCAACAACTGCTCAGACCTCCCATAGATATATCTAACCTAAACCTGGGATTTCATGCCTTGATTACCGGTCCCCAATAAGAAAAGAAATCCCCTACTAGTACATAGACACATATAGCATGAAAAGACATGTATACATAAAGGAGAGATATCACCTGCATAGGGCCACAATAAGCTTCAGTGCAACAAAAGGCTCCCTCAAATATCTTCTTTGAATCTGTCTAGGACAAGACTAAAACAAAAAACTATTAATTGCACCCATACTAAACAAACAAATGGCCCTCTTAGCCTAATGCAATAGAACATTTTACCGCAACTAAATGGCCCTCTTGGCTTAAAGTAATTTGTTCATAATATCCAAAGCAGCTAGCCTTCCTAGCCTAAAATACATAGGTCATTCTAATCCATGCAATACATGATCTCCTTGGCATATACATCACATCCTATCAAACTAACTAGGATACCAAGGATAGCATAAAATATGAGGACTAGCCCCATGCTACTCATGCGATCAGCTAAAAGCTTGATCTAGAATTTTATAGATCCACTAGCCCTAACCTTGCTACTGATATCTTAGTAATAAGGACCATCTCTTCTTGGGTACTATGAGCTAAATGAATGATCTCATTGGGCTCATGAATCACAACTTTGTGCTCATTCGAGCCTTCCCTGTTTGGATTTTGGCATAGGTCAATGTTGCAACCCAAACTAGGTAGAACTTTAACCCTAGGCTCATCACCTAGATACAACTTAGGGCTGTGCATATTGTCAGATGTGTCATTATGGTTGTTGATCTCATCCACTTGGGAAATCGTCAAGGCATATCCACATGGAATTACTGGCCTTTCATCTGGCACACCAACCACACATTTAGAAATTTTGGGTCTCCAAACCCAACTCATATTCCTTTTATATTCTTATATTGCCTCATTTTGCCACATTGGTCTAATGGACTCAAAGCGGATTTATTGCTATAGCCAGATGGCCTCACATCCTTAGGGCTTCTACTCAACATAGGTTGACCTTGGGCATGGTACATCTTCTTCATATGAGATGTTTTTCCCTTTCCTCTATCCACTCTGCAAGCTTAGCCATAGGAACCATGCTTTTACTAAAAGGAATAGAATCTACTCAAAAGCATGATTCATCCATAAATTGAAAAGGCTTCCCAAGAGCCTTACTAGCAGCACAACTAGGACCACACATAGCATGCTTATCCACACTTGTGGGCCCAATGGTTCTATCACTAGTGCTTCCATAGCTACCTCTCGTGGAAGTGTTGCAAGCCCTAATGGGTTAATTCTATTCTTATTTGCTACCGTTTCCCTAGAATCGGAGGTAGGTCCTAATAGAACCTTCCTCTCTGATAAGGGTTTTCCACATATGTAGATATCTTCCAATGCTTTATGGATATGCAAAATTGCACTTTGGAACCCAATTGCATCAAGCCATAGCATCGGAGGTATCTCATTCTCATAGGCATATATTACTTTGACTAGTGGCATCACAGTCTTTCCCTCTAAAACCTTATCACCACTGAGGATTGTAGATGCCTGTGCCTTCCTAGCCTCATTTTTACTTTCTAATCGTTCCTCTAACTGGACTATTTCTTATGATTACTCCATGGGTATTTCCCCATAGTGACCCAAACTCCATCATGGTGTAACTTTCAAGGCAAAGGGTAAAGTAATCGGCCACATTTCTAGCCAAAGATCCAATTAAACCATTTGAAATGGACAAAGTATCTTTAGGGTTATCGGGGTTCCTTGGTTTCATCGTCATGCTCATGGCTGAAACTTTAATCAGCTAATTTTAGCATCCATTGCTTCAAGGTGGCTGTCAACTATAGAATAAAGCTAACAGGTCCCTTATAAGACCAAGATTCGAAAACTACCACTAATAGGTAGCTCCCGGCAAGCGCCACTTGTCGGGACCAAAAACGGGCCCGACACTGGCTCTCTAGCACTAGCCGGGGACCTCCAAGACACACATGATACCCCACACGGCCTTGCAGCCAAGAGCGTCTAAGGGACACACTATACTAAACTCTAATATCGATCTTGCATTTGTAATAAGACATAGTCCAACATTTGCCTTTCCCTACTCCTTAGAGGGAGATCCCATAACATATAGGTATAATACCTTGTAGCATACACATAGGAGGCAACCTCTCGACTAAAACACCATGGCCTCACTGCAGCTCTCCTACATCTCGGGGATTGGCCCCTTGATGCACTGCTCCAACATAAAGAACAAGCATACAAACTCCACTCTTTGATTTATCAAATGATCCAAGAGTTGATATTTCCTCACTGAACTTACCCCATGGAACTGCTCGTCTAACCTACAGCAAGGACTTTCTCACACTCTCAGTATTGGTCAATGTTTGGCATATAAGTGCTATGCATCTAGGGTTTTATACCATGTGGCATGCAAAATGCAAATGTGGATGCCTATTGTGTAGAAACATTTTATTTTAAAACAAATAAGCAAAGTGGAGTGTAAAAATCAACCCTTCAATGATTTTTGATCCACTTGTTGTTGTTGCGTTGCTTCGAACTTAATCGTGCTACTAGCCTCTTTAGACTTAAATTTTTATCATCCTATATGACGTGCACAAACAAAAGATCAGACTTTACTTCATTTTTAGCACTTAAATGCTTCCACAACCCTTTTTTTTTTCCTATTGTTTATGTGTTGCATCGTTGCATAAGTGTAGGGCTTTGTTTTTTGTCATTTTCCATATATAAAGCAATAAAAACGCACTAAAACACAAAAAAAGGATGAGCTAAGGCTATACCTCATGCCTCAACCTTGCAAAACATTCACGAATATTAATCATATTTTTCTTAATTTTTAAAGCACGAAAACCCAATTTTATCTCATTTTTTCTATTTTCTCTATTTATTCATATTTATTTTCTTCAAAATTTATGAAAAATCAGAGTTATGAGCTCCCACTAATCAAAAGCACTTAGTCTCATTTTTATATTTATTTTTATTCCATGGGAACTCAAAAAACTTACTAAAACCCCCATTTTTCATGATTTCTTAAAAAACTGCACTTTGTGGGTTTTACATGTTTTGAGGAAAAATTATTACGTCATCAAAATTTTTGGTTTTTTCCTTTATTTCAAAGATAATTCAACAAATGCAACCAAGATCAATCATTTCTTTCAATTATCTTTCATGAAACAAAGAAAAAGACAATTACTCATAGAAACCTGTGTGTTCAAGGTGCGTACCCCAAGATTGAAAGGCCGCCGATGCTTCCCTCTTGCTACTAGCCTCTTTAGACTTAAATTCTTATCATCCTATATGATGTGCACAAACAAAAGATCAGACTTTACTTCATTTTCAACACTTCAATGCTTCCACAACCCTTTTTTTTCCCCTACCGTTTATGTGTTGCATCGTTGCATAAGTGTAGGGTTTTGTTTTTTGTCATTTTCCATATATAAAGCAATAAAAGCGCACTAAAACACACAAAAAAGGATGAGCTAATGCTATACCTCATGCTTCAACATTGCAAAACATTCACAAATATTAATCATATTTTTCCTTAATTTTTGAAGCACAAAAACCCAAATTTATCTCATTTTTTCTATTTTCTCTATTTATTCATATTGATTTTCTTAAAAAATTATGAAAAATATGACTAATGAGCTCCCACTAATCAAAAGCACTTAGCCTCATTTTTATATTTATTTTTACTCCATGGGAACTCAAAACACTTACTAAAACCCCCAATTTTCATGATTTCTTTAAAAACTACACTTTGTGGGTTTTACGTGTTTTGAGGAACATTTATTATGTCATCAAAATTTTTGGTTTTTTCCTTCATTTCAGAGATAATTCAGCATATGCAACCAAGATCAATCATTTCGTTCAATTATCTTTCATCAAACAAAGAAAAAGACAACTTACTCATAGAAACCCATGTGTTCAAGGTGCGTATCCCAAGATTGAGAGGCCGCCGATGCTTCCCTCTTGCCATTGACACACTCTCCAGCCCCGATCCATGTCCTCTACTACTCCATCAACATCGTTTGCTTCAAAATCTTTATCACCCCCTTCCCCTTCTCTCTTTCATTGATGCATATGAACAGTCACTAAGAGGAGAGAGGAGAGAGGAGAGAGAAATACTAGAAAATTAGATTTTTAAATCCTCCATTAAAACGAGCAAGCTTACAGCCAACTCGTTTGTCTCTCTGTGTCCTGATCGAGAAATCTCCCTCTCTCTCTCTCCAAACGGACATCTATTGGAGAGGCATTCGGGCAAATTTGAGGAGGGGCATGGATGCTTCCCTCTCTGTTCGATAATTTTTGCATTAATTTGAGGCTTCTTATTAAGCCTAAGGTTTAAAACCTTAAAATAACAGGTTTATCTTTTTGTGTTTACATTGTCCCATAAGTGGATATTTTGGTTTTGAGGGGCCAAACAGAATCGGATTTGAGGTCTGTTTGGATAGGCGGCTTCAGGTAGTGAAAGTAAGCTATGGAAAGATGAAACATTTCATTCTAAAAAGGAACTTTGCTCCACACATGGAGCCCCAAGAGAGATATCAAGAAAACGAGGTTTCTACTATAAGAAAATCTATCTTGTACTATCAACAATCATCTTTTTCATATTTGATATATCCACAACAAAGAAAAAAATACCAGGAACAAGAAATCTTCATGCAATATCATAGAAACAATTCTGCATGACTTTAACTTGAACAAAATCCATCATACTCTTCATATTCTCTATAGAATTCTTTGATAGACATTGAAAACACAAAAGAATACTCCACTTTGAATGGAAAGATATCACATATTATTCATCTTCAAAGTTTTTATGGCTTTCTCTCACAATCTCTCATAAGTAGATACATTGTTTGGCATAGAATTGGCTATCTCTGACTCTTTCTCTCTCTCTCTCTCTCAATAGTATATCATATTCTCACTAGAATAATCAATAATCACTCACAATAACCCTTCTTTGGTCATGAATACCCCTCCCAAGAGATATGTCTGATATGAAAGGTCACCAGAGCCACTATAATGACTCTTCACAGCTCACTACTGTCACTTCACTCCAGTCTTCTCTTGAGTCTTTAGCAGCTACTTCTTTCACTTATTGGAGCTCTTTTGAGCTTGCATTCACCTCTATCCAAGTCTAGAAAAATTTCCCAAAGTTACATACACATTCCACTGAACAGTTACAAAGGTATATAGAACAGAACAGAACGGGAATAGAGGCTCTACAGAAGCTCAACAACAGAAGGTTACAGAAGGCCAACATAAAGCATTCAACTCAACTAAAACCAATCAAAACCATCAAAAGCCATTCAATGAGCTTTCAAACAACCTCAAAATTCATCAATCATTACTCCATCCTTCCATATAGAAGAAAATCAGAACAAAACAAAAGCTAAATAGAAGTTATCAAAACCTCGATAGAACATCACGGAACCTCATATCTTTACCAAAAATCATCATGAGCTTATCGAACCATTCCACCTATCCAAAACACTCTCAAACCACCTCCAAACCAATCAATCATCATATAAAATCAACCATTCAACCCATTAAAAAAACAAAAATCAACCAAAAAATAGGTCATTTCAACATTCAACATATTCCCACACTTAATAAGGAAGTGTCCTCTCACGACCTAGGAAAAAGAGAGTACAAGTTCATCAAAGAGCTCAGGTTGATATTCTTTAGCATCTTCAAGAATACCTTCCAACCATGACCCCATCTTATAACCCGCATCTAATAAATGATACAATAAAAGGAAAACCCTTTATCCATTAACATTTCTTACGAACAATAGAAAATCATAACAAACTCGTAAAGGATATAAGAGGTTGTGTCTGTCCATCAAGCAGATAGAATCATAAACCACCATCCATTAGCTTCTCAATTAGGTCCATATTCATCTTCAGCTCCACGTGTAAGAAGGATAATACACACAGAACATACACAAAACTCATACAGACACACTACTAGGTAGTCTAAATGCCAAAAAAATGGCGAGCAAATAAAAAGTTTTTCTATTAAGAAAAGATAATACAACCAAGAAAAGGCTTCTCACTTCAAAGTAGGACAAAGATATTTCTTTTTAAACTGCATGCTAAGCTTGAGAGGTTGCTCCAGATCTTTACTCTCATCTACAAAATATTGAGGTACATTCTGGAGGAATTGTAAACAACACATCCTTTCCGTCAAGATAATGAACCTGGTAGGGAAATCCTATGCAAAGTAATACAGGACATCCATTTGAGCAACATTCATGTCCACATTTGGCTTTAGGATCAACTGTGGGATACTTTTCTGAGTATTCAGATAAGATTGATGACGCATGAAAGCAAGATACCAACAAAACTGAGCAGTAAGGCATATAGAAGTATCCTTAGAATGAACATGCACCCGAGCAAAACGTCTCCCAGGAACTTGAAATAAGAGGCCAGTTAAACATTGGTCCTATCAAAGAATCATGCAACATCCATTGCCTTCAATGGAGAATTTCACTGTCATATCCAAGTGTATCTAATACTGATTGGGGAGGAAGGTTAATTGTAACGTGTCCACCTGTTCGCTCGTGGGGCACGTCTTAGCAGCCCATCGGGAAGAGAATCCAGAAGGTGCCGCCCGGCACTCCCATGGAATGTCACATGGTTTGCGATCTAGGTCTTCCCGAGTCTGCCAAGTAGCGGAAGCATTCCGGCCGTTCCCACTTAGGACCGACCTGAATCAAGGTTTTCCTACTGGTCAAATTCCTAGAACGGTAGCTAGCATCGAATCCCAGGAAAACTACTTTACACAGAAACATCAGGGTCGAAGTGGATTCATGCTGCACTTGGTTCAAGGAGAATGGGAAATGAGAGGGATGCAAAGCTCGACCTCTCTGCCCATAAGGCATAGTCCCATTCCGTTCCCCTAAAACAACATAAATCGGGACTCTAGTATCCTAGATTCTAAGTCAAAATTCCTTGCTGTTCATTTCCTTCGAGAAAAGTTCCCGGCCAACTGGGACCACCCATCCGTAGGACCGGACCCATGGTCACATCCACCACACTTTCCTCAGGGTTGCTTTAGTTGATCAATTACCTACCACATTCAGTTGGACACGCATAAGACAGCTTGCTTAATTATCCAATTAGTCACCGGTTCCTTCACGTAATCTTAGCACTGACATAGAAAAATAGTGTCAAACAAGTTCCTTTTCAACAAGTTATCTTATTAATCAGTCTTTGGAATACATCATAATAATCTAACCCGTAGGCTAATCCATAATCCGCCCGAAGGTAATCCATAGTCCGCCTGTCGAAGGCAATCCAGCAATCCATAGGGGGATTACTAATCCAAGTTTCCGCCCTAAGACTAGTATGCGGGCCTCAAGATCCAATCTCGAGTCATGTCGGCCTCTTGTGCAGGGCCCGGAAGGCAAGGGATATACGGCCAGAGTCCCCCTCTGGCACCCAAGCGTCCTCCTACTCCAAGTAGCACCCAACGGAGAGACCTCTCACGGCGGGTTCGATCCACGTTCTCGGTGCGGCTAACAACCCCCTTGGTTAGGGTCAGGCAAACAATCGAGGGTAACTGATGCTGCCTCTCCCTCCAGGCCTTCAACCTGAAGCAATTAATTATCTTCCAGCCTTAGATTCTTTGAGCAAAGCAATACAAACAGAGCTCCTAAACTGTACAAACACAATCAATCCAGTGGTCGTTTTATTTGGCCAACTACTAAGGATTGAATCCTTCTCTCCGAATGCATCCAGCATTCGATCCAGGATCAATTGCGACTTGGCAAGATCCCCAAGTTTTTTTTTGTTTACCCTCTTATCCTTGGTTTAGGGTTTGTACCCTGTCAACCCAAATTAGCAAACACCTTAGGTTCCTTAAGTTAAGACAGTAAATCCTGGCGATCATGTCGCTCTAACTTGATTGATCCTTTGCTTACTAGGCAATACATAACTTCCCTTAACTTGGAAAATCAGCCCAAGAAGGGTGATGTAGTAGGATGTCTACTCATCCTCTTGCAAGTTAGACTTGCGCTAGAACCTGCCAACCTTGTTCCAAGGAGTGGCAACTCTACTTTGTGATTTGACACAACCATGCGACGTTGCAATTTGTTGCATAGAAGTCGCATCTGACTTGCGGGATCATCTTTCCCATCAATTGGAGTTTCTTGGTCAAGAAATATGTTTAGTCAAGATGTAGGTTTTGGGGTGTCTTCTTACCCAACCCAACCCTAACCTTGCTAGGCCAATAACGTTTGGGCCTAGGGTTTCTAGGCTCAATCAGAATTTTAGTATTAGGTCGATCGATCCTTAGGGTAAAACCCTAGATCGTTATTGTATGGGTGTCTAATTAACCCAAACATTTCGTGAATGTGGGTAGGACCTTTGGGTTCGAAAGTTTTAACTCGGTGTCCCAAGTGCGATACTAGGCAGAATTTTTAATGTGTTAAACCCTACCTAGCACTTTGAAGTGTTCATCGTACCATCTAGTTAAGCTTTTACGAATCCCTTGAGGGTTATAACATTACAATTGATCTACCTAAAACGATCTAATTGTCTTGCGACATGAATGATCTTTGCTCAAAAGAGATGCAAATACTTTTCCTAAGAGATGCAAATAAATAGATTTAGGATGCAACGCTCCATGTAAGTATGCAATTCGTAGACTTTTCCTTCAATGCAACTATAGAGTTTGCAATTGACCATTTCTTTTCCTTGCTAGAATCATGATGATTGACAATTTGGGGGTAACCCACATAAAACCTACTTAGATTTACACTAAGAACTTTGCCTACAACCTTTTCGTTTAATGCAATTGAATATCAGGCTTTCATATGACATGCAACCTTTTCTAGATACAACTTCGATAGATGAAGTTCATGCATGACGAATATCATAAGATTATTGTTGACTTAATCTATTCTATGGCACTTATCCCGTCTTAAAATACAAGCATCTCCGCATGCAACATGCAAGTCCATGGTTTCATTTCCATGCAATGCAACTACTTGAACATTAGCGACAATGATTACGTCATACGAATCTACAAGTAGAAAATTACTACCTAAATGCCTTATGCGCTTTTCTTTTCCGTAGCCAATCAAAGATGCATTTAAACAATCTCACCTTTTTAAACCTAAGAAATATGCACTTTGGGATTTGCAACTTGGAAATACAAGCAATCCAATTTCACGACATGCACTAACTCTAGTAAATCATTCAAGGAGACAATTTTCCAAATGCATTTTAACTAGGCTACGTGAATTAGAAACATGCGTAAATGCACTCTTCCCATGAAATTTAACATGTCTAATGCATTGCTTTAATGCGGAATCATTCTTTTAAGAACCTGGGCTTGAGGGCTCGTAGGGATGTCCACTCGTATGCTTGGGGAAGAACCTCCTACGCGTGCGCCTCTTGCCATTTTCTTATTGAATTCTAGTTCAGCAACTCCTCTTTGACTCCGCGTATCGAATTCCTTTCTACCCGGAATCTTTCCTTCTACGTAGGACCAGGATCTTGGAGACTTGGGTTTTTTCAATTCCGGGGGAGGCACGGGTGATAAGGGGCTATGGAGGCTTAATTTGGAAACTTCCAAAGAAGCTTCTAAAGCTTCACTGTTAGAATGATCGTGGAGAGAGAGGATGAGGGATAGAGGTGATGATAAAGAGGGATGCCGACAATGAAGAGGAGAGTCATGATGATGATGATGGTGGGGTGGGCAGCGGTAGCAGCACGGCAAGTAGGCGTTGTTTTTTCGCAGCAGGGGCAACGTTCTGGGCAGCATGTCCATTCTCTGACCTCGTGCCTCCCCCCAAGATTAAGGGGGAGGTTATATAGCCTTTGAGGGGGGGGAAGCTCCATACACGTGGAGGGCTTTCATGCCTCCCCTCCCTCATGCATCCCCACACCACAGTCCTCCCTCTCTCCATTTAGCTCCACTCCCTCTCCCTTGCCATGCATCGGCTAAGGGGAGGGGATAATAAATTAAAAATTATTACACTACTTTAATCATTTATCCATTTACCTTTCCGTAAGGGGTGTTCTTGTGCGGCCTTGCGGGTTTTAACCTTGGCCTTATTTGCACAACACGGATGGGAATTATTATCACGTGTGCGGGGTAGGCATTTAACTACCAACATTTTACAATGTGGGAGATCACTTTGGGGTGCCTTATTGCGCGGGATGTGCGGGTTTTTAAGGTTGACTTTATATTTCGAGCAGAAATATTACATTAATATAATCCGATGGAGATGGTAATGGAATAAGAGGGGAACATTGCAAAGGTGCATAAGATAAATCATAAAATGAAGGTAAGTGAAGGGATAAGGAAGATGGAAAAGGCTGAAAATTCATCAAAAAATTTTGAAGGGATTCCACTCAGAAAATAGAAGGAATAGGAGGAACTATAGGAGAAGTTCAAAAGGGGTAGGAGACGATGTAGGATCAGCATAAAAGGACATACATTAAAAACATGAATATGAGGGGATGATCCATAAGGAGTAAAGGATAAAAGAGGAATAGTATCAGAGCTAGAAGAAAGAAGGGAAACATACAACGGAAAGCGATAGGACATGAGAGAATAGGAAAGAAGATCAACACGATCCAACAGGTAAATAGAACAATGAAAATTAAGGGCCTAGAAAAAGAAACCAGTAAACAATGGATTATCAGCAATATAGCTCAACAATTGAGTTTGAAATGATTGGATATTAGACTTATGAAAGAAACTTCATAAATGATGAGGTTCTAAAGCATCATCCTCCAAAGGTGGATGCCAAGCATGTCCTCTACACCAGGATGTTTGTTGATGGTAAGTCTTCAAGCTTTCTACTAACAAGAGTTCCACTAAATGAACACACATGATTGCTTGCAAAATCACATTCCCCACATAAACATTCAGATCCTCCTCATCAAGAATTTGTAGATGTCCTGTGAGATACATAAAAGACAATAACTGGGTTTCATGTGAAACTAGCTCATCCACGAATCTATAAAAAACAACTCTCATGTAATAAAGCTAAATTCCATGGCAAGCTTTTAAACTGAAAATACAAGAAATAGACATAAAATGCTAGGAATCCATAGCCAAGGGGTGGCTTGGCAAGAAATGGTATTACCAATATTGGTTGAGAATCAAATGATGAGAGGATGCAGCAAGGTATGCACCCCAAGCTATGGTGGCCAAGAGTATTCACCCTCTTAGATGGTGGGAGGTTGAGACCTCAAACAAGTAATGTTTGTAAAATGGCAAAAAGATGCTACACATGTTACACCTCTACCTTTTATACTTATCCTAGACTAAGGCATTTATGCTAGGCATTTATGCTTTATTACAAGCCATCCCAGCCTAAAAGAGCTTTGTCCTCAAAGCTAGAATTGGACCAATTGATGAAGAAAGATTACAAGAATAGCTTGTAAGTGATGAATCCATGCTATAATGAAACTCCAAGCTGAAGAAGATCTCATATATCAATGAAGTATAGGTATGAAATTTGTATATACTGATGGAAACTGTCCAAAATAGGTTGTTGCACAAGAATGGCCATAACTTGAAGAAGGAATGTCCAATCATCATCTATGAGCTATAGAAATGTAGAGGACAATCCGTAGTATCCAGCCATGCCATAAAAATCCAATTTTGATGACCATAGAGCAATTATTTTTATGTCAAAAATTTAATACAACAAGTTATCTTGTTTAGATATTACTCTGTTTCCTGCGAAAGCCATGGAAAAGAATCAAGGTATGATGATGGTTTCCAAGTAGATTCCTCCATGGGAAAACCTCGCCATTTAATAAGGTACTCAAACAGTGAACAGTTTCTCAAAACCTTTTCTATTTTTCCAATAACCTTTTCAAGCTCATAAATGATAAGACCATCTTCATCCATGGGATGTAACTCTTCTAAAACCTTTATGGATGGACCCACATATTTCTTAAGTTAGGAAACATGGAAGACAGAATGAATCCTTGTTGAAGAAGGAAAATGAAGCTTGTATGCAAGCTCACCAACTTTTTTGAGGATTCGATAAGGCCCATAGTAACGATGAGCCAACTTAATAATAACCACCTTTGAGAGAAGCATACCTAGATTTAGGCACTTTGAGGAATACCCAATCTCCTTCAAACTCCAAAGGTCTCCACTTTTCATAAGCATAAGCCTTCATAACATCTTGAGCCTTCCGAATGTTTTCCTTGCATTGATGTAAAAGAGCTTCCATTTTCTCAACTTCAGTCTTGGCTTGTGGATTCACGTCTTCATGAAAAAGGGTTGAAGGTATTTGCACTTTGTATCCATAAAGCGCTTCAAATGGTGACATGCCAATGCTCATATGTTGAGTGTTATTATAATAGAATTTAGCAAGATGTAACCAATGATCCCACAAAGCTTGAGTGTCATGGCAAAAATGATGAAGATAGACTTCCAACCATTCATTGACATGCTCTGTTTGGCCATCAGTTTGGGGATGATATACCGTGCTAGGAGTTAAAATTGTTCCCATAGAAGTGAATAAACTCCTCCAAAAGCTTCCCATGAACTTAGTATCATGATCAGATACTATCTTCAATGGCATACCATGAAGCTTAAAAACACATTCCATGAATTGTTCAGCCACTTGCTTTGCTCTACATTGAGCCTTGGTAGGGATAAAATGAGCTGATTTAGTCAACCGGTCCACCACCACATAAATGTTATTCCACCCATGCTTTGTTGTAGGTAAGCCCACAATAAAATCCATTGTAATATCAATCCACTTGCCTTGAGGAATAGGAAGTGGCTGAAGTAAACCACACAGTAGAAGAGAGGAAACTTTATTTTGTTGACATGGAACACATTGCATAACATAATCCTTAACATCCCTCCAAATGCCCTTCCAATAGAAACTCTTATGGATATTGTCAAATGTTTTGAACAACCCATGGTGTCCCCCTAAGGGTGAAGAGTGCATCTCATACAAGATACGGTCTTTGAAAGAAGATTGTGGTATCAAGAATACTCTACCACGATACCATAAAAGACCGTTGTGCCATTTGAAATTTGGATACTCTTTTCCTTTGCCTTGCTGAAATTTCTTCATCATCTTTGATGCTTGCTCATCAAGAAAATACTCCTCTTGAATATCATGGATCCAATCCTTATGCATAGTTGAAAGGTAGAAATGGAACATGCCCACATTCTTGATAAGGCATCCGCCACCACATTGTCTTTTCCAGCCATATAAGATATTTCGAAGTCATATCCTTGAAGAGTAGCTAACCATCTTCGCTGCTAGGAGATAAATTTGGTTGTGAAAGAAAATATTTCAGCACATGATGATCGCTTTTGACCTTAAAATGGCTGCCATAATTGTAATGATGCCACTTTTTGATAGCATGCAATATTTCTAACATCTCTTGCTCATAAACATGTAATTGACACTCCTTGTCATCAAGCTTTCGGCTCTCATAAGCTATGAATCCATGATTTTGACATAAAACAGCTCCAATTCCTCTTCCACTAGCATCCGCACATATGATAAACTCCTTAGAAAAATCCAAACATACAAGGATTATTTTGAACAAGAAGGGCTACAATATTTTATTCATGAGGGCTTGAAAAGTAGCGAGTGCATTGGATAGTCCAAATGGCATAACCAAGAAGTGGTATAATCCTCTTTTGGTTCTAAAGGTTGTTTTGAACTCATGTCCTTCCTTCATTCGAATTTGATGATAACCCGATCGAAGATCTATTTTGGTGAAGACTTTTGCATCTTTAAGCTCATATGATCCATCCTTCTTTTTTACTAAGAGCACGGGAGAGGAAAACGGGGATTGACTTTGCTAAATTAAACCCATTTATAGCAATTCCTTGACTTGACGCTCCACTTCTTCCCTTTCAAACTTGGACAAGCAATAGGGAGGTTTGTTGATGGGTTTTGTATTGGGCAACAAGTCAATAGGATGGTCAACCTCTCGCTTTGGAGGTAAAGATGATGGTGGTTGAAATAAATCCTTGTATTCCTCGAATAGCTCTTCTAATCTTGGATCCCTTTCCTTTGAAGGAGAAGATGGCTGATTTGTTGATTGTCCTTCATCTACTTTTGCAAGAAAAAGAGTGAAGATGCATGACTTTGCATTGATTTCTTTTCGCAATTTCTTCATGGAGATGAGTTATATTTGTTTGTGGTCTATGCCTTTCAACTCTATGTGCTGTCCTTGCCAATTAAATTCCATTAGCATTTTCTCCAAGTCCAAGGTAAATTTGCCAAGTGTTTTCAGCCAGTTACAACCAATGACAATGTCAATAGGCCCCATATCCAAAGTGATCAAATCCACTTTTATTGTGCAAGAGGGCGATAACTCAATTGAAGTACATGGACACACTTCTTTACTAGACTCATATGCAACATTAGCAACTTGTATCCACAAGGAAGAATCCATATCAATGGGTAGCAACTTCAGCCCATTCAAAGATTTGGTGTGTTGACAAAGCTATGAGTGCTGCCTGTATCCACTAGAATATGTGCAACCTTGCCATTAATGAAACATTTGAGTCAAAGTGTATTTTCCCCTTTGCAACCAGTCCATGCATCATGTGAGATGGTATACAAGGAAACATGAGAATCATGATTACCACCTGGATCAAAAGGAAATCCATCCATGGGATCATAAATTCTTCATTGATGGTATACTCTTCTTCATGAATCTCTTCAACCATTGGATATGCATCAACATGCAGTAAATTTCTCTCTTGATCTTCTTCTTCTTCAACTTCCACTTCCTGAGTGATCACCATGTTGATTTTTGAGTTCTCAGCTTTACACTTTAGCTTATGATCTTTGTGAGAAATCAGAGTTGCAGCATTGGAATGTGTGCACAAGAGGAAGGAGAGAGCTCAAAGTACAAGAATAACATCTTGTTTACTAAGTTGCTTACAAGTAAAACTTGGGTACACTCTCCCACATAGGATAGTGACCCAAAGGCTGTTTATATAGCCTTTGCCAAGCTAGGGTTAGGGTTTCCCCTACCCCTAAGGCTATTCACACCCACCTGCCCTCATGCACCCTTGCTTACAGTGGGTTCCTATGCCTATCTTCTAACACACCCCCTCAATGCCAGGGTGGCATTGGATTACAAGGCATGTAAGATGTCCCCCCCTTTAAACAACTGGGATGCCTTTATAAATTAGGCTACAAGAGTGTTTTTAGGTAGATGGTTTAAAGACTCAAAAAAGTCAATCTTCAGATGAATTGGAGGCATTATTGGCCACTAGTTCTTTGGGTACATTAGGAGTGTTGGTGCATTTACTAGAGATATGCCATGTCTTCTTGCATTTGTTACATTTCATTTTCTTGGGATACTTCTTCCAACAGTTGTTTACAAGATTTCCTTTTTTCTTACAAAAAGAACATCTAGTGAGAGCTGTATGTACCAATACTTGATCATGGGAGGTTGAAGATGCGTGACTGTTGTTGCATTCTTTGTGGTTCCTCTTTTCTTCATCCAAATAAGATTGGATGGTACTTGCCAATGTAGGATCAGGAATGCTGGTAAGAGTGGTTAGAAGAGTAGGAAACACCTATTTTACAACTTTTAGGAGAATAGCAATAGCATCTTTTTCATGTATTGGAGCTTGTACTGAGGCAAGCTGTGCCATAAGTCCCTTCATGTGAGAGATGAAATTTCCCAAGTCTTCTCTTGATCAATATTCCAAGCTAAAGAATTCAATTTTAAGGAAGACTTTAGTATTTTTACCAGTGGCTCCATAGAGCTTTTCAAGCTCATCCCATTTTTCTTTAGTAGTATTTAGTTTATCAACATGATGAATCAATGACTCATCTAAGTGTAACATAATGATTACCTGGGCACATTGGTTGTGGGAGCTCTTGCTCAACCGCCAAGACCCATGGACCGCTTATTGCTTCAAGCGTTCCAAGCCGAGCACTAATGGCTACCTCTTACATAGCCGACATGCCATCCATATCTACAGGCGTAGTGAGATTACCTCCATGTCGATTGAGTTACCTCCTCTCCCGCGCACTCTGGTAGCTCCATGATCCAAGTATCCTCAAGCTCCATGCTCCAAGCTCCATTGCCGTGAGCAAGACAAGAGAAGAGAAGAAGAGAGGAGAAGATGGAGAGCTTCTCCTCCCCGGTCCCTGACCCTCACACACTCACTCCCTCACACTCTCACACTCCCTCTCTCAAGCACAAGCTCAAGCAAGCAAGAAGAAGAAGAAGAAGAAGAAGAAGAAGAAGAAGAAGAAGAGAGCCACTTTTGGCCACACACAAGAATGATCTTCTCATTCACTTTTCAACTTTATATACAAAACCCTAAATCCCTTTTGGGCGGTCATCCCCTTATCCCCTTTTTTACATGGCTGGCCGTGGCCTAGGCCCTTTTTCCCATTGTCCTCCTATCTTCCTAGCTTCCTTCCCTACCACCCATCTACCTTTACAAATTGCACGAGTGAGAGCCCAGTGCTCTTTAAAATAAATCTTGGTGTGTCTTGCGCTCTTTTACACGAGCATTAACTTGTGATTCTCTTGTGCATCATTCTCCTTGATTTAGGACTTTTCTGCACTTCTTATGTTTCCAGATTCTTCTTGGTGTGCCTTTACCTTCCATTTCGCTTTTGCCTTGGCCTTGTCTTCTACTTTAGATTTTTTGGATTTTCCACCTTTTTTCGTTTGAGGGTTAACATTGGTCATCCTCTATATCAACTAGATTTGCAGAGTCAACAGCTCTAGTGCCTTGAATGAGAGGCCAATACCCTCTCTCCATCATTTTATACTTAATAAGTACCGGCCATGGATGGAAATCTTTGCCATCAAATTTTTGAATTTGAGGATGGACATCAGCATATATTGTGGCCATTGGGAAGGTCTTACCACTTGTTAGAACAAGGGCAGTGTCTAGTCCCTTGCAAGTTTGCCACTAAATGCGGAAGCAATTCAAAGTTGTAATGAGGAGAAGGGTTGAAAATCATACATATGTAATATTTCAAGATATGACTTTGGTGGTCCTTTCTTAGGGGCAATCTTCTTCCGAGGTTTAATGGTCTTTTTAGGCTTCAATGATTTGAACCTATATTGGACTTCGGGCTCCTCTTTGTGGTATGGCTCAATGGATGACCCTTGTGTAGGACAAGGACGGTCTATGAATTCAATGCTTGTTGCTGATGATTCTAAGGAGAGTACAACGACACTTATCCCTCTAATTTCATTGACCAATATATTTAAGAAGAAATCACTCAAGATATGCAGTACACTTCTAGTGTATGATGGTCTATGTGTTTATAGTTGTACACATAGCCTTACAACTTGATGCAAAATACTTAGTTGTTTTGTTTTCCTGATGAAAAACATTCATATTATGTAAGTATTAGTAGCAATGATGATTAGGCAATGTGCCTTAGTGCTTACAAGCACTCATCTGTAGCTCATGTTGCATAGAGATGGTAAATGTCGATCTTTATGAGCTTAATGATGACCCTTCGAGTGGAGAAACCACTAAAATGAGGTTCCCAAGTTCATAACTCACTCTGGGAAAGTTAACTCAGTGATTAAAATCATAGTTGATGACCAAAAATTAAAAAATTTGAAGATTGATGAAGCTTGAAGCTCCTGGCTATGGCTGCTAGTGACTAACAGTTAGGTTTTGGCTTCTAGCAGCCAACAGAGATGAAATTTCCCCAAGCCCTCTTAGGGCGAGATGGCCAACTAGGGGGGCTATGGAAGCCTTATCGTGGCCAAGGAGATTGCATCTCCTACTGCCCATGCCAAGCCTGAAGACGTCACAATGTTAGAAATTGTGCCATTTCTGAGATTTGGAGAATGCTGCCCACCACGTTGACTAATCCCAGGCTCTGTTGTGCCAGGCTAATTCACCCTGAGTTGAGGAGAAGATCTCCAGAAGGAATCAGGAGCTGAAACTCTTTCTTTTGCCCACACCAACTCCTCCAAGGTCAGGGGATCTGGCTATGGAGGCAAGAGGTAAAAGATGAAGATGATGGAAAAAAATCATGTGCAGTTAGTGAGGCTGAGGGTATAGGAAGCTGAAGAGATTAGGGAAGGCTCTGATACCATGTGAGAAATCAGAGTTTCAGCATTGGAATGTATGCATAAGAGGAAGGAGAGAGCTCAAAGTACAAGAACAACATCTTGTTTACTAAGTTGCTTACAAGTACAACTTGGGTACACTCTCCCACACATGATAGTGACCTATAGGCTATTTATATAGCCTCTGCCAAGCTAGGGTTAGGGTTTCCCTTGCCCCTAAGGCTATTCACACCCATCTTCCCTCATGCACCCTTGCTTACACTAGGTTCCTATGTCTATCTGCTAACAATCTTGTGACCACTTCTCCCCACACTTGAAGCATAATCCTTTTGCATGCATATCTCGAAGGAACTTGCTGTTAGAACTATTTTGGGGTAGTTTAGGATCATTTTTAGCTCTTGAAAAAGTACTTCTTGGCTCAGTCACATTTTTGAAAGTTTGCCCCTGTTTTGGTACAAAATTTCCACTCTATTTAGAGGCATAAACAGTGGAAATGTTGGCACTTTGTTGTTATAACTATTTGGACTGTTATAACCTCTGTTTTCTTGTCTAAAAGAGTCTCTTGATTGGCTGAAAGCTTGCCCATACTTTATAGGTTGATTGGAAACATTATTAGCCATACTTCTTTGCTGAAAATTTCATGTATCTCTTTTGTACTTCAAAGAGTATCTTTCAGCCCATTGTATGGCCTCATGTAATGTTTTTGGTTGTTGAGCTCCTACCTTCAATGATAGGGCAGGGTCAAAAATGTATTTATTCAGTTTAGCAAAATCTGAAATACCTTCAACATATATGGAAAGATTCAAGTAGGCATTGGAATAGTCTCTAATGGACATTCCCCTTTGAGCGCATGCATACCATCTTCTTTGAAGCCTTTCTTTTTCCAAAGGAGACACAAAGACATCAATCATCGCTTGCCTGAACTCCTCCCAAGAGTCAAAACTTTGCCCAATCTTTTGCATGTAACGCCACCAAGTATGGGCATAACCTTCAAGATGAAGAGCCACAAAATAAAATTTGGCCTCTTCACTTCTAGGGTAAAGGGTGAAGTACAATTCAAACTTATTGATCCACTCCTCCCATTCCGAAGATGATGCATTATATCATTTGAAATTAGTGATATTGATATTGTCTTTATATTCTTTTTCATTGTAAGATGGCTGCCCATGAGATTGTTGTCTCCATGAATCTTTATTCCATGAATTTTGTCTAAAATTAGGTGGCCCAAAACCATGAGATGAGGGTTGTCCATTTGAAACATGCTCTTGGTTTGGGATGTCATGGGCTAATCTTCACTCATCATGCCTTCCACCTTCATGAACTTGATTGTTGACTGCATTTCCTCTTTGTGCATTTCAGGGATGATGATAAAAATTCTTGTAGAAGGGGTCACATCCATGATAATCACTGTCCCATCGAGTGTTGTCATGTTCCCCTTCATGTCTATGATTATCCTTTGGATTACTAAACTAAGGCCTTGGGATATGAATACCATGAATTTGTGAAGGATGATGGTTGCCCCTGACTCTAGATGGCTCTCCCCTTTCAAAGGTGTGCATTACTGGGCTGAGACTTTTCTTTGCTTGGATGGGAAGGATTACCAACAAAAGGAATCACATGGGAGTCTTCAATATTTTGATGTTCACTTTGTGGTTTGCTTCCAATTTCCTTTATGGCTGAGATGAGCTCTTTGAATAAGAATTTATTGCTTTGCTGCAATTTAGAGATTCCTTGGGTGTAATTTTGAACCTCTTGGAAGTCTCTGACACCATCATTCAATGCCTCAGTAATAGGGTCTTTCTTCTTATTCCTGGCCATTAGGAAATAGTGTTATAATAGTAGATAGTTTTTCACTAAGCATCAATCCCAATGCTTAATAGCTCTATGGAAATCTTATTATATGTGAATATACCAGATTTATTAATATCTCAACTTGCAATAAGGTATATAGGTAGATTGAACTCAAACAGTGTATTCCAGATAGCCTGTTTAGGTGTAGTCCACTAGACCCCCTGTCAGTAAATTGGCCATGACTTTTTCTCTCGATGTCGGATTTACAAAATTTTTGATTCAAATTGGAGAGGATCCCCTCTTCAAATCAAGCTATTCAGATGCCAAATCAGATCACGATAGATTTTTTTGTAATAGGAATTGTGTACCTGTCTAGAGAATTCTTGCAACCTGTTAACACCTTGTGGAAACCCTATTTTACCCTGTAGGAATATCTTGAGTGAAGAAAACCCTTGTAAACCATTGTAGAAACTAAGAGAGGGTTATGGGACTGCTATAGGGATCAAGAACAACCTGTAAATGGGTATATACCTGCTGTTTTATCTGTCAAACACCTGTAGGTGTCCTAAAAATAGAAGATGCTCTGCCCCTCTTCCAATGGTTCACCAACAACTTATGGAACCCTGATTATTACTGATCAATGCTATACTTGGGCCAAACTCTGATAATGGAAATGTACCTGTACCTAAATTTGAAAATAGCATGGACTCCGAGACAAGAGGGGTGTGCAAAGTTCCACCTCAAGCCAGGTTGTGCACCCCTTCAAGGTCTTAATCAGGAAGGGATGGTCACCTCTCTTTTGTCTTCCCAACTCGCCTGGCATTTGCTTTTCCTCATGGGAACCAACATGGCAAGTACACTAATGGCTAATCAAACAAGGATGCTATGCATTGATTGAAAAAGCCTTTGAACTTTTAATGAAATGCAAGTGGGTATTGGAAAATGATGGAATTGAAAAGGCTATGGATAGGGGATTACCCTTTTGCAATGACTCACTGCTTTTACAATGTTCCCACTTACCATTTTCATCATTGTTTTAGTCCTATAGCATCAATGCTCAACCATCCAACAAAAATCCAAGTCAAGTAGGCAGTGAATAGCATTTATACAATCAATTGAGCTTCAATATTTGAATGGGTAGAAAAGAACTCATCAAACAATCATAATCAGCCTTGGGCTGAATTCTACATGCCTTCAATAGGAATTAAGAGGTTCTACTACACTTAATCTCTCTTATGAACAATAGGACTGGTTCAACAATTGGATAAAAGAGAGATTAAGTTGAAAGTACTAGAATTGCCTCTTTAATGATGATGGAAAGTAGTGGATGAATCCAATCAATCAACCTTCAGCATAAGACCTCATCAATAGACTAAGATTTAAATCAATAACACCAATCTTCAAGAAAGATTTGTCCAATATGATAATCTTCAGCTCCCGATCAATAAGATTGCTCCAATGCAATCAAAAGAAGTCAATGACTTGATAGAAATTCACAATAGCTTGTCGGAGAAGATCCTTTGAGCTTTAATGCGTGTAATTTCTCATTAAAATCGTGGATTCCATGAATTTTCAGACATTGCCATGTAGAAAGGGCTAAAAATGCTTTGAAACTTTAAGAATTCCTCCAATGTAAACCAAATCGTTGAAGAATACCTTCAATTGAACCTTCCTGGGGTTGTAGACAACAAAAGCCCCATGAAATTGAAGAAGATAATCCAAAAATTGGATTCTTGAAGCTTGCTGCCGTGTTTTGACTCCATAGCCACCATATTTTGAAGCTTCACGTCCAATAAGGCTTCAATGTCGATCCCTTGAGTGTTGAGGAAGCTCTAGGATACTTGCTAGAGTAAAAGCCCTTTGATTCTTTGAAGAAATTCCAAGAAAATCACTGCTATCATGAAATCTGCCATAGCTAGGGTTTGAAAGCTCAAGAATGCTCAAGAGAATGGGCTTCAGCTGAGGATACTAGAATGGAGACTTAGAGGTTGATGATTACTGATTGTTCAAGCCATAGGTGATGCCTTTGATTCTTGGAAACAGGGGGAAGACGAGCACAAAATTCAGTTCAAAATGCGCTGATTTAGCCTACTGTCTTGGCTGATCACACTCATCAAAGGTGAGTACAATGCTACTCAATCTGGAGCTCTTGACACAAAGAATCAGGCTATGATGTCTCTTCAGGAGAAAATAGATCTTGGAAGAATATTTCAGCAATTGACTCCATGGATTCTTGGAGAGAAGCTTGAAAGGAAGAAGAGAGAGAAACTGTCCCCAAAAAGTAATCTCAGTTTAACCATTGTAACCCCACTTAGACTTCAGGTAGGGTCAAAAGCCTTCAAAATGGACCTTCATTTGACCACGTTCTGCTATTTTGGCCACGAACCTCCATCTCCCTCAAGATCTTCTTCAAGAAGCCTTCAAAATTTGTCCCGACTTGCTGTAGAGATCTCTGACTAGTCATGGTTTGAACTGTACCAAACCCTGACCAAATCTTGGTGATCCAGTTAATCAGTTCCTGTCCCAATGACTAAATTCTCCAAGAAAATGACACTTTCCAGGGGGATCAAAGTCCATGCTCTGATACCAATGTAATAAAGCTAAATTCCACAGCAAGCTTTTAAACTGAAAATACAAGAAATAGACATAAAATCCAAGAAGCCATAGCCAAGGTGGCTTGGCAAGAAATGGTTTTACCAATATTGGTTGAGAATCAAATGATGAGAGGTTGCAGCAAGGTATGTGCCCCAAGCTATGGTGGCCAAGAGTATTCACCCTCTTAGATGGTGGGAGGTTGAGACCTCAAACAAGTAATGTTTGTAAAATGGAAAAAAGATGCTACACATGTTACACCTCTATCTTTTATACTTACCCTAGACTAAGGCATTTATGCAAGCTATTTATGCTTTATTACATCTCAGCAAATTTGCAGACCATAGATTTGACCACCCATCCTTTGGAGGTTCCAAATCCACATTGCTTAAGGAAATGTACAAGGCAAACCTCTGCTGATTATACTTAATCCAAAAGGAGGGGGGAGGTGACACTAATTTAGCATAGCGAGTAAAGTCATCCTGCACACAATTTATTCGTTGGTGAAGGCGTTCGAGGTTAGCAGAAATCCCGTCACACAGCTTAGCCTTCTATTGGAACCGGTCAAGCTCCTCTTTAGAAGATAAGACAGAAGAAACTATAGGAGCTAGAGGAGGAATAGAGAGAGTAACAACTTTTTGGTTAAGCTATTGAATAACCTTTTTCTAGGATTCAATAGTGTATTGGGAATGCTTCAATTGACCCTCACAAGTACCCAACTTACGAGTTGACTCTATCATGTCCTCAAGACTTGTATTCTTTTCTTTAGTTAAAGACATATTCTCAGCTTCCAAGGTAGCTACTTTAGTTTCTAACTCTTTGATTTGGGCTTGCTGGGAATCCATCAAAGTAATAGCTTCAATCATCTATTTATGGATGTCACTGAGGGTAGCCTTTTCAGATGCCAAGTCCACCAAAAGCTTTGCTCAACTGACTAGTCAGGGAATCAACTTTTTCTTGCAATGAATTATAAACCCTCGTGTGAATAAACTGAAGACATGAAGTAAGGGAAGTCTCCAATGTAGACTTGACACCAGAAATCAACTGGGAAAGTAGAGGTCTGGCCATCATCATTTGTAAAGAAGATGGAATTTGCTTATCTAGCTATCCATCCCTTTGGACATTAAATAAATTAGGACAAGACAAGAATGAAGGGGGGAAACTGCTTGAAATAGGAGGGGTAGGATCCTACACAGGAGAATCTACAACTGAAATTGAAGAGGGACTAGGCAGCCCCATGGTATGTATGCATTTAGTTTGAAAAAACCTAGGAGGGGGACTCATCCTCCATATCTGAATTCGGATGTAATGGAGGAGGAGATGGAAAAGAAGGTGGAGGCTGCTTCAAAAGAGGAGCAAGATCAGCCACCACTGGCACATCACCAGGAGGAGGGGCAAAAGTAATAATTTTTTGAAGTAAAACACCATAAGAAACATTACTCCCTTGACCCTTTCCAATTCTCTGAAAATTTTGATCCATCTTGGCCAGCATGAATGCATCCCAATTAAACTTGGCTCCTTCAAGGATCCGAACAGACACGGTGAAAAGCTCCTTGGATAGACATTTGAAAGCAGGCTTTCTAGACATGAACCTATCTTGGAGGAACTGGCATAGTTGCTTCCATATTAGAGAGGAGATATGAGTAACAGAAACCCTAGAGCTAGTAATGACTTTGTTGGACACCTATGAGATAGATGTCTCCTTTTGAAGGAGTGAAAGGATATCTTCGGCACTCAATAACTACTTGCCACTAGGCACAAAGGAGGCTGAAAGAGGCAGACATAATGCTTCACTGATATTGGTAGTGGATAGGAGAAGCATCGGCGGTTATAGACCAAACTAGATTGGTTTTTGTATGACGCCATGAAAGAGTAGTAGAGGTTGTTGTCCATTGGTGGAAACTTAAGCGCTACAAATGAATAGAGACCAGCATGGCAAATACAATCTGCATCTAAGAGAAGGGAATATTCATGCATTGGCAATGGCATATGTTGGATCACAATCGAGGGAGTAGAGGAAGATGTCATTCAGGCTACACGGGATATCCACACACACTCAACCAAGAAACATAAGAAAATTCCTGCAAAACCCAAACAAGTCACCATTAAGAAAAATATCAGGAAAAAGAAATAGAGAAACAAATAGGACCGGTCTAGACTTCCCCAAGCAAGCCACATCCTACGTAAAAAATTCGACATGACCTATGTACTCGTGCGACCAAAAGCTTCATGCAATGTAGATAGTCAGGCACTCTGAAACCTTGTAATCAAGCACTTAAAAAGAACAAAAAATAAAACACACCGTATCCCAGACACTAACCATACTCAAAATAGAATCACAGATTCTGATTAACAGAATAAACACAAATAAATATGATCGACATCTCTGATTAAGAAATCCCAACCCCTGAAAACGTTGGGCGTATACCTAAGTTGCGGTGAAGTGAGTGGGTAATCGTTACCAAATTCCTTTTGACCAATGAGAAATTAAATTGTAATTAATTAGTAATTAAACCCTTAATGTATGGTGAATCGATTTTGCATCCCAAATCCCACTCACACTGATTTGATTGATTGGACTAGGGGTCTCTAAAAAATGTAGTTCATTGTTAAAAATTACATGATCTTTGGTGCAAATTGCATGCATGTGTGACTTTGGGGGGTTCATTTTTTATTACCAAGATTAATTGTTTCAATAGTACGTATGTGCGTGCACTGTGGATTAATTTTAGAAAATTAGGTGGGTTATTGTGCTAAAGTGCTCGTGCAACGACGGGGATTCCTTTTACAATTAACGGTCAATTCATTTTAGTTACAATTTAGGAAAGTGCATTGTGGTAATTTGGTGGGTGCAAAGATCGGGTTATTTTTATTTACAATTACTTGTGTGTTATTGTGCATGTGAAGGAGGGAAAGAGAAAAACCTGACAACTTGTGGACATCGGCAAGGTCTGTCGTGCAAAATCCCAATTGTAAATAATCCAAATGATAGGAAAAATCATTGTACACAACCAACCAGACAACCATGGAGCAATCAGCCTCTAGGCATTCACAAAAAATGACATTGTAATATAAAAACGAACAGGGACAAAAGAGGGTTTGGCATTTAGATACTTATATGTTAGATTTGTGTGTTTTGTTGTCGTTTTTTTTTCTTTTTTAATTTTAATGTGTTCTTTTTGTTTTTGTTTTTGTTTTTGGTTTTGATTTTAAAAGATTTATGTGTATGTATTTGGAGTTAGATTTAGGCTTTGTTTATTTTTTCTTAATTGGTGTGTGATTAATATATATTTTTATTTTGTTCATTTATCCAAATGTAAGCTGAAAGCTAAGCAAAGAGGTCCAATCGATTTTTCAAAATTTTCAAAATTTACCAAACCATTTTTAAAGTGAAAAAATACATTTTCAAAAATTTTACATGGAAAATAAGTGTTTTTTATTCAATTATTTTTTATCATTTCAACACATGGTAGTAAATGAAAAATATGAAGAAAGATGAGTATGATTTTTTGAAATTTTATTGGAAAATTTTAAAATTTTAAAACAAAATTTCAACCATTTAATGTAAATTTCCATGGAATTAAAGGTTTTTAATGATTTTTTAATTTTTTGTGAACATTATCAGCTAAGAAAATTTTTGTATATTTTCAAAAAGTTGGTAGATTATTTCAACAAATGTTAAGATTTTTTTCATATTTTTTGGTATTTTTATAAAATTTTCTTTTTTTTATAAAGTTTCATATGTATTTTAAGTGTTTTTTTACTTTTAGAAATTCAAAAATTCAGAAAAAATGTACCCAGGTTGCGTGTCAACTATGTGTGAATAGCAGCTAGCACGTCACCCCATGGAAAAATTGCACGCACATCCTTGCATGTGAACAACCTCAACCATGAACATGCATCATGAGATGGAAAGTTTGCATGCGAACGAGGCCTAAGGAGGCACACATGCGCACAACACGGAGGAAAAGAGAGGTCACGCATAGAAGGTGTAAAGGAACACGGAGGCCAACAAATGCGGGGGTAAGGGGAAGGAAAAATAGTGATAGTGATTTATGAGTATGTTTGGGTTGATAGTTATTTTTTCTTTTTTTTGTTTTTTAAAAATTAATATGGATTTAAGGTATATTTATATGATGTGAAGGGAAAGGAAAACTAAATGAAAAGAGGTTTGCTAGGTGTTTTTATTTGTTGTTAAAAAAAAAATATTATGAGGGTGATTGTGTTTTTTTTTTTTGGTTAAAAAGTGGAAAAAGGGAGAGGGGTTGCGTGGGATGGGTAGGGCTTGTCTATTGGGGATGGGAACCGGATAGGTGGGTGTTATAGAATCCAAGATACACCCTTGACTTTCTTATATACTTAAAATATTTATGGTGAATATTATGTTGGCACAGAGGGAGAATAGATGAGAGAAAAGAAAGATGTAGAGAGAGAGAGGTAGAGAAATTGGCAACACACTAGGGACTGGAAGATGGGCCAGTCCCCCCCCCTTGTGGAGTTATATTATTGACAAGGAGCAAGCTCCTTCGTTACACATAAGCCAGTTCTTACTTGTAGATCTTGGAAACAAGATCATGGTTCCTTGCACGGTATACAACTGGCTAACACTTGCACAACTTGGAAGTTGGCACCTTTTGATCCTTCTTGAGTCTCCTTCTCTCCTACACAATATGTGTAGGGGTCTCCTCTTGGCGCTTGATTTCAGCAGAGCTTCTGCAGCACTTGCACCTTCTCTTCTCCTCTTGGATATATGCAAAGTGATGCTTCCTTCACCTCTCCCTTACATCCAAGGAGAGCCTCCTCTTTTATAGGCTTTCAAGAGCTTCTCTTCTTGGAGAGAGAGTTGAGTTGATCTTCATGCAAGATGTGGTTGTTCCACTCTATAGCACTAATTTTGAGATATCTCTTTGTGCATTGTTTGGATGAAAAAACATCCAACATGAAAGTTGTAGATCTCTTTGTTTTCGATAACTCTCGTGGCCCATTTTTAGAGATTATTTTTCTATTGCGAGATATTTTAAAAATAGATTTAAAAAAAAAACATATTTTTAAACTATACTCTTAACTTGTGGTCCATGCAACCACCTTGAGTCATAGATAAGGAGAGTTCATTAGATTGCCTTGGGCCTCAACCTTAAGATTGAATTCCACATAAAAGCTTGTGTCATTTTAGACCTTAGAAAGAGAAAATCACTTCTCTCCTCACTTCCAAAGGATCACATCTCTCGTCTGTCTTAGTGAGAGAATTCCCTCTCTCGTCTTTCTTAATGAAAGAAAAGACCTTAAACCTTGACTTGTAGGGGAGAGGATGACCCCAAACGAATGCAATGCTCATTATACACAAGTAAACATTCACAGGAGTCCCTGGATGCACACATAAGTACATATATACAATGCTAATGCACTTCCTCCTCTTAGAACTCAATCCATCTTCATTTATGTGTAACTCCTTGGTTCTTGTATACACTCTTACACTTGGCAGATACTTCTTTCCCCCTTCATAACTTGTACTACCTGTACTAGATATCCCCGTCACAGTGCTCTGATCATCCCATTAAGTGATGCACTAGGATTACTGGTCTCTAAATGGTCTCATGGCCATGCTAGATCATTAAAGAAAAGTGAGTCACTAATTTATTGACATGAATTTATTAAATAGAGAATGTGTAATAAGCAATCAATTTAGTGGCATCCCTTTGGCTTCTAAACAGTTGACCTCAACTGTAGAAGAGGGGAAACATAGTCCTTAAGAAGATCTGGAAAGTCTTGTAGTTCTCTTTCAGTCATAAACTGAGTGTCCAATTGAGAATAATTCTTAAACTTAACTAGATACTTCCATAATACCTTACCTGACCTTAGAGTATTGTCATGATGGTGTAAAATTCTTTCAGGCACAAGGAACTCTTCTGTTTCTTCTATGTCATGTAAATCTTCCCTGATTGGTTCCATTGGAGGTTCTCCAATATAGGGACGTAGCAAACTTATATGGAAAGCATTATGAATGTTCCAATGACTTGGTAGATCCAAACAAAAAGTCACATTGTTTATCTTATCTGCGATCTTGAAAGGGTCATAATAGCGATTAGAAAGCTTAACCACTTTACCCTTATGACCTTTTTGCTTCTTCAAGCGAGCCTTCTCAAACTTAAGAAGAACATACTATCCCACCTTGAGATCTAACTTACGATGATGCTTATCTGCTTCGCGTTTATGCTTCACTTGTGTCCTTTGGATAGCAGCTTTTACTTGAGTGAAAGTTGTATCAATGTCTCTGAAAAACTCATGTGCTACAAAGATCTTATCCTTCGTAAGAAGAATGGGTGGTAAATGAGGCTTACCATAGATGATCTCAAAGGGTGCCTTACAAGTACTAGAGTGCACCGTATTATTGTATGCAAACTCTACTAAAGGCAAATACTTTTCCCATTCTCTTTGATTATCAGAGACATAGGATTTTAAAAGGTCCAAAACAGTAGAATTAGCACTTTCACTCTACCCATCCGTTTGAGGATGATAAGAGGATGAAAACTTTAACAAGTTTGTCTCAAGGTTCTCGAAGAGAGCTTGCCAAAAGAGGCTGGTCATGCGGGGATCTTGATCACTTATAATAGACTTAGGCATGCCATGATGCTTGAAAATATGAGCAATGAATAGCTTAGCCATATGATCGGCTTTGATTGTCTTTTGCATAGGTATAAAGTGAGCTTGCTTACTAAATCTATCAATGATAGTCCAGATTGCATCATTGCCTGCTTGTGTGTGAGGAAGCTCCATGATAAAGTCCATGGCTATACTTTCCCAAGGCTCATTGGGAATAGGTAATGGCTTTAGTAGACCAGGTGGTTTATCCCTGTCATACTTTAATTTTTGGCGTATCTTGCACTTGCGGACATATCTTTCAATGCCATTTCTCAAAGTGGGCCAAAAGAAATATCTTTCCAATGCTTGAGTAGTGGGTAGAATACCCCTATATCCAGCATATGGAGATGCATGTGCTTCATCCATTACCTTGTGTCGCAATGGTAATGCTACACAAATTGCTTGATGATGATACAAATAACCATCTCGAATTGAGTAAGGTGTAATCAATTGACCTGATCCCATATGGTTGAGAAGTTGGAATCACTTGCATACATTTTGGGTAAATCCATGAACTCATTATGGTAAATAGTTGTGATTCACTCGAGGTCACCATGATAGAGCATCTACTACCACATTCTTAGTTCCAGATGTGTGAAGGATTTGAAAATGAAACATAGATAAGAAATTCTCCCAATGCATCTGTTTCTCTAAGAGCTTCTTTTGAGTGAGGAAGTATCTTAGACTTTGGTGATCTGTTTTAATAACAAAATTTGCACAAAGTAAATAGTGTTTCCATAGTTGAAGAGCATGTACCACTGCCATAAGCTCTTTCTCATATATTGGAGCATGTAGCTCATGGTCCTTGAGACGTCGGCTCTCAAATGCTACTGCATGATGCTCTTGGTTAAGCACAGCTCCAATGCAATCCCCATAAGCATCACAGTGAACTTCAAAAGATTTTTGACGATCCAAAACTATGAGAACTGGTTCTTGAGTCACAAGAAACTTAATTCTTTCAAAGGCTTGTAGTTGCCTTGATCCCCAGCAAAAAGGCATTCGCTTCTTAGTAAGGTCATGTAGAGGAGATGCAACATACGCAAAACCTTGTATGAACCTCCTATAGTATGAACATAGGCCCAAGAAACTTCTAACTTCATGTACAGAAGTAGGTGTAGGCCATTCAATAATGGCTCCAATCTTCTTAGGATCCATTCTCACCAAATTGTGAGAAACAATATGGCCCAAGTAATGAATTTCTGAAATGAAGAAGTCACTCTTCTTAGCATTGACTTGTAGTCTATGCTTGCGAAGCTCTTGAAAAACAATAGATATATGTTTTCTATGCTCTTCTTTAGACCATAAAAATATTAGAATGTGATCAAAGAAGACACATGAACTTTGAGTGAGGTCTGAAAATTCTCTCCATCATTCGATTGAATGTGGCAGGTGCATTAGTCAAACCAAATGGCATGACTAAGAACTCGTATAGTCCAAATGTCGTACGAAAAGCTGTCTTATGAACATCTTTAGGTGCTATCCGTATCTGGTGATAGCCGCTCTTGAGATCAATGCGACTAAAGATACTAGCCCCTTGCAACTTAACCAAGATATCATCTATCCTTAGGATAGGAAAATGATTCTTGATTGTGATCTTGTCCAAAGATCTGTAGTCTGTGCACATACGGAAAGAACCATCTTTCTTTTGAACAAGTAAGACTGGAGAGTAGTATGGAGAAGAGCTAGGTTGAACTAACCCTTTTTCCAACAATTCGTTTACTTGTGTTAGATCTCCTCTTGCTGACTCGCACTTACTCGGTAAGACAGTTGGTTAGGTGGTGAACTGCTTGGGATAAGATCACTTGTGTGATCTTTCGGGTGCTTAGGAGGTAACTCTCCTCGAAGTGAATCACTAAAACAAACTTCATATTATTTAACAAAATCATGTCTAGCTTGATCAATTAAAGAGAGGGGTTCTTTTAAAGTCTGAGATGTAGAAGCATTAGTTGGTATTGTGTGTTCATTAGAGGCACCAAGTGCCCTTGAATCATTAGTTTCTTTTGACTCTCTCACAAAAATCATGTACGCAGAAATAGCTTTCTTCATTTCTTTAGAAATGCTAACATGACTAACCATTGGCATAGGCCAATCTCCAACATTAGCAATGCATACTATGTTCCGACCATTGAATTGAAATGCAAGGGTCTTCTTAACAAAATCGGGAAGAGGTCTAATCTTGTAATTCCAAGGCATGCCTAAGATAACATCATAGTTACCTATGGGTGCATGTAGAAAAGATTCTTGGTCACGATAATCCCCAATTCTAAGATTCAACTTCCCTTGAATAGGAGAAGAATTGGTTGTAAGTCCTTCAAATGCCGAACCTGATCCAATTGGCGTTCCCAATCAATCCAGTGGAATTTGTAGCCTTTCAACAGTATATGCTGATACAAAATTATCTGTGGACCCTGGATCAAAGAGTATCAAAACTTGTTGATTGTTGAGTGTCCCCCAACCCTTTAAGAGTTGTCTTTTCTTCTCATTTGAATGAGTATTAGCTTGCACATCCCGAACAGAATTTGAGGATGGTGGAGGAGGATCTTTAACCACATTTATTTCCTTCCTTTTGTGAGGACAATCAGGCTTCATATGCCCTAACTCACCGCAAAGAAAGCACCTTCCTTCCTCTTTGTACTTTTGTATCTCAGAGGGTGAGAGATACTTGCACTTGTTCTTGTTACCCTCTAGCTTTGAATATTGGTCATGGGTAAAGGCAGGTCTTCTTCGATTAGTCCTGTCTCTTGGTTGATCATAGAGCTGCTCTTGTCTAGCTCTATAAGAACTCATCCCCAACTTTTGAGATGCACCAGGTGTATGCAAACTTTCAACTATGATGGTAGACTCCATCATGCGAGATAAGGTTTCATGTGGATACACCTTCATGGTTCTGTGTAAATGAGGGAGTAGGCCAACTTCAAACTTCCTTTTCTTCTCTTCATCGCTGATTTCCATGAAAGGAGTAACCTTGAGAAGAGTAGACCAAAACTTGTCCACATAACTTGTGACCTTTTCATGCTCTTTCTAGCCTAGCCAATCCCACTCCTTCTTGACATCATTCTCAAAATCAGGAGGCAAGAACTGAGTATAAAACTTCTTCTTGAACTTTTTCCAAATCGTAGGTTTCCTTCCCTCCAAAATGAGAGTTAACCACCAATTGCTAGTGGTGTCTTTCAAGTGCATGCCTACATGCCTTAGCTTGGATTTTTCTTATAAATTACCATCAGAAAAAGTAACTTCAAATTGCCTGACAAAGGTTAATGCCTTAGCAGGATCTCTCTTACCGGAGTAAGAGTCAAACTTTATGTCCTTATCCTCAGACTTGAAAGTCTTAGTTTTCTTAAGCTTGCTCCTCTTATGGTCCCTCTTTGTCTGTTTGTGGATTGCACGAGACTTAGAACCAAGAGAGTAGAAACTAGAAGATGAGGAGGAGGAGGAGAAACTTGAGTAATCACGGGAGTAGCTGGTTGCTTAGGGAGATGAATCCCCCCTTATCTACCTCACTCAAGGTGAGGTCTTTTTACTCTTCTTGACCTAAGATTTCTTCTTCCTTCTAGGAAGCTTCTCAACAATTGGATGCTTTGCACCTTCACCATCAATTGGTGCAATGGTGTTTCTTCCAGTATCACCATCTTTTGGAGGATTAGGTCCTTCATAAGTAGCTTCTTCCCTTGCCATTAAGTTGTCAATCAATTGACGTACTTTGGGAATTTCCAATAAGCTATGATACTCTATCAATTGAGCATGTAATTGCTCACTTGCAGGCACTTCATTAGTTGCCATCTTTACCTTCTTCTTGCAAGGATTACCTTTACTTTGAGAAAATCAAAGATACTTGCTCTGATACCACTGTTAAAGAATCCAAGATACATGCTTGAATTTCTTATATACTTAAAATATATGTGGCGAATATTATGTTGGCACAGAGGGAGAATAGATGAGAAAAGAAAGATGTAGAGAGAGAGGTAGAGAAATTGGCAACACACTAGGGATTGGAAGATGGGCCAGTCCCCCCCCCCTTGTGGAGTTATATTATTGACAACAACGAGCAAGCTCTTCCATTACACATAAGCTAGTTCTTACTTGTAGATCTTGGAAACAAGATCACGGTTCCTTGCACGGTATACAACCGGCTAACACTTGCACAACTTGGAAGTTGGCACCTTTTGATCCTTCTTGAGTCTCCTTCTCTCCTACATAATATGTGTAGGGCTCTCCTCTTGGCACTTGATTTCAGTAGAGCTTCCGTAGCACTTGCACCTTCTCTTCTCCTCATGGAACTTGATTTCAACACATCTTCCGTAGCACTTGATTTCAGTAGGGGTTCCGCAGCACTTGCACCTTCTCTTCTCCTCTTGGATACATGCAAAGTGATGCTTCTTTCACCTCTCCCTTACACCCAAGGAGAGCCTCCTCTTTTATAGTCTTTCAAGAGCTTCTCTTCTTGGAGAGAGAGTTGAGTTGATCTTCATGCAAGATGTGGTTGTTCCACTCTGTAGCACTAATTTCAAGATATCTCTTTGTGCATTGTTTGGATGAAAAAACGTCCAACACGAAAGTTGTAGATCTCGCTGTTTCTGATAATTCCCATGGCCCATTTTTAGAGTTCATTTTTCTATTGGGAGACATTTTAAAAATGGATATTCCAAAAAAAAGGCTTTATTAACTGTACTCTTAACTTGTGGTCCATGCAATCATCTTGAGTCATAGATAAGGAGAGAATCACTTCTCTCCTCACTTCCAAAGGATCATGTCTCTCGTCTTTCTTAGTGAGAGAATTCCCTATCTCATCTTTCTTAATGAAAGAAAAGACAAACCTTGACTTGTAGGGGAGAGGATGACCCCAAATGAATGCAATGCTCATTACACACAAGTAAACATTCCCAGGCGTCCCTGGATGCACACATAAATACATATACAAAATGCTAATGCACTTTCTCCTCTTAGAACTCAACCCATCTTCATTTATGCATAACTCCTTGGTTCTTGTGTACACTCTTACACTTGGCAGACACTTCTTTCCCCCTTCATAACTTGTACTGCATGTACCAGATATCCCCACCACAGTGCTCTAATCATCCCATTAAGTGATGTACTATGAATACTGGTCTCTAAATGGTCTCATGGGCATGCTAGATCATCATAAATACTTAAAGAAAAGTGAGTCATTAATTTATTGACATGAATTTATTAAATAGAGAATGTGTAATAAGCAATCAATTTAGTGACAATGGGTGGGAGCTGAAAGTGGCTGGGAGGGTAGAGTGGGAGGTGGCTAGGTAGGGAGGAGGCAAAGAGGTTGGGGACGAGAAGGGGTGGGAGCGGAGGAGGGGTTGGAGAGGAGGTGGTTGGGGTGCATGGCCAGCATGGGAAGGCATGCCGGGGGAGAGGTTGCTATAGGTGTTCGCAGCCAAGTAGGTGAGGTGACGGAGGTCGAGGCGGTAGTGCGACGGGGCAGGGTGTCTAGCGACGATGGTCGTCGTGGCATTCCAAGCAATAGTGCGATGGCGGATGTGGTGTTCCCAATGTCAGTGTGGCAATGAGCGACCTCTAGCAGGTGGCCAAGGTGAGATGACAGAGGTGCGGGATGGCGTGGTGGCTGTGAGTGGGGGAGGAGGTAGGGGAGAAGTTGGAGAAAGGAGGAGGGAGGAGAAGGAGGAGGGGGAAGGGGGAAGGGGAAGGTTAGGAGAAGGAGGAGGGGGGTGCACGAGGGGGGGGGGGAGGGCATGTGGGAGAGGTGGGGAAGCTAGGGTAGGGGGTAGGAAATGGGGTGGGGGGCCATTAGGGGGAAGAGGGAGGGGGAGAGGGGGCACAGGGGAGGGATGGGGAAGTTACGGTGGGGGGGGGGGGGGGGGGGGTAGGAAATGGGGTCGAGGGCCCATTAGGGGGAAGAGGGGGGGGTGGGGGGAAATGTTTAGGACAAGGTGTCCTCCTCGCAACGGTAAAAAAAATTTGTGTTGTGGGGAACGAGAGGACAAGCGAAAGAACGACAGAAGTGATAAACGTGACTACATGCGTCAAAAGAAAAAAATGAGGGCGTTCATGTGCAAACTTGTGCGACGTCGGGACGCAAAATCAGATGAAAATGAATTTTGGAAAATCCGCCTATCGGAAGGAAGTATGGAAAGAAGGAAAAGTGGAAGACGACCATAAGAACATCGTTTCGATTGGGATATGATGCATTCATATGGAGAAAACCGTAAAAACACGCCCGAAATTGGAAATAAAAATCAATACAACAAGATTCGACAGTCGAAACTTGGCAAAGTGAACACAAAAAATGTTTGCAAGAAGGGGTTGGACAGGATCGGTAAGGTCAAACATGGTTCTCGGGGACGGTAGGGCATATTCATATGGAAAAAATGATAAAAATACAAATAAAATTTAATACAAAAAAATATCTACATCAAAATGGAGGGCATTGAAAAGGAAAAATGTCAAGGGAAGCTTGTAGGACAGGGTTGTTAGATCAAAATGCAAATTTGATAGATTAGGGAATGCTTGCATGAAAAAAATAGAAAAAAAGTAAAAAAGACACGAAAAAGTTAATAAAATAAAATATGTAGGCTGGATTAGGGTGGGGGAAAAAGAAAAGTCATGCAAGAAGCAAGTTGGACGGGGTTATGCAATCAAAATTAAATTTCGATGTGGTTAAGGAGGTTCACATGGAAAAATGTAAAAAATACACACGAAAATTCTCGAAAAGATGGAAAAATTAATAACAAACAAATCGTACATCAAAATGATGGGTAGTAAAAAGGAAAAATATCCATGGGAAGGTTTAAGTCAAGGCTATTACACAAGATTGCTAATCTGAAGTGAAAATGGTACATTCACATGGAAACACATTAAATGGACGAAAAATTCTTCAAAAATTAATAACTCATGATCCATGGCTTAGAACATGAGGCTGTTAAAAGGAAAAGTTGCCAATTCAAAGGGTCAAAGAGGGTTGTAAGGTGAAATTATCATTTTGTGAACGTAGGATACATTCACATGGAAAAGCGGCAAAACAAAGGAAAAAGAAAAATGAAGAAAGAACAACCCCAAGATGGGTTGAAAAGAGGATGGATAGGTGGGAAAGGGACCCCAGTAGACTAGGACTAGGATGTGGTATACTCAAATCTTCGGAGAGGGATGTTTTCATGAGGGTATGCACAACGGACGTGCAAGGATGCGTCTCCACACTTGGGACCTCAATAGATCAGATTATCTATGCAATAGGGGCCTCACGCGGAATCATAATCCATATGCATATGTCACCACACTTAAAACCTAACCGAGTCCTTAAATCAAAAGGGGTAAGGTTAGAAAAACTTGGCCTTATTTGTAGATGATCGAGGAAAACCGTTCGGTCACATGAAGGATTGTAGTCGTCGACAAGAGAGGTACTAGTACTCGCTATGTTACACTCATCCAGCATGGCAGGGACCACGAAGCACCCATGGAGGTAACACCATGATTAGGTTGTCGATGCTGAGGTATAAAACTCTCAATCTCAACAGGCACTCATGTGAAAATGATAGATTAGTCGCTCACCCCATTACGCAGGTCACTCGAAGAAGAATGAATGAAATCCATAGCTCACATCCAGTTTAGAAATAGACAAAGGGAATGGTTCAAAGGGAGTATGCCAATGTGCACAGTTGATGGTGCATCAGTGCATCCCAACCCATTTGGCATATGTGCAAGAAGGAAGGCTAGGGAGCCTTATCGTACAATGCGCCAAATAGAATGAGGTGTAGAGTGATGGCGGAGGAGGCCCGGTTGTCCTATGTGTGCACATATAGGGAAACAAGAACGTATATGTCTCCAAATGTTAGAACGTCCCTCAATCCTCACCTCTCAATTGATGAAAGGAAAATCAATCATGCTCAGCCCCCCCCTCTGCTTCACACTCTGTTGACGATAACAGGAGGGAAACCGAGGTCCCCACATCCCAGTGATCGAATCCTTACTGCCACTTGTGCAAGGTTGTATGCTTTGTGCGCAATTTGATGGTGCAATAGTGCATCCCTCCCTGTGTCGGCGTATAGTGTGGGAAGGAAGGCCAGGGAGCCTTATAGTGCTGTGCAAAGGAATAATTTTGTGCTTTGTGCATTGAGAGGCCCATCATGTGCATGCAATGCTCCATTCACACATCTCACCTCTTTGTTGGATATAAAGGGCAAGGACTAGTCACTCACCCCACCCTCTGCCTCATGCTCTATTAATGAATACAGAAGGCGGCCCAGACTCACATCCCCATCCAGCTATGATGAAAGCTCATGTCACTCTAGGTTTGTCAATAAAGATCGGCTTCATCTAGTTGATGATGTCAATGTGGATTGGTTGATGAAGAGACATACCCAGGGAGATAGCCAACAAGTCTAGTACTTCAATTGTTTTTGTAGAAGATGTTATCTGTTGGAGAGTTCAGAAGCACTGGATGAGGTTATAGGGATTCACTGCACCAAGGGAGGCAGCTTTGGAACTTCTACTGCAAGAATTTTTCTAGATATTCGAATATCTTGGACCGTGGGGTATTACCACTTTTCCACAACCAAGTTCCCATCCAAGGGTGTGTGCCACCTTTTCTTGGAATGAGGACTGTTATGATAGGGAATTTCTTCATTTTCTCCCATAATAGTTTTGTTTTTATTTTTTCTTTATATTTCTTTCTTTTCTTTTCTTTTGCCCTACTCTCGAGGGTGTTTCCACTTTTTCTCGAAAAATAGGTTAGCATGACATGGACCTAAGTCCTTTTCTCCTATGACCGATATATATATATATATATATATTTTCTTTTGAAAGAGGAATAAGGCAGTAATGCCATGTATCAGAACTAACCTTGCCACCTCTATTGCATCAGATAGAAAGGAAGCCAAGTTGGGGTGGAAGGTGATTGTGAGAGGCTAATAGAACAAAAGCACATCATCAGGATTAGTACGAGGGTTATCAAGAGCATTAGGTAAAGCTGTATCGACCATGGTGCAAGAAATGAGGGAGCTATTAGCGGTGATTGTCAAGATCCCCAGGGAGGGTAATATCTTAAGGGGATAGCCATTAATCAGTAAGGGATCATCTGGAGCATCAACTGTATGGACTTGCACATAGCCATTAGGGTTGACAGTAAGTACCTTATAGGGGCCCATCCATTGTTGTTGAATCTTCATGGAAACTTGCAAAATTACGAATCAAAGGCTAGGACTAAGTCACCTTCCTTGAACTCCTTCTTGATGAAGCTGTCATGATAGGTCTTTCTACGAGCTTGCGTGGCTTCCATGCATTGTAAGGCTATCTTGCAAGTCTCACCTAGACATTCTAGGTGCAAGAGACGGCGTTGTAGGGACTCGTCATCTCCTAAGTGTTCTTTAATAGCCACACGCAAAGAGGATAGATTGAGTTCAACAGGAAAGACAACTTCTGTTCCATACACCAACCAAAACGGGGTTTGTCTTGTAGCATCTTTAGTTGATCATCCCAATCACAATGATGTGCAGCAATCATTCTTATCAAAATCGGGTGGCTGAGGATTCGATTGGTAACTTCGACTTGGCTGTTGGCTCTCGGGTAACAAGGTGTGGACTTACGATGGCAGATCTTGTACAACACTCTCAACTCTTCCATAATCTTGTTAAGGAAGTGAGTATCTATGTCACACTGATGAGCTCTAGGGGACTGTCAAAACAGATGATGATGTTCTCGTACAGGAACATGGCCATGCTATTGCCATCATCTTGGTTCAAAGCTTTGGTTTCACACCACTTGGTTACATAATATGTACATACCAAGATGTATATGTTCTGCTTTCTTGTTTTGATTGGTGGATTGATGGGACCAAGGAAGTTGATTCCCCACTTCTCTAGCAAATTAAGGGGAAGGATTGGTTGTAGGGGCATGGTGTTGGATTTGGTAGGCTTTCCCATTCTCTGACAGGCATCACAATGTTTGCAATAATCATTGGCATCCTTGTGGAGGGTCGGCCACCCATAGCCTACAACAAGAAAGGCCTTTTTGGCTGTTGCTTCTCCTACAAAGTTTCCACCACAGGGCTCATCATGGCATACTTAATCTCTTCTCCTACAACACATCTTCGCAATACTTCATCTTTTCCTTTCTTGTACAGAGCACCACCTAATAGGGTGTAACGGGCTGATTCCAATAGAAGCTTCTTCTTCTCACGACTCAAGATACCAAGGGGATAGTGTTGGGTTGCCAAGAGGTTGGCTATATCTGCATACCATGGGGTAATAGTTTTGACTAGAAAAAAGAAAGCATCAAGAAGGTTGGCTCATCCTGCTCTTCTTCATCGCTCTAAGGGATTCAAATGATCATCCCAGGACATGGGAGCAACCAAGTTTGGTGACCACTTCAAAATTGAACTCCTAAAACAACACAAGCCATCTCGTTATTCTTCTATTCACATCGGTCTTATTCATCAAGAAGAAGGACAAGGCTTCATGGTCAACGTAGAATTTGAAGTGCGTCGATAGCAAGTAGTGTCAGAACTTCTCCAAGGCAAATACCATTGCTAGGCACTCCAGCTCTGTCACTGTGTAATTTCATTCTTTGTCGATTACTTTTCGACTGGCATAACAGATAGGTTGATCTAACTTTGAGAAGGCCTTTTGGCATTAAATTGCACCTAGAACTTCAACTGATGCATCAATATGCACATGGAATTCCTTCGTCCAATCGGGAGGTTGCAAGATGGGTGCTTCAGTTAGGCACTACTTCAAGGTGTTGAATGCCTCGTCACACTTAGCAGTCCATGTGAACTCTAGATCTCTTTTGATGACGAGTTTGTGCAAAGGGCTTGCCTTCTTGGAAAAGTGTGCAATGAATCTTTTGTAATAGACCACGTGGCTAAGGAATCCCCTCAATTGTTTGAGGTTGGTTGGCACTGTTAAGGCAACGATCTTCTCAATCTTTACAGGATCTATTGCTATCCCTTGTGCAGAGACAATGTGGCCCAAAGAACTCATGAAAAGATGCCAAAGACACATTTGTTGTTGAGAGAGATCCCATACTCTCGACATCTGTCAAAACACTGCTCTAGGTGTCCCCAATGCTCATGGATTAGGCTTTAGACATAGAAGTCGTCTAGGTACACCTCAATGAAGTCATGCAAATGGTTTTGGAATGCAGCCATCATCACTTGTTGTTGGAAGGTAGCAGGGCCATTACAGAGACCAAATGACTTCACTCTACAAGCATAGGTTCCTCATTCTGTTGTAAAGGTTGTTTTGAATTGATCTTCTTCTACAATTTGGACTTGATTATATCCACTGAATCCATCCAAGTGGGAATAGAGCTCATGGCCTGCCACTGTGTCTAGCAGGGCAGCTGGTTTGTTAAAGAAATAGGAAAATGATCCTTTTTCGTCTTGGAATTCAGCTTTCGGAAGTCCACACATATTTGCAACTTTCCATTATTCTTGGATGCAACCACAATGGGTGGAATCCATTCACTATTGGCCACATTGGATAGATAAACTCAGCTTCAAGGAGCTTTAGTAATTCGTCTTTCACTAGGGTAGAGCAATTTGGATTCATACACCTCTGTCTTTGCCTCATAGGCTTAGCGTTAGTCTCTAAGTCAATGTGATGTTGACACACTGTGGAAATCCCCTTCAGATCTTTGTACGACTATCCAAACATGTCTAAGTTCTCATTTAGTCGGTCTCGCAAGACCAATAGCTCTTCTTCCAAGAAGATTTATTCCCACCTTTAGGTGACGTTCAGTACCTTCTATATCCCTAAACATTAGTTGCTTTTCACCTTCCACTTCACGGATGAATGTCCCACGGATGGCTTCTAGGTAGAGATCTAACTCCTTAAAGGGAGTAGTCTCCTCCTCTGATGATGGTTTGGAACAACTTCCTCTTTTAGTGGAGGCTTAGCTTGTTCCTTGGGATGCTAAAAGGGTATCAAAGTGGTTTCGGATTTAGTTTGAGGATAACTTACGTCTTGGCTTGAGGACTCACCTTCTGAGGATGCATCCAAGAACGTCACATAACATGAATCTTTTGCATTCTATTTGAGCTGTCGAAGTGGGGGTTGTTGGTAAGATGCATGGTCATCATATTCACATGAGAGGGGTGAATTAGGGAGGCAAGAGCCACTATTGAAAGAAGGATTATTCTTCTTAATCCATTTCTTATAGGTTTTGCATATAATGTGACTCATTAATCAGTCCAAAGGGTACCATAGTCATTCTTTCAAACAACAAGGGATTTGCTTCTGAGGCTTCTCGAACTTGTGGAACTTCTTCTTTATCTCTGCCTTCTACGAGTAGGATAGACTCTTCTAGCTCAATTTCATAGTCTTCTTCTGCATTATCACCTTTGTCCTCTTCAAATTCCATTTTGGCCTCTATGGAGGCTCTATAAGACAAGAATAGACACTCTGTTATATCCTCTACTTCTACTTCTATCTCTATCTCTGTCTCTGTCTCTGCTTTTGGCTCTGTCTCTATTGCTGCCATGTAACAGGGGGAACAGTACATCCATGCTTCTATCTCGCTATCAGAGGTAATTTTAGAAGTCAATTCAGGTTCAAGAAGGAGGTATTCACCCATTGACAAAGACTTTGCTTCGTTCGATGGTTGGCTTATAGTTCACTGTCATGGACTATGCCTCTGTTTTCTTGGGAAAGATTAGTTTGATAATCTCTTCGTCTCCTCATGTACATCTGTTACTTCATGGGATAATTCTATTACGACCGCGATGGGAAGTGGATCCATTACTTTTTTGTGATCCATACAACTTCAACACCACCTTGTTGGGTCCTCTGCCTAGGGTTAGGATTCCTTTGAAACAATCCATCCTTGCTCTTGCTTCAAAAAGCCAAGGTCTTCCCAACAGTAGAGGGTATGAGGTCCCATAGGAATTTGGTTTGACCACCAGATATGTTAGCCAATAATCTCCTCATGTGAGTTTTGTCTTCACGTATGGGAGAATATCCAAAGGCTTGATTCTGCTTTGGGCTGCCAATCGGATAAGCCATTGCATAGGCTGCATTCCTTGCAAGCCTAGATCTTTCATTGTCACATCCGTCATTTTGTTCATTGATGAGCCTCCATCAATCAATGCATCTGCTAAAGCATCCTTCAATCCACATGCCAATCTCTAGAGTTTCAGGATCCAGGAAGGCATTAGCCACATCCACTTCCTTAACAAGCTCTGAGGCTCTGTTGGACTTGGTTACTGTGCAAAGGGAGCAATCGTTAGGCCTGCTCTTCTTGTCCAATATGCCTTTGAATTTCTTTCGACAACTAGGAGACAACATCAACAACTATCGGAATGTTAGGTTTGGTTTAAAAGTGTCTAGGTCTTTGACCAAATCACATTCTTTGATAGGATCCACAGACTTCTCCAATCGGCTAGGGAATGGGGCCACACCCACTTTTATCTGTCCTTTTTCTTCTAGGAGTGGCAACATCTATGCTTCTTCTCCTTGAGGAGGTACTTTGGCCTCCTCTATCTCCTGGACCTCTGGTCTTGTCTCTGCAACTATCTCTGTGGTTCTCTATGATTCTCTAGCGCTCTCTACTACATTGTTCTGTGTTGCATTATTTTGTTTCTCCCTAGGAAGGTTAAACTTCACTGTCTTGGCAGAGGGAACATTCTCTTTTGGGACTGCAGGTTCTCCTTTCTTTGCACACATTATTGTGACAACTTCCAATTCCACAAAATTGGAAGCAAGTTCTTGGGTCTTTTGTTGGGTCTTGGAGGTAGCTTTCATAAGAACTAGACTAGGACAATCTTTTGCAGTGTGGCCTTCTCCTTTGCATTGGTTGCGTAAGGGTTTCTAGTCCATAGACCTTCTAGGGTTTGGACAATTTGATGAGATATGTACCTTTTCTCCACATTTGTAACACTCTGCCTCTGATCGCTAGCCATTATCAAACTTTCATCCTCTGTTATTCTGAGAGGGAAACCTTCTTGGACTGAAATTAGGACTAAACTCCCTAGGTTTTGGTCCAATGTCCTCAGTGATCATCTTAGATTCCAGCAAGTTGAACCTTACTTTTTCATCTTTCTTTCTTCTATCGTGCATCTCCTTCAGAGAGAAAATATCCTCTGTATGGTTCTTCCTTAAATAATATAAAAAAATGGCTCTAGGAATGGTTGGTTTTCAGGTACATTTAGTGGCTAAATATTCCGCTTGATGGCACTTTCCACACCATGTATTAGAACACATCACATCTCTTCGACCTCCCACAGGAGTGGATATATTGGCGGTATTCACCTTCAGTGTCTGTAGCTATTTTGTAATCACATACATAAGCTCTTTTTTTATGCTTGCAACTAAATTGGATAGGTACTCCTTCATATTTTCACCTTCTGGAGTACTTGTAGTAGGGTTTTGGGAAGCTTTTGTGATCACTACATACACTAGTTGGGTTGATCCAAAGAGTCCTCTATTCTGATTCTGATTCCGAGCTCCTATTGAGACTGGGGGTTGTAGATTACAATTGTTAGGATTCCATTGTTATTGAGTCGCCATTGGGGGAACTTTCTAAGGCCATTGTTGTTGTGGTTGAACCATCATTTGAGGCATTGTTGTGTCTGTGGCCAATGTGGATTTGGTGCACTATACTGCTGCATTGTTTGCATTTGGGGATATGGGTAGGGAACTGTATTTGGTGGGTATACCATTCCTCGCATGGAAAAGGAGGTAGGACTCCTCTTCCTGAGATCATCGATAGCCTTACTTTAATTTCATCATACAATCTTGCACCTTCCACCACTACAGCTTACAGGTTGCCTAGTCTTCTCAATTCCACAAACTATGAAGTTTTGGTTGTAGGCCTCTAAGGAAAAATCCCTTCTAGATGCCTTCATCCAAATGATGGTTGGTCCATCTCTTTAGTATGGATTCCATTTGCAAGACATAAGCTTCTACTCATTCTCCAAAGGACATGAACTCCTCTTGCATCCGCTCTTCAAAACCTTCACGTTTGAATTTAGTGAGGAAGGCCATCCCATGTGCCAAAAGTTTGTGCTGCTTGTCTCTCATACCATTGAAACGCCATGCATTTGAAAGTGGTGGGAAATATTTCCAACCAATGCTCAGGGATTCTAGCATTGCTAGCCATACATGCTACCATAAACTTTGCTACACGTGCCCGCTTGACCACTTGTGGGACACGTCTTAGCAGCCCGTCGGGAGGGGAGTCTAGAAAGTGCCACCTGGCACTCGCAAGGAATGTCACAGGGTTTGCGATCTAGGTCTTCTCGAGTCTGCTCCGAAGCAGGTGTATCCAGCCGTTCCCACTTAGGGCCGACCTGAAGTCAAGGTTCCTTTCCTATTAGCCAAGTCTCTAGGAAGTAGCTAGCATCGAGCTCTAGATGACCCACTTTGAGTAGGAACAACAGAGTCGAAGTAGATCTATGCTGCACTTGGTTCATAGAGAATGGGAAATGAGAGGGATGCATTGCTCAACCTCTCTGCCCGTAGGGCATAGTCCCATTCCGGTCTTCTAAAATGGCATGAATCGGGTTCTAACTTAACAATACCTAAAGTCATCCGATGGTAAATCCTTGTGAGAAGCCTCCCAGTTCTCTGGGACCACCTAGCCATAGGATAGACCCGTGAGGGGATTCCATCCACCCGCTTCCCTTGACAGCTTTAGTTGTCTAATTAGGTCCTACCACATTTATGTGCGACATTTAAAACCAGCTTCATTAATTAAGCCTTTTAGGGCACAGAGTTTGTTCACGTAATTTACAACACATACACAAAAACAAAACAAGCAGTCCTTTTATCAAACAAGTTCCTTAGCTTATCTTTAAGTTAATCTTTGTCTCCTGCCCATACAGAAGAATTATGTATCCCTTCTGACCAACAGAAGTACCCGGTCCAAATCTCATGGCACCAAAATTTCCATCCTTTATCTAGAATAGGATCTTCCAACGTCTGAGACATTGGGCTCACAAGGATCTCCAATTCCATTCTGGACAGGCAAGGGGTGTCCAGAGCTCCACCTGACCCACAAGCGGTCTAGGAGTGAGATGCCATTTTCGTGGTTGGCCTTTTCACCACTCGACCATCGGCCTGTGAATCGAGCAGTGCCCTCTCGGGATAATACGCAATGTGATCTTGGAGATGATCCACGCGTGCAAAGTATCCTTCCTTAATTAATCCAATTAAAATTCAAGCACAATCAAAGCAATCAACCCTAATATCATATTCTAGAAAAACATTCATTTATTCCCATGACAACTTGTCATTACAGACAATCAAAGCAAGTAGCCCTAATATCATATTCTAGAAAAACATTCATTTATTCCCATGATAACTTGTCATTACAAACCCCTGCCATGCATTTGCCATCAACACAAGCCTTGGAATATTTATCCAAATCACAATGCAACAATCCCTTGATTGAAAGAAAAATATTTAGGGTGTTGTTCAATCAACCAACAAAACTAATTGTATTTTTCCCAAACAATACAATAATAGATGCGACAATAATTCCATCGCATATTCGCTCTTCCCCTTGGGGCCAAAGAGTAGAATTTACTTAATATTCCCTCCTTTAGCCTAAGGCATATGCTAAAGGTTCCAATACTATACATGGCGTAAGTCCTATCATTCCAATGCAAATTAATCAATCTAGCAAGAGCATTTATTCCTCTTCTCTAAGTGACAATTATCTTTTAGCATCTCCCTACTATGCAATATTTTTTCTTGGCTTTATCTTCCTTTCTCCTAAGGCAAGGAGTCGCATGTCATCGATGTAAAGTTTACATAATCTCTCCCATGTATGTACCGTGTATATGCATTTGCAAACTTTACAAAATATTATCCTTGGTAAAGATTTCAAAGACTCATCGATGCTCAATACTTTAGTGTCCCATATGTTGCTTATGCTATGCATGGATTCATCACATAGCAACTAGGTGCAATTTAACTCCCTTTGATAGAAGCACTTCACAAACTTCATCTTTGAATATTTGTGCGATTTATCCTTTTCAATGACCTATTCTAGCACCACAAGGTATGAGCCTAATGGATCTCTTGTGATCATTAAAACAAGCATCTATCAATTTGAAAATACATTACTTACAACCGGTACTGCAATTGGATTGACAGTGATGCCTTCGAATGAAGCTCTGTTGCTGGTTGTAGGATTGTCATTTGCATGCGACATTCATTGCTTGGAGGCCATTGTTTGCAAGTAGACTTAAGAGATTAAGAAGATGGAACAAATTCGAGATGAGAGAGCATAAGAGAAGATGGGAGAGCATAAGAGAGGGAAATTGTGTAGCCTCTTGGGGTAACTCTTCTCTCTCTCTCTCTCTCTCTCTCTCTCTCAAGCTCTCTCACAATCTCTTGGAGGGGTATACTCTCTCTCTCCCTCTCTCTTGCAGGCTTTCAGGGTCTCCTTATGCTCCCTTGTGCCTCCCCATGCCTCATATTATTAATGAATTAGAGAGGAGGAGATAAGTTTGAGAATAAGAGTGGAGGGGCTCTTAGAAGACTCAGTGATTTGATGCTCAGATCTTAAATCTGATGGTTGCATTGGCTCCAAAAGGGGGGTAAAACCCCCAAGACACCAAGACACTTGGTTAGGAAGCTCTTAGTTCACTCCTTCTTCTTTTCTTTGTTTGAAGTGCTGTCTACTACCTGTAGACTGCGATCGCAGCGCGCACGATTTTACAAATCACTTTTCTTTATTTTTCTTTTTATAAATTCTCCAAAACTAACTAAAACATCACTTGTTTTTTCTTTTAAATGACTTTTAGTTCTATCTTTTTAGGATAATATCTAAAATATAATAGTTTTTTTCCCTAATAATCTAATATTTTTGGACCATTCAAACTATACACATTAATACTAGTGATTAATATGGCTCATAAGTCCCGTTCACATTGTACTTTTCGTGAAGGGTGGCTACGGTCCTTATCAATCCGAGAAAAATGTCAGATTTATGACTCTCGATTTTTTAAATATATTTTTAATCGAATAAAAATTAGTAGCTATTAATGCTAGTCAGATTTTACCTTAGTTAGTCTTTAGTTAGTAATCTTACTAACTTATTAATTGACCAACTAACTTTGGAACTAACCAACTAACTTTTATTGCGTGAAAATATTACATCTTCATTGTACTCTCCCTTACAAATGGGCAATGGGACTACATTCACTAGCCTATCATCAATATTTCCAAGATAGATATGACTAGGAAGGGAACCTTGAGTCACCATGGGGGCTTCAGTAAAGAGTGCTTCTAGGGCATCAAAGGAGGCTTTTGTTGCTAGCTTGTTCTTGGCTTTGATTTTTGCCTTCTCTCTTCTCATGTACCTCTAGACTCATTCTAGTACTTGCCTCTTGATTGTGTCATTCATCAGGGAGTTGGCTCTACCTAGTTGGTCTATACTCAAGAGAAAAAAATCACAGGGGACTTCAGTCTCTGGAGGACTCTCTTGCCAACATTTCTTCTACTTCCTTCTTTTCGAGGTCTCTGAATTCAACTTTCAGTCTACTATAGAGGGGAAGATATTCCATTCTGAAAGTGTCAAAACTCATTCTTCTGAGGATCATTGTGGTGCCATCATCATAGTAATGCTTGCTTCTGATGGTTTCAATAGTGTATATTGTGAATAATACTCTATCTATTAGCTTCCAGTGGGTTGCTAATTGGACACATAGGAAATTATCAGTGCACCATGCATCCCACGTGTCCTACTGTTGAGCATCCATGAACAAATTCCAACTCTTTTCTTTTTTGTATTCATGAACCTCCACTGACTTTGACTTCTGTAGCTTCTTCACGATCTCCCACTTCATGATGTTTGGGAACTTCTCAATGAATGCCAAATCTCCCATGGATGTCATTCTCTCTATTTTTGCACTTCAGTTTGCTCCCAAAAAGTTTGCTACCAAGATGCACATTGCTTCAGAAGAGAGAGGAAATAGTCCACCATATAGAGCTTGCATCGTGATGGTAATATGTTTCTGCCATTGTGAAATGAAATTCTTGTAGAAAGTGACTTTGGTAATGAGAATATTCAATTCTTCAGTAGTAGAAGGAACTTTGCAAGCAGCCATTGAATTCTTCTCTTCTTGGTAATGCCATTTCCTTCATTGTCAATCGCTTCTAATGCTTGTTGATGACAATTTTCCCCAGTTGCACACCAAGAACATGGAGCCTCAAGAGAGACACCAAGAAAATGGATTTTTTACTACAAGAAAATATACATTGTACTATCAACAATATCTTTTTCATATTTGATATATCCACAACAAACAAAACAACACCAGGAACAAGAAATCTTCACGTAGCATCACAGAAACAATTCTCCCACGGCTTTAAGTTTAACAAAATCCATCATATTCTTCATATTATTCATATAATTCTTTGATAGACATTGAAAACACAAAAGAATACTCCACTTTGAATGGAAATATATCACATATTATTCATCTTCAAAGTTTTTATGGCTTTCTCTCACAATCTCTCATACGTAGATACATTGTTTGGCATAGAATTGGCTATCTGTGACTCTCTCTCTCTCTCTCTCTTTCTCTCTCTCTCTCTCTCTCTCTCTCTCTCTCTCAATAGTACATCATCTCCTCACTACAATACTCAATAATCACTCATAATAACCCTTCTTTGGTCGCGAATACCCCTCCCAACAGGCATGTCTGATATGAAAGGTCACCAGAGCCAGTATAGTGACTCTTCACAACTCACTACTATCACTTCACTCTAGTATTCTCTTGAGTCTTCAACAGTTACTTCTTTCACTTCTTTGATCTTTTTTCAACTTGCATTCACCTCTTTCCAAGTCTAGAAAACTTTCCCAAATTCACACATACATTCCATAGAATACTTACAGAGGTATATAGAATAGAACAAAAGATGAGTAAAGGCTCTACAGAAGCTCAACAACAGAAGGTTATAAAAGGTCAAAAGAAAGCATCCAGCTCAACTAAAACGAAACAAAACCATCAAAAACCACTCAATGAGCTTTCAAACAACCTCAAAATTCATCAATCATTACTCCATCCTTCCACACCAAAAGAAAATCAGAATAAAACAGAAGCTAAACAAAAGCTATCGCAACCAATCAGAACCTCAACAAAACATCACAGAACCTCATATCTTTATTGAAAATCATCATGAGCTTATCAAAACCATTCCACCCTATCCAAAACGCTCTCAAACCACTTACAAACAAATCAAAAATCCTATAAAATCACCATTTAGTCCATAAAAATAACAAAAATCAACCAAAAAACAGGTAATTTCAACATTCAACAACACAATCCAAAGAATCGATGACAACTTTCCTCAATCATAAGTTGATTTTTATCCGTCCTTTCAACATGCGTTGAGTTTTGAGACATGTTTTACTTTCCACCTTACCCCCTTTTCCCTCGGGAATGATATGAATCCTTCTCAGGATTGGAGAAAAAAGGGTTAAAGGGCACTAAAAGTGCAAGCTTGTAATGCTTTACTTTTGCATTAGCTAGGCATAGATGTGTGGGTTATATTCCAAGTGAGCATGATGGTCCATGTCGTGAGGTCTAATACCTACGTGTGTAATGTAGGTCAGGACATCAATTAGAAAGTCACTGGAGTTGATCATGCTAGCAATGTGTAGCTCTTCTTTGGTAAGGACTTGATCTAAATAGGGATGGACCATGTTATGATTTTCTAAGGGTCGATTGCGAGTAATGGCCAGTATACAAAAGGAGGTGGGAGCTACATAAGTAGGGTCATACTCAGAGGTTTTGATGGCACATCTCTGCTCCACATTGGTCATGATTGGACATCCCTCTTGTTCCCATTGAAGACGGAGAGCATACCATTTACGTAGAAATAAGGGGTTTGTGTACGACCATCTTTTTAAGTTCTTTTAACTCTCGGCCTATGGCAGAGACTTTGCTCTTGCTATAGGAGGTGATTAGCCTATGTTTACAAGCTTGCTCATGAGAAATATTAGTGACAATCAATTCCTCACCTACCATGGGGACTTTAATGAACACGAACTCACATTATTTCCAATTGCATGGCATTGTGCATACATTAGTTGCTAAAGGCTCATCTAGGAGGCCTAGGTCCACCCAACCGTACATAGCTTTTAGTGAGCATTATCAAGGTAGCGTCCAGGCATCTAATGCATGTAACCAAGTCATCCCGCGTGTGTTTGTAGCTAGATCAGAGGCCAAGGTAAGAATAGATCTCCACTCATAAGAGGGTTTAAGGCCTACATGAGATTTGGGTTTGACTGGGCTAGATAGCTCAGTAAGTGGTGTCGACCGCTTTGACTAATCCTTAGGGTGTGGGCCAACCACTTGTATGAGGGGCTTGGTTTGGGGCTTAGATGTTATGCTGCTTGTTGCTAGTTGTGAAATAATTGGGGTGCTAGCACTGTTAGGTTGAGTCAGTTTAGGGACAACTGATTGCGGAATTTATTGGTAGACCTATTGGGATTTGATGGGTTTGGTTTTTAACTCAAGAGATTTAGCAAGTTTAGGTGGATCACTAGTCTTTGGAGATGGAATGGTAGTAGTTGGCTAAGGGGCACATGTGCTACTCTTGTTCTTAGGCACCAAATCCAGTTGTTGCCCTCGTAGTAGCATTGTGCACGCAATAAGGATGTAGGCACCCATCATAGAGTGATTGTTCATTGGGTTCTAGAGCACCAACAACAGCTGTGTCATGTGCTATTCATGAGTCATGGGTCCTTGCGGGTCGGCTCATAGATGGCACTGATGATTGGAGTTTAGATATCCATTTTAGTTGTTGCTTAATACTCTTGGTTGCATTTCCCCTCGAGTAACTTACTCATGAATATATGTGTGCATCACGTGAGTTCAAAATAAGATATTTTTAAAATACCATGTTTATACATTTCTTGCATACAAAAGGGTGTAATATAAAGGTGTTATTTACATATTGAATAGAAAAGGGTTATGTTTTATTTAGGAAAAAATCACAAATAAGGGTATGTATAAATAGGCCTTGAACACATGTGATGTAGAGGATGTACATATAGTAACTTCTCTGAGCATTTTCCTGGGGTTGTGATTGGCCAGGGGTCTTGGCGGGGTAGTGTTAGAATATCAAGCTCCCGTTACTCTTCAATTAGTCTATCTTTATGTGTGTGACCGACATTAGTTGGATACAGATGTACACGTGTGTGACATTTGAAAGGTGAGAAGGATCGAAGCTTGCACGCGAGCTATGGCGGGAGAGCAAGAGCAAGAAAAGAGAGAGACAAGAAATGGGAACTCCAACAGTCACAATGTGTGACCGGGCCTTCCTTTATTCAAACTGTCACTAAAAGAATAAAGAATAAAGTGACGTGACGGGCGCCCGCCACCTGCAGTGTGCAGTGGCGGGTACTGTCAGTGTAGTAATACACGGGGCGGCACGGCGGAGGCGCCTTTACCCCCAACAACCTCCCACTTAAAGGCGAATCTGCCCTAGTGAGAGAGAAAAGAAAAAGAAAAGACAGTACAAATGTACATAGGTACAAGGGATGAGGAAAGGTGACATCTCATCCAACGCCCATCAACCTCCTGAGGAAGGCAAAGCGCTCAGTAGTGAGGCTCTTCGTGAGCAAATCTGCAGGATTCTCGTCAGTGGAGATCTTGACAAGGTCAACAGACCTGTCCTCCACGACACCACGTATGAAGTGATACCTCACCTCAATGTGTTTCGTCTTCGCATGGAAGACCGGATTCTTAGCCAACTGAATGGCACTCATAGAATCCGAATGCAGTGTAGGTGTAGCATCAATCCCAAGGTCAGCAACTAGACGGCCTAACCATATGGCCTCCTTGCAAGCCTCAGTGGCTGCAACATACTCGGCCTCAGTGGTAGACAAAGCCGTACACTTCTGAACCCTGGACATCCAAGAGATAGCCCCTCCAGCATAGGTGAATACATAGCCAGAAGTGGACTTCCTACTATCTGCATGTCCTGCATAATCGGAGTCAGTGTACCCCACGACCCCTGTATCCTGGCTACCATAGCAAATACACATATCTGCTGTGCCCTTCAGGTACCTCATGATACCCTTCACGGCATCCCAATGTCTGCTGCCAGGTGTAGCCATATAGCGTGCCACAACACCAACTGCATGTGCAATATCTGGACGAGTGGCTATCATGGCATACATCAAACTGCCCACGGCTGATGCATAAGGGATCTTGGCCATCTCGGCCCTCTGCTCATCTGTCTGCGGACAATCGGCCTGTGATACCTTCACATAAGAAGGTAATGGACAGCCAATAGGCTTTACGTCCTGCATGCGGAAGCGCTCAAGGACTTTATGAATGTACTCCCGCTGTGAGAGATACAAAAGTCCCTGATGCCTATCACGCTTAATGCGCATCCCAAGTATATGTGAGGCATGTCCCAAATCCTTCATCTCAAAGCTCTTCTTCAGCTGAGATTTAAGAGCATCTAGCTCATCATGAGCTTTCCCTACTATCAGCATATCATCAACATAGAGTACCAAGATAAGCAAACTGCCATCACGGGCTTTCTTCGTGTAAAGACACGGATCCATAGCACTCCTGCTGTAGCCCTGTGACTGCATAAAGGCATCAAACTTATGATACCATTCCCTAGGTGCCTGCTTCAAGCCATACAAGCTCTTCTTCAACTTGCACACTAGGTGCTCCCTGCCAGGTTCTGCAAAGCCCTTAGGCTGATCCATATAGATCTCATCATGCAAGTCCCCATGTAGAAAAGCCGTCTTGACATCCATCTGATATAGATCTAAGTCAAGCTGTGCAACCAAAGCCAAGACTAAGCGCAGGGTGGTCATCTTAACCACAGGAGAGAAGACCTCATCAAAGTCCACACCATGTTCCTGCTTAAAACCCTTTGCTACCAATCTAGCCTTGTATGCCGGCTTGGGGTGTCCAGGGGTACTTTTCAGCTTGTACACCCACTTGCATGGCAAAGCCTTCTTGCCCTTAGGCAAGGCAACCAAATCCCAAGTCTCATTCTTATGCAGGGAGTCTATCTCAGACTGCATAGCCCTCTCCCAGGAGTGACTGTCACCCCTGCGCATAGCCTCATCATAAGTGAAAGGCTCTCCTGCATCTGTAACCAAAACATAATGCATAGAGGGCTGAAATCTGTCAGGTGGACGTCTATCTCTAGCAGACCGTCTCACCGCAGGCTCTGCTGCCTGTCTAACTACCTGTCCAACATCCTGGCCCTGTGGAGGAACTGCTGCAGGCTGTACTACTGGCTGTGCTGGAGCTTTAGGCTCCTCCTGAAAGATCACTCTGCGGATCTCAACCACCTTCTCAGGCTGCCTGTGCATCTTGTCTTCATGGAAGACGACATCATGGCTGCGTACTATTTTTCGCGCCTGCGGATCCCATAGGTGATAGCCCATCTCTCCTGACTCACCATAGCCAAGGAATATGCATTTAATGCTCTTTGGATCCAATTTACTCCTCTTGTCCTTGGGCACATGGCAGAATGCCTCACATCCAAAGACACGGAGATGCGCATAAGAGGGTGGCTTACCAGCCCAAACTTCCTCTGCAACCTGGAAATCCAATCCACTGGAAGGCGATCGGTTTATGACATGCACTGACGTACTAACTGCCTCAGCCCAAAAACTCGGGGGTAGGCCTGCATGGCTAAGCATAGAGCGCACACGCTCCTGAATAGTCCTGTTCATGCGCTCAGCCAAACCATTCTGGGGTGGGGTGTAAGGGGCGGTCAACTGACGCTTAATACCCCTGTCATCACAAAACTGCTCAAAAGCATGCGAGACATATTCTCCCCCATTATCTGTCCTAAGGCATTTCAGCCTATACCCAGTCTGGTTCTCAACAAGAGCAAGCCATCTCTGAAAAACTGCCAAGACATCGGACTTCTGCTTTATGGGATAAGCCCACACTTTCCTAGAAAAATCATCAATGAAGGTAACGAAGTACTTCGCGCCACCCATAGACATGCAAGGCATAGGCCCACAAACATCGGAATGCACCAATGCCAAGGGCTCACTCATGCGTGGCCTACCCGATTTCTTATGCGTAGACCTATTCTGCTTACCATAAAGACAATGATCACACGAGTCAAAACATGCATAATCCAAAGGCGGAAGATACTGCAAACCAGATAACATTTTCATTCCTTTCAAAGACATATGCCCCAAACGGGCATGCCAAAGTGATACATGTGGGATAGAGCCCACTGCCAAAACATGGTCTACAGAAGACCCAGATACAACAAGAGGATAGAGGCTGCCAGCCTTGGCGCCTCTAGCAAGCACAAGTCTGCCTTTGGTAATCTTCCAGGCAGAATCCCCAAAACAGACATGAAATCCTGCATCATCCAACTGTCCTACAGACATAAGACTACGCGTAAGCGCAGGTACATGACGTACATCCCTGAGCAAAAAGGAACTGCCAGTGGAAAACTGCAACTGAATATCTCCACAGCCCACAATATCAAGAGACCTGTCATCTCCAAGTCTGACTGATCCAGATACAGTACGGTAAGAGTGAAACCACTCACGGTAAGGTGTCACATGGAAGGATGCACCTGAATCCAATAACCAGCACTGTGCATACATACTAGGTGTCTCAGTCAAGTGTGAAGCATCAGAAGAACTAGCTGCAAGTATAAACTCATCACCACCATCGGACTCTTCAGTCTGCGTGACATTAATTTCCTCAATCTTGACGTTGGACTTCGCAGGTACTATGCTGCGATCAGAGGACTTCTCCTGCACTTTATCTTTCCCCTTATCCTTGCGCTTCTCATTGCGCAACTCATGACACTGTGGTCTAATATGGCCCTTTTTCCCACAATGATGACAAGTGACATTTGCATTGCGTCCACGCGACTTACTACGCGACTTGCCACCACGAGATTTAGACCGACCCTTCTGTGAGTCACGGCCTCGGCCATTACCACGGTCATACCTGTCATTCCTGCCTCTAACTGTCAAAGCATGACTACCACGAGAGGCATCCAAGTTTTTGCGATTCACCTCTTCCTGAAGAAGAGCACTCTCAACATCTGCCAATTTTAGAGTAGCACTAGAGGCACAAAGAGCAGTGCGGAATACATCCCATGACTCATTCAGAGTTCCAAGCAAGAAAAGAGGAGTTACTTCCTCTCCAAAGGTGATATCCTGCGAAGTCAGGTTCTTCAGTATAGCATGGAACTGGCTCAAGTGAGCAGACATAGTCGCATTATCCTTCATGCGCAGATCCATAAGCTGCTTCAACCAGTACATCTGACTCGCCGGACTTTTCTTATCATAAAGATTCTTGATCTTATTCCATAGATCCCATGCACTCTGTGCTTCCTCAAATACATTATAATGTACCTGTTCAGTGAGAGACAATACAATCGTGGACTTGCATAGCTCATCAAGTTCAAGCCAGTCGTCAATGTCCATAGTTTCAGGCTGCTCCCCACTCAACCGAAGTGGCTTAATCTGAGATTTCTGCACCAAAACCTGCCATATTTGACTCTTCCAGTAAGAGTAGTTGGTACCATCCAACTTTGTAATGTTAAAGATGGCACTATCATGCGAAGATGACGCCATTATGCAGGCTGGAAATGCCCAAACAGTCCAAAACTGCTTGCTGTTTTACTGCAGAAACTGCCCAAAAATGACCAAAACGGGGTCCAAAGGGTGAGCAAAGTGTGCCAAAAGTTGCTGCCCACTTAGTACTAGGTGCGGTACACCAAATCAGGATATTTCAGCATGAAAAGTACACCTCAGTCCACCAATAACTGCTTGCTGTAATAAATTGCAGGTATGCAGTCTAGAGAGCAAACTGTCCCAAAATAGGATCCAATGTCAAGCAAACAATGCTAGGTCCAAAGCCGGCATGAAACGGACATAAGCAAGGCCAATGACAGTGAAAAGAACATGAGCTCAACACCAAGCATGTCAAAATAACATCTGCCAGTGAAAGGCACACCCCCAGACACTCTAGGCAAAGTGTTCCTGTAATTGCCAAAACCTGACACAAATAGGTATCTGCTCAAAGAGAAAGATCCAGATATGAGACTCAGCTCATAAGCATCCTGTGAACCAAGAGTACATCAATGCATATCCATAAAGATCGGAGTATGATCCCAAAGTCTCAATGTGTATGTAGCTGCTCAAGACATAAACTGCTTCAAATACATGTAAGTGCTCCAATAGCATGCAACTGTCAAAGGTCAAGAAAGCATGTAAAATGCTCCCACTGGCACAAAAGGCGTACAAAGTGAGCTCAGAAGCTCAAACAACCCAAGAGAAAGCACCAGTGATAAGTGACCCTGTCAATGCATCAAGCGCATCCGAGAGAGCATGACATACATGAAGCACCGGTCGTATTAACCATGAAGCAATACATAAGCCCAAATAAGCTCTCGGTCAACTCAATGACATCCAAATAGCAACCAAGATCAGTGATCAAGTAAGCCGGGAATGCTCAAATACATCCAAATCCAAGCTCCAAATGTCGGTATGGCATACACGAACCAAATAGCATATGTCACGAACCAAAGCATGTAATGCAAAAGCCTAACTGTCAAGCAGAGACATGAGGCATAGGCGGTCCACGAGCATGCCGAGTCGGTCCAAATGCCAGTGAAGACGGAGCTAATGCGAAGCTCAAAAGCATCCCATAATCTCATACATATGCTCCAAGTCGTCCCCAAATGTCAGAGATATCATGCCAAAGCTCAAAGTATACATCCGGTATCGGTAGGTAAGTGCCAAAGCATGTAAAGTACCTTCAGCCCACTGTTATTCCAGCATGTATTTACTGTTCTAAACAGTAGATTTCAGCCCCAAATTCAAGCCAAAATCATGGTCAAACCAAATGCATACATCCCCAATACATCCGGGTAGGAAGTAGACCGCATACGGGCATCAAACAAGGTAACCGGAGTAGAGTATAAGCATTAAATGCCAATGCCAAGTGTGGCTGCCCTGTTTCCAGCACTGTATAGCAGTAAATAACAGTCCCAAATCAGCCAATATTTCAAGCCAAAATCATGGCATAATCATGTGCATACATTCCCAAGGCACTAGGCATCATGTAGACCGCATACGGGCATCAAATAGCACAACTGGAATGGAGTATAAGCAACAAATGCTAATGCCAATGGTGCTGCCCTGTTTTCAGCCTGTTATGACAGTTTATGACAGTCCCAAATCTGAAGAAATCAGCCCCGAAAGATCAAGAACAATGCCCAAAGCTTTAATGACATCAAACATGAAGTCTATAGCCCTCTTGATCAAGGTAGAGAGCAAGAAGCAATGGCCAAGTGTGGAGCTGAAGTAGATGAGTGCTCACAGCCTGGAAAAATGATGCAATCTGCCCTGTTGATGCTGAACTTGCTGCTGCTCCACATGGGCTGAAAAGGGGGTAATGGGGGGCTCAATGATGGCCCAAGGTAGGCACATACCAAGCCATGAAGGCCCAATGCAAAGGGGAGGGAAGATATGAGCTATGGAGCTCAAGAAGAGTGGCTGCCCTTTGTTCCTGCCCTGTTTCAATCTGAGAATACACTCAAATGCCTGCAAATGCTGAAGCAATACCTCAAGGGCAAGGCCCTGATGAAGCTCAAGAAGGCCAGGATGGAGCTCGGGAAGCCGGGGAGAGTCGGGACCTCAAGAGGTCGGCTATGGCTGCCGGGATGGAGACCCAATGCGTGAAGCGAGTCGATGCGAAGGTCGGGAAGCACCGAGTCGAGCTCGAGCAAGAGAATGCCAAGCTCTGATACCAGTTGAAAGGTGAGAAGGATCGAAGCTTGCACGCGAGCTATGGCGGGAGAGCAAGAGCAAGAAAAGAGAGAGACAAGAAATGGGAACTCCAACAGTCACAATGTGTGACCGGGCCTTCCTTTATTCAAACTGTCACTAAAAGAATAAAGAATAAAGTGACGTGACGGGCGCCCGCCACCTGCAGTGTGCAGTGGCGGGTACTGTCAGTGTAGTAATACACGGGGCGGCACGGCGGAGGCGCCTTTACCCCCAACAACATTCAATAAGTTGGTGTAGTCAGTGACTTAACCACAGTTAGTCTTGTTAGTCATACCTATGTGTGTAAGTCTCTTCTAACATGGTATCAGAGCCTGAACGCCTGAAGCCTGAAGGCTTGGCAGTGGCCATTTGACATCAAGACATCAGATCTGAAGAAAACGTCATCAAATGAGATTATACTTGCAGCCCGTTTTTTTGCAGAAGATATATCTTACTATATAAATGACTTTTGGAGAAATGGCCCACCATTTTTTACCGTTTCAATGTGGTCTACAACTTTGTAGAAGAAACTTTTTTCAAATTCCTTACAAATTTTGAGATATTTAGCACATAACAGTGTAGACTAACTGTTTATTGCAGTAAACAGCAGGTGGTTCCAGGGCGCACTTGTCTCTTTCATCCTAACAATGCATATGCCCTTATTATATGCATTTGAGCATGATATTTGAGTGTTAAATACTCAGTTTTGGAGCTTATTTGCAAGCTCGAATTAGTGAACTAGTTGCTGTCCTGAATTTGAAAACTATATACCTACACGGTTGAAGTATCTGTGATGCTTATTTGCTATTGACAAATGCTTGGATCATACCACCTGAGTGGTAGATACTTTTTGGGACATTGTGACTGCTGAAAGTCCAAATTTTGGACTGATTTGTTGTTGGTTATACTAGGGTATTGACTGATTATTGTCTGCAGGAAGGATACCTATCATCTTCACTTGACATACATGCAATATATCCTGACCAGTTGGACATGTATCAACTCTTGCTGAAAGTCCAAATTTTGGACTGATTTGTTATACCAGGGTATTGACTGATTATTGTCTGCAGAAAGGATACCTATCATCTTCACTTGACATACATGCAATATATCCTAACCTGTTGGACATGTATCAACTCTTGCATAAAGTGGCAACTAAATGAGATGTTTTGGGGATGTTTTGAGATCTGAATACTCTTGTTTTAATAGAGAAAATACTATTGGTTATAGCAGTGGACTAGCTACTTGGTACTGCTACTTGCATACAATACAAACATTGATGCTTGTATGGACATAGTTTGTTGCTGGGATGTTTTGCCACTACCATAGAACGTTTTGAACTAATTTGAGCTTGGTTTATGCTTAGTTGACTGTGTTTTTTCATTGTTGGAATACAGTTTATAGCAAGAAGGTTGTCATGAAAATTGCTCTTGAATTGCAAGAAAATTGTTCATAAATTGCAAGAAACTGTCCTGAATTGCAGGAAACTGTCCTGAATAGCAGGAAATTGGTCCTGAACTATAGAAAAAGGAGTCAGATACTTACAGGTTGTATACATCACTGAATACCTGATGCCAGGAGGCATATTCCACGGTGGATTCCATGCCACGGTGGATTCCATGAGGTTTTACGGTGGATTCCGTAAACTTTGATGACCGCGGCTCATACACAAAGTGGATTCTTTGTGCGAAAAGTTGATGGGGACGCCTGTCCTTTTCGGGCATTTCATTAATTTAGTGTGTACATGGGTGATTCCATAGCGGGTGACTTCGCAAAATGCATATTAAATTAATAAATGTTTATGAGTTTAGAGTGCGCACTCGTAATAAATTAAGGTTAGGATTTATTTCTAACCAGTTGATTTATTTATGTAGCTGAAGACTGCTAGGTATTCACTTTTGTCGGTTTAATTGTATTATTTTACTAACGATTGTGAATGCTTTAGTTGATGTGTAGAGATAGTAGCAATGGCGGAGGAAAGCATTGGAGTTTAGAGAGTATTCGACCTATGGATTATATTTTGATAGGCGCCACGCCTATATTTTGTCATGTCTATTGAGACATCGATTATTTATTATTATTTTGTATGCACCCATGCACACGGATATGTTATTTCTATTTGGACATTGTGTTGGGCGTGCCAGACTCTTTGGGCACCATCCATTAGCTTTATTTCTATTTTTGTAAAAGCAAACTCAAAAGCTAAAAGCTTGTCATATTTTTGTAAATTGGGCTATTATTGAGCATGAAGATGGAAATATACATAAAATACATGCTTTGTAAAGCGCTCACACAAGGCATGGGGGAGATTGAACCCAATTGGTCTCTTGCTCTTGTCATTCATGCTTTTTACATTGTATTTTGTGCAAAAAGGTAGAGTTCATTGTTCTTGGGACCTTACGGGATTCACTACGTGAGCATACTGCGACCGATTTGCGCACCAGTGGTATCAGAGTAGAGCTGAGATCAAGAGCTTCCAATCGCTACCCATCTCGTGCGAAGGCGGAGCTCCTGGAACGATCGGGCTCTATGGTCAATCTCGTCGCGAACCGTCGATACAGGCAGACTTCTGGCGATCAAGAACCCCTGTTTCTGTCATCAAATTGCAAAGGACCAGGCTGTACAGGCGGAGGACCACACATTCATCTCCTTCACCAAAGTCGTGGATAAACAGAGTAACTTCTTTCATCAAGCTTCAAAGCTTAATATTAATAATCAATAAGCTTACTAGAAGCTTAAGAAAGCTTCAATTCCAAAAATTGTTGGCAAGCGGCAGCATCACGAGAATCGCGGTGACAAAAATGCCCCCCCCCACGACTGCGCCGTTTTTCATTCATTAAGCCCCTCCCTCTAAAGCTTAATCTATTAAGCTTAAATCATTAAGCTTAAACAAGTCAGAGAAGACAAGCAAGTCAACAAACTCCAGGTCTTGCACTCCAGAAATCAAGTTCTGCAAGTCAACTGTGATCAAGTCCTGCAAGTTCACTAAGTCGACTAAGTTCTGCAAGTCTACAACTCTGCAAGTCACCTAAGTCTGCAACTCTGCAAGTCAGACTAGTCAACTGGAGTCAGAACTAACTTGTGCTCAAAACTCCTAGAAGGGTTGTTCGTGCGCAGAAACTCCGAACTGCAAAGTTCTTCGTTGGACGGTATTCTACCCATACAAGGGTTCACTGAAGTATTTTCAGCATACGAAGAAGGAAAAATCGCAGATTTTCTGAAGATTGAGAAAGAAATACCCAAAAACACATAAGCCTTGTAACCTCGAATTTGAGCTACGCTCATCCCGCTAACCTGATTTTGAGTGAGAAAGGTCTTTTGAGTTTTACAGGAATGACGGAACCACATATGGATGATCTTATGGCTGAAGACGACCTACCTGAGTCTACGATGGAGCAAAAGCTGGACTTAATCATGATGCAATTGGAAGAAGAACGAAGGGCTAGGCAAGCATTACAAGCGCAATTGGCAAAATTACAAAGAGCGTCTACCGACAAAGAAGAACCTCAAGCTGAAGATTTGATTCGATGTACCATCGATGCCACTCTTAAAGCTCAAACCATTCGCAAGGAATCAAAGATAAGTAAACGAAGTTTCAAATTTCGCACTTTCAATGGTATACGAGAAGGAAAGACTGTTCTAGCATTTATTAGTCAGTTTGATGACTATTTCCATGAGGAAACTTATCTAGAAAAAGATAAAATCAAGTGTGTTACTAATCATTTGATAGACAGAGCATCACTTTGGTGGACTGTAGTATGCAAGAGCATAGAATGTCCTACTACTTGGGAAGATTTCAAGAAGAAGTTTATGCAGAATTTCCTACCACCGCAATTTCATGAGAAGGCTATCAAGCAATGGGATCTACTTCAACAACGGGATCGTGAGCCTATACCTCAGTATACAGAGCGTTTTTGGAATGCACTCCTACAGCTACGCATGCTTGAAGACGTACCAGAGACGACACATAAGCGGAAGTATATGTCTGGACTTCTTGGACATTACTACGCTGAAGTGAACATGTTCAAGCTTGCTACTCTTGAACACGCCATTTCACTAGCTCACGACACTGAAGATAAGCTACGAGGTAGAGACAGATGACCACAGCAATTCCAAGCCAATGGTAATTATGGATCTAAACAATTCAATTCCAATTTTAGAAGATTTAATCCAGGTCGTTTCTCTTCATCATCTTTCCGCAAGAATTGGGCTAAACCACCTGCATTACCATCCAATGTCAATCCAAATCCTAAGCCTATTCCACAAGCAAATCCAAATGTACCTAGACTTCCCGCAATTGCAAATAATGTAATCAAAGCCAAGCCAATAGTATGCTATAAATGCCACCAGCCTGGACATCTCGCAGCAAATTGTCATTCAAAGAAGCCACCAGCTCATATCAACTATCTTGGAGCCATGGACGAAGACGAACATGAGGATATGCCTGATTTCACTGAAGATGAGGACGACACTACTACTATTTCTGATACTTTACCACATATGCCTACTCCACATTCTTTATTGACTATGAAATTTTTGGTGCATGGAAAGGAAAAGACTATTTTGCATGATGACGGTAGTACTCATGATTTTATTTCAGCAAAATTGGTAAAGGAATTGAAATTACAGACTGTACCTACGCATTACCGCATAAAAGCTATATTTTTAGGCACTAGGTATGTATAGGAAGTGCAAGACTTAGAGATTCAAATTGGTTCATACACTGAAAGGAGAAATTTCTTAGTTGTTCCATTACAGTCGAGTGACATTATTTTAGGTATGCCTTGGCGACACCAGCATAATCCAGATATAGATTATTCCATACACACAATGAATATTAATTTTCAAGGAAAATCTATTACATTATATGGTATGCATGCATCTAATGTTTTTCCACTACTTTCGCATACTCAAGCTAAACGTGCATTACGCAAGAGTAGTAAATCATATCTTATTTGGGTGAATGAATTGCAAGTAAAGGAAAATCATATGCACCTTAGGCATAAGGAATTTCTTGCATATTTTAAGGACTGTTTTGTAGAAGACTTACCACCAGGTTTACCTCCTTCACGTCCACAAGACCATAAGATTGATTTGATCCCTGGCACACAACCACCTTGTAAAGCACCATATAGGCACAACCAGGTAGAGCAAAAAGAAATCCAGAGCCAAGTTGAGGAATTACTAAATAGAGGTTTGATTCGACCTAGCAGTTCTCCATTCCGTGCACCTATATTGTTAGTAAAGAAAAAGAATAATACCTATTATATGTGTATTGACTATCAAGCTTTAAATAAGATCACTGTAAAGAATAGGTATCCTATTCCTAGAGTTGATGACCTTATGGATAAACTGCAAGGATCTTCTATATTTAGTAAAATTGACCTTAAGTCTGGTTATCATCAGGTGAGGCTAGATAAATCTGACATATTCAAGACTGCATTCAGAACACAGTTTGGTCATTACGAAATTTTAGTCATGCCATTCGGATTGACTAATGCACCTGCTACCTTTAGTAGAATGATGAACCGTATTTTTTTGAAATATCAATATTGTGTAATTGTTTTCTTTGATGATATTTTGGTGTTTAGTCAAAATGAGAAATAACATTATGAGCATTTGTCATTAGTTTTTCAGTTATTGAAAGAAAATCAACTGTATGCAAACCCTGAAAAGAGTGAATTCTTTAAGACATAAATTGAGTATTTAGGTCATATTGTATCATCTGAAGGAATTAAAGTTGATCCTAAGAAAATTGATGCAATATTGAATTGGCCTGTTTCTAAAAACGTTGTCGAAGGGATTTGAAAGCAAAGTCGCAACCACAGAGGTTCTTAAGAAATTCCAAGATAGAAGAGTCCTCAATTCCAAAGGTGTTCAAATGCAGGCGCTTACTTCCTTAGGAGTTAGAAGAGATTAGGATGATGACAATAAAATTCATGTCACAGTTATACCTATCTCAATTTGCAAAATTCTCATAGCTGAAGACTTTTCGCAACTTTCAAAATTGGCATTACAGCTCAAGCAACAGTCAAAGTCAATCAGAAACATAGCAGTTATTTCTTGTTATAAGACTCCTTAATAACAAAGATGCTCCAGGCCATTACAACCAAATCTTGGCAATCCTTATTTTCGCTTCAAAGAGGTGAATTCAACATATCACTCTGTTTGGTTGAACTTGTAACTTCTTTCACACTAGCAGCATAGTGTCCAGCTCTTACACACTCTAGTATGGTCTTTCCCTGCATCCCTGTTATGTTTCAGAGACTTTTCTGTTGTAAAGATGATTATCCTCCTCGTATAGATGCACGTATGTGAGTACCACGGAGACAAAAGGCAAGAAGTGTATTTCTGTTTCAGAATATCCTTTGAAATCTGATTAATGCATACAGGGTACTGAATATGCTCTATTCTTGTGCTAATAAATCCTCCAAGTAAGGTTAAGGGATTGAGATACAAAATCAAAGGGCTTTCCTTTGTATTGGCACCTCTGGCATGGACAACACGTTCAGAAATATTTTGTTTGTTTTAAAAGCAGTCAAACTGAGCAAGCTTTTTAATCAGATGATAGTCCTCCAGAAGAACAAGACCTCTAGTGCTGATAATCAAAGATGAGATAATATTTCATACTGAGCACTGGAGTTTGTGGTGAAGAAGGGAGGGAAGTTGTAAGCTCTGGGTAGATGGAACTCATAGGGTTTATGGTAACAATACTGTGGCAGTTTGGAATATCACATGCTGCCAACTGAGGAATGAATTCATCAAGCTAATTATGACATTCCAGCATAGTCTGTTTGTTCACCTCTAGAATGTGCATCATAGTGCTTGATATCGACAGCTTCAATCTCCTCAATGAAAATTATTGATGGGGAAGAGTCATCAGCAACTTCAAAAGCTCTCTGTCCTGCCTTCACTCTTGTGATGTCATTCTGAGCCTGAATTCAGCACATCAGGTCCCAGAATCCCTGACCGATTGAAGTTGAGTTGTGGCAGTGTATAATCAAATTCAGGGCTTTTAGTTTACAAGACTGACTCTTTCCCTTTGAATCGCTTCCTTTAACTCTGCACCCCTTCGCATCATCTTCAGCTCCGTAATTACATCATGAGTCATGCTTTCTGCTTTAGCAACTTCTTTTTGATCACACGTTTGTCGATTCCTCCCAGCTTGAAGACGAGATGATCCTGGCCGCTTTACAATGGAAGTTGATGACGATTACGGTGAAGATAGAGGCTATGATAGGGTCAACTTTTCTGTGTTCACATCTTCTACGATGTCTCCTCCTTCGTTTTGCACTCCATCACCTTCTTCATCAAGTTCCTTTGCACCAGGATAATCATTAAAATTTTCAGCTTATTAAGGATTTTATTGTCATGGCGGTAAGACAGGAAGAGAGATGGTCGAAACACGACAGGATATAGAGGAGAGGATGAAGAGGAGTTTGAATAGCTTCCACACACTCTCTGCATCTTTCAGCTTTGATACATCTTTCTTTTCATCTTCTGTCGCAGCTCAAACTATTGCTTTTGCAACATTCCTCTGTTGCATCAGCAATTACCGATATTTCAAACTATTTTTGATCTTTCTGTGCCTTTCCCCAGAGAGAGAGAAGCGGGTGCCGTCTGTTTGTTGCATTCTGTTCGAATTCAGCTATTTGTTTAGCTGCTGAGGCGTGAACCGTGCAAAATCAGCCATCCTGTATGTAGAAAGTAGGTGGAAATGGAGTAGAGAGACTGCTCCACGTAATTGACTTGCAGAGGGACTTCAAAGTATGTGCAATGGGTAAGACTTCTTGTTTTCCCTGGACAGCAGTAATGCAGTCCTGGAGAGGAAGACCTCAGAAATGGTGAAGGTGAGACGACCCAAGTGGATGGCTGTGACTGGGGAGCTGTGGAGACGACGAATTTCAGCTCAATCGGATGCGAGAGAGAGAGAGAGCTTCCCTTTTCTCCCTATTTCAACTTTAGCCCCTTTTCCCTCTATAAACAGGACTTCCCGTATTATCTCTGCTTTTCCCTCCTTCTTCTCTGATCACCATGTTCTCTCTCTTCTCCTTAAAAAAAACTTCACCTTTTCAAAAAAAACAACGACCTTTCCTCCTCCGTGTTTTTCTGTACTTCTCTCCATTAAGCCCTTTCAAAAATAGTCCTCTTCATTTCTAGTGTAAGTAATGCTTCCCACCATTGTTGCATCAATTGCCACAAAAACCATCTTAAACAATCAACTTTCTTTTCTACGAGAAGACCCTTACATAAACCAAACCCTTTCCAAATTCCTTGCTATTGATGATATTGATTACATGCTTATTGTCTGTGAAAACATTGCAGTATTTGTTATTCACAGCAATAGGATTGACCGTGTACAGATGACTAGGCACCATGATATTCTTTCCAATGACTCCACTGATTGGCATGTGAAACTAATGGTAATCCTGTGTGAGCATCTACATGTAATGCTCGGAAAATTCCCCAAGAAACTTTTCTTAATTTCCCATCCTTGCTCATAACATCTTCCTTCTCAATGAGGGCACCACTTGCATGAAATGTGATCTTGAATGTCTACTAATTTGAGAAAATGCTTTCCTCTTGCATCTGTTTGTATAGTTGTAATGTCTTCTCTCCTTGACCCTGTTCAACATAGACTGAAAGCAACCCTTCATGCTCGCCACTATACTCATACGCAGAAAATAAATGTAAACACAACAACTAAGTATGTACAAAGTATCAAATCACACACACAACTTTCGGGTGGTTTTCACACCTCGAATGCGCAGCAATACGACATCCACCCCCTCTAATCCTGCGCATCCTCCGGATGGGCCAACTACCCATGATCGTTATCATCAAGATCCACAAACAGATCAATCTCTTCATTATGCATTTCCAGTAGATCAACAAGATTATCTGTCATATCATCTGTCTCTTCCATTGGAGTTTCTTCTCGTTGTTCTCTTGCAAATTCTTCCAATGCATAATCTTCATCATCTCTTTTCTTGAAAATCTTGATTCTTTTTCCAGCAATAGGCACTCTAAGCACTGTCCCATCCAATTCTGTCAGCTCATATGTTGCATTATCAAAGACATGTCTGACTATGTACGGCCCAAACCATCTTTTCACCATCTTCCGAAGTGCAGTATGCTGATTTTCAAGGCTGCTATCAAAGACCAATACCCAATCTCCCTCTTCTATTGCTCTAGGCCGCAAGCGATGACTGCTGTCAAACGTGTCCTTATTCCTTAGTCTAGCAACCTTCAACCTGTCAATAGCTAGCTGAATATCCTCTGGTCTCCTCTCCAACTGTCGAATCCGAAGAGCTAAGAGCTCCTCTCTCGTCAAATCCTCCTGCCAAGGTAAAACTGACCAAGTCAAAGCACAAGTCTCAGTCGGCATAACAGGTTTCTGACCATACATCAACTCTGCAGGCATATATCATGTGGTAACACTGTGAGTCGTACGATCAGCCCACAAAGCAAATGGTAGAAGTCTCGGCCATTCTCCAATCCGTCCTCTGCATGCTTTGGCTAATGCTTTCACTATCGGCGGATGCCCTCTTTCACTCTTCCCATTTCCCTCTGGATTATATGCTGTAGTTAGAGCCAACTTGATTCCTAGCTGAGAGAAAAACTCCCTAGCTTCATCTGCATCCAATTCACCACGATCCGCAGTGATCTTACCCACACAACCATACCTGCAGAAAATTTCCTCCAATAAGAACTTACACACTGCACTAGTGGTCTTCATTCTCAAAGATCTTCCCTCAACATGATTGGTAAGATCCTCTCTAGCCAAAACAATGTATCTCATCTGCCATAGACCCATAGGCATGGTAACCAAATCAACTACCCACTTATAATGAATGCATAGCGGATAGGTCGGATGAAGCTCATCTCGATGATGCACTACTGAATACATCTGGCAGTCTCTGCAAGTCTCAACAAAGTGAGAAACATCTATATACGTGCCTTTCCACCAATATTTCTCCTTGATTTTCTCATAAGTAGCCCACACTCCTCTATGACCAGCCCAAGGACTCTCATGAAACTCCCTCATTACTTGTAACTGTGTCTCTCTATCGCAGACAACCCGCAAAGGTAATCCGCCTCTTTTCTTCGGATGCTTCCAAAGAAATCCGTCCTTGAGAAAATAACCATAAGCTTTCCTTCTGATCTTCTTGAACTCTTTATCTGTCCATTCATCTCTTTTACTTAATGTACTAAGGTACCTGCCAATCTGCAACCAATCTCCAACATAGAGTTCTTCTATAAAAGCCACAATATCATAGACATGACAAACATGATCAACCATAGTGGCTGAAATTTCTACATCATCCTCTTCTGCAAGTAGAGTCTCCTCATCATCATATTTGGCTCTAGACAACATATCTACCACTGGATTATCCTTCCCTGCTATGTGTTTAAATTCCGGATTTAATGACTTGATCTATGCAATCCATCTCAACATGGCTATATCCGGAGTAGAGCAACTCGTGATCATACCAATCAATGGCAAGCAATCTGTCTCTACCACAACTGAAGCTCTAATAAAGTACTCCTTGTCACATTTGAGAGCCGTAACAATCCCCAATAACTCCCTCTTGATTTGCGGATATCTCCTTTGTCTCTCGTTTAGGACTTTCGCCCCAAACCGAATAGCATACCTATTTTCATCTGCATCATCTTGACCCACAGCCCAACCTATGCCAATTGGACTAGTGTCAACTGTCAATACAATAGGCTTTCCACAATTATAATCATCTTTCCTGAGAGTAGGAGCATTCTGCAATAACTTCTTCAATTTCCGCATAGCTTTAGTGTGGTTCTCATCCCAATAGAATTTCTGCCCCTTTCGAAGCAGCTGATATAAACAATCTACTATGTGTGCAAAATGAAGTATCCAAATCATATAAAACACACAAGCTCCAATGAATCTCCGTACTTCTGAAGTGGTAGAACAATACTCCGCAATCTTGCCTATAGCATTCACCTTATCAGGTGAGGGTTTCCTGCCATAATATCCACACATATGTCCAACAATGACAACCTCATTCACTCCAAAAACAGATTTTTGTCCTGAAAGTGTCAAGTTCACTTCTTCTAACCTGGCCAAAATCTTCTCACATGCTGAAATATGATCAGCCACAAGTATCTGCATCCCTGATCATTTAGACTCTCATTTTTCTCTTCTTCTGCACATCCCTTAATGGGCACATCATCCAAGAAAGGCATAGTAAGCTGAGGTATGTAATCTCGAATGACCTTATTCATGGCATTCATCATATGCGCAACAGAATTAGTGACACCTTGAGGCAAGGTACACATCCTGACAAGCCCAATAGGAGTTCTCATGGTGGTTATGTCCCTGCTTTCTAAAGCCAGCTGAAACTGATCATATCCTGAATACAAATCACCTAAAGAATAGATGGCACGTCTAGCAAATGCTTCTGCAAACTCATCCACAACTGGACCTATACCAACATTCCTGATAGTAACTCTGTTCACTGGCTGCATATCCTGAATAAATCGGAGAGTACCATTCTTCTTTGGAACTGTAAACCACCTGTTTGAGTATGGTGCAGGTGAAGGCTCAAGAATTCCCATCCTGATTTTCTCATTCAATAAATCAATCAGCTTTGGCAAGTGTGCTTTAGGTACTGGAATAGGTTGGAGATTCCATGGGATATGAGGAATAGTAAAAATGACCATAGGAGCAACAATATCTGGATTCACACATCCAATCTCATGTGGGAAAAAAGCAAATCCCCTTCCATGTCGCTCAAGCATCTCCTGAAAGCATTGCTTCTCTATGGGTAACAAAAAATCATCATTTCCAATTTTCAATTCAGCAAGAGTCTCTGCTGAAAATTTATGACCAATATGCTCCGGATTCCTCAAAATTGGCTGTTTAGTAGCCCTCTCTATTTGCTGATCACTGTCAGGTGGAAGCGGTACAGTAACCGGCTTCACCTTCTTATCCACAGTTTTGTATTTTGTGTCAACCATGGCTTCATTATGCTTTTCTGCATTACTCAAATCTTGCTGTAAATCAGCAATTCTGCACTTCAATGGCTGAATATCCTCAGCCCTCTGCTCTATGGACTGCATAGGAACAACCCTAAACTCTGAATGCTGAAATATTTCAGCAGTAAACTCTGTTGGCTGAAAGTTTTCAGCCCTCTGTGTCTCTGAAAGCTGATCATAACTAGTTGGAAACTCTGTTTGCTGAATTTCTTCAGCACTCAACACTCTTTGCTGAGTTAGCTCAGCCTCTGACTCAATCTGTGACACAAAATCTGCAATTTCATGAAACATGTCCAGGGACTGCACTAATACATTACTGTGACAACTCTGCATATCAGTTTTCAGCATATCTTTCATCTCTTCCATTGTATCTGCACAAATCATACTGTCATAGATCCCATCTATGTACTCATCATCCTCCAAAATTCCTACATTTTTCAAAATTTTCTCCTTCCTGCATATATACTGCCTGGTAGCTCTAGGAAACCTAGAAGTCTTCTGATAGCTCATCAAACTGTTTGCTGAAATTCCAACAAAACCGGAGGAGAAAACACCGCTACCAGGAGGCGAGAACTCCAATCTCCTCTGCTTTGTACCACCGTCGTCTCGCGAAACGGTGGTACCTAATGAAAACCCGAATCCCTCACAGTGGGCAAAGGTGCATCTCTGAGAGTATCCTTGTTTCTAACATGGTTCACACATACAGTCATAAACTAAACTGCTCTCATGCCATCTTTACTGCGAATCCGTGCATAAGCAGATCCATCATCCATTACCTTTGTTTTCATGCGCATCTCTGTGATGAATGGATGACCAAGAATTATGGGATAAGAGCATGAATCTTGCACAAAGAAATGAAAATCCTCCTCTACATCACCAATAGAAACCCTGACACTAGGATAGGCAGCATACAAATCACCTGCAGTGTTATTGGCGGCTCTCATATGCCATCCATGCTCTACATCCATAGGCCATCTATTACTCTCATAAACTCCACGAACTATGAGATTAATCTCTGAACCATGATCCACCAATGCAACATAAGGCACCTATTTCTCTCCAATCTTTACCATCGTCTCTGTAGTTGTCCTAGCCCAATGGCTCCGCGAAAAGTGACTACGCGGTATCAAGACAGGCTCATCAATTTCAGCATAATGCATAGGCTGAACCCTCTTCTCTATCTGCGGAAAAACATAAGCATTCTCAACCATAACCTCATCCTCATCCTCATCCAACTCCCCAATCAAAACTCCCTGTGTATTATCAGTGGTAGAAAATGCATGTCTTTTCCTCTTCAAACCTCCTGAAACTGATCCTGAAACTCTCTTTTTGAGATGCCCAAAATCTCAGAAATAGTGAAAGTCACCTCACTGCCAAGTATCTTGTCATTAAAGATTTTCTTCATGTCTGTAGATGTCTCAATATCGGACATCAATCTAAACCCTGGCTACTTCCTCTCTCTAGGCTCTTGCCTCTTTTCTATCTTTTGAGCATCTTCCATGTGTCGATCTGGCCCTGGTCTTGAAGACGGTCCTGCAGTAGGTGGAGTAACAAACTCACCCCCTCTAGTCTTCTTAGCTGCACTTGGATTTTCTTCATCCCTCTTATGCTTCTCCTCAACAAGTACATATGCTCCCTAAGACTTAGCCAAATAAGCATAAATAGAGTACCTGTCAACAGGCGAGTTCCAACCTGTCTCTGATCTGATGCTAGAGCCTGCACTAGTCAAAATAGTTTGCTGAATTTTCCCCTTGTTTGTAGTCTCCATAGCATAAGTCCATAGTGCTGACTGAGTCTCTGATCCCTTCTCAATCTAGACTCCATATGCAGAAGCATCACCTCTAGCTGTCACATAAGAAGTACGCGCAACCATGTCATCCACTAACTTCTTCATTCCACCTTTACCAAAGTTGGTAGCAAGTGGAGCTCCTGTCTTAGTCAACCAAATCTTACCATGCCCCCAATATACCAAATTCTTTCTCCTTGCATCCTAAAAAGATTCACAATCCCTGCAATGCTGATGATCTGTACTATCACACCAAATACATCTCCGATCTCTCCTAGGTGCACTAGGAGCACTCCTAGGTGCAGTAGGAGCACTAGAAGAAGTAGTAGGCGCAGTCGAAGCAAATTGCTCTTTCAACTTTCCCACCAACTCCGCTTTGACTGACTCCAGTGTCAAATCTGTTATGCCTTTGATTATGTCATCAAGAGAGGTAGGCACCGATGGAGCGGATGGTTTTGGAGCAGAAGGTGTAGGCATCGGTCGTGGAACAGGAGGAATAGGTGGAGTGGAAACAGTAGGCACTGGCATAGGCCAAGAAACTGGCTGAGGAGGAGAAGAAATAATAGGGATAGAAGCAGGCATAGGAGCTGATGATGGTGTAGGTGTCATGGAACCATTCTGCAGGCGAGTGTTCCATATCCTTCTCTTGGTCAAAGTCGAGACTGCATCCTGAGCATCTTGCCAATCCGTTTTAAGACCCATAGGCTTCGTGCGATCCTCAAGAAGCTCACCCAATTCTTCTTGAAGAGCAGGATCTGTAGCTTGCAAGAAAAGCTCAACTTTTTCAACATCCAATGCTCTTTGTTCAATGGCATCAAGCTGACTATACCTCTCTTCAAATTCTCGAATCAACTCTGAAGCAGCTAGACCTTTGTTTGGCATGTAGACCCACTCTCGGAATGATCGCCGAGTAGCCATACCAAAGTCCTCAAGGAAATATTCTTCTTTCAAGGCCTTCTTAAAATCTTGCCAATGTGTATTTTGAATAAAAAGATCAGTCACTTTTGCCCTCAAAGCGGGTGTGACAAGACGAAGGAAATACTTACTCATAAGTCCAGCTGGAACTTCGAAAAACCCCATCTTGATCTCATATGTCTTCAAATATGTTGAAATATTATGGCCATCAAATAGTTTCTTCTCATTCTCAACTGCTTCAATAGCCTTAGTCGCGCTGTTTGCATTCTCCTGCTCCGAATAGAGTTGCCTTTACTGAGACAACTGCTGTTGATGCAATTGTTGCTGCTACTGCATATACAATTGTGTCTGCTGATTTTGGAGCTACATATACATGGACATATTCTGCAAAATCTGCTTTAGATCCTCTGTTGAAGTACTTGATGCAGCAGTCATTGATGGAGCTGAAGTAGACGCAGCTGGAATTGTAGAAGAGGTTGAAATAGAGGCTGAAGTATCTCCCATCCTGAAATTTCTGCGACGCTTTCACGTCCGGTTCACCAAAGATGTCGAAGGGATTCGAAAGCAAAGTCGCAACCACAGAGGTTCTTAAGAAATTCCAAGATAGAAGAGTCCTCAATTCCAAAGGTGTTCAAATGCAGACGCTTACTTTCTTAGGAGTTAGAAGAGATTAGGATGATGACAATAAAATTCATGTCACAGTTATACCTATCTCAATTTGCAAAATTCTCATAGCTGAAGACTTTTCGCAACTTTCAGAATTGGCATTACAGCTCAAGTAATAGTCAAAGTCAATCAGAAACATAGCAGTTATTTCTTGTTATAAGACTCCTTAATAACAAAGATGCTCCAGGCCATTACAACCAAATCTTGGCAATCCTTATTTTCGCTTCAAAGAGGTGAATTCAACATATCACTCTGTTTGGTTAAACTTGTAACTTCTTTCACACTAGCAGCATAGTGTCCAGCTCTTACACACTCTAGTATGGTCTTTCCCTGCATCCCTGTTATTTTTCAGAGACTTTTCTGTTGCAAAGATGATTATCCTCCTCGTATAGATGCACGTATGTGAGTACCACAGAGACAAAAGGCAAGAAGTGTATTTCTGTTTCAGAATATCCTTTGAAATCTAATTAATACATACAGGGTACTGAATATGCTCTGTTCTTGTGCTAATAAATCCTCCAAGTAAGGTTAAGGGATTGAGATACAAAATCAAAGGGCTTTCCTTTGTATTGGCACCTCTGGCATGGGCAACACGTTCAGAAATATTTTGTTTGTTTTAAAAGCAGTCAAACTGAGCAAGCTTTTTAATCAGATGATAGTCCTCCAGAATAACAGGACCTCTAGTGCTGATAATCAAAGATGAGATAATATTTCATACTGAGCACTGGAGTTTGTGGTGAAGAAGGGAGGGAAGTTGTAAGCTCTGGGCAGATGGAACTCACAGGGTTTATGGTAACAATACTGTGGCAGTTTGGAATATCACATGCTGCCAACTGAGGAATGAATTCATCAAGCTAATTATGACATTCCAGCATAGTCTGTTTGTTCACCTCTAGAATGTGCATCATAGCGCTTGATATTGACAGCTTCAATCTCCTCAATGAAAATTATTGATGGGGAAGAGTCATCAGCAACTTCAAAAGCTCTCTGTCCTGCCTTCACTCTTGTGATGTCATTCTGAGCCTGAATTCAGCACATTAGGTCCCAGAATCCCTGACCGATTGAAGTTGAGTTGTGGCAGTGTATAATCAAATTCAGGACTTTCAGTTTACAAGACTGACGCTTTCTCTTCGAATCACTTCCTTTAACTCTGCACCCCTTCGCATCAGCTTCAGCTCCCTAATTACATCATGAGTCATGCTTTTTGCTTCAGCAACTTCTTTTTGATCACACCTTTGTCGATTCCTCCCAGCTTGAAGACGAGATGATCCTGGCCACTTTACAATGGAAGTTGATGACAATTACGGTGAAGATACAGGCTATGACAGGGTCAGCTTTTCTGTGTTCACATCTTCTACGATGTCTCCTCCTTCGTTTTGCACTCCATCACCTTCTTCATCAAGTTCCTTTGTACCAGGATAATCATTAAAATTTTCAGCTTATTAAGGATTACATTGTCATGGCGGTAAGACACGAAGAGAGATGGTCGAAACACGATAGGATATAGAGGAGAGGACGAAGAGGAGTTTGAATAGCTTCCACACACTCTCTGCATCTTTCAGCTTTGATACATCTTTCTTTTCATCTTCTGTCGCAGCTCAAACTATTGCTTTCACAACATTCCTCTGTTGCATCAGCAATTACCGATATTTCAAACTGTTTTTGATCTTTCTGCACCTTTCCCCAAGGAGAGAGAGAAGCGGGTGCCATCTGTTTGTTGCATTCTGTTCGAATTCAGCTGTTTGTTTAGCTGCTGAGGCATGAACCGTGCAAAATCAGCCATCCTGTATGTAGAAAGTAGGTGGAAATGGAGTAGAGAGACTGCTCCACGTAATTGACTTGCAGAGGGACTTCAAAGTATGTGCAATGGGTAAGAGTTCTTGTTTTCCCTGGACAGTAGTAATGTAGTCCTGGAGAGGAAGACCTCAGAAATGGCGAAGGTGAGACAACCCAAGTGGATGGCTGCAACTGGGGAGCTGTGGAGACGATGAATTTCAGCTCAATCGGATGCGAGAGAGAGAGAGAGCTTCCATTTTCTCCCTATTTCAACTTTAGCCCCTTTTCCCTCTATAAACAAGACTTCCTGTATTATCTCTGCTTTTCCCTCCTTCTTCTCTGATCACCATGTTCTCTCTCTCCTCCTAAAAAAAATTTCACATTTTCAAAAAAAACAACGACCTTCCCTCCTCCGTGTTTTTCTGTACTCCTCTCCATTAAGCCCTTTCAAAAATAGTCCTCTTCATTTCTAGTGTAAGTAATGCTTCCCACCATTGTTGCATCAATTGCCACAAAAACCATCTTAAACAATCAACTTTCTTTTCTACGAGAAGACCCTTACATAAACCAAACCCTTTCCAAATTCCTTGCTGTTGACGATATTGATTACATGCTTATTGTCTGTGAAAACATTGCAGTATTTGCTATTCACAGCAATAGGATTGACCGTGTACGGATGACTAGGCACCATGATATTATTTCCAATGACTCCATTGATTGGCATGTGAAACTCATGGTAATCCTGTGTGAGCATCTACATGTAATGCTCGGAAAATTCCCCAAGAAACTTTTCTTAATTTCCCATCCTTGCTCATAACATCTTCCTTCTCAATGAGGGCACCACTTGCATGAAATGTGATCTTGAATGTCTACTAATTTGAGAAAATGCTTTCCTCTTGCATCTGTTTGTATAGTTGTAATGTCTTCTCTCCTTGACCCTGTTCAACATAGACTGAAAGCAACCCTTCATGCTCGCCACTATACTCATACGCAGAAAATAAATGTAAACACAACAACTAAGTATGTACAAAGTATCAAATCACACACACAACTTTCGGGTGGTTTTCACACCTTGAATGCGCAGCAATACGACAACGTGCATGAGTTACGCTCATTCCTTGGTCTTGCTAGTTTCTATAGGAAGTTTGTACGTAATTTTTCATTACTTGCTTTACCATTAACCAAACTTCTCAAGAAAGGAATTGTTTATCAATGGACCGAAAATCAACATAAATCCTTTGACTTACTGAAACATGCATTAACCAATGCCCCTGTTCTACAGTTGCCTGACTTTAATAGACCATTCTTTCTAGTTGTGACCGATGCTAGTGGATCAGGAATAGGAGCCATACTTATGCAAGACAATCATCCTATAGCATATTCTAGTTGTAAACTGAAACCCTCTGAGCTGAAATATTCCACATATGACAAAGAACTATTAGCAGTTGTACAAGCATTAAGACAGTGGAAACACTACTTAATGGGTTTAGAATTTATGATAAAGACCGATCAACAAAGTATTAGACATTTACTTAGCCAACCCCAAATCTCTGACCGTCATATTAAATGGGCCTCCTTTATTCAAAGTTTTCATCCTATCATTCAATACCAACCTGGAAAAGAAAATGTAGTGGCTGATGCATTGAGTAGAAGACCTGCAATTCATAATATTTCTGTCATATCTTTTGATTCTTTGATTGCTATGAAAGATACATATCACCAGTATATTACGGATTCCGTAAACTTTGATGATCGGGCTCATACACAAAGTGGATTCTTTGTGCGAGAAGTTGATGGGAAGGCCTGTCCTTTTCGGGCGTTTAATTAATTTAGTGTGTACATGGGTGATTCCATAGCGGGTGACTCCGCAAAATGCATATTAAATTAATAAACGTTTATGAGTTTAGAGTGCGCACTCGTAATAAATTAAGGTTAGGATTTATTTCTAACCAGTTGATTTATTTATGTAGCTGAAGACTATTGGGTATTCACTTTTGTCGGTTTAATTATATTATTTTACTAACGATTGTGAATGCTTCAGTTGATGTGTAGAGATAGCAGCAGTGGCGGAGGAAAGCATTGGAGTTTAGCGAGTATTCGACCTATGGATTATATTTTGATAGGCGCCACGCCTATATTTTGTCATGTCTATTGAGACATCGATTATTTATTATTATTTTGTATGCGCCTATGCGCACGGATATGTTATTTCTAATTGGACATTGTGTTGGGCGTGCCAGACTCTTTGGGCACCGTCCATTAGCTTTATTTCTATTTTTGTAAAAGCAAACTCAAAAGCTAAAAGCTTGTCATATTTTTGTAAATTGGGCTATTATTGAGCATGAAGATGGAAATATACATAAAATACATGCTTTGTGAAGCGCTCACACAAGGCATGGGGGGAGATTGAACCCAATTGGTCTCTTGCTCTTGTCGTTCATGCTTTTTACATTGTATTTTGTGCAAAAAGGTAGAGTTCATTGTTCTTGGGGACCTTCCGGGATTCACTACGTGAGCATACTGCGACCGATCTGTGCACCAATACCTAAGCTGCAACTATGGCAAATGCTCAAGGTATTGACAATATCACTCAAATTATGGGAGAAAAGTTGGACAACAAAAATTTTGCTTTATGGAAGTTCCGTATAAAGAATTTTTTGGTTGGTAGAGGTTATTGGGACTTATGTACAGGTGATAAGGCTGAACCTGAAATGCCTGAAAGGAATCTGACAAATGATCAGAAAAGGGCTCATAAGATATGGACTGAGAGAGCATGCAAGGTGTTATATTGGTTTTCCTTATGTATATCAGATGCTATGGTTATACAGATTACTAGATGCAATTCCCCAAAGGATGCATGGGACATAATCATGAAGAATTATGGAAATGTAACATATGCAATAAAGATTCAATTGAAGCAATAGTTCAATAACATGTCTAGGAATGACAAAAGCATTTAAGCCTACACTATAGAGATAAAAAACATAGTGGATTAGCTTGCCACCATTGGATCTTCAGTGTCTGAGGATGATATGATTGCAGTGACATTGAATGGACTTGGAAAAGAGTATAAAGCATGTGATACGTCTATTTCTATGAGAGCTGAATGCCCTAATTGGGATGAGCTGATTGCTTTGTTGCTGCATGAGGAAGTTAAGCTTGGGCTAAATATAGGTTCTAGTATGTCTCAAAGTAGAGACATTGTTCTTTACTCTAGCTAGTATTCGCGGTCGAGGTCGAGGAGACACTGTTCTTTACACAATTCGAGGTCGAGGAGACACTCAAAACACTTATGGACAGCAATAGTAGAATGCGTGGCATGGCACGAATATACAGGGCCAATGTGGATTTGGCGGTTTTTGAGGCAGGGGGAGATTCCCTAGAGGCAAAGAAGGATCCTACAAAAATCCTCACTCTCTAAGATCTTCTAATATAAACAATAAACTCAATTCAAAATCACCTACATGATCAAAATCAAACCGATCAACTAAACTACTAGATATAGAAATCTCATGAATAGCTTCTAGCATAACCACATTATAGGTCATAGACCTGCTATTAGGTGCATCACTAAAAACTTATATCACATCATGGAGCGGAGTTGCAGCAATGACTACATCATCATAATAGGGCATAGGTGCCCTTGGTAAACATCCTAAAGAATAGCCCTTGGTCACATCCATATACCAATAGATATAACCCAACATGGACAGTGAACATTTACTTGATCATCAGAATATGATGGAGTAAGATGGTAAACAACATCTTGATATCGGGAAAACTTCTACTACTCTCTACCCACCACCTATATTGGGCAACACCATGCTCAAATGAGAATAAACTATCATAATCATGGTGTTGATAAGTGTAAGCATCCTGTATGAAAGTGGTATCATATTGTTGAAATAAAGTGTGACACTACCAACACAGGAGTTGCATATGCACATAAATATGCTGTGGACAGTGTCTACAACTAAATGGTGGATGATATTGCAAAAAAAAAAAGATCACAAAAGAGGAACTGCAATAGGCCTCTCCCCTCAGTGCATATAAGAACCTATCATGTGTCTAAAAATGTGGAATACTATAAGGCCCAATATGAATAGGATCATAATTATCAACATCAAGACAAGGGTAAAGTGCATTCATCCACAAAAAATCCATACTTGCATCCCATCAAAAACCCTCCCAAAAGAAGAAAAACCAAATTTAGATTATTCAAGAGTTATTCGAACCACTAATCTAACTATCCTAAGGTTACAAAGTGTTTAAGACATAGGCAATTATCATAAAATTTAATAGTCTTAAAAAGTCCTAGCCAGTAAAATTTAAGTTTTCCTAGAAATTTATAATAATGACTATCATAAAGTAAAACTAAATTGCCTTCCATAAACTCCTTACTTTGATATTTTGATCATGCCAAGCTTTTCAATGTTTATGCATTGCTTCTAAGCTTTGTAAAGCCTCATCTAACTTCACTAGTTATAAAATCCTTTGCTTCAATGATTCAACTTCTACTAACTGTAATGATAGGCCTACTCGCAAAGTAGGAAACTCTTGATCAATTGGAAAAATAGCATTAGTTTTGTAAACTAAGTTAAATGGTGTATTTTGCTTTGTCACCTTGTAGGTGGTTCTGTAGGCCCAAATGCCTCATATAGACACTCATCCCAATCTCGTCTATTTTGCTTTGTCACCTTGTAGGTGGTTCTGTAGGCCCAAATGCCTCATATAGACACTCATCCCAATCTCGCCTATGAGAAGCAACCATTTTAGTTAAAATCCCACAAATAATGTGATTAGTTACTTCTACTTGGTCATTAGCTCTAGGATAATAAGGCATTGATTTGGGATGCTTAATTTTATATAATTTCATTAACTTGCTAATGAGACCATTTAAGAAATGGGAATCTCAATCACTTACTAATTCTAGTGGGCAACCAAAATGGATAATAATATTCTCATATATAAACTTAGCCACCTCAATGGATTTATCCGCATTAAGTGCTTTCACTTCCACTGACTTCGTAATATAGTTACAATAGAAATCAAGATATATTGATTAGATCTGTATCTGGTAGGTAGATGAATTGGGCCCAAAAAATAATTTTTTCATTTTTCAAAAGGTGTTAATGCCAATATATGTGTCAAAGGTGCAACAAAACTCTTAGAAGGATAGCTGGTCCTTTGACATACATCACATTTTCTACAATAATAATGAGCATCCTTAAATAGGGTAGGCTACCAATAACTAGCTAATAGAACTTTCCTTGCTGTTAGTTCAGTAGTAAAATAGCCACCACAAGGCTCATTGTGTAATGCCTTAAGAACCATAGGAACTTTATCTTCCCTTACACACCAATGATAGATACCCTCTCAAGGGTAAATTTTATTTAAATAATCCACTAATAATCCATAGGAGTGTGCTTGCATTGATATTTGTTGCTTCTGGTGCTTATCAACACACTAGGTGGATATTGAGCTATACTAAGAAAATTTGGAATATTAACATACCATAGAACTTGTATCTCCACAATAAAAAGTGACACATCCTATAGATCATCTTCTACACCCTCTTCTTTATTAGATGTTAATAATCTCGAGAGATGATATGCTAGAACATGAGCTTTACTAGGATGAGCAACTATTTGAAAATCAAATTCTTGAAATAATAACATTCAAAAAATCACATGTCCAAAAAGCTCTTTCCACCCATGCACTTCCACTGTGAAGCTTGGATGGTGATCCAAACAGATGATAGGTGAAGATCTTAAGGGTAGTTGGAAGAACTTTGATTGGGTGAAAGTTTTAGTTGACATGTTCAACCATATTATGAACCTTTCTCCCAATCAGCTACTAGGGAGAATATTTCCTTTACTTTCGAGTTCGAGGGAGGGGGGCTACACCTAGAACCCTATTAGGGGGGACCGCTATCCCCCTTGAGACCCTGCAACCAAGGGCCTCTTGTGTTGCCCTCAAACCCCAAAATAGTGTCGCTTGATAAATCCCATGCCCCGTAGCTTGATATATTGTGCCTCAAGTTGCTACCAGCATAACTACTCTATCTAACCCAAAGGGTAGATCCACAAAGGCCACCTTTTTGCCATCCAATCACATAGACCTCATCTGACATGTAAGTCAAGACCCACCCAATGTCTGCACTTCCACGTGTCTTCTCCTCATAATGGGGGCCTTACAACTTATAACACCATGGATTATTAGTGGCACCTTATGAGGGTGGGGCATTAAGTATATCTAACAGGTCCATTGCAAAAAGTAGGGTAGAGCCTAGGAATTTAAGGGGGCCAAGGGACAAAAAGGCATGCAATGATGACCATTGAAGAAGAACTAATCCAAGATTAATGATTCGTAATCAATTTTTTATGAGGCCCTTTTTGAGTCCATATTCCCCCTACGCTAATGAGAACAAGGATAAAAAGTATAGACATTAAATGATAAAAGCTTACCATTGGAGACAAAAAACAACCAAGTTAGAGAGCTCCTTTTCATTAGGGTAAGAAAGCATAAAAATGTTAACATAATGAAACTCTACCACCTCCACCTACCCTCTCAAGGCTAAAATGACTTGAGTAACGGGCACTAGCTACTCCAACGTGGCCATTCAATCTCATTGAGGTTGCTGTCGAGCAGCTCACTATTTAGATCATGTTTCCCTTTCGTCAAAATTGATGGCCGTTGAGGTCTGTGATGAGCTAAGCTGGACACAAAAGCTTGGGCTAAGGAAGAGAGTGACGAAGAGGTAGTGGACTAGAACTAGGCCTAGAGCATGTGTGTGAGCTTAGGTGCAAGGTGTGGCTTGGGTCTACGTGCTAGCATAAGTATAGGTTAGGAATCAAGCACTTGCACATGTGTGGGTTAGAGCTTGGGTGCTAGCATAAGCATGGGATGGGGCTTGGACTCAGGTGTTGGCAAAGACATGGATTGGGGCTTGGATATTGGCACATAGGATGGGCCTAAGACTTAAGTGCTAGTATAGGTGTGGGTTAGCTCTTTGGCATGAGCTGGGTCTCAGGCTACAACTAGCTATCCATCATAAGGCTGGCACTCTGGTTGAGGCTTAGGCTAAGACTTGGGCTAGGGCTTAGGTGTAAGGTCCATCTGGCACTAGAGGTTGAGTCTCAGGCTAGGGTTAGGGTTGGGGCTTGGAGTCTTGAGCTAGGGCTTGGATGGGTTGGGTTTGGGGATCGAGGTTGGGTCTTGGGATTGGGACTTAGGGGATCCTTGAGTTGCAACTCATTGCAATCATGTGTCCCTCTTGTTGGAGATAGGAGATCTGAGTTAGCTCATCGATGAAGAGAGGGGATGACAAGAATCTTTTGTATGCCTTGGTATGACATATCTACTTGATATATAATCCTATCATAGAGTGAAGTCACAACTAGTGCAACTTGTGGAAGTCTTTGGGCATGACTATCACCCTATGAGCATGGATGGAAAAGGAAGTATGAGTCTTAAATTTTTTTGATAAGGAAGTCTTTAGCAATCTAGTGAAGTGTGAGGATTGATGATATGCATGTCTATAACCCATCACTTACAACTTTTATGAACCAATCTTTGTAAGGGCAAGTGTGATATTGTAGGCTATACCCCAAAAGGCCCTACATTTGTTCCATTGGCAAATGTAGCATCAAACCAAGCCATTTTCATATGTGCTTTCCCCAACTTGTAAAACTATATAGTTGAGGATGCTAACTCCTACCCTAGTATCAATAGTTCTCTTTTTGGTCATGTCATCCAATGCTATGAATGACAGAATTGTGTGCATTTTGGTTTCTTCCTAGGATTGTGTGTATTTTGGTTCATTGCCAAAAGCCATTGACTTTCATGATTGTTGACATGGAATTTAGGGTTAAGGTTGATTCATGTGTTTGAAGTAAGGTTGATTCATGTGTTTGAACATCTTGACATGGAATTTAGGGTTAAGCTTGATTCATGTGTTTGAACATATTGACCCTACATGATTCCTAATTGCAATTATTTTAGTCATTCTATCCACTCCATTAGTGCTTCCCAAAGTGTAGTTCTTTGTTTTAGCAGTTGTGGCAAGATGACTCGTGTTGAGCTTAGAGAGGCCAAGAAATTGGCATTCAATCCCATGTGTTTATGTCCCCTAACATTTTGTTGCTATGGCTCTATGTTTGATTGCATTTCCATTTGAGACATGTGGCATTTTACCTTGCATAGCTCATGGAGCATCAAGTTGTGTGCTCGATATCTTTTATGCCTTGGGTGGTAGGGACCGCATCCCATGAACTCTAAAACATGAACTAGAAAGAGTCACTTTCAGTGATAGACATATTCCATGATACTTATGAGGCATGAACTCCTTGTTTGATGACCCTCAAAGACCAAAAAAGACCCAAAATTTTTTTAGGGGGAACTAAGGGAGGGTCACCATCAAAAGTAATAGAGGGTACTCCATGAGAATGAATTGTCATGAATCAGTGGTGGTGACCCTCAAAGAGTGACCATCACAAGTGATAGAGGGTGATTTGTGATACTTATAAGGTATGAGCCACTTGATAGTAATACTCAAAGGCCATGAAAGAAACAAACTAATTTTTAGGGGAGGGGAAACACTAAGGGAGGTCACCACCAACAAGCAATAGAGGGTGCTCCATGATAATGAGTTGGAATAAGTTGCTTGATAGTGACCCTCAAAGAGTTACTATCAAAAGCAATAGAGGTTGCTTTGTGACACTTATAAGGCATGAACCACTTGGTGGTGAATCCCAAAGTTTGCAAAAGGACTAAAATCCTTTCTAGGGAGAGGGGATACTAAGGAATGGTCAACACTAAGAAATAGAGGTTTCTTCATGACAGTTACTTGCCATGAATCGCTTAGTGGTGACCTCAAAGACCACCTTGACACTAGTGAGGCCTTCATGGGGGGACCACCACCAAGTGAAAGTGGATAATTGACTACAAATTGGGGCCAAAAATTGCTTTGGTAATGATTCCTAGGGTCACAATTTCAAAAGGTTCATGTACTCACGAGGTTGGGCGGGGATTAGTTTGAGAAACAAAACAAGGCATTATTGATGGATAGGTGTCAAGGAACAATTGCTATGGTAACATGTATGATTCTTCTAGGTGCGGACTCGCAGTACATGGATGTAGATGCAAAGCTATCCTTCTTCTGGGGGTGGGTGCAATGAATGGTGCAAGAGCTTAGTAGAGGATTGAACAAAGGGCATGAGGTCTTGTAGAGGGCTCAACACAGGTGGTTGGGTGCATGATAAAATACAAAACCATGTGCAGGCAAGAGTTAAAAGAACTAGCAATATGGGTGGGAAGTGTAGTTTAATAGAAAACCATGGGAGGAAAGTGGGAGTACCTTGGATGATAGTATGTTACCTCTCAATTACCTTGATTGAGTTATTGATTTCTTTGCATTAACATAAGAAATTGATTTGCTTATTTGGATGGGCTAAAATAATCAATTTTAAGCCTTGATTAGGACATGATGTAGGGTGTGGCCAAGGATATTGCCAAACTTCTACTTTCTTCTTAGGAATCAAAGATCTCTCAAAGATGTAGCTTAATTGCAAAGAGAGATATGTAATTGAGAGTTCCAATGGAATTTTCTTGTTTTATTCTACCTTTTCTTGCAAGATACATGCAACCCTTAACTTGCCTCAATCTTGCAAACAAGCTTTGTCATTAGGTTGCTCGCCACAATCTCCTAGGTATGCTTCCCCTTCAAGGGGGGGAGATGGAATAGGGATATCTTCACTCTACAAAAAGGGAGTCGCACCTAGGCGTGTGTTTGGTCTCCTAGATTATGGGGAATCTTCCCCATACCCTCCCTTAATATGGCATAATCTATACATCTATCATGAGCAAACTCTCCCACAATGTATCATCATGTCATTGGAATGGATGGATCACTTCATAAGGTTCATGGAAACAGTGTTGGGAGTTCACTCTTTAATGGCCTCTATATGCAATACCTTGTTGTTTGAAGCATACAACATCTAGGGAAGAGGGGAAGGCATCAACTAGTGGGAGGAGGATAAAGATGGTCCTTAGGCACTAGACTAGGCAACTTGGGAGACTTTTGAGGTCCACTACATAGAGGTCGTGAAGAAGTTTCCTACGGTAAAAGGGAGATCTTCCAACAAACTAAGAAGCCTAAGAATAATGAAACTCTTAGATATCAGTGGAGGTCTACTCAATGAAGGCAACATTTGCCTATGCAAGGACAATATGTAGGACAATCTATTCAAACTAGACCTAAGAAAGCATCATGTCAAAAAATACTAAATCAATTATTCCATGTAATAATTTTCCCTCTTTGTCCCTTCAATGAAGTTAAAAATTGCAACATCTATTATAAATCATGTGCTTTGATTAGCATGTGCCATTAATTGAGACCTCCTATGGAATTCCTATGATCGTGGGTAAGGAATAATTGGGAGACCCTAAATTGTAAACCTCAAATTGTGCATTATCTTCCAAGTAATAATTTATTCTTCTTGTTTGAGAATGAGTAAGCATCTCTTACCCTGTTGATCTATGATCAATGGATCCTTAAGAGCTCCATGTTTTCACTTTTCAAAAAACTCCTAAATTTGATAGCTCAAGGCCCAAACATACATGCATCCTCATTTGGGTAGAATTTCCAAATCCATCTCTAAATCTGTACCCCTTCCTCAAGTTCTTAGCATCCCCCATAAGCAAAATATTGGGTCAAAAACCTTATAATAATATTAGTCCCATCATGTGGTATCCTTAGCTCTCGATTTGAAATAAAGCCTTGCTTGAAAATTAAGTTGTTGATCCATTGATAGGTTTTAAACTAGATTTGTGTGTTGGCAAGTTGCTGAAGAAATTGCATGAGAAGATAGATCCTGAAGTATCTAGCCCCTTGAAGTGGGCAGTATTTGTTGGAAATTAGGAAAAATATCAAGTAAAATTAGAAATATTAACCCTTACTCCATCTTATGTTCTTTGGAGTATTACTATGATGCAAATATGATCAGGATGCTTTCCTATATAAAAGCACCAAAAACTTATCCTAATCCAACTACATATTCACCTTTTCTTTTCTAATAGAAAATTTTTACACTTCTCACAAAACTATATTTTACAAACCTTTCACTTTTACTCTTTCTCTTCAATAAGAGCTCTAAATGCATAACTTTAACTCTTTCTATAACATAACTTACAAGTTGTGATGCAAGAGGATGGGAAAGCTTTTTCATCTTCATGTAGAATACAACTTTCAAGTTGGGACTCAAGAGAGAAAACTTTTGAATAGATGAGGATTCAAAATTGATTATTGGAGGAGTACTTGAAAGTTAAGGTTATTACAAAGTTACATGGTTGAAGGAATTTGGTAATTGAAACACCTAAACTAACTCTTGTTACTCATAATAATTCTTTATTTATTCCACACACACACACACATACACACACACAAAAACAAAATTTGTTTTAGGTGGAAAATTTCAACTTTATGACTTCTCATACAACTCTTGTCTTCACTTTGGACTTCACTACTTGAAGGCCAAAAGCTAGTGTTAAGTTTCTTCATCTACTCAAGTTATATTAGAGCACTTGTCTAAAGGTCTACAAGGCCAATAAGGCCATTACAACTTATGAATTTCAACACCTAAGGGAGGGGGGAGGGGATGCAGGGGCTTTATAGCTATACCATGGTATTGCCTAAAGAAACACATATCTAGGGAGTAGTAGTCACTTAAGCTCTACTTGAGTTGTATTTCTATATGTGATTCCCTAGGCTTAATGGTGCATCCTCACATGTGCACTGTCATGAGGGCAGTCTTGAGATCTACCTCAATGTTGTATATTTTGATATCATGAATACAAAGATTCATTATTGATATATATTGTGTGACTTGCCATTGTGACATTTCTATACCTCATTACAAGTTATGACTTGAAGTCTTGTGAAGGTTTGTAACACTTTGCAATTGAAGAACAACTCTACCATGTGGAGCATACTAGCTCGAAAGGGGAGCAGGATCACAAATAGAAAGAAGATCCTACCACACGACACAATGCACAAGGTGATGTGATGACCTTGATGCAATATGACATGATGTGGCATGATGCAACAGACATGATGTGATGCTCCCTAAGGTGTGATACTTGCTAAAAATTGAAAGAGAACACGATACGATATGACCCCCTATCATAGCATTCGCCCCCATTTTTTTTACCACCCCACCTTTATAACCCCCCCCCCCCCTCCATCAACAAATAGGAAAAACCCTCTTCTTTTTCCCCTACTATTGCCACCTTTCCCTTATAATTCCCCCTCCCCCCTTTCCTTTGAGTAATATCGTTACTCTTCTTCCCCCTTTGTTGCCAAAATTGTGAGATAGAGAAGGAGAAGGAGAGGTAGTAAGGGAGAGAATGAGAAATAGAGGAGAGGGAAAGGAAATCTAGAGTAAAGAAGAGTAAGAGAGGGAGAGAAGTGGTTCAAGAACAAATCCCTTATTGGGCAAAGGTTTGAGTACCACCTCTTCCCACCACAAGTCCCATAGCCACTCCATCGACTGCCTCTAATTGACAAGGAGATTGTGAAAGTCAAGACAAGGTGTGGGGAACTCCGGCAACAAAGAGTCCTTCAGGAGAAGTGAAGGTCGCATTCTAGTTCCAAGATGGCCCCAAAGAGTTAACTCTCCCAAGTAACTGGAAAAGCCACAACTATGGGAGAAGGATCGGGAAAAGATGCCACCATCAATACAAATGGGCTATCAAGCATGAATGCTAACTCGACACTCCAAAATTAGGTACCACTACAGTGTCCAGAAATTGAAATTATGGAACATGTGTTCAAATTGCATGGTTTAATGTAGGTCATTGGGCATGATTGGGATACAAAATTTATGAGTAATTTTTGGCAAGTAGTATTCAGTTCTATGGGCATTAAGTTGGCTCTCTCTATAGCTTATCACCCCCAAAGTGATGGTCAAACAGAGAGGGTCAACAAATGGCTAGAAACTTATCTGAGACACTTTTTTCATGATGTTCATCATGCTTGGGATGCATGGCTACATTTGCTTGAGTTTGCCTATAATAACTCCATCCATGCAAGCATTGGGGTTTTACATTTTGAGGCTTTATATGGGTATAAGGTCCCTCTCCCCATGCTCATCTTCAATGATAAGATCAACCCTTAAAGCAAGGAAGAATTGGACAGGATGCAGGCCCTACTTTAGCAATGTAAGTTGAATTTAAAGAGAGCTCAAGATCCAATGAAGCTTTATGCTAATGAGAAAAGATGGGACATTGAGCTCCAAGAAGGGAATTTGGTTTTTCTAAAAGTACCTAAGTCTAGGTATGCCACTCTTAAGGATGGCTCCAACAACAAGTTAGCTTATAGGTTCTATGGGCCCTATTGGATTATTAAGCTAGTGGGTGACTTGGCTTATAAGTTGGAATCGCCCCCTTCCACCAAGATTCACAAATTTTTTTCATGTGAGTCAACTCAAACCCTTCATTGGATCATCAATGGATTACTTAGAAGAGATCTCTCCTATGGATGAAGAGGGTCATCCAATATATTCCACAGGTAGTCATAGGTCAAAGGGAAAAGGAGCTATGCTCAAGATCAATCATAGAATAATTCATCAAACGGCAAGGATTTCCCCTTGAAGAGGCATCTTGGCGACTAGATTCAATCATGGAAGAGCTCCCTCACCTTATGGATGCTAACTTGACTAAAATTTAGTCAATGGGTAGCCTATCTAGTTTAGATAGCTTGCAGACAGCTCTCTATTTTCAACTAGATTTGATACTAAATTATGGACATCATTTAATTCCATAGATTGACTAAAAGTATTCGAAGTAATCTCTATTTCTATGTGTCAAACACCCCGATTAGAGTTAACCATCAAAAGTTATTGTAGATTTACTACAACAGGGTCCTGCAGTAGACAACATGTTGTCACACCCCGATTAGAGTTAACCATCAAAAGTTATTGTAGATTTACTACAACAGGGTCCTGCAGTAGACAACATGTTGTCCACTGTCTAATAGCACTCAATTACTCACTAAATATGGGTCAAATTTGGATTTTTCTTATTCCCCATTCATGCCCATATATCATATTATATCCATGACCCAACATACATACATAATCCCTACATGATTTATTGAATAACCCCTTGTAATCATACAATAGAATAGTACTCTGGATTGCCCTGCCCTATTTTGTAATAAGGGCCTTTTTTTTAAGGGCAGAAATCTTCGGGTGAGGATGGAATGTAAGATATGGGGAATATAGGGGAAAATATGGAAATAAAATAATAGAGGAAAAATATTTGCTATACTAGCGAGTATATAAGATGTAAGAGACTTGACATTTTTTCCAACAGACTATAATAACAAGTCTCCTTCATCTTCTCTCTCTCACTCTCCAACTTTCATGGCTTCCTTCCTTCCTTTTCTATCTTTCTCTCTCTTCTTCTAGTCTTTTCTCTCCTTGTCACTCTCTTTCTCTCTCTTCTACTTCTCTTCTTCTCTCTCTTCTATAGTCTTCTCTCTCCTCTTTCTCCCTCCCCAGTCCTCTCCTTGACATGTACATGTACAAACCAGAGTGAATTGTGGGAAAATGCTACTAGTCTATAGCAGTTTTGATCACAAATTTCAGTCCTCTAATACTTGTGACGATGAAACTTGGACATCAAGTGATGCTTGCAATGAACTTGGTGCAGAATCTGATAGGGAGTCGACGCCCTGAAGAGGGTGATCCATCAAGATTCAGTTGTAAGTGGTGTGATAGACAATATTTCCCTAGAAACTGTCCAAATGTTAAATGTGATATTTGTAGGAAGTCGGGCCACTTAGCCGCTACCTGTTGGAGTAAGATTAGCTCCCTCCAACAAGGGAGTAAACAGCCAGGTCCAGTTAATCATAGAGTGCAAGGTAGTAACCTCTAGTAAAATGACGGACCAAGACAAATACTGTAAAGGGGAAAGACCACTATAGAGGAGTTGCCACAAGGCAATGGAGTCAGCCTTATTGAGGCTGTACGTGTCAATGGCACTAAAACCTCTAACCTATGAGCCGTGACAAGAGGCCAAAAGGCTAAAGAGGGTGATAAAGATAATGCAAAACCGGTCGAGGAAAACCCTAAGCAAGGGGATAAGGGGATGCAAGTCCTGAATCCTGGCGTGGAAGGTGGACCTTTAAGGCCAGTTGAAAGAAAATTCGATCCTAAGAAGGATGAGGAAGTGCCAAGAAAGAAGGCAAGAGCTAAAAAAGAAGCACCAAAGCCGGTCCCGAGACCAAAACAAAGGATGGTTTGGCGAGAAAATAGAGCTTTGGCTACCTATCATGATTTTGATTTAGCAAGTTCTCTTTGCGAAGTCAAACTAGATGTAAACCTCTTACAGTTGATTAAATTATCTCCAGGAGTATGCAAGGAATTCAAGAAGATCCTGCATATTGAGTATATTGTAGAACCTTTGGGCATAGCACGAGTAGGGGAAGATTGGTTTGATCATGCTGAAAAGAATTGCCCTAGGGTTCCAACATACGCGGATGGAATATTAGTGGAGCATGCTATTGTAGACACTGGGTCCTCCATCAATATCATGAGTTCAGAGTTGATGGAGAGGTTGGGTCTAGACATCCAAAATAATAGCTCCACCCTTTTCTTAGAATGGTTGATGATAGTCTAAGGTAACTAGAAGGTTGTGTTACTAAAGTCCATGTTACAATTGCAAGTGTAGAATGCTTCTTGGACTTTAGGGTGTTAAGATTTGCAGGACGTCCTAGCTATCGAGTCTTGCTAGGTAGGCCTTGGATTTTACGAACAGACTGTCAAGTCGATATCGATTGGTTCTAGATAGAGGTGTTAATCAAGTAATAGTTGATGCTTATCCTGAGTCTTCTCAAAGTGAGAGAGCTCCTTTATCCTCTACTGAATTAGAGACAGCAGATGATCCATCTGGTAGTGAGACATCATCTAGTGATGAATCTAAAGAGGGGTCCACTACAGAGGATATTTATTAGATAACTCTAAATGAGCCGATAGAGCCGCAAGATAGGATAAGAGACGCGGATGTGATTGAGTTGGACCTTGGTACGCCGAATGATTCGCAGCCAATTAAATCAAGTTTCGTGCTCAGTTCAACATAAAGGGAGGACTATGTGTCCTTGATTTAAGAATTCCGCGACATCTTTGCTTGGAGTTATGACAAGCTGAGAGGCGTTCCTCCCAGCCTGGCTATTCATACTATTCCTGTAAAAGAAGGTAGTCGTCTTGTGCGTTAGAAAGTAAGGCGGATGCCTTTTGAATTGAGGGATGGGCTGTTTGAGGAGTTACAGAAGTTACAGAAAGCTGGTTTAATCTTCCCTGTACAGCACACAGAATGGTGTTCACCAGTTGTCATCAGGAAGAAGAAAAACAACCAGATCCAACTATGTATAGATTTTAGAGAGTTGAATAAGCAAATGGTTAAGGATTACTACCCATTGCCATTTATTGACTAGATTTTGGATCAATTAGCGGGTAGGGAAATATATTCGTTTATGGATTGCTTTGCAGGTTACAACCAGATGACAATTGCAGAAGAGGACAAGTTGAAAACGACTTTTATTACTATCTTTGGTACTTTTGCATACAATGTGATGGCGTTTGGCTTGTGCAATGCACCTGGATCATGGCAACGAACAGCAGACAAGACCTTTGGTGACATCTCCCCAGATGAGTTGAAAGTATTTATTGATGACCTGGGGGTAGCCACTGTAAGGGAAAGGATGTTGATTATCTTAAGAAAGTGCTTTGAGCGCGTTGCAGACAATTTTATATCGCTCTTAACCCACGGAAGTGTGTCTTTGGAGTGCCTTATGGGCTATTGCTAGGCCATGTGGTCAGTTCAGTAGGGATTGCAACTGACCCTGAAAAGATCAAGGTTATAGTCTCTATGAGTCCACCACGCACTCTAAAAGAGGTACATCATCAATAGGGTACTATCGGAGGTGACAAGGTTCCTTTCATCTTGGAAGAGTGCCATGACTCTGTACGTTAAGAGATGTGATACCTGTCAAAGACATGATAGCAGAGAGAATAGAAAACGCCCACTTACGCCTATTATAGCTATCCTTCCATTTGAGAAGTGAGGCATTGACTTTGTGGGTCCTATCATCCCGTCGTCTACTACCCAGAAGAGATACATTATAGTCGCAACTAATTATTTTACAAAATGGTCAGAAGTGCGGGCGACGAGGCAAGACAATGCAAAAGAGACTGCAAGTTTCCTCTTAGAGCAGATTATCTGCCGTTTCGGTCCACCGAAGGAACTAGTGTCGGATCGTGGAACCCACTTTTTGAATAAAGTGATCAAAAGCCTGACTGAAGCTTGGCAAATCAAGGATAACACTTCAGCTGATTCCATATTACTGGAATCAGTTTGCGGATTCACTGAAAAACCTTGCTAATGAAGAAGACCTTTTCTTCAACTATGGTCCTAGTTTAGATATTGCTATCAATAATGAGACAGGACCCGGTCGCTTGTGGGGAATGTTATTAGAGCATGCAATATATGGCCGACGATGGTTAATGTGGGTGATGCAAAGAGTAGCCGAGACCTATCTACCATTGTTATCCTGAACCCATAGGTTGATTAGATAACATGTTATGCGTACGCCTCTTGCTATATATGCAGGAGGGATGGGTCACAATCTTATGCATTTAGCTTAGGGCTGTGAGCCCTATTTTTTCTCCTTGGAAAGGAGCATATTATTGTATATCTGTACTATTTCAGGGAGGGATGTGTAGGTGCTATGTTGTTTTATTTCGTTAGGCCAAGAGGGCTAGTTTTGTGAGGTTTTAAATGTTTTATTTCATTAGGCCAAGAGGGCCTATCCGTTTTTTGTAGAGAAATACTTTATTTCATTAGGCCAAGAGGGCCAGTTGTCTGTTTAGTATGGGTTCAGTTAATGGTTTCTTGTTTTAGTCCTATGCTAGACAGGTTTAAAGAAAAGCTTGGAAGGAGCCTATGTTGCGCGGAGACTTCTCGTGGCTCCTTATTCTTCTTCTTCTTCTCTCTTCTCTCCTTCTACCTCTTGTTCTTGTTCTTGTTCTTCTTCTCTCTCTCTCTCTCTCTCTCTCTCTCTCTCTCTCTCTCTCTCTCTCTCTCTCTTTCTCTCTCCTTCTCTTCTTCTCTCCCTCTCTTCTTCCTCTCCCTCTCCCTCCCTCTCTCTCTCTCTGAGATCACGGGGGCGCAGCTTGCCTGGCAAAAAGGGGGGGTTTCACGAGGGCGCAACTTGCCTGGCGAAAAAAGGGGGGGAGGTTTCTCTGTCGGAACCCAGAAGGGGGGGGCGGCTATTGCCGCCAGATGAACAAAAAGGGGGGATTATTCTGATGGAGGCCTCAAGGGCCATTGCTACCACATGTGGGGGCGAAGGTGACGTGTACAAGGGGGGAACTTCCGTCTGACGCAGGGAGGGGGGATGCTATGAGTACGAGGGAGGGGGGGAGGGCCTACGCTTTATAGGAGGGGGAGGAAGGTGGCATGGCCACCACCCCTCCCACCTGGGGGGCTGCATGCCCCCCTCACTTCACTTCACTCCCTCTCTCTCTCTCCCCGACGTACTGTCGGCGGGGAGAGAGGGAGGAATAAAAAAATTTGAACTAATGTTAATAAATTTTGTTAAAATTAGGGGGGGGGAGTTCTAATGGGGAGCACGGGAATATTACATTCTGTCCCCCTTAGAGGAATCGAGATGTCCTCATCTCGAGAGGGCTTGGGGGGGTATTGTTGGTTGAGAGTATCTTCATCCATCCAGGTGGCATTCTTTTCGGGAAAATCTTTCCACTGGATGAGGTATTCTCTCAAGGTCCTTGACCTCAAATGCCTCTCCCTGACATCTAGGACTCTATCAAGCCATAGCTCAAGGACTCCTTGGCTAGGCATTACAATTTGCTGGTCATCAAGTACATGATTCGGATTAGGCAGATACTTTTTCAATAGGCTAACGTGGAATACATTATGAATATTGAGGGTTGTAGGCAGCTGTAGTCTATAGGCATTAGGTCCTAGGCACTTAATGATCTTGTAAGGTCCACAATACCTCGGAATTAGCTTCTTGTACTCTCCCAGGGATAGTGAACTCTTTTTAGAACGTACGCCGATGAAGACCATATCACCTTCAACGAAGGATCTGTCTTGTTGTTTCAAGTACGCGTAAGCCTTCTATCTATCCTTGGTAGCTTGAATGTATTGTCTTATTGACTTGATTTGATCATCCATGTCTTCCAGCATCTACCTTGAAGCTTCTACCCTCAAAGTTGGATCCGAGAAGCTCAAAGGGGTACGATAATCATGCCCATAAAATGCTTGAAAAGGGGTAATTTGAGTACTCTATTGGTAAGAAGCATTGTAGGCCAACTCAACCAGTGGCAAATATTGAATCCACTTTTTGGGTTTGCAACAACAGTATGCCCTAAGCATATCTTCAATGACTTGATTGACTCATTCTGTTTGACCATCAATTTGGGGATGGTAAGCTTTACTAAAACAGAGTTGAGTTCCAATAGCCTCAAAGATAGCCCTCCTGAAGTGTGATGTGAAGAGAGAGTCACGATCACTAATGATTCTTCTGGGTAACCCATGCAGTTTAAATATTTCCTTGATGAATAATCTTGCGATGTCTGAAGCTTTATAGTTTGTGTTGACAGGGATGAGATGTGCGACCTTGTGAGCATATCTACTACAACCATAATAGAGTTGTATCCTCCCTGAACTTGGGGTAGGCCAACAATGAAATCCATACTAATGAACTCTCATTTCATTTGTGGAATGTCAAGTGGTTGCAATTTCCCAAGCATTTTGACATGTTCTGCCTTAATGCGTTGACAAGACAAACATTCCGTGACATATTTGAGAACATCACCCTTGAGCCTTTCCCAATAATAGCTCTTTCTGACCGTATTAAGGGTCTTGGCATAACCAGGATGTCCTTAGAAAGGGGAGTCATGGGCTTCCCAAAGTATCTTCTGCTTGAGAGTTTGGCTTGCAGGGATACATAATCTTGTTCTAAAGTAGATAAGTCCACTACTGACAGAGAATTCATGATACTTCGTCTTTAGCTTCGGGTCTTGATCCTTGATGGGGATCTCCCTTAGCATTTTCTGATAGACGGGGTCATGATATGCCTCTTCTTTAGCTAGCTCAAGAATCAGGTTATTTGACATTGATACCTTTGTGACTAGCGACCTTGCTGTTGATGGATCTTGCAAAATAAGAGAATTTAGAAATGCCTTGCGACTGAGTGCATCGGCAACTACATTCTCTTTTCCACGCCTATATTTGATTTCAAAGTCATATTCTTCCAGCACTTTGATCCATCGATGTTGCCTCATATTGAGCTCATTCTGAGTGAAAATTCCATTTAAGGCTCTTATGGTCTGTCACTAAGGAAAATTTGTTACCTAGCAAGTAATGTCTCTAAAGTTTGAGAGCATGGATGACAGCCAACAACTCCAAGTCGTGGGTAGCATAATTCCTTTCATGGCTCTTCAATTTTCTTGAAGAATATGCTACGGGATGGCCTTGCATAAGTACACATCCTAAAGCAAGTGCGCTAGCATCAGTTATCACTTCAACTCCTTACTAAGATCAGGAAGTTTCAGGATGGGTACTGATACTAAGCTTTGCTTTAGTTTGTCAAAGCTGGTCTGTTCAGCAGGTGACCATACAATTGCTGCTTGCTTTTTTAGTAGATTGGTCAGAGGTGCTGCAATCAAAGCATAATCTTTGATGAGAATTCTGTACTATCCTATCAATCCAAGAAATCTACATATTTCTTTAACAGAAGTTGGTGTTGGCCATTCCAGAACGTACTGTGACTTTAGCTGGATCTACTGAAATTCCTTCCACTGATACAATGAATCCCAGATACTCAATCTATCGCTTGAAAATGCACACTTCTTCTTCTTGGCATAAAGATTTTGTGCTCTCATTGTTTCAAGAACAATGCAAAGCTCAGGTTCATGATCTTTTTCCTATTTAGAGTAGACTAGGGTATCGTCAAAGAAGACGAGTACAAAGTCATCAAGATAGGGCCTAAAGATACCCTACATTAACCTGTTGAAGGTAGCAGGAGCATTCGTTAGCCCGAATGACATCATTAGGAATTCAAAGTGTCCGTGCCTTGTGCTGAATGCAGTCTTCAGAATATCTTCTTCCTTGATCCTTATCTGATAATATCCTGATCTGAGATCTATCTTAGAGAAGATCTTCGCTCCTTGAAGACAGTCAAGTAATTCATCTATTCTTGGAATGGGGTTACATTTATTTTTAATGGTTGATTGATTCAACCCTCTGTAGTCAATGCATAGATGAAGCGTTCCATCTTTTTTCTTTTGGAACAGCACTGGAGCTCCCTATGGTGAATTGCTAGGGCAGATGTAGCCTTGGTCTAACAGTTGCTTGAGTTGCTCTTTTAGTTCGATAGCTTTTGGAATGGACATCTTATATGGCCTCTTTGCGACGACTGGTGCAGCTTCTAGCGCCAGTTTGATTTCATGGTCGACTTCCCTTTGAGGAGGAAGTTCTGACAAATCTTCAAGAAATACGTCTGCGTATTCCTTTAACCATGAAGGTTCTTCCCCAGATTCCTGATTTCGATCTAGCTTATTCATTTTAATCAGATAGATAGGTAGGCCTTTCTAACTCCTTTTAGTATCTGTGTTTCTTTTGCCAATTGTATTTTTGGCTTACTAGCCTCTCCTTGAGTCGTGACTAGCTCCCCTTCAGAATTTCAGAATGAGACTTGGCCCTTCTCACAGTGGATGTGGGCATCATTGGGTATTAGCCAATCCATTCAGAGTAAACATTCGTGGCTACCTAGGTTCATTACCTTGAATCTCACCGAAGTTGGCTTCTTACCCAGTAGGAATTTCACCTTAGCAGTTTGCCTAGTACAAGTGACCTCATAACTATTTGCTAATTCCAAAAGTAGGTGCATCTATTGTGGCTATCCCTAATCTTTTTGCATAGATTGGTGAAATGAAGGAATGTGTACTGCCACAGTCAATCAGGGTTTTGAAGCTTTTACCTTGATAATCTGATGGACTTTGAACCACCGAGAATTGGCGATTCGGACCCTTCTTGTGAAGAGTGGCGTTAACCGTTGCCCTCTCAATATCAGCATCCATGGATGGGTCTTCTTCATCGTCCAGCTCCTTATTGGAAACATTGGAGGTTCTTTCTCTGACCATCAAGGTGGTTCCTTGGCCATGAGTGGCTCTATTTTGACCTTGGAATTGCCCTAGGCGATGTCCTCTGCTAAGCTTGGGACATTGCCTCTTGAAGTATCTGGGCTCGTTGCAATGGAAGCAACGTGGGTTGCGGTCATTACTTTGTGTAGGAACAAAGTTGTTGACAACATTGGCCCTAGCTTTCTTTCTTTGGCCCTGGTTCTGACCTTGCGCTCTCTTAGTCTGAGCCTTAGACATACCCTTATTCTGATCTCTGTAAGGCCAAATCCTATTGTTCCTTGGTTTGGTCTGCACCTCTTGCATTGTTGGAGTAGCTCGAATGAGTGCATCTTGTAGGTCCATTGGGCGCATTGATTCCAATCAGGTGTTTATGGGTGGGTTCAACCTAACACAGAAATTTGACACCTGTTGTGGCATATCCATTGGGGGTGCATACTTTAGGAGTGAAATGAACTTTGAATAGTATGCTTCGAGGGATAATCCTAGCTGCTTCAAGTCATAGAATTCATTCATCTTTTGTGTGTGGTAGGCAGGTGGCAAATAACTCCCTCGCAAAGCTTCTGTAAGCTTCTCTCAAGTGACTGTCCCCTCCGAGATTGCTTGGTCTCTGCACCACTATTTTCACCAACGTCTCGCTTCGCCTATAAGCTTGATTTTGGAGAGCATGGCTTGGTTAGTAGGTGTAGTTCCTGCTGCCTCAAAATAGTTCTCCATGGACTCAATCCAGATCTCAGCATTAGCTTGTACAGTCGTTCCTTTGCCATCAAACTCGGGTGGCTTAATTTGTTTGAGAAGGAAATTCTTCTCTTGAATCATAGCTGTACTTAGTGTAGGAGTCTAACTTGGAACCTACGCTTGGGTTTGCGTCTGGACAATAAGATTCTTCATTTTAACAAATGATCAAATGTTTCCCATATTATGTTAATACGACTAGCACAACTTTTAGCCAAGTGTTTTAATCACTTGACACCTTAGCTAACATTTATGATCAAGATAGACAATAGTAAAAAGTATTATTCATTCATGAGGGCATAACCCTTTTGAGTACATTTATTTTGGATAAGTAGGACAAGCTGATTGATACATCAGTTTAGGGAAAATAGGATTGTGTTACAATTGGCTACAGGGACAGAATAATAATATGGAGTGGGGTCATGGATTTTTAGGAAATGGTAAGTCATAGGAAGCTTGGGGTATCCCTTCTTTTGATACCAATTTTCTCATAGCGCCCTAACACTTTGATCCTGTCCGCAGAGATCACCCGGGTCACTTCTTCATAGACATACTTTTTTTGCTTGACCTGCCGACTGCTAACATGCAAAATTGCATTTGTGTGAGCTTTGACAAAGATGAACAGCTTCACAATCTTTAAATCCTCCATCCACTTGATTCTCTTCATGTTGGTCTGAAGGTACACGAGTCGGTGGGCTACTATGTAGTATATTCCTGAATCTCCCGTCCATCTCTGCTCCACATACAGGGGTGAAGGATTATAGATAAGGACCAAAATATTCATCATGCCTAGCGTTTGATGATAATCCAAAGCACGCATTGCAGTCATGAACATGACCTGGAACTCCAGGAACTTTCTCCATGCTTCGTGACTCTGCAACCCAGCATCCATAAGTGAGTAAAGAAATGTTTTCAATAGAAAACACTGCTTCATTATATTGACCTACCCCTGACTATCCCCTTATTTCCTTTATTTTCCTCCATTAATTTCTCTTGTAACCCTTGGATCTCGTTGGTTTGCTCTGATACCAACTGTAACGTGTCCACTCGTTTGCTTGTGGGACACGTCTTAACAGCCCATCAAGAGGAGGGTCTAGAAAGTTCCGCCTGGCACTCGCAAGGAATGTCATACGGTTTGCGATCTAGGTCTTCTCGAGTCTGCCCTTAGCGGAAATGTCCGGCCATTCCCACTTAGGATTGACCTGAAGTCAAGGTTCCTTTCTTATCAGCAAGGTCTCTAGGAAGTAGCTAGCGTTGAGCTCCAGATGAACCACTTTGCGTGGGAACAACAGAGTCGAAGCGGATTCATGCTGCACTTGGTTCATGGAGACTAGGAAACGAGAGGGATGCGAAGCTCAACCTCCCTACCATAGGGCATAGTCCCATTCCTTTCCCCCTAAAACAACATAAATCGGGATTCTAAATCTACTGTTAGTCTCGATATCTCATCATTTGAGAAAAGTTCCCAGCTAACCGCGACCACCCTTCCGTAGGACGAACCCAAGTCACATCCACCGCACTTTTCTTAGTTTGCTTTAGTTATCTAATTACCTACCACATTACATTTGACATGTAAAAGCAGCTTCCTTAATTAATCAAATTAATCACGGGTTCCTTCATGTAACTTAGGCACTGACACAAAAACAATGTCAATCAAGTTTCTTTTTCTCCAATATCTATTCTTTATTTATCATAATCCCGGAGTACATCCAATATCATGCCCGAAGGCTATCCCAGCAATCTACAGGATTACTGCTCCAAGTTCTGCCCGTTGACTAGTACACGGGCCTCGAGATCCCATCTGAGTCACATTGGCCTCTTGTGCGGGATTTGAAGGCAAGGAATTTACAGCTAGATCCTCCCTTGGCACCCAAGCGTCCTCTCGCTCCAAGCAGCACCCACGGAGAGACCTCTCGCAGCGGGTTAGGTCCATATACCTGGCCCGGCTAACAACCCCTTGGATAGGGCCAGGCAGATAGTCGGAGGTAACTGTTCCTGCCTCTCCCTCCAGGCTTTTAACCTAAAGCATTAAGTGTTTTTTCTTGAATTAGTTCATTGAGCAAAGAGATCAAATAATTTACCTAAGTGTACAATCACGAACATTTCGGAGGCCGTTTGTTTGACCAACTATTAAGGTGTGACTCCCTTTTTCCCGGATGCTCCCAGCATCTGATCTTGGGTCTTTTTCCCAAACACTCCCGGCATCTGATCCTGGATCGTTCACGACTTGGCGAGATCCCAATAGTCTCAAACAAGATCATACAAGCAAATGTTATTGGTAAGCTAACTTATTTTGACTTTCTCTTTCCCTTGGGTTTTACCTTATGGTATCTTAACCCTAACTCAAGCATTAGCTGGTCAATGAAGGCAACAGACATGCCTTATTCGCAACCCAACCAAGGGTCTTTTAATCTTCCAGTTCTAACCAAGTTCAGTTAACACACTTGGAAACACATGACTCTTCATTTAGGTCTTCAAGATATAGTCTAGATGCATGCATTCCTTCCATTTCTCTTAGTGCGGTACTATGCAGAATTTTCCAATCAACCTTACCCATCATACACATGGTGCATTTAGTATATTTGTACATCCTAATCGACCTTTAACTCTCATCATACCTGGCAACGAGTACTTATTCCTAATGCACCGGATCACATGTGACTTGCGTATATGAAATTCAAGGTTTCTATCTATCAGTGCAAATGCATCTTGCAAACGGAAACTAACATTTCATGTGTTTCTTTTAATCATGATTGCGAAGCATGAATTCTAGATGACTATTCATGCATTGAACTGGTTCAAAAGCTATTATTTTATGTGAAATAATGTGAAAACCTTATCATTTTATGTGTGTAAAAGCTATCATTCCATGCATATAAACTTATGCAAACTCCATACTCTACCATTTCATGCATGCAACCTAGCACTTAGAGTAAACAAAAAGTCCAAAGGCTTGTTCTTGTTCCATGCATGATTGTATCCATTTATTTCTTTTTCCAGAAATAATACAGAATATGCTTCATCAACAATGATTATAGACCCTAGGATATTCAAAAAGAACCCGGGTTTGATTCGTGATTGTAGGGGCATTTGTTACGTTGGTCGCTCGGCTCACCTCTCCCGCAATACCAGTACCGTTGGTAGCTTTGGCACTTACACTTCCCGTGACTTTCTTTTTGGGAGCCATTGGCCTTCAAGATGACAGGCTCGGGAAGGAAGGGTCGTGAGAAAGTGACCTTCGCGGATGAGGGGGTGGCTTGAAAAAGATGGCTTCACAAATGCGGCTCCTCTACACGGCCCTCGATACCTCACCAACTCTCACTCCCTCTCTCTCTCTCTCTCTCTCTGTCTCTCTCTTTTCTTCTTCTTCTTCTCTTCTCCTTCTTTCTCTCTCTCCTTCCTCTTCTTCTTTTCTCTTCTTCTCCTTCTCTCTCTCCCTCTCCTTTTCTTCTTCTCTCCCTCTCTTCTTCCTCTCCTTCTTCTTTTTGTCCTCTTCTCCTTCCCTCTCTCTCCTTCTGTTCTTCTTTCCCTCTCCTCTTCCTCTTCTACTTATTTTTCTCTTCTTCTCTTCTCTCTCTCCTTCACTTCTTCTCTCCCTCTCCTCTCCCTCTCCTCCTTCTCTCTTCTCTCTTTCTACCTGTTCTTCTTCTTCTTCTTCTTCTTCTTCTTCTCTCTTCTCTCCTTCTACCTCTTCTTCTCCTTCTCTCCTTCTTCTTCTTCTTCTTCTTCTTCTCTCTTCTCTCTTTCTACCTCTTCTTCTCCTTTTCTTCTTCTCTCCCTCTCCTCTTCCTCTTCTCCTTCTCTCTTCTCTCCTTCTTCTTCTTCTTCTTCTTCTTCTTCTTCTTCTTCTTCTTCTTCTTCTTCTTCTTCTTCTTCTTCTTCTTCTTCTTCTTCTTCTTCTTCTTCTTCTTCTTCTTCTTCTTCTTCTTCTTCTTCTTCTTCTTCTTCACACACACACACACTCTCTCTCTCTTTGATCACGGGGGACTTAGTTTGCCTGGCAAAAAGGGTGGGTTTCACGGGGGCGCAGCTTGCCTGGCGGAAAAGGGAGGGAGGTTTCTCTGTCGGAACCTAGGAAGGGGGGGGCTATTACAGCCTGACAAACAAGAAGGGGGGAGTATTCTGACAGAGGCCCCAAGGCCTCTGTTGCTGCACGCGGGGGGGGGGGGGGGGAGGGGAGGGGAACTTCCGTTTGACACAGGGAGGGGGGACGCTGTGTGTACCAGGGAGGGGGGGGAAGGCCTACACTTTATAGGAGGGGGAGGAAGGTGGCATGGCCACCACCCCTCCCACCCGGGGGGCTGCATGCCCGCCTCACTTTACTTCACTCCCTCTCTCTCTCTCCCCAACGTGCTGTCGGCGGGGAGAGATGGAGGGATTAAAAAAATTGAACTAATGTTAATAAAATTTTTTAAAATTAAGGGGGGGAGTTCTTATGGGGAGCACGGGAATATAACATCCTCTCCCCCTTAGAGGAATCCTCTCGAGATGACCTCATCTCGAGAGGACCTGGGGGAATTGTTGGTTGAGAGTATCTTCATCCATCCAAGTGGCATGCTCTTCGGGATAATATTTCCATTGGATGAGGTATTCTCTTAATGTCCTTGACCTCAAATGCCTCTCCCTGATATCTAGGACTCTATTAGGCCGTAGCTCAAGGACTCCTTGGCTAGGCATTACAATTTGCTCGTCATTAAGTACATGATTCGGATTAGGCAAATAATTTTTCAATAGGCTAACGTGGAATACATTATGAATCTTTAAGTGAAGTCAAGGTTCCTTTTCTATCAACAAGGTATCTAGGAAGTGGCTAGCGTCGAGCTCCGGATGAACCACTTTGCATGGGAACAAAAGAGTCGAAGCGGATTCATGCTGCACTTGGTTCATGGAGAATGGGAAACGAGAGGGATGCAAAGCTCAACCTCCCTGCCATAGGGCATAGTCCCATTCCTTTCCCCTAAAAAAACATAAATCGGGATTCTAAATCTACTGTTAGTCTCGATATCTCATCATTTGAGAAAAGTTCCCAGCTAACCACGACTAGCCTTCCGTAGGACAAACCCAAGTCACGTCCACCGCACTTTCCTCAGTTTGCTTTAGTTATCTAATTACCTACCACATTATGTTTGACTTGCAAAAGTAGCTTCTTTAATTAATCAAATTAATCACGGGGTCGTTCACATAACTTAGGCATTGACACAAAAACAATTTTAAGCAAGTTTCTTTTTCTCCAATATCTGTTCTTTATTTATCATAATCCCGAAGTACATCCAATATCATGCCCAAAGGCTATACCAGTAATCTACAAGATTTCTCCTCTAAGTTTTGCCCGTTGACTAGTACACGGGCCTCGAGATACCATCTTGAGTCACGTCGGCCTCTTGTGCAGGATCCAAAGGCAAGGAATTGACAGCCAGAGCCTCCCCGGGCACCCAAGCGCCCTCCCACTCCAAGCAGCACCCACGGAGAGACCTCTCGTACCGGGTTAGGTCCATATACCTGGCGCGGGTAACAACCCCCTTGGACAGGGCCAGGCAGACAGTCAGAGGTAATTGTTTCTGCCTCTACCTCCAGGCTTTAAACCTAAAGCATTAAGTGCTTTTTCCTGAATTAGTTCATTCAGCAAAGAGATCAAATAATGTACCTAATTGTACAATCACGAAAAGTTTAGAGGCCGTTTGTTTGACCAAGTACTAAGGTGTGACTCCCTTTTTTCCGGATGCTCCCAGCATCCGATCCTGGGTCTTTTTCCCGGACGCTCCCGACATCCGATCCTGGATCGTTCGCGACTTGGCGAGATTCCAATAGTCTCAAACAAGATCATACAAGCAAATGTTATTGGTAAGCTAACTTATTTTGACTTTCTCTTTCCCTTGGGTTTTACCTTATGGTATCTTAACCCTAACTCAAGCATTAGCTGGTCAATGAAGGCAATGGACATGCCTTATTCGCAACCCAACCAAGGGTCTTTTAATCTTCCAGTTCTAACCAAGTTCAGTTAACACACTTGGAAACACATGACTCTTCATCTAGGTCTTCAAGATATAGTCTAGATGCATGAGTTCCTTCCATTTCTCTTAGTGCGCTACTATGCAGAATTTTCCAATCAACCTTACCCATCATGCACATGGTGCATTTAGTATATTTGTACATCATAATCAACCTTTAACTCTCTTCATACTTGGCAACGAGTACTTATTCCTAATGCACCGGATCACATGTGACTTGCGTATATGAAAGTCAAGGTTTCTATCCATCGGTGCAAACGCATCTTGCAAACGGAAACTAGCATTTCATGTGTTTCTTTTAATCATGATTGCGAAGCATGAATTCTAGATGACTATTCATGCATTGAACTGGTTCAAAAGCTATTATTTTATGTGAAATAATGTGAAAACCTCATCATTTTATGTGTGTAAAGCTATCATTCCATGCATATAAACTTATGCGAACTCCATACTCTACCATTTCATGCATGCAACCTAGCACTTAGAGTAAACAAAAAGTCCAAAGGCTTGTTCTTGTTCCATGCATGATTGTATCCGTTTATTTCTTCTTCCAGAAATAATATAGAATATGCTTAATCAACATTGATTATAGACCCTAGGATATTCAAAACGAACTTGGGTTTGATTCGTGATTGTAGGGGCATTTGTTGCATTGGTCGCTCCGCTCGCCTCTCCCGCATTACCGGTACCGTTGGTAGCTTTGGCACTTACACTTCCTGTGACTTTCTTTTTGGGAGCCATTGGCCTTCAAGATGACAGGCTCGGGAAGGAAGGGTCGTGAGAAAGTGACCTTCGCGGATGAGGGGGTGGCTTGAAAAAGATGGCTTCACAAATGCGGCTCCTTGACATGGCCCTCGATACCTCACCAACTCTCACTCCCTCTCTCTGTCTCTCTCTCTTTTCTTCTTCTTCTTCTTCTCTTCTCCTTCTTTCTCTCTCTCCTTCCTCTTCTTCTTCTTTTCTCTTCTTCTCCTCTCTCTCCCTCTCCTTCTCTTCTTCTCTCCCTCTCTTCTTCCTCTCCTTCTTCTTTTCGTCCTCTTCTCCTTCCCTCTCTCTCCTTCTGTTCTTCTCTCCCTCTCCTCTTCCTCTTCTACTTATTTTTCTCTTCTTCTCTTCTCTCTCTCCTTCTCTTCTTCTCTCCGTCTCCTCTTCCTCTTCTCCTTCTCTCTTCTCTCCTTCTACCTCTTCTTCTTCTTCTTCTTCTTCTTCTTCTTCTTCTTCTTCTTCTTCTCTTTTCTCTCCTTCTACCTCTTCTTCTCCTTCTCTTCTTCTCTCCTTCTACCTCTTCTTTTTCTTCTTCTTCTTCTTCTCTCTCCTCTCTTTCTACCTCTTCTTCTCCTTCTCTTCTTCTCTCCCTGTCCTCTTCCTCTTCTCCTTCTCTCTTCTCTCCTTCTACCTCTTCTTCTTCTTCTTCTTCTTCTTCTTCTTCTTCTTCTTCTTCTTCTTCTTCTTCTCACACACACACACACACTCTCTCTCTCTGATCTTCACGGGGGCTTAGTTTGCCTGGAAAAAAGGGCGGGTTTCACGGGGGCGCAGCTTGCCTAGCGGAAAAAGGGGGGGAGGTTTCTCTGTCGAAACCTAGGAGGGGGGGGGCTATTGCCACCAGACGAGGGAGAAGGGGGGAGTATTCTAACGGAGGCCCCAAGGCCACTGTTGCCGCACAAGGGGGGGAGGTGACAAGTAGGAGGGGGAGGGGGAACTTCCGTCTGACACAGGGAGGGGGGATGCTGTGTGTACCAGGGAGGGGGGGGAAGGCCTACACTTTATAGGAGGGGGAGGAAGGTGACATGGCCACCACCCCTCCCACCTGGGGTGCTGCATGCCCCCCTCACTTTACTTCACTCCCTCTCTCTCTCTCCCCAATGTGCTGTCGGCGGGGAGAGATGGAGGGATAAAAAAATTTGAACTAATGTTAATAATTTTTTTTAAATTAAGGGGGGGAGTTCTTATGGGGAGCACGAGAATATAACATCCTCTTCCCCTTAGAGGAATCCTCTCGAGATGACCTCATCTTGAGAGGACATGGGGGAATTGTTGGTTGAGAGTATCTTCATCCATCTAGGTGGCATGCTCTTCGGGATAATCTTTCCACTAGATGAGGTATTCTCTCAAGGTCCTTGACCTCAAATGCCTCTCCTTGACATCCAGGACTCTATTAGGCCGTAGCTCAAGGACTACTTGGCTAGGCATTACAATTTGCTTGTCATCAAGTACATGATTCGGATTAGGCATATAATTTTTCAATAGACTAATGTGGAATACATTATGAATCTTTAAGTGAAGTCAAGGTTCCTTTTCTATCAGCAAGGTCTCTAGGAAGTAGCTAGCATCGAGCTCCAGATGAACCACTTTGCATGGGAATAACAGAGTCGAAGTGGATTCATGCTGCACTTGGTTCATGGAGAATGGGAAACGAGAGGGATGCAAAGCTCAACCTCCCTTCCATAGGGCATAGTCCCATTCCTTTCCCCTAAAACAACATAAATTGGGATTCTAAATCTACTGTTAGTCTCGATATCTCATCATTTGAGAAAAGTTCCCAGCTAACCACGACTACCCTTCCGTAGGACGAACCCAAGTCACGTCCACCACACTTTCCTCAATTTGCTTTAGTTATCTAATTACCTACCACATTATGTTTGACATGCAAAAGCAGCTTCTTTAATTAATCATGGGTTCCTTCACGTAACTTCGGCACTGACACAAAAATAATTTCAAGCAAGTTTCTTTTTCTCCAATATCTGTTCTTTATTTATCATAATCCCAAAGTACATCCAATATCATGTCCGAAGGCTATCCCAGCAATCTACAGGATTGCTGCTCCAAGTTTCGCCCGTTGACTAGTACACGGGCCTTAGGATCCCATCTAGAGTCACATCGACCTCTTGTGCTGGATCTGGAGGCAAGGAATTTACAGCCAGAGCCTCCCCTAGCACCGAAGCACTCTCCAACTCCAAGCAGCACCCACGGAGAGACCTCTCGCGGCGGGTTAGGTCCATATACCTGGCGTGGCTAACAATCCCCTTGGGCAGGGCCAGGCAGATAATCGGAGGTAACCGTTCCTGCATCTCCCTCCAGGCTTTTAACCTGAAGCATTAAGTGTTTTTCCTTGAATTAGTTCATTGAGCAAAGAGATCAAATAATGTACCTAAGTGTACAATCACAAACATTTCAAAGGCCCTTTGTACGACCAACTAGTAAGGTGTGACTCCCTTTTTTCTGGATGCTCCCAACATCCGATCCTGGGTCTTTTTCCCAGATGCTCCAGGCATCCAATCCTAGATCGTTCGCAACTTGGCAAGATCCCAATAGTCTCAAACAAGATCATACAAGCAAATGTTCTTGGTAAGCTAACTTATTTTGACTTGCTCTTTCCCTTGGGTTTTACCTTATGGTATCTTAACCCTAACTCAAGCATTAGTTGGTCAATGAAGGCAACAGACATGCCTTATAACCCAACCAAGGGTCTTTTAATCTTCCAGTTCTAACCAAGTTTAGTTAACACACTTGGCAACACAGGACTCTTCATCTAGGTCTTTAAGATATAGTCTAGATGCATGCATTCCTTCCATTTCTCTTAGTGAGGTACTATGCAGAATTTTCCAATCAATCTTACCCATCATGCACATGGTGCATTTAGTATATTTGTACATCCTAATCGATCTTTAACTCTCTTCATACCTCGAAACGAGTACTTATTCCTAATGCATCAGATCACATGTGACTTGTATATATGAAAGTCAAGGTTTCTATCCATCGGTGCAAATGCATCTTGCAAATGGAAACTAACATATCATGTGTTTCTTTTAATCATGATTGCGAAGCATGAATTCTAAATGACTATTCATGCACTGAACTGGTTCAAAAGCTAATATTTTATGTGAAATAATGCAAAAACCTTATCATTTTATGTGTGCAAAAGCTATCATTCCATGCATATAAACTTATGCAAACTCCATACTCTACCATTTCATGCATGCAACCTAGCACTTAGAGTAAACAAAAAGTCCGAAAGCTTGTTCTTGTTCCATGCATGATTGTACCCCTTTATTTCTTCTTCCAGAATTAATACAGAATATGCTTAATCAACATTGATTATAGACCCTAGGATATTAGAAAAGAATCGGGGTTTGATTCGTGATTGTAGGGGCATTGTTGCGTTGGTCGCTCCGCTCACCTCTCCCACATTACCGGTACCGTTGGTAGCTTTTGCACTGACACTTCCTATGACTTTCTTTTTGGGAGCCATTTCTATGCAGAGTTTGGATAGTCTGGGCCTTAATGGCCTTTAAGATGACAGGATCGGGAAGGAAGGGTCGTGAGAAAGTGACCTTCGCCGATGAGGGGGTGGCTTGAAAAAGATGGCTTCACGAATGCGGCTCCTCTACACGGCCCTCGATACCTCACCAACTCTCTCTCTCTCTCTCTCTCTCTCTCTCTTTTCTTCTTCTTCTTCTCTTCTCCTTCTTCCTCTCTCCTTCCTCTTCTTTTTCTTTTCTCTTCTTCTCCTTCTCTCTCTCCCTCTCCTTCTCTTCTTCTCTCCCTCTCTTCTTCCTCTCCTTCTTCTTTTCGTCCTCTTCTCCTTCCCTCTCTCTCCTTCTCTTCTTCTCTCCCTCTCCTCTTCCTCTTCTACTTATTTTTCTCTTCTTATCCTTCTTCTCTTCTCTCTCTCCTTCTCTTCCTCTCCTCTCCCTCTTCTTCTCCTTCTCTTCTTCTCTCCTTCTACCTCTTCTTCTTCTTCTTCTTCTTCTTCTTCTTCTTCTTCTTCTTCTTCTTCTCTCTTCTCTCCTTCTACCTCTTCTTTTCCTTCTCTTCTTCTCTCCCTCTCCTTTTCCTCTTCTCCTTCTCTCTTCTCTCCTTCTACCTCTTCTTCTTCTTCTTCTTCTTCTTCTTCTTCTTCTTCTTCTTCTTCTTCTTCTTCTTCTTCTTCTTCTACCTCTTCTTCTTCTTCTTCTTCTTCTTCTTCTTCTTCTTCTTCTACCTCTTCTTCTTCTTCTTCTTCTTCTCTCCTTCTCCTTCTTCTTCTTCTTCTTCTTCTTCTTCTTCTTCTTCTTCTTCTTCTTCTTCTTCTTCTTCTTCTTCTTCTTCTTCTTCTTCTTCTTCTTCTCTCTCTCTCTCTCTCTCCTTATCTTCTTATCTCCCTCTCTTCTTCCTCTCCCTCTCCCCCTCTCTCTCTCTCTCTGATCATGGGGGAAAAGCTTGCCTGGCGAAAAGGGGGGGTTTCAGGGGGGCGCAGCTTGCCTGGCAGAAAAAGGGGGGAGAGGTTTCTCTGTCGGAACCCAAGAGGGGGGGGATATTGCCGCTAGACAAACAAGAAGGGGGGAGTATTCTGATGGAGGCCCCAGGGGCCGCTGCTGCCGCACAAGGGGGGGAAGGTGATGAGTATGAGAGGGGGAAACTTCCATCTGACGCAGGGAGGGGGGATGCTGTGTGTACTAGGGAGGGGGAGAAGGGCTACGCTTTATAGGAGGGGGAGGAAGGTGGCATGGCAACCACCCCTCCCACCTGGGGGCTGCATGCCCCCCTCACTTTACTTCACTCCCTCTCTCTCTCTCTCCCTGACGTGCTGTCGGCAGGGAGAGAGGGAGGGATACAAAAATTTGATTTAATGTTAATAATTTTTTTAAAATTGAGGGGGGAGTTCTTATGGGGAGCACGGGAATATTGAAAAATTCTAAATTTAGCCATATGGTGAAAACATGTATTGTATGTAACCTAGATTATAGCAAGGATAATAATTGTTTGTGATGTCCATAGAACAAGATTTAGCCAAATGGTCAAAGCATCTATTGTATGTCAACAAGGATAAACATGTTTTGTGATTTCTTTAAGAAAATATATAATCAAATGATCAAAACCTTTATTTCATGTATTCCACATGACAACAAGGATAAAGATATTTTATGAGAAACATTGACCTCATGCTTAAATGTTGAAACCACAAAGGACCTCCAAAGAATATTAGATTTCATTCCCTATGATATGAAGCTATAAAGATTGAGAAAATTTCAGCATCAATTAGAAGCTATTTGAGAAGGAAATCTAATTTGTATATTAATATATCATACTATGTGCATATTATGAAATATAGTATCAAAATATATTTTTAAAAATATATATTAATTTAATTTTATTAATAATTAATATATATATTTAAAATATATTAAATTAAATTTTGTAAGATTATGTATATTTAATGTGTCTAATATGTAATGTGTAATATCATTGAGGATTTTGAAGCCACCTTAGTGATAGTTGAGAGTAGAATCTCTAACAAAGGTAGGATAGAGAGCATGTAGGCAAAATATCTAGCTGTGAAAATAGGGATAGTATCCTAATGGTGGGTTCTTAGGGGGAGGAGGGTGTGGGAGAAAGGAGAGGGTCTATGAGAAATAACCCAAGTGAGTGTTTGGGGGTAGCGTTCTCCTTGGTGGAGGTTTGGGAGCAACGCCCCTAGTCAGGGTTTGGGGGACATCGCCCCCTATAGAGATTTGGGGGCAATGCCCCCAATGGGGGGTTTGGGGGCAATGCTCCCAATGGGGGGTTTGGGGGGTAGCACCCCCTGGTGGGGGTCTAGAGGCAACACCGCCAATGGGGGTTTGGGGGCAGCACCCCTGATGGGTGTTTGGGGGAAACGCTCCCAACGGGGGGTCCCGGGGGCAGCGCCCTGTGGTGGGGATTTGGGGGAAACACCCCCAATGATGTGGTCCAGGGACACTATGTGATTTTTGAAAAAATACCAAAATTACTTGCATCTTCAAATAAGAAATCTTGCTCCAAGGGCTTAGCAATTCTATAAGGCAGTGAATGATCACCACTCCACAACATGTCTACTCTACTTTATGGGTGATTTTTGTTACATTGGCACAAATTGCTTACTTCTACTAACTACAATAGGTTTTAAACTCTTCCATACTTCATTTTTGATTTTGAGTTAAACTACATTGATCTAATATATTGGTGATTCTCCACTTCTTTTCTAAGCTCTACTAATGCACAATTACTACAAATCACACTACTACTCTTTCATATGATTAGTTAGAATAATATTAAGATCAAACACCACAAGAATTATCTAAATAAGAATCATGTATGAAAATTAAATGTAATCTTTATTTCCATAGCAATGAGATTAGACACTTACTCTTGAAAATTCAATGTCTTCTTCTTCTTCTCGATTGCTTGATTGATCTCTTGGAGTGCTTGCCTTTTTTTATACCTACTACCTTGCAAATGATATCTTCTTTGGTATAAATATGAAAAACATGATTTTTTACACTATTGAAAATACTCTCTCTACTGTGAATATGAAATATATGATTTGTGTAATGTTGAAAAAACTGTCTTAGATGTGAATATGAAATAAATGGTTTATGCAATGCTTTTATCAATGATTGCTTTCAAAATACTAAACTTTCTTTCTATTGTGTGATGCTATATATCTTAAGGTTTCACCTCAAGGCTAGATCTAGCCTTATATTTATTGTATCCTTCAGTAATATTAGAGCATTTTATCAAGTTATTATGCATTATATTATACTTTACTATATAGCAGTTTTTATTATACTGTATTTTCAAAGTAAAAGCGTTTTCGTAAGATTTTATCGTTACATTCTTTATGATTTTGCAATAAGCATATGGCCATTGACTTACCAATACTGCATATAATTTTGCCATAAGATAAAATTTGATCTTCTAACAACACATATCATGATCTTTCATCAATCTTTAGATTAGACCATATGGTAAAAAAATTTCTTACACTAAAAGAAACTTTTTGTTATTTTATTTGATACAATCTCAGATTTGGCCATGTGGTCTAATATTTTCTTATAATATAAGTTATAATTTCTATTATTTTTTCCAATATATTGTTGTCCTTAAGCTATCTCTTAGCAAAAAAAAGGACTCTTGCAATATCACAATATCTTGCAACAAATCAACCACTTTGTTCATTTTACTACAAGAATGACATTTTGCCATTTGTTCAAATGCTTTCTTATATTATCAACCCTTACTTACTTTCAAAAGGAAAGACTAGTTTCTACTTAGAATTCCTTACTTTTTATAATTTGGCCATGTGGTCAAATCTTGCCTTGCAACAAACAAACCACTTTTTTGGGAATTGATCTTGAAAAATTAAGACTAAAGCTATGGTGGGTTTGATCACACAAATTTTGGGTATGCTATATTTGGCTATATGGAAAAGTCTTCTAAGACTAACATATTCTATATTATCTCCAAAAAGAAAGACCATATTCTACTTGGAACTCCTTAATTACCTACTATATTTATAGGAAGTTTAGCCATGTGGTAAAAAATTTTTGTGCAACAAACGAACCACTTTGTTTTCATTAACTATTTCTTTCATTTTAATATTTCATAACTTCCTATCTATATGGTCATATATGAATATCATATCATTTTACCACAAATTAGCTACTTTGTCCATTCTACTACAACAAAATAAAACTTGGCCATATGGTCAAATCTTTCATTTGGTTATCAATGCTAGCATCCAAGAATCCTCCATTCTTGTTTCATTTGTCCATATAATCAAATCTAATCTTATACATCTTGCAAACCATGAGACCACATTTTTCATTCCACTATAAAATGATATTTAGCTATATAGTCAAATCCAATTTTGCAACATGTTGCAACAAATGAACCACTTTCTTCATATAGTTATGAAACTAGATTTAGCCATACGGTTAAAATTATTTTATGAAAATATAGATATCTTGTAGGTTTCACCATGAGGTCAAATCTCCACCTTTCAAGTATTTTTCACATTACCTTATGTTGATATCTATGGGATTTGCTACATAGCCATATATTTTTATATGTGAATCTCATATCACAATAAACCACATCCTTTGTTTAACTAGCCTTTAAAAATCATATGGTAAAAACCACTGCAAAGTTTTTAATCTCATAGATAAATCTTATGACTAAATAGGATTTGATCACATGGCTAAAACCAATGGCAACATTTCTACAATATGGCTCATTTCAAGATAAAACTTACATATACACTAACTAAAATGTTAATTTTGGGCCAAATGGAGTTGTGAGATTGCTACATAACCACATTGACATATGAGTGGATCTCATACTGGACTAAATTTCATTCTTTGATTAAATAGGATTTGACCACATGACCAAAAATCTGATCAAAGTTCCTAGAGAATGATCCTTGCATAGGAAACTTACATGGAGAAGAAATCCAAAGTTAACTTAGGGACAAAATCATCCATGAGATTTTCTACATAACCACAATGATTTTTCAATATATCTCATACCACACTAACAGTCAACATTCCATTATTCCTTGTCCATTTGGTTAAGCCCATGGCCAAGTATCACTATTAATAGAATTTGATCTTCTCACGGAAGTCCATGACAAAGTTTTTACCATATGATTCTTATAAGAGAAACATAATTAATGCTAACTTAGGGCTAAAATGATCCATGAGATTTGATACATAAGCACATCTATTTATGGTTAGATCTCATATCACACTTAAACTCAAATTTCAATATTTCATTTTATGGAAGTCTCTTTGGAGTATATTAGTCTTGTATATTGTAAAATCTTGTGGTGTTGTTTTTTCAATTTTCAACCTAGAAATCTTATACATTTATTTAAGTTTTGCAAATTTTGACTATTTGTAGATCCACTTTTGTTTGACAACTTTTTCTATTTGTAGAACTATTCAATGGCAAAGAAAGATAGCACATTCAAAAAGGAGGCCCAAACCATTGATGGATTTAGTGGTGATTTTGTGTATCCATGGTATGTGGATGTTTATGATAGTCAAGGAAAAAGGGATGACAATATTCTCTTATTTACTTTAAAGAGTGGTATTGCATTTTTTCAACAAGGTGGTGTCATAGAGAAGATAATAGATGATGGACGTGCTGGGAAAGAGGGAATACCATGTAATCTTGTTAAGATCAAGGGGAAAAATATAGTATATAAGCTTGATCCTTTGTCATTTCACTTTCCATTTATTAAAGAGGATGAAGAATGCTCTTTGAAAACAATGGGTTGGACCTTATTTGAGGAGGTGAAGGGCATAGAAGACATTATATTAGCATTCAAAGCTGTCTAAAATAGTGAGTTAATGATGCCACTTTACCTTCCATGCTGAAAGTTACACCTGCAAAGCCAATAATTTCTCTTGAGGTCAAGGGAGTAGAAAGAACATTCGATTTTCCTAAGATAGTTAAGAAGAAGGGAAAGAAGGAAGAATCTTTTTACATGTTTGAACAATTCTTTCCATTTGGTCCAACAACATAATTTCGTATTCTTGTTGATAGGTGCTATGAGGCACCTCCTTTGTATGCTTATAGGTCACTATGTTGGGATTATGTAGAGAAGCCAACCACATCTTTCATTAAGAATCCCATGAATCCAGCAACAATAGCATATCTTATGCCTTTTGTACAAGAAAACAATGAGAAGAGACCCATGCATCATAATGAGGTGGATGCTAATAAGTTGGACACTTATAGTTATTGGATTATATCAAGGCTTCACTCAATTCATGCAGAAAAGATATATATTTAGAGTAATACTACATGTTGTCTAGCAACCAAGCATTTATACACCACGAGAAATACTAGAATATTAGTTGATTGCCCTGCTAAAATGTGCATTAGGCTGTCACAAATGACAAATATGGAATCACATAATGTTATGAAGAATGCCCCTTATGTTGAGCAACTTCAACAATTAAGAGATCAGTGATGGGCTGACATTTGGTTCTCCACCAAAACCCCAACAAGGGCTTTCAAAGAAAAGCTCTTAAAGAGTACCATGGTAGGTAATCACATATAAGCCTACCTTCTCTTTTTGTGAAGATTAGTGTTATATTTTTCTTTTGTTCTATGCTCACTATTTTGATCTTTTTTTTGCAGATATTTGTGGCATACATTGGAGGAAATTGTACATCTAGAGAGTGCCATATGATTGTTAGTTCTCAAGAAATATTTGATAGTTGGATCAAAATCATGAAGAGATACTTTAGAGGCGAGCATATATCCTAGAAGGAGAGTTCGAGAAAGAATGGAAGGAAACCTTCTCCTACTGCATTTCGTTGCCTTATGGGTATAAAGGATAGAGGCATCCTTACACTACAAGAGGAGATCAATGAAGGTCATATCCTCTTTCTTAGAAACAAATGGAATAAGAAAGATATGATTGACATGGAAACAAGGGCTAAGAAAATCAAGCAAGATAAGGTCCTAAAGGAGCAATTAGTCACTCTTTTCAATGCCTCAGTTTCAGAAAGTAGCTCTATGATGAAAACTTGGGAAGAGCTTGTTGATGACTATGATATCAATGATGATGTCTACACAAAGATTTTAGGCATTTGCAATGATTGGGTATCAAAGAATCTCACACATGGAGCTGATGTAGGGTCCCTACCAAATGGAGCAAAGGATATTGTGAACTTTCTAATTGGAAAAATGTAACGTGTCCCCTAGTATCATCCAAGACACGTTTTAGCAGTCCATCGGAAAGCATGTCTAGAAAGCTCCGCCCAACACTCCCGTGGAATGTTATGGGTTTTGCGATCTAGGTCTTTCCGTGTCTGCCACGTAGCGGAAGTATCCTGGCCATTCCCACTTAGGGTCGACCGGAATTAGGGTTTTCCTGATGGGTCATCAGCTAACAGCAACTAGCGTCAAACCCGAGTGAACTACTTTACGCAGAAACGCTAGGTCCAAAGAGGATTCACGCTGCACTTGGTACAAGGAGAATGGGAAACAAGAGGGATGCAAAGCTCAACCTCTCTGCCATAGGTATAGTCCCATTCCGTTCCCCTAAAACAGCGTAAATCGGGTAAGATGTAACTTTAGGTCATCGTTCTCGTTATTCGTTTTGATGATGATGATCATTTCGTTGTTCTTCGAGATTTTTGAGAAAAGTTCCCGGCTAACCGGGACCACCCAACCGTAGGACGGAACCATGGCCCATCCTCCGCACTTTCCTCAGTTTGTTTTAGTTATGTAATTATCTAACACATTAATTTGACATATAACAATCAGCTTCTTTAATTAACCTTGTTAAGCACTGGTTCCTTCACATGATCTTATCACGTGACATAGAAAAACAACATCAAGCAAGTTCTTTTAACATTTCATCATTTTATCTTTGAAAATACAAGGAGTTCCGCCTGTAGGCTTGTCCATAATCTGCCCGAAGGCTAACCAGTAATCTCCAGGGATCACTATTCCAAGCTTCCGCCCGTCAACTAGTATGCGGGCCTCGAGATCCAATCCCGAGTCACGTTAGCCTCTTGTGTAGGACTCGGAAGGCGAGGGATTTACGGCCAGAGCCCCCCTGGCACCCAAGTGTCCTCCTACTCCAAGTAGAGCTTAACGGAAAGACCTCTCACGGCGGGTTCGGTCCACGTTCCCGGCGCGGTCAACAACCCCCTTGGTTAGGGTCAGGTAGGCAGTCGGGGGTAACTGAAGCTGCCTCTCCCTTCAAGCCTTTTTAACCTGAAGTATAGGTACTCATTTAATTTGTAATTCATAATTCAAATAGAGCCCTAAAATCTCTAGCAAGCACAAACATTTCCATTAATCAACCCAGTTATATGGCAAATCGCTAAGGAAGTGTTCTTTCCTTTTTGAGTGTATCAGCACTCGTTCACAAGGTGTCTTGTAAATTGGCAAGATCCTTTTACATTCTGGTGTTAGGGCATACCCAACTTGGTTAACCCTAAAGTGCTTTAGATATGCTAGTTCCCGGTTTACAACTTTTCTTATTTAGAAGGATATCCAAAAATACGTCTTTTTGCAAGATAACTTGCGTAAGGATCTGCCGTCCTTGATGAGGGTTTTTCCCTTTTCTCCTTGTGAATCAATCACAAGACTAAATGATTTCATACATGTTGCGCAAGTCCTGCGATGGAATAATCTGTTTAGATTCTTTAAGCTGACGTATGTCAGGCCTAGGGTTTCTTCTTTTAAGAACCTTAGGGACAAACCCTAGTTTCTTATTTTTATGAATTTATTGTCCCTATGGTAAGGAAAGTAGTCAAGTGTTTAGGGTATGAATGTTAGATTGGTTCAGTTATCTTTTGGAAGGTAATATTAATCGTCTTGTTACGGTTTTACTATCCTTGTGACAATTTACTCTCCCAATCAATACATTTTAATTTGGCATATAGCCTAATGCCAAGGTGATACAAAGAGCGACAATACTCCTTGGGACAAAAAGGCCTAGCTGTGAAATTGGTGTATACACACTTTATTAGTTCCCAAGTCCTCAAATAGCAAGGAAAAAGTATTAATAGAGTGTCATCTAGCAATTCCCCATTACATTTTCTTTCCAAATGAGTTCATATATCTAATTTTTATACTTGTTAATTCCTAACATTTAACTTCCGTTTTCTTTAAAGATGAACTCATGCCATATAACAACAATTGCCTTGCTAAGATGTGCAACTAGCAAAGATAACTCCCTCGTAATTTAAGCATCGAAAGAAACCTTTCTTGAATTTCGCCATTTACCATGAATCGTTGCGAAAGGAATAAGACTAATGGTGCAAGATATAATTTCTACACCTTAGGATTTAACCAAAATATATTACTATAGTAAATGGATAATCTTGCTCGTAATTTATAATTCTTGATGCAATTTGAAGAAAGCTAAGTTCTATACATTGTCATTCCTAAGCTAAACTCCTTCGTTACAAATAACTCGAACAAATATATCCTATCCTTAACATTTTTCCTTTGCATGATCGACTTAAAACCGAGTTAAAGACAAGAAGAAAAACCTGGCTTTGAGGTGAGATATCCACATGGATACCGGGGGATGACCCTCCCGCAGCTACACCTTGGACTTTCTTCGGCGGCATCGTAGATCGAATGTGAGATAGCCTTTTCCTCTTTCTTCTGGAATTCCACCGTCTTCTCCTTATTTCCCTTTCATTTGTCTTTTTTTCCACTCTTCCTCCTTCACTCCTTCTTTTCACTCCCTTCTCTTTCCCTCCCTATCTTTTATCTCACGGCTATTTTTCCCTTATGAGGTATCATCTGAGGCCATGATGATAGTTAGGTTCGGGGGGGAAAATAATAATGGGGATACAGGGGATTAGGAAGAAAGCTTAGGGAGTTGTGGGAAAATGAGAGTTATGAGGGGGTTGAAGAAGGGTTAAAAAGGGTTATGAGGGGGTGAAAAAAGGGTTTAGGGGAATAAAACACGGGGGTTAGGTTCCCAAAGCCAAGGGAGGGGCTTAAGGGAAAAAGGGACAAAAAAACCTAGGGGGTGTGTGGTTCCAACCCATGGGGAGGGCTAAGGGAATTTTTGAAACCCGGGGGGAAAAACAAGGGCCTTATGGGGATTAGAAAGGCTTAAAGACCTCTTAAGGCCTTCTAAGGATAAATTTTGGGGGGGGGGGGGGGGACCAAGGCTTAGGGGGGATTTAAGACCCGGAGGGGGGGGGGAACAAAGGGGGTTTTTTTAAAAAAAACATAAGGGGGGGATGAAAGGGGGCTTAAAAGGACTAAAACTGGGGGGGGGGGGGGGGGGGAGGGGCTTCGAGGGATTAAAACCGGGGGGAGAAAGGGGGCTTAGAGAGCCCCCTTGGAAGCTTTCAAGCCTTCTGGAAGCCTCACAAAGGCACGTGGGGGGGGTGAAAGGGGTTGCGTGGCAAAATGGTGGCTGACGGCAATAGATGGCGGTTGAACAGCAGCGGATGGCCACGGCCTCTCCTCTTCCTCCCTCAGCTCGGAGTTATGGCGGCACTCTCCTTGTCTCGCTCGGCCTCCTCTCACTGCTCAGCCTCCCCCCTGTACATCACCCCCCCCCCCCCCCCCCTTGTTTAAATAGTGGAAGGGAAGGGGATCTTTCCTCACGGCGTCTCATCACGCATGGTCCCCCTCCCTCCTAAGGCTCCACCAAGGAGCTTATAGCTCCTTCTATTCCCCTCCCCCTCCAGCTCGTCAGTCGGCTAGAGGGATAATGGGGGAATTTTTAAAAAAAATTTCCATAAATCCCATTGATTCCTTTAACGCGGAATATTACATTCTCTCCCCCTTGGAGGAATCGAGATGTCCTCATCTCGCGATAAACTGGGGATATTGATGGTTGAGAGAGCTTTCATCCATCCAAGTGGCATCCTCTTCGGGATAATCTTTCCACTGGACAAGGCATTCTTTCAAGGTTCTAGATCTTAACTGTCTTTCCCTAACATCTAAGATCCTTTCTGGCCTTAGTTCAAGGACTCCTTGACTAGGCATTACAATTTGTTGGCCATCAAGTACATGATTAGGATTGGGTACATATTTTTTCAATAGGCTGATATGGAATACATTGTGAATCTTTAGGTTCTTAGGGAGTTGCAATCTATAAGCATTGGGTCCTAGGCATTTGAGGATTTTATACGGTCCACAATACCTTGGACTTAGCTTCTTGCATTCTCCTAGGGATAGAGAACTCTTTTTAGGGCGTACCCGAATGAAGACCATGTCTCCTTCTTCGAAGACTCTTTCTTGACGTTTCAAATCTGCATATGCCTTTTGTCTATCCTTGGCCGCTTGTATGTCTTGTCTTATTGACCTTATTTGATCATCCATGTCCTCCAACATTTGTCTTGAAGCTTCAACTCTTAGGGTTGGATTAGAAAAGTTTAGGGGACTTCGACAATCATGACCATACAATGCCTGGAAAGGGGTCATTTGAATGCTCTACTGGTAAGAAGCATTGTAGGCAAATTCAACCAAAGGCAAGTATTGAATCCACCTCTTAGGTTCTCGACAGCAGTATGCCCTAAGCATATCCTCGATGACTTGATTTACTCGCTCTGTTTGGCCATCTGTTTGGGGATGGTAGGCGGTGCTAAAGCAGAGTTGAGTCCCAATAGCTTCAAAGATAGCTCTCCAGAAGTGTGATGTGAAGAGAGAATCTCGATCGTTAATGATTCTTCTAGGTAACCCATGTAGCTTGAATATCTCCTTGATAAACAATCTTGCAATGTCGGAGGCTTTATAGTTTGTTTTTACTGTATAGTTTGTTTTTACTGGGATCAGGTGTGCAACCTTGGTAAGCATGCCAACCACAACCATAATGAAATTGTATCCTCCTTGGACTTGGGGTAAGCCCACAACAAAATCCATACTGATAAATTCCCATTTCATTTGGGGAATGTCAAGCGATTTCAGTTTCCCTGGCATCATGACATGTTCGGCCTTGATACGTTGGCAAGACAAACATTCAGTGACATACTTGAGAACGTCACCTTTAAGCCTCTCCCAATGGTAGCTCTTCCTAACTGCATTAAGAGTTTTTGCATAGCCAGGATGTCCTACAAAAGGAGAATCATGAGCTTCCCATAATATCTTCTGCTTAAGTGACTGGCTTGTTGGTATACACAGCCTTGTTCTGTAGTAGACAAGTCCATTATCAATGGAAAATTCCTGATACTTAGCTTGCAACTTTTGATTCTGCTCCTTGGTAGATATTTCTTTTATCATTGTTTGGTAGGCCAAATCATGGCATGCTTCCTCTCTAGCTAGTTCAAGTATAGGGTTGTTTGGTATAGATACCTTTGTAGCCAGAGATCTGGCCGTTGATGGATTCTGCAAGATTAGGGAATTTAGGAATGCCTTGCGACTGAGTGCATCGGCAACTACATTCTCTTTCCCTGGTGGGTACTTGATTTCAAAATCATATTCCTCCAATACCTCAATCCACCGACGTTGCCTCATGTTGAGCTCGTTCTGGGTAAAAATCCATTTGAGACTCTTATGATCAGTTACTAGAGTAAACTTGTTACCCAACAGGTAGTGTCTCCAAAGCTTTAGAGCATGGATGACAGCTAGTAATTCCAGATCATGCGTGGCATAATTCTTTTCATGACTCTTCAATTTCCTTGAAGAGTATGCTACTGGATGACCTTCCTGCATAAGTACACACCCCAAGGCAAGAATGCTAGCATCAGTTACTACCTCGAACTCCTTATTGAGGTCGGGAAGTTTTAGAATAGGTGCTGATACCAAACTCTGCTTCAATTTTTTGAAGCTATTTTGTTCGGAAGTTGACCATGTAATAGAAGTCTGCTTCTTTAGTAAGTCTGTAAGAGGTGCTTCAATCAAAGCATAGTTTTTGATGAAGACCCCATACCATCCTGTCAATCCAAGAAAGCTGTGTATTTATTTGACGGATACTGGTATTGGCCATTCAAGCAGATCTCTGACTTTGGCTGGGTCTATTGATATTCCCTCTGATGATACTATGAATCCCAGATATTCAATCTGACGCTTGAAGAATGCACACTTCTTCATTTTTGCATACAGCTTATGAAACCTCATTGTCTCAAGGACAATTCGAAGTTGAGGTTCATGATTTTCTTCTTGTTTGGAATAGACTAAAGTGTCATCGAAGAAGACAAGCACGAAATCATCAAGATATGGTCTAAAAATATCCTGCATTAATCTATTGAAGGTGGCAGGTGCATTGGTAAGCCTGAATGACATAACCAGGAACTCGAAGTGCCCATATCTTGTATTGAAGGCCATTTTTGGAATATCTTCTTCCTTGATCCTTATCTGATAGTAACCTGACCTGAGATCAATCTTGGAGAAGATCTTTGCACCTTGAAGACAATCAAGAAGCTCATCTATTCTAGGAATAGGATACTTGTTCTTGACTGTTGATTGATTCAACCCTCGGTAATCAATATATAGTCGAAGTGTCCCATCTTTCTTTTTCTGGAATAGTACTGGAGCTCCCCACGGTGAGTTGCTAGGCCGGATGTAACCCTGATCTAACAGTTGCTTGAGCTGTTCCCTCAACTCAATTGCTTCAGGTATGGACATTCTATAAGGTCTCTTTGCAATTGGTGTAGCTCCAGGCACTAGCCTAATTTCATGATCTACTTCTCTTGGAGGCGGAAGTTCAATCAATTCCTCAGGGAATACGTCAGCGTATTCCTTTAGCCAAGAAGGTCCTTCATGAGACTCTTGCTTTTGATCTAACTTGTTGAGTTTGATCAGGTAAACGGGTAATCCTTTTCTGACTCCTTTTATGATCCGAGATACTTTGGCTAATTGGATTCTTGGCACTCCTGCCTCACCTTGAGTTGTGACAAATTCCCTTTCAGAGTTTCGAAAGGAAACTTGACCCTTTCCACAGTGGATGTGGGTGTTAACCTCAAACACGACAAGAGTGAAAGAAGGCAGAGAAGACGCAGGGCAAAGGTGAAAAGAAGGTAGCCCGACGGAAGGAAAAGAAGGAGAAAAGCCCAAAAGCGTAAGGACAACTGTCAAAGACCAAGGCAACCATAAAAAGGAAAGGCGCATAAAAAGCGCACTCTAAAATCTTGTAAAAGAGTGCCGAGCTCTCACCCGTGCTATTTGTAAAGATAGAAGGGTAGTGAAAAGAAAGCAAGGAAGAGAAAAGAACAATGGGAAATAGGGCCTGGGCTATGACCGGCCATGTAAAAAAGGGAAAAAGGGAATGACCGCCCAAAAGGAAAGTAGGGTTTTGTATAAAAAGTTGAAAAGTGAATGAAGAGCTCATTCTTTGGTGTGGCAAAACTAGTCTTCTTCTTCCTCTCTTCTTCTCTCCTTCTTCTTGCTTGATATGTAGGAAGTCTAGCGTTTTTGATTCAAGCTCGAGCACTCGCGCACCCCATATCGAGCACCGAAGTAGGGCATTCACCAAAACGGAGCTTGAGATAGGTAGGAAGTCTAGCGTTTTTTATCTTCAGAACAGGTAAGTGTTTTTGAACAATCTGGTTAATAATGACTGGAAAACATGGAGAAATTGGTTCAGTGTTTTGTTTTCGATTCAAGATGTGTTTAGGATAGATTAGCAGTAGGAAATCACACACGAAGAGGCAGAGGGCTGCTGCTGTGAAACAAGGGAGAAATCACAGGAACAAAGGGAAAAAATGGAGTAGATGCAAGGTAACGGCATAAGGAACACCAGGGACAGAACCTGGAGGGTGTAGGGCAGAACTAGCAGAGTATAAAACTCTGGGGGGGGCAGGAGAACCCCATTTTCAACCAACAGAGAGCGAAAGAGATAGAGAGGGAGAGAGTGAGCGGCTGGGCAGCTGTCCGATCGACTGGAGCTAGGAGGACATTGCATTCGGCGACTTCAGGTAATTGATCTTGTCCACCCCACTCCAACTCTGTCGCGAGGTAATCGCACGACCAATAGGATAATACACCTAGCGAAAATCGAGCAAATCAGTGTGCGCGACCCATCGGACCGGCGGAATCGGACGGCCGGCCCAGTGTCCGATTCCCAGAATTGGACACTCAGACAATCGTCCGATCGGACCTCCCACTCAATCAATAACTCGGACTAACTGGTCCGATCGGACGTGCCACGTGGCACTCGGACCGACCAGTCCCTTTTGTTAAAATCGGACGCTCGGACCAACTCGTCCGACTCAACCGCTCGAACCACTCAGACGCCCCGACTCGGACCCACCGGTCCAATCGGACGGAGTAATACACGTCACCACTCGGACCTCCTAGAATCGGACCGATTCCTCGCACACCCGCCCGTCCGATTCTTGAGAATCGGACACACGGACCCTAAGTGTCAAGATTGTGGGAGAGAAGGAAGGAGTCTCGCTTGAAGCTTTCTTGCTTGCACAATGGGGGAAGACACACAAGGGTGGAGGCTGAAAACAGTTTTCCTCTTCTTAGTTGTGTAAGCCAAAAGAACTCAAGTACAAAGAAATAGAAGAACCCTATATATGGGTCTCAAACCAAACTCAACTAACTAAGGTGGCATACTAACTGAGCCACGAACTAGAGTAGATAAGGATAGCTATCATGTAGCTATTATTCATGGGCGGTGTACCAACCGCGTCTGCAACTGACAAGTCGGTGACATAAATATACAACGGTCACCCTGGCGTATCACGAGTGGAGCTCGATATCTCAACACTCCCCCTCGAGCTCAATCCCAATTCCTGCACACCAAGCAGGTCTCTGAACTTGCGCAGCTTCTCTGCGCCCAATGCCTTCGTGAATATGTCAGCTACCTGATCCTCTGTGCTGACATAAACTAGATCAATAAGACCTAGTAAAACCCTCTCTCGCACATAGTGATAATGCACCTCAATGTGCTTTGTTCTAGCATGATAGACTGGGTTATTTGCCAAGTGTATACTACTCATGTTGTCACAATAAATGACAACTGGCCCATCTGTAGACTGATGCATATCATAAAGTAGCTTATGCAACCAAGCTACCTCACATGCAGCCATTGCTGCACCCCTGTACTCAGCCTCTGTGCTCGACAGGGCAACTGTAGGCTGTTTCTTGCTGCTCCAAGTGACTGCAGCACTCCCAAAAGAGAATACATATCCACTGGTAGATCGTCTATCAGAAATACTACCAGCCCAATCAGCATCAGTGTATCCATGCAACTGTATCTGAACCCCAGTCTCATAAAATAGTCCATACTGCAATGTGGACTTCACATACCTAAGTATGCGTCTAGCCGCATCCAAATGTGGTTTCCTTGGAGCCTGCATAAACTGACTTACCAATCCAACAGCATAGCTCAAATCTGGCCTGGTAATAGTCATATAAATCAAACTTCCTACTATGCGTCTGTACATAGTAGGGTCTTCTAGAAGCTCACCTGCATCTGTGCTCAGCTTCACATTTTGCTCCAAAGGAACTGAAATAGGCTTACAGCCTGTCATCCCATATTTGGACAGCATGTCCAATCCATACTGCCTCTGCAAGAGCTGTATCCCACTTGGTGATCTAATCACCTCAATGCCCAAGAAATAACGCAGCTCTCCCAAATCCTTCATCTCAAACTTCTGCTTCAATAGCATTTTCACATGAAGGATATCTTCATCACTGTCACCTGTCATAATCAAATCATCAACATAAATGACAAGCAGCATAATACCTTTCTCTGTTTTTCTCACATAAAGTGAGAAATCTGCCTTGGAAATCTGAAAGCCAATAGTGACAAGATACTGTCCTATCTTGTCAGACCATGCTCTAGGTGCTTGCTTCAAGCCATACAAGGCTTTCTTCAACCTGCAAACAAACTCAGGATGAACAGCATGCACATAACCTGGTGGCTGCTCCATATAGACCTCTTCTTGCAAATCACCATGCAAGAAGGCATTCTTTACATCCATCTGATGTAAAGACCATCCCTTTGATGCAGCCATAGCAATGACTGCTCTTACGGTTGCCATCCTTGCAACCGGACTAAATGTTTCTTCATAGTCAATGCCATATGTTTGTGCATACCCCTTGACTACTAATCTTGCCTTGTATCTGTTCACAGAACCATCAGCATTGTGCTTCACCTTATAAACCCACTTACAGCCAATTGCATTCTTACCTTTAGGCAAAGGTACTAACTCCCATGTAGCATTTGTTTCCAAGGCATCCATTTCTTCATCCATGGCTTTCTCCCATTTTTCTTTTCCCATGGCTTGCTCAAAAGATGTGGGTTCTGGTTCCTGTATCACTTTGACCATATATGCATAGTGAATGGCTGTAAATCCATCATATTTCAGCCTATCCACAGGATACCTAGCTCTTGTAGACCTGCGCAAAGTAGGTTCACTCCCAGGTGCTCTCAAAACATCCCTGGTCTTCCTTACTCCAGGTGTAACAATAGAAGGAATACCCAACTCATCATCAATGCTCTGTTCTGAGCCACTGGATTCACCATCTACATAAGAGTGACCTGCATTCACATCAAACATGGGCTGATCAACCTTCTCTTTTCCTTTTCGTGATACCTGCATACCACTATCTGCATTGCTTTGAGAAGATTCTCCTGATCTCAATCTGCCTGTCCATGGCGAAGAATGTGAACCACTGCTAGAGGACGCTCCAGGTCCACTAATATTTTGTGACTGCTGCTGTGAATTCTGTGTAGCATTACCATTTTGTGCATCTTCATCATCAATCACATTTACTGGTTTATACCAGCTACTCATCTCATCAAAAACAACATCTCTGCTCACTGTAAACTTACGAGTAGAAGGGTTATACCATCTATACCCTTTTTGCTGTAGAGAGTAACCAATAAAGATGCACTTCTCAGCTTTTGGATCCAACTTGGATCTCAGCTCATCTGGCACATGTACATAGGCAATGCAACCAAAAATTTTCAAATGAGAAATATCTGGTTTCCTACCAGTATACCTCTCCTCTGGAGTCAATCCATGTATTGCTGCAGTGGGAGTCCTGTTCATTATGTAGACTGCTGTAGCAACTGCTTCAGCCCAATAAAAATCTGGCAAGTCTTTTTCATTGAGCATGGCACGAGATACCTCTCCAATATGCCTGTTTTTCCTTTCTGCAATTCCATTTTGTTGTGGGGTATAACTGCATGAATATTGCTGCTTTATGCCATGCTCCTGCAAGAACTTTGCAAACTCATTTGAGAGGTACTCTCCCCCTCCATCTGACCTTAGGCATTTTATCTGCAAGCCTGTTTCTTTTTCAACCATAGCTTTAAGAGTTTTGAAATGCCCAAAAACTTCACTTTTCTTTTTCATAAAATACACCCAAACTTTTCTGCTATAGTCATCAATAAAACTGACAAAATAATGACAGCCTCCAAGAGATGCAGCTTTAGTTGTCCACACATCAGAGTGAATTAATTCCAATGGCTTCTCACTCTCTTGAACATGTCTAGGAAATGGTTTCCTTGCCTGTTTTCCAAACTGACAGGCTTCACATACCTTATGCATTTCTGCAACCTTGAATTTGGGCAATCCTGCAACAATATTTTGGGCCTGCATTGATTTAAGTCGCTGTACATTAACATGACCAATGCGTTTATGCCAGATATCAATATCTGCAACTACACCGGTCCCATGTGCAAACATTGCTGCACTCAATTCAGACATGTCTGCATCCAATGTAAACATTCTGCCCTTCTTCTTTCCTTTTGCTATCAAGCGACCTTTATTTTTCATATCCTCAACAAAGCATCCATGAGGATTAAATCTGACCTGCAAGCCCTGCTCAACCATTTGACCGACAGAAACCAGATTCTTGGTGATATTCGGGACATGAAATACATCGGACAAGTATTTCTTTTTTCCATCCTGCATAGACAATGGAATTTTTCCAATCTGCACAATAGGATGTGCAGTATCATCACCAGTCTCCACAAATCCTGGTTTTTCCATTTCCCTTGCATCCTCCATCCATTCTGCATGACCTGTCATGTGGTTTGATGCACCTGAGTCAACATACCATACATCATTTCTTTCTTTTGCACTTGTCACAGAATTGTTCATGTGCTGCACCATGAACAAATGCTCATTTCTGTCATCACCCTGTCTGCTAGAAGATGCATAATTCCCTTGTTGCAGTTTTCCATTCATGATGTCATTCTGCTTTTTATAGCAGTCTTTAGCCATATGACCCATTTTACCACAATAGTAGCATTCAACATTACTGTTTGCATTTTGGCCTCTTTGCCATCCACCACGACCTCTTTGGCTCCCCCTGCCTCTAGAGTTACCACGTCCTCCTCCATAGGACTGGTTTTCTTGAGTTTGCTGCATACTCTGATTTCTACCACGGCCTCCAAATCGGCCTCCTCTACCTCTGCCTCTACCTCTTCCAGCATTTGAGTAGAAGACAGCTTCTTTTGAAGTTCCACCTGAAGAAGATACACCACCATTTCTCTGCTCCTCAGAAATTAGAAGAGCAATCAACTCCTCAAAATCAGGAAATCTTTCACAAACTGAAATGGATGTCCGAAACTGTGCATAATCCTTTCCTAGACCATTCAAGGTCACGGAAACTAAATCGTCATCTTCCACTGGCGACCCAATGGAAGCAAGTGCATCTGCAATCTTCTTCACCTTCATGTGGTAGTCGTTGATGCTCATACTTTCTCTCTGCACATTATGCAACTCTTGCTTGAGCTGCATTTTCCTGGCTTGCGTATTTGTGCTATACATTTTTGACAAAGTATCCCATGCCTCCTTTGGCGTACTTGCATCCTGAATATGCACAATCATAGAGTCCGAAATACTGATAGACAGCCAATACATAACTTTCCTGGCTCTCTCATGCCATGTTTTAAATGCCTGCATTTGTTGTTGATTGGGAACATCAGGAAGAACTGGTTCTTCTTCATTTCCTGCAACAAATTCCCAATATCCTTTTCCCATAAGGAAATTCGTCATTCTAAACTTCCATGCCTGGAAGTTGTTCTTGTCAAGCTTTTCAGTGACAATCTGTGAAAGAGAATCAGACGCCATTACAGAATACTGCAAGAAATTCTGTCACTGCAAAAAACACAGCTTCACCCTCACAAGGGCAAATCTGCAAAACTGGCGAAAGTGGTATTTGACCACACAGTCACTTCCTAGTGATGATTTTGCATAAACAGGAACCAAGGATGATTCTGAAACTCCCAATGTCTCTGCGCACAAGCATACGATGCAATTTCTACAGTAACTTTTCACCGACCTGTAGAACAGTGGTCGCACAGCATAAAACTGAGCCTTTTCTTGAGTGCGTGCAGAAAACTTCCGTCTGCAAAACAGGCCCCGAAATGGCCTCAAATCAAAAAAACAAGGTCGCCAAGGGCTAAAGCCCTCTCCCGCAGCATATACTGCCCTCTTGCTTCACCGCGAAGGGCGTCTCAACCTGAGACAATGCATTCCTGCAATTTTCGGCTGTGCTACCTGCAGAGATCTGCTCCCAAAACAGGAAATGAAAGCAACACTGCTCCTCTTACCAGACCACCGCGAGCTTGGCTTGCTTTCTTGAGCTCCTTACCACGAACAAGGCTCTGATACCATGTCAAGATTGTGGGAGAGAAGGAAGGAGTCTCGCTTGAAGCTTTCTTGCTTGCACAATGGGGGAAGACACACAAGGGTGGAGGCTGAAAACAGTTTTCCTCTTCTTAGTTGTGTAAGCCAAAAGAACTCAAGTACAAAGAAATAGAAGAACCCTATATATGGGTCTCAAACCAAACTCAACTAACTAAGGTGGCATACTAACTGAGCCACGAACTAGAGTAGATAAGGATAGCTATCATGTAGCTATTATTCATGGGCGGTGTACCAACCGCGTCTGCAACTGACAAGTCGGTGACATAAATATACAACGGTCACCCTGGCGTATCACGAGTGGAGCTCGATATCTCAACAGTAAGACCCCCACTTCGCCCTGACATACCTGGTCCGATCCCCACAATCGGACCACTGGTAAATCGGACCACTGGTAAATCGGACGTCCGATTCCCAGAGTCAACCTAGAACAAAACCTGACCCATTTAGGAGCACACTGGGGCACTCCCCCGGTGGTCCACCCCCCCATGTGCGCAACAAGAAGCAGCATGAGGCCCTGCGACCCATGAGGCGGCCAGGAATAGAGTAGTAAAGCTTGTTAGGCCCAAAACGAACAAGAGTGGGCAAGACATAGGGAGAGCACTCACAGCACTTTGATCGAATTTCCGCACTTGAAGAACACATAGGAAAGTCGAAAGCCTGTTTGAGCACGAGTGCACAAGGATAACACAATTAGGAGTGGCCCTAAGTTGAGCGCTGCATTCAAAAATTAAAAAGAACTCACTCAGATAAATTGCCGAAAAAACCTACCACTAAGAGAAAACCCAAGCGTGACAGATGCACAGAGCGCAGGGTAGGATCAAGCAAGGAGCAACAACGATAAGGATTTGAGGGACAACCAGGCGTGAGGATTTCACCATGACAGAGGGAGTTCCAGATCATCGGTTTGCGGGGGAGCTAGATGTTAGCACGTTTCCGGAAGCCATACAGTAAATGGTGAGCAATTACGATGCACACGCCCAGTACGAACACCATGGCAGGACAGCGGAGGCAATTATTGCAGACCTAGAGGAGGAGAGGAGGCTAGCTCGCAAGGCATTGCAGGGCATAGCAGACTATAATAGGGGCCAACAAGCCAGGAGCCTAAGGCAAAGCATGGAGCTACATGAGGTGCAGCGAGTGCTGAACTTGGCTGGCCGAAACCAAACATACCAGGAGGGAGCACTCGAAGGAGACCTGACGCTAGGCGAGCTCCTCATGAAACGGCTGTTCGATAGCACCGTGGCGGAGCAAAATGCCGTTGCGCTAGCAACTCGCTACTTGTAGGACTAGGGGCAACCCAGAGCTCAAAGAGCCAGGCCAAAATACCTATTGTCGCTAAGCAGCTCGACAAGTACCAACCACCGGACGACCCGTATAGCTTTGTCGAGCAATTCGAGCAGGTCTGCGAAGCCAATGGCCTCAATGACCAAACCCAGCGTTCGCAAGCATTCGGACTTTGCTTAAGCGATAAGGGTAGGACGTGGTATACAAGTCTAGATAATGTAGAATGGGCCAATTTCAATAACCTCAAGGATCTCTTCGTTAAGAGATTTGCCGAACCCAGATACTCTGACAACCTGCTAGTGCGTCTGATGAATGTCAAGCAGAAGGAGAAGGAGGGCATCCGCGACTACGTCACCCATGTTAGAAGTCTCCTTAAGAGAATTCCCTTGGGCGAAAGACCGACCGACAGGCCGGTGTCAACCGTGTTCATCAGCGGGATTCGAGACGAAGAATTGTACAAAGCACTAGTGGGCAACTCGAGCTTGCAAAGGGACGTGGTGGCTAGAGTTTTCGAGGAGGCCATTAGGGTCGATGACCAGCTGAGGGAGCTGATGCCAGGAGGCATATTCCACGGTGGATTCCGTGAGGTTTTACGGTGGATTCCGTAAACTTAGATGACCGGGGCTCATACGCAAAGAGGATTCTTTGTGCGAGAAGTTGATGGGGACGCCTGTCCTTTTCGGGCATTTCATTAATTTAGTGTGTACATGAGTGATTCCATAGCGGGTGATTCCGCAAAATGCATATTAAATTAATAAACGTTTATGAGTTTAGAGTGCGCATTCGTAATAAATTAAGGTTAGGATTTATTTCTAACCAGTTGATTTATTTATGTAGCTGAAGACTGCTAGGTATTCACTTTTGTCGGTTTAATTGTGTTATTTTACTAACGATTGTGAATGCTTCAGTTGATGTGTAGAGATAGCAGCAGTGGCGGAGGAAAGCATTGGAGTCTAGCGGGTTTTCGACCTTTGGACTATATTTTGATAGGCGCCACGCCTATATTTTGTTATGTCTATAGAGACATCGATTATTTATTATTATTTTGTATGCGCTTATGCGCCTGGATATGTTATTTCTATTTGGACATTGAGATTGGGCGTGCCAAATTCTATGGGCACCGTCCATTAGCTTTATTTTCCTATTTTTGGTAGAAAGCAAACTCAAAAGCTAAAAGCTTGTCATATTTTTGTAATTGGGCTATTTTTGAGCATAAAGATTGGAAATATACATTAAATACATGCTTTGTGAAGCGCTCACACAAGGCATGGGGGAGATTCAACCCAATTTGTCTCTTGTCTCATGTCGTGCTTGCTTTTACATTGGTTTTTGTGCTAAAAAGTAGAGTACTTTGTTCTTGGGGACCTTTGGGAATTCACTACGTGAGCTACCTGCGTCCGATCTGCGCACCAGTGGTATCAGAGCGGAGCAGAGATCAAGGGCTTCCAATCGCTACCAATCTCGGGCGAAGGCGGAGCTCCAGGAACAAACGGCCTCTACAGTCAATCTCGTCGCGAACCGTCGATACAGGCAGACTTCTGGCGATCAAGAACCCCTATTTCCACTGTCAGATCGCGAAGGACCACTCTCTGTCGGCGGAGGACCACTCATCAATTCTCTTCATCAAATCGTGGTTAACAGACAAAAAGAGTAATTCTTTTTCTTCATTAAGCTTCAAAGCTTAAAGTTATCACTTAATAAGCTTAGTTATAAGCTTAAGAAAGCTTGAAACAACGATTCGTTAATCGGCGGCGTGAGGCTGTCCTGGGCGGCGCAAATCCGTCAAGGACATATTCTTGTCCTCAAAATCCACAACGGATTAAGAAGCTTAAGCTTCTTAATCCACTAAGTCAAACAAAGCTTCTAAGCTTTCTGCAAGTCAGCTAAGGCAGACAAGTCAAAATACTCCGGGTCTCGCACTCCAGAAGACAAGTTCAGCAAGTCAAGTGGAATTAAGTCCTGCAAGTTCTGCAAGTCGGCTAAGTTCAGCAAGTCAACAACCCTGCAAGTCTGTTAAGTCTGCAACTCTGCAAGTCAGACTAAATCAGAACTGACTAGTGCTTAAAACTCCTAGAAGACTTGTTCGTTTGCAAAAACTCAGAACTGGAAAGTTGTTCGCATCAAGCTGTTTTACCTATCTACAAGTTCGTTGAAGTACTTTCAGCAAATGGAGACAGAAATATTTTAGAATTTCTGAAAATTGAAGAAGAAAATACCCAAAAATACATAGCCTTGTAACCCCAAATTTGAGCTACGCTCATCCCGCTAACTGATTTTGAGTGAGAAAGGTTTGTTGAGTTTTACAGGATGACTACCCCACATATGGATGATCCTATGGCTGAAGATGACCTACTCGAGCCTACCATGGAACAAAAGCTGGATCTTATCATGCTACAATTGGACGAAGAGCGAAGAGCTAGGCAAGCCTTACAAGCGCAATTGACAAAGCTACAAGGAGCGTCCACTGATAAAGAAGAACCCCAAGCTGAAGATCTGATTCGCCGTACCATCGACGCCACTCTTGAAGCACAAACCATTCGCAAGGAATCCAAGATAAGTAAACGAAGTTTCAAGTTTCGTACTTTCAATGGCATAAGAGAAGGAAAGACTGTTTTATCATTCATTAGCCAGTTTGATGACTATTTCCATGAGGAAACTTATCCTGAGAAAGATAAAATCAAGTGTGTTACTAATCATCTGATAGATAGAGCATCACTTTGGTGGACTGTCGTCCGCAAGAGTATAGAATGTCCTGCTACATGGGAAGATTTTAAGAAGAAGTTCATGCAAAATTTCCTTCCACCGCAATTTCATGAGAAGGCTATCAAGCAATGGGATTTACTTTAACAACGCGACCGTGAGCCTATTCCACAGTATACAGAGCGTTTTTGGAATGCACTTTTACAGTTACGCATGCTTGAAGACGTACCAGAGACGACACATAAGCGGAAGTACATGTCTGGACTTCTTGGACATTACTACGCTGAGGTGAATATGTTCAAGCCTGCTACCCTTGAAGATGCCATCTCCTTAGCTCACGACACTGAAGATAAGTTACGTGGAAGAGATCGACGACCACAGCCATTCCAAGCAAACGGTAATTATGGATCTAAACAATTCAATTCAAATTTCAGAAGGTTTAATCCAGGTCGTTTTTCATCACCATCTTTCCGCAAGAATTGGCCTAAACCACCTGCATTACCATCCACTGTCAATCCAAATCCTAAGCCTATCCAACAAGCAAATCCAAATATACCCAGACTCCCAGCCATTGCAAATAATGTGACCAAAGCCAAGCCCATCGTATGCTACAAGTGTCACCAGCCAGGCCATCTCGCAGCAAATTGTCATTCAAAGAAGCCATCAGCACATATCAACTACCTTGGAGCTATGGACGAAGACGAGCATGAGGATATGCCGGATTTCACTGAAGATGAAGATGATCCTACTACTACTTCCGACACTTTACCAGGTATGCCTACTTTACATTCATTGTTGACTATGAAATGTATGGTGCATGGAAAAGAAAGAATTATATTGCATGATGACGGTAGTACCCATGATTTTATTTCAGCAAAATTGGTAAAGGAATTGAAATTGCATACAGTACCTACGCACTATCGCATAAAAGCTGCATTTTTAGGCACTAGGTACAATGGCACACAAGAAGTTCAAGATCTAGAAATTCAAATTGGTCCATATATTGAAAGAAGAAATTTCTTAGTTGTCCCATTACAATCTAGCGACATTATTCTAGGAATGCCATGGAGACACCAACATAATCCCAATATAGATTATTCCACACACACAATGAATATTAATTTTCAAGGAAAATCTATTACATTATTTGGTATGCATGCCATATCTCATATGTTTCCACTGCTTTCGCATACTCAAGCAAAACGTGCACTACGCAAGAATACTAAATCATATCTCATTTGGGTGAATGAATTGCACGCAAAAGAAACTCATATGCACCCTAGACATAAGGAATTTCTTGCATATTTTAAGGACTGTTTTGCAGAAGACCTACCACCAGGTTTACCTCCATCACGTCCCGAAGACCATAAGATTGACCTAATACCTGGCACACAACCACCTTGCAAAGCCCCATATAGGCACAATCAAATAGAGCAAAAAGAAATCCAGACTCAAGTAGAAGAATTACTAAATAGAGGTTTAATTCGACCTAGCAGTTCTCCATTCGGTGCACCTGTGCTCTTAGTCAAGAAAAAGAATAATACTTATCGGATGTGTATTGACTACCGAGCATTAAACAAGATCACTGTAAAGAATAGGTATCCTATACCTAGAGTTGACGACCTTATGGACAAACTGCAAGGATCTTCTATATTTAGTAAAATTGACCTTAAATTTGGATATCATCAGGTGAGGTTAGATAGATCCGACATATTTAAGACTGCATTCAGAACACAGTTTGGCCATTACGAATTCTTAGTTATGCCATTCGGATTAACTAATGCACCTGCCACTTTCAGTAGAATGATGAACCGTATTTTTCTAAAATATCAATATTGTGTGATTGTTTTCTTTGATGATATTTTAGTGTTCAGTCAAAGTGAAAAAGAGCATTATCAGCATTTATCATTAGTTTTTCAATTACTGAAAGAAAATCAATTGTTTGCAAATCCTGACAAGAGTGAATTCTTTAAGACAGAAATAGAATATCTAGGTCATATTGTATCAAAAGAAGGAATAAAAGTTGATCCTAAGAAAATTGACGCAATATTGCATTGGCCTATTCCTAAAAATGTACATGAACTACGCTCATTCCTTGGTCTTGCTAGTTTCTATAGGAAGTTTGTACGTAATTTCTCATTACTTGCTTTACCACTGACCAAACTTCTTAAGAAAGGCATTGTTTACCAATGGACTGAAAACCAGTAGAAATCCTTTGATTTACTTAAATGTGCATTGACCAATGCCCCTGTCCTACAATTGCCTGACTTTAATAGACCATTCTTTTTAGTTGTGACCGATGCTAGCGGATCAGGAATAGGAGCCGTGCTAATGCAAGACAACCATCCAATAGCATATTCTAGTTCTAAACTGAAACCCTCTGAGCTTAAATATTCCACTTATGACAAGGAACTCTTAGCAGTTGTCCAAGCATTGAAACAATGGAAGCATTATTTAATGGGTTCAGAATTCATGATAAAGACCGACCAGCAAAGCATTAGACATCTACTTAGCCAACCCCAAATTTCTGACCATCATATCAAATGGGCTTCATTCATTCAAAGTTTCCATCCTATCATTCAATACCAACCTCGAAAAGAAAATGTAGTTGCCGATGTATTAAGTAGAAGACCTGCAATTCATAACATTTCTATCATATCTTTTGATTCTTTGATTGCTATGAAAGACACATATCACCAGGATATTACTTTTCATTCTGATTGGCAAAAATTAGTTCAAAATAATTTCATTCCTGTTGATTCATTGTCATATAATGATGGATTCATGTTCTTTGAAAAGAGACTGTGTGTTACTATTCCATTCCGATCTTTTGTTTTAAATGAAATTCATTGTCCCCCATATCAAGGTCATAGAGGTATCATTTCTACATTACGCATGTTAACTGAAGATTTTTATTGGCCGCATATGGAAGCAGATGTGTCTAATTTTGTTTCTGAATGTCTGATTTGTCAAAGAATAAAAAGACATCATGGTAAACAGTATGGATTATTAATGCCTTTATCTATTCCATCTAAACCTTGGGAACATATATCTATGGATTTCATTACTGGCTTACCAAATACTAAATCTAACCATGACATGATTTGGACAATTGTAGATAGATTTAGTAAGCAAGCATATTTCATTGCATGTAAGAAAACTTTAACAGCATCACAAGCAGCACAGTTATTTTTGAAAACTATTTTTACTAACCATGGATTGCCGAAAGTGATTATTTCAGATAGAGATTCTAGATTTTGTAATAATTTCTGGATTACACTGTTTGCAAATCCAGGCACAAAGATTGATTTCTCATCTGCATTTCATCCAGAAACAAATGGACAAACAGAAGCCACAAATAGCACTATTTTAGATCTTTTACGTGCATACACTATCTCTAAACCTCAGACATGGGATACTCATTTGCATTTATTACAGTTTGCTTACAATAATACACCGCACACATCTACAAAGAAAGCACCTTTTGAAGTTATTTATGGACATAGATTATCTACACCTGTTGCATCTTTGTCTAATAGAATACAAAGTGCCGATGATATTGCTGTTATGCATAACACTATTTTTGATGAAGTAAAGGATATGATTGCTAAAGCCCAACAATCATATACCAAACAAGCCAACAAGAAAATACAAGCCATGAATTTCAAAGTTGATGATTATGTTTGGCTTAGAATAGAAAAGCGTAGACTGCAAAGTGTAGATAGACATCCAGTTGTCAAATTAGCCCCTAGATTCTACGGACCATTTAGAATCATTCATAAGATTAATGACAATGCATTCAAGTTAGAACTGCCATCCCATTGGAAAATTCATAATACATTTCATATTAGTTTATTGAGACCATTTAGAGGACAATTACCTATCCACCCTGTCTATGAAAACCCACCTTTACTAGAAGAAGAGACTGAAATCCTTGAACCAGAAGCCATCATAGACACTGATTACATGACCACTAGAACTGGCCGAAGGTACTCTAGATATCTCGGGAAATTTAAGAACCATCCTGTAGAAGAAGCACAATGGATGCACGCTAGAGACCTAAATGCTTTCCCCACTCTGTTAGCTCCACATTGAGCTAATAGCAATTGAGGTCAATTGCTATCCCACCCCGGGGGTATGATGCCAGGAGGCATATTCCACGGTGGATTCCGTGAGGTTTTACGGTGGATTCCGTAAACTTAGATGACCGGGGCTCATATGCAAAGAGGATTCTTTGTGCGAGAAGTTGATGGGGACGCCTGTCCTTTTCGGGCGTTTCATTAATTTAGTGTGTACATGGGTGATTCCATAGCGGGTGATTCCGCAAAATGCATATTAAATTAATAAACGTTTATGAGTTTAGAGTGCGCACTCGTAATAAATTAAGGTTAGGATTTATTTCTAACCAGTTGATTTATTTATGTAGCTGAAGACTGCTAGGTATTCACTTTTGTCGGTTTAATTGTGTTATTTTACTAACGATTGTGAATGCTTCAGTTGATGTGTAGAGATAGCAGCAGTGGCGGAGGAAAGCATTGGAGTCTAGCGGGTTTTCGACCTTTGGACTATATTTTGATAGGCGCCACGCCTATATTTTGTTATGTCTATAGAGACATCGATTATTTATTATTATTTTGTATGCGCTTATGCGCCTGGATATGTTATTTCTATTTGGACATTGAGATTGGGCGTGCCAAATTCTATGGGCACCGTCCATTAGCTTTATTTTCCTATTTTTGGTAGAAAGCAAACTCAAAAGCTAAAAGCTTGTCATATTTTTGTAATTGGGCTATTTTTGAGCATAAAGATTGGAAATATACATTAAATACATGCTTTGTGAAGCGCTCACACAAGGCATGGGGGAGATTCAACCCAATTTGTCTCTTGTCTCATGTCGTGCTTGCTTTTACATTGGTTTTTGTGCTAAAAAGTAGAGTACTTTGTTCTTGGGGACCTTTGGGAATTCACTACGTGAGCTACCTGCGTCCGATCTGCGCACCAGGAGCGGAGCTCCAGGAGCTCGAACCCGGAAGAACTCAACCCACGGAGTTTAGAACGAACACCAACCTCTAGCGAACGACCCAACACGTCATCCCACGATAAGGGGAAGTCCACCGAGGCAGACCATGGCTTGGCCGAGGTCAAGACAGAACTGGCCAAAATACAGGACATGTTAAGGCGACCTGCGTGTCAGCATACCCAGTGCGTGTATGCGGAGGAAACCACCTGCCAGCAGAATGTCAGGACCCTAGGTCGAGACCCTGCACCAACTGCGGAAGGTTCGGCCATGATGCCGCACTCTGCAGACTACCACGACGACTGCCGTACACGTAGCCCTACGGCCAGCTCTATCCGGCTAACAGGCCACAGCGATTCTACGAAAGGGGAGCTCCTCTTGCCCTACGAGCACCTAACGATGCGAAGCCAGTGGTCCCTAGGCTGGAGATAAACCCTACCGGTATCCCTAGGCCGCCTAGTCCCTATGTGACCCACCCGCCGAGCGATGCTCCTGTGCATTACGTAGAGGAGCCCAGTGACGAAGAAACCTACATGTACCCGTACGTCTCGCACAACGACGAGGGCAATGAAATCCTCATGGATTATCGACCAGTACCGGTGATGGCACTAGGACGAGGACGGGGTAGAGGCCTGGGAGGGCAGCCACCGGATCCAGTCACTTGTTGGACATGTGGGCATCCCGACCACGTCTCGTCAAGGTGCCCAGAAAGAGAGCAGCAAAATAGGGACAAAGCCGACCAAAGGTGTGTGGAGTGCGGAATCACTGATCTTTTTATAGATTGCCCAAAGCAAAAGCCGCCTTCTGGGACGGCCAATTTGCCATCCGTCCCGCTGGGACTGTTTGGGGTTGAAAACCTCGATGGGGAGGCCACACCTATCCCTCTACGAGTGATGACCCGAGCACAAACGAAGCAGACCGGCGTCTCTCTGCCAGGACCTAGCAACCTCGACGCTGTCTTTGTAGGAAAGAAAAGCCATAGGCGGAAAAAGAAGAGGTTAGAGGCTAAGGTCGCACTAAAAACCGATAGCATCACAACATTGCCCCACGGCAAGAAGGTCTCAGACGCAGAGGTAGAAATTTCAGCCCCTAGAACTATGCAACCGGAGAGCGCTAAGGTGGGGGAATACCCACACCCCAGGTGGCAATCGGAAGCCATAGAAAAAGTAAAGGAATGGGTGAGGGAGGCTCAACAGCACCTCAAGGACATCGAGCCTATCACGGAGGATGAGATTGAGGACCTCTCCAGCATGAGTGCATCCTCATCGCTACCCCACCCTAAGTCTGCCGAGGCGGCTACGCCACAAGCAGTACCAACGAGGGCAAGGCCAGGCCTGGACATAACAGAACCACAGGACAGCCCTGGCCGTTGGCTCGGACAGTTTGAACATGGACCAGGACAGGGGTTTAGCAATCTCCTAACCACATTAGTAACCACCCCTGTAACGGTTGCACTGGGAGAACTGCTCAGGCAGCACTCGACCTTGTGGCAGGATCTCAAGCGGTGGATCGACAAACCGCACGAGCAAGCACCAGGAAATGCTCAAGACCAGGATGCGGAAACGCATTTGCCAAGTTTGACGCTACACTCAAGCCCTAAGTCCTTGCACATCAACGCCTTCTGGGAGGGCTCAGAAATGCACACAGTCCTTCCAGTCCTAGCAATAGGGGACACAACGAGAAGGGGGATCGTGGACACAGGCGCAGGGGTCAGTGTGCTCAACCATGCAGTGCTACAGAAGTGGGGAAACCCACCCGTCGAAACCACCCAGTTTAACGTCACACTAGCAAATGGCATGCGAGTGAGACCATTCGGGGTCTTGAAGAATTGGCCAGTGAAGATTGCAGGAATCCCGTTCTCTGTCGACTTCATCGTCATGAAGGGAGTAGACTATGACATCTTATTGGGTCGACCCTGGATGCGCAATGCCAGAGTTATCAAAGACTGGGGTAACAACCTGATCTTCTTGAGCAACCGAGCTGACGCTGTGAGAATAGAGATGGACACTTGGAAGAACTCACCAGTCGACCTAGATACCATCTCCACTCTACTCAAAGGAGCCGACTAGAACAAGGAATCCCGCGGGTCCTTGACGAGGTATATCCCTTGCCCGGAGGACGAGCGGGATTGGATGCACGTTCTCGCTACGCTTGATTTGCCATTCTCAGATCAGGAAGCGTACGAGTAGGCTGTCCAAACAGTTGGCAAGCCAAGAGAAACACAGCCCGCGCTTGTCTACATGATGGCAGCAAGCCTCCATGACGGACCTAAACCTGTCGCCTTACAAGTGCCAACCAATAGGAGACAACTTCAAGGGATATTGGGACACTTAACAAACCGACTGGAGCGCAACGCAGCCGCCAATCTCAAGCCGCTCCAAGACCTCTTGGAACAACCCGAATGGAAGTGGACGAGAGTGCACGAACTAAATCTCAGATACAACTAGGCATTGGTCTCCGACCAATGAAATGAGGCAAAACAGGCCCTGGAGAACGATGCGCAGTCCAGCGAGGCGGATTCCAGCGACGAATACGAAGACTGCCAACCCTTCGATGAAGAAAGTGAGGGTGAGATGGACACGGTAGAATATGATACCGAAGGGGAAGAGATTAAACAAATCCGAGCGGATGCAAAACCACAGCCGAGGCCGGCCATTTGGATGGACCAAGGGGTCATGTGTGCGAAATGCGATCGTGCGTGGTTGGAACAAATGGGGGCTGTGGATTTTAAGCAAGCCGGCCTGACCCAACCAAAAGCGGCAGCCCTGCTTAGAACCGAGTCGCCCTCCGAACTGAGGCCGCCAGGAGAGACCACCTCCCCTAGTGAAAATGAGGAATTCGACTCTGAATCTGAAGTTACTTCGGAGGATGACCCGGAAATCCGTAGGCCACCCACGGCCAGACGCACCAGGGGAGATCTGCCCATCCCACTGAGGCGCCGACGACTACGACAAAATAAAATAGAGTGCTCCAACTGCATGCGATCGGAAGAACAACGAAAGCCGCGGGACCTCCCTAAGCGCTTTTTGAAATTCAAAAAAGGGGATAGGGTGGTGGTTCTGCTAAGTGCCAAACGCCAAGGGCAAATCCACGAGCCCATCGAAGGGCCAGCCAAGGTCAGGGAGATAAACCTAGCCTTGGAACGGGAAACACCCCGACCGGTGTTCATTGCCGAGGACCTGACCACGGAGGAGGAATCCAACCTCATCACTCTTTTGCGGGAGTACCGGGATGTGTTTGCTTGGTCGAGCTACGAGGGGTGGACCCGAGCATTGTGACTCACAACATACCCATGACGACGGATGCAATGCCGGTCAAGCAGCGACCATACCCCATGAATCCCAAGCACGCCCATGCTGTCAAGGAGGAAATTGACAAGTTAATGCGAGCCGGGTTCATTTACGAAATTGAGCACACGGACTGGGTATCACCCATAGTCATTGTGATGAAGAAAAACGGCAAGATTCGAGTGTGCATCAATTATAAGAAAGTAAACGTATCGACAAAGAGAGACAACTACCCCTTACCATACACTGAGCACATGCTTGAGAGGGTGGCAGGTGAGGAAGCCTACAGTTCCCTGGATGGCTTCTCGGGATACAATCAGGTGCAAGTGCACCCTGTAGATAGGTACAAGACCGCCTTCACCACTGAGTGGGGCGTCTTTGCCTATGTAGTCATGCCATTGAGGCTAACCAATGCCCCCGCCACCTTTCAGTGCCTCATGTGCACCATATTCAAGGACATGCTTCGCAAGGAGTTGGAGGTCTTGGAACCAGCATCTCGAAAAACTCTGCGTGGTCTTTGAACGGTGCCGTTTATACCGTCTCTTCCTCAACCCCCTGAAATGTCAATTTTGGGTAAAACACGGTTGCATCCTGGGACACGTGGTGTCCAAGAACGGCATCGCCACGAACTTCTCAAAGGTCAGGGTTATCATGGACCTCCCACCCCCAAGCAATTATAGGGGGGTTCAATGCTTCTTAGGTCACACAGGATACTACAGGTGGTTTGTACTAAACTACGCGCTGATCGCTAGGCCATTGTACAAACTGCTAGTTGCCTTCGAGTGGACCGAGGCCTAACTTAGATTACCCAGTAAGTTTTGCAAGTAGGCAGCTCACTGAAACAGAGATGAACTATTCAACAACGGAAAGGGAAGGATTAGCTATGGTGTTCGCCGTGAAGAAGTTCCGGCATTACCTGCTGGCCACCCCCTTCACCTTCTTTGTCGACCATCAAGCCCTGCTCTACCTAGTCAACAAACCTTGGGCTACCGGGCGTATAGCACGATGGCTTCTCCTGCTCCTAGAGTTCGACTTCTTAGTGGTAGTATGGAAGGGAAAGCAACACTATATGGCTGATCATCTGTCCCGAATACCCACGGGAGAAGCTGCTGGACAAGGCATAGTGGACGATTTACCAGACAGCCACTTATTCCGCATATCCAGTGAAAAAGACCTATTCAGGGCCGACCTGACACCATATTGGGCAGACGACATAGTCCAAGTACTCGAGCATGGGCTGCCCGAACAACCAATGGAACGGGCACGACTTAGGCGATTAATCCTGAAAATCCAGCCTTATCAATTGATTGCAGGCTAGCTCTATAGGCTGGGGCAAGACGGTCTGCTACGTAGATGCGTATGTGAGCATGAGATGCACGATGTGCTCTCAGAGGCGCACATCGGCATTGCAGGAGGACACTTTAGCGGGGATACGACAGCACGGAAGGTGTTGCAGTCCCAGCTATGGTGGCCCACACTCTTCCGGGATGCCTCACAATTTGTCAAACACTGCGATGCGTGCCAACGAACGAGGGTCCCAATCCATAAAGACCAGATGGAGTTAACCTCTGTCATCGCTTGCCAACCTTTCGAAAAGTGGGGTATTGACTTCATAGGACCCATCAGCCCTGTGGCACAATATTCACAGGCTAGATATATAGTGGTAGCCACCGACTACCTCACCAAATGGGCGGAGGCGAGAGCCACGTGGAAAAACGACGCTAGGACAATTGCCAAGTTTTATTGGGAACAAGTGATCTCGCATTTTGGGTGCCCCATCGAATTGGTCAGCGACCAGGGAACGCACTTCATCAACGAAGTGATAGCCCATCTCCTATCCACATTCCTCATCATCCATCGCAAATCCTCACCATACTACCCTCAGGCTAACGGCCAGGCTGAGTCAACCAACAAAATTCTCATCACCGTCCTGACCAAATTTGTCTCAACCTCACGAAGTGACTGGGATAACAAGTTGATGGCGGCCCTGTGGGCCTACCGAATAGCTTATAAGACGGCTGTCGGACAAATGCCTTTCAGGCTAACCTATGGGACCGAAGCTATTCTCCCCCTAGAATTCTTTGTCCCCAGACTGCGGATAGCACTACAAGAACGATGGGAGGAGAGGGAGGCATGGACACAACGCTTAGTCGAGCTAGAACGCCTGTTGGAGATACGTCTGCTAGCCACCCATGCGCTTATTTGTGAGAAAGCTAGATGCAAAACCTGGTTTAACAAGCACGTCCAGCAACGAGAGTTTGAGCAGGGTGACCTAGTACTCCTCTATTCAGTTAAAGGACACAAACAGAAGATGAAATTCAGAGGTCTTGGGCCCTTTAAGGTCCGCGCAATCAGCCGTACTGGTAATGTCGAGCTGGAAACCCTGGATGGAGAGGGCATCGGCTTCGTTAATGGCAGTCGAATCAAAAAGTATTATCCGCCCATGCACCCACTGCATGAACAACCAATGGTGGAACCGCTCGTTAAAATATGAGTAGCCACACTTACAGAAATCGAAGAAGATGAGGACGAGCTTGTCGAACCCGCCTACCTCCGCATCACGATCACGGCCAAGCAAATGTGCTCCTTCAACGCCCTGATCGACGAGGGGGCGGATTTTAACATCTTAACACATGAGCATTGGACCCAACTGGGCGCTCCAACACTTCACCCCATAGCAGCCAGATTGAACCCATATGGGGCCCAATCCTACCCGCTCCTTGGCACATGCAGGATTGCAGTTTCTATCGAGACTGAAACTATCCCCATGTTGTTCTATGTCCTACCTGATGCCAGGGAGGCAGGCGCAGAGTCACTGCTCGGGCGAACTTTTAAAAAGCAGACCCGCTGTAATGTTGATTATGAGTTACAACGCATCCACCTAACAATCGGAAATGTGGAAATTACCACGACTTTCAACCAGCGCCTCGTAACCCCAGCCTTGCTCAACGAACCACCATTAGAAATAGTTGCACAAAGGACTAAGAAAGAAGGCCGTGCATATCTACTACACCCAGATCCCGATGCACCGCAACCCGCCAAACCTAAGGCAAAACCCCAACAGACTCGCTTGCACTGGGTGCCGAAAAAGCCGCGGGATCAGTCTACAACTAGACGTGCGGATCCGCGAAACACATACAAACCTAAACCTAGAAGACCAAAACGACATCATCACAAGCGCCGCGTAGTTAAGAAAATATGGATCCCTAAAACCCTGCTGTGTGCACAAGGCTACTACGAAGGGAATGCCTTGCTCTGGATCCCCAAGGTCCCAGTCATCCGACTCCCTTGAGAGTCATTCCACAGGCGTCATACACGCCCAACGGCCCAAGCACCGGCCACTACTGCCGGCGGTCTCACCCAACCACCCTGGCCCGCAACCCAACAGTCCTGCCGACCGCCCTAGCACGGTCCCTCAGACCAACCTCGACCCGTCCATTCAACTGTTGGCCGAGCCGCTGACTCAAATAGGCCCCCACCGGCAGCTCTGTGCCGACCGAACCTCTAGCCCCAACAAATCTCAACCACCCGACGGCCTTAAGCCTTCCTATGAACGGAAGTCATTCCTAACGCTGGCCGCGGACCTCGCCGAGGACACAGGGATTGATGTTGTGGACTGCATCAAACAACTCGACGCCACTTTTGTGGCATTGGCCCTTAGCTATGACCGCCTAGACTTGGGACTGTTAGCAGAACCCCTTGCAACGGACGTACGCACTATGCCTTGCTCTTGGGAGACTTTCGAATTCGCCTTCGCACAAGCTTCATGCTCTGCCGCTGAGCTACTTGCTCGCGAGGTCTCCGAAGAGCAAGCCATTAGGCAACGCCTCATCCCATTGTTTGACGCGTGCACGGTGTCCAGCCTCACCAACCAAGAAACAGCAAGGTTGTCCCACCTCGTGGACACCGAATCTCCCTTCTTGAAGCAATGGTACACTCTTCGATTAAAGTGGGCAACAGAAGGATGCCGCACAATGACCAACGCCAAACAACGCCGAGCCATCAAGACGGCCGAGTATGATCCCACATACGTTGCGCCCACCTCGTATCGAGTGTTAACCACTCTTCGAGGTCGAACCATGGACGATCATATCTTAGGACACCCCTATCTCGATCGTATCCTGACAGAAGAAGAGCTCCACATCGCAAGTCGGATCAACTCTGGAGATTTCCTTACCGATGTCCTCACGTACATCACCCATGTGGGCATCCGACCCTGTGACCTGGACCACGCTGCACACCTCGAATATAACCCCAACTTCTATGATTGGCTCCTCCTCAAAACAACCTGACCACCTGCAACCCACACCCCAATCCTAGGACGGATTTTTCTTTTCCTCCAGGGAAAGGGCAAGAAATAGTGGGGCAGTAAATCAGCAAATCTAAAAAGCAAACCAAGCATGAAAGTTAAAACGAAAAGTGAACCACGCATGAAAAAGCTCCAAATTAAAATGCCATGCAAGAACAGGTGATAGAACTTGAAATAATAATAATAATAATAATTAATATTTAAAAAAAATCAAATCATGATTATAAATGATGAAATCTGTTATGGTTGTCCCACAAATTGGTTGCCAAAAATACTAAGGAGCGAGTTGACTGGATGTACAGGTAGTGACCATGGCAGGCCAAGACAAAGTGGGCAAACTCCCTTTTTCGGAGGAGGACAGTCACGGTACGGCCTCACAGTGGAAACCAGAGCATTCAATCAGCTGAAGTTCCGCCATATATTCAATTTGGAGGATGTGGTTATTGAGGAGCCAGCAGTGCGATGGATCATGGAGCAATGCCGCTTGCAACGGTACCTGGAAGCAGTAGGCCGGAGAATAGACTATGCCCTGTGCGCAGAGTTCCTACGCATCTTCAACAAAAACAGAGGCACCATCACAGTACGGGATGCAGGAGCCACGAAACAAGTGCAGGTTGAGCTGACCCCGGAATTGGTAGAACGAGCTCTAGAACTTCCGAACAAGGTGGAGAAAAAGCAGAAAAGGGACGACTATGCCATGTTGGGAATGGACAAGGTGAAAGTCCACACCAACGACGGAGTCAACTTGGTAGACATCCCTGATCCAGAGATCCAGCTGCAGGCAAAAATGATGCATGCCCTATTTTCGAGTCAACGGTACAATAGCATCATGTCCAGGATAAATGTACCTTTACTCGAAAGCATCGCGGCTCAGGCACTGGATGAGGTAAACCTCAATGGCTTCGTGAGAAGGATGATCGAGGCCTCAGCAAAGCCCCTGCAACAAGAGGAAGGGCCGGGGCAGGAGAATCCCTCTCGCCTCGATCGACCCGCAAGGCCTCGTTCTCCAAGGCCTCCATCGTAGGGTTTGGAGGTGTCCTCACTGCAATCCTCCACAAGGCAATAGGGCAGGGACGTGCTGAAGAGGACAAACAGGGAGGCGGCGGAAAAGGAGGCGAATCGCCGTCGCAGTCCCAGCCCCGACCGGACGAACAGTCGGATGAAACAAAGACGGACACCGACAAGGAGGAAGAGTGCCAGGCGGCACCAGAGAGGGAAGCGGAGCAACAAACCAAAGCCTTGTATGGAAAGAGAGAGGAGGAGTGAAGGAGGAGAGAGCAGGAGGAGCTCGAATGGGCCCGAAGAGAGTCGGTGAGAGAAGAAGAGGAAATAAGAAAAAGAGCTGAGGAAGAGCTGAGGAGGAGAGAAGAAGAAGAATTGGAGCTGGCAACGCGTCGCTCCATCGAGGAACAACGTAGGGAAGAAATAGAGGGAGCAGGCAGGGCATACCAATCCAAATCTGAAGCACCCGGCCCCAGCATTGGTGCACCGAAACCCGTGCCGCCACCTCCTACAGAAGGGAAGGGAAAAGAACCGATCAAACCCGCCTGCCCTTCCCCCAAACAAGCCACTCCCCTCAAGGTGACGCCCCCTGACACACCCGCCTTGGTGCACACCGCAAAGGTAGATGAAAGCAATATAGTTACCTGGCTACAATTCTTAGTGGAACGAGAATTGGCAAGGGAAGCAGCCAAGGCCACCCCAGTCTCAGGGGCCAAAAGGGCAGCGACGACCGAGCTAGAGCAGGGGCCAGACGAGAAAAGACAAAAGGTGGAGGAGATTGCCACTACTATGATCAGACCCCACTCTCCACCCCCAGCAGGCCACTATGATGACTATGTAAAGGAGCTGCTCGCGCAGTTGCAAACAGCCAGGCAGGAAAGGAGGGTAGCGGTGGAAGAGCTGGCAGCGGAGCGCGAATTGCAAGCTGCCCTCCAACTAGACAGAGTAAGACAAATAACAGAATATCGAAAAGAAATTGCTGTGCTTAAGGAGGAAGCCAGCACCAAGGAGGTGGAGGAGCTGAAAACCCTGAAGGAGCGCGATGCTACTTGGGAAGGACGAAGGAAAATTCTGATGGAACGTCTCACCAGGGAAAGGGAGACAAATGCCCACCTTCAGCGCAGAAATGACCAGCTATCTGCAACTAACTTGGAAGCGCAGAGCCAACTCGAAAAAATCAGAGAAGACGTTGCAGAGCTGGATCAATTGCGGGCAGAACAGGTGCGCTGGTTACAGGCGACGCGGGACCAACTCAACGAGCAGATTGCAGAACAGCACCGAGAGCAGTCCCGTTTGCACCAGGAGCTCAAAGCCCAACAACAGCAGCTCAGGGAAATGACCCTCCGACAAGGAGAGAGCCTGGAAGATATGGAGAAGCGGGCAAAGGAGTGGGCAATTCACAACGAGCAGAGAGTGCGAGACTTAGCGCGCCAGCTGGCCAAGGCTGAGGGAGACAAAGTGATGGCTGAAAGCCAAGCAGAGGCAGCCCAACTTGCTATGATGGCTCAGCAGCACACTTTCATCAACACGCTACTCCACACCACCCACTCAGAAATAGGAGAGACCAATGATCAGTTGCAGAGAAAGCTAACCACTGCGCGCAAGGCCCTTACGGCAGGCCTGCACGTACCACTACAACTGGGAGGCCCTCCGTAGAGCCTGGAGGAACAAAGGAAATGTCTGGCACAAGCAGGACTCACAACACAGGAAATGGATGATCTGGGGTTCACTGAAGAAAAAACACAGGAGGAGGAGCAAGTGGAAGGGGGTGAGCCCGAGCTTGAATTAGGGCCTCAGGACGAGGAATATGCCCCGCCACCCCCTCAACCCCAACAAACCGAAGTGCCACCCCATGCCGCACCCGCCGAACGAAGAGCTGCCTACACCACTCGAAGGAAGGAACTAGTGGAGAAGGCAAGAAGAAAACTCAACGCCAGACCCGCCCTGAAACAGCCCGTCTCGTTCCCGCTGCACACCCAAGACTCACCCGCTGAGTACCGTGCTGAGATGATCATCTAGGAGCAGCAGGAGTATAGCCGGGACCCATTCGACCTACGTTTCGAGTTGCCCACCACTCTGAATAGGATGCTGCCCATTCAGTTGGTGGAGGATGTCATCACCATGGGGGCCCGGCTCAAGGCTAGATGGTTAGAAGAGAGTGAGGCCCACCCAACTGCTTGGGGGACCGAGGACCGCGAATTTTGGCAGGACAAAGTCCTCCAGGTACCCCGCACCGTGGAAGGATATAGTTTCCAACCTACTTGGAGGCAACGCATTTTTGACGTCAACCTGGAGGCATGGATGGCGTTTTGCAACACCCTCCCTTCGAAAAGGAATGACCCCACCTTGATGCCATTTCCTTGAAGGGTAGGAGTGGATTTTAACCCGTCCATCCACGGCAGGTTTGACTTTCCCATTATTTACAATGTCAACTCCACTTCCCATAGGAGCGCCCTTCTCTTCACCCTGCCCGATTTGTACAGCTCCATAAATAAATTCCTTACTGAATTCTCTTCTTGTCCTGACCCAACCTTCATCACCACCTGTAACTACCTCAGATTAATTAGAATACTAGTACACCAGGAACCTGCACCCCAAGAGCACCATCTTCCGCCCCTTTATTTTGATCCCAACGCCATAGATAGCACCACCATGACTCGTTTCATGATGCGCGCTGCCCTTTTGCCATCCTTTTGTGTTGCACTGCTGGAGGACATGAATGACAATAAGTTCACACAGTGCAATCACCCCTTTCTCTCCACCACAACCCTTAAAACCCGCCTCCATACTAAAGGCTACTTGCTAAGCCAGAAGTTCCTCAACAAGGCCCCCCGGCCTCCACCCACACTCCCCCATAATTCGGATGATGAGGGGTAGAACTCCCATTATCCCTTGTATTACTGCTCCCATGTAACCATGGAAAAAAAAAAAACTGGGGTGTACTTTGTCTCCCCATTACCACCCTCTTGCTCCACGCGGCCCCCGTCGCCCAGTCTTCTAACTATGTAATAATTAAGTATGCACACGCACGACACTCATATAATACCTACACAGAACTAATTCACAGTTTGGGTCCTCAAGTGCAGGACAACACTCTCAGCTTGCTCAGAGTTCGACTTGTCTCCCAAACTAAGTCTTGTGCACAATACAGAGACGAGCACCCCCCCTAGGGAGAGACCACTTGACAGGTTTTTCAATTGCAGGTATCGACACCCACAACCCAAGTGGCATTCATTCTTCATCAACCTCCCATGCTAATTGCCCACCCGGCATCCAGCGAGCTGGCAAACTCAACCAACGCGGCATCCCCAACCGACCCCCGCATACCCAGTCGCCACTGCAAACCCCAAGCCCCGGTCCCCTCGAAGTCCTCAGCGCCTACCACCACTTGCTCCCTCCGCCAGTAAGTGCCATGGGACTGGCACTCGTCTAGGAGGGGGGCAATGTTAACCTCAAACATGACAAGAGCGAAAGAAGGCAGAGAAGACGCAGGGCAAAGGCGAAAAGAAGGTAGCCCGATGGAAGGAAAAGAAGGAGAAAAGCCCAAAAGCGCAAGGACAACCGTCAAAGACCAAGGCAACCATAAAAAGGAAATATGCATAAAAAGCGCACTCTAAAATCTTGTAAAAGAGTGCCGGGCTCTCACCCGTGCTATTTGTAAAGATAGAAGGGTAGTGAAAAGAAAGCAAGGAAGAGAAAAGAACAATGGAAAACAGGGCCTGGGCTATGACCGGCCATGTAAAAAAGGGAATGACCGCCCAAAATGGAAGTAGGGTTTTGTATAAAAAGTTGAAAAGTGAATGAAGAGCTCATTCTTTGGTGTGGCAAAACTAGTCTTCTTCTTCCTCTCTTCTTCTCTCCTTCTTCTTGCTTGTGTGTGCTCTTGAGAGAGGGAGTGTGAGAGTGTGAGGGAGTGAGCACGTGAGAGAGTGAGGAATCGAGAGGGTGAAGCTCTCGACCATCTCCTCCCCCCTTCTCCTCTTCTCCTTCCTTCTCTTCTCTTGCGCGTGCGGCTATGGAGGATGAGGCATGGAGAAGGAGGAGGCTTGAGGATGCTTGAGCTAGCATCAAGAATCGTGGAGCTACCAAAGTGTGAGAGAGAGGAGGGCACTCGATCAAGCATCAAGGTAAGTTCATTGCATTCGTAGGATCAACGGCGCATCGGCTAGGTGAGAGATAGCCATGAGAGCTCGCTTGGAACGCTTGAACAATAAGCGGTCCGTGGGTCTTGGAGGTTGAGCGAAAGCTCCCATAGTGGACGTCATTAGGCTTAAGCCAAACCATCTCGAGTAGACACTCATGGATACCTAAATTCATGACTCTGAATTTGACTGAGGTTTTCTTTCCTCCTAGAAAGAATTCCACCTTAGCAGTTTGCTTGGTACAAGTGACCTCACGACCGTTTGCCAATTCCACAAGCAGGGTAGGTGCTTCTACTGTGGCTATTCCTAATCTTTTTGCACATGCTGGTGAGATAAAGGAATGTGTACTGCCACAATCAATCAAGGTTTTGAAACCTTTACCTTGATAGTCCGACGGTGTCTAAATCACCGAGAACTGGCGATTCGGCCCTTTCTTGTGTAAAGCGGCATGGACGGTCGCTCTTTCGAATTCTGCTTCCATAGTCGGATCTTCCTCATCTTCATCTTCGCATCTTTGCCTATTGGCAATGCAAGCAGTTCTTCCTCTTCCACGGGTGGCGACTCCTTGACCGCGGCCTGCACCTTGGAAAGGCGTTTGATGATGTCCCCTGCTGAGCTTGGGACATTGCCTCTTGAAGTGACGGGGTTCGTTGCAGTGGAAACATCGGAGGTTTCGGCCATTACTTTGAGTAGGAACAAAGTTGTTGATGTTATTTGTCCTTGCTTTCTTCCTTTGTCCCTGATTGTGACCTTGAACTCTCTTCACTTGAGGTCTGAATGCTCCTTTGTTCGGGTCACTATAGGACCAAGTTTTATTACCCTTTGGTCTAGCTTGCACCTCCTGAATTATAGGTGCCGCTCGAATGAGCGCATCCTGAAGATCTGATGGACGCATAGATTCGAGACGGGTATTTACGGGTGGATTTAAGCCCGCGCAAAATTTGGACACCTGCTGCGTCATGTCCATCTGTGGTGCATACTTTAAAAGTGAGACGAATTTAGAGTACTATGCGTCCAGAGTGAGTCCTAGCTGTTTTAGCTCATAGAACTCATTCATTTTCTGTGTACGATATGCAGGTGGCAAATATCTCCCCTGCACGGCTTTCTTTAACTTCTCCCAGGTAACGGACTCCTCTGAAGTCCCTTGATCCCTGCACCATTGTTTCCACCAAAGTCTAGCTTCGCCGGTGAGTTTTAACTTGGCGAGCATGGCCTGATTGGTAGGTGCAGTACCAACTGCTTCAAAGTAATCCTCCATAGATTCAATCCAAATTTCAGCATCAGGCTGGACGAATCTGCCTCTCCCGTCAAACTCGGGTGGCTTTATCTGCTTGAGGAGGAACTTCTTCTCCTGGGTCACAACAGTACTTGATGTAGGGGGCAAATTTGGAATATGTACTTGGGGTTGTGCTTGGATAAAAGTTTTCTTAACGTTATTATATGATAATTGACGTTAGCTTATCTTTAGTTCAGCTATCTCGTAAATCATGAAGCTACTTAACTTTTTAACAACTCTGATGCAGAGCCAGATATTGATAAAAGAAGTCTTTATTTATATTTACATGGGCGTAGCCTTATACAACGTCTCGTGTGATGATAATCCAATCATTACATTCAGTTTGGGGAGAACAACGTTGTATTGCATTTGTCTATAGGAACTGTGTAATAGTAGGGTTTTGGGTCATGGATCTTTAGGAATCGATAGTTCATTGGAAGTTCAGGATACCCTTTTCGTTGGAATCCATACTTCTCATGGCGGCCCAACACTTTAATCCTGTCGGCTGGGATTACACGGGTTACTTTCTCATATACATATGAGTTCATTTCAACCCTCCAACCTTGAATATGTAAAGTTGAATTTACGTGAGCTTCCACAAAAATGAACAGCTTCACGACTTTCAAGTCTTCCAACCACTTGATCCTCTTTAGGTTGGTCTGTAGATAAGCAAACCGGTGGGCGGCTATGTAGTAGATTCCTGAAGACATTGTCCATCTTCGTTCTATGTATAAAGGTGATGGATTATAAATTTGCTCCAGGATGTTCATCATCCCAATTCTTTGTCTATAAAGCGGAGAATGCATTGCAGTCATAAACATGACCCGAAACACCAAAAACTTGTTCCACGCTTCATAGTTCTGCAAGACAGCATTGAAGATGAGGAAATGTTTGGACAGCAACAATTTCTTTATTTCATTTTATTGAGATCTCATAAAAACAATTCCGTTGTTGGTCAGCTCTGATACCAACTGTAACGTGTCCCCTAGTATCATCCAAGACACGTCTTAGCAGTCCATCGGAAAGGATGTCTAGAAAGCTCCGCCTGGAACTCCCGTGGAATGTTACGAGTTTTGCGATCTAGGTCTTTCCATGTCTGCCACGTAGCGGAAGTATCCTGGCCATTCCCACTTAGGGTCGATCGGAATTAGGGTTTTCCTGGTGGGTCATCAGCTAACAGTAACTAGCGTCAGACCCGAGCGAACTACTTTACGCAGAAACGCCAGGTCCGAAGCGGATTCACGCTGCACTTGGTTCAATGAGAATGAGAAACGAGAGGGATGCAAAGCTCAACCTCTCTGCCATAGGCATACTCCCATTCTGTTCCCCTAAAACAGCGTAAATCGGGTAAGACGTAACTTTAGGTCATCATTCTCGTTATTCGTTTTGATGATGATGATCATTTCGCTATTCTTCGAGATTTTTGAGAAAAGTTCCCGGCTAACCGGGACCACCCAACCATAGGACAGAACCATGGCCCATCCTTCGCACTTTCCTCGGTTTGTTTTAGTTATGTAATTATCTAACACATTAATTTGACATATAACAATCGGCTTCTTTAATTAACCTTGTTAAGCACTGGTTCCTTCACATAATCTTATCATGTGACATAGAAAAACAACGTCAAGCAAGTTCTTTTAGAATTTCATCATTTTATCTTTGAAAATACAAGGAGTTCCGCCCGTAGGCTTGTCCATAATCTCCCCGAAGGCTAACCAGTAATCTCCACGGATCACTATTCCAAGCTTCCGTTCGTCAACTAGTATGCAGGCCTCGAGATCCAATCCCAAGTCACGTTAGCCTCTTGTGCAGGACTCGGAAGGCGAGGGATTTACGGCCAGAGCCCCCCCTGGCACCCAAGTGTCCTCCTACTCCAAGTAGAGCTTAACAGAAAGCCTCTCGCGGTGGGTTCTGTCCACGTTCCTGGCGCGGTCAACAACCCCCTTGGTTAGGGTCAGGCATGCAGTCGGGGGTAACTGAAGCTGCCTCTCCCTTCAGGCCTTTTTAACCTGAAGTATAGGTACTCATTTAATTTGTAATTCATAATTCAAACAGAGCCCTAAAATCTCTAACAAGCACAAACATTTCCATTAATCAACCTAGTTGTATGGCAAACCGCTAAGGAAGTGTTCTTTCCTTTTTGAGTGTATCAGCACTCATTCCCAAGGTGTCTTGTAAATTGGCAAGATCCTTTTACATTCCGGTGTTAGGGCATACCCAACTTGGTTAACCCTAAAGTGCTTTAGATATGCTAGTTCCCGGTTTACAACTTTCCTTATTTAGAAGGATATCCAAAAATACGTCTTTTTGCAAGATAACTTGCGTAAGGATCTGCCGTCCTTGATGAGGGTTTTCCCCTTTTCTCCTTGTGAATCAATCACAAGACTAAATGATTTCATACATGTTGCGCAAGTCCTGCGATGGAATAATCTATTTAGATTCTTTAAGCTGACATATGTCTGGCCTAGGGTTTCTTCTTTTAAGAACCTTAGGGACAAACCCTAGTTTCTTATTTTTATGAATTTATTGTCCCTACGGTAAGGAAAGTAGTCAAGTGTTTAGGGTATGAATGTTTCTATGTTTAGATTGGTTGAGTTATCTTTTGGTAGGTAATATTAATCGTCTTGTTATGGTTTTACTATCCTTGTGACAATTTACTCTCCCAATCAATACATTTTAATTTGGCATATAGCCTAATGCCAAGGTGATACAAAGAGCGACAATACTCCTTGGGACAAAAAGGCCTAGCTGTGAAATTGGTGTATACACACTTTATTAGTTCCCAAGTCCTCAAATAGCAAGGAAAAAGTATTAATAGAGTGTTATCTAGCAATTCCCCATTACATTTTCTTTCCAAATGAGTTCGTATATCTAATTTTTATACTTGTTAATTCCTAACATTTAACTTCCGTTTTCTTTAAAGATGAACTCATGCCAAATAACAACAATTGCCTTGCTAAGATGTGCAACTAGCAAAGATAACTCCCTCGTAATTTAAGCATCGAAAGAAACCTTTCTTGAATTTAGCCATTTACCATGAATCGTTGTGAAAGGAATAAGACTAATGGTGCAAGATATAATTTCTACACCTTAGGATTTAACTAAAATATATTACTATAGTAAATGGATAATCTTGCTCGTAATTTATAATGTTTGATGCAATTTGAAGAAAGCTAAGTTCTATACATTGTCATTCCTAAGCTAAACTCCTTCGTTACAAATAGCTCGAACAAATATATCCTATCCTTAACATTTTTCCTTTGCATGATCGACTTAAAACCGAGTTAAAGACAAGAAGAAAAACCTGGCTTTGAGGTGAGATATCCACATGGATACCAGGGGATGACCCTCCCGCAGCTACACCTTGGACTTTCTTCGGCGGCATCGTAGATCGAATGTGAGATGGCCTTTTCCTCTTTCTTCTGGAATTCCACCGTCTTCTCCTTCTTTCCCTTTCTTTTGTCTTTTTTTCCACTCTTCCTCCTTCACTCCTTCTTTTCACTCCCTTCTCTTTCCCTCCCTATCTTTTATCTCACGACTATTTTTCCCTTACGGGGTACCATCCGAGGCCATGATGATAGTTAGGTTCGGGGGGGAAAATAATAATGGGGATACGGGGGATTAGGAAGAAAGCTTAGGGAGTTGTGGGAAAATGAGAGTTATGAGGGGGTTGAAGAAGGGTTAAAAATGGTTATAAGGGGGTGAAAAAAGGGCTTAGGGGAATAAAACACGGGGGTTAGGTTCCCAAAGCCAAGGGAGGGGCTTAAGGGAAAAAGGGACAAAAAAACCTAGGGGGTGTGTGGTTCCAACCCATGGGGAGGGCTAAGGGAATTTTTGAAACCCAGGGGGCAAAACAAGGGCCTTATGGGGATTAGAAACGCTTAAAGACCTCTTAAGGCCTTCTAAGGATAAATTTTGGGGGGGGGGGCGGGGGGGGGGAGCAGGGCTTAGGGGGGATTTAAAACCCGGAGGGGGGGGGGGGGGAACAAAGGGGGTTTTAAAAAAAAAACATAAGGGGGGGGTGAAAGGGGGCTTAAAAGGACTAAAACTGGGGGGGGAAAGGGGCTTAGAGGGATTAAAACCGGGGGGGAAAGGGGGACTTAGAGAGCCCCCTTGGAAGCTTCCAAGCCTTCTGGAAGCCTCACAAAGGCATGTGGGGGGGGGGGTGAAAGGGGTTGCGTGGCGAAATGGTGGCTGACGGCAACAGATGGCGGTTGAACGGCAGCGGATGGCAGCGGCCTCTCGGCTTCCTCTCTCAGCTCGGAGTTATGGCGGCACTCTCCTTGTCTCACTCGGCCTCCTCTCTTACTGCTCAGCCTCCCCCCTATACAGCACCCCCCCTCCCCCCCGTTTAAATAGTGGAAGGGAGGGGGATCTTTCCTCACGGTGTGTCATCACGCATGGTCCCCCTCCCTCCTAAGGCTCCACCAAGGAGCTTATAGCTCCTTCTATTCCCCTCCCCCTCCAGCTCGTCAGTCGACTGGAGGGATAAGGGAGGAATTTTTTAAAAAAAATCCATAAATCCCATTGATTCCTTTAACGCGGAATATTACAAAAAAATAAAAATCCTATTTAATCCTTCACTAGTTTGCCTAGGCATGTATATGTTTTCGGATGCAATCTAGAAACCTTTGATCTCATACGTAATGTTTACAGAGATCCAATTACCATTGGGGTTGATGTTCAAGATGCAGCACATGGGGTTGAGGGAATGAAATGGGACTCTATAAAGTTTGGAAAGGTTGTATCCGAATTATTACAAATGACACGTGAACCTAAATAATTATTGTTATTATCATTTCTTGATCAAAAGCAAATAGCAGATTTGGAAAATGCTCTTGAAAGCATTTCTTGCAAGTATCACATGCAAGTTGGTAGTGTTGACTTCCAACCAAAGGATAGAACATTTGCTTTTGGATCTATAGATTTTTTTGGGGTTTTGACATTAGCGACCATTGAGAAAAGCTTCATAAAATTTGAGCAATATAAACAATATCAACAAGCCTTCCATTTTGAACTTTGAAGGCTTGGACAAGGATTACAATCATGAAGACCTTGAACCCGGGGGGTCCACTAGGGTTTACCGTAGGCTACCACGTGAGTGTAAGGGAGGGGGGTTATTTAAGGGAAGGAAGGTACATTTTATAAGGTAAGGTCCCATAAATAGAGGGTAGATAAGGGGCATTTTCATATATTCCTTGCATACAGGTGACATCTCCTTATTACTACTAGTGAATCCCCCGTGACCTTGAAGAAGATCAGAGGATTGCAAAGGCTGTTTTGAGAAAGAAAATGAAAGTTATGGGAACTACAATCAAAGCATTCAATGATGCTCATGAGGTTGTATTTGATGTATATGCAAGTGGACTTGTATCTAAGATGGCATTGCTAAATCACACGAAAACTATTGCAATGGTTTGCAACACTCTAGAGCAAAGGGAGGTTGAAGCACAATTCTGGAGGGTCCATGAGAGTGCCAAACAAAATTCAAATTTCCAAGAGGTTCCTTCTATTGAAGTTCAAGTTCTTGAATTACCACCCGAGGGCATAGAAAAATCAAGCCAAGATATAGTAAGTCTAATTATGAAAGAGAGATCAAAGGCTACTTTAGGTGTTTAAATTTTGTTCCTTCTCCTTTCATCAAGGGACAACACATTGATGTAATTTTGATTTTTTTCTTGAGAAGTTACTTCCATTAGCATTTGCGGTATTTTCTTTCTTTGGTGATATTACTTAAAGAAACTATGTCTTTAATTTTTTAATTTTTTACAAAAGGTACCAAGCATGTTTGGTTTTAAAAATAAATCTAAATAAATCTTTTGCTAAAATTGTATTAAAGAGCTCATTAAAATTTATCATCCTTTGTAAGGATAATTGTTTAAAGGAGATATTGTAATCTAGTGTGTAAGAATACTTGTCATAATGAAAAGTATGAGCTAGCTATGTAAAATTTACTTAATTATATTTTAGATCTTATTTCAATTAAGCTCTTATATGTGTTGTGCAATGAACTTGTCATGTTAGTTTTGGTTAGATTTGTCCACATGGTCAAATCTCTTATAACCTCTTTTTCTACATCACCAGCGTATGTCTATGTGTGTACCTTAGGATAAGAGAGCCAACAATATATTACACACCCCAAAAAAGATTCATTGCACCTCCCAAAGGAGTTTTACCTCACTAGTAAATATTGCAACAAAGATTTCACCTCCAATGTATCTTTTGAGATGTGTATATGGAATATTAAGGTAAAATGCTTCTTACAATTCATGAGTTTAAATATATAAGGGATATAACTAGTTCAAAAATAGAATGGTTAGTCCTTCAGAATAAACTATGAAAACTTATCCAAATAGAGTATAGCTTATCTCAATTAAATTGTAATGTGTCACTTATATGTGATACAGTTTTGGTCACATGGTCAAAAGTATCATGCTTAAATTGTCTTTTAATAATTAGGACTAATACACACACTCTTTGTACATGCCATTTTGAAGGTCTTTTTAGAAACTGAATATGTTTGATATTATAATCATAAGATAATTTTTGTAACTAATTACAATAATCTATTGTTAGTATCCCAAGTATACTTATAATTAGTGATAAAAAGTAGGTATGGAAAAATGACTTTATTAGAATAGATTTTACCTCAAAGAAATCATCATATACATTTTCTTCACCTCATGATATTACTCTTGGTTAGATTTTTCCACATGGTCAAATGTCTCTTTTCTTAAGACATCATTTATTAACTAGTACCTATGTATGTATTTGCCAATGTGAAGCTAAATTGCTATAGTGTTTTATGCCTGTTTATAGCTCAAACATTAAGTAGAATGATGAAGAAGTAAATGAATCTAATGTGCTTCTTTTTCTTCTTTGTAACTTCAACTAAGACATCTATGGTTTGATATCTAACATATTCAACAACAGTAGAGCACGATGATGTGATTGATATGTCCTTGATAAGAAATGCAACATAATTATGTGTAATACTTGATCTCAATGGTCTTCTTTTACAATGATGTGTTGCTAAGTCTAGAAAGTTTCAAAGTTTTCAAATGAGAAAGCAATGGCTTGTTTTTTGAGCGGACTGTATGGAGTTTCTTGATGCTTTATTTGCAAGATTCCAAGTGGAAGTTTGGTCAACAGCTTTACATAAGAATGTCATGGCTGTTATTAAGTGCTTGGAGATCCATGCAAAGAGGAAGTATCCATTCTTCATGATTTGGGGCCAATAACAATGTCATAGACATCGACTCAAAATCATATATAGGCCAAATAAGATGGGAGTAAAAGCAATGTTCAAGCCTATGAAGTATGCATGGGATCAATATGGAGATGTTTGTTAGCATACCAAGGCTATTCTCATAGATGACAGTCCTTATTACAAAGGATGTCCAAATCCTATTGAGAACTGCATTTATCCAAAAACATTTGATATTGATCGTGGAGACTCTATTTTGCTCAAAGAACTTCTACCATACTTGACTTGCTTAAGAAAATACCATGATGCATGTGAATTCATCAAGTTTGATCGATATGGACAGGAGCCAGTTCAATATGGACATGAATTGTATGCACAATTCAAGGTTGTCATTGATGAATGGACTAGACCAGAGAATGATGGTATTTCATCTTCATCATTAGTACCACATGAGATGATGATTGATAAATATGATAAATATGTTCAACCTTCAATTACTTCTTGCTTCAAGAGATCATCTATTATACAAACATCCTCAACAAATGCCTCATGTCATCCTTCTCTTACCTTTTACAACTCACAATTATCCAAGTTGAAGCAGACTCCTTTAGTCTCTACTTTGAAAGATATGGAAGCAATGCAACTTGCTCCTCAGTTAAGATATCGCAAATATTTCATAAATAGTAGTGCAGCTAAATGTTTTAAATCTACAAACGTTGTATTTTTCCAATATTGATGTAACAATGCAGTGACTCCATATGGACTAATTTTGACTTCCATAATAAATATATCCCTTCCATTAAGGGCTTTTGCATGCTTATGAAATATATGCTTTTTAGAAATTTAAAGTGTTTTATGTTTTTAAACACCACCAATATCAATGAGAGAATCTACTTAATGTTTTTATTCTTTTAATAACATTAGTTAATTGTGTTGAAATTTCTTATAAGATGGTTTAAGTCAAATTTTTTACTTTATGTATTAGCTAATAAATAAGTCTTAATTAATAATACAATTTATGTCTATTTTTTTGGAAACACAAACCATTTTGGTCAAAGGTTACATCTTTGGTCTTAGAAAAATCATAAACTTCTAGCTTGGTATATAAATCTTCATTTTATGATATGAAAGTTCATTTAGCTATTCAAAGTGTTAAGCTAATTGATTTTGGCCGAAGTCAGTATCCATCTTGTCCATATATTATGTGGAGTTCCTCAGGACGTACAACCCAGACCAAGAGTGCGGCACTATGACAGTGGGAAGGGGAGAAAAGGCCAAGCAGGTATAGGTACACTTAAACCCAGCCTTGGTGGAGAAGGCATTGGGGTTGGAGCCGAAGATAGAGAAAAAGCATAAGAGAGATGTTTATGCCATTCTTAAGATGAAGAGGAAAGAAGTGCTGACCAATGATGACATCAGCATCTAGGACATTCCTGATGTCGAAGCCCGTCTACAAGCAAAGCTAGTGCATGCGCTCTTCTCTAGCCAGCGCTACAACTCTTTGATGCATCAAATTAGCATGCCTGTGCTGGAGCATGTGGCAGCTCGCACCTTGGACGAAGTCTACTGGAATGGCTAGGTACGTAAGACCATTGACCATGCGGCAAAAGTGCTAGCTTTGGGAAGTAAACCAGCATGTGGGGATTCCCTAGCGTCCAAGACCAGAGAAAGAAAGAAGGCTTCATCCAAAGCCTCATTCATTGGCTACGGAAGCATTTTGACTGCCCTCATTCAGGAGGCGATAAAACAGGCTCAGGATGTAGAGGAAGGAGAAGGAGAAACACCTGAGAGATTTCCCCCTCACCAGGACAAAGAGGTATCCAGTCACCACAAAACTAAGAGTGAAGAAGAAGGGGAAGAACAAAAGGAACAGATGAGCAAGAAGACATCAAAGAAACCTATTAAAAATATGGCACAAAAGAAGAAGCAGGACGAAGGCAAAAAAAAAAAGAGAAAGAGGATTTGGAGAGAGCAAAGAGGGAATCCGTCAAGGAGGCCGAAGAGAGGGAGAAGAAGAAAAAATAGGAAGTAGATAGTTTGGAAAAAGAGTCTAGGAAAATAAAGAAAGAGAGAGAGAGAAGAGCTGCTGAAGAAGAGGAGGAGCTAAGAAGGAAGGAGGAGGAAGACTTAGCCGAAGCTACATGCTGGTCAATCAAACAACAAAGCAAGATAGATGACCTAGGGGCTATGAGCCCGGCCAGAGAGGAGGGGCAGGGTTCCAGCATGCAAGTGCCAAAAATTGTATCGTTGGTCATCATTAAAGGCAAAGGCAAGGCTCCCATCCACCCTATTCTGACCATTCTAGTGCCTCCCACCAAAGCAACAACCCTCACCTCGAGCATCCCCACCAGCGTAGATGTCTTAAACTTCGTGGCGTGGATACAGTACTTTATTAACAAAGAACTGGCCCAAGGGACGAGCACCGAGACCATAACCACAGGGCAAAAAAGGCTGGCCATGGATGCCGTGTTAAGGTAGGATCCGAATCGCCAGAAAGTGGAGGCCTTGACCACTTCCATCCACACAACAATGACGCCACTAGCTAATTACGACGAGTACATCGCCGAGCTGCTCTCTCAATTGGAGAAGGCTAAGGAGGAAAGGAAGATAGCTGTGGCTAAGTTGGTAGTAGAAAAAGAGTCGATGGCTGCATTTCAGCTCGAAAATACAAGAAATAGCCATGCAGCAAAGGGAGATCTCTGATCTCAAACAGGAGTTGAAGGCTAAGGATGACAGGGAAGAGGGTTGGAGGTAGCAGCTGGAGGATGAAACACAGGAACTCATGAAGATTCAAAGAGAATACAAGCTCCTGATTGTGCAACATGAAGAGTTGACTGCAAAAATTGATCAGATCAAAAATCTTATGGGGCTGAGTTTACTACCAGGGATGAGGAAAGAAAGCAAGAGTTTGAGCAGCATCAGAAAGAGATCGAAACCATGACCGACAAGCTGGACCAAGGAAAGAAAGAACAAGAAACCATGAGCAAAGAGCTAAATGATCAAGAGCAGAAACTCGTGTCCCTAGTCCAGAGGCAAGGTGAGAGCATGGAAGAGAGCTAAGGAATGGGAAGGGAAAAAAGAAAGAAGGGTGAAGACACTGGCGCGGTGCCTGGCTTTGGTAGAGAAATAGAAAATCCTTGTAGAGAGAAAAGCAAAAGTCTCCCAGGTAGCCTTTAATAATAGCAAAAGGCCTTCTTATATACACTAATGGACACCACCCGCCCAGAAGAAGGAGAGTCATTGGAGGCGGTTAAGAAGAAACCAGTATCACATGCAGAGCTCTGCACGTAGGGCTGCAGATGCCACCCCAACCTGCAGAGGTTAAGCTAAGCCTGGATGATCAATAAAAGTACTTGCTTAGTCCCCCCAGGAAATTGATGCAATAGGGTTTGAAGAGGGAATACAACAAGGAGACTGGCAGGGGGATGAAGCTGAATTTCAATTCGATATAGGAAGGTTTAGAGAAGAGGTGATCTCACAACTCCCCTCGTCGCATTCCCAAGAGCAACAACCGGTCGACACATCTATGAAAAGACAAGCCACGCTCAGGGAAAGAAGGAAAAAATTAGTAGAATAAACCAAAAAGCAGCTAAGGGCCAAGACAGTCGTGTAGTCATCCGCGCCCCTTCCACCATGCCCTGATGACATTCCCGTAGGATTCCACGTAGAACTAGTAGTTTGGGAGCGACAGGAAAGAGAAAAAGAGCCATTCACTTTCAGCTTTCTCATGCCCAACCACCTACAGAGGGTCTTACCACTCAAGGTGATGGAGGAGGTAATTGGGATTGGTAGCCAACTAGGACAGAAGTGGCTAGAAGAAAGAGAGAAGAACCCCACTCTCTGGGGAACTGAAAAAGCTGAATTCTAGTAAAATAAAGTGTTTGAAGTGCCACATTTCATGCAAGGTTATAACTGCTAGCTCTTATGGAGGAGGTGGGTGTGCGACATCAGCATGCTTGCCTGGATGGCTTTTTGCAACATCCTGCCCAATGAGAGGAACAACCCCATGTTTATGGCGTACCCTCATAGGGTAGGAGTGGATTTTGATGCCACCCTCCATGGGTGATATGATTTTCCTATTATCTACAACTCTAATGTTGTCTCTTTTGAACACACCCTCATCTTCAACTCGAAAATCTTGGATGACTCCATGACTTGCTTCCTCGTTGACTTCTCCTCTTGCCCTAATCCAGCTTTCATAACTACTTGTAATTATCTTAGGCTTCTTAAATTATTACTTAAGCAAGACCCGACTTTGCAAGAATGTGGCCTGCCTCCCCTCTTCTTTGATCCTAATGCCATTGACAGTTGTGCCATGGCATGCCTAATGATGAGGGCTAGCCTCCTCCCTTCTTTTTGCCTAGCTCTCTTGGAATATATGAACGATAGCCAGTTCACCAAATGTAGTCATCCCTTCCTCTCCACCACTTCACTCCACGTTCACATGAATCTTAAAGGATACATGCAGAGTTGGCAATTTTTCAGCAAATCCATTCGACCCCCTTCTCCACCTAATTCAGACGATGAGAATTAGGCACTGGCTATCATCCTACTAGTGTAATACTTTTTAAAAAAAATAAAAATAAGAAAAAGAAAAGCATGAAAGGAAAAGCAAGAGGAACATCACACAAGGACATGGAAAAAATGACTCACTTGAAGAAGCTCTTAGCACCACATAAAACACAATCACTGCACCTAGGGGCCCTCAAGTTAGGCATGCCCGGTGGCTTTGGTTGGCCGCTCTGGTGCTAACCCCCTAGCCCTTTTGATCCCCCACTTCACACTTAGGGCCCATCAAGGGCAGGAGATACCTAGGGAGGGAACACTCACGTATGGTTAAACCTTTCATCCTAAGCTACTTGCATCGAACCTCCCTTTGCACGAATGGGGTCCTAAAGTGTGGGACGTCACCCAAGATTTCTTGTGGTTAGATCCACCTCCCCATTCCACTAGTATGAGCAGGATGCACCACACAATAAGGTAGACACTCCCCTTCGGTAGCGCACCGCACCTTCTCCTTTCAGGCATTACAAAAGGTGACAAACCACCAACTTTGGAGGCCCCCATCATCCACTTGGCATCCAATTGGCTTCTCCGACAAACATCATTACCAAGCTTCCACAAGCACCCGAGTCTACATGTGGCCCACAGCTGAACAATTTGCCAACTGCCTACCCTTCCCCAACAGCAGCTAGAAGTGCCATGGGATTGGCACTCATCTCGGAGGGGGGTAATGTTAACCCCAAGTCAAGATGGTGGAGAAAGATGGCGGAGAAATGAAGGAAAAAGTGGAAAAAAGATGGAAAAAGAGCAAAAATATGCAGTCGGCCTCTAAAGCTAAGCTGGGCAAAAAGTGCAATTTTAAATGAAAGGCACCTCAAGAAGCTCTAAAATCTCTTGTAAAAGAGTACCAGGCTTCCTCTTGTGCCAATTGTAAAATATTAGACGAGTGTAGGCTAGAGACATAAGGCTAGAAGAGAGAAATAGACAAAGGACCTTGCCACAATGGCTGGTCATGTAAAAAAGGGATGGGTGCCCATGAGATTTTAGGGCTTGTATATAAAGTTCAAAAAGTGAATGGAAGCTCATTCTTTTGGTGTGTGGCTAACAATAGTTCTCTTCTTCTTCTCTTCTCCTTGCTTGTGTGTGTTCTTGAGAGAGGGAGTGTGAGAGTGTGAGGGAGTGAGTGTGTGGGAGTGAGGGATCAAGAGGGTGAAGCTTTTCACAATCTCTTCTTCTCTTCTCGCACGCACGGCTATGGTGGATGGAGCTTGGAGATGGAGGAGGCTTGAGGATGCTTGAGCTAGCATCTAGGATCGTGGAGCTACCGGCATGTGCGAGAGAGGAGGAAACTCATTTCGGTATCAATGTAAGCTCACTATACTCGTAGGATCAACGACGCATCGGCTAGGTGAGAGATAGCCATTAGAGTTCGCTTGAAATGCTTGAAACAATAAGCAGTCCATGGGTCTTGGCGGTTGAGGGTGAGCTCCATCTACAACTTATACTAATAACCTTATTTTTAACAATACTATCTTGTTTTCTTTATATCACTCCATCACAAAATTGCAATTCTATAGGTTTGCAATACTACAGGTTTGGAGACTCGGTATGTAGAGAGACATAGTCTCACTATACTTATTGATAGATTGTATACTTGTGATGGCCCAGTAAGTCAAGTCTCTTTCTTATTTGTAGTCATTACTTTTTTTATGATGCATTATGTACTGTGGATTAATCTCTAGTTGTTTATATTATAGAGTTCATTCAACACTCCATTACGTTGAGACAAGCTCTCCAATGGTGAGGGGCTATAGTAGTTGCTTGGATTCGTGAAGCGCACATCCCTTCCTTTTTTGGCCTTGGGATGTATGCAGGCTCTTTCCATGTAGCATTCCTTGGATATATTTCCCATCCTTTGTATGGATTCGCATTTTGCGATATTCATAGATACATTTTCACGTTTGTTTTGGACTCTTCTCTCTATCATTTCATGTAGTTTTATGAGTTTTCATCATCAGTTTTGTACTTGTTTGAATATTTAATCAATGACCCTTTTTTTCAGTATCTCATGATATACATGTCTCGATGGATGATTGTGTATTCAATTTAATTGCTTTATGAAACATTGTTCAGCACATGGTATGCTACTCTACCACCTAATTGTTTTTCTTTGTAACCATCACTATTAGTGTCTCTAATTTACTACATGCATCGCTATCAGTGTTGGTATATGCATTAAAAAGCATCACTATTTGGGTCAACATTGATAGCTATGGATATGTATAGATGTATATATCGACACTTTTAGTGACAGTGAGAGTAATTTTTTAGATGAATATTTGTGTCGATTTAAACATCAATATATGGCTTGTATCTTGTAGTGCTTGCTATCATTTTATTACAAATATTACTTTAGACAAGAGTTCATAGGTGCTCATCTATCTTTTTCTCTCTTTGTCTCTCTTTTTAGCTATGTTTTTAATAGACTTTAATGTTAGTTCTAACTATTCTTTTCTCCTTGTAGAGTTCATTTTGGACAAGTAGCATAAGTGCTCTCTCTCTCTCTCTCTCTCTAACACCATATTAAAGATTTTGGAAAATTTTCAAATCTCACTTTTAATGAATGTCTTACTTTTGTGAATGAAAGAGAGCACTATGTTTATGTTTGTCTTTAAAGGGCACTTTGTATGTTACAAATATGAGATCACACATATTGAGAGATTAAGTGATGAAGTGTAAGCTATGTGGCTATTAGGAGATTTAGATTTCACCTCTATCTTTTCTAGCATACTAACAAAATGTGATGTTGTATGGTGGTGGAAATATCAAGGAGGCTTAGCTAGGATACACCTAGGAAATTTCCAAGTTTAATGTAGGAATACAAAGGTTTGAAGGAGTGCAGAGAGAATTTAGAATACAAGAGCCTTGAACATTATATGAAGATATGTTATCATGGCCAAAATTTATAATGTTATGGAATTGAAGATGTTATAATATGAGTTTCTTCTTTTAGATATAGTATCATTTAAAGTGACATGTATAAGTTTCATGAACTAGGACCTTAAAAGAGTCATCACTAACTAGGTGTGATTTAATAACTTGATCTAATACCATATAGTAATAAGTTTGGATAGCCTATGATGTGATGGTTCTTTTTTTATGTAAACCAATATCCACAAGTATGTTAAAGAATTTCTCACCCCATTTGGATTTTTTGTATGTATGTGCATGATATATAAATATCTTTTGTTTAAAAGTTCTATCTATCTCGTGTGGTCAGGCTCTTGTGCAAACTTCTCAAGGTACTTTGTGAGGTTGCACTACTTGACAACACTCTTGGTTGTTTCCTCCTTGGCCACCACACCCTCTATGTTATGGATGGTTTGAAATTTGAGTTGGTTGTAGGAGCGGTTTTCTAGGGTGATGTGATATTGCATCCTTTCCTCCTCCATGAACGGGAGTCAGTGGGCACGGTCTTGCTACGACATCTTTCATTCTTGTCATGAAACCCATTTTTCATCAATACTTTCAAAATAATAAATTGCTGGAAAAGAAAGACTCTATGTGTTTATTGAATGAAAGCATTAAAATCCAATGTAGATTCTTCCCTTCATATCTGACTTTTTTCCCCTTATTTCAAAGTTCTCGTACCATTTTCCCTACCTCACTTGTTTTTTATGTGTTTATGTGTTTGCTTGATTTTTCTTGGTTTTGGTTTGATTCACCTTACCTCCGTCAGCTTGAGAAGAATCCTTCCTAGGATTGAAAGTTAGGGTCAAGGGCATTTTGCAATGTGGTCTAGGATTTATCTACGTAGGAGCCAAGTATAGAAATTAGGATTGTACTCTAACTGAGCTTCACGGTCTAGATCAAAGGGTCGAATGCCTACATGTGTGATGTATGTGAAAACATCTGTTAGGAAGTCACCAGAATTGACACAGCTAGCAATATGTAACTCTTCCTTAGTCTGAGTAGGCGATCAAGATAGGAATGTCCTTTGATGTTCTCTTCCATGGGTCGGCCACGAAGAGTGGTTAACACTCTATACAAAGTTGGTGCGATGTAAATGGGGTCGTACTTTGCTCTTTTGATTGCATAGCACTGCTCAGCGTTGGTCATTATTTGGCATCCTTCAACTTTCCATTGCAATCGAAAAGTGTACCAGTGCCTTAAGAATGGGGATTCAATATCAACAAGTTTTGATAATTCTACGATTTCTTGGTCAGTAATGGCAGAAGTGGTTCGTTTATCATAGAACATGATGAGGCGTTGTTTGATTGTCTGCTCTTTGGATATCTTGCTAGTGAGCAATTCAGCAGCGGAGTTAGAGGATTTTGCGAATGCAAATTTAAACGTCTCCCAAGAAAAAAGGCATCTTTCAAACTTCATTTGCAAAGGGTTCTTGCAGTAGGCCTAAATCCAAGCAATCTTAGCTTAGAGCTAACGACATGAAAGTGGTATCGAGTCATCTAATGCAATCAACCACATCCTCCTCTATGTCCTTAGCCAGATCAGCGGGCCAGTGTTAAGAATGATTTCTGCTCATAAGGGGATCGAACGCCTATTGGCGGTTGGGGTTTAATAGAACTAGAGCCTTTGACAACAAATAGTTGCGGTTGCGGGTGTTCTTGAGATTGCGATTGGACCTCTTGAATTAGGGCTGGGATAGTAGCAGGGATGTTTGACGGATTTGCTAGTATGCTTTCTAGATAAAGTTGTTAATTCGTGTAAGTGTAGAATATAGAAGCTAATATTTTATGTAATTAATATTTTATCTATACTAACGTGTGCTCTAATACCAACTGTGAGGTGTCGCCAACAAGCTCATTCCAAGGCACACCTTTTTGTAGTCCATCAGTAGGTTTTCCAAATGACACAGCTCAATGCTCCCTAAGAACATCACGGGGTTTGTCACTTAGATCACACTGAGTCTACATCGCACAATGGAAGAGTTCCAGCCGCGAACCCACTAGGATTGACCTAATTTTTTGGGTTTCTAAATTAAGACAAGTCTTTTAGCAGCCAGCTATGGCATCAATAATTTCAAGTTCCCACTTCTATAGGATTACTTGATCTGAAGTGGGCTTGCCATTGCACTTGTTTCCAAAAGAATGGAAGACGGAGGGGAGTGCGGTACGAGAAGGAGAGGGCGTGTGGGAGGGAGGAGGTGGAGAAGGAGAGGGCAGGGCACGCAGGAGGGAGGAGGTGGAGAAGGAGAGGGCAGGGCACGCAGGAGGGAGGAGGTGGAGAAGGAGAGGGCGCGTGGGAGGGAGGAGGTGGAGGGGAGAAGAAAGGAGGGAAGGAGAAGCACGGACGTCGGGGGGGAGGAAGGAGAGAGAGAGAGGAGAGAAAGAAAGAGAGAGAGAGAGAAAGAAACGGGCGGTTGGGGGGAAGGGGTGGGCAGTTAGGGGAAAGGGGTGGGGGCCCATGGGGGGGCCATGGGGTGGGCAGGTGGGGGGAAGGGGTGGGGGCCCATGGGGGGGCCATGGGGTGGGCAGGTGGGGGGAAGGGGTGGGGGGCAAGGGCGCGTACCCCCGTCCCGCGCTCGTGCGCGGGGCGGGGTAAAAAAATTTGCCGGGACAGGATTGAAATGACGCGAGGAAGACGGTACGGGTGACGAGGACACGACCGGGGCGCGTGGAGATTCGTAAAATCGAAAAAGGGCGCGTTCACGCGCAAAACGGGCGCGAGAAAAAACGTAAAAAGAAAGAAAAATTAATAACTCCCAATCCAGACATCAAAACGAAATAGCGTAAAAACAAAAAGTGGGCAGGACGACAGGGGAAAAATAAGGAAAATATATGACAGAGGCTCCGGGAGGGGTAAAGGCGGTCACGTGCAAAAAAACACAAAAAACGAACTAATAAACACAATTAAAAATTAATAGCAAAAGATTCGTGCATCGGAACGAAGTGTAGAAAAAATGAAAACTGTGCAAAAAGATGTGCCCAACAATCCTATCACATCAAAACATAATTTCGACGGAGGTACGATACGTTCACATGGAAAAAACCCAAAAAACAAACCCGAAAAGGGGATCGGAAATTAATATCGGACAAACCGTTCACCGGAATGACATGCAATAAGAAGGAAAAATGTCCGCAGGAAGGGGTGGCACAGGGTTATCACGTTAAACCGCAGTTCCGGTGGAAGTAAGAGGGGTTCACATGTGAAAAACTCCAAAAATACTCCCAAAAACTCATTTAAAATTTAATAAGTAAAAATACGAAAGTCGAAAAAGGGTGGAGGAAAAAGGAAAAAGGGGGGGGGAAGGCACAGGGGACACGGCTGTCAAATCAAATTGGAATTCCGATGCAAACAGGGCAGGTTCACATGGAAAAATAGCAAAAATACACATGAAAAAGTCGTGAAAACCCGGAAAATTAATAACGGACAAACCGTGTATCGAAATGATGCGGAATAAAAAGGAAAAATGTCAGGAGAAAAGCGCTGGTCAGGGCTATGATGTCAGAGCATGATTCGGAAGCAAGAAAAGTGCGTTTACATGGAAAACCGGCTAAATTGCGTAAAATGCTTCAAAAATTAATAACTCAAAAACCGTGCACCGGAACAGGGGTAGGTAAAAAGGAAAAATGGACCGTTCAATGGGAGGAATAGGGCTATAAGGTTGGATTTGGATTTTGGTGAACGTAGGGTGCATTCACATAGTAGGACCTCAAATCAAGGAATGAACGAAAACTACAAGGGAACAGCCCCAAGGGTGGGTGGAACATAACCGAGTGGATGGGAAGGGACCCCATGAGGGTAGAAACAAGTCATGGCAGACATGCATGAGCAGGTTGAGGCATATGCCAAAGGGTATGCAATGTAGACGTGCAGGGAGGCGTCCCTACACTTAAGACCTTAACGGATAGGGTTAACCGAGCAACAGGGACCTAGGACCACGCCACAGACCATCCACCAATGTCCCCACACTTAAAACATGACCATCACTAAGAAACAGAAGTTGTAGGGTTAGAAAAACTTGGCCCGTTTCGTCAAGAATCAAGGTTGAGTGTCGACGGCACGTCCAGTGTGGTTGTCGGCGCTAGAGGGACCAAGGCATCTTTATAGCACACGTTCGTCATGGCAGGGACCACGCGGCAGCACCCAGGGAGGTAGCTGATGGAAGGAATCGCAGGAAATTCGTCGATGATGAGGGATACTACAGTCAACTCACAGTCACTCAAACGTAATGAAAGAACAGTCACTCGCCCCATGACTAATATCTCGCGAGGAAGAATGATTAAAACCCATATCTCATACCCGGTTGAGGAATCGACAAGGGAGAATGGTGTAAAAGGAGTATGCCAGGGCGCACAGTTGATGGTGCAGTAGTGCATCCAACTCGTCTGGCATAGGTGCAAGAAGGAAGGCAAGGGAGCCTTACAGTGCAGTGTACAGAACAGGGTGATGTGTCTTGTGATGACGGTAAAGACCCATCCCGTGGGTGCATAGGGAAATGGGAACGTACCTGACTCCAAGTGTCGTAAAGTCCCTCAATCTCACCTCTCGGTAATTGATTGAAGAAACTCCAGTCACACTCAGCCCACCCTCTGTCTCACGCTCTGTGGATAGATACAGGAGGGCAGCCTTGTCCTGAAACCCATTGATGTAATCCTCACAGTCGCTTGTGCAAAGGGTGTATGCCTTGTGCGCAGTTGATGGTGCAACAATGCATCCTGCCCTGTGCCGGCATACGGTGCGAGAAGGAAAGCCAGGGAGCCTTATGGTGCCGTGCACAGAAACAAATCGTACTTTGTGCATTGAGAGGCCCATCCCGTGCGTGCAACACTTCATTCACACTTCTCACCTCTCATTTGATTTGAAGGAAAAAGACTGGTCTCTCGCCCCACCCTCTGTCTCACTCGTTGTTGATAGATACAGAGGGAAACCTTACTCACTTCCCCATCCGGTTAGGATGAAAGCTCACATCACTCGATCGTTTGTCGATGAAGATCGCGTCATCAGTTGTTGAAGAGGCGTACCCCGGGGAGGTAGCCATCACATCGAATATTGTATTGGACAGGATCATATCGTCTGCTGGAGGACAGGTAGTCACTTTGCAAAGAGACCCAGGACACAGCGTACCAAGGGAGGCAGCTTCAGAATTGGATTTGTTTTGTTTTTTTTTTTTCTTGTTTTTTTTTTCCTTCTTTTCTTTTTTCCCTATTCCCGAGGGTGTTTCCACCTTTTCTCGAAGAATAGGTCGGCATGACAGGGACCTAAGTCCTTTTCTCCCATGACCGATATGTTTTGTTTTTTTTTTTTTTTTTTTTTTCTCTGCAAAGTGAGCAAGGGAATGGTAGAAAGACCATTTGTCAAAACCCACCTCGCCACTGTCGCTGGTGGAAAATAGAGGATAAGAGATCAAGGCTGGAAGGGGGTTTTGAGGGGACAGAGGGTTGCGCCCACTTCATCAGAAGTGATTGAAGAACGGCTATCAGAAGTAGCATCATAACAAGTACAGTGCCGCGCCAATGAGGGAAAGGATCAAGTGTCCGTAATTGTCAAGATCCCCAAGGAGGGAAGTACTTCTTCAGGCGATATCCATTGATCAGAAAGGGATCATCAGAGGCATCAACGGTCTGCACTTGGACAGAGCCATTAGGGTTGACTGCAAGTACTTTATAGGGGCCCATCCACCGCTGTTGGAGCTTGCCAGGAAACTTGCCAAAGCGTGAATCATAGGCTAGGACCAAATCACCTTCTTTGAACTCCTTGTGCTTGATGAAGCTGTCATGGTAAGCCTTGCGTCGAGCTTGCGTGGCTTCCATGCACTGTAGAGCCATCCTGCGAATTTCGTCCAAACATTCGAGGTGCAGGAGACGGCGTTGCAGTGAATCATCATCCCCCAAACGCTCTTTGATAGCCACTCTCAAAGAGGGTAGTTCCAATTCAACAGGAAAAACAGCTTCTGTTCCATACACCAACTGGAAAGGTGTCTGTCCCGTTGCTGCTTTATGGGAGGTTCTATACGCCCAGAGGGCCTCTGTAAGTCGATCATCCCAATCACGACGATGTGCGGCAATCGTTCTTGTTAGAATCAAGCAGAGGTTTCGATTGGTGACTTCGACTTGGCCGTTGGCTCTGGGGTAATAAGGAGTGGACTTGCGATGGCGGATCTTATACAACTCTATCAACTCTTCCATGACTTTGTTGAGGAAATGAGTGCCTCTATCACTTACCAGCTCTAAGGGACTACCAAAACGGGTGATGATATTCTCGTACATGAACAGGGCCACGCTGTTACCATCGTCCCGCTTTAGGGCTTTAGCTTCACACCACTTTGTGACATAATCCGTACATACGAGGATGTATCAGTTCTGTTTCCTTCTAGTGGGAGGATCGATTGGACCGACGAAGTCAATGCCCCACTTCTCAAACGGCTTCAAAGGAAGGATAGGTTGCAGTGGCATGGCACTTGTCTTGGTGGGTTTTCCCATTCTTTGACAAGCATCACATCTTTTACAGTAATCATAGGAATCTTTGTGGATGGTAGGCCACCAATAACCTGCTAGCAGAGCCTTCCTGGCTGTAGCTTCTCCTGCAAAGTGACTTCCACATGGCTCGTCGTGGCAAGCCTTCAGAACAATCCCAATCTCGTCTCCTGCAACACATCTTCGGAGCACTTCATCTTTGCCTTTCTTGTACAGTGCACCGCCTAGTAGGGTATAGGGGGATGATTCTAGCATGAGCTTCTTCCTTTCCCGACTAGAAATACCAGGAGGGTACTGTTGGGTTGCCAGCAGATTGGCAATGTCTGCATACCGGGGAGTTACAGTTTCTACCAAGAATAGGGAAGCATCAGGGAGGTCTGGATCATCTTGCTCCTCGTCTGCAGTTTGTGGGATACGCGACAGATGATCAGCTAGAACATGGGAACGACCAGGCTTAGTAATCACCTCAAAGTCGAACTCTTGGAATAGAAGGAGCCATCTCATCATTTGTCCTTTCACATCTACTTTGTTCATCAAGAAGGACAGGGCCTCATGATCCACATAAAATTTAAAGTGGGTGGATAGGAGGTAATGGCGAAACTTCTCTAGGGCAAACACCATTGCCAAGCACTCTAGCTCTGTCACTGTATAGTTCCGTTCCCTATCAGTGACTTTTCGGCTTGCGTAATAGATCGGTTGATCCAACTTCGAGGAGCCCTTTTGGCACAGGACAGCACCTAAACCTTCAATTGATGCATCAGTGTGTACATGGAACTCTTTCGTCCAATCAGGAGGTTGCAGAATGGGTGCCTCTACTAGACACTGCTTCAGAATGTGGAAGGCTTTATCACATTCTTCTGTCCAAGTAAACTCTGCATCTTTCCTCAGGAGCTTGTGCAAGGAGGTTGCCTTTGTCGCAAAATGAGCTATGAACCTTCTGTAGTAACCCACATGACCTAAGAATCCCCTCAACTGTTTGAGGTTGGTGGGTGCTGTCAGAGCTGCAATCTTTTCAATCTTTGCAGGGTCTGTTGATATCCCTTGTGCAGAGACAATGTGGCCCAACAGAACTCCACAAGAGACCCCAAAGATGCATTTGTCGGGGTTGAGGGAAATCCCATACTCCTGGCATCGATCAAAGCATTGTTCCAAATGTCCCCAATGTTCACTGATCAAACTATAGACACAGAAGTCATCCAAATATACCTCGATAAAGTCATGCAGATGATTCTGAAATGCAGCCATCATGACTCGTTGGAAAGTAGCAGGGGCATTGCAGAGCCCAAAGGGCATCACTCGGTAAGCATAGGTCCCCCATTTTGTGGTGAAGGTTGTTTTGGACTGGTCTTCTTCTACGATTTGGACTTGATTGTATCCGCTGAATCCATCCAGAAGAGAATAAAGCTCATGTCCTGCCACTGTGTCCAACAGTTGATCTGTGAAAGGGATAGGAAAATGATCCTTCTTCGTCTTGGAATTAAGCTTTCGGAAATCCACACATATTCGCAATTTTCCATTCTTCTTGGGTACAACCACGATGGGTGAAACCCATTCACTGTTTGCCACTGGATAGATGAACTCGGCTTCCAGAAGCTTCAGCAGCTCCGCTTTCACCAATGTGGAATAATTCGAGTTCATTCGCCTCTGTCGTTGCCGTACTGGCTTGGCATCAGGCTCCAAGTCAATATGATGTTGACATATTGTGGGATCAATCCCCTTTAGGTCTTTGTAGGACCATGCAAACACGTCCAAATTCTCTTTCAACAAGTTGTACAAGGTTGACAACTCCTCTTCTGGGAGACTGCTACCCACCTTCAAGTGGCGTTCAGTGCCTTCTGCATCCACAAGGGTTAACTGTCGTTTACCTTCTACTTCACGGATGAAGGTTCCACGGACTGCTTCTGGGTACAGATCCGACTCCTTCAAGGGAGTGGTGTCCTCGTCTGATGTCCCACTAGAACCCACTTCTTCTTTTGGTGGAGACTTAGGTTGCTCCTTGAGATGTTGAAATGGGATAAGATCCGTTTCGGGTTTGGTGTCAAAATTAATTACCTCTTGGCTTGAAGACTCATCTTCTGATGATGACACATCCAGGAACGTCACATAACAGGGACCCTCTGATGCCTGTTGGGTTTGTGGGACTGGTGCTTGTTGTCACGGTTAGGATGGCATGAGCCACTCTTGAAAGACAGCTTGTTCTTCTTAATCCATTTCTTATAAAGGTTTTACATATGAGAAGATCCATTTGCCAGACCAAATGGTATCATCACCATTCTGTCCCATAGCATGAGCTCATCGGCTTCTGATGCTTCTGGAACTTCTCCCTCAAATGTATCCTCTTCAAGTGGGATAGATTCTTCCGGCTCACTTTCATCACCTTCTTCATCCATATCATATTCATCCTCTTCTGTCTCTGTCTCTGCTTCTGCTTCTGCTTCTGCTTCTGCTTCTGTCTCTGCTTCTGCTTCTGTCTCTGTAGGAGCTCTGTAACAGAAGAAGAGATTCTCTGTTTCCTCTCCTGCCTCTGTCTCGGGCTCTGCCATGGCCATATAATAGGGAGAGCAATACATCCATGCTTCTATCTCACTATCAGAAGTGATTTCAGAAGTCATTCCCGGTTCAGGCTTACAGTATCCACTGTTAAGGAATGTGCCACTGTTTTCTTTTGGAAGTCGGCTTACAGTATCCACTGTTAAGGAATGTGCCACTGTTTTCTTGGGAAGGATCTGTTTGACAGCATCTTCGTCTGTTGATGTTCCATCTATAGCCTCATTAGGGGAGTCAGAAGATAATTCCAAGGAGGTGGATCCATGTCCTTTTTGAGAACCATACAGTTTCAGCACCACTTTGTTGGGTCCTCTACCCAAGGTCAAGGTTCCTTTGAACCAATCCGTCATTGCTCGGGCTTCAAAAAGCCATGGTCTGCCCAGTAACAGAGGATAGGATGTGCCATAAGAGTTTGGCTTCACCACCAGATAGGTTAGCCAATAATCTTTTCCAGCCACTGTAGTCTTCACATATGGAAGAATGCCCAAAGGCTTGATTCTACTCTGATCCGCCAGTCTGATGAGCCATTGGGTTGGTTGCACACCTTGTAGACCTAGATCCTTCATTGTAACATCCGTCATAATATTCACCGATGAACCACCATCAATCAATGCATTTGCGATGAAGCAGCCTTCTATCCACATGCCAGTCTCTGGGGTACCCGGATCTAGGAAAGCATTAGCTACATCCACTTCTTTTACAGGTTCTGAAGCCTTGTTGGACTTTGTTGCTGTTGAGGGAGCAATCCTTAAGCCACGTCTTCTTGTCAATATACTTTTGAACCTTTTCCGGCAACTGGGGGACAACATCAATAATTGTCAGAATGTGAGGTTTGGTCTAAAGGTATCTAGATCTCTGGCCAGATCGTATTCCTTAATAGGATCCACTGGCTTCTCTAACCGATTAGGGAATGGGGCAACACCCATTTTCATTTTCCCTCTTTCTTCCAACAGAGGAATTACAGGAACTTCTTCTGCCACTTGTGGCACTTCCTCCTCTTCTGTATCCTGGACCTCTGGTCCTGTCTCTGTAACTGTCTCTGTAACTCTCTGTGGCACTGTAGGGCTCTGTACGGCACTGTTAGGCTCTGTTCTGTTCTGTTCATCTGGTGGAAGATTGAACTTCACTGTTCTGGCAGGGGGGTTATTTTCTTTTTGGATAGGTGGTTCCTTCTGCTTTGCACGTGTGATGGCAGCAACTTCCAATTCCACCAAATTGGAGGTGGGCTCTTGGGCCTTGGCCGGACTATCAGTAGCACTGTTTTTCACTGGGGCTGGGCTTGGACAGTCTTTTGCAGTGTGGCCTTCTCCTTTGCATCGATTGCATAAGGGCTTGTAATCCACTGACCTTCGAGGATTTGGACAATTTGGTGAGATGTGTCCCTTTTCTCCGCATCTGTAACACTCCACTTCTGATCTCTGACCACCGCCAGACTGTCTGCCTCTGTAACTTTGGGAAGGAAATCTTCTGGGTCCGAAATTAGGACCAAACTCTCTAGGCTTGGGTCCAATATCTTGTGTTGTCATTTTGGATTCCAGCAAGTTAAATCTTGCGTCTTCTTTCTTCCTTCTCCTATCATGCATCTCCTTCAGAGAGCAAATGTCCTCTGTATGGTTCTTCCGCAAACAGTAGGAACAGAAGGCTCTTGGAATAGTTGGTTTTCGTGTACATTCAGTGGCTAAATGGCCTGCTTGATGACACTTACCACACCAAGTATTTGACTGCATCACATCTCTTCCTGCTCCTGCAACGTTGGATATGCTAGCGGTATTCACTTTCAACGTCTGTAGTTGTTCTGTAATCACATCCATCAACTCCTTTTTTATGTTTGCAACTGAGTTGGATAAATAATCCTTCAAGCTTTCTCCTTCGGACGTACTGGCAGGAGGGTTTTGAGGAGTCTCTGTAATCACTGCATAAACAGGTTGGGCTGGTACAGAGGGATCTCTGTTCTGGTTCTGATTCAGAGCTCCTGTTTGAACTGTTGGCTGTTGACTCCAGTTGGTAGGATTCCACTGTTGCTGCTGATTTGGCATTGAGGAAATTGGTTGAGACCATGGTTGTTGTGGTGGAACCACCATTTGAGGCATGGATTGTGGCCACTGTGGATTTGGTGCACTGTACTGTGATACTGGGGGCATCTATTGGTAGGGATAGGAAACATTCCCAGGAACTGCATTTGGTGGGTACATCATTCCTGGCATCAGAGGAGGTAGGACTCCTCTTCCTGTATTCATCGCTAATTGAGCTTCCACTTCATCATACAGTCTTGCACCTTCTGTTGCAGCTTGTAGTGTGGCTGGTCTTTGCAGCTTCACAAACTTACGGACTTCTGGTTGTAATCCTCTGAGAAACACCCCCTTCTGAATGCCATCATCTAGATTATGGTTAGTCCATCTCTTCAGGATGGATTCCATTCGTGAGACATAGGCTTCCACTCTTTCTCCAGAGGACTGACTTAGGTTCATAAATTCCTCTCTCATCCGCTCTTCAAAACCTTCACGCCTGAATTTAGTGAGGAAGGCCAACTTCAGGTCGTCCCATGTGCCAAAAGTTCCTGCTGCTTGTCTCTCATACCACTGAAACGCCGCGCCCTTGAAAGTGGTGGGGAATATCGCTAACCAATGCTCAGGGGTTCTAGCATTGTTAGCCACACATGCTACCATAAACTCTGCTACATGAAGATCGGGGTCTTCATTGTACTCTCCCTTAAAAACTGGCAATGGGACTACATTCGCTGGCCTGTCATCAATATTTCCAGGACGGATCTGGCTTGGAAGTGGACCTCCAGCAGGAGGAGGAAGGGCTTGATGTGCCATTGGGACTTCTGTAAAGAGTTCCGCAAGGGCGTCAAAGGCGGCTTCTGCTGCAAGCTCGTTCTCAGCCTTGATTTTTGCTTTCTCTCTTCTCACGTACCTCTGGACTCGTTCTAACGCTTATCTTTTTATTGCGTCATTCATCAGGGGGTTGGCTCCACTATGTTGTTAGTGCTCCACAGAGGGTTAACAGAAGGCCTCAGTCTCTGGAGGACTCTCTTGCCAACATTTCTTCTACTTCTTTCCTTTCAATGTCCCTAAATTCTGCTTTCATGCCACTACACAGGGGAAGGTATTCGGTTCTGAAGGTGTCAAAATGCATACGTCTGAGCATTGTGGTGGTACCATCATCATCGTAATGCCAGCTTCTGATGGTTTCAATAGTGTATGTTGTGAAAAACACTCTGTCTACCAACTTCCAGTGGGTTGCTAATTGAACAAATAGAAGATTATCAGTACACCAAGCATCCCATGTATCTTGCTGTTGAGCATCCACGAACAAATTCCAACTCTTTTCCTTCTTGTCTTTGTGAACCTCTACAGACCAAGACTCCTGAAGCTTCTTCACAATCTCCCACTTGATGTTATCTGGAAACTTCTCAATGAATGCCAAATCTTCCATGGATGTTTATTCTCTCTGTTTCTGCTCTTCAGTTTGTTCCCAAACAGTTTGCCACCAAGATGCAAGTTTCTGCTGCTTCAACAGGAAGAGGAAACTGTCCACCACATAGAGCACGCATCATGATGGTGATGTGTTTCCGCCATTGTGGGATGAAATTCTTGTGGAAAGTGGCTTTTATTATGAGAAATTCCAACTCTTCAGTGGAAGAAGGAACTTTACAAACATCCATTGAATTCTTCTCTTCTTGGCAATGCCATTTCCTTCATTTTGAGCCTCTTTTGGTGCTTGTTGATGGCAAGTTTCCCCGGCTGCGCACCAAAAACATGGAGCCCCGAGAGGAACACCAAGGAAAAGGGAATTCTCTTGCAAGAAAATCTATCTTGTAACATCAACAAGCTTGTTTATCATGTTTCATATTATCACAATGAAGAAAAGAACACCAGGCACAACAAATCTTCATGCAGCATCATGTAGACCTCCCACGGATTTAATAGAATCAACCATATTCTTCAATATCTTCATAAAATCCATCAATAGAACAAAGAAAGCAAAGAAATACACCATCTTTGAATGGAAATACATCACATAGTATTCATCTTCAATATCTTCATAGTCTTCTCTCTCAATCTCTCATATACAATCACTCTGTTTGAGTAGAATTAGCTATCTCTGACTCTCTCTCTATCTCACTCCATCAATAATACATCATATCCTCACTACAATCTCTCAAAAATCACTCTCAATAATCACTCTTAGGTCGTGGATACCCCTCCCAAGAGGTATGTCTGATATGAAGAGTCACCAGAGCCACTACAGTGTCTCTTCACAGCTCACTACTGTCACTTCACTCTAGTCTTCTCTTGAGTCTTCAGCAGCTACTTCTTCCACTTCTTTCAGCTCTTTTGCACTTGTATTCACCTCTTTCCAAGGCTAGAAAACTTTTCCCAAAGTCACACATACATTCCATAGAACACTTACAGAAGCATACAGAACAATACCAGAACATCTACAGTACAGAACAGAACAGAAGCAGAACAGAAACAGAAGCTCTACAGAAGACCTACAGAAGGTTACAGAAGGTCATCAAAACCACATAACTCACTCTCAAACCATTCCAAACTCTCACAAACCATTCAATAAACTTTCACAATATCTCATTCTTCATCAATCAATACTCCTTCCCTCCTTACAGAAGACAATCAGAACAAAACAGACCAAAAAAGAACAAAACAGAAGGTATACAGAACCATTCAGAACCTATCAGAACATCACAGAACCACCAACAAACATCACGAACTTCCAAAACACAATCAATATCATCTAAAACACTCTCAAACCACTTCCAAATCAATCAATCATCCCATAAAATCAACCATTCAGCTCTCCAAAACAACAAAAATCAGCCAAAAAACAAGTCATTTCAACACTCAACACTTCTCTTCTCTTCTATTCTCTTGCGCATGCAGCTATGGAGCATGGATCTTGAAGGTGGAGGATTGAGCTTGCTTGAGCTTGCATCTCAAATCCTAGAGCTACTAGTGTGCTTGACAGAGGAGGGTACTTGATCACGCATTGAGGTAAGCTCACTACACTTGTAGGGTTGAGAGCGCATATGGCTATGTAAGAGGTAGCCATTAGCATTCGGCTATGTGAGAGCATGTATGGCTATGTGAGAGGTAAGCTCACTACACTTGTAGGGTTGAGAGCGCGTATGGCTATGTGAGAGGTAGCCATTAGCATTTGGCTTAAAATGCTTGAGCAATAAGCAAGACATGGGTCTTGGTGGTTGAGCAAAAGCTCCCACATTGGTTCCATGGCTAGGACAAATAGATTCGAGCCTTGAGTACTTGTGCGCTCCGAATTGAGCATCGGAGGGTTTTCCCAAAACTAGTGGTTGAGGTAGGTAGGTAGGTAGGTAGGTAGGTAGGAAGAAAGGGCCTATGATCTTTGTTGCAAGTGTTTTGGATTTTTGAATTTTAGATAAGTTGCTTTGATTAGCATTAGCATTTTCTTGTGATTTGTAGACATTTAAATAGGAAAAAATAAGGGAAAAGAGAGAAAATCATAGTAGGGTTTTGTATAATAGTAGGCTTAAATCAAAGGAAAGCGAGACTATAATCTGAGAAAGAAGAGGAAAAGACATCCAAGGAGTATTGGATAGGGGGTCTAAAACCCTAAGGAAGGGTGAAGAGAGCTCATTTTCAGTTTCAGTGCTTTGAGAGAGAGAGAGAGAGAGAGAGAGAGAGAGAGTGTGTGTGTATGTGTGTGTGTATGTGTGTGTGTGTGCGTGTGTGTGTTGGAGCTCCAGGGAAAAGACAAGATCGAGCACACTAGTTTAGAGGATTTTGACTACTCCAAGTACATACAAACCTTTCTTAGCTCTTGATCATTGATTCTGGAAGTGCCCAGGGCTCAACATTACCTCCAAGGATCAAACAAATCAAAATCCTGCCTCACAAGCTATTTGTGCCACACTGGCATCAGACACTCATTGCGGGGTCCGATTCCTAGAGTCTGATACTCATACTTGAACAATCTGAGTTGGTTCACTTGGACACCTACAATGCTTCGTCCAATCAGATAGCTCCAACTAGTCCAAGTCGGACAGAGACTCGAAATTGGACAACAAGACTTAGACTCCACCTAATCGAGACGAGTGTCCAACTTAAACCATCTGATTCAGACAATCACCTCAAACACAAGACTCAGACTTGGACCATCTAATTTTTTCACTCAGATAGGCCTAGAATCCAATTGTCAGAATTAGACCTCTAATAATTGGATACACTAATCACAACTTGAAAATTGATCAATCAAGTACATCCCAAGCCAAGTAGAGCTCAACCCAAAGCAAGGCAACACTCCTATAGGCATTCAAACACATTGTAGAGCCTCCAAATTTCAAGATCATGACTTAGCCACCTAGGAAGCAATCGTGAACAAAGGCCCTTGGACTACTCATCCGAAATGCCTTAAGGGACCCAACCAAACCTGTTAGAGCAACCTCTTGAGGAAGCAGACCCAAAAATTGTGTTGCATCACATTGTTTTTGTCATAGTCATGCAACACTGCCTGAATAATCACTTTAAGTGCACTCACATTGCAAAAAGCCTGCTTTTGCACTGCACACCAAAAGAAGAACCCCACGAACACTTGAGCACACTTAAATTTGAGGACTCATTGAACTAACAAGAAACTCACATGTAAGATAAGAAACATAAACAAACCCACTAACAAGAGAGGACCTTCAAATCTCAAACGTGTGATTAAGGATATGAGGTATCAAAAGTAAGCCTTTTAGAGAGCAAGAAGACTAGCATGACTAGGGACTCAACCTTACTTGAGTTGATTAGTTTGATCGACAATCTAGTGGGCCAAGAGGCCAACAAGATGTCAAGACCAAGCTCCAATCATGAGAATGGCCACCTCCATTTGGGAGAGTTTCTACTCAATATCCAACAAATGATCAATCGATATGATTTGGGAAAGTTTCTAGTCAATATCCAACAAATGATCAATCGATATGATTTAGAAACCAAGATGGAGCATCATAGTAGGCCAATTGAGGATATCATAGTTAACCTTGAGGAAGAGCAATGATTGGCCAAGAAGGCACTGCAAGGCATAGCTGCTTACAACCAAGAACAGTAAGCTCTAAGGCTGAGGCAAGAAATAGAAATATGAGAGGTCTAGTGAGTTTTAGCACTTGCCAATTGGAATAGGATAGGACCCAATGTGGAGAGGAAAAGAGTACTAGAAGCCGATCTCACATTGAAAAAGCTTCTCTTCATTAAGTTACTCATAAACAACATGGCTGTAGAGCAAAGCAGAGAATCCCTAGCAACTTTACTACTAGTGGGACTAGGAATCATGCCAAATTTGAGGAGCCAACTGAAGATACCCGAAGTTGCCAAGCAACTCGACAAGTACTGACATAAGCTTCATAGAGCAATTTGAGCAGGTGTGTGAGGCGAATGGCCTAACAAATCCTACTCAACATGCACAAGCCTTCAGTCTTTGTTTTGGAGATAAAGGATGGACATGGTACACAAGTCTAGATAACACTTTCAATACTCTTAAGAGCCTCTTCATCATCAAGAGGCTCTTTGGGAGAAGGGGTATTTAGATAACTTTATTGTTTGACTTATCAATGTTAGTGAAAAATACAAGGAGGACATTAGAGATTATGTCACCCATGTGAGGAGTCTCTTTAAGAGAAAACCAACCATACAGAGTGACCTAGTGAGCGAGTAGTCTCCACCATATTCATAAGCCTTAGTAGGAAACTTGAGCCTACAAAGGGACATGCTAGCTAGGGTCTTAGAGGAAGCCATACATGTAGATGACCTGCTCAAGGAGAGGAGCTTGAGAGCCATGAGCTAAGATAGTTTAGCCTCTAGAGCGTTAGAGAGAGTTGCCACCACTAGCGAGAGATCTAGTTAGAGTAATCAAGAGAAAGGGAAGAGTGTTGACCCTAGCTAAGAATTAGAGGACTTAAAGCTAGAGCTAGCCAAGCTCCAAGAAATGGTTAGAAGACTTGCACGACCTCGTGCAATGTGTCCATTGTGGAGGAAACCACCTCTTAGTTGAGTGCATCGATCCTAGATCTAGACCTTGTGCCAACTGCGGTAGGTTCGCAGTCACAATGGTGTGCATTGCCAACTACTAAAGGTGATTATCTTATCCGTAGCTTTACAACTAGCATTACTACTTGGGGAGTAGACCATTGCAATTTGGAAGGGGAGTCCCATTACCTCTCCTAACACCTAACAATGCCAAGCTGCACTATTCCTAGAATGGACATCAACCCCACAAACATACCTACACCATGTGGGCCCTTCATGACCCCATCCACTGAGTGACGCCCCAATATATTACGTAGAGGAACCAATTGAGGACAAGACATACGTAAACCCTTACATTTTGTATGACGATGAGAGAAATCCCATCTTAATGGACTTTAGACTGGTACTAGTGATGGCATTAGGTCGGGGAAGGGATAGACGCCTAGGATGGCAAAGCCAAGACCCAATCTCATGCTAGACTTGAGGCAACCCAAAGCATATCACATCTCATTGCCACAAACGAGAACAAGCTAACTGAGAAAAGGCCAATTTGAGATGCCTTGAGTGTGAAATCACTCACTTATACACCAAATGTCCCAAGAAAAAACCATCTACTAGCTTAGCCATCATACATGATGTATTTTTGGGGGTTTTTGGAGTCAAAACACTTGATGGTGAGGCCACTTCCATCTCATTGAACATCATAACTAGAGCACAAAGGAAGTAGGCCAGCATTTCATTGCCAAGACCTAGCAACCTAGATGCGGCATCGATAGGAAATAAGACTTGCCGAAGGAAGAAAAAGAGGGTGGACATTAAAATGACACTAAAAATAGAAAGTGAGACCACAATAACGAGAGGGAAGCAAGTGTCACATGTAGAGGCTGAGACTTCAACACAAACCACAGAGAAGTGGAGTGCCAAGGTTGAGGACTATCCTAATCCAAAGAGCCAATTGGAAATAATTGACAAGGTTGAGGAATGGGCAAGAGAAGCCTAAGAGCATCTAAAGGATGTCAAGCCCATCATACAAGATGAGATCAATGAGTTCTCTAATGTAAGAACACCAGTCTTGCCGACACACATAAACTCAAGAGATGCATCTGCACCTCACGTAGAGTGATGAAGACAAGGCTTAGACCCCATCAGTAGACAAGCTACTCAATACTAGTGGTAAAAGAGTATAGGGCAAGATAAAAGGCAAGCAACTATTGGCCTATTTATGAAGTTGCTATCGGCTCTTGTAATGTTGTCGATGGGGGATCTGGTTCGGCAAATCCCTTCATTATGGCAAGAATTAAAGCAATTGGTAGAGGGATCTAACGAGCTAGAAGTAGCCAACTTGCATGACCATGATGCAGCCATGTAGATACCTAACCTCACATTGAACTTAGTACCTGAGTCCTTGCATGTGAATGCTTTCTAGGAGGGCACGGAGATGCATGTGGTCCTACTAGTGGTAGCATTAGGAGATGTCATGAGAAAGAGGATCATAGACACTCGAGCGAGAGTCAATGTACTTAACCATGTAGTTTTTCATGTTTGGGGTAACCCGCAGGTGGAAACCACAAGGTTTAATGTAATGTTGGCTAATGACATGAAAGTTAAGCCATTTGGAGCGTTGAAGAAATGACCCTTGAAGATAGCAAGTGTCCATGAATTTCATCGTTATGAAGGGAGTCGATTACGATATCTTGCTAGGCAAACTGTGGATGAGGAAAACACAAGTAATCGAAGACTTAGGTAATGGCCTCATATTCATAGGAAACAAATCATTAGAGGCAGTGAGAGTTGAGATGGACCTAGACGACCATGCCCGTTGACTTAGATACCATCTCCTTTATCTTGAAAGGAGACACCCAAGCTAGGAATTCATATAGACCATCGATGAAGTACATTCACTACCCTAAAGTTGAGTGGGACTAGATGCACGTACTTCCACCATCGACCTGCCATTTTTGAATGAGGAAGAAGATTATAAGAAGGCATTGCAAGGACAACCGATGAGTCTCACAAAGCCAACGCACCTCAGTTTCCCTCGGGGAAGTTACTAAATGTATATCCTCTATATTATGTGCATTCAAGGCCTATTTATAAATATCCATATCTATGAATTTTTCTTGAATAAAATATAACCCTTATCTATTCAATCTATAAATAACCCCTTTATATTACACCATTTTGTATATGTTAAAAATGTATAAAAATTGTATTTAAAAATACATTTTTTGTTAGGAGTAAAGGCACCTCTGCCTAGCCGCCCATGTATTACTACACTAACAATACCCGCCACTACACATTGCAACTGGTGGGTGCCCCCGTCACCTCACTTTATTCTTTATTCTTTTAGTAATAGTTTGAATAAAGGAAGGCCCGATCACACATTGTGACTGTTGGAGTTCCAATTTGATCTCTCTCTCTTTCTTGCTCTTGCTCTCTCGTCATAGCTCTTCCAAGAAAGCTTCGATCCTTCTCTCCTTTCAATTGGTATCAGAGCATGGATTCATGATTACTCAAGCTTGGTTGGTGGAGTCTTCAGCTTCCTATTGATTACCTACACTCATTGGGTCTCCTTCTTGGCAGCCATAACCGACTCTCTTGAGCTTCCGTCACTCCTCGACTTCCCAAGCACCTACCTAGCCCCTTTGGGCACCCTTAGGGCATTGCATCAGATTTTTTTCTTCATTTATTTCAAGGCTTCATTATTTTTCATAGGTACAGCAGGGTTTGAAATATTAGGGGTAGCCATAGCTCCCACCATTGGAGCTTGTTCCCACCATATCATGCCTGAAGCCTTTGTAGCCAGATTGGGCTTGTACTAGGCCTTCATTGGCTCAAGGTTGAGCCCTCTTCCACTTGGTATACCCTCAGTAGGAGTAGTAGAAGACGTCAGTAAACCAGCATAATTTGCACCTATTTCTTGCAGCTCTTGGACATTGGACAGTTCCTTTGCTCTTGCTGATGATCATATTTGGACACTTACGCATTGTGGCACTACTTGGATTGATCCCTACCATGATTTGAGCCTTGTAGAGGCTTTGGGGAACTTATATTTAGCTCCAGTTTGACTATGTATACAATAGACCTGCTATTTATGTCTATCATAGGCCTTTACATGAAGATTAGAGCTCATCTACACTTCACTTGATGCCCATATGCTAGGCCATTGATGCCTATTGGTTGGTGGATGTAATTCTAATGATTTGCCATGCCTTTGGCCTGATCTAAAGGTTGCAAATACTTAGTTCTAAGCAGTAAATCACTACTATACAACAGGGGGCTGAAGCCTATTACTTCATGTTTGCTTATGCCTCTTGGAAATCGGGGCATGCTTTGGAGATGTACTTTGATGTATTGATCATCAGGGATCAACTTTGAGCTTGATATTGCTTTGGATCATTGGTTGAGCTTGAGGTCGCTTCACATAACATTTTGGATCTCCATCTTTGATGTACTTACGACATGTACTTTACTTATGTCTGGCCGGTCTTGACATGCTTGGCCTATATACATTGTTTGGAGTTGGATGCTACTGAGCCTTGCTTTGGCTTGAAATTTTATTGCATGGAGTATACTTTGGCTATTTCTTGGCTTTCTAGAGTTACAGTGTGGATATACTTGATGTCTATGGATGCTATGTACATATGCTATATGGCCTCTATGCTCATGAGGTCTTACTGATGCTTGATCTTGGATCTTCTAGCACTGGCACTCTCATATGCCCTTGTTGAGATTGTTTCCTTGATATTTATGGAATTTTTGCCAGTGGAAGTGTCTTGATACGCTTGAGAGACATAGAGTAGGTGGGTTTATACTACTTGAGTATTTGGATACTTGAGACTAGGATCTTCACTTGGATGTTGCATGGTTGATATGTCGTGGTCCACATAGATGTATTTGGGTTGATTTGGACTTTGCACTTCCTAAGCATACATCTATTTGTGCTAGGTCTTACCAGTGTTGTGTACACTCTACCCTATTACACAGGGGATATGTCGGCTTACTACAGATTCATTTGACACAGTTGGGTGTTTGCTCCATGTCCGTATGACTGTCACATGCTTATTTATGCCTACTTGATGCTGGTTATGTTTTGACAGTCAGTGGTTGACTTGGTGCATGCATTTTGCCTATAGTTTGCTCTCATTGTACCTGGATGTAATTTATTATAGCAAGAAGTTATGCATGGACTGGCATGGAATTTTCATGCTAAATCATCCCGATCTTATGTACTTTTGATGGTACTTGGTGGGTAGCATCATTAACTATCAGTTCATGCATTTTTCCTTGGTTTTGGTGGTATTTTGGTTGTTTACAACAAAAAACATCAAGAAATTTTGAACTTTTTGCACCATTTTGGACTACAATATGGCATCTTCTTCCACTGATAGTGCTATCTTCAACATCACTAAGCTTGATGGTATGAATTATGCCTATTGAAAGAGCCAAGATTGGCAGGTATTGGTGCAAAAATCTCAAATCAAGCCACTAAGGATGCATGGCAAGCAGCCTAAAACTATGACTGATGACGAATGGGATAAACTTGATGAGTTATACGAGTCCACCCTCATCTTTTCTCTCATTGAATAGGTGCATTACAATGTGGTTGAGGAAGCAAAAAGTGCTTGGTAGCTTTGGGATAAAATTAAGAACCTCTATGACAAGAAAAATCCAGCAAGTCAGATGTATTGACTGAAGCAGCTTATGGACCTGTGCATGAAGGAGAATATGACAATGTCTGCTCATTTGATCCAGTTCCATGCTATTCTCAAGAACTTGACTTTGCAGGTCATTACCTTTAATGATGAGGTTACTCCATTGTTTTTTCTTGGGACTTTGAGTGAGTCATGGGATGTATTCTGCATTGCCTTATGTGCTCCTTCTACTATTTTGAACTTGCATAATGTAGAGAGTGCTCTTTTGGAAGAAGATATCAACCGTAAGAACTTGGATGCCTCTCATATGTTGCATGCTTTGACTATTAGAGGCAGAGATGGTAATGGAAAGAATGATGGTGGGTATGGACATGGCAGAGACTCATAGAAGTCTAGGTCTAAGTTACGTGGCAAGTCGCATAGCAAGTCTCGTGGGAGACATACTAATATGACATGTCATCATTGCGAAAAGAAGGATCATATACACCTATAGTGTCATGAGTTGAACAGTGAGAAGTGCAAAGAGAAGGGGAAAGACAAAGTACAAGAAAAGTCCTCTGATCACAGCATGGTACTTGTGAAATCTAGTGTGAAAATCGAGGAGATAAATTTCATACAAACTGATGACTTTAATGGGGAGTACATACTTGCAGCTAGTTCTTGTGATGCTATACACTTGACCGAGGTTCACTCTATGTATGTGCAGTGCTGGATTTTGGATTTTGGTGCTTCATTTCATGTTACACCATGTCATGAGTGGTTCCATTCCTACTGCACTGTCTCTGGTTCAGTTCGCTTGGGTGATGATAGGTCACTTGCTATTATTGGCATTGGGGATGTATGGTTGCAGTTCTCTACTGGCAATACTTTTCTATTACAGGATGTACGTCATGTATATGTGCTTACATGTAATGTAATGTATGTAGGGAAGCTTGATGATCCTGGGTTTCATGTTTCATTTGGGGATTTTTCTTGGAAGATCGCTTGTGGCAGACTTGTGTTTGCTAGAGGTGTTAAGGCTGGCAGCCTCTATCCTCTCGTAGTTGATGGATCATCTACTGATCATGTTTTGTCAGTGGGTTCCATCCCACATGTATCTCTTTGCATGCCCATTTGGGCCATATGTCCTTGAAGGGAATGAAAATGCTTTCTAGTTTGCAGTACTTACTGCCCCTCGACTATGCATGTTTTGATTCATGTGAGCATTGTCTTTATGGCAGATAGACTAGAAATATGCATAAGAAGTCTGGTAGGAAACGCATGAGTGAGCCCCTAGCATTGATACATTTGGATGTCTGTGGGTCCATGCACTATTAGTCTATGGGTGGTGCAAAATATTTTGTGATGTTCATTGATGATTTTTTGCATAAAGTTAGATGTCTTGGATGTGTTTTAGAGATGGCTTGCATTGTTTGTCCTAGAGCTTACCTCTGATTTTGAGTTGAACTCACAACCCTTGTTAGAGGATGGAGTTTCCCCTAGTGGTCACAACTTTGAGGTCGACTCCACCCTAAAGAGAGGTGCGACACTTGGTTGTACTAGCCCTATTCATAGTCCATCACACCTAAGTGATTGAGCCAAGTGTGATCGCATTTGGTTTTGAGGACTCCTCTTTCATTTATAATTGCATTGGCTCTCTACAGCTTGGAGTCTAATTTTATTTATTCGAATACTCATCTGTCAGTGTCATACTCTATCATCTCGGCCTCTTCTTCACTCCTTTCAATTGAGGAATAGCAGTCATCATACTCATCTTTTGAATTGCTACCCTTTGATTGCTTGTCATCATCAAGGTATCCATTCTCGATTCTTTTTTCATTTATGATCAATGCCCAATTGTATGTAAGGTTTAGGTCGTACACTTAAATCTCAGCTGAAGAAGAGATTTGAGATAAAGGATTTGGGACAAGCCTCTCACATTCTTGGTATGTGCATTAAGCATGACAAGCATCACGAACTACTCTACTTGTCACAGAGGAAGTACATTCATAAAGTCCTTGAGTGTTTCTGCATGCTAGGACGTGAAGCCTATTGGCTGTCCATTACCTTCTTATTTGAAGGTTTCACTGGCTGATTGTCTGCAAACAAATGAGTAGAGGGCCGAGATGGCCAAGATCCCTTATGCATAAGCCATGGTGGGTAGTTTGACGTATGCCATGATAGCCACTTGTCTAGATATTGCCTTTGCAGTTGGTGTTGTGGTATGCTATATGTGCTACACCTAGCAAGAAACATTGGGATGCCGTGAAGGATATCATGAGATACCTAAAAGGAATAGTAGATATGTGTATTTGCTATGACAACCAAGATACAAGAGTTGTGGTACACAGACTCTGATTAGGCAAGACATGCAGATAGTAGGAAGTCCACTTCTAACTATATGTTCTCCTATGTTGTAGGTGATGTCTCTTGGATTTCCAAGGTTCAAAAGTGTATGGCTCTCTCTACCATTGAGGCTGAGTATGTTGCAACCACTGAGGCTTGCAAGGAGGCCATATGGTTTGGCCATTTGGTTCATGACCTTGGGATTGATTCTATACCTACGTTGCATTTGGATTCTATGAGTGCTATTCAACTAATCCGGTCTTCCATGAGAAGACAAAACACATTGAGGTGAGGTATCACTTCATACATGGGGTCATGGAGGACAAGTCTATTCACCTTGTCAAGATCTCCAACTGATGAAAATCATGTAGATCTACTCACGAAAAGCCTCACTACTGAGCGCTTTTCCTTCCTTGGGAGATTGATGGGCGTTGGATGAGATGACATTTTTCCTCATCATGTTGTACATGTGTACATTGTACTATCTTTTTCTTTTTCTTTTTACTCCTCACTGGGGTAGATTTTTCTTTAAGTGGGAGGTTGTTGGGGGTAAGGCGCCTCTGCCTAGCTGCCCGTGTATTACTACATTGATAGCACCTGCCATTACACACTGCAAGTGGCAGGTGCCATCACTGTCACTTTATTATTTATTCTTTTAGTGACAATTTGAATAAAGGAAGGCCCTCTCACACATTGTGACAATTGGAGCTCCCATTTGGTCTCTCTCTCTTTCTTGCTCTTGCTCTCCCACCATAGCTCTTACAAGCAAGCTTCTATCCTTCTCTCCTTTTAATTTTGAATCCACATGATGCACACATATATTCATGAGTGACTTACATGAACAGTTTCCAAGGGTCAAGACTTTACTATCAGTGCCACTCTGTATATTGGTCAAAAACCCTATCAGGTAACAAATGCCCACTCCTCTCCATGTCTCATTTAGTAGACTTGAACTGTAGGGGATTCTTGAGTAACTAACAAGGGAGCTAGTTGGTCACATAGCTGCTAATCTCAAGCCACTCCAAGATCTCATGGATGAACCAAAATGGCAATGGACCAAAGTGCACAATCTAAACCTTAGATACAATTGGGCATTGATCATAAATGAAAAGAGAATCGAGAATGGAGACCTAGATGATGACAAGCAATCAAAGGGTATCAATTCAGAAGATGAGTATGAGGATTGTTATTCCTCAATTGAAAGGAGTGAAGAAGAGGCCGAGATGATAGAGTATGACACTGACAAATGAGTGTTCAAACAAATAAAAGTAGCCTCCAAGTTGTAGAGAGCCAATGCAATTATAAATGGAAGAGGAGTCCTCAAAGCCAAATGCAATCACACTTGGCCGGATCACTTAGGTGTGATGGACTACGAATAGGGATAGTCCAGCCAAGTGCCGCACCTCTCTTTAGGATGGAGTCGACCTCAAAGTTGTGACCACACTGGGGAAACTCCATCCTCTAACAAGGGTTCTGGTTTATAGAAGACTGTGTTTTGAATAGCAAAAGAAACCGCAAGATCTATCAAAGCACTTCACTAAATTCAAGAAAGGGGATAGGCTAGTGATCTTGTTGGTGGGAACAAAAAGACAAGGACAGATGAGTGAACCAATAGAAGGACCTGATAAAGTCAAGGAAGTTGACTTAGAAAGGGAAGGGGAGAAGCCTCAACCCCTACCTATAACTGATGACCTGACTCAGCAAGAAGAGGCCAATCTTATTGCTCTCTTGTGAGAGTACATAGTCATGTTCACATGGTCCCTCAAAGGAGTTGATTTGAGGGTCGTAACACATAACATCCCAATGACTCCTAACACAATGCCAGTAAAGCAATGACCTTATTCGATGAATCTAAAGAATGTTCACACCGTGAAGGAAGATTCATCTAGAGATTCATCACATGGACTGGGTATCACTCATTGTGATCATCTCAAAGAAAAATGGAAAAATACGAGTATGCGTGAACTATAAGAAAATGAGTGCCGTGAGTAAGAGAGATAATTACCCATTTCCTTACATGGAGCACATGCTTGAGAGGGTAATAGAAAAAGAGGCCTATAGTTTCCTAGATGACTTCGTAGGATACAACCAAGTTCAAGTACACTCCGACAACATGCATAAGACAACGTTCGCCAATGGAGTGGGGTGTATTTGCATACATAGTCCTGCCATTTGGACTGATAAACACACCTACTACCTTCCAATGTCTAATGTGCACCATCTTCAAGGACATGCTTAGATGTGAGCTAAAAGTATTTGTCAATGCTGTGTGCATGTACTCTAGCTAGAAAGAACACCTAGATAATCTTCATGCAGTCTTTGAATGATATATGCTCTATAGTTTCTCTTTGAATACCCTAAAGTGCCAATCGATAAAACACAGATGCATCTTAGCGCATGTGGTGTCCAAGAACGGCATTGCCACTGAATTCTCAAATATGACAGCTATTGTTGACTTACCACCACCAACCGACTATAAGGGAGTTCAATGCTTCCTAAGTTATGCGAGATACTATCAACACTTTGTTATAAACGATGCATTGACTACTAGACTACTCTACAAGTTACTAATTGTATTCGAGTGGACCAAGGCGCTTATGAGGAGTTGAAAAAGACTTCACTACCACACCAATTCTACAAGCCCCATACTCAAACATAACATTCCATGTGCATATTGATGTATCAAAGTTTGCTGTTGGAGCTGTTTTGTACCAGCTAGTGAGCATAACCTTGATTATCCTGTGAGCTTTGCTAGCAAACAACTCATCAAGATACAAAGATCAACTACTCCACAATGAAGAGGAAAGGTTTATTGGCCATGGTGTTTGCTATAAAGTAATTTTAGCATTATCTTTTGTTTACACCCTTTGCCTTTTTTGTTGATCATCAAGCCTTGCTTTATCTTGTCCAAAAGCCTTGCATTGCTGGATGCATAGCTTGATGATAACTTCTACTTTTAGATTTTGATCTTTCTATGGTTGTATGAAAGGGCAAGCAACACCAAATGGCAGATCACATGTCTTGCATACCCATAGGAGAGGCTATTGGACAAGGCATTATAGATGACCTACCTGATGCACACCTTTTTAGTGTATCCACTAGTGTGAGAAGGATTTATTCAGAGCTTATTTGATGCCTTATTGGGCTGATGACACAGTCTATATCTTAGAGAGACGTATTGAGAAGGCTAGGCTAAGGTACCTTATCCTTAGGATTTAACCCTATCAATTGATCGCCAGCCAACTCTATAGGTTAGGGCATGATGGCCTATTGCAGAGATGTGTATGTGAGCATGAAATGCATGATGTGCTGACTAAACATATGGTGGAATTACTGGAGGACACTTTAGTGGAGATACTATGGCTTGCAAGGTGCCACAATCTCAACTGTGGTGGCCCACCCCAATCTAGGATGTTGCTAAATTCGTAAAGCATTGTGATGAGTGTCAAAGGACTAAGGTTCCTATTTGTAAGGACAAAATGATGTTGACCCTAGTCATAGCATGTCAACCATATGAAAAATGGGGCATTGACTTCATTGGGCCAATCAATCCTACATCATAGTACTCCCAAGCCAAATACATCATTGTGGCAATCGACTACCTTACAAAATGAGTCGAAGATCAAGCCATGAGAAAGATTGATGCTAGGACCATGACTAAGTTTCTTTGGAAGCAAGTGATCTCATGATTCGACTACCCCATCAAACTAGTTAGCGATGAAGGCACTCACTTCATTAATGAAGTGATTGCCCACTTACTTTTCACCTTCTTGATCATCTATAGGAAATCATCACCCTACTACCCTCAAGCTAATGGTCAGGCAGAGTCCACGAACAAGATCCTAGTGAACATCTTGACTAAGGTAGTATATGTGCCTCATGTAGCAACTCATGGCAGTACTATGGGCCTATAGGAGGATAGCCTATAAGATGGGAGTTGGGAAGACACCCCTCAAGCTAACCTACAGAACTGAAGTAATTCTGCCAATAGAGTTTTCCATCCCTAGCTTGAGATTGGCAGTACAAGGGCAATGGGAAGGGAAAGAAGCATGAACGGAATGTTAGTAGAGCTAAAACATCTCTCCAAGACATGCACCTATTTTGCAAATACCTAATTTTAATCGATCATTCTCTCTGGTAGTCACTGATGCTAGCAGATCAGGAATAGGAGTTGTCCTTATGCAAGATTCACATCCCATAGCCTATTTTAGTTGCAAACTTAAACCCTCTGAATTGAAGTATTCCACCTATGATAAAGAATTATTAGCGATAGTTCAAGCCTTACATCAATGGAAACACTATCTAATGGGATCCAAATTTATGATCAAAACTAACCACCAGCAAAGTATAAAATATCTCCTTAGCCAATCACAAATTTTTTATCGTTATATCAAATGGGCTGCTTTCATTCAAAGTTTCCATCCACTTATCCAATATCAACTCGAAAGAGAAAATGTTGTTGCCGATGTATTGAGACCAAGTATCCATAATATTTCCATTCTATCGTTTGATTCTCTTATTCCTATGAAAGGTACCTATGACCATGACCCCAGTTTTCAAGCTAATTGAAACAAATTGGTTGCTAATAACTAGATTCCAATTGATTCTTTGTATTATTCTGATGGATTTATGTTTTATGAGAAAATATTGTGTGTCACTGTTCAATTTAGATCATTTGTGTTGCATGAAATTCATTGTCCCCCATATCAAGGCCATAGATGTATTATTTCCACTTTATGAACATTGGTTGAAGATTTTTACTGGCCACAAATGAAATCTGATGTTTCTAACTTTGTTTCTGAGTGTTTAATTTGTCAAAGAGTCAAACGAGACCATGGTAAGCAATATGGTTTGTTAATGCCTTTACCAATTTCTGAACGACCATGGGAACATATTTCAATGGATTTTATAATTGGTTTGCCTAACACACAAGCTAATCATGATATGATTTGAACTATAATAGATCGATTTAGCAAACAAGCATATTTCCTACCATGCAAGAAAACATTAATTGCATCTCAAGCTACACAATTGTTTTTGAAGACTATTTTTACTAACCATGGTTTGCCAACCCTTATTATTTTTTATCATGATTCTAGATTCTGTAACAAATTTTGAACTACTTTGTTTGCTAATTTGGGTACTAAGATTGATTTCTCATTTTTATTCCATCCTGAAACCAATGGTCAAATAGAAGCTACTAATAGTACAATTCTAAATCTTTTGCGTGTATACATAATTTCAAAACCACAAACATGGGATACATACTTGCATCTACTTCAATTTGCATACAATAATACACTCCACATAACTACTCAAAAAGTACCTTTTGAAATCATTTATGGACATAGATTGCCTACATTTGTTTTATCATTGTCGAACAAAGTTAAAGTTGTTGATGATATTGCCAATACACATGCTACTATTTTTGCTGAAGTTAAAGATATGATTGCGAAAAGCCCAACAATCATATACTAAAAAAGCTAATAAAAAAACAAAATCCATGAGTTTCAATGTTGATGATTATGTTTGGTTACGCATTGAAAAGAGAAGATTGCAAAGTGTTGAGAAACACCCTGTTGTTAAATTAGCACCTAGATTTTATGGACCTTTCAAAATAATTCACAAAATCAATGACAATGTATTTAAATTAGAACTACCCCAACATTGAAAAATACATAATACTTTTCATATCAGTTTACTATGACCTTTTAGAGGCCAATTACATGTCCACCCTATCTATGAAAACCCTTCTTTGTTAGAAGAAGAAACTGAAATCCTTAAACCTAAAACTATTCTAGACACTGACTATATGACCACTAGAACTGGCTGTAGATATTCTAGATATTTACTTAAGTTTAAAAATCATCATGTTGAAGAAGCCCAATGGATGTACGCCCGTGACCTAAGTGCTTACCCGTGTCACTGCTCGCTTCACATTGAGCTAATAACAATTGAGGACAATTGCTATCTCACCACGGGGGTACGATGCCAAGAGGCATATTTTATGGTGGATTCCGTGAGGTTTTCTGTCGGTGGATTCCGTAAAACTAGAGACATATTCCATAGTGGATTCCATGAGTTTTTTCGATGGATTCTGTAAAACTATATGTATTTGTCGGGGCTTGTACACAAGGTGGATTCCTTGTGCGAGAAGTTGACAGGGACACATGTCCTTTTCGAGCGTCAGATTAATTTAATGTGCACGTGGGTGATTCCACAGAGCGGGGGATTCCACAAAATACATATTTAAATTAATGGATGTTTATGAGTTTAGAGTGCACTCGTATTAAATTAAGGCGAGGATAGAGTTCCAACCTATTTATTTATTTTGTAGCTGAAGACTGCTAGGTATTCACTTTTGTGAGTTTTATCTTATTATTTTCTAACAATTGTGAATGCTTCAGTCGATGTGTAGAGCAAGCAGTGGTGGCATTGGGAAGCACCAAGTGATGGCATGCATTTAGATTACCTAGAAGAATTATTATTTTTGATGGGTGCGCGTCTTATCACTAAGGTGTGCCATGAGTATTTATTTAAACGCGCTTATTTATTAAAGTGTTTGACAAACATTTATTATTTTGTATGTGCATAGGTGCTCGGTTTTAATATTTCATTATTGGACATTGTATTTGGGCACGGCCCAATTTTTGGATGCCTAAACGCTTTATTCTTTATTTGGGAAAAAGCAAACACAAAAGCCAAAAGCATGCTAATTGTAAATTGGGCTATTTTTGAGCTTTGAGATTAATGAATTTATAAATACATGCCTTGTGAAGTGCTCACACAAGGCATGGGGGGAGATTGCACCCAATTGGTCTTCTTGTCTCTTGTCGTGCAAAATCTCTTTTTGTATTTATGAAACTTTTGTAGAGTTCTTTGTTCTTGGGGACCTTCTGGCATTCACTGCGCGCGCATACAACATTTGATTTGCGCACCAAATAAGGCCTACAATTATGAGATGTTGCAATTACACTAAAGCTTTAAACATTGGCATACTTAAGAGTGTTATCACCACTAGCAACATGAGACACCTACTTGTAACCACAACCTTTTAAAATTGTAGACATGCAAGCAAGTACGAATGATGTATTGATTCTAATGAGCTCAAAGAAAGAGCATAAGAATTTGACTATTAGTACTAACAGGCAAGACCAAAAATCACCATTTAAAAAATGATATAACATACATAAGAAGGTTCATCTTTAGCAATATGAGACACCAACTTGTAGACAAAGACGATTAAAATTGTAGACGAGCAAAGCAAGTACTAAATGATGTATTTATTCTAGTGAGATCAGATAAAGAACATAAGAACTTAACTATTAGTACTGAGACAAACTTTGAACAATTTTATTTATCCTTACAATTATAGATTAAGATGCTCATGCCTTGAGATGAATATGGATCATCCTAATCATAATAAACATGTGATCTCCAATTCTAATTTGTAATTATTTAAAACTAGGACCAATTTAGAGTTTTGTCATACTGATATGCATGGTACATCTTCTCCATGACAACATCAAATATCTAATTGTAACCATCAACTCTTAAGAAACATAGGCCCCACAACTCTATATACACTTTGACTTGTATCTATTTAGATCTACCAATGTAGGATTATGTTTTACTAGACTTCTAAACAACTTCTAAGTGCTACAACCAGTTTTAAATTCAACACTAATATCCCTCCTCTTCCGAACTCTTTGGGATGGAAAGTAGTGGGGCATGTAACAACATATAACAAATGCTTGATGAGAGCAGTGTGTATTTAAAAAAAAGAGTAATATGAGCCCTTGGCCTTCACATCTCAATGATTGGGGGAATAGAGTTGATGACTTTTGAAGCAGGTCCTAAGAATGTGTTGTGCACAATATGGATCCTAAACATAGTAGGAGTAGTCCATCTATGATTTGAGAATGATGTCACCCAGTTGTCTGGCTATCTAGACAAAAAAAATACAACTATGATGGTTGGTTGTTAGCATGGAAAACTAAGGAAAACCATTGGAGATGGCAATTATAGAATTATCAAGTGAATACACAATAGTTACTATGAAAATGAAATAATGACCAAGATGATGGTAATGAAAAGGCTAGAATGTAGTAATAGAGAGGCTAGACATGTCCTTTTATAGGCCACTTTGAGCCATTTTTCCTTTCATACAACAATCTTTAACACATTTGACAAGTGTACATTGTGGAAATACCGTAACTTATAGGGATGTCATCTCTACTTGGTACATCTTTCATTATGGCCATGTGTAAATGGATTGAGTATTCACATGATGTCATTGTGCTGCAAGTTGTCATATTTCACATAGTTGCAAGTAATTTCCATATCCACGTTGACTTACTCATGTCATGGTAGTACTTGGCTATATCCTCCAATGAGAAAAGCCATGTTTCACACATGTTCAATTTGCACATAGTCCAAGAGATAATTCTAACATCCATGTCAAGCAAGTCTATTTCTCGAGTGACATAACATTGTGAAATCAAGCTTGTCCACATCAAGTCTATATGATTCTAATAGTGATATCCACCAATGATAATATGCCTTGTGCTCTCCACTTACATGCCGGCTCTTGAATTGGGAATTGGAAGGCTACTTATGAGGGGCTCCATCATAGTGCTCTCCACAAGTATGCAAGCTATAGAATATCGACAACAATGTGAGCTTTGTGGCAGTTTTAGTGTTCTAGTGAGAAAAAAAGATCCATGTCTTGAATCCAAAGTGGATGCAAAGCAATTTGCAAACCAAGTCAATGGAAGTAGAACTTTCTCAATAGCAGGCTTGCATGCTTTCATCAAGATTTAGAGGTGGGCTTGAACCATAATTGTAGGCATCTCATGTAAAGCATAGAATTTAAATTTTTTATGCATGCACTAATGACTTTAGATCATGCAAATAATAGGTGATGCAAAGTAAAATTCATGATGCACTAGAAACTAGTCATCATTACCAAATGCATTGCACACACAGACTATTTTTGTTGCAACCAATAGGACCTTATCTAGTTTTCATCTATCAAGCTAAAGATGTCCATAAGAATAAGGAAGTTAGAATAAAGACAGTGAAAACTAAAAATTGGCTCTAGAGACATGTTTGATACAAATAAATATGGGCACATACATATTTAGCATCCATTGATATATATTTCTCCTCTTATTTGCGAGTATGTCCTTCAAGGCTCGTTTGAATGTGGAAAGGCTGTAAGAAAATGTGGTATGTCAAAGCTTGTTTAAATGAAAATCCTACAATAGGACTTCCATTCAAAGTCTACCATAACCTATACAAAAAGGAGGTTAAGCTCTCTTTGTAGTCCCAATCAGGGAATTTTCTTCAAATTCCCAATAAATGCATTAGAAAATGATATATAAGCAAGGGAGTACAAAATGCAAACGATCCATTGATATATTGCTACTAGTACTCCTTAGAATATCCCAATCATTGACCTCTCATGATCTGGGTATACTTGCTTGAAAGGTCTTTTCTTGCGAGGCTTACAAAAGGTGCCCCTGCAAGTGCTCCACTACCACCTCAATTGTCAAATGATAGATGAGGTATTTGTCACACCTCAACACCTATTCAAAAAGGATTCATGAACCACACCCTGATGGAAAAAAGCTTTCTTACATTCAAAATAAAACATTTCAAAGAAAAAGAGCTTGCATGTGCATTGAAAACCAAGAGACGGAGCTTTATCTTTGACTGCTACATTAGCATTCCATTCAATTTTATCAATTGGTTCTATGCAAGAGATATAGAGTTCTTTCTTGCTATACTCATTCCATACCAAAAGTGTGTTGAATAAACCCCTTAAATTTCCCACAAAGTCTAAAATTTCAACTCGAAACAAGCTCTTACAATTTTGTATGCACTTGTGTCTAGCCTAATTAAGAAACACATACATGTTTCTATCTTCCCCATAGACTATTTCTAGTCAAGTAGGAAACTAGTTGTAAATATTTGGGCTTCTTATCTTTCTCTCATTTGGCTTTCAAATACTAGTACTTTAAGAGCAAAAGAAATTTCTACGAACTGCATCAAACAAAATCCTTTTTTATTCAACATTAAATTCACATGATAGAAAGGTATCATAAAACCAAATGCTAAGCAATTACATGACTATTATAAATGGAGGCATATTTTACACATTCATTGAACAATGAATAAGGATAAAATTTTACGTGAGTGACCCTAATTTATGCAATCATTTTAGAAGTGAAATAACCATCGAATGGACACATCAAAATCAAACCAATATAGATTTCCCTAACTGACTCATTGTGTAATCGATAAAGAGATAATACCCCCAATCCATGTTATATTCATTTACCTCCTATTTCAAAAATCCATGTGAAATGATATAATGTGTAACAAAAGACATAGATGAGAGAGGCATAACAACCAACATACCTTATAGATGTGTTGTGAAGATTCATGCATGCAACATTGATGCATTTGCCACAATGATGGTAGAGAGGTTATAGGGAAAAGGATAAGCACACGACGGGGCAATCTAGTCCATGATGATAAGGGCATGCTCAATACACTTCATGGTCAATGCTTGCAGTAGTCTCAATTTCTATCCCTCGTCATTAGGCTGCTTGACTTATTATGCTATTATCCTTCTTGTACCTGATGATGCCACAAAGATGATTGAGTTTTTTCACAAAATATCCTAAAATATATCATGTAACTTTAAAATAGTAATCCAATTTAAACTTCCAACAAACCAAGGATTTCTTCATCTTACTCCAAATGTTTTGTGACCTTTAGTACACTAAGCTAAATTGAGTGCTCAACATGTAGTTTTAAACATCTTGTTGTAGTATCCATGTCCCTTTTAAAAAAAATAGATATAGTATTGCCTACTTTGGAGTAGCCAATGATACACCAGAAATCAATAGTTGACTTGTTGACAAGTAATCCCAAAGCATTGTCTAGATTCTCTTTCTCCTCGGTGTGAGCTTTGAAGCTCTTTCCAAATCTAGAGTAGTAAGTTCTTCCACTACTTCACTAGCTATAGGTCAATGTCTAACTAATGATGTATCCCAAAGAAGTAAGTGATGGCCCCTTTTATTTTGCAAGATGTCAAACCTACTCCTCATTAATTTGAGGTTTTTCCAAGGTGTCCATCTACCCTCCTTCTCTCGCTATAGAATTTCAAGAGATCATGCCATTGGTGTATCTCTCTCTTTCAACATTTATAGTAGATGTCAACCTCAAGAATTATTTTAGGAGTGAGCAGGCCTCCAAACAAATAACAAATATCTCTGTAGAGGAGGTTGCACCAAGAGATATCATGACATAAGACTTTTGTGGAAATTGTTCACTTGCCAAAACTCCTTGGAGCTTCTTGTGTCACAACTTGCCACTAAAATAGGTTGCCACCTTGCTTGAGTTTGGCTTGCAATTTGTATCAAGAAGCATCCATTTATGTTATGCATAGCATCTCATTTTAGCTTCAAATTTGATGCTTCTTCACAATATTAGCCTATAAAGTAGAGAGTCTCTCTCTCAAAAATATTTAATATTGGAATATTTAAAGAGTTGTTGTTGTATTCAAGCCTGCTATGCTAGAAAAGAAGCAAGTTGTCTCGATGCAAAATGAAATAGCTATAGTACATTGCTATATGAAATAGCTCCCTCAAGTGTGATGCAAAAAAGCAAGCTACCATCTACTAGTTATAGTTCCCCTTCATTAGAGCCGAAAAATTTTCAAAACGACACTCATAAGAAAATGATCAAGCTGCTAATTAGAAGAGGTTTAGAAAAGAAAAACCCTCCACATTTGAGTGGTTGGACATGATTAATGAGAGAATATATGATTCACTTAAGAGGTCGGGTATTAAATATCTTCAATCTTTAATGGACGTTCAGTGTCACCTTTTCAGTCTTATTCTCTTGAAAATTGCAAAATCTTGTATTTTTGAATTTTCGCACCAAAAGACGTCGCTTGTTTGTGTTCCTCGACGTTCATTTTCTGCATCTCTCTTTCCTATGATTTTTATTTCCTTCTCTATGATATTGTTGTCCCGTTTAGGGTTCCCTACCAAAATGTTTACCATTACCTCTTCTAGCAATACAAGCACAGCCCCACCACGCAAGTATAAACTTACTATTCAGTTAGATCCTGTCTATTCATCTTGGAGGAGTATACACCATCGAGCATTGTTGGATAAGGATGAAGCTAACAAGTTGTTGCGATTACAAGGAAAGAAGCATGTAGACTTATGGATGGATAAAAATATTTATCCTCTGGACCCTTCTACAGGTAAGCATCCTCCTTTTTACAATATTCACAACTTCATAAGGTATGTTGGAGATGGTTGTGATGGGATGCTTGGCTATTGCATGAGGTTATATTCTGCATCTTTTACCTTTACAGAACAAATGTATGAAATGAAGGAAGCATTAACATTGGCACAAAAGACTATTTTTGAGCTAATGGACAAGGTTGATAATCTAGAAAACTCTAATCAATCATTGTAAGAAAAATTAATGTGCTTGAAAGGAACTCCAATAGGGTTTAGACAAAGAAAAATACCACTTAAAAATATAATGGACTTGTGTAGTTGGGTAAAGAAAAAGAGACTAAATCTTGCAAAGAGATGTGTCTCTAATATTTCAGGTATTAATATTCAAGAAAATGATGAGAGGATTAAGCTTATTAAAGAAACCATGACAAAGAAGGACATTATACGAATTCTTAAATCACCTGAAAATGTAGACTTGAGAAGCCAAACTCTGAAAGAATTGGTGAAAGATTTAAAAGGAACAGTTAAACCAGATGAAATAGTGGAGACATGTGACAGTATGGGTATCAGTCATAGAGGTTATTGTGCTCTCTCTAAATTGTGGTTTACAAATATTAAATGTCATAGAATAAGTGCATTTGGTTTTCCTTTGCCTCTTGCAATTTCAATTGCTAGGATAGTTATGAATCTTAGGGTTTCAGATGTTTTTGGGGAGTATATTCATATAGAAGGATCCATGCCCTATGAAAAACATAAAACAAAGGCCTTTTTTGAATACAACACATTTAATAATATTTGGATTGATCTTAAAAGAGTCTAGATTACAATGGTCCATATGTGTAAATTTATTGTCCAAGAATTTTGTGGTATTTTGAAGTTTGCACTAAAATTGGATGAAGCACAGATTCAAAAGGGACAAAAGATGAAAAGAGTCAGCATTGGTATCATGAACAAGGCATTGGATTACAGTACTGTAGGGAGCTAGAACAACAATTTAAGATATAATCCGAGATGGATCTTTGGTGGATTGATGCGGCCCAAGTACCAACTGAAAGTCATGAAATCTTGAAATAGTTATTCTCTCATACAGGTATTCTTGATATTATAAAGTCTCAAAGTGAAGGTGAAATGCTAATAGTCGATGGTGTTGGTAGTTTTAATGTTGAATGGCATATGAGTGCTAACTTAAAAACTATCAAATGTATGCTTGGAGTAAGTAATGGAACCAATGCAAAATATCCTTGTATTTATTGCATGGAGAGTTTAGGAACCAAAGAATGGAGTACTTTGCCGCCAGCAAGAATAGCCCTGACTCGAAACTCTATAGATTTGAGTAAGTTCAAAAACATGGATGGCTTATGGGATCCTATTCTCTCAATCTCTCTAAGGAATATTAATATTTGTACATTACATGCAGAGATTAGAATAATTGATAAGTTGATTAGATTGGATCTTGACTATGCATATTCAATAAAACCAATATCTTTGTCAGATGACTGTATCGATAAATGTAAGGCTTTACTATCAAAAATGGGTTTTCATGGAGGTCAAGTTCATGTGAGAAAGGATCCAAAAGCCTCAGAGAAAACAAGAGAGGTCTTAGCAGATGTCTCTATGGGGGGTGCAAAAGCTAAAAAATTTCTAAGAAATCATACTGGTAAACAAATGAATGCATTGTGGGAGTGTTGGAGAGAGTTGTGTGCAATCACAACAAATGTGGCCAACACACCACGAATTGCATTCCTACGAATAGAGGTTTGGAGACACCTTGACATATTTTTAAAAATTCTCAGGGAACGAAAGATAACATCTTACTATTCAGAAAAGTAAAAACGTTCAATTGTGAATCTTATTCAAGCAATCAAGGAAACTTGGGGAGAAAATGATATTACTTTCTACTTGGTAATATGGACATAAAATTGAACCTTTCTATTTTGAAAACAAGGTTTAATGATTTCAACTAATTATTGCTTGTTGGGTTGTCACATCATATTCTTCTTATTCATGGGCCTTTTTTTGTGGAAGAGTAAGGGCCCCTAGCAACTTACAGTAGCCAAGGTATGGAGAAATCTCACTACCAAGCATGCATGTGTTTCTCTCAAAGCACTAGAAATGGAGGAGGAGCAACAAAAACCAATGCCCTTTAGGAGTTATTCAATTGGTTTTTTCAAAGACAACTTCAAAGAACACAATAAATACGGTGGAATCTAAAATATCGATACTATTTTCAAAATGTTATATACATGGCTAGCTTTTAAGATCCTTTACATCCTCTTCCTCCTCGGGCATTTGTCCTTTATAATGTAAAAACTTTCTTCTCTTGTATCCACCTATGGATTTGATTTATTTTTTTTGCTGCTAAAACATAAGATGAGTATGCAAGGAAGTATCTAGCCCTGGAGGGAGAGAAGTCGGGACCATAACCAAATATTTGGATGGTTGCTGTATTTTCCAAAAACATAACTTTGTGCACATTGTATTTCAAACCTGAGTATCCAAGAAGCCTTGTAAGTGCTTTAACACAGACAATTGGACATGAGGCCTCCTCTGAGAAAGTGCTATGCAAAACCAATAGAATATTGGGATCAATCCTCGATATGTAATGCCCAAGTGAAACATCCTTTAGAGAACTACCACCAACTCTCGATCCTTTGGCTCTTCCAAGGAAATTATCCTCATCTGCAATCTCCAACTGTAAAAGCAACAATCAGAATGAAGAAAATGAAAATATGTATGTGATTCCACAAAAACAAAAGAATGCATTACCTTTTGATTTTCATCACTCTCAAGTTTGCGTGGATTCCATAAGCTAATTGATGTCCCCTTGATATCCTTGAGCTCCTTTACATATTCTGACTCCTCCCTTCCAAATTGGAGATTACAAGCTTCTCTTAAAATTGGTCAAACTCTTTGTCAGCAGCTAGTAACCCTCTCTCAACATCTTTAACCTTGCTTAAATATAATGATAAAGCATTTGATGCATCTATAAATATATCATCGGACATTTGAGTATCTAATTTAAGCAAGTCCTCCTTGGACTCATTTTCAACATTACTATGCCTTTTGCATCTACAAATGCCTCTACAATAACTTCCAAGCAATAATCTTCTCTCAAATTGAAAAGAGTTTGGAGATCATGCCATTATATGTATTCCTTGTCTTTAATTGGGAAAGTAGGCAAAGATGGAACAATAAGGCTTGAAGAATTGTCAGATGGCTCATCAAACTCTATAGTGGTTTCTTCAAATATAGTCTCTGCTTTAAATTCAGCAACATCTAGGTTCTTTGCAACTAGTGCTTCCATCTGGGTGTCTAGTTGCTCCTTAACATCAACTTCATCTACTATCTTTTTAAGAAGGCAACAAATAGATAATTTTGAGGTTTATTTAGGCTTTTCATCAAATTTTAGAGGGTATTTCACAAGGGAAAATACAATGAATGCAGTAGACTTAAACAAAAGCCTGCATTTTTTTGGGTGTAAAGAGCATAACTCAGCTGCATAAAATCTATCACGAGAATGATAACCACATTTCTTGGTAAACAAGGACTTCTTAGTGCGCATGACCTTCCAACAGGGGTGTGAACATACTCCTTGGAATCCAACTGAACAACAGGCTATGCCAACTCTTCAAACTCTACAAAATCTTCATTACAAAAGTTCTTTGAGAAATTAAGAACTTGATCAAGATCCCACTCTAGATTGAAAATCTCCCTAGCTGTTGGATAGAATGTAAGGTCAATATTATTTTCTATGAGAAAATCCAAGAGCTTCTTAGAGGCTGTAACATCTATAATTTGAGAAAGCCATGGGACCCTCACATGAGACTTTGAAGCCATCCTTAAACCTTCAACTGTGACATATGAGATGCTATTGAAACATCTAAAGCAACTGACTCCTTTGTCATTGTGGGCTCAAGGACTCTTTTTCCCTTTATAGATGTGGAAGTAGATATGTGTGACATTTCTGTTCCTGATATCTTGAATCAATAACTCTGAAGACTACTTGCCTATACAAAGTGAATATAAACGTATAGATCTCTTGAAGTGCAATCCTCACTTCGTGTTGGAAGATCAATTTTTACCACGTGAGTAGAAGCATTTACGAGCCTCAAAACTCCACCATCGCGTCGTTTCGGTTCAGAAGTCGGTTGGGATTCTACACACACAACGCAAAACATAGACACATGTGTGACAGAACCTTGCGAGAGAAATAAAAACCTTGTGCAAGGTCTTTCCAATACGACACCAGTGGAGAGAAATGAAAGCCTTGCTATTAACCCTATGCATTGTTTTGGTGGAGGAGGACGCGAGTGGAGGACAAAATGAAAGCCTTGCTATTAACCCTATCGCGTTGTTTTGGTGGAGGACGACATGAGTGGAGACACGAATACGATGTGATAAATGGAAAATCAAAACGACATGAGAAGATAAAGATAAAAACCTTGTTATTCACCTTATCGCGCTATTCAGGAAATTATGGAAGAACTTTACCGTCATGAACTCATGTTGTTTTTCTGTACATTGCCTTGGGAATGGACTTTGGGAATCTGCTCAGGCGTGCATGGAAGGTTACTTTGACAAGAGCGGGGGATGAGGAATTTCTACGATGGATTGCGTACGAAATGAGTGCGGGTTGGGAACGATATTGGACATGGATTATGGACGGAGTACAGAATGTGGGGGCAACGGAGTGGGTGACGTCGAGGGAATGGGATTATGGACGGATGGGTGTCTGTGATTAAGCCTTAAGGGGACGGAGATGAAGACAGGCGTCTGTGCTTAGAAAGGGAAAGGAGCCGAGGAGAGAGGAATAAATTTAGCATAGGAGGAAATCGAGAGGAAAAAGGTGCGAAATTTTTTGAGTGGGCTTAAATAGGCATGAGGGGGAAGAAGGAACTTTCCAAAAAAACTGTAATATCAGGGCAAATGAGAACATGACACGTGGGCATCAACAACCCAAGTATATAAGAACTTCTCATTTGGCGGGAGCACAAATTCAAAACCTATGTCACCACTACCATTCGTCTGACAAAACCTTACGTCATGACTACCGTACGACTGACAATACAGACGTATCCCATCAACAGAGGTGCCGTACGTTTGCGTTGCTCATTCACTCCCAGTTTGTTGGAAGCCCCCAATACAAAGTGATTACAAGAAAGAAGGAAATCAAATTCACAAAATCGTGTTGTATTGGGCAATTTTTTGCGAAGGAAGGAAGACAGGTCCAAGGCCTTATACGAAGAGATAACATCAATGCAGGGTGTCAAATCTTCTTAATCGTGTTATATTGGAAATTAGAAGCAAGGAGAATGGGTTCAAGGGACAACATCCTTGTGGCTTCGATATGAAGCGATAAGGTCAAAGGATAGACCTCACATCAGCACTATCGCATTGTATTTGTTGAGATATCGAGCTCCACTCGTGATATGCCAGGGTGACTGTTGTGCATTTATGTCACCGACTTGTCAGTTGTTTGCAGATGCGGTTGGTACACCGCCCATGAATAATAGCTAGATGACAGCTATCCTTATCTACTCTATTTTGTGGCTCAGTTAGTATGCCACCTTAGTTAGTTGAGTTTGGTTTGAGACCCATATATAGGGTTCTTCTATTTCTATGTACTTTAGTTATTTTTGGCTTACACAACTAAGAAGAGGAAAACTGTTTTCAGCCTCCACCCTTGTGTGTATTCCCCCATTGTGCAAGCAAGAAAGCTACAAGTGAGACTCCTTCCTTCTCTCCCACAATCTGACATGGTATCAGAGCCTTGTTCGTGGTAAGGAGCTCAAGAAAGCAAGCCAAGTTCACGGTGTTCTGGTAAGAGGACCAGTGTTGCTTTCATTTTTCTGTTTTGGGAGCAAGTCTTTGTAGGTAGTACAGCCGGAAAGTGCAAGAGTGCATTATCTCAGATTGAGACGCCCTTCGCGGTGTAGCAAGAGGGTAGTATATGTTGCAGGTGAGGGCTTTAGGCCTCGGTTGCTCTGTTTTTTGATTTGAGGCCATGTCGGGGCCTGTTTTGGAGGCGGAAGTTTTCTGCATGCACTCAGGAAAAGGCCCTGTTTTATGCTGTGCGACTACTATTCTACAGGTCGGTGAAAAGTTACCACAGAAATTGCATCGTATGCTTGTGTGCAGAGACATTGGGAGTTATAGAATCATCCTTGGTTCCTGTTTATGCAAAATCGTCACTAGGAAGTGACTGTGTGGTCAAATACCACTTTCGCCAGTTTTGCAGATTTGCCCTTATGAGGGTGAAGCTGTGTTTTTTGCAGTGACAGAATTTTTTGTAGTGTTCTGTAATGGCGTCTGATTCTCTTTCACAGATTGTAACTGAAAAGATTGACAAGAACAACTTCCAAGCATGGAAGTTTAGAATGACGAATTTCCTTATGGGAAAAGGATATTGGGAATTTGTTGCAGGAAATGAAGAAGAACCAATTCTTCCTGATGTTCCCAATCAACAGCAAATGCAAGCATTTAAAGCATGGCATGAGAGAGCCAAGAAAGTTATGTACTGGCTGTCTATCAGTATTTCAGACTCTATGATTGTGCATATTCAGGATGCAAGTACGCCAAAGGAGGCATGGGATACTTTGTCAAAAATATATAGCACAAATACGCAAGCCAGGAAAATGCAACTCAAGCAAGAGTTGCATAATGTGCAAAGGGAAAGTATGAGCATCAATGACTACCACATGAAGGTGAAGAAGGTTGCAGATGCACTTGCTTCCATTGGATCGCCAGTGGAAGATGATGATTTAGTTTCTGTGACCTTGAATGGTCTAGGAAAGGATTATGCACAGTTTCGAACATCCATTTCAGTTCGTGAAAGATTTCCTGATTTTGAGGAGTTGATTGCTCTTCTAATTTCTGAGGACCAGAGAAACGGTGGTGCATCTTCTTCAGGAGGAACTTCAAAAGAAACTGTCTTCTACTCAAATGTTGGAAGAGGTAGAGGCAGAGGTAGAGGAGGCCGATCTGGAGGCCGTGGTAGAAATCACAATATGCAGTAGACTCAAGAAAACCAGTCCTATGGAGGAGGACATGGTAACTCTAGAGGCAGGGGAAGCCAAAGAGGTTGTGGTGGATGGCAAAGAGGCCAAAATGCAAACAACAATGTTGAATGCTACTACTGTGGTAAAATGGGTCATATGTCTAAAGACTACTATAAAAAGCAGAATGACATCATGAATGGGAAATTGCAACAAGGAAATTATGCATCTTCTAGTAGACAGGGTAATGACAGAAATGAGCATTTGTTTATGGTGCAGCACATGAACAATTCTGTGACAAGTGAAGAAGAAAGCAATCGAAGTGTGGTATGTTGAATCAGGTGCATCAAACCACATGATAGGTCATACAGAATGGATGCAAGATGCAAGAAAAATGAAAAAACTAGGATTTGTGGAAACTGGTGATGATACTGCACATCCTATTGTGCAGATTGGAATATTTCCTTTGTCTATGCAGGATGGGAAAAAGAAATACCTGTCAGATGTATTTCATGTCCCGAATATCACCAAGAATCTGGTTTCTATTGGTCAAATGGTTGAGCAGGGCTTGCAGGTCAGATTTAATCCTCATGGATACTTTGTTGAGGATATGAAAAATAAAGGTTGCTTGATAGCAAAAGGAAAGAAGAAGGGCAGAATATTTACATTGGATACAGACATGCCTGAATTGAGTGTAGCAATGTTTGCACATGGGACTGGTGTAGTTGCAGATATTGATATCTGGCATAAACGAATTGGTCATGTTAATGTATAGCGACTTAAATCAATGCAGACCCAAAATATTATTGCAGGATTGCCTAAATTCAAGGTTGCAGAAATGCATAAGGTATGTGAAGCTTATCAGTTTGGAAAACAGGCAAGGAAACCATTTCCTAGACATGTTCAAGAGAGTAAGAAGCCATTGGAATTAATCCACTCTGATATGTGGACTACTAAAGCTGTATCTCTTGGAGGCTGTCATTATTTTGTCACTTTTATTGATGACTATAGCAGAAAAGTTTGGGTGTATTTTATAAAAAAGAAAAGTGAAGTTTTTGGGCATTTCAAAACTCTTAAAGCTATGGTTGAAAAAGAAACAGGCCTGCAAATAAAATGCCTAAGGTCAGATGGAGGGGGAGAGTACCTCTCAAATGAGTTTACAAGGTTCCTGCAGGAGCATGGCATAAAGCAGCAATATTCATGCAGTCATACCCCACAACAAAATGGAATTGCAGAAAGGAAAAATAGGTATATTGAAGAGGTATCTCGTGCCATGCTCAATGAAAAAGACCTGCCAGATTTTTATTGGGCTGAGGCAGTTGCTACAGCAGCCTATGTAGTGAACAGGACTCCCACTACAACAATACATGGGATGACTCTAGAGGAGAGGTATACTGGTAGGAAACTAGATATTTCTCATTTGAAAATTTTTGGTTGCATTGCCTATGTTCATGTGCCAGATGAGTTGAGATCCAAGTTGGATCCAAAAGCTGAGAAGTGCATCTTTATTGGTTACTCTTTGCAGCAAAAAGGGTATAGATGCTATAACCCTTCTACTCGTAAGTTTACAGTGAGCAAAGATGTTGTTTTTGATGAGATGAGTAGCTGGTATAAACCAGTAAATGTGATTGATAATGTAGATACACAAAATGGTAATGCTGCATAGATTCATAGCAACAGTCACAAGATATTAGTGGATCTGGAGCGTCCTCTAGCAGTGGTTCACATTCTTCACCATGGATAGGCAGATTGAGATCAGGAGAATCTTCTCAAAGCAATGCACATAGTGGTATGCATGTATCATGAAAAGGAAAAGAGAAGGTAGATCAGCCCATGTTTGATGTGAATGCAGGTCACTCTTATGTGGATGGTGAATCCAGTGGCTCAGAACAGAGCATTGATGATGAGTTGGGTATTCCTTCTATTGTTACACCTGGAGTAAGGAAGACCAGGGATGTTTTGAGAGCATCTGGAAGTGAGCCTACTTTGCGTAGGTCTACCAGAGCTAGGTATCCTGTGGATAGGCTGAAATATGATGGATTTACAGCCATTCACTATGCATATATAGTCAAAGTGATACAAGAACCAGAACCCACTTCTTTTGAGCAAGCCATGGGAAAAGAAAAATGGAAAAAAGCCATGGATGAAGAAATGGATGCCTTGGAAGCAAATGCTATATGGAAGTTGGTACCTTTGCCTAAAGATAAGAATGCAATTGGTTGTAAGTGGGTTTATAAGGTAAAGCACAATGCGGATGGTTCTCTGAACAGATACAAGGCAAGATTAGTAGTCAAGGGCTATGCACAAACATATGGCATTGACTGTGAAGAAACATTCAGTCCGATTGCAAGGATGGCAACCGTAAGAGCAGTCATTGCTATGGCTACATCAAAGGGATGGTCTTTACATCAGATGGATGTAAAGAATGCCTTCTTGCATGGTGATTTGCAAGAAGAGGTCTATATGGAGTAGCCACCAGGTTATGTGCATGCTATTCATCCTGAGTTTGTTTGCAGGTTGAAAAAAGCCTTGTATGGCTTGAAGCAAGCACCTAGAGCATGGTCTGACAAGATAGGACAGTATCTTGTCACTATTGGCTTTCAGATTTTCAAGGCAGATTTCTCACTTTATGTGAGAAAAATAGAGAAATGTATTATGTTGCTTGTCATTTATGTTGATGATTTGATTATCACAGGTGATAGTGATGAAGATATCCTTCATGTGAAAATGCTATTGAAGCAAAAGTTTGAGATGAAGGATTTGGGAGAGCTACGTTATTTCTTGGGCATTGAGGTGATTAGATCACCAAGTGGGATGTGGCTCTTGCAGAGGCAGTATGGATTGGACATGCTGTCTAAATATGGGATGACAGGCTGTAAGCCTATTTTAGTTCCTTTGGAGCAGAATATGAAGTTAAGCACAGATGCAGGTGAGCTTCTCGAAGACCCTACTATGTACAGACGCATAGTAGGAAGTTTGATTTATATGACTATTACCAGGCGAGATTTGAGCTATGCTGTTGGATTGGTAAGTCAGTTTATGCAAGCTCCAAGGAAACCACATTTGGATGCAGCTAGACGCATACTCAGATATATGAAGTCCACATTGCAGTATGGACGATTTTATGAGACTGGGGTTCAGATACAGTTGCATGGATACACTGATGCTGATTGGGCTGGTAGTATTTCTAATAGACGATCTACCAGTGGATATGTGTTCTCTTTTGGGAGTGCTGCAGTCAGTTGGAGCAGCAAGAAACAGCCTATAGTTGCCTTGTCGAGCACAGAGGCTGAGTACAGGGGTGCAGCAATGGCTGCATGTGAGGTAGCTTGGTTGTATAAGCTACTTTATGATATGCATTAGCCTACAGATGGGCCAGTTGTCATTTATTGTGACAACATGAGTAGTATACACTTAGCAAATAACCCAGTCTATCATGCTAGAACAAAGCACATTGAGGTGCATTATCACTATGTGCAGGAGAGGGTTTTACTAGGTCTTATTGATCTAGTTTATGTCAGCACAAAGGATCAAGTAGCTGACATATTCATGAAGGCATTGGGCACAGAGAAGCTGCGCAAGTTTAGAGACCTGCTTGGTGTGCAGGAATTGGGATTGAGCTCGAGGGGGAGTGTTGAGATATCGAGCTCCACTCGTGATATGCCAGGGTGACTTGTGCATTTATGTCACCGACTTGTCAGTTGCAGATGCAGTTGGTACACCGCCCATGAATAATAGCTAGATGACAGCTATCCTTATCTACTCTATTTCGTGGCTCAGTTAGTATGCCACCTTAGTTAGTTGAGTTTGGTTTGAGACCCATATATAGGGTTCTTCTATTTCTATGTACTTGAGTTCCTTTTGGCTTACACAACTAAGAAGAGGAAAATTGTTTTCAGCCTCCACCCTTGTGTGTATTCCCCCATTGTGCAAGCAAGAAAGCTACAAGTGAAACTCCTTCCTTCTCTCCCACAATCTTGACAGTATTGGGCCAACCATTATTTCACCTTTCATATCGTGTGAGAGGAGCAAGTCGCCTTTGTATTCAGCTTCTTGATCCCACTGTGTTTGTTTCAATGGCAAGGACAAAACAAACTGCAAGGAAGGTATTGGTGAAGAAATATTCTAAAGAAGATGTTAAGCTAACTATTGAGGAGACAATTGAAGAAATTGTTGTCCTTGTTACACCAACTGGTAGTTCAAGTGAATTTCCCTCAGAGAACAAGTCATTTGGTTACTTTGAGCCCTCAGCTTCTCCTCAATCTCAACCTTCCAAGGAAGCCCCTATGAGGAAAAAGAGAGAATCAAGATGGTTTTACATGCAGAGGTGTTTTGCAGAGATCAGGAAAGCTCAAAAGTCAACCAAGCACCTTATTCCTAAGGCTGTAATTTTTTAGATTGGTTAAGGAGATATCTAATAGACTGTCTCTTTTTTCTTATGTGGATGGCCTCAACAAGAGATGGCAACTGTCTGCCCTCCTATGCTTGCAAGAGGCAGCAAAGGATTTTTTGATAGATTTTATGAATGATGCTTATATTGCAGCTGCCCATGCACATCGAATTACATTAATGAATAAAGAATTTAGTATGGTTAGCAGACTTAGATATAGGTTTGACAAAGTTTTGAAGCCTCTTCCATCGACTAATCAAAAGGCATTTGAAATCCTCAATGTTCCACCCAGGAGAAAGCAAAAAGAGCCACCAGCACACCCAAGATTGAAGAGATTACCCATTTGTATCCTACAAGGATTGCAAGTGAGCAGGAATTTGTCATGGAGGAGAAAAGGAAAGAGGTAATAAAAAATGAGGATTTGATCTGCTAGAGAAAGATTTTGACTCTTGGCCTAGTGAACTACGAGAGGATGGGGAAAGTGTACGGCCAAATGGTCGTGCATGTTTATGTTAGTTGTGAGAAAGAAGACTACCTCAGCATTTATCCAGAGGATAAGATCCTATTTGAGAAAAAGGATACTCAACTTACAGATTCATTAGTTTATTGTTGTTTGAGGTAAGGTCTTTTGCTTCTCTTTATTTATAATGAATTTTTCCAAGGGTCCTTATATTGTACTCATTTTCTTATTCAGTCTTTACTTTGTATACAGGGCATATGTTGCTTCTCTTAGCATTAATATTGCTGAGATTATATTTCTTATTCATCCACTTCTCTCAGTGGATTTGCTTTCAAAATATGATTCAAATATTGCAAGGTTTTTTAAGGACTTCAATAGTGTCACAAAACATCAATTTTTTTTTCCATATATTGAAAGGTACTTTCTTCAACATTCTATCTCTTGATGACTTGTCTTTAGGGTTATTATTGCTCACTTGTGTTTTGGTTTGTAGAGGTCACTGGAGCCTAATCTATATTGACATTCCTGTAAGAGAGGTCATTTTTATGAATTCTCTTTCAGGAATCCGTGGCAATCAAATATGTATTGTCCATCAACACTCTTTATTTTATCTTTACTGGATAAAGTTTATAATATTCGCTAATAAGTTAATATGTGTAATGCTGCTACACTTGTTACTACCCACTTAGACACTAGCTTTGAAAGCATTACTGATCCTCAGAGACCTTTCAAGTTTCTGCTTCAAGAGTTCCCATTGCAAAATGGCATACATAGTTGTGGCTGGAGAGTGGTTTCAAATGCTTCGAGGATAATAGATTCAAAGTTGTTGAATGTAGAGGTGGTGAATGTAAGTCTCCTGTGCTTTATTCTTTTTATAGTGAAAGTCTCTTGCTACTTCAAATAACTTGTGTGCTTTGTTACAGTGCAGAGACTACCCTGATGCATACATGTGGTGGATACGAGAAAGGTGTATTGAACTAGTTTTAGATAGGGCAATTACACTGGTGGACCCAGATTTTTCTCTCCCAGGAGCTAAAAATTCCAAAGGACAGGCAACAACGAAGGGCAAAGGCAAGAAAATAGCAATAACCAAGAAAAAGAAGTCTCCAAGGTCCAAACAAAAGGGGCACAAAATGAAGGGCATGCCTAAGCTTTCCCCATTGAAATTCAATCCATCTCCTCTAAAGCCTAAGGAGAAAAGAGTACCTGAGGTACTAATTAAGTTCTTCGAGCAATGAAAGAAAACACCTAAGAGGAAAATAGTGATGACGGATAAAGGAGAAAAGTCTTAAGGATAGAGAAGCTAAAGAATAGCCTTATAATTATCAAATTTTCTATTTGTACTGAAGTAACATTCCCCTTGTATATACATTTGTAGTGCAATATTCTGACCCAAAATGTAATGATATGTCATATTCATCTTACCCATAAAATATAGTTTTTTGTTCATAGAATCATAGAGAATTATAAAGCTTGTACCAAGTCTTTCCTATTAAATTATACTATAATTTTGTAACTCATGATATAATGAAATCATTTGGTCCACAAACGACGATTTGTTATTCACAGAATCATTGCAAAGCTTATACTAAGATTTTTTTAAATAATACTTCTTAATGTGTATAATTCCATGTTTCTGGCAACAATATTTGTGAGCAAAAGAAAGATTCAAAATTATTTGTGCATGCATATTTATGGCCGAAACTCACAACACTAGGAGACAAACAACTCATACACGATATAAATCTCTCAGCTCTTTTTCCAATTACAACACCATTTACCTTGAACTTATATCCAAGAGTAACATTGTCTAGAAACTCCAAGGTGTCTCTTACATCCTTAAGACTCCACTTTGAATTATTGTTCACCTCTTTTGCTTCTTGTACGGTAACTTGCAGTGTAAATTTCAATGTCTTACAATCAATATCTGAATCTAGAGGAACCCAAGCACCCAATCTAAGTTTGTATCTTCTATAATCAAAACCTATGATAAGAGATTGTCAAGATATATTATAGGATAAACCCAATGATTGAGGGCACACATTGCACCTTAAAAAGTCACCTTTGTGATCAAATTCCTTAACTTTTCAACATAGTCCTAAAATTTTGTCCAAATCTTCCTCTGAAATTTTTTTGTTTAGACATGAAACCTTCGTCCGTTGTAAACATGTTGTTTTAAAGCAAGCTACAAAAGGGTAAAAAGCACGATAAGCATACTCTTCTGAAGATCCTTCCAGGAGTCGTAGCCTTTTGAATATCTTGAGCAATTTTGAGTTTAAAACTCTCCGTTGTTGCTTCATCAGGCATCTCCCAATCCAAAGATGAGAGGCTTGGTTACTATAGATCTTCAAGGTATCCATACACTCTTGCTCTTGAAGGAACCAATATTGTGCATAATACACAAAAATTCCACTTTCATGAAAAAAACACATGGTCAAATTAGCATAAATAATGTCTGCAAATTCTTTATGAATGACATGGAATGTTTCACTGAGGCTCTCCACAGGTTGCCACTTGGAACTTGTTGATGGAAAGATATCTACAACCAATAATCCATTATTTAGCATATCATTCAAACAAAACCATATACTCATGTATATTTTACAACTCAACCTTATAGTGTACTTGTTGGGAAAAACATTCCCATGGAGCCAAGTGCATATCTCTAGCGATGTAAACATGTTGCATCAAAGTAAACCAGCCTTGAGGCATGGTTTTGAAGGCAAAGATGCGTCCCTTCCAATGATATTTGGTATCCCCTTGTTTTGCTTTTTTCACTCTGTGAAAACCCCTGCAAGATGGTAGCATTGTAACCCAATCATTTATAGTAAATGTTTTGGGCTCCCATTCTCCATTTGTGCTCTCGCTATACATGGTGCAAGAGTTTATAGAATGAGAAGGACGTCTTGTGGAAGGCATGTAAAAGACAATGTGTAGAGAAAGAAACCTAAAGAGAGAGGTCAAGGAGACAAATTAAAAATATTACGAGTGCCAAGAACTTTGAAAATTCTCCCGAGAAGGACGTCTTGTGGACGCCATGTAAAAGACAACGAGTATGCAGACAATGTGTAGAGAAAGAAACCTAAAGAGAGAGGTCAAGGAGATAGATTAAAAATACTACGAGTGCCAAGAACTTTGAAATTTCTCCCGATAAGGACATCTTTTGGATGCCATGTAAAAGACGAGTAAGCAGATAATGTGCAGAGAAAGAAACCTAAAGAGAGAGGTAAAGGAGACAAATTAAAAATGGTATTGATTAACTTAACTTTGTCATGTCTTGATTAACTTAACTTTGTCATGTCTTTGTCAAAGGTTTTTTTAGCTTTTATTAGTTAATAGGGACCGTTGGGACTACCACAACTTGTCAGGGTTTGAAGATTTTGGCTAAATAGGAGGGGAGAACCACAAAATGAACTCTACTATGTCAAAATTAGAGGAGACAAGAATACCATATTTTTGTCCACGTGGAAAAATCTCTTTGGTCCTTTCCTTAATCCATGTATGAACAAAAGTGCCATTTTTAACGTTTTTTGGCCCTAATGTCTTAGTGGCCATCAGTTCTGCAATAACAATAGTAGTCTTTTGATTAAAAATAGTACTAGCAAGATGTTTGCCTTGAATGCCATCTATCCATCTTCTAATCAAACACTTTTCTTGATCCTTCTCATGTACTATTGAAGGCCCACTTGAGGTGCTTGGCTGTCTCCATCTTCTAGGACTAGTTCCTCTTCATCTTCTTTTGGATCATTCCAAATAGTAGAAACTTACATCTCTACCAAACCTTCTTCTGCTATTGCATTTTGGCACCTCTTTTTTATTCTTCCCCCCTTCAAATTTCTTCAATAGTTCTCAATTTGCTGCCTTCTCCATATCACACTCTCCCTGCCCCATCAAACAGATCAATTACACAGCCTATACCTTTAGATTTTCCTTCTCTTTACCCTTTTCTATAACAATCACAATGGCCTTGATGGGACATAGTAGGTTGTCGTTCTCTTCATTGTAGCCACCCTCTAGCTTGCTTTCACAATTCTCCCTTCACTTTGCAAACCTAAATTTCAAGCTATCCACACTTGCATTGTCCCCCCTCATGCCAATCTCATGATCTAGGTTCCTCATTCCTTGAATCCCACATTATAGATCATCCATCATTTATTTTGGAGAAGTAGCCTCCACAATGAAATCCACAATTACCTCCTTTCACTCAAAGGGCTTTCCACCATCTTTGATATGCTCATTTCTCAGGGACTACTTTCTCCTCGACTAGATCTTCCCTAGGTAGGTCAAGACTTGCTACCTCTTCTAGTGTTGAAGCCAAGTGTATAGAGGACTAGACCTTGCTATGAAAACCACTTAACTTCTGAGTATTGGTTTCACCCTTAATTCCAGCGTCCAAATATTCCCAAACCTCACCAAATGACTATGCTACTTTAGAGCCATCCATAGAAATTGAAAACAACTTCTTTTATACAAAACACTTACTTCTTCTTTAATGGATTTTGCATGGTGTCTTTATACTAGTCTCACACATTCTAGGTTCTTCTCTACTTCCCCAATAGCATGGATAACTACATCACTGGTAATCACTGGTAAGCAGTCTAGCCTAATGTCTTCCAAGCTTCCATTCTACATCCTTCTTAAGAGTTTTTTAAATAATCCATTTAATAAAATAAAAATTTCCTTACAACCCTTACTTCTTGAGGTTTTCATTTTTTTGTCACATGCGTGCCCTAACATTTTTCCTATGTGCCCCAGTAGTCTTTGCAAGTGAGTCATGGTCTCCTTAGAAGATATAATATGTATTTTCACTATAGTACCAACCTCCTCCAAATAGGCCACAAAATAGTCATTCTGGTCACTATTCCAAGCCCAAGAAAAAAGGGTTTTAGATTGTACATCACGTGCTATTGATGTAAATAAAATGCTTTCAGTTGTATACCCTGTTAGCTATGCCACAGAACCCTGATTTTGGATTTCAATAGTAGTATAATTTTGGCCTATAGACATGGAAGCAGAATAGTGCCCTCAGATTTTCATTATGATTGCATGATCATCTTTATGCTTACACTGTCTTGCTCTCTACTTGTGGATGATGATCTACATGTATTTTTAAAGATCCTCCTGTATGTAGAAATAAATACATGGCATGTGTAGTTGTACAATGCACGAGAAATCCAAGCTTAGTCTGCTACAACGCTCCCTTTGTCTTGCTTTCAAAAGAAATTATCCACCATTTTTTTGATTATTTGTTGCAATCACTTTTTCTGTTTGTATCAACCTCTTTTCATGGTTTGGTCAACTTCCTCACCATGGTCTTCTTCTCGATGTAGGTTCAAAATATCATTTTCCTTCCTTGAAAGATAGTAGTAGCCCCTACTCAAGGTCCTCATGGGCCCATCATAATATGTTCCTTCTTTGCTTATCCAGGAACAAGTCCCCCCTGTTTGTTTTATTCAGCCATCTATGACTTGATGATGCATACAAGGTCAAGAAAGGAGTCAAAAATATGAAAGACCCCCAATCTCAAGATACGATCCCCCCTTTGCTGCTCATGGCTTATTCCTTATGCATGTTTCCCCAATCTGTAGCCAAAGCCCTCGAAAGCCACTACCATGAAGATGGGAGTTTCTATCCTGCCAAAACTCTATCATACTCCTGGCCTGTTGTTTTGTTAGGGTCTACATCAACATACCTAATCTTCGCCACAAAGTTCCTCCTAACACATGAGGCTATGCATCTGTAAATGATGCCATTGCAAGTCCATTCATGGAAACTTGTGTTCATATCTTTGATCAATAACTATTCCAATGTGTCTACTATCTTTGCATTGTGACACAAACATTAATTAACAATTTTTTATTTTGCAAATCCATATTGCTCATATGTTTTGATTACAATCTTCTTGTTGGAGGAAGTGAAAGCATATGTTGATTGCTTGTTTATCCTACACAATTCTTAAAATATTCACGAAGGCAAAAGGACATCATATATGGACCTCCTAAATAAGGGCATGAAATCCATAAATGATGTAGGGGAGTTCTTTCTTCCTATTTAAGGTATTGTTAGATCTACAAGAAAATAAAACTTGTAGACTATTCCAAAGGGATAAGCATTTTCTTTCTTCATCATTTATTATCTTTTACTTTAGATAAGATAGGGTTTGCATAAAGATTGATACCTAATCCATGTGTGGAACAAAGAGACACATCTCAAGGGTCCAACATTCTATAGCCCTATAAATCTATAATTATAACATGTGAAATTGATAATAAAGTGGAAACTTGCAATGCCACCTTAAAGATGCCTAGGTGGTTAAGCTATGGAAAATCTTGAGAGCCATGCAAATCAAGATTAATATTGAGACTCTCAAATCTCTCTTGAATTTCATCTATCTTGTATAGGTTGAAGTAGGAACCATACATCTGTTAACAATCAGAGATAGAGACAAGAGTGAAGAGACAACAGTCAGAGCAGAGTGCTCTCTCACTTTCATTATCATTCCACACACTACTTAGTGAATGTACAACCTAAGGTCACAAAGGACCATTCACACCAAAGTAGTTAAGTCCTAAGCACCAACTTATTTAATGTCTGCATAGTGTGGTACATCTGGGCAACTTAAGTGTCAGGTATGGTAATACCAAAGATAGTAGATTGAGCTTGAAGTCTTAACACTCCCCCTCAAGCTCAAGACAGCATCTGCACACCAAGAAGCTATCTAAAAACACTGAACTTATCTTTACCCAAGTACTTGGTAAAGATATCCGCAACCTGCTCATCAGTCTTTACATGCATGAGATCAACTCGTCCTGCAAGAACCATCTCTATGATGAAGTGGTAGTGTACCTCTATGTGTTTCGTCGTGGCATGATATACTGGATTCATGGCCAATAGTACACTACTCAGATTATCACATAGTAACTTCACTGGAGCATCTACCTGTATGTCCAAATCAGCCATAAGCTTGAGCAGCCATGAAATCTCGCATACTGCCAATGCAACACCCCTGTACTCTACCTCAGTACTAGACAATGCAACCATTGGTTGCTTCTTGCTGCTCCAGCTGATCATGCCACTTCCAAAGCCAAAAGCATAACCACTCATAGATTTGCGATCATATGAGCATCCTGCCCAATCCGCATCTGTGTATCCAACCAGTTTCAAGGGCTTATCTCTCACATAGAACAGCCCATAATCTACAGTGGACTTAACATATCTCATAATCCACCTAACAGCATCCAAATGTGGCTTCCTCGGCTTCTGCATAAACTGACTTATGAGCCCTACATCATAGCTCAAGTTAGGCCTAGTGATAGTCAAGTAAATCTGACTGCCAATCATCTACATGTACATAGTCACATCCTCTACTTTAGCTCCAGTGCTCATGTCTAGCTTGACATTCTGATCAAGAGGTGTATCCAATGGTTTGCATTCAGCCATGCCATACTTCTTCAGCATTTCCATGGCATAGTGCTTCTACATCAGCCATAAACCATTTTCAGCTGGAACTACCTTAATGCCCAAGAAATACTTCAGTTCTCCTAGGTCTTTCATGTCAAATTCAAATTTTAGCATCTTCATTACATGCTGTATGCCCAAGTCATCATCACCAGTGATTATCAAATCATCAACATATATGACCAGCACTACCAAGCCACTGTCAGTCTTCTTTGTAAATAGGCTATGATCAGCTCTACCAACAACAAATCCCAATCTCTGCAAAGTAGTTATTGATCCTAGCATGCCAAGCTCTCAGAGCCTGCTTTAGCCCGTACAATGCCTTTTTCAGCTTGCATACATAATGCTGAAAATCAGGGTGAACATACCCTTCTGGCTGAACCATATAGACATCCTGTTCTAAGTCACCATTGAGAAAGACATTCTTCACATCCATCTACTGCAATTTCCAACCCCCTAGCAGTAGCCAAAGCAATCACAGTGCGTATGGTTGCCATCTTGGCAACAGGGCTGAATGTTTCCTCATAATCAAGTCCATATTGTTGGGCATACCCCTCAGCAACCAGTCTGGCTTTGTACCTTTCCACACTACCATCCGACTTGAATTTGATTTTGTAGACCCATTTGTAGCCAATGGTTTTTTTCCCTTCAGGCAATGGCACAAGATCCCATGTCTTATTTTCAACCAAGGCATTCATTTCTTCGTCCATAGCTGCACACCAGTTATCATCTTTCACTGCTTCAGTATATGTACCTGGTTCTTTGATCTCCATCACTTTTGTCATGTAAGCATAATGCTTTGTAGAGTAGCCACTGTATGTCAACCTGTCAACAGGATATCTGACTCTCTGCTATTGTCTAGGCTGTGGTGCACTGCTAGATTCCGCTCTCTCATGAGGCAGAATGTACCTACTCTGCCTCATGCCAAGCGTATAGACAGTCGGAATACCAAGTTCACTGTCTAAAGTGTCAGCAGATTCATATCCAAAAGTCATTCTACCAGGTGTCATCATACCAGATGCATCCTCAGTAGCTTTCTCTCTTCCTTTGCTGTCCAAGTTATCATATCTCCCCCTCACTGATATACTGGTGTCAATGGGACGGTGAGCTCCTCAATCTCCCTGTCCATGGGGATACTGTCTGACTACTAGGTCTTGTCATAGCACTGTTCTACTGCAAATCAGCTGTAGATACATGAGTGGAAGGCATATCTGATGGCATTGTAGCCGGTGATACGTACCAAGAACACATCTCATCAAAAATAACATCCATGCTCACCAAAGTCTCCTTGGTAGAGGGATCATAGCATTTGTATGCCTTCTTCTCCTACAAATATCCAATGAAAATGCACTTATGTGCTTTTGGATCCAGCTTCTTCCTTTTCATATCTAGAATGTGCACATAAGCAAGACAGCCAAAGACTTTCATGTGACTTACATCCGGCTTATAGCTATACAGCCTCTCAAATAGTGTCATCTCATGAATTCCTGCAATGGGAGTCCGATTCAAGATATACATGGCTTTTGTGATAGCCTCAGCCCAATAATAGAGCAACATCTTCTTCTCATTCATCATGGCACAAGCACCTTCCATCAAGACCCTGTTCTTTCTTTCAACTACCCCATTCTGCTGAGGAGTGTAGTTGTAGGTAAGCTGCTTGCGTATGCCATTTTCAGCCAGAAAATTGTCAAACTCATTTGACATACTCCCCACCGCTATCTGATCTCAAGCAAGAGATAGAGCAGTCAAATTCCTTTTCAACCTACTTTTTAAACTGCTGAAAAATAACAAACACCTCATCCTTTGTTTTCAGGATATACACCCAAGTATAGCGACTGTAATCATCAATGAATGTCACATAATACTTCGAGCCTCCCATATATGCATTATGGGCTAGCCCCCAAACATCAAAGTGCACTAACTGCAATGGATGTGTACTCTGCCTTACATGCCTGACAAATAGCAACCTTGACTACTTACCAAACTAGCAAGCATCGCATACATGACCAATATCTGAATATTGGAACTTGGGTAAACCTATAACAAGCTATTTTTTCTGCATAATTTGCAGCCTTTGCAAATTCACATACCCCACTCTCTTGTGCCAAATTTCCAAAACTCTGATAGTGCCAGAACCATGGGCAAACATAGCTGAATTCAGCTCTGGCAAAGTAGCATCAAGAGTAAACATTATGCCATTCCTGTGATCGCAAGCAATCAATTTGCAGCCATTACCAAACTCCTTAATAAAGCACCCATGCTTATTAAACCTAACCTGCAAGTTTTGCTCGGTCATCTGGCCCACAGACAATAGATTTTTAGTAATTTACGGGACATGCAGTACATCATGTAAGCGCTTCTTCCTTCCATCATGAATTACCAAAGGAACTTTGCCTTTATGCTCAATGCTATGCTGCGTGTCATCACCTGTATAGACATAGCCATGTTTTTTAACCACCATATCAGTAAACCAATCACCGTGAGGGGTCATGTGGTTCCATGCCCCTGAATCAATATACCAAACTGCATCATCCGTGGATTTTTCAGTAGCTCTGTCTTTTACGTACTGCATGGCAAATGATCTATCTCCTAAAGTATCATCTGCCTAACTAGATGTAGCAAAGTGTCCATGTTGTTTGCCTTTTTGATTTCCCTGCTTCTTCCAGCAGTCCCTACTTCCCATAGTAATGACAATCCTTATCCCTATTGGGATTGTCAGATGGGCGCTGCTGTTGCCAGGAGCCTCTACCTCTAAGGCTAGTTCTCCCCCTGCCTCTAAAGTTTCCACCACCTCTTGCATTCGATACATGTTGGTTTTTATTGCCATAGGATGCATTCTGTTGGCCTCCTATGCCAGATCCATAGCCTTTACCTCGGCTTCCACGACTGCACTGATTCGAATAAAAAACTACATCCTTATTTTTAGAACTGCTTGACTCTGTAGCCAAGCCAATTTTAACCTCCTCATGGATAAGCAACGCAACCAGCTCATTAAAATCAGGCATTTCAACCCTCATAGACACAAAAGTATCAAAAGACTTATACTCAGGCCCCAAGCCATTCAATGTCACAGCAACCATGTCTTCATCTTCAACCTGTGAACCAATAGATGCCAGCTGATCCGCAATGGCCTTAACCTCTGTGACATAATCCTGTATAGATCTGCTCTTTCTCTCCACATTGTTGAACTTCTGCTTCAACTTTATCTTCCTAGCACTTGTGGTTGTGCCATAGTACTTGAGCAAAATGTCCCATGCATTCTTAGGAGAGCTCCAGTTCATTATCTGCATTACCATGGCATCTAAGATACATAAAGAGAGCCAGTGCAAGAATCTACGAGCTCTTTCTATCCAAGCTCAATGTAATCATCTCTGATCAGCCGTAGGAAGCTCAAGTTCAGCTTCCGCTCCAGTCACCAACTCCCATTAGCCTTTTCCTATTAAGAAGTTCTCCATGCGGAACTTCCATATGGCATAATTGTTACTGTCAAGCTTTTCCCCCACTATCTGGGTTATGTTGTCAGTCCTCTTTGCATTAGCCATATTGTACCAGAAAATATTTAGTCACTGCCTAACTTCTTGCAAGTCAACAAGTATGACTGAGTTCCAAGTTCAATCCTCAACTATTTATGACAGTTTTCTACAATTAATTGTAGTTAAAAAACTAGGGTGTTTTAGCCCAATGACAGCTCAAAACAGTCCACAAAAAAGTGATCTAACCCATAGATATAACAGTCAATACATATGCTATGTAGTTGCTTCAGCTTAAACTCCTGCAACCTCCACTGCGAGGGAAAATACATGCAGTCTGAAAACTGTAAACTATGAGTAACCAGCTATAATTTTAAGAAACATTGAGTATACATGTCATACATGTCCCATAACGCTTGCAGCAGTTCAGAGATCTATCTTTGCATATGAGTTCCCAGTCAAGTCACTCTGACATAGAGTATGACATTTGTTGCAAGTACAAAACAAGATATACCTGCTGTATATTTCAGCCACTAAAAGAACAGTCTGTCAAGGTATTTAAATCCCAAAGACTTTGCAAAATGCCATAACCTTATGCTACCATGCATAGAACTCAATACATGATCTTGATCTCATCCAAGAATGATCTGTCTCCAAGAGTCAGTAGCAATGAAGGCATTTATTGGTTATTTACTGTTCATGACATTCAAGAACCATGTCAAAGCATCTTGCTTTAGCTCCAGACATTTTCATTCAACTCCCTTCTCAATGCTCAAAGCATTTGACAGACATACGCAAGTCATAAGGTACCTGGAGCTAACCAAAGTCAGCTAGTTCCCTTCAGGGGCAAGTAGTACATACTACCCACATAATCATGACAGTTTTCAACATGTTAGGAGCTCACAGATCTGAGTAATTTCAGCAAGAAAATGCACCTTCCAAGCATGACATTTAATACATATGTTTTCCTCAGCATATGTATGTTGTATCAAGTCCTTTCAAGCATGTTAGAGAGCTTCAAATGCTCTTCAATGTCAACTATATGTTGCCCTGTCACAAATTCTAGCAGACTTGTCACAATTTCAGATCTGTACATGTGTGTCACAGCTCATAACTGAGCTTACATTATGCATTTGTGTATCAAGGACTTCAATTCCCTTCCCAAGTGTATTATCAAGCATCTAATGACTTGATTAGTGCTTATCATCATGAGTTTCAATCATGAATGACCCTGCAGAAAAATGGCGCAACACGCTGGCAGCCTGGGGAGTTTATAGCAGCAATCTTCTTCACAAATGATGTTCAATGCCTTCTCCAAGTTGTTCAGTATAGCCTTTGAAAGACTCCAAACAAGCCAAGAACAACTCTTGAGCAAGATCAATACCAAATGAAACAATGCATACCCTGTGTGAGCAATGGTGAGAAATGACAGGCAGCCCTCTTCTCTTTTCAACCTTGGCAGGTCAGTCTTCAAGTCTTCTTCCTGCATGCACTCCACAAAGCCCAGTCATGGGGGCTCTACTACCATGCTAACAATCAGAGACAGAGACAAGAGTGAAGAGACAACAGTTAGAGCAGAGTGCTCTCTCACTTTCATTATTATTCCACACACTCCTTAGTGAATGTACAACCTAAGGTCACAAAGGACCATTCACACCAAAGCAGTTAAGTCCTAGGCACCGACTTATTTAATGTCCACATAATGTGGTATAGCTGGACAACTTAAGTGTTGGGTATGGTAATACCAAAGATAGTAGATCGAGCTTGAAGTCTTAACAACATCCATAACTAGAATATCTATGAGTTAACACATGAAGACTATCTTTTCAAGGATATCACATGTAATAGACCAAATTTGTTAGGTGGCATATCACATGCTTGTTAGTTTGTTGTCACTCCCATAACTTGTTTTCTGAATGACTTGGATCACACTCATCACCATCAGGGAAAGACTCCCATCAAACCAAAGATCACACTAAATGCATATAGTAAAAGCTTTGGCAAGTCCTCCTATAGGACACACAAACATGCATGTGCATGCATTGAAACACGCATTAACAACCAACACCAATTGCAAGCAATTCCTTGCTACTAAAAGAGATTTTTTTAGGCTTGACATGAAAAGTAGTACCTCACTTTCAACTCATTTGAATTATATGAAAAGTTTGTTGACACAACTTGTAGGAATCAACTTGAAGATGGATGAAGACATTTGCATTGGAGTGCTTCTCAAGAGCCTTCCACCTAAGTTTGATAATGTGTCAACCACATTAATCAACATGCCAAAGCCAAAGCTTGTGGATATCAAAGCCTCTCTCCTGGAAGAGGAAAAGAAGATCAAGAGCAAGGGAGAAACAAGCATCCCAAGAGGATACCAACAACTCATCTATGTGAAAGGGAAGAAAAGCATAGTCTGTGACTTTTGTAAGAAAACTGGGCATATTGAGAAAATTTTCCTTGCTAAGAAATTTTCTCAAAGAGCATATCTTGCTACAATCAAAGAAGACGAAGACAACAATGAAGAAGAAGAAAAATAAGAAGACACCCAATAACAAAAGCATTGGACTCACCAGTCCCTCTTTTTGTAGCTCATTTTTTGAGACTTTTTTAAATTTAAAATGTGGACTTTCCTAATGTTCCCACCATAAGCTCCTATACTCCTTATGTAACCTTTGCACACTACAACCTCTATACACTTAGTCAGGCCTTGTAACAGCTTCTAGCTTTGTATGGTTGGTTCTTTCCATGTCTACACTTAGCAAGGTTCTACTCATAACAACCTCTATATACCCAGTGTCTTTCTTGGTTGTGACTGAGGAGGGGTGTTGAGAAATGTGCAATCACATCCACCATAGCCTATTTGTAAGGAACAAAAAAGGCAAAGAAACACATTGTAAATAAAGCCTTAGACTAGGTCTTGTATGTATGGTTTATTAAAACCACAGTTAGTGAATACTATGGTCACTTTCCTTCTTTCTTCACCTACCAATACCACCTACTATAAGCCTATAAAAGGCTCTCATCCCCACACTCATTTAATCAATCATTATCATTCAGTTATACTTGCATTATCCTTGGATAATATCAGTTGTTCTTCTTTGTCATTACTTATGCCTAATCATGATTGTATATTTTCCCATCAATGATCCTTCTTAATATGCATTCTCAATATTCCAATAGCAAATGCCTCAACAAATTCATCCATAGTTATTGGATCTGTACCAACATTCTTGATTGTCACCTTGTTCATTGGATTCATGTCCTATTTGAATCTGAGTGATCCATTCTTCTTTGGAACTATAAGCCACATGTTCAAGTACAATGCTTGCAGATGTTGGCTCTAAGATTCCCATCTAAATGTTTTTATTTAGTAAATCAGTCAAGTTCAAGAGGTGCACCTTAGGTACTGGAATAGAGTGCAGGTTCCATGGAATATGAGGGATGTTAAAGATTTCCATAGGGGGAACAATATGTAGAATTTCACAACCAATCTCATGTGGAAAGAATGCAAATGCTTTGCCATGATGTTCAAGCATATCTTGGAAATACTATTTTTCTATTGGTAGTAAGAACCCATTATTCCAAATCTTCAATTTTGCAAGAGTCTCTATTGAAAACTTATGGCCTATGTACTTTGGATTTCTTACAGTTTGGTTGCTTTGTAGCCCTTTGTACCTATTCATCATTATCAGGTGGAAGTGTTCCTACACTGTGTAATCAATGAAGCTCAAATGAGAGATGAGAGGAGCTGAAGAGAGAGAAAGAGAGCAGGAAGAAGAGGAAATAAGACTAGAAGAGGAGAGGGAAATACAAAAAAGAGAGGGAAAGGAAGGAGTAAGCCATGGAAGTTGAAGATAAAGGTGAAGAGTATGTTCTTGATAATAAATGGTTGCCCTAAGCTCGGATTCTTACACCTTGTATACATCGGTCAGTGTGACTGGGTGTTTAACCCCTAGTTTGTATGTATCCCACTTATTACAATCCATCCCCACCCTAAAGGTTTTTGCCCTAGAAAACAAAGAGAACTAGAGGGGAGAGATGGTTGGGTTGAGGGAGGTTGCAGAGTATTACTTCAAGCCATTTTACAATGAAAATTTTATGAGGTATTCTTTAATGTATGAAGATCTTAAGTGCTTATCTCATTGCCAAATGATTGCCTCGGGGATATACTAAGTGATGCCTTCTTCATCTATGGGAGGAAGTTTTTCCACATAGTCCACTAAGGTGCCCATCAAGGGTTTTAGTTGGCTGACATGAAAAAATTTGTGGATTTTGGTGGTAGGGGGAAGTTCTAATTGGTAGGCCAAGTCACCAACTCTCTTTAGGATATGGTATGGGCAATAGAAGCGGTGGGCCAACTTGTTACTACTGCCCTCTTTGAGAGTGGAGTAGCGGGACTTAGGCACTTTTAAGAGGACCAATTCCCCTTCCTAGAATTCAAAATACCTTCTTTTCTCATCAGCATAGAATTTCATGTGTGTTTGTGCCTTTTGAAGATTTACTTTACATTGTTGAAGTGGGGCTTGCATGCAATCCAGGCTCTGAGGGTTTATCTTATAAAATTAAATAAGACTATGGGGAAGGGAACCTTATACCCATATAAGGCTTCAAAAGGGGAAACTCCACTATTGGAGTGGGTGGAGTTATTATATGCAAACTCAGCCAAGTAGATCCACGTATCCCAATTGTGTTGTACATCATGGCAAAAGTGCCTCAAATATGTCTCAAGCCATTTGTTCACTCTTTCAGTCTAGCGATCAATTTGAGGGTGGTATGTACGATGGAGCAAGCTTGGTACCCATGGATATGAAAAGTGTTTGCCAGAAGTTGCTCATAAACTTAGCATCTCGATCATGTACTATGACTTGTAGTAAGCCATGCAACTTGAAGACATATTCCATAAATTGAGTGGCAACCTGAGAGGTAGTGTATTAGTTCTTAGTGGGGATAAAGTAGGCAGCTTTGGTGAGGCGATCAACTACCACATAGATATTGTTCCACCCTTTCTTGGTGATGCGGAGGCCACTGATGAAGTCCATTGTGATATGAGTCCATCTTCCTTCAAGGATAGAGAGGGACTGCAAGAGGCCAATGGGCTCGAGTATACCGTCCTTGTTCTGTTGGCATGGAACACATTTGTTCATAAAGTCCTTGACATCCCTCCATAACCCTTTCTAATGAAAGCTCTTGGTAATCTTATCATATGTTTTAAAAACATCCAAGGCCCAGTAGTGGGGCAAGAATGCATCTCTTTCATGATCTTTTGCTGCGTGAAGAGGGAAGTGTGTGGCATGAAAATCTTGCCATGGGACCAAATAAGGCCATGCTTGAGTTGATATTGGGAGTTTTTAGCCATGATCCTATGCTATAATTTTAAAAAGATGTGGCTGAAGTGCTTGTCTAACAAGTAAGCTTCTTGAAGCTCTTCAATCCAATCACTATGCAATTCCAAAATAGAGGATACTCTATATGCACGCATCCGAGAGACACTATAGGATACATGTCTCATACCGACGTTCAAAGCGACAAAAATGTTCATAAAAAACATTGCCCCCGTCATCGCTAAACACTTCTGTATTAGCATCGGTATGGGCATCGGAATTTGCATTGGCATGTGCATTGCAAAAATGATACACATATTGACGTAGATACCGACACTAATAGCGACGGTTTGCAATGTGTATTGCGATGCCAATAGCGATGTGTGTAGGAAAATTTGTGATACCAATAGTGATTGTTACAGAGAAAAAAAAATTGTGGCTGAGCAACATGTGTATGCAATGGTTGTCAAAATGAGCGTAAAATGTACTTGAACCCACAAGACTGATATATGGAATAAATACAAGATCGCTGATAAAAAATCATGGAATCAAGGCAAGATACAAAGGATGATAATAACATAGTACATAAAAGATACCTACATAAATCACAGGACCAAAAAGGAAGAGAATGGCACTCCATGAATCCAAGTGCGAGCTATAGATCCTTGCCATCTGATCCCAATACAAAGGAGCATTGAACGGAGTCTGCAAAAAAAAAAAACTATACATCACTCCACCATACATAATGCATTTTAATAAAAATAGTAACCACGAAAAAGAAAGATAAGTGACTTATCGAGCCACTGCGTGCATCGAAATGAGACCATGTCTCTCTACATATCGAGTCTCTAGGCCGATGGGATCGCCGTTTGTAATGGAGTGCTGCAAAGAAAACAAAATACAACTGTTAGAAACACGATTGTTAGTATAAGTGATATTGCAAAAAAGAAAGTGAGAAGAAAAAAAAAACTTACAGAGTCCTCCGGATAAGTCCTGTGGCGGCTACTCCCAAGATTATGGACCACTCGTGTCCCTAGTTGTGCCCTTGCTATCTCGCATTATTGCTGACTCCAATATTTTGGTGAATCTATAGCCTCCTCCCTGAGTCTTCGCCAATCATTTGCATCTAGCCAGACGAGCTTTGAGGCGCCACTCTTGAGTGCCTTGCATGCATCCTCGATCGTGTGTGTGACATATATGCATGCATGCACTCCATCATCTAGCCTGTGGAAAACCTCTTTATTGCTGTGGGTACTAAAAACTCCTTATGCAAGGATACTACTATGTAGTCCTTGCTCCCCTCAGGTATGTTATTCCAATGGTCCAAGATATGCCAAAAATCTTGTTGGCAAAACTCTCTCATACGAGACATCACCCTCCTTTCCTCATCATTCATGATCACGACTCCTTTCTTGTCATCTACAAGGTATCCATACCCCTTTGGGGTATGTCTAAGATGTATCCTCTTCCACCTCTGGGCATAACCAAGAGGCCCCTGTACATTTGGTGTATCCACGGGGGTGGTATCTCTCGGAGAAGCACCCATAGGGGTGCCACCTGCAGATGGTAGCTGGAGTCACTGGAGTAGACGTTCCCACGGGTGTGACAAATCCTATAGGTGATGCAACTCCACTAGAATGACGAGATGGAGACACTACATCAGTACCTCCATAACAACCACCTAAGCCACCCTCACTTAAACTTGCACGAGAGCAAGGAGTAGTACCTGTATCTCAAGCCAACTGTGGGCTCACCGCATCCATGTCTTTGCAACATCCCCCAAAACCACTCCCTCCATCCAGCCCAAGTCTGGAGCATTGACCTCATCTACTAGAAACTGAAGCATCAAAGCATGCTGAAGTAGATCCAATAGAATAGCCTGATGGTATCCGAGACAGCTCCCGGTCCGCCATATCTTTGAATCAAGCCATCTGATCTGAAGACATACGTGTGAATATCTCCTACAACTCCTTGTCACTCATCCCTCAACTCATCGTGCTCTCTAAATATAGTCAAAGGTCACTTGTATAGACATAAAGTGATGATAGCGTTATCAATATAAAGATTCAAGCAAAGCATGATAATATAACTCTGAAAAAAAATGATGTTACTTAAAATGCATATTCTAGAGTATTCTTATAAGCGATTCATCAATGAATTGAGTAGGTGGATACTGCAAGTACAATGTAGCCTATGGTCCCATGTCAATCTACTGGCACAACTTCACATACACTGAAAGGTCAATAGACAGGTCACCACAAAAGGATGAGTCCACCTCGTTCTTAAAGAATTCCTGGCCTATTGTCTTTCTGTCATCAAGACTCGATTCTACCTCCTCTATATACTCCAAGCCATCTTCGACCTCCACCCCTTGCAATATCAACCCCTCCATACACATATTGTCCTCATCTACACTGGGAACATTGCTTTCATCAGACACTCTCACAGTTGGGGAAGCTGAAGGCATAATATACCACCATCGAGGTTGTCGGGAGTTTGGATAGAAAATTACTTGTTCAAAATCACATACAAGAGAGATTCAACATTTGTGACATATCAGTGTCATAACAAAATTTTAAAAAATAGTTATTCGTGCACATGTTCACAATGGGCTGGCAAGACAAACGTGTCGCACAGATCCACCGTCCATTCTTTTTTGGAATCTATTTCGAGAAATCCATATGGACGTCATCAAACAGTTGCTCCAGCTCCTTCTAGTACCACTTTGAACCACTACACATCGAATATGATCATGGAGAAGCTACAATAATCCACTGAGATAACACTTTGCAAGTTTCCAAAAATACTCCATCTCATCTATAACGGTGTTTAGATCCGTGGCTCGCCGTCGGCTCTCTTGCTCAAACTTTGCCATGACACCACAATCCATTGTGAAGCATATTTTGTTGATGCACTCAACACAAAATTGTCGCCCATGCAAACACACCACAATGTATATTTTGTACTGTACATTGAAACAATTAGATTAGTTGTCACATATAAAATCTAGATACAACAGTTTATAAAGCATGTGGTCACCTTTGTACTACATTCCCTCGAGAATTCCTACTCCTCAGTAGAGACCTCCACCCCTTTACGAGAGACTGTGATCAAAGCTCCATGTAACCATTGCATAGACATAAACCGTGGCATCTCGTCTATGCCCTCGGGATATCGAATCGGTCATGGCACATATTGCATCAAAATTTTGATCGCACTTCTTCTCGATCTTTTCTAGCTTGCTCATACCTGACAAAGCCACATCTCCATGGATGCATAGTGCAACATACAAAAATGATTCACTTTCTCCTCCATTGCAGCATCCATCCTTTTTCTACCCCATTTTCAACCACCACATCTTAGGTCAATCTATCATTGTCCTTCACCATAGCATATTGTTGTCTCTGAATCCACCGTTGGTAGCCACTTTGAAATATACACCAATGCCAACCTTCAAACATGCTACCTTCTGACCGAGCTCATTGTCGCACAAAGCCGTTCACAATTTTCATGAAGTGCTTCAAGAAGAACATCCATCATGTATGGATAGCTCCCGCAATATCCACTTCATCTACAAGATGCACCAGGAGGTGGGTTTGTATCGTAAACATGTTGGTGGGCTGATACTTCTCAAAGAGACAGACCATCTCCAGGAGGTGGGTTTGTATCGTAAACATGTTGGTGGGCTAATACTTCTCAAAGCCTTTCACAATTTTCATGAAGTGCTTCAAGAAGAACATCCATCATGTATGGACAGCTCCCGCAATCTCCACTTCATCTACAAGATGCACCAAGAGGTGGGTTTGTATAGTAAACATGTTGGTGGGCTCATACTTCTCAAAGAGACATACCATCTCCATTGCTTCTCGCCTTACGGATTCAATAGAGGATGTCTTGATCTCCTTTTGTGAGATCCATTGCACTAAATTTAACAACTTGTAAATCGTCCCAAGTATATTTGGAGTGAGGCATCCTTGTATCGCAATCGGTAGTACAAACTGCCACAAATAAAGAAGCATTACGAACACGGAATAGACTCTAAATAGCAAAATACACAAGCCACTTACAATCCATTTGTAGTACAAACATGACATATCTTATACCAATCACAGGATTTTAGCCCTAATAGTTGGTCATCTTTAGAAAAAGCAGATCTGAGAGAACACATCATACCCGTCGAAGTGCAAATAAATTTGATAATTTAATTTACAATGCGCTTTTCTTTAGTGGGAAAAACCCAAGGAATGAGAGGTAGTTTCAAGTGACCATCAGCACTTAACTGTGGCCAAAGCACCTCCATCTTGCCTACCTCCTTCAAATCCATTCGTACCCTTACAGTGTCTCTCTTTCCTATGATGTGGTCCCATAGTAAGCTGCCCATATTCTTAAAAATATGCATGGGATCCAACAAGTGGTTGATCTGTAAGTGGGTCCAATATGACAATTCGTAGAAAACCAAGAACCATCGGATTCCTTTTGGATGTGACTTTGTGTGGACCATTTTCAACTTGTACCAGCTTTGGGCATTCATTCGTGCTGGAGGTCATCCAAGAAAACCTTCCCTCAGTTCATGACCTTGCGGCAAGAAAGAGGCATGTCCTTGATATACCATCTTCTTCATGGTTCGTGACCTTCGGGAGTCTAACTGTGGTCCACACAATGGATATGCATGATAACATGAGGTAACCAGACCTATCTCAACACCCCTATTTAGTGAACACAGACTTGAACGTCACTAGCATGAACCATGGTAGTTTCTCTAGGCTCTTAGGATATCAAATAGATCACTGATGTATACTATATCAAAACTCTAACTTCACTACCTCATCCAATCTTTGTGGTAGTTTCTCTAGGCCCCTAGGATATGGAATAGGTTGCTGGCATGTACTATATCAAAACTCTAATTGCACTACCTCATCCAATTTTGGCGGCCTCATACCTATGAAGTCACATCTCTTTGAATATGAGATGCATCATACAAAAATGATGTACCTTTTGCTCTATATATTCATCCATCCTCTTCTTTATCCCATTTTGAACTATCAGGTTCCCACTTAGTTTATCATTCTCCTTGAGAGTCCATAGCTATTTGTTACCTTTATCCACCATCATGAGCCACTCAAAAATATGTACCAAGGCATCTAACACTAGTCAACAATCTTTAGCCATGTTAACCTATAGATGAGCCCCTTGTCACATAAATCCCTTTTAGATCTTCATAAACTACTTCAAAAAGAACATCCCCATCAACTATGCACTGGTCTTGCAACCTCCACTGCATCCACAAATGATGTACTCAAAGGTGGATTTGTATTGTGAGCATGCCTATGGGTAACTACTTCTTAAAAAGACATTGTCTCCACTACTTTCTTGCCAATTGAATTGAGAATATTCTTATCTCCTTCTATGAGAATCACTACACTAAGTTTAGTAACTTATAAATGACCAAACATGCCTTTGGAGAGAGGAAAACCATGATCATGATTAGTAGTATGAACTATCACAATTCAAACATATTATCTATCACATATGAATGCATAATAGAAAATATAATAAGCACTTAATCGAATCAATGGCTATCTTGGTCAACATAGATCAGACACACCTTATGCTAAACATGGGATATTTTGATTCCTACTAACTGGTCATCCTTAATAAATGCAATCCTAAGTGAGCGTATCATACCCATCGACGTGCAAATGGACTCAATGTTTTGCTTCACCCCATGCTCCTCTTTCTTGGACAAAATCTAAGGAGCATGAGGTAGTTATATATAGCCATTTGAGCTTGTTTAGGGGGAATATTTCTCCATCTTACTATCTCTTTCATATTCTTTATTTCCTCTGGAGTGTCTCCTTTTCCTTTAATGTGGTCCCACAACAAACTACGACCATTCTTAAAAATGCACATGGAATCCAAAAGATGATTGACTTATAGATGAGTCTAATATAGTAACTCATAGAAAATAGAGAATCAACACATTCAACATGTAAGAAACTCTTGATGGACCATCTTCCACTCATACGAGCTTCGTGCATTCATGTTTGCAAGAGTTCGACCAAGGAGTCTTTCTCTCATATCACAGACCTTTGGCAAAATTGCCACATATACCTCATAAACTACATTTTCATCATCCATGACCTTCAAGAATCCAATCTTGATCCATATACAAGACATGCATGGTAACTTGAAGTGACTAGCTTTGTAACAACCATTATATATAATCACCTTGATCATGAAAGTGTATATTGGAGAAAGCACATACAACATAGACTCATTTACTTAAGCACTCTTGTAAACCCAAAAAGTCATGCATGCTCTACATAAAAGTGATCCTCCCACAACTGCTTAAGCTCATCAATCAATGAAGGAAGAAAAATGTCAATATTAATCTTGACCTTCTAACATCCAAACACCAACAAGTTGAGGATCAAGTGTTCTTTCTTATTGTTAGAATTCTATGATGGAATATTATAGTTAAGAAGGACTCTTGGCCATACATTATAAGAGGTCAAGCCAATCAGAATGGATTCACACAATCCATAGCAAGACCAAACCAAGATTCCTTGTCTCTTTCACAAAATCGGGAAACATTGAATTAATATGATGCCACACATGTGAGTATGTTGGTATATACTAGATACAATCCTTTATTGAGGTTTAAGTGAAAGGAATTAATCACAATGATTTAGTAAGAAGAGTTAGGCAGAAAAGAGATAATAATTTGTGAAAAAGAGAATGTATTATGCAATAGAACACAAGAAATATTTGAAACCTAGCGATAGGAGCTTATAAGGGGAGGTTTTTATTCAAATATTCTACTTCATATATTAATCCAATTCAAACAAGTTTTAGACAATAGCTTAAGATAATTTCGTTGAGATAATAGCTTAGAAATACCCTATATGCATCAATAGAATTAATAATCCAAAATCAAGACATAACCTTGCTAGGAATAAAATCCGTATATGCATAGATTCCATTCAAGACAAAGTAGTCCACATAAATCCAAAAGCTCTATGCTAGAGCTTGTAGAAGACACTTATTTCAGCCTAAAATAAGCTTTTACATCAATACTTCAGCAACACATCAAGAAATCTTCAAATCTATCGATGCTATGTCGCAAGGAGATAACTATAGGTAAGGAAAGGCATTCAGATCAAGAGAACTTCATTGCCAAAGCTATGGACTACAGTATTATTCGGCTTGTATACCATGTATTACAATAGAGATTTTTTGTAGATCAATCCATAAATGACCTCCAAGTACTCTCTCTCATTATGTTTTGGCTCTATCTTGGTGCTACTCTACTATGAGCTACTTCTATTCATGAACAAAAAGCATGAGATGTGTCCCTTTTCCTTCACAGTTTGTCAACAAATTTCCAGTAGATGGCACCCCTGTTCTCCCCAAAGTTACATTGAATTCACCACCCTTAATGTTCAATTTCAACCCAAAAAGCCCTTCCTAAAGTCACCAAAAACATACATTAAAGCTAGGTAAGACTCTTCCTATGTAAACTATCCTATAGACATCTAAACTTAAGTATGAACCATATGAACTTGTTAAGTAATATAAAGAAGACTAAAGTTCCACTAGGCATGTAAGCCACTTGTTAAATCTCCATGTCCAGTTCTCCAAACTAATTCAACTCCTCATGCAAATAACCCAACAAGTGTCAATAGAGGCGTATAAGTGAACTCCCTATAAAGTTGGACTCTATTACTATTTCATCTATTGGATATTATATCACACGACATGGTGGATCTATTTTGGTATGTCATATTTTCAAGCTTTCCATGCTTGTAGGGATAATTATACTTGACTTCAAAAAGTTCTAATTAATACTTGCATGTGACATGACCCTAAGGAATAAGGTGTTGATTTTCAATAATTTGCATAGAGTTATGTTGGCTTTATGGTGTGGGAAATCAGGCTCTTATTAGACTTTGTAAATGTCATCAAAACAATGAAAGAGAACACATTATGCCGTGTTGTTTTCATCTCCCTACAAAAAATATATTCATTTTGTCTTCTTATCCCTACATAGGTTTATTGTCATGTGGGAGGGATTCAACTCACTTTCTAGCATTGCCTCCACCTGCAAGTGCACAATTAGGTAGAGCCTTCTCAGACGATGCATGTAGATGAGAGCAAAAGAGACAGATAGGACAAGTGGAGGACAAAGGAACTTGAGGTAAGAGAGAGGATTGTGATGTATTGTTGATCACCATGTCACATTATTTGGCCTTAGTAAATGCAGGACCCGGAATTCGAGGGTACTTTGTAAACCACACCAAGTATAAATTTTGACATGGTCAAAGTCAACAGCACAAGACACCCAAGGAATCAATAACTTTGGCGACTTATGAAAGTCAGCACACGTGTGACCTGGCCCTAAAAATGTGACTACCTTTACTTCTTAAGCCCTTACCTAGAGTGATGTGCGGCGTGCCTCACGAAGATCTCACGTGATGACGAGAATGCAACAACTGTTCGGCTTTGGGAGAACGATATTTTTCGTTGCTCTTTCCCTCCTTGCTCTCGGCTCTCTTACAGTTCGATCGGCCTCTAGCCTCCGAGTCTCGACTCTCGACTCTCAGGTGAGGCAGACGGATATTGTCTGTCGTCTGCATCTCTTGTGGTGGTGGCGGTACCCACCACCAACTATGCGCCGCTCGGAATGTCCTGTGGAAAGGGGCCGGCAGTGTCTCTCTTCCACCCACTCTCCACCAGGCCCCCCAAAAACTCTCTCTCTCTCTCTCTCTCTCTCTCTCTCTCTCTCGGGCTAGAAAGACTCCGCGGAGAGAGAGAGTGCGTCTGTCTTATCGTGGGTCATCCCCAAGCCACTCGATCACTGGTGGTCCGTGCGGGTCACAGAAAGGACAGTGGGAGAGAGAGAGAGAGAGACACGGACTCCGGAGGACGTAGCCTCTCAGGACGATCAGCACGAGTCCCTGCACCCCCGTCTTTCTCTCTCTCTCTCTCTCTCTCTCTCTCTCTTTCTCTCTCTCTCAGATGCCCGACGTACACTGCCCATATTATGACCCGAGCACGTTCGACGTGCACACACGTTTCTATTCGACGACGTCACTGTTATGAGAAAGTACGTAATACACTGCTGCCCATCGTCGCTGTTCTCGATGTCACGAATGGCATCGTCGATATGATCATCAGCATGATCAGCGTCAGCAGAAGCACCATCAAGTGCTCATAATTTACCAGTTTATGCATGAGATGGATCCCTTACCTGACGTGAGTTTTAACATGAGAGGCTTTCGGCTAAACACCGGCCAGTTTATTCCTGCAGTCGGCCTTGGCACCGTCAACTTCACCTCTTCCTCTGATGAAGTCACGGCCGCCGTCCTGCAGGCAATACAGGTACATGCCAATCGCTTAAGTATAAGATGTATATAGATATATATATTCGTAGTGCCGTCTGCACTATTGTCACTACTTTGAGTCTTAACATTAAATCTGTTACACACGTATTGTACGTTTAACCTGTTACGCTCATACCTACTATAAGTTTATTTTTAACGTCCATCTGTTGCATGCACATGTGGTGCATTTATGATTCATGCGGCCAGATTGGCTACCGGCACATCGACACTGCCAAATACTATGGCACCGAGGCCGCGATTGGCAAAGCTCTCGATATGGCTTTCCAATCAGGCCTCGTCAGAAGAGAAGACATGTTCATCACATCCAAGCTCTGGTGCGATGATAACAGCCCCGACGATGTCAAACCTGCTCTCTTGACCTCCCTGAAGTAAGTTCAATATCGACCTCTTGTCGACTTTCATACGATAAGCAATCCATCGCTAAATAACGACTTTAAGTGCTTGCGATAGGGAGATATATGATTATGCACGGAGTCTCAATCCCCAAGTCTGCTTATCTAACAGTTTTCATGGTTTCTGTTGGGTATCGAGTTTTTATCTTTCGGAATCACAGTGCCTTGCAGCTGGATTATCTTGATCTTTACCTGATGCATTTCCCCGTGAGGTTCACGAAGGGAGCCCGCATCCCACCTAAGGAGAGGGAGTTCCTTCCACTGGACTTGCAAGGCTCGTGGCGGGCGATGGAGCAGTGCGCTTATCAGGGGCTGACTAAAGCGATCGGGGTGAGCAACTTCTCGACGAAGAAGCTAGCAGACCTACTTGAGTATGCAGAGCTGGCACCGGCCGTCAATCAGGTGATGTAATTAGCTACTAGATTTTGTTAGAATTAGTCGCATGATCATGTGGGATTAGCTGCAACCGATGATAAGGGAGTGCCTCTCATCTCTTCGTGATTATATTGCGGCCCAGGTTGAGATGCATCCGATATGGCAGCAGAAGAAACTGCGGGAGTTTTGTGAGTCGAAGGGCGTGCACGTGAGCGCGTGGTCTCCGTTGGGAGCTCCAGGAACTAAGTATGGAAGCTGCGAAGTGCTGGACCATCCCGCGGTGCAGGGCATCGCCACACGCCATGGCAGGTCACGAGGACAGGTACTGAATGGACTAGATTAATATTAACTTGACTTTGTCGAGCTGTCACAGATCATCACCGGAAGCGGATATTTTCTACTGTGCCCGTGCACTCACGTCTGCCACGTGCCCTGGCTTTCAGGAAAATTGACAGTTTGCAAGATAGGCGGCATGCGTCCTGTCGAATAGACACGTGCACTGGCTCTTCTGAAAAACGTTTTCTTAATACTGTTCTGATCTGAAAACAGATTCCTCTCATCTCCCTTTTACATGTCAAGATCTGTCCATACAAGCATATATATATATATATATATATATATATACATACATACATATACGTACGAAGTGACGAAAGATAAAGATTACACGAATCCACTCTCATGTGTAGCTCTTTTTTGCAGATTGTATTGAAATGGGGTGTACAAAGCGGAGTTAGTGTCTTGCCAAAGAGTTATAATCTTACTCATCAATTGGAGAATATCAACATCTTTGATTGGCAGCTTACAAGTGATGATTTAAACGTGATCTCACAACTACAACAAAAAAGATTGTCCATGTGTGAATACCTTTGTGACAACACAAGTAGCCCTTACAAAACAATCCAAGAGCTTTGGGATGGAGAGGTGTAACTAGTCGTTCTTAGCATTGGTATTATTGCAAGTCATCTCTAAGTCATGGTATGTATTCCACTTTGCAAAAATGAAATCATGCGGTTTCATGTTCAATGTGACTTAAACACTTGAAATCATGGTACCTTGAAATACTCTCTGTTATGTTATACTCTGTGCTAAGACTTAGTGATCCTTCTTAAATATTTTATAGTAGAGAAGTTCATGTCATTTTTCTATTCAAAATGTTGTATTTTGGGGTTCACAAGTGTTTGGACTATAGACATGTCGTATATTGTTGCCATGGATAATTGGCCTACATACACTTGAAATGTTAACTATTTTGTACTACTCCAAAAAATGATTGTGACCTCTAGAAAGATATGAAGTTTTGATATTACAATTAATTCATTTGAAAGTATTCAAGTTTTTTTTCTTCCCAAACCAAAATATAACATAATTGAAAGTAGAGCCACCACACCTCGGGAGCTACACTTAAAAAACAATAATTTTATAATGCATGATAAACAAAGGGCACTACAAGGAAATGGAATGATAGCAATGCTAGTTAATGTCCCACTTTGCTGGCACCACTAAAAGCATTGCTAATAGCATCACTATATATGGACTCTTATACTTTTTGTGTAACTATTTCGTCCCATTTGAGAGAGAGAGAGAGAGAGAGAGAGAGAGAGAGAGAGAGAGAGAGAGAGGAGAGGAGAGCAAGAAAGAGAAGGAGAAGGCTAAGGCAAGCATGAAGGAAAAGGAGAAGCCCATGAAGGAAAGTGCAAAGAGGAAGTGGAAGAAGAAGACAAGGAAGGATAAGGAGATGGCCACGAGGGAGTAAACATGTGTTTTCCATCCTCAAGATAAGACCTTCTCTCTCTCTCTCTCTCCACATTTCTTTTCAACATTGTGTTTAGAGAGAGAGAGAGAGACACAGAGACACAGAGAGAGAGAGAGAGAGAGAGAGAGAGGAGAGGGGGATGGAAGATGGAGAGAAAAAGAGAGAAATTTTATAAAATAATGATTTAAAATTAAATAGAGGAATGGTATACAAGAGAGATGCAAAGACAGACAGAGAGAGAGGAGAGAGAATTAAACATATTTAAAAATATATTTATTTAAAATATTATTTTTAAATATAAAATAAGTATTTATTTATTTTAAGATAAAAGTATTAATTTTATTTTCAATATAAGAGAAGGAAATATGATTTAGAAAAAAAGAGAGTATTAGAAAAAAAATGAACTCACAAATAGACCCCTAAAAGTAATACAGTTTAAGATGTGGGCCTTTTGGATTGGCCAATAGGAAGGCTAGATGTTGACATCCATGGAGGGTGAATCTTCTCTCTCCAAATCTTGGGTTTTTATTTAAAAAGAGAGGTAGTAGGGGAGATTTAAAAAATGAATGAATGAATAGTATACAAAATTTGAGTTTCTGACATCGTATATTTCCCCCTTTTTTGGAGAATTTTCAATTTTGGTTTTTTTTCCTCTCACGGAATCAGTTTGACCCAAGAGTGGAGCAACAGACCACTTTCCCTTTTCTTCTCCATAGTGGTGAATTTTTGTCTCCATTGAAACTCCTTGGTGAGAGTAATTAGGGTTTTGAGTGTTTTGCTTACCTTTGCACTTTTTTCTTTGTGCAGCTCCAGATTTTGGGCAAAACACAAGTGCCCCATCTCTCTTTGCATTTTCTCTTGTTTGCTATTTTTTCAATAGGGTTTGATGTCATGTCTTACTGTTATTGTTGGTTTATTGCAAAGGTCGTTTTGCGCAAGAGACACAAGTGCTCATCTCTCTCTCTCTCTCTCTCTCTCTCTCTCTCTCTCTCTCTCTCTCTCTCTTCCCCCCTCTTTGTGTGTTGTTTCTCTTTTATGTTGTGTTTTCAATAGAATTTGATGTTGATTCTAATTGTTGTTTTTTGTACAGAGTTTATTTGGAGCAAGAGGTAAAAGTGTTAATCTCTCTCTCTCTCTTTGTTTGGTTTTTTTTTGCTACTATCTTTTTAATACAGTATGATGCTAGTTCTAACCCTTGTTGTTGTTTTATTGCAGATATAATTTTGGGTGACATTGCATAAGTACTCATCTCTCTCTCCCTCTCTCTTTCTCTCTCTATGTTTCCTCCTTTCTACTATTTTTTCAGTATACATTCATGTAAATACTAACTCTTGCTATTATCTTTTGTAAAGATCAATTTGGGAAAGATTGGATAGGAGCTCATTTATTTCTCTCTTATGAATACTCACACACTTTCTCTTTCTTCATCTTTGTGTTTTTCCTTTTCTACTATCTTTACAATAGGATCTGATGCTAATTTGAACTTAAAGATCAATTGTTGTTGTAGCACCAAACACAAGGTAGAGCAGAGATTTTGTAGCTCAATTTACGAGTAAATTTGCTATATTTTGTGGTGCCAAATTTTATTCATTTTGTTAGTGACTTTTATATTTGATGGAATTGATGTTTTTTTTTTTCCTATCATTTGTAATGGGTTTTGATCAGCAACGATTCAATCTTTTCTTCAACAGATCAGTTTATAGGTAAATTGGCCCTATTTTGTGTTGCTTCTATTTATGCAGTTGTCTAGATATTTTTGTTAAAAGGGATTCATGTATGTATTTTTTTGTACATGTAGATATTGTACAAGGTTTAGGTGAAGCACATAATTCTCGATTGACTATTTTGTTGTGGTGAGTGATTCCTTTGTGCTAGATGATATGGATATGCTGGAAGTCGATGGTTCAAAAATCCTTTGCTTTATTGGTCTTGTGTGTCCATTCAAATCTCCATGCCAATTGGCAATGATTCATGAAACTCTTGTATCATATCATCCATATAACACACAATGTGTTGAGTCATATAAGAATATCTCAAGTGCCAATCCAATGTGCCTATTAAGATTTGCATGCCATGTGGCTACTATCCTTGTAACAACTACTCTATAATACCCAGGTTTCATATAATGTATTGAGTCAAACCAAACTCCTATTCATTATAATAAAATTTATTTTGGCAAAATTCTCTGAGTATTCTTATGTTATTCTTTCCATTATATTTATTGTAAATGATATGATTAAAGTGATACCTTAAAATTGAATCTATACTTCGTGTCGATGCACATATCCATAAGCATATCAATATCCATGTTTAAAAAAAAAAACAAGTGTAAACATTTCTTAATGCCATGTTGATTTGTATGGCATATTAGTGATTACTAGACACTTAAAATGCTTATTGTTTAGGGGTTAATACATACTTCTTTACATTTAATGCTTATTTTATAATGCCTGTAAAAAGAATAAGCATTCTCTCAATAGAAGTACATAACAGAAAATATGAAGGAAATTGGATCATTGATACGTATCATTTCTCGTCTTGGATACATATGTGTCCAAGTATGAAGGGAACTTTTAGGTTGAAAGCATCTGTAGTTGTAGATGTATCAAAGCACTAGAAGGGTAAAATTTTAGCTCTCAAACAAAGAAATATTGATTCTCACTTTGTAATAGAAGCATTGGTACAACATGTATTCATACAAAAACAAGTACATATTGCGCCCACTATGCCCTTTCAAGGGAACATTTCGAATAGTAAGTATTTGCAACTCATTGTTGAGAATGAGAAATTTCATGATATCTATATAACTACTCATCTCATATTTACAAAAGTATACCCTTCGGATTGGTGTGAGTGGCAAAATGTCGAGATTTTCATAGATTCTTTTAAGTGTTACCACCTCGAAATTGGTAGATTGCTGTTTGAGGGATGTACAAGTAAGCAGCTCACAGAGGACCTTGTTTTTTTCTATGACTCCAAGTACATATTGCCAAAGGGGGGTCGAGAATATCCAACCCTTGAGTCTATGTGCATACCGAATCTCAATAGCATAGAATGTCCATTGTGTAGTAGCGATATTTTGCACATGTGTAGCATAGAAATTTCAGCAGACATATTGAACTGTATGAAGCCAAGCACTAGCTCAAAGAATGTACATCTAAGCTGGTTCATACCAATTGCAATTTTTGCACATATGTTCAAGGAATGTAAGGGTTTGAGACGTACCAAAAGCACATACGTCATAAAAAGTGCATCGAAGGATTATGTAATAAGGATTCTATGCAAAACTTGGACATCGAAAATGACTCACATTCCTGACAGAGTGGAGTGTCGAGTCACAACAAGGGACATGGCTTTTAAGTAACAACTTTCTCTCTTAGTTGACTATTATCTTACTTTGGGATGAATAAGCTAACTTTTCTTTCCAATTACAGATACTTTGTCACATGATAGACTTTATTCCTAGTGTTCAAGTATTGTAGATGGAGGATTCGCAAGGGTGAATGGTTGTGCTTGATCAAGACATGCTTGAAAGTGCAGCTCTAGATATTACTATCATTTATGAGGGTCGCGAGCCCCAAGTTTTGCAAATGGAGAATGATTGGCCCTTGAGTATAATGCACCAGGAAATTACAATGTTAATGCAGAATCCACTTGCTAGCTTCTATTTTAAAATAGATGGTAGGAAAATTTGAAGCCGAGCTGAGGGTATTATTACCAGTGAAAAGTGTGTGGCGCCACATATTTTAGAAATTGTAGTCTCCTTAAAAATCCCAACACCACAAGTTGTAATATCTAACAATGGTAAATTTTTGAAATTTTTTTGCCAATGGAATATTTTTACTTGCAAACTTGCCATATTTAAAAATTATAGTATTTATGTAAAATCGTATATATACTTTTCACATCGACACATTATATATGCATGTGAAATTTATAAAGACATTAAGTAAAGCCATAACTGAACATCGTATGCGAACATCCCTTATTTAATGGTTTAAAACTTTAGGTTTTTAAGGTATAACTAGTTTAGTTCTTGTTTCATTATTTCATTTTACACTTTCTCTCTTTATCTCTTTACATCCACCATATCCCTCCTACCTACTACAATGGATGCTCATACACACTTTGACAAGTGGATTGACAAGATTGTCTTTGCTAGCCAGGGTAACGAGATATTTCAGGTTTTCCCTAAGAACTTCAACCTTGAAAGCATGCTCTCATTGCTGGATCCCCCCCTTCAAGTCTTGGAAGACTTTGTGAGCACCATTACTACATGCACATACTCCATCGAGGAATCGAACAAGACTTGGGTGTCTTTGGAACAACTCACGGTACTTCAAGCATGAAAGAATCACCAAAAAGTGGTAAAGAGGTGTTTGGCTCACATGGATTCTTTGCACATAGTATACACTATTTCCATGGGTAGTATACCAAGTACAATACCTTTGAATCTCGTGGAGTGTAATTGTGCATTGGAAATTTACCTCATTGCATTGGATACATCCCTAGAGAAGGAGAGCGAAGATACAACCCCACAAGTTTTTGCTATCATATACACAGGAGAAGAGCTGATTGAAGAGCTTATAAATGTTGAAGAGGAACATTGGGTGGTGGTTGGCAGAGCAAGGTTTGGATCTCATGGTGACATCTTCTTCAGAATACCCACAAGTCGACAAATCCAATCTCGTCTCCTTGACGCCCATTGAAGTAGATGGTGTGTAGTACTTGCTTCTGTCGAATGTGCTGCAATACTTGGAAATCAAGGAAGAAGAATTGTTTTCTATCCTAGTCAAGGATTTGATGAAAGACCTGATCGATTATGATTATAGGGATGTGCATCCAACCATGGTAGAGATTGGAAGATATGATGGCACAAGCTACTACAACAAGCAGCAGTTATAGACGCGCGCACAGATGCATACTAAAATTTTAAAAAATTTTGAAAAATATAGACGCAATTGCGCGTCTATATTTGCATCTAATTTGCAAGTGAAATCGCATCTATGTGCACATGTATATGCGCATCTATAAGTGCATGTATCTGCGCATCTATAAGCGCGTGTATATGCGCATCTATATACGCATCTATAAGTGTGTTTAACTGTGCATATATAAGCGCATCTATAAGCAATTCGTGCTCTATTTACACGCGCTTATAGACGCGCGCACAGACGCGCACTAAAATTTTTTAAAAATTTAAAAAATATTACTGGTGTGTCATTCTTTTCAAAGTAGTCCCGTCTTGCATTTCTTTTGGGTTTTTTTGACAGGCGCACGACACAAAGAGAGGAGAAAGGAAGAGGCAAAGAAGAAAGGGTAAAGAGAGGAGGAAGCAAGAGGCAAAGAGAAAGGAGAGGGAGGAGAAGGAGTTTGTAGCCCTGTCGCCGCCCATCACAACACCGATTCAAGGTGAGTCCTTCTTCTTGTCTCTCTCACTCACTCACTCACTCTCTCTCTCTCTCCCTCTCCCTCCCTCCCTCCCTCCCTCCCTCTCTCTTTCTCTCTCTATCTTTGCTTTGAGTTGTATTTTGCTACATTCTTAGCTTTTGGTATGTTTGTTGCGACGAGGAGAACAGCCAAAGAGCAAGGAGATGGAGGAGAAGAAGGAGTTTGTAGTTGTGCCGCTGCCCATCACAACAAATATTCAAGGTGAGTCCTTATTCTCTTCTCTCTCTCTCTCTCTCTGTCTCTCTCTGTCTCTCTCTCTCTCTCTCTGTGTTTACTCTGAGTTGTATTTTGGTTCCTTCTTAGCTTTGGGTATGTTAGTTGTTGCTTGCTTTTCCTAGTTTTATTTTGTGCTTCACTGCTAATTCGCGTCTACAAGCGCGTCTGATATTCAAAGTAGACGCTCTCGTAGACACGTAAGTGTTGAAGATCCATAAACCTCCTAGGTTTTTTTGAGTTTTGTGGACCTGGCGTGTGTAAGAGTGCGTCTGATCCACAGAGTAGACACACTTGTAGACGCGCTCACATTAAACAACCACATCTCCTTTGAGGTTTTTTTTTTCATACACTGTTTTCTGCGTCTATAATCTCATCTATGTGCGCATGTATATGTGCGTGTATGTGTGCATGTATATGCGCATCTATATAAGCATCTATAAGTGCGTCTATCTTCGGGTATATATGTGCGTCTATATGCACGTGTAGTTTTCACTATAAGCGTGCTTGTAGACGCGAAATTGTAGACGTGCTAGTAGACGCGGTAATAAACACGCCCGACATTTTTAAACACAATTCAAATATTGCGTCTACAAGCGCGTCTATGGAGCCTTTTTGTTGTAGTGCAAAAGGTCTCTTCAACACACTCTATAGAGTATGAAGATATTTTTTTGTGAAGCAATTAGGTCTATCTTGACCTTGTGCCAAAAACCACCTCTTGCTTTCTCTGTGGTAGAGGTCTTGCACAATCTCGTGAACAAGTCTCGAGAAGCTCGCCTTTGGAATGATGAGATCAAAAGAGTGCTGATACCTCCTGATTTCTATCAGAGCCACTATATCTGGCCTCCACTTGCGTTTCTTGTGGGGATGTTGAGGAGGACCCTTGTGATGGCGGCTAAAGGAAGTTGGGTTAGGTTGAGAATGGGATGCATCTGAGTTAGTAGATACTCCAAGCAACTCAACATGATATGAGGCTCTGAGTGGAAGCTTATTTGCAACTATCTTAGACCTAGCAATCTTTCCTACACAAGAGATGTGAGAACTTAATGAATAAGATAGAAAGTAAAACCCTCTTTTATATAACCCTGAACTATAAAACCCATTCACATAGATGCACACTCTCTCTTTCTCTCTCAAATAATGAATTGCATTCACACTGAACACATTTTTCATCTTACTATATTAGCTCTTTTTAAACCCATTTGCTGCCTTTTTGAAGCCTTGTTTCTAGCCACTTGGCTTGGTTTTCTTTGGCACTTAAGGCTTCATAATGCACTCTTTTAGTGACATGACGTGATTTCATCATGTCTGCAATCGATTCATCAGCATTTTCATTCACTCTCTTTTGTGAGAGTTTATCTTCATCTGCTATTATAATCCTATACTACCAAGATAGCAATTGGATCATTGGATTACTACCATTCACCCTGCCACCATGATCATTTTTTCTTTGGTATGCACCATGCGCTATCCAATGTGAATTTTCCATTCCTTGTGTGGACCAAACTCCGATGCTTCTCTTTTCTGCAATCTATGGCCCATGTGCCTCAAGGATATGCAGCTACAAAGACATATCACACACGAGTAAATCTATTATCAATGGTTTATACAATTCATACAATTTTAAAATATTGACTTAGTACGCACCATGTAATGTGTAATAGAGCTTTTACCCCATGCTTCCACCATGTTTTTGTAGAAGCTATGCATAGCATCGATAAATTTTTGCTTATCTTCATTGTTAAACACCATCTTGTGAAGTAAGGGACCTAATTTGTTAAGACTAATCCAAACCTTAGCTTTGGCTAACCTTATTTTTTCTCCATTACTTTGATCAAGAATTGCAGAATGTAACTTTTTCCACCCATCGTAGACTTGCAGCCTAAGAACCATGACATTCCCTTTCTCATTGATGGGTGTTTAAATAAACTTCCTAGCCTTTGCACCTCCAAAGTAAGGTTTTTTTAGCAAGTTACCAGATTTTCATGATCTCTTCTGATCTTTTTCAATCATCACTTGATACTTGTGTAGCCCAATTTCAGATAGCACTCGCTCCACATTCCTACACATTACAATGGATTCTTTTTCTTGTTACATCCTATAAGCAAAGCAAATGTATTTATATACAAGTTTCTCCATGATTCTGAAAAAAGCATGCAATGAACAAATGTGAATATGATCCAATGAAAAGTTGAAGATGGGCTTCCAAGTGCGTTTTTCTCTATTGCGTGTCAGTACAGCACTTGTCACCCTTTGCTAGTTCTTCTTTCTGTCCTTTCCTTTCATCCTCTTTGTTAACCAATATAGGCATGGATTCTTTGTATTTGCACCATTGGAGATTCCACACATGGATTTTAAACTTTATCAAGTCTCCTACAAGATGCCATTCCACCAAGTATTGACCATACCCATGAATCGAGAGAATCTCACCATGTTCCTAAGAGATAGATTTTAGATCTCAAAAAGCAACAAAAATATGCCAAAATATTTTACTCCAAGGCACAAATTGAACCTCCTTGGATGGAAGCAGCAGAGACAGATTTGCCAATTTTTAGAAGCAACAAAAGAGGAGATTTGAAAGTGGTTTTGAAGATGGACCGAATAGCAGTTTTGTAGATTTTTCATAAAATTTTCATGCGCCTGGTCAAACTAGTGCAAGTGGCCAACAGTGCGGGACCCCGAGCCGGCTAGGAAAATTTTTTCAGAGCTTGATTTGGACGCCGGATATGAGAGTTGTAGGTACCAGACCAAATAGGTGTGAAGGAGGACCAAGGAGTGAAGGGAGATGACCTTTCGGGTCCCTTCGCCCCCAAAATTTCACGTGACGTGGGTGGGGGGGGGGGGGGAGGAAAGTGGGGGCATTTTTTTTTTTGGCTGAAGAAAATGAAGGGGAGAGGAGGCACAAATGACGAGAGAGAGAGAGAGAGAGAGAGAGAGAGAGAGAGAGAGAGAGAGAGAGAGAGAGAGAGAGACGGGGCCTTATGCCATATCAGAGCCTGAATACACTTGTACTAACTCATCACAGTCATGGATTCCTTAAATTTTTTACTCTCCATCACCTAGCCTCGCTTGTGAAATGGCTATCTGAATGAAGAGATCAGAAATCAGTCTTTCTCGCTTCTCCATCTCTCTTCTCCAAGAGAGACGCTTTACATGCAAAGAATCAAGAAGAGGATGTGATGACAAATGCTTGCTCGGCATGGACCAGATTGCTATAAAAGATCAAAAGAACACTCAAAAGTGATGTCCAGCATGGGTAGGAGACTATTGGTGGGGCTAGTGGCTATACACGAAGTCATTTGTGGCCACCTGCAACATGCAAACTAGCGGTATGCCTATTTTTATAAAGAAAATGTGATTTTTTTATATTTAATAACTCAAATGAGGTGCGCATGGAAATAAATTTTGTATGAATCATGTTTTAAGTATATTTGAGGATTGCACATGATAAAATGTAGAACATGTAGTCATACATGGTCGTAATAAATAATTTAAAACCCAATATACCTCTTTTAAGAGGGAAAATGAGAGTTTCTTCTGTTTCGGGTTGGGTGATGAAGTTCATATGGAATAAAAAAATGATAAAAATCATTTTTTAGTCCATATGATTTGTCAAGATGCATAAATAAGAAAATACTACATTTTTACGCATAAATAAATGGAAGAAAATAGTGAAAAATAGAAAAAATAGGTTTTTGCGTCTTAAAGAAATTAAGAAAAAATATGATTTATGTGCGTGAATGTATAGCAAGGCTAGAGCATGAGGGATAAGCCTCAATTCAGCCTAGTTTCTATGTGAGAGTATGGTTTAAACACTTTTTATATGAAAAACTACATGAAAATGAACACTACACCTATCCAACGAATGCTTAGAAGTAGCACAAGACAGGATAATTTGAAAGTGGTTTTGAAGGTGGATCGAATAGCAATTGTAAATTTTTCATAATTTTTCCAAGTGCCTGGTCAGACTTGTGCAAGTGGCTAGCAATGCGGGACCCCGAGCTGGCTGGAGAGAATTTTTCAGAGCTTGATTTGGACACTGGATATGAGAGTTGTGGGCACCAGACCAAATAGGTGTGGAGGACCAAGAAGTGAAGGGAGGTGACCTTTGGGGCCCCCTTGGTCCCCAAAATTTCACGTGACCGGGGGGGTGTGTTTCTTTTTCCGTCGAAAAAAAATCAAGGGGAGGGGAGGCGTAAATGATGATAAAGAGAGAGAGAGAGAGACATGGCCTTATGCCATATCAAAGCCTCAATACACTTATACTAACTGATCACATGCATGGATTCCTTAAAATTTTCACTTTCCATTGCATGGCTTTGCTTGTGAAATGGCTGCTCGGATGGAGATAAAAAATCAGTCTTTCTCTCTTCTCCAAGAGGCACTTCACATGCCAAGAATCAAGAAGAGGATGTGATGACGAATGCTTGTTCGCGGATTGCTCAAATATTAAAAGTACGCTGAGAAGTGATGTCCATCGTGGCCGGGAGACTGATGGTGGGGCTGTCAGCTATACATGAAGTCATTTGTGGGCACCCACAACACGCAAACTAGTGGTATGCCTATTTTTATAAAGAAAATGTGATTTTTAAAATGTTTAATGGCTCAAATGATGTGCACATGGAAAGAAAATTTGTATGAATCATATTTGAAGTATGTTTGAGTGCTACACATAATAAAATGCAAAACCCATAGTCACACATGGTCGTAATAAATAATTTAAACCCGAAATACGTCTTTTAAGAGAAAAAATGAGGGTTTCTTTCATTTCGGATTGGAAAATGAAGTTCATATGGAATTAAAAAATAATACAAACCATTTTCAATCAATATGATTGCTCAATGCACATTTAAAAAAATACTACATTTTTATGCTTAAATAAATGGAAAAAAATAGTAAAATTTTGAAAAAAAAGGTTTTTAAATCTTTATTTTTTAAAAAATATGCTTTATGTGAGTAAATGTATAGTAAGGTTGAAGCATGAGGGATAAGCCTCAGTTCAGCTTGGTTTCTATGTTAGAATATGGTTTTACCACTTTTTACATGAAAATGAACATTACATCTATCTAACGAATGCAAAACCTAAACATAGGAGGAAAGAGGGGTTGTAAAAATGAGTGGTCACGCTGAAAATATTTTAAATTTTGATTTATATGATTATACATAGCATACATGCCAATCACCATTTAAATTTAAGAGAGACTAATAGGAAGAGAAAACACAATGCTAGTCTCTAGCAACATCACAATTACGAGTAGCTTGAAAATCATCAAACAATTTTCTTTGCACCTCACGTTGCTAGGTTTTTAATCATAAAATGCTTAAGTACCACATGTATCATCATTAGGAAGAAAATGAACTCACAAATGGGCCCTTAAAAATAATATAGTTTAAGATATGGGCCTTTTGGATTGTCCAATAGGAAGCTAGATGTTGACATCCATGGAGGGTGAATCTTGTCTCTCCAAATCTTGGGTTTTCTATTAAAAAAAAGGGGTAGTGGGGGATTAAAAAAAGAGAGAATGAATAGTACACAAAATTTGAGTTTCTCTCACCTCGTATTTTCCCCTTTTTTTGGAGAGTTTTCAATTTCGGTTTTTTTCCCTCTCACAAAATCAGTTTGACCCAAAAGTTGAGCAACAGACCACTTTCCCTCTCTTCTCTATACTTGTGAATCTTCGTCTCCATTGAAGCTCCTTGGTAAGAGTAATTAGGGTTTTGAGTGTTTTGCTTACCTCTGCACTTTCTTCTCCACGCAGCTTCAGATTTTGGGCAAAACATAGGTTCCCATGTCTCTTTGCTTGCTATTTTTTTAATAGGGTTTAATGTCATGTCTTACTGTTATTATCATTTTATTGCAAAGGTTGTTTTGTGGATAACCTTTTATCGAAATGTGGTGAAACTTCACACATACACTTGTTAGGTGGCCAAGAGCCCTTTAAAAAAAAAAAAAGTGCATGCAGAGCCTTGGTTTGAAGTTTAGCGTCTGGCTTTTTAAAAAAAAATTTGGGCTCTTTGCCAACCTAACGAGTGTGCGTGTGAAGTTTGGCCGCATTCCCATACAGTTTAGTATTTTAAAAATTATCCCATACCAAAATTATGGATGTAAAATCAACATCGCGACTATTGGCCCTTAGAAACTTCACACCACATAGACTATACAGAGGCATCAGGAGTAAAGTCTCCAATAAGAAATGGCAAATTTTTGCATGTTATTCCTATTGGAATTGACAGTGCTAACAAAAACTATTAAGTAAGAATTGAAAATACAGCGAAGATGCACAGTCAAAGTTGACAGCGAAGGATAAGTGTAAAATTTTAATTAATATTTTGAAGGGCACATACAATAGTTTTACATTGGGATATAGTCATATGTCAATTGCACAAGGATAACACTATGCCAAAAAAGATAGCATTACAAACTATGTTCATTCCATTGGAACGAATGCATCCTTCACTGCTTGAAGATTTCTTACAAGTTGGAAGTCCTTGGAAGTTACAGTGATGCACTTCGCATGTATTACACAACGTTGAGCATCAGTCATCAAGTCAACTAAAAAGGCCTTTGCAGCACACTGTAGAGCGTGAAGGCATTCTTTTGACTATCTTATGCTTTCTGTGCGGTAGAGGTCTTGCACAATCTCATGAACAAGTCTCGAGAAGCTCACCTTCGAAATGATGAGATCAAAAGAGCGTTGATACCTCCTAATTTCTCTCAAGGCCATTGTGGTTTCCACTTACGTTTCTTGTGGGGATGCTAAGGAGGACCCTTTGTGAGAGCGGCTTGAGGAAGGTGGATTAGGTTGAGAAGGGGGTGCATCTGAGCTAGTAGATGCTCCAAGGGACTGAACATGATATGGAGCTCTGAGCGGAAGCTTATTTGCAACTACCTTAGACCTAGCCATCTTTCCTACACAAGAGATGTGAGAACTCAATGAATAAGATAGAAAGTGAAACCCTCTTTTATATAACCCTGAACTGTGAGCCTCATTCACATAGATGCACACTCTCTCTTTCTCTCTTAAACTATAAATTGCATTCACACTAACTCACATTGTTCATCTTACTATCTTAGCTCTCTTCGAACCCATTTGCTACCTTGTCGAATCCCTGTTTCTAGCCACTTGGTATGGTTTTCTTTGACACTTGAGGCTTCATAACAAACTCTTTTAGTAACATGACGTGATTCCATCATGTCTATAGCCGATTCATGAGCACTTTCATTTGCTCTCTTTTGCGAGAGTTCTCATCCGCTACTATAATCCTATACCACCAAGATAGCAATTGGATCATTGGATTACTACCATTCACCCCTCCACCATTATCAGTTTTTCTTTGGTATGCACCACGCGCTATCTAATGTGAATTTTCCATCCCTTGTGTGAACCAAATTCTAATGCTTTTCTTTTCTGCAAAGTATGGCCCATGTGCCTCAAGGATACGCTACAAAGACACATATCACATGAGTAAAACTATGCTCAATAGTTTATACAATTCATACAATTTTGAAATATTAACTTAGTATGTACCATGTAATGTGTGATAGAGCTTTTACCCCATGCTTCCACCATGTTTTTGTAGAAGCTATGCACAACATTGATAAAATTTTTCTTATCTTCTTTATTAAACACCAACTTGGAAAGTAAGGGAGCCAATTTGTTAAGACTTATCCAAACCTTAGCTTTGGCCAATCTTGTTTTTTCTCCATTACTTCGATCACGAATTGCAAAATGTAACTTTTTCCACCCATTGTAGTCTTGCAGCCTACAAACCATGACATTCCCTTCCTCATTGATGGGTGCTGAGAGAAACTTCCTAGCCTTTGCTCCTCCAAAGCAAGGCTTTTTTGGCAAGTTACCAGATTTTCCTGATCTCTTCTCATCTTTTTCAATCGTCACTTGATACTTGTGTAGCCCAATTTCTGATAGCACTCGTTCCACATTCCTACACGTTGCAATGGCTTCTTTTTTTGGTTGCATCCTATACGCAAAGCAAATGTATTTTCATCCAATTTTATAACAAACTACAATTTACCATTACATTCCTCAACAGACATATTGTAGTATATTACCATTGTCAAGTGCACCTTGTATAAATCTAAATAGTAATTTTTGAGTTTGGTGAACTTCACCTCATATGCATTTTTTGTTCCTAACCTTTAGTGTTTCCACTCATTGAACATGTATGGGATCTTTTATCAGCTCCAAAACCTTTGCATTAAGTTGCCGTCGGGCCTCTATTAACTTTGAAGGTTGAGGAAGAGGTACAATTCTATTTCTCTTTAGCACACGACCAAACCCAGCCTTCACACCTTTGAATATCTTTGAGTAAGTCGATATGCTAATACCAACCTTTTCAGAAATGGATTGTACATCCACAAATGAGAACTCATTTTGCACATCTTTCAATATGCACTCAATCACCTTTTCCTTCATAATCTTAAACTTAAGATTGCTCAAAGAATTTTCCAATGTACTTTTCTTCAGCAATTTAATTATACATTATCCAAGCTCACCCTCACCTAAGTTCTCATTCTAAGCTACCATGCATGCTTTGATACGTTGCTTCCATTGGCTGCTATTCACACAAGTAACCCGTTGATTGGCTTCTTCTTTTATTTATGCTCCAGTGTTAGCTTGTTGTTGATTTTTCTTAGATCGTTCAATTGTGCCTTTGCCTCCTCATATGAGATACCAATGTCATGGATACTGTCTTGCATTGTAATAATTTGATTGTTTTATTGAATTATAGTGTTATGCAGCTATACCACTTGTCATATGAGCTGTTGTATAGGAAGTTGATGTGCAACAATCACATCATGACAATTTTTCATGGTTTCTTAGCAAGTTGTAAATACTTTGAACACTTGATTATTGAGTCACCTAGTGTAACCGAGCAATCCATTTTCACCCTCACACATATACTTCAGCAAAGTTGTGATTCTTGAGAAAGTTGGAGGTCTATTGTTTAAGGGATCAATTGGGTAGATTCCCCCATCAACCCCACAATTCCACATGTTTTAATCCCATTTGCCTGTAACTCTGTAGAACCTGAGGGTTGACACTGATATGCTGGGTTCTTTTGAATAATGGGGTGTATTCAATCTCTACCTCAATATGTAGCTCCTTCTTTCATGTATTCACTTTACTTTTTTATAGAAATGGGGATCCTACTTGGTTGTCACAAGAGATAGAGTGGAGATGCATAGAGAGGCTCACAAAGGTTCCAAGGAAAAGGAGGGTGTAAATAATTCACTATGTCAATGAAGGTTGCATAAACATAGAGAAGAGGTCACAATAGAGCCATGAGAGAGTACATATATGGGGGAAAATAGCTCAGAGAGTAGAAATATCTAAGACTTTTTGTATTTTAAAAATTTCTATTTTACCTCTTAAAACATTTTCCAAAAAATACGAAATTTGACCAGTTGTTTTTTTAAAACCAAAAGCTAGAATATAAAAAATCCTCAAAATATCTTAAAAGAAACGGTCAAAATTTTATTTTCATTGTTCTTGATTAAAAAATCAATTGTCTCATATCTACTAATCATTTTGCATTGAAAATGAAGCACCACACTCCTGTAATTAATACCTTTTTAAATATAAAATTTAGTTGAAAGACTTTTTGAATGAGGAGAGAGAAGAAATCTGAGTATATACTTTGTGGATAATTAAAAAAAGACAAAGTGAGATTGCAAAAGTGGAGAGAGAATATGATTATTTTACTATTCTTTACTTCTCTTTTCCTTGTTTTAAGAAGGAGGGGGGAGGGGGCTAAAAGGCCCATTTGTGAGTTCATTTTTTTCTAATGCATTTAAAAGAGAGAGAGAGAGAGAGAGAGAGAGAGAGAGAGAGAGAGAGAGAGAGATTAAAAGAGAAAAAGATTTGGTAAGAGAGAGAAAAAGTGAGAGAAAAGAGAAAGATAGATAGAGAGCGAGTGAGTAGACAATAAGGAAAAAATGAATCCCAAAATAATCCCTTAAAAATGTTATAGGTTAAGAGACAGGCCTTTTGGATTGTCAAATAGGAAGGCTAGATGTTGACATCTATAGAGGATGAATCTTTTCTCTCCAAATCTTACATTTTTTATTTAGAAAAGGATAGTAAGAGATTTTTAAAAGGGAGAATGAATCGAGTAACAATTTTGAGTATCTTTATCCTTGTATTTTTCTCTTTTTTGGTGAATTTTTAATTTTTCTTTTCTTTTCACACAAAATCAATTTTACCCAAAAACTTTAGTACCAGATCACTTTCCCCCATTTGAAAATTCATTTATATTAAAGCCATTTGGTAAGAGTAATCAAGGTTTTGATTATTCCACTTACCTATGCAATTTCTTCTCCTTACTAGTCTAGAATTTGAACAAAATATAGATGCTAATCTCTCTTTTCATTTTCTCTTATATGTCTTTGAGTTGAATTTATTTATTTTTTTAAACTCTTCATTATAAGAGAATGGGCCGATAACGATGGCCATTCCAGTTATAAATATCGACATCACTATTAGAGCCGCTAATTTGTGTTTGTGATGCTTACAACAATGCAAATAATGACCACAAAAAAAAAAGTGTCAAAATTTTGATTGTGACATTGATTGAATGCATTTGAGAGAGATATATATATATATATATATATATATATATAGAGAGAGAGAGAGAGAGAGCATCATTACCTTCACCTTTACTACCAATGTATATGAAGAAGAGGGGTGCAAAGGAAAAGGGAGAGAAGCTGCGAAAGAGAGGCACAAAGGGTTTCATCTTGGAGCTGTTGAGGTAAGTACTTTGCTTCTTCTTGCTTTATTTTTATGTTTTTTTCTTTTCTTTCTTGGTTTTTGTTTATGGAGAGATGCATTGAGAGAGAGGGAGTGAAGGAGAATAATGGAAGGGGAAGAAGGGAGGGAGAGGAAGAGAGAAAGAGGAAGAGAAAGAGGAGAATGGAAACAAAGAGAGAGGGGAAGAGAAAAATAGAGGGATGGAAGGAGGGAGAAAGGAGAGCGAGTAAGTAAGAGAATAAATGAGGGAGATAGGGGGGACTCTGAGGGAGAAACAAAGAGATAGAAAACAAAGAAATGGAAAGAGAGGTGGGGAGAGAAATAGAGAGGGAGGAGAGATAAAAATAGAGAGGGGGAGTATGCATGTAGAAGGATGAATGTTGTAGGGGGTGGAGGGTAAGGAGGACTTGGTGCATACTGAGGAGACAAGTATAGGTAATGTAGACGAAGAGATAGGAAACCAATAATTTTTTGAGAATAAACCCATCTCCTCTTTCTATGGAGACCTATGCATAAACCTTGTAGTGATGCCGAGCTATGTCAAGATTGTTGACATGGAGACATAGGGCGGTTTACATCCACTTTCTCAATTCCTTGATAATTCACTTTTAAGAGTACTTTAGTATATGCATTTTAATTAACATCCTTTTTTGCAGAGTTAGGTTATTGTGCTTTACCTGAATCTTTATGTTGATTATACTAACATCCTTTTTTGTAGAGTTATGTTATTGTGCTTTACCTAACTCCTTATATTGATTATGCTAACATAAGTTATGTTATTCTAGTTTACCTAAATCTTTATATTGATTATGCTAATATCCTTTTTTGTAGAGTTATATTATCATGCTTTACCTAAATCCTTATATTGATTACGCTAACATCGTTTTCTAACTATGCATGTCACCTTTGACAATACCTAGAGAGCAAGATGAGTCGAGGGATGACAGATGAGGAGATGCAAGAGTTCTTCACACGTATGTCTTCAGAATAGATGAGTCACTTTAGAGATATGGCAGAGTTGTCTCAGTCATCGTCTGGCCATTATACATGGTCTACCTTAGTACTCTCTGATGCTTCAATCTCTAATAAGTAGAGTCGATGCTCTAGACTAACCCCCCCAGAGGGAGGTAGAGGAATGCCTTGCTCAATCAAAGCAAGAGGTGATTTTGGGAGGTATTGTGGAAATGTAGATGTTGTGACTCCACGGTTGGTTGCTACTCCTTGCTCTCATACCTATTCCAAAGTGTAACATGCCCGCATATCGGCTATCTAGGCACATTTTTAGCGATCGAATCTAAGCGACCTCATCAGGCACTCCCATGGATCGCCTAGGGTTTCTCGAGTCCACCTCGCAACGAAACGTTCATGTCTAAATCCACTAGGATTGATCTAAAACTTGGATCCCTAGTGGTCAAGGTCTCCTGACAGCATTCTAGTGTTAGGTCTTGGATATCCTACCTTAGGTAGAGATACCCAATCCGAATCAGATCCATGCTGCACTTGGTTTAAAGAGAATGGGAAATGAGAGGGATGTGCCACTCAACCCCTTTACCCATAGGGCATAGTCCCATTCTGATCCCCTAAAATGTCATGAATCGGGTTCCAACGTAACAATACCTAAAGGTCGGTTGTCAGTAAATCCTTCTGAGAAGCTTCCCAGTTCTCTAGGACCACCCTATTGTAGGACAGACCGATCGGGGGTTCCGGCCCACCTGCTTTCCTCAATAGGAATTCTTTATATATCTAATTAGGTCCTATAATATTTATGTGTAACATTTAAAACCAGCTTCATTATTTAAGCCTTTTAGGGAATAGGGTTCGTTCACTAACTTATGGCATTGACAAGAAAATAGAGTAAGTAGTCTTTTTGACAAAACAAGTTTCTTAACTTGTCTTAAGTTAATCTTTGCCTCTTGTGCATACAAGAGAAATTATAGAACCCTTCTGCCCTACAGAAGTAATTGGTCCAAATCACATGGCACCATAATTTCCATGCTTCATCTAGAATAGGATCTTCTAATGCCATAGACATTGGGCCCATGGTAGTCTCCAACTCCGTTCCAGACTGGCAAGGGACGTCGAAAGCTCCACCTGACCCACAAGCGATGTAGGAGTGAAACACAATTTTCGTGGTCAGCCTTTTCACCACTCGACCTTTGGCACATGAATCAAGCAATGCCCTTCTCAGGTTAAAGTGCGGTGTGACCCTGGAGATGATCCACCCATGCAAAATATCATTTTCTTGATTAATCCAGTTAAGAATCAAGCATAATCAAGGCCATCAACCTAATATCAACTTCCAAGAAAACATTCCTTTATTCCCATGGCAACTTGTCATCACAAACCCTTTCCATGAATTTACCATCAATCACAAGCACTTGGAATAATCATCCAAACCACAATCCAACAATCAGTTGAATGCGAAAGCATTTAGGGTGTTGTTCGATCAACAAATAAAAACAATGGTTTTCTTTTCTAAATTTGCGGAAAAGACTTTATCTTCCTTTCCCCTAAGGCAAAGAATGTGAGACAAATTTGTAACAATTCAAGACTATCTTACAATGTAAAATAATCCCTAAATTATTATGCAAGTTGTAATCAACTCATGGTTTGGCAGCACAAGATAAACTCCTTGACCATTATTTTATGCGAAACCTTCATAGGATGGGTGCAAGACTTTCATGCAAGATCAGTTCGTGTACCATCAATGTATATTTCGTATAATCCTTTCCATGCATGCACCATCTATGTGTATAATCCTCAAGGTAACCTTATATGCTCTGCTACATATGATTTTGTCACGTAGCATTAGGATGCAATGATTGTATTTGGATACAAGGGTATGTGAAAACCTCAGTGCGCCATATGCATAAATCTATGCAAGGTCATCTATGGTTGCAGAAAGAATTATCCTATAATCCCCTATGAGCTCATTGACTATTGAAAAATAAATTCAAGTTAATTGTTAAAATGAACTCATGCACATGCCAAAACGATATAACCTATGTCTCAATGAATAGTGGGGATGACAATTAGTACGTGGATATTTGGATATGAATTATCTATACTTGACATTTTATTCATATTAGTAGTAATGCCCTGGTCAGTGGCTCCATTGTTAAGTGCATGATTACCGTTGGTGCATGTCTCCCTCCATTTGGGGGCCATACTTTTGGCTTATAAATCTCTCTTTCTCTCTATCTTGTCGGAGGGATAGTGTGCCAGGGTGACTCTCCTCTATTGCGATGGGGGGTTTAACTCGTGGGAAAAGGGGAGAAGAATAATTCTTGTGGTCACCCTTTAAGGAGGGGAAGAGAAGAAGAACCTTCTTAGAAGGTTATCTCCCTCTCTCTCTATCACTCACACACACTCTCTCTCTTGTTGAGATGGCAAGCTCAACACGTGCAAACATTGATGATGGACCGTCTGGCTAGATGGGTCCACACGTCTACACTTAGCACATTGGTGGTCATTATGATACTCACATGGCCACTAACTTATCACTTATTATATTTAGTTTGTTACACCTAATTACATCTGACAAAGATATAGAACCAATTGATTAGTGTAGTCTGTTATGTACTATTTGACTTAGAAGGCCACTTTCCTTTATGTTGTATCTTATCTATACTTTGTGTATATTGTATAGTGTGTGGAAGAAGATGAAAAAATCAGCAAGAAAACGTTTTGGCCTCCATCTCTCTTCTTGTGTTCTTGAGTGAGCTTCCTCTTGTGTATATAGTGTGTGTTTGGTGCAGCAGCTCAATTCTTGTCATGGTATCAGAGCCGCGCCACTGAGAGAGGTTGATTTTGAAGGAGGCTGAAGTGAAGGAGAAGAAGCAAGGTTCGAGCAAGCAAGCAACAGGTAAGAAGCTCTCCCATTCTCCCACACTCTCTCTCTTGGATAGTGTTTGTGGAGGCATCAAAAAGCAGGGTAGAGTGAGAATCTCAAATTGCTTGGAGTTCTTTTGGGCATTTGAGGCCGTTTCAGGTCCTGTTTTAGAGCCGCAAGGTTGCAGACAGCAGTTTCAAGGTACACTGTGATTTCGACTGTATTATCCAAAAGTGGTGCATAGGTTATAGATTTCGAATCTGTAACTTTTGAGGTGTTTGTCAAGAAGAAAACATAAGATTTATCTACAAACAAGTTACAGATTACATGTACTATTGAGCAATTAGTGAAAAAGGTTGCTTGGTGTATTGTCATGCACTAGTTGTGCCTTACTGTATTGTATCATTTTTTGTGATTCCATTATTGAGAAGCTCGAAAAGAACAACTATCCTTCATGGAAGTTCTGTGTGATGAACTTCCTCATTGGAAAGGGCCTTTATGAGCTTGTTTCAGGTGAAGAAAATGAGCTAGAGCTGTGGGTATCCCTCCGACTGCAGATGAATTAAAAGTATGGAAAGAATCGAATGCAAAAGACAAAAAGGTGATCTATTGGCTATTTGTAGTCACTGATAATATGATGTTGGGACATATCAGGAATGTAGAAACTTCACATGCAGCTTGGACAATTTTTAGAACATGTTTTCGGTAAATACAAAGGCACGGAAGATTCAACTCAAGCAAGAATACCTTGAAGAAAGGAAAAATGTCAATGAGTATGTTTTGAAGGTGAGAAGCATTGTAGATGCTTTACAGTAATTGATGCAATGCTTGATGATGATGATTTGGTTTTATCCACTTTGAGTGGCCTTAATAATGAGAAGACATGGAAATCATTTATTACTTCGGTATACATACGGAAGTCATTTTTAGATATTGATTACCAAAGAGATCAATATATAGGGTGACTCATTTGAAAGAAATGGTGAACAAGTCCAAGCATTTTACTCAAGTTCAAGAAGGGGACATGGTAGATCCTCTTCAAGAGGCCATGGTATGGGACATGCTAGTGATAACCAGAAAAACAAGTTCAATCGACAATTTGGTAAAATGCAGGTTTCAGGAGGCCAAGGAAAATTTAGAGATAGGGGGAGCTCTAAAGGAAGAGGTGGATGGCAAAATAGAGGTTCTGGAAATTCTGCTATTGTTTGTCATTATTGTGGCAAGACAGGTCATATTGCAGCTCATTGTTATGCTTAGAAGGATGATATTCATAGTGATAAATTGCAGCAAGGAAACTATGCACCATCTTCACAAAAGAATGAAGAGAAAAATGAGCATTTGTTTGCTATGCAGCATATAATGAACGCAGTTACAGGAAAGGGGACACATGATGATGTATGGTATGTTGATTCAGGTACATCTAATCATATGACCAGTCATGTTGAATGGTTTGGAGAGATGTAGGACTTACAAAATCCAGGTTATGTGCAGATGGGTGATAATTTATGCCACCCAATTTCACACATTGGAAAGGTTCCCTTGTCCTTGTACAATGGCTGGACAAAGAGTCTAACAGATGTATTACATGTGTCATCAATCACAAAGAATCTAGTGTCTGTTGGCCAAATGGTAGAGTAAGGGCTGTAAGTTCGATTCAATGCAAAAGGTTGTTTTGTAGAAGATTTTAATGATAAGTGTAGGTTGGTCGCAAAAGGAAGTAGAGTTGGTCGCATGTTCACTTTAGATGCTAGATTTCCTACAATGGATGCTGCTATGCATGCTAAAGGAAAAGGAGTGGTTGCAGACATTGAAATATGACATAAACGTATTGGACATGAAAATGTGCAAAGACTGAAATTAATGCAATCCAGGATTGGTTACAGGGTTGCCTTCCTTTAGAGTTGCAGAATTTCATAAAATCTGTGAAGTATGCCAGTTTGGTAAGTAGGCAAGACAACCCTTCTTGCATGATAGAGAAGTGAGTAAGAAAATAATTAATATAGTGCATACAGATGTTTGGAGGCCTACATAGAATATATCTCTTGGTGGTAGCAAATACTTTGCCACATTTATTGATGACTGTTCAAGGAAGCTATGGGTATATTTCATGAAGGAAAAGAGTGATGTATTTGATTACTTCAAATCTTTCAAGGTAGTTGTTGAAATAAAAACATGCTTAAAAGTGAAGTGCTTGAGATCAGATGGAGGGGGAGAATACCTCTCTAATGAGTTTAGTGGCTTCTTGAGGACTCATGGGATAAAGAGACAATTTACTTGCAGGTATATCCTACAACAAAATGGGGTTGCAAAAAGAAAAAACATGCATTATAACAGAAGTTGCACAGGCATTAATGGCTAAAAAGAATATGCCAAAATATTTTTGGTCTAAAGTTGTTCATACTTCTGTCTATATTATGAATAGAACCCCCATATCTGTAGTTCATGGGATGACTCCTGAAGAATGCTTTACTGGCAAGAAGCATGACATATCATACTTGAAGGTATTTGGTTGTGTTGCATATGTTCATGTGCCAGATGAGCTACGAAAGAAGCTTGATCCAAAGGCTTAAAAATATATTTTTATTGGATACTCTTTAGAGCACAAAGGGTATCGTTGTTATAACCTTGTCAGAGGTGAGTTTAGAGTGAGCAGGGATGTTATTTTTTATGAGATGAGCAGTTGGTATACACCTGCTGGTGATTTCTTAGATGATGATAATGATCATGATAGCTATGTGCAAAAAGAAAAGCAAGAATCACGAATTCTTAGTGACCAGAAACATCATCTGGTACTACACATATAGTGAGCCCTTGGTCTAAGAGACTAAGGAGTAGCCCCACATCTTCAGGTGTATCTATAAGTGTTGCAAGCAAAGACAAAGGAAAGAAGAAAGTGCAGGATGGTAATGATGCATCTACTAGTCATTTGGGATTTGATGGAGATTCTAGTGGTTCAAAGAGTTTGGATACTGAGCTTGGTATTCCTTGAGTCAGGATACCAAGTGTAAAGAGAGCTCATAATAATGTAAAGGCTCCATTGAGTGATCCAATGGCACGCAGGTCTAGCAGGGTTAGATACCCTGTTAAAATATTTGGCTTTGAAGGTTATGCAGGTCACCATTATGCTTATATGGTGAAACTAGTTCAGGATGTTGAGTCCACTTGTTTTGAGGATGCTGTTGGTCATGCTCATTGGGATGCAGCAATGGATGAGGAGATGGATGCATTAGAAGCCAATAAGACTTGGAGTTTGGTACCGTTGCCTAAGGGTAAGAAAGCTATCGACTGTAAGTGGGTTTACAAAGTCAAGCATAATGCAGATGGTTTAGTTAGTAGGTATAAGGCTAGGCTAGTTGCAAAAGGCTATGCTCAAACATATGGCATAGATTATGAAGTGACATTCAGTCCAATTGCTAGGATGGCAATTGTTAGGTGTGTGATTGCCTTGGCAGTAATGAAAGGTTGGAGTTTGCAGCAAATGGATGTTAAGAATGCCTTCTTGCATGGTGAAATGCAAGAATAAGTGTATATGGAGCAGCCAACAAGTTATGAGGATTTAGAGTGTCCCATATATGTATGCAAGTTAAAGAAGGCGCTCTATGGGGGGCTGAAGCAAGCACCTAGAGCATGGTTTGACAAGATTGGAGAGTATATTTTCAATATTGGATCTTATATTTTGTATGCTAGTCACTCACTTTATGTGAGAAAGGGAGATGCAAGTTTGGTCATCATAGTCATCTATGTGGATGACTTGATTATTATAGATGACAATGACAATGGGATTGCTGAAGTTAAGGACTTCTTGAAGAAGAAGTTTGAGATGAAGGATTTGGTGTGAGCTGAGATACTTTCTTGGTATTGAGGTGATCAGATGTGATGATGGAAAGATAGTATGGCTTGGATATGTTATCCAAGTATGGTATGACAGCATGTAAGCCTCTTTCAGTACCATTGGAGCAAAATGTGAAGTTGAGTGTCAACATTGGGGATGAGATAGAAGACCCTACTATGTTCAGGAGAATAGTAGGGAGTTTGATTTACATGACTATCACAAGGTCAGATTTGAGCTATGTTGTTGACCTTGTCATTCAGTTTATGCAGATCCCTAGAAAGCCTCATTTGGACATAGTTAGACGTATATTGAGATATGTAAAGTCCACTTTACATTATGGACTTTTTTGTGAGGCAGATAAGGATGTACAAGTCTTTGGATACATAGATGCAGATTGGGACGGTAGCATATCAGACAGATGATCTACTAGTGGATTTATGTTTTCCCTTAGTAGTGCAGCAGTTACATGGAGCAGTAAAAGCAACCTACAAATGCCTTACTAAGTACAGAGACTGAGTATAGAGGAGCTGCTATGGTAGCATGTGAGTTGGTATGGCTGCAAAAGTTATTAGGTGATTTAGATGTGCATTTAGATGGTCCAGTTGTCATTCATTGTGACAACATAAGCAGCATACAATTAGCTAGGAATCCAGTATTCCATGCTAGGACAAAACACATTGAGATGCACTACCACTTTGTGAGAGAGAAGGTACTTGCATGAGAGATTGACTTGGTATATGTCAATACACAGGATCAGATAACTGACATTTTCACAAAGGCATTGGGTGCATAGAAGCTTCAAAAGTTTCGAAGCTTACTCGGAATTGCATAGATAGAGTTGAGCTTGAGGGGGAGTGTTGAGATGGCAAGCTCAACATGTGTGGATATTGATGATGGACTGCCTGGCTAGATGGGTCCGCACATCTACACTTAGCACGTTGGTGGTTATTAAGATACTCACATGGTCACTAACTTATCACTTATTATATTTAGTCTGTTACACCTACCTACAGCTGGCAAAGATATAGCATTAGTCAATTAGTGTATTATGCACGATTTGACTTAGAATGCCACTTTTCTTTGTGTTGTATCTTATTTATACTTTGTGTATATTTTATAGTGTGTGGAAAAATAAGAAAGAATTAATAAGAAAACGTTTTGTCCTCCATCTCTCTTGTTGTGTTCTTGAGTGAGCTTCCTCTTGTGTATATAGTGTGTGTTTGGCGCAGCAGCTCAAGCAAGTCCCCCCACCACATGATTCTTGACATCTCTCTCTCCATCTCTCTCTTACACCCTCTCTCACCCTCTTTCTCTCTACCACTCACTCTCACTCACTTGCTCGCTCACTCACTCACTCACTCACATACACATACACACACACACACTCTCTCTCTCTCCCTCCCTCTCTCTCTCTTTCTCTCTCTCTCTCTCTCTCTCTCTATCTCTCTTAGTGTGTCGCTCAGTGTCTAGTCCCTTTTGATTCCAAGGGGGGTTTTATAGCGGAAGAGCTAGCTATTATTGGGGGGAAAGTGGAGTGGTGGTGGCATTTCCACCACTTGTCTGTTCTGCATGGCGGCGGGAAAGTTTATAGGCATGTGCCCTCCCTCCTTGACTACACATTGATCATCTACATCTCCATCATCATCATCGCGATCTTCGTCATCAACCACTTCTACTTCTTCCTCATCAACGTCGTCATCTTCCTCCCCCCTCCCCTTGCTACCTGTTCAGTGATAACAAGGGGGAAAGGGTAATTAAAAATTTTCAATTAAATCTATTAAAGGGGGAGGTGGTTTGCATGTGGGAGCGGGGTGAAATATTACACAAAGAGGGTGGCTCAAGTGGGTGTTGTGGAGGCATCAATGCAATATCTCCATCTTGTCAGTCTAGTGGATACTTATCACCTCTAGGGTTTGCACACCTATAGGGACATCTACTCTCCCATGACTCCAAGTTTCATAGTATGCCAAATGGATAGGGGTATTCCTAGTTATACCCAAGAGCATGATCGTAGATGGGAGAGGGAACATCTTAGGCATACCCCAGTAGGGTACATATATCTTGTGGATGAGAAAACATGTATTATGATCATGAATGATGAGGGGAGAAGGGTGATGGCTCGCATGAGAGAGTTGTGACAACAAGTATTTATGCACAACATTTTAGAACATTGAAAAATATACCGGAGGGAAGCAAAGACTATGTGATAGCATCCTTGTATGAGGAGTTTCCAATACCTATGGTAAAAGAGAGGTCTTTCATAGGATGTATAATAGATTGTATGCATGCATATATATCACACATAGATGATCAGATTCATATAAGGCAATCAAGACTGGCACCTTAAAGACCACGTGATTGGACACAAAGGATTGATAGAGACTCAAGGAGGAGACCATAGACTCTCTAGGATGATGATGGCAATAGTGGGAGGTAGCGAGGGCATGATTGGAGGCAAGAATCATGCATTATTTGGGAAGTGGTAGCCATAGAACGTTTTTAAAGAATTTGGTAAGTTTTATTTTTGTTGTTCTCATGTTCATATTTGATATATCACTTGTGTTAACCCCAAGTCGAGATGGCAGAGAAAGATGGCGGAGAAATGAAGAAAAAAGCAGAAAAAAGATGAAAAAAGAGCAAAGACATGCAGGCAGCCTCTAAAGCTAAGCTGGGGTAAAAAGTGCAATTTTAAATGAAAGGTGCCTCAAAAAGCTCTAAAAACTCTTGTAAAAGAGCGCCAGTCTCCCTCTTGTGCCAATTGTAAAATATTAGACAGGTGTAGGCTAGAGATATAAGGCTAGAAGAGGGAAATAGAGAAAGAACCTTGCCACAACGGCCGGTCATGTAAAAAAGGGATGGGTGCCCATGGGATTTTAGGGCTTGTATATAAAGTTCAAAAAGTGAATGGAAGCTCATTCTTTTGGTGTGTGGCTACAAGAGTTCTCTTATTCTTCTCTTCTTCTCTTCTCCTTTCTTGTGTATGCTCTTGAGAGAGGGAGTGTAAGAGTGTGAGGGAGTGAGTGTGTGGGAGTGAGGGATCAAGAGGGTGAAGCTCTTCACCATCTCCTCTTCTCTTCTTCTTTTATCTTCTCTTCTCTTTTCTCGCGCGCCCGAATATGGTGGATGGAGCTTGGAGATGGAGGAGGCTTGAGGATACTTGAGCTAGCATCTACGATCGTGGAGATACTAGCGTGTGTGAGAGAGGAGGCAACTCATTTCGGCATCAAGGTAAGCTCACTACACTCGTAGGATCGACGCCGCGTCGGCTAGGTGAGAGATAGCCATTAGAGCTCGCTTGAAATGCTTGAAACAATAAGTGTTCCGTGGGTTTTGGCGGTTGAGCATGAGCTCCCCCTGTACATTTTGGTTCCGTTACCGGGACCAATGGATTCAAGCTTGAGCACTTGTGCACCTCATATCGAGCATCAAAGTAAGGGATTCATCCCCGAACCAGATCTTGAGATAGGTAGGAAGTTGGATTTTTTTATCCCTGAACCAAAGCTTGAGATAGGTAGGAAGTTGGGTTTTTTTATCTTCAAAGCAAGTAAGTATTTTGGATTATTTTGTTTGCTTGATGATTGGAAAACATGGAGAAATAATTTCAGTTTTTTTCTTTCGATTCTTGTTGCATTTAGCATAGGTTAGGATTAGGAAATCGAATCGGAAAAGGGTAGGGTTTACCGTTGCAAAACAGGGAAAAACAAGACACAAATCATGCAAAAAATGGCAAAAAGATTGCTTGGGATACTTAATGTCGGAAAATGAGTGATTGGGAGCATTCAAACCTTACCTGAGAAGGGGTTTAAGAGCCAAGAGGCCAAGGGAGAGCTCATTTGCAACCCTTGCAATGAGAGAGGGAGAGAAAGCCCACAGAGAATCGATTCAATCTTGTCGTCAGAGAGCCTATCAATTGCTTCAGGTATATCAATCACTTCCTTTTGCACCCTAGTTGTGATCTGGAAGGTTGTGTGTGAAATGATTAGCTAAATCGTCAATTTCAATCAAAATCACCTCGGCGCTGCCTCATCGCGCGCAACTCAGCCCGTCCGAGCGGCCGATTTCTAGGTCCAGTCCCAGAATCGGCTCTCAGCCCTTTGTCTTTCGGCCGACTCGGTCCAAAATCCTACTCGGCCCCCGACCAACCATCGTGCTTGGACCTTGGCCCGTCCAAATGACCCAATTCGGCCCTCGCCCCGTGCAAAACTCGGCCCTCAGACAAACCTGATTCAGTCCTCGGCCTGTGTGCCTTGGCCTGTCCTAGTAGACTCCCTCAGCCCATCCGAGTGGACCTTTTTGGCCCATCTGAGTCAGCACCTCAGCCCGTCCGAGTCCACTCTGTTTGAGTCATCCATTCAGCTCTCGGCCCATGCGCCTCAGCCCGTCCGAGTCACCCACTTGGCCCCTGAAATTCAGACAAGTTGGACCAAGTGTGGACTTTTTCAAATTTTCCAGAAATTTGACGAGACCCCAGCTAGAGCTCAGTCGCACAACCTATCGCGAGTCCTCCTAATGCTCAGAACCTGATTCTAGCACAAGGAATAGGCAAAATCGTAAGGCGCAGCTGCTTAGCAACTTATGTAGACTATCGCGAGACCTAGAGTCCTAGAGACAACCTGCTGATCCGTAAACCCTAACTGGACCAAAAACGAGTAAGGCAATGTAGCAGGAAAACCCAAAACCCTGTCAAGATGGCCAGAGAATTGATCGACAAGCATATCAGGCCCAAAACAAAGTGAGAGTGCATAAGATGCTTAGATATTGTTTGCCGCACTCACCTTGAATTTTCGCACTTGAAGTACACTTAAGGAAAACTGAAAGCCTGATTGAGCAAGTGCACGAGAAGGAACACACACACTGAGAGGAGATAAATTGAGGATTGTATTTAATAAGTCAAGGAACTCACTCAGATAAACAACTCAAGGAACCCACCAATAGAAGAAGACCTAAAGACATAGACAGACTATTGACACACAGAGTAGGACCGGTGGATTTGACAAACTTACTCAACCTGATCGATAGCTTGGTGGAGTACGAGAACATGACGATGGAAGAAGAAAGCCTAGACCACAGGTCAAACGAGGAACTTGACTTAGGAGTCTTCCCAGAGCGATTCAGCAACTAGTGAGTAGCTACGATACGCACGCCCGATATGAGCACCATGGCAGAACAGCAGATACCATCATCACAAAGGAGAGGAAGCTAGCCCACAAGGCATTGCAAAGCATGGTAGAGTACAATACAGACCATCAGGCTAGGAGCCAAATGCAAAGCACAGTGAGGTACAACGGGTGCTGCACCTAGCCGGTAGAAACCAAACTGATCACGAGAGAGCCTTGGAAGGAGACCTAACACTAAGCGAGCTTCTCATGAAGCAACTGCTAGACAACATAACAGTAGAGCAAAGTGCTGCAGCACTAGCGACATCACTACTAGTAGGATTAGGAGCAAACCAAGGCTTCAAGAGCCAGTCCAAAATCCCAATCATTGCAAAGCAGCTCGACAAGTACCAGCCCCACGATGATCCATACAGTTTTGTAGAGCAATTCAAGCAAGTCTGCGAAGCCAACGGCCTGATGCCAGGAGGCATATTCCACGGTGGATTCCGTGAGGTTTTACAGTGGATTCCGTAAACTTAGATGACCGGGGCTCATACGCAAAGAGGATTCTTTGTGCGAGAAGTTGATGGGGACGCCTGTCCTTTTCGGGCGTTTCATTAATTTAGTGTGTACATGGGTGATTCCATAGCGGGTGATTCCGCAAAATGCATATTAAATTAATAAACGTTTATGAGTTTAGAGTGCGCACTCGTAATAAATTAAGGTTAGGATTTATTTCTAACCAGTTGATTTATTTATGTAGCTGAAGACTTCTAGGTATTCACTTTTGTCGGTTTAATTGTGTTATTTTACTAACGATTGTGAATGCTTCAGTTGATGTGTAGAGATAGCAGCAGTGGCGGAGGAAAGCATTGGAGTCTAGCGGGTTTTTGACCTTTGGACTATATTTTGATAGGCGCCACGCCTATATTTTGATTATGTCTATAGAGACATCGACTATTTATTATTATTTTGTATGCGCTTATGCGCCTGGATATGTTATTTTTATTTGGACATTGAGATTGGGCGTGCCAGACTCTTTGGGCACCGTCCATTAGCTTTATTTTCCTATTTTTGGTAGAAAGCAAACTCAAAAGCTAAAAGCTTGTCATATTTTTGTAATTGGGCTATTTTTGAGCAAAAAGATTGAAAATATATATTAAATACATGCTTTGTGAAGCGCACACACAAGGCATGGGGGAGATTCAACCCAATTTGTCTCTTGTCTCATGTCGTGCTTGTTTTTACATTGGTTTTTGTGCTAAAAAGTAGAGTGCTTTGTTCTTGGGGACCTTTGGGAATTCACTACGTGAGCTACCTGCGTCCGATCTGCGCACCAGTGGTATCAGAGCGGAGCAGAGATCAAGGGCTTCCAATCGCTACCCATCTCGGGCGAAGGTGGAGCTCCAGGAACAAACGGCCTCTACAGTCAATCTCGTCGCGAACCGTCGATACAGGCAGACTTCTGGCGATCAAGAACCCCTATTTCCACTGTCAGATCGCGAAGGACCACTCTCTGTCGGCGGAGGACCACTCCCTCAACTCCATGAACAAGTCGTGATGAACAGTGAGAAATTTCTTATCTTCTTCATTAACAAAGCTTAAGTACAAAGCTTAAGAACTTAAGAGAAGCTTGATTAGCAACAAATCGTCAAGTCGTGATCAAGAGGAGGACCCCCGAAATTTTCGGCGGAATCAAAAAAGGACCCCCCCCCACGATCTGAAAAACGGCGGCCTATTTCTCCATTACTTAAGCTTATTAAGCTTAAGCTTAACTAATTAAGCTTAAGTTACCTCTATACTCTGCAAGTCAGTGAAGGCAGATAAGTCTGCAAACTCTCGGTCACGCACTCCAGAAGTCAAGTTCTGCAAGTATTTTCTGATCAAGTTCTTCAAGTCTCGTAAGTCGAATAAGTTCTGCAAGTCTGGAACTCTGCAAGTCACATAAGTCTGCAACTCTACAAGTCAGACTAAATCAGAACTGACTAACGCTTGAAACTCCTAGAAGACTTGTTCGTTTGCAAAAACTCAGAACTGGAAAGTTGTTCGCAGCAAGCTGTTTTACCTATCTGCAAGTTCGTTGAAGTACTTTCAGCAAACGGAGACAGAAATATTTCAGAATTTCTGAAAATTGAAGAAGAAATACCCAAAATACATAGCCTTGTAACCCCAAATTTGAGCTACGCTCATTCCGCTAACTGATTTTGAGTGAGAAAGGTTTGTTGAGTTTTACAGGATGACTTCCCCACATATGGATGATCCTATGGCTGAAGACGACCTACCCGAGCCTACCATGGAACAAAAGCTGGATCTTATCATGTTACAATTGGACGAAGAGCGAAGAGCTAGGCAAGCCTTGCAAGCGCAATTGACAAAGCTACAAGGAGCGTCCACTGATAAAGAAGAACCTCAAGCTGAAGATTTGATACGCCGTACCATCGACGCCACTCTTGAAGCACAAACCATCCGCAAGGAATCCAAGATAAGTAAACGAAGTTTCAAGTTTCGCACTTTCAATGGCATAAGAGAAGGAAAGACTGTTTTATCATTCATTAGCCAGTTTGATGACTATTTCCATGAGGAAACTTATCCTGAGAAAGATAAAATCAAGTGTGTTACTAATCATCTGATAGATAGAGCATCACTTTGGTGGACTGTCGTCCGCAAGAGCATAGAATGTCCTGCTACATGGGAAGATTTTAAGAAGAAGTTCATGCAAAATTTCCTTCCACCGCAATTTCATGAGAAGGCAATCAAGCAATGGGATTTACTGCAACAACGCGACCGTGAGCCTATTCCACAGTATACAGAGCGTTTTTGGAATGCACTCCTACAGCTACGCATGCTTGAAGACGTACCAGAGACGACCCATAAGCGGAAGTACATGTCTGGACTTCTTGGACATTACTACGCTGAGGTGAATATGTTCAAGCCTGCTACTCTTGAAGATGCCATCTCCTTAGCTCACGACACTAAAGATAAGTTACGTGGAAGAGATCGACGACCGCAGTCATTCCAAGCAAACGGTAATTATGGATCTAAACAATTCAATTCAAATTTCAGAAGGTTTAATCCAGGTCGTTTCTCATCACCACCTTTCCGTAAGAATTGGCCTAAACCACCCGCATTACCAACCACTGTCAATCCAAATCCTAAGCCTATCCAACAAGCAAATCCAAATATACCCAGACTCCCAGCCATTGCAAATAATGTGACCAAAGCCAAGCCTATCATATGTTACAAGTGTCACCAGCCAGGCCATCTCGCAGCAAATTGTCATTCAAAGAAGCCATCAGCACATATCAACTACCTTGGAGCTATGGACGAAGAAGAGCATGAGGATATGCCGGATTTCACTGAAGAAGAAGATGATCCTACTACTACTTCCGACACTTTACCAGGTATGCCTACTTTACATTCATTGTTGACTATGAAATGTATGGTGCATGGAAAAGAAAGAACTATATTGCATGATGACGGTAGTACGCATGACTTTATTTCAGCAAAATTGGTAAAGGAATTGAAATTGCATACTGTACCTACGCACTATCGTATAAAAGCTGCATTTTTAGGCACTAGGTACAATGGCACACAAGAAGTTCAAAATTTAGAAATTCAAATTGGTCCATATATTGAAAGAAGAAATTTCTTAGTTGTCCCATTACAATCTAGCGACATTATTCTAGGAATGCCATGGAGACACCAACATAATCCCAATATAGATTATTCCACACACACAATGAATATTAATTTTCAAGGAAAATCTATTACATTATTTGGTATGCATGCATCTCATATGTTTCCACTACTTTCGCATACTCAAGCAAAACGTGCACTACGCAAGAATACTAAATCATATCTCATTTGGGTGAATGAATTGCACGCAAAAGAAACTCATATACACCCTAGGCATAAGGAATTTCTTGCATATTTTAAGGATTGTTTCGCAGAAGACCTACCACCAGGTTTACCTCCATCACGTCCAGAAGATCATAAGATTGACCTAATACCTGGCACACAACCACCTTGCAAAGCCCCATATAGGCACAATCAAATAGAGCAAAAAGAAATCCAGACTCAAGTAGAAGAATTACTAAATAGAGGTTTAATTCGACCTAGCAGTTCTCCATTCGGTGCACCTGTGCTCTTAGTCAAGAAAAAGAATAATACTTATCGGATGTGTATTGACTACCGAGCATTAAACAAGATCACTGTAAAGAATAGGTATCCTATACCTAGAGTTGATGACCTTATGGACAAACTGCAAGGATCTTCTATATTTAGTAAAATTGACCTTAAATCTGGATATCATCAGGTGAGGCTAGATAGATCCGACATATTTAAGACTGCATTCAGGACACAGTTTGGCCATTACGAATTCTTAGTTATGCCATTCGGATTAACTAATGCACCTGCCACTTTCAGTAGAATGATGAACCGTATTTTTCTAAAATATCAGTATTGTGTGATTGTTTTCTTTGATGATATTTTAGTATTCAGTCAAAGTGAAAAAGAGCATTATGAGCATTTATCATTAGTTTTTCAATTACTGAAAGAAAATCAATTGTTTGCAAATCCTGACAAGAGTGAATTCTTTAAGACAGAAATAGAATATCTAGGTCATATTGTATCAAAAGAAGGAATAAAAGTTGATCCTAAGAAAATTGACGCAATATTGCATTGGCCTATTCCTAAAAATGTTCATGAATTACGCTCATTCCTTGGTCTTGCTAGTTTCTATAGGAAGTTTGTACGTAATTTCTCATTACTTGCTTTACCATTGACCAAACTTCTTAAGAAAGGCATTGTTTATCAATGGACTGAAAACCAGCAGAAATCCTTTGATTTACTTAAACGTGCATTGACCAATGCCCCTGTCCTACAATTGCCTGACTTTAACAGACCATTCTTTTTAGTTGTGACTGATGCTAGCGGTTCAGGAATAGGAGCCGTGTTAATGCAAGATAACCATCCAATAGCATATTCTAGTTCTAAGCTGAAACCCTCTGAGCTTAAATATTCCACTTATGACAAGGAACTCTTAGCAGTTGTCCAAGCATTGAAACAATGGAAGCATTATTTAATGGGTTCAGAATTCATGATAAAGACCGACCAGCAAAGCATTAGACATCTACTTAGCCAACCCCAAATTTCTGACCGCCATATCAAATGGGCTTCATTCATTCAAAGTTTCCATCCTATCATTCAATACCAACCTGGAAAAGAAAATGTAGTTGCCGATGCATTAAGTAGAAGACCTGCAATTCATAACATTTCTATCATATCTTTTGATTCTTTGATTGCTATGAAAGACACATATCACCAAGATATTACTTTTCATTCTGATTGGCAAAAATTAGTTCAAAATAATTTCATTCCTGTTGATTCATTATCATATAATGATGGATTTATGTTCTTTGAAAAGAGACTGTGTGTTACTATTCCATTCCGATCATTTGTTTTGAATGAAATTCATTGTCCCCCATATCAAGGTCATAGAGGTATCATTTCTACATTACGCATGTTAACTGAAGATTTTTATTGGCCGCATATGGATGCAGATGTGTCTAATTTTGTTTCTGAATGTCTGATTTGTCAAAGAATAAAGAGACATCACGGTAAACAGTATGGGTTATTAATGCCTTTATCTATTCCATCTAAACCTTGGGAACATATATCTATGGATTTCATTACTGGATTACCAAATACTAAATCTAATCATGACATGATTTGGACAATTGTAGATAGATTTAGTAAGCAAGCATATTTCATTGCATGTAAGAAAACTTTAACAGCATCACAAGCAGCACAGTTATTTTTGAAAACTATTTTTACTAACCATGGATTGCCGAAAGTCATTATTTCAGATAGAGATTCTAGATTTTGTAATAATTTTTGGATTACACTGTTTGCAAATCTAGGCACAAAGATTGATTTCTCATCTGCATTTCATCCAGAAACAAATGGACAAACAGAAGCCACAAATAGCACTATTTTAGATCTTTTACGTGCATACACTATCTCTAAACCTCAAACATGGGATACTCATTTGCATTTATTACAGTTTGCTTACAATAATACACCACACACATCTACAAAGAAAGCACCTTTTGAAGTTATTTATGGACATAGATTATCTACACCTGTTGCATCTTTGTCTAATAGAATACAAAGTGCCGATGATATTGCTGTTATGCATAACACTATTTTTGATGAGGTAAAGGATATGATTGCTAAAGCCTAACAATCATATACCAAACAAGCCAACAAGAAAAGACAAGCCATGAATTTCAAAGTTGATGATTATGTTTGGCTTAGAATAGAAAAGCGTAGACTGCAAAGTATAGATAGACATCCAGTTGTCAAATTAGCCCCTAGATTCTACGGACCATTTAGAATTATTCATAAGATTAATGATAATGCATTCAAGTTAGAATTGCCATCTCATTGGAAAATTCATAATACCTTTCATATTAGTTTATTGAGACCATTTAGAGGACAATTACCTATCCACCCTGTATTTGAAAACCCACCTTTACTAGAAGAAGAGACTGAAATACTTGAACCAGAAGCCATCATAGACACTGACTACATGACCACTAGAACTGGCCGAAGGTACTCTAGATATCTCGTGAAATTTAAGAACCATCCTGTAGAGGAAGCACAATGGATGCACGCTAGAGACCTAAATGCTTTCCCCACTCTATTAGCTCCACATTGAGCTAATAGCAATTGAGGTCAATTGCTATCCCACCCCGGGGGTATGATGCCAGGAGGCATATTCCACGGTGGATTCCGTGAGGTTTTACAGTGGATTCCGTAAACTTAGATGACCGGGGCTCATACGCAAAGAGGATTCTTTGTGCGAGAAGTTGATGGGGACGCCTGTCCTTTTCGGGCGCACTACAAGGGACTGGGGCAATAGCGACGCCGATTAGCGACGGCGTTTATCGGCGTCGCTATTGGCGTCGCTATTGGCGTCGCTATATGCGTCGCTATACGCGTCGCTATTTGCGTCGCTATTTGCGACGCAAATAGCGTCGCAAATAGCGACGCAAATAGCGACGCGTATAGCGACGCATATAGCGACGCCGCAGGAAAAAAAAAGCGCGGCCGAAACCAGAGCGCCGTTTTCATTTTGTTTTCTTCGCCTTTTGAGAGCGAGAGCGAGGGAGAGAGCCAAGGCTTTGTGAAAGAAGAGGAGGAAGAGACTTGTTGCCGCCGCCGCCGCCACCGCCACCGTCGTTGTTCGCGAAGGAGAGGAGGAGCCCTCGTTGCAAAGAGAAGCCGCCCACGCTCGCCATATCTCATTGGTGAGTCTCCCTCTCTCTTTCTTTTACTTGTTGAAGGTTTAAATCGTTCTCTTTTGTTTATTTAGGAGAGGAAAAGAAAGAGAAGGAGAGGGAGAGGGAGAGAGAGGGAGAGAAAGAGAGGGAGAGGGAGAGAAAGAGAGTGAGAGTGCATTCTCTCTCTCTCTCTCTCTCCCTTTTGCTTGTTTAATGTTTAAATTACTTTCTTCTTTGCTTGTTTAGGAGAGGAAACGAGAGAGTAAGAGAGAAAGAGAGGGAGAGGGAGAGGGAAAGGGAAAGAAAGAGAAAGAGAAATAGAGGGAGAGGGAGAGGGAGGGGGAGGAAATAGGAGAGGGAGAGAAAGAAAAAGAGAGGGAGAAGGAGGGAGAGTGCATTCTCTCTCTCCCTCCCTCTCCCTTTTGCTTGTTTAATGTTTGAATCACTTTATTTTTTTCTTGTTTAGGAGAGGAAATGAGAGAGAAAGAGAGTGAGAGGGATAGGAAGGGGAAGGAAATGAGAGAGGGATAGAAAGAGAAAGAGAGGGAGAGTGCATTGTATCTCTCCCTCTCCCTTTTGCTTGGAGGATGTTTAAATCACTTTATTTTTTGCTTGTTTAGGAAATGAGAGAGAAAGAGAGATAGAGAGGGAGAGGGAGAAAAAGAGAGGGAGAGGGAGAGGGAGAGGGAGGGGGAGGGGAAGGAAATGAGAGAGGGAGAGAAAGAGGGAGGGGGAGGGAGAGGGAGCGAGGGAGCGAGGGAGAGGGAGAGGGAGAAAGAGGGAGAAAGAGGGAGGGAGAGGGAGAGGGAGGAGGAGGGAGGAAATGAGAGAGGGAGAGAAAGAGAACGAGAGGGTGAGGGAGAGGGTGAGAGAAAGAGAGGGAGAGGGTGAGGGAGAGGGAGAGGGAGAGGGAAGGGAATGAAATTTAAGATAATATACGTATCGATAATGGTATGCAATGTGCTTTGCATACGGCCACGTACTTCATCAAAATTAACCCAAAATTATTGTTATAGAAGTGGAGATCCCTTAAATTGAGTATAGGATAATTTCTCTCAGGTCTTATGACTATGAGTAGAATTGATTGAAATAAATTTTATTACTATAGTTGTAAAATTTCATAGATGGCGCGCATTAATTTTAAAATGGATTACTTATACTCAAAGCCGAGATATAACAAAAAATTATCTACCGGGACAAACAAATCGTTGAGCATGATACAAGGCCGAGATATAACATCGGAAAATCTCTCGACTACTATATACAATGCAAGGTTTATGGTCAACTTGCAAGTTGACGTACATCTCCAAAAAGCTATCCATTTAAGCCTCGTTTGCTGTAATGTAGATAAGATGGCAAACGAAGAAGGTCCTATTGTTCAAGACCGCGAGTCGTATCTTAATCAGCGTGTCCCATGTCCTTGCTCTCAATGCAAGTTGGCAATTAGACGAAAACGTCGATTGTCTATAGAACACGTACGACGATTTGGCGAGTTTCAACCTGAGATTATTGATCAGGCGATTGCAGATTTTCAGCAAACGGTATTTTCAAGTTAGCATTTTTCATGCATTGTACTCTCAAGCTAATTGAAAACCATACACAATAAGATTGGGTCTTGTTGGCAAATTTTGTGTCCAGGGGGGTGATGTCTCGACCCAAGGGGGAGAGCACCCTTTGCGGCCAATTAGAAGAGTTCGTGGACGTGAGATGGATGGATGGCAGGAGCCAATAGACCACTCGCAAGGCCCATCTATATCGTCAATGCCAGAGGAGACAGACAACCTTCCCGACTTGCCTACAATCTTGGAGCCTGAGATGGAGGCAATGATCGATGCATTGATTCCCATGGATGTTGAGACATCTGACCCGCTTAGAGAGGAAGCATCCATACCATTATATGATGGGTGCCGAGTATCTCGGTTGAAGACATTGCTTGCACTCTTAAGTGTGCAAGCGAAATACGGTTGGAGCGATACGAGTGTGACTGAGTTATTCAGGTACCTTGCATACAGACTTCATTGTTTTTTTTTTAAACAGTATTATTATAAATATGGATGGATTTTTCAAGGTGTTTTATGATGTTTTCAGGTTATTGAAATATCATATATTGCCACCTGCAAACACCATGCCTGAGTCTCGTGATGATGCACGACATGTTTTACGGAAGCTTGGCATGGACTACAATAACATCCATGCATGTATCAACGACTGCATATTGTTTCGAGATGAATACGAGACTATGGAGACATGTCCAAAGTGTGGTGCTCACAGGTATCGACAGGACTTGCAAGGGCAGACCATCCCTCAAAAAGTCCTCAGACACTTTCCGCTCATCCCCCGCATAAACCACATGTTTCGCACGTCTGCCATGGCAAGCTTGACAACGTGGCATGTGCAGAATAGGTCTACGGATGGAGTGCAACGAATATCAGCAGATTCGTGCGCATGGAGCCACATTGACTCTACCTTCCCAGGCTTTGCGCGAGAGCCAAGGAATCTTCGGCTCGGTCTCGCCATGGATGGTGTGAACCCATTCGGTCTGCGCTCGACTTCTTACAGTGTGTGGCCTATAGTGCTTGTCAACTACAACATTCCTCCATGGCTTTCTACGAAGAAAGGACATCTCATCCTTAGCTTGCTCGTCCCGGGCCGCTACAAAGTAAAAAATATGGACGTGTATCTTCGTCCATTAGTCGATGAGCTTAAGATTTTGTGGGAGGAGGGGGTCACGGTGCAAGATATGAGCAGGCGCGATGGTCGGCGGTCAGCCAACATTCGAGCCATTCTCATGTGGACGATGCATGACTTTCCGGGATTGGGAGAGTGCTCAGGTGAGCAGACATTTGTTCACGCCGGTAATATCTATATTTTATTTCATTCAATCAAGTATTCACTAGGTCGTGGATCGCCTTGCAGGTCTCGTTACCTCAGGTTATCATGCATGTCCATTGTGTGGGCCACAGTTAGACGCCCGAAGGTCACGAACCATGAAGAAGATGGTATATCAAGGACACGCCACTTTCTTGCCGGAGGATCATGAACTCAGGGAAGGTTTTCTTGGACGACCTCCAGCACGTATGAACGCTGCAAGCTGGTACGAGCTGAAAATGGTAAACCCGGAATCACATCCAAATGGAATGCGACGGTTCTCAGTTTTCTACGAGTTGCCATATTGGACCCACTTACAGGTCAACCACTTGTTGGATCCCATGCATATTTTCAAAAATGTGGGCAGCTTGCTATGGGACCACATCACAGGAAAGAGAGACACTATAGGGTCACGAATGGATTTAAAGGAGGTAGGTAAGATGGAGGCGCTTTGGCCGCAGTCGAGTGCTGAAGGGGGAGTGCAGCTTCCTCGCGCTCCCTGGGTTTTGTCTACCAAAGAAGAGCGCATTGTGAAGCAAGTAATCAAGTCTATCCGCACTCCGACGGGTATGATGCGTTCTCTCAGGTCCGCATTTTCTAAAGATGACCAAATGTCTGGGCTAAAATCCCATGATTGGCATAAGATATGTCAGGTTTGTGAACAGAATGGATTTTAATAAGCGTGGACATTTTGAAATTTGAAAAGTGACCATTATTCTTAATGCTTTCTCATTTGTGGCAGTTTGTCCTACCGATCGCGATCGCGGGATGCCTAACTCCAGAAATTCGTGGGGCCATTTACAAGCTGTCGACTTTGGTGCAATGGATCTCACAGAAAGAGATTAAGACGTCCTCTATTGAATCCGCAAGGCGGGGAGCAGTTGAGACGGTCTGTCTCTTTGAGAAATACCTGCCCACTAGCATGCTCACGATACAAGTTCACCTTCTTGTGCATCTTGTGGACGAAGTGGAGATTGCCGGACCTGTCCATACGCGATGGATGTTCTTCCTGGAGCGCTTCATGAAAACCCTGAAAGGCTTTGTGCGACAACGAGCTCGTCGGGAAGGTAGCATGGCGGAGGGTTGGTTGGTGTCAGAGGCATTAGTGCATATCTCACAATGGCTACCAACGGTGGAACCAGACAATGAAATGCTATGGACGCTCAAGGACGATGACAGGCTGACTGGAGATGTGGTGGTTGGAAATGGGGTAGAAAAAAGAATGGATGCCTCAATGGAAGAGAAAGTGAATCGCTTTTGTATGTTGCACCATGCCTCCATGGAGACGTGGCTCGCCAAGTACCAGATTGCAAGGCAAGATCGAGAGGAAGCGCGAGCTGAATTCCGACGCAGTACGCGTCACCGACCGATTCGATATCCCGAAGGCATGGAGGAGATGCCGCGGTTTATGTCAACACGATGGTTGCATGGAGCCTTGATCGCAGCATCCAGCGAAGGGGCAGAGGTCTCAATGGAGGAGTGGGAGTTCTCGAGGGGATGTAGTCCAAAGGTAATGAGGGGTTTAGAATGTGTCGTATCTGAATTTGTTTGCTACATCTAATTTGAGTGTTTCAATGTGCAGTACAAAATATATAGTGCAGCGTGGTCGCGCGGACGGCATTTTCGGGTGGAGCGTATTGACAAAATGCGCTCCACAATGGACTGTGGTGTCATGGCAAGGTTTGAGCAAGAGAGCCGGCGACGAGCAACGGATCCGAACACGGTTGTGGATGAGATGGAGTATTTTGGGAATTTGCAAAGTATTATTACGGTGGATTACCGTAGCTTCTCCATGATAATATTCGATGTGCAGTGGTTCAAAGTGGTACTTGGAGGAGCTGGCGCAACGGTTCGACGAGGTCCATCTGGATTTCTCGAAATAGATTCCGAAAAAAAATGGATGGATTTGCGCGACACCTTTGTGTTGCCGGCACATTGTGAACAGGTAATCTTCTAGTCATTTGCTTGCTAATTGTAATACGACATGCTTTATGTCACAATGGTTTGAAGACGGTTTGTAAGTGTTTGTGAACAGGTAATCTTCTATCCAAATCCCCGACAACCTCGATGGTGGTATGTTATACCTTCAACTCCTAGAGGTGCGAGAGTATACGATCAAAGCGATGTTCCAGGCATAGATGAAGAATATATGCAAATAGAGGGATCGAAATTACAAGGGGTGGAGGCCACCGCAAGCTTGGAGCCCGCATCGGCTAACAATGATGGAAATACAGAAGTCGTAGAATTTTTTGAGAACGAGGCAGACTCGTTCTTTTGTGGTGACATGTCTATCGACCTTCCAGTGTATGCAGAGTTATGTCAGGAGATTAACATGGGACCATAGAATACTTCATTCTTGGAGAATTGTATTACTCAATTCGTTGTTTAGATCTTCCATAAAGGTAGATAAGATATGCATTTTAAGATGGATTTTTCAAAAATGATTTATATTAATGCGCTTTGTATAGTTTCAATTGATTATTCTAACATTATTTTTTATCTCTGCAGGTATCTTTATTTTCAGGATGAGTCGAGGGATGAGCGATGAGGAGTTTCAGGAGATGATGGCACGTATGTCTCCAGATCAGCTCGCGAGATTCAGAGAGATAGCAGATCAGGAGCTGTCTCGTTCTTCGTCAGGGCGCTCTGCTAGATCAGCTTCAGTGCGATCAGATGCTTCAGCTTCGAGCAGACGATCTCGACGCTCGCGACTTGGGCCAGAGGGAGGGACTGCGACTGCAGGAGGATCAGGGGGGTGCTGCTGTGGAGACACGGACGCGGTGTCTCCGTCTCGTCGTTCAGCTAGAGCTCGGTCACCTCCAGGATTTGTCACACCTGTGGGGACGTCCACTCCAGTTACTCCGGCTTTTGCGCAGCCGTCGGCAGATGTCACGCCTTTTGGTGGCACTCCTTTTGGGGGCACCCCCTCTGGTGGCACTCCTTTTGGTGGCACCCCCTCTGGTGGCACCCCTTTCAGTGGCACTCCGGGAGAGGGTACCCCCGTCGGTACACCGGATGTTCAGGGGTCTCCTGGATATGCCCAGGAGCGTGGACGGAGATGGGAGAGGGCCCATACGAGGCACACTCCTAGGGATTATGGATACCTAGTGGATGGCAGGTCAGGAGCTATCATCATGAATGATGAGGGGAGGAGGGTGATAGCTCGCATGAGGGAGTTGTGCCAACAAGTTTTTCGGCACAACGTCCTGGATCATTGGAGGAACATACCGGAGGGGAGCAAGGAGTACATAGTAGCATCCTTGCATGAGGAGTTCCCGGTGCCAGCCGCAGTGGATAGATTCTCTACGGGCTGGATGATGGATTGCATGCGTGCATACATGTCACATAGACGATCCGACGCACGCAAGGCAATCAAGAGTGGGGCTCCAAAGCCCGAGTGGTTAGATGCAGAGGACTGGCGCCGACTGAGGGAGGAGGCTACAAATTCGCCAGGACGTTGGAGTCAGCAGCGGGAGGCGGCGAGGGCACGAATCGAGGCCGGATCGGTACATCATCTTGGGAGTGGCGGCCACAGGACATATTTGGAGGACTTTGTAAGTTTCTCTTTTGTTTTGCTTATTTGTTTTTTTGAGATATTATTTGTACTGACAATCATATTTCTAACAGTTAGCATTTTGTTTTCTTTGCAGCACTCCATTACAAATCGTGATCCGCAAGGCCTTGAGACTCAATATGCAGAGAGGCACGGTCTCAGATCATTGATCGACCGATTGTACAGACGCGGCGGCCCAGTAAGTCTCTCATCTTTCATGTCCGTAGTTACCATGAGATATTTGAATGCATTATTGTATGGTGGATTGATATGTTGTTTCTTTTTCTGCAGAATCCGTTTGATGCTCCTTTGCAGAGGGACGAGCTTTCGGGGGACGACGATTTGTAGCTCGCCCTCGGATCCTTAGCGCTCACATACCTTTAGTTTTTAGTCGCCCGATCTATGTAGACATTTTCTATGTATTAGTGATATTGTTTTATGATTGTACCAATCGCATTTTATGCGATATCATGTATTTATTTCATCTATCAGTTTTATGATTTCAGTATAGATTCTTTTTGTTTGCAAACGCTTTGTATGCAGCAGTGCAGAAACTATTTTGTATGGCTCTCATACAGCACACAGTGCTATATGTGGCAGGGCAGCTTGCTGCCCTGCCACAAAATTTTTTTTTCCTCTGTTACCGTCGCTATTTGCGTCGCAAATTTACTGCAGGCGTCGCTATTGTCGTCGCTATCAGCGTCGCAAATTCTCTGCAACCGTCGCTATATGCGTCGCTATTTGCGTCGCTATATGCGTCGCTAAATGCGACGCATATAGCGACGCAAATAGCGACGCATATAGCGACGCAAATTTGCGACGCATATAGAGACGCAAATAGCGACGCATATAGCGACGCAAATAGCGACGATACCATGGCGTCGTCAATAACGACGCTTTTTCCGACGACGGGGGCAAATTTTGTTGTTTGTATTTTCGTCGCTTTAAACGTCGCTATAAGGTCTATATCTTGTAGTGGCGTTTCATTAATTTAGTGTGTACATGGGTGATTCCATAGCGGGTGATTCCGCAAAATGCATATTAAATTAATAAACGTTTATGAGTTTAGAGTGCGCACTCGTAATAAATTAAGGTTAGGATTTATTTCTAACCAGTTGATTTATTTATGTAGCTGAAGACTGCTAGGTATTCACTTTTGTCGGTTTAATTGTGTTATTTTACTAACGATTGTGAATGCTTCAATTGATGTGTAGAGATAGCAGCAGTGGCGGAGGAAAGCATTGGAGTCTAGCGGGTTTTTGACCTTTGGACTATATTTTGATAGGCGCCACGCCTATATTTTGATTATGTCTATAGAGACATCGACTATTTATTATTATTTTGTATGCGCTTATGCGCCTGGATATGTTATTTTTATTTGGACATTGAGATTGGGCGTGCCAGACTCTTTGGGCACCGTCCATTAGCTTTATTTTCCTATTTTTGGTAGAAAGCAAACTCAAAAGCTAAAAGCTTGTCATATTTTTGTAATTGGGCTATTTTTGAGCAAAAAGATTGAAAATATATATTAAATACATGCTTTGTGAAGCGCACACACAAGGCATGGGGGAGATTCAACCCAATTTGTCTCTTGTCTCATGTCGTGCTTGTTTTTACATTGGTTTTTGTGCTAAAAAGTAGAGTGCTTTGTTCTTGGGGACCTTTGGGAATTTACTACGTGAGCTACCTGCGTCCGATCTGCGCACCACGGCCTCACCGATCTGACTCAGCGATCTCAAGCGTTCGGTTTTTGCTTAGGTGACAGGGGTAGGACTTGATATACTAGTTTAGATTGAGATAGCCACGCTACAAGACATGTTGAGATGACCAACACGCCCACATGTCCAATGTGTATACTGTGGTGGAAACCACTTGCCAACCGAGTGTCAAGACCCTAGGTCAAGACCTTGCACTAACTGCAGTAGGCTCGGTCATGACGTCTTGCATTGTAGATTACCAAGAAGACTTCCATACTCACAACCATATGGCCAGCCCTACCTAGTGAATAGGCCGCATCCATTCTTCGAAAGGGGAGCCCCATTGGCCCTTCTTGTGCCTAATGACATTAAGCTGGTTGTTCCTAGGATGGACATAAACCCTACAGGCATACCTAGACCGCATGGTCCCTATGTGACCCATCCACTGAGTGACGCTCCAGTCCACTATGTGGAAGAGCCAAATGAGGAAGAGACTTACGTATACCCTTACATCTTGCACGATGAAGAGGGCAACACAGTCCTTATGGACTATCAACCAGTACTAGTGATGGCATTAGGAAGAGAACGAGGTAGAGGCCTAGGAGGGCAGATGCAGGATCCAATCATTTGTTGGACTTGTGGTCACCCCAGGGCATGTCTCATCACGCTGCCCTGAGAGGGAGTAGCAGAACAGAGACAAAGCTGACCTAAGGTGTGTTGAGTGTGGGATCATTCATCTCTTCATCGACTACCCAAAGTGAAAACCATATTCGAGTTCAACCAACGTGCCATTTGTCCCATTGGTGTTGTTTGGTGTCAAGAACCTCAATGGGGACACCACACCTATCCCATTGCGGGTCATGACTCATGCCTAGACAAAGCATGTCGGCATATCACTGCCAGGGCCTAGCAACCTCGATGTAGCATCGATAGGAAAGAAGAGCCGTAGGAGGAGAAAGAAGAGGCCTGAAGCTAAGATTGCAGTGAAAACTGAGAGTGCTACTACTCTACCTGTTGGAAAGAAGGTCACTGATGTAGAGGCAGAAACTTCAGTCCCTAAGACAGCTAAAAAGGGAAGTGCTAATGTAGAGGAATACCCACATCCGAAGCGCCAACTAGAGGCCATAGAGAAAGTGAAGAAATGGGTAAAAGAGGCCCAAGAGCATCTAAAGGACATTGAGCCCATCCTAGAGGACGAGATCGATGATCTCTCCAGCATACGCACGCGAGTCTCACCCCCTCGACCAAAGTCAGGGGATGTGACCACACCACAAGTAGTACCGCTTAGGCAAGTCTTAATGCTGCAGGCCTGCAAATCAGTCACGGCCACTGGCTAGGACAATCTGGATTAGGAGAGAGACGAGCAACCAACGACCTCCTTACCACGCTGGTGACCACCCCTGTGACGCTATGTCTAAGAGACCTACTTAAGCAGCATCCCCCCACCCTATGGCAAGACCTTAAACAGTGGGTTGAAGGATCACGAGAGCAAGATGCTGATCTGCACGACCATGATGTAGAGACGCAAATACGAACTCTGACGCTGCACTCTATGCCAAAGTCCTTGCACGTTAATGCCTTCTGGGAGGGCACTGAGATGCATGCAGTCTTACCGGTCCTAGCCCTAGGTGACACAACAAGAAAAGGGATCGTAGACACGAGAGATGGGGTTAGTGTGCTTAGCTCCCAGTGCTTCAGACTTGGGGAAACCCACCTGTTGAGACTGCTAAGTTCAATGTCACACTAGCAAATGGTATGAGAGTGAAACCAATCGAGGTGCTAAAAAACTTGCCAATGAAAATCGCAGGTTTCTAGTTCTCGGTTGACTTTAGTCATGAAGGGTGTAGACTACGATATCCTATTAGGCCGACCCTGGATGTGCAATGCCAGAGTCATCAAAGATTGGGATAACGGCTTAATCTTCCTTGGAAATAGAGCGGATGCTGTGAGGGTAGAGATGGACACCTGGAAGACCTCACCACTCAACTTGGATGCCATCTCCACGATGCTTAAAGGGAACGCTCAAGTCAAGAAGTCCTATGGACCCTTGACCAAGTATATTCCATGCCGATAGGACGAGCGAGATTGCATGCATGTCCTTGCTACAATCAACCTGCCATTCTCAGATCATGAGGCATATGAGCAAGCCATCAAGACAATCTATAAGTCTAAAGACGCACCCTTCGTACCAGTCTGCATGATGGCAGGAACCCTTCAGGGGAGACCTAAACGTGTCACCTTCCAAGTTCCAAATAACAAGAGGGAACCCCAGGAGATTCTGGAATATTTAACGAGTAAGCTAGCTGGCAATCCAGCAGCAAACTTCAAACCACTCCAGGATCTCTTAGATGAATCCAAGTGGTAATGGACCAGGGTGCATGACTTGAACCTCATGTACAACTGGGACCTAATCCCCAATCAAAGACAAGAGATATACCTAGACCTAAGAGACGACGAGCAGTCTGACAAAGAGGACTCCAATGATGAATACGAAGACTAGCGATCTTTTAGTGAGACGAAAGCGAGGGTGAGATGGATACCGTAGAATACGACATTGAGGGACGAGAAATAGAACAAATATGGGAAGACTCCAAGCCGCAAAAAAAAAGTGCCTTCAGGATAGAGCGAGGGGTCATGCGCATCGATTGTGATCACGCGTGGTTGGAACAGGTAGGAGCCGTAGATTTCGATCAAGCAGGCCTAGCCCAATCTGGTACGTCGGACAGAGTCACCATTTGAGTTGCGACCACCAAGGGAGACTACCTCTTTTAGCAAAGATGGGGAGTTCGACTCTGATTCGAAGGTAAGTTCAGATTGCGACCCAGAGATACCTAGGGCAGCCAAGACCAAACACACCAAGGGGGACCTACCCATCCACTTGAGGCGTAGACAGTTGAAAGAGGAAAGGATAAAACAACCCAGGGACACACGAATGGAAGAACAGAGAAAATCGCAGGACCTCCCTAAAAGATTTACAAAATTCACGAAAGGGGATAGGATAGTGATCCTATTGGGTGCCAAACATCAAGGGCAAATGAGTGAACCAGCCAAGGTCAAGGAGGTGAACCTAGCCCAAGAAGGGGAGGCACCCCGACTAGTCTTCATTACTGATGACTTGACTGAGGAAGAGGAAACGAGTCTTGTCACTCTCTTACGATAGTACATAGATGTATTCGCTTGATCCTTAAAAGAGCTTAAGGGGGTAGATCCGAGTGTAGTGACTCATAACATACCCATGATGCCAGATGCTATTCCGGTCAAGCAGCGACCATACCCTATGAATCCAAAACATGCTCACATGGTCAAGGAAGAGATTAACAAGTTGATGAGAGTAGGATTCATTTACAAAATTGAGCACATGGACTGGTATCGCCCATAGTCATTGTCATAAAGAATAACAGAAAAATCAGAGTGTGTGTCAATTATAAGAAGGTGAAAGCTGCTACTAAGAGGGACAACTATCCATTGCCGTACACCGAGCACATGCTTGAAAGAGTGGCTGGCAAGGAAGCCTACAATTTTTTAGATAGCTTCTCGGGATACATTCAAGTATAAGTGCATCCTACCGACAGGCATAATACTGCCTTCGCCACTGAGTTGGGCGTCTTTGCTTACATAGTCATGCCCTTCGGATTGACTAATTTTCCTGCCACCTTCCAATGCCTCATGTGTGCCATATTTAAAGACATGCTTCGCAAAGAGTTGGAAGTCTTCAAACACCATGTTGGGGAATATGGGAATTTCCCATAAGTTTGGGACATGTGGTCAAATTTTTGGATTTGTCATAACTTGAACAGTATAACTCCAAATTGAGCGCTCTATAGCTCAATAGATTCCATTTTTCAAGTGCTTTCCAATGATAGGTCACATCATATGGTTTTGAGAAACTTATGGGCATGTTATCCGGGTGCCACCTTTTTAGTATTCAAAAAATGGGAATTGGGAGATTCCCAAACTCACTAATATTGTGTTTTCATAGATGACTTGTGTATTCACTCGACCTGGAGAGAACACTTAGACAAGCTTCGAGCAGTCTTTGAGCGATGTTGCCTATATTGTCTCTCCTTGAACCCCTTAAAGTGCCAGTTTTGGGTAAAGCATGGATGCATCCTAGGGCATGTGGTGTCAAAGAATGGCATTGCCACTGGCTTCTTGAAAGTCAAGGTTATTGTTGATCTTCTGCCCCCAATCAACTATAAGGGAGTTCAATGCTTCTTAGGCCATACGGGATACTATCGGCGGTTTGTGTTGAATTACGCATTGATTGCCAGACCTTTATACAAGCTGCTGATTATCTTTGAATGGACTGAAGCATGCCAATGAGCATATGAAGTGTTGAAGAAGGCTCTAACCACAACACCGATTCTACGAGCCCCAAATTGGACCATTACCTTCCACATGCATGTCGATGCCTTGAAATTCGCTGTGGGGGCAATGTTGTGCCAACCTAGCGAGCACAACCTAGACTAACCAGTGAGCTTTACTAGTAGACAAATAATTGAGATGGAAATGAATTACTCTATGACAGAGAGAGAGGGCTTGGCCATGGTGTTTGCTGTGAAGAAATTCTGGCATTATCTATTGGCTACATCCTTTACCTTCTTTGTGGACCATCAAGCCTTGCTATATCTAGTGAATAAACCTTGCGCTACAGGACGCATAGCACGGTGGCTCCTTTTGCTTTTGGAGTTTGACTTCTCTGTGGTTGTATGGAAAGGAAAACAACACCACATGGCTGACCATATGTCACGCATCCCCACGGGAGAGGCCGGTGGAGAAGGCATTGCCGATGAATTGCTAGACATCCATCTCTTTAACCTTTCTAGTGAGAGAGATTTATTTAAGGCTAATCTAATGCCATATTGGTCAGATGACATGGTCCAAGTGCTTAAGCATGGACTGCCTGAGCGACCGATAGAAAAGGCAAGACTTAGCCGACTCATCCTCAAGATCCAACCCTACCAATTGATAACATCCCAGCTATATTGACTAGGAAAAGATGGACTGTTGTATATATGCGTGTGCAAGCATGAGATGCATGATATGCTCTTAGAGGCGCACAGTGGAATCACTGGTGGGCACTTTAGCAGAGACATGACAGCCCGCAAGGTGCTACAATGTCAACTATGGTTGTAATATATTAAAAGGAAAATAATAATAATAAATTCACCTTCACGGCGGCGTGTGGAGCAGGAGCTTGTGAGGTGGAATGGAGGAGCCAGCAAGCTCCTCACTCGAGCTTGCTTGGCTCCCTTGCCATGCATGATGACAGGTAAGGGGGGAGGGATTCTCTTCCCCCCCCCCTATAAAATTAGGGAGGGAAGAACGATCAAGAGGATGCCATATATCCTACTGAACAGACAAGGAGAAAGGGGGAGGGAGAGGACGATGCTGCGAGGACCTCACCATGAGGAGGAACGCTGCCTCGACGCTGACGGAGGAGCTGAAGCCGGAAGGGAAAGAGGGGGAGGCTGCCGCCACGTCTCGACTGCCTGGAGGAGCTGCTACCTACCGTCGCATGCCGCCACTTGTCCGTCACACCGCGTCGCCAGTAAGTTTCCCCCCACATGGGGAAACCTTGGAAGCTTCCTAGGGGAAGCTTCCAAAGGGCTTAATAAGCCCCTTTTCACCTTTTTTTTTCCCCGGGGCTTAAAATTTTCCCCCAAGACCCCCTTCCTATACTTTTTTCTTTCTTTCTCCCCCCCCGGTTTTAATCCTCTTAAGGGCCTTTCACCCCCTTGTTGTGTCTTTCAAAAACATTATTATTACCCCCGTGTCCTAAAAACCCCCAAGGCCCCCTTCTTATGTTTTTTGGAACCTCACCCCCCCCTCGTGTTTAAAGGATCATAAGCCCCTTTTTCCACAATTGAGAGTGGGATTAGAGGTCCTATTATTACTCCTCTCCCCCCCCCCCCCCCCCATGCTTTTAAAAGTCACATAGCCCCTTTCCTTAAGCCCCTTTTTCATATTTTATAAATCCTCAAGCCCCCTTTTCCTTGGAACCACACCCTCTGTGTATTAAACCTTAAACCCTTTCCTTGGACATCCTGAAACCACACCCCCCGTGTTAATCCCTTAAACCCCTATCCCTTTTCTTTGGAACCACCCCTCTTTCTTCCGTGTTTAAACCTTTCCTAGCCTCTCCCCTTGTGGAGTATTGAAACCCCCTTTTAAGTTTGACTTAAGGGTCCTTTGACCTTATTTATAACCTTTACGGTTACTATATCCCCTTAGAAGTTCTCTCCTGCACCTTGTGTTTTTTCCATCCCTTTTCGTTCCTCGTTTGAGCGAGTCATTAAAAGACCATTAAGCCTTCCCCATGGCTTCAATGGGTCTTAATCGTAGAAGACTCTAAAACACCCTTTCGAGTTTCCCTGACTTTCAAGGAGGGAGCCTTCCAAAAACTACTATTGACAAGCGGTGCAAGGAAGCGATGGTGGAATTCCTAGGAGGAGTTGTAGAGCTGCTTCCACGTTCGAAAAACTACAATTGCGATGCCTCCTAAGAAAGTCCAAGGCGTAGCCGCGGGAGGGTCATCTCTCGTATCCATGTGGATATCTCACCCCAAAACCAGGTTTTTCTTCTTGGCTTTAATTCGGTTTTAAGTCGATCATGCAAAGAGAAATTGTTAGGGATAGGATATATTTGTCCGAGTTATTTGTAATGAAGGAGTTTAGCTTATTTGAATGAATGATAATGTATAGAACTTAGTTTCCTTCGAATTGCATCAAGCATTACAAATTACGAGCAAGATTATCCATTTACTATAGTAGTATATTTTAGTTAAATCCTAAAGGTATAGAAATTATATCTTGCACCATTAGTCTTATTCCTTTCGCAACGAATCATTGTAAATGATTAAATTCATGAAAGGTTTCTTTCGTTGCTCAAATTACTAGGAAGTTACCATTGCTAATTGCACATCTTAGCAAGGGAAATGTTTGTTATTTGGCATGAGTTCATCTGCAAGGAAAAAGGAAGTTTAAATTGAACTGTATTGACTGAAAAGTAAATTGTCACAAGGATAGCAAAACTGTGACAAGACGATTAATATTACCTTCCAAAAGTTATCCAAACCAATTTAAACATAGAAATATTCATACCCTAAGCACTTGACTACTTTCGTTATTGTAGGGTCAAAAAAATTCGTAAAGATAAAGAGCTAGGGCTGTCCCCGAGATCCTTAAAAAGAAAACCCTAGGCCCGACATACGTCAGCTTAAAGGATCTAAAACGGATTATTCCATCGTAGGACTTGCGCAACAAGTACGAAATCATTTAGTCTTGTGATTGATTCACAAGGAGAAAGGGAAAAAAAAACCTCAACAAGGATGGCAGATCCCTACGCAAGTTATCTTGCAAAAGGACGTATTTTTGGATATCCTTCTAAATAAAGAAAGTTGTAAACCGGAAACTAGCATATCTAAGAAAATTTAGTGTTGACCAAGTTGGGTTAATAAGGTACGCCCTACACCAGAATGTAAAGGATCTTGCCAATTTACAAGACACCTTGGGAACGAGTGCTGATACACTCAAAAGGAAAGAACACTTCTTTAGCAGTTTGCCAAACAAAACGGTTGATTAATGGAAATGTTTGTGCTTGCTAGAGATTTTAGGTCTCTGTTTGAATTATGAATTACAAATTAAATGAGTACCTATACTTCAGGTTAAAGGCCTGAAGGAAGAGGCAGTTTCAGTTACCCCCGACTACCTGCCTAACCCTAACCAAGGGGTTTGTTCACCGCGCCGGGAACGTGGACTGAACCCGCCGTGAGAGGTCTCTCCGTTGAGCTCTACTTGGAGTAGGAGGATGCTTGGGTGCCAGGGGGGCTCTGGCCGTAAATCCCTCGCCTTCGGGGTCCTGCACAAGAGGCTAACGTGACTCGGATTTGGATCTCGAGGCCCGCATACTAGTTTACAGGCGGAAGCTTGGAATAGTGATCCCTGGGGATTACTGGATAGCCTCGGGCGGATTATGGACAAGCCTATGGGCGGAACTCCTTGTATGTCAAATATAAAATGATGAAATGTTAAAAAAAGGACTTGCTTGATATTGTTTTTCTATGTCACGTGATAAGATTATGTGAAGGAACCAGTGCTTAACAGGATTAATTAAAGAAGTTGATTGTTATATGTCAAATTAATGTGTTAAATAATTACATAACTAAAGCAAACCGAGGAAAGTGCGGAGGATGGGCCATGGGTCCGTCCTACAGTTGGGTGGTCCCGGTTAGCCGGGAACTTTTCTCAAAAATCTCGAAGAACAGCGGGATGATCATCAAAAGGAATAACGAGAACGATGACCTAGAGTTACGTCTTACCCGATTTACATTGTTTTAGGGAAATGGAATGGGACTATGCCTCATGGCAGAGAGGTTGAGCCTTGCATCCCTCTCGTTTCCCATTCTCCTTGAACCAAGTGCAGCATGAATCCGCTTCGGACCTGACATTTTTGCGTAAAGTAGTTCGCTCGGGTCTGACGCTAGTTGCTGTTAGCTAATGACCAATCATGAAAACCCTAATTTCGGTCGATCCTAAGTGGGAATGGCCAGGATACTTCTGCTACGTGGAAGACGTGGGAAGACCTAGATCGCAAAACCCGTAACATTCCATGGGAGTGCCGGGCGGAGTTTTCTAGACATCCTTTCCAATGGACTGCTAAGATGTGTCCTGGATGATACTAGTGGACATGTTACAATGGTGGCCAACATTGTTTCATGATGCAGCACGATTCGTTAAGCATTGTGACAAGTGTGAGAGGACAAAGGTCCTGAGTCACAAGGATCAAATGGAGTTGACCCCAATCATTGGAGTTGACCCCAATCATTGCATGACAACCCTTCAAAAAATGGAAAATTGACTTCATAGGACCCATCAGTGCCCAACTGCATAGTATTCACAAGCCAAATACATCATTGTTGCCATAGACTACCTAACGAAATGGGCAGAATTGAGAGCGACACGAAAGAACAATGCTAGAACGATTGGCAAGTTCTTATGGGAGTAGGTGATTTCATGATTCGGCTGCCTCATCGAACTAGTCAGTGACTAGGGCACACACTTCATCAATGAAGTGATAGCGCATCTTCTATCCACCTTTCTAATTATCCATCGAAAATCCTCTCCATACTACCCTCAAGAAAACGGCCAGACAGAATCCATGAATAGGATTCTTGTAAACGTCCTGATCAAAGTAGCCTCTGCTTTGCGCAGCGAATGGGATAACAAGCTGATGGGGCAGCCTTGTGGGCTTACTGTACAACTTATAAAATGGCTGTCGGCTAGACTCCCTTTAGGTTGACCTATGGAACTCAAGCAATTCTCCCTATAGAGTTCTTTGTTCCTAGCCTGAGAATAGCACTTCAAGAATGATGGGAAGGAAAGGAGGCATGGACGCAATGCCTGGTTGAGCTCGAACACCTCTTGGAAACTTGTCTTCTAGCCACTCACGCACTCAATGTGAGAAGGCATGACACAAGAGCTAGTTTGACAAGCACGTCAAGCAGCGTGATTTTGAACAGGGAGACTCAGTACTCCTGTACTCAGTTAAGGAGCATAAGCAAAAAATGAAGTTTAGAGGTCTTGGACCTTTCAAAGTTCATGCAATCAATCGAATTGGCAACATTGAGCTCGAGATTCTAGATGGCAAGGGCATAGGCTTCTTCAATGGTAGTTGTGTCAAGAAGTACTACCCTCCCATGTATCCTCTGCATGAGCCACCAATGTTAGAACCTCTTGTCAAAGTACGAGTAGCCACGATCACTGAAATGGATGATGAGGATGAGGAAGCCATAGAACCTGCATACCTACACATCAGAGTCACTGCCAAGCGAACATGCACTTTCAATGCCTTGATCGATGACGGAGCAGACTTCAATGTCTTAACTCACAATCATTGGACCCAACTGCGAAAACCACCACTATAAACCACCAATACCAAATTAAGCCCATATGGGGGCCGCTCATACGCATCTCTCGGCAAGTGCAAGGCCACCGTTTCTATCGAGTCTTAGACTCTACCAATGAGCTTCTACGTATTACCAAACGCTGAAGACGCAGGCCTCCTGCGTGCCCTGCCCTCTCCTTCTCCCCTCCTCCTCCCGCCAGCAGCACCCTCCCTCCTCATCGTGCTCCTCCCCCAGCGCCGCCTTCCTGCCTACTCCCGCCCACCGCCTTCTTCCCTACCCCCGCTGCCGCCTTCTTCCCCTACCCCCCGCCGTTTCCTCCCTACCCCCAGCGCCGTCTCCTCCCATCCCTCCCCGCCGTCCTCCTGCTTTCCCCCTTTTTCCCACAGCCTACCCCCCTCGCCGCCTTCCTGCCTACCCCCCCGCCGCCGCCTTCTTCCCCTACCCCCCCGCCGTCTCCTCCCTACCTCCCCGCCGTCTCCTCCCTACCCCCAGCGCCGCCGCCTTCTTCCCCTACCCCCCCGCCCTGCTTCCTGTCTGTCCCCCGCCCCCCGTCTTTCTCTCCCTCCTTCGCTGCTGCCGCCTGGAGCCGCCACGTTGTCGCCCTCCGCCCTCGACGAGCTGCCACGCCACCGCCTGGACGCCGTAGCGCCGCCCCAGGAGCCGCCGGAAGTTGCCTGCCCGCTCCCCCTCCTCCGCCGAAAGTGCCCCGCAGCGCCGCCCAGGAGCTGCTTCGCCGCCACCAGCCGGGCCACCACCTCCTCCTCCTCTCTAACCCTAGGTTAGTTAAACTAACCCTAGGTTACTTAAACTAACCCTAATTAAGTTAATCTAACCCTAATTAACTTACGCTAACCCTAAAGTAGTTAGTCTAACCCCCTAGTCACCCTAACCTAACCCACCCCCTAACCAACTAACCCCAGTTAGTTGTCACTAACCTTAGTTAGGTTAGTTTACTAACCCTAAACCTAACCCACCCCCTAACCAACTAACCCCAGTTAGTTGTCACTAACCTTAGTTAGGTTAGTTTACTAACCCTAAACCTAACCCACCCCCTAACCAACTAACCCCAGTTAGTTGTCACTAACCTTAGTTAGGTTAGTTTACTAACCCTAAACCTAACCCACCCCCTAACCAACTAACCCTAGTTAGTTCCCTAAACTAACCCTAGTTAGTTTACTAACCCTCCCCTAGTTAGTTGACTAACCTAACCATAGTCACCTTAATTACCTAACCTTAATTAACCTAGTTGACTAACCCCTACCTAGTTGACTAACCTAACTTAGTTGACTAACCTAGCCTAGTTGACTAACCTAAGCAACCTTGACTAACTTGACTTGACTTGGGCCGACTAACATGACTTCCCCTCACTAACCAGACTTAACTGACCTATGCCTAACTGACTTATCTGATTAATGTGATTTAGGTGACTTAATTAATCACTACATTAATTTTTCCATTAAAAATTTTCTAAAATTTCCTTTTTCCTTTTGCCAATTTTTGGGAATTTGTCTGCTGGCAATTGCCTACCCTAAAATTTCTGAAAATTAAATATTTCCTCATTTAACCCCCAAATTGCCCATAAATGTAGAAAATTCATTTAAAAATAGTAAAAAATTCTAAAAAATTTCTCAAAAATTCTCAAAAATTCCCCTCACCTCCCTTGATCATTTTCCATCTATTCAACCATAAAAAATCACAACTTACCACAAAAAAAAATAAAACAAAAACTCAATAAATTAAAAATAAAAATACAAAATAAAAATCAACATAAACAACCAACACAAACCAAATCCACCCATCCGCTAAGGTGTTGTCATTGTTGTTTCATCAGTGATCTTTACTTTTCCTTTCCTGGATTCCCTTCTTTTGGTGGACTCTTCCGTGCGCATTTCTGCATTACATACACACCCCTTTCATGTATTTATTTTATGTGCTTTATTTATTTTCATTTTCCCCTTAATCACAAATTAATTGTTAAAATGAACCCTTTAATTCACCCACATTTTCCACGCGCATTCGCGCTAAACACACATTCTTTTTAATTAAAATCAACTAGTCGTTCACTTAGCACGCGCTACGTGCGCTAAAGAGGCACTTTAATTTTTTAATTAAAAAGAACCAGCCGTCACATGAGCACGCGCTGGCAAAAAAGTGCTCCACATCACCTTACTTTATAATCAATGAATTGCATTTAGAGACCCCGTCGGGAATCAAAGTCCGGGAATCGAATAACTGTACCGTTTTAACATAATAATTGGTAATTTAATTTATAATAAGGAACTGCCATTTTCTTGTTAAGGTTTATCACCTAATAAAAATTCACCCATTTTTAATAATTAATTAAAATGAACCCTTCATTAAATTAATTCCCCCCTCACTGCACTTAATTCCCCTTTTTAATGAACCGTTTCGTGGGATGGGTTTGCGCAGTCATTAGTGTTATTTTCCATGGTCCAGTCTTGGTTTATCACAGACGTCATATTGATATGTGTCGGATATGGTATGGTTTTGGTTTCCTGTCTTAGTTACTGTTACGGGTACGGTATGCAGTTTTTTCTTTTGTTGCCTGATACGGGGTTCAGGGTGTTTGTCTGATGCATCGCATGAAGCTTTCGGTCGCATTTGTCTCGAGGTCATGTCAAATTTTTTCTAGGATGTGGTTTGCTTGGGGTTAGTAGGTCGAGTCACGTTTTATTGGTAATTCTCTTATCCTTGGTTTTTGTCTGTTGCTTTGCAGGCATTCTCCTTGATTGTCTGTGTTTGTGGTGTGTGTGTAACCATCTGAATGGCGCCTTCTCATGCTCCTCCCCCTATCCAGTACGTCCCACTAGTTAGTAGGGATTACTCTTCCCTACTTACTTTTGAGCCCCTCACGAAGGCGGGACTTGCTGCTTTTGTGGCCACTCCTTTTCCATTGCTTCCAGAGGATCCGTCCTTATGTGATGAGTTCCTGGCCTCTTACAGCAAGAAGACAGGCGTAGTCCAAGGAATGTCTATGACATTGACATCTCGCGGCTTAGGGAAGGCTCTATCTTTACCCTTCAAAGGAGAACCTTTTGTGACCACTCGTCAGCTCTTCTCTAATGAAGAGATTCTCAAGCTGTTGCAGAAGTAGACAAGGGAAGTCCTTGATGTTAAGAAAGTGATAAACTCTTCAGGAGTTTCCTTTTCTATGATCACTGATCCCGTATGGAAAACGATGTGTCAGTTCCTTCAGGACAGGTTTATGCCTGCCAAAACGCCATCCCACTATTTGTCCAAAGAGCTTTTCACAGCTTCCAGGATGGTGCGGAAAGGAGTTGCTATTGATTGGAGCACTTACCTCCTTAGTAAAATGGATCAGCATTTTGTTAAAGTCACCAGGGGTAATGTTACCAATGTTACCTACGGATCATATTTGTCTGCCTTCTTGACCTATTCAGGTTTACAGAAGACTGTGCCTCCACCTCCTCCATTAGATCCAGTACCTCCTCCTCCACCTTCAGAAGAGTCAGCACCCATTGACATTGAGGATGATGATTCTCCGCCTCCCATGGTCATACAGCGCAAACGCTTGAAGAGGGTAGCGGATAAAGCCCCTGCTGTACTTCCCTCAGTGCCTATCCCTGCTACTTCTGGCAGTGAACTCCCTGGGTATCTCACTTGTAATAACCTGTTCAGAGCACATCGAGAAGGATCCTTGGAGATCTCAGTTCCTTCCCTGAACAGTCTCGTTTCAGGAGATGCCATTCCTTTCCTCTGTAAGGATATTCAAAGTTCCATTGAGTTGTCAGTGATAGCCTGTGTTCAACAGCTGTACGCATCTTTCTATGGAGAGCTCATGCAGTCCAAAGACCAGTTGCATAAGGCAACATCTGAGTTAGCTTCTGCTAAGGATACCCTAGCAGATTTATTTAAGCAAATGGAACAACAAACCCAACTAGTTGCCACTCAAAGCGATGAGATTTCTTCATTGAAGACCCAGTTACTAGAGGCTCAATCACAGGTTACTAGCCTTTCAGAGGAGAAGGAGAGGATGTCCAGCGAAGCGAAAGAATTCCAAGTTCTTTTAGATGACAAACTGTTAGCTTTACAGATGGCTAATGACGCAGTGGCCAACCAAGCCTCCCAAATCCAGCAGTTGCAAGATCAGCTTGCAAAGTCCCGCTCTGTTCCTCCAAGCCCTCCTGTTCCATTAATTCCTTCTCTTTCACAGCAGGACTTGGCTGCCCTACAGAGACAGGCTACTTTGTGCCCTCTATTCCAAGATAAAGTGGAGAGATTGCAGTCCAGAATGGACTTGTTATGGTCTACCTTTGAGCAGTTTCAGGACTATGTCTTACCAGACCATTCTTTCTTTGTCCACTACCACTTACAGAAGTTGGTCTTCTATATGAAGCTTTCCACGATGGATTTACCTTTTCCAGAGGATGGCTGGAGTGGGGCTTGGTCTGCTGAGTTGTTGACAGAGGTAGTCAGAATGGTCTTTGAAGATTCTGTCACGCCAGATACCATGTTGATGTCATACATGTATCTCCGAGGAGATTTGTTAATTCCAGATGAGGTAGATATGGCATGGTATGTGGGGGATATGGTCTTACAGGCTGTTTTATATGTCAATCATTTGGAGTTGCGCATAGCTGATATATTCCAGAGTTATTCCTCCAAAGTAGCTGATTGTCAGGATAATTCGTGGCATCCCATGATTGATTCGGTGGTCCTAAATCAAAGACAAAACACAGCTCCTACCTTTGTCCAGAGTACTAACCAACTGAGGATGGATCTCTTAACCTATCTTTCCAAACATAATCCATTTGATGCTACCTTCTTTGATGCCTATCATAGACGATCTCTCTTAGGACCTTCTGTTCCTACCCTCCTCTATTACCAACAAATGGCTCACCGCTATGCTATATATTTTTCCCTTTGTCAATCTAATTCCACAATTATTTTACCACTTCTTTTCCAACCTTCAAATTTTCCTCAAATTACTATTTTCACTCATTGTTCCTTTATTGAGGATAGGGTATTTTCCCCTTCTCCACCCTGTTCTTCACCCCTCATAAATGTACCCTCCACATTTCCTATTTATCAGTTAACACCGTTCCTTAGTGATTCCTTACAAATTTCTGCCACTCCTTCTTTAACCTTTTCTTCCTTTTATGATTTTTCCTATCCTTCCCTACATCCACTTTCCCTTATTCCATTACCCTCTCCTAGCACTTCCATATCTCAACCACCTCAGTTGGTTAGTGACTGTGACGGTTTTGATACTCAGATTTCCAGAAGAAGGGGATGGAGTTCGGATGATTGCCTTACAGGACTGTAGATTAATTGGCCAGTAATTCCAGGAGAATGGACAGCTTCCAATCAAGCTTATCAAAACTATGTTCATTTTTCCCAACAATTTTCACAGTCTGCAGATCCCTCAGTGAGATTAACTGCTCACTTTGCTTGGTACCTGGCGTATATGCATAGGCACTCTCATAATGATTCAAAGCCTATTCCAAAGTTGTGCATGAATGTCAATGTAAACATTGATTCCCAACAGCTGGAGATATTGTATTTTCATGCCCTCTGTTTGCCTAGCAGATACTTGGTCCTGTTGGAAAGGATGTGCTGTCTCCAATTTTTCCAAAATCCTCCCAAAAACTTTGTAGATGAATCCTTATCTATGGATCGATTCCGACAACATCAATCTTTTAAGAGGGATCATCTTCATTGATGCCTTTCCAATGTATGGTGGAAACTTTTAATGAACACCTCTCTTTTTGAAGGAGTCATTCAGATGGTTGTGTTGTGTATTATTGTTTGTGTTGTGAGTTCATTTATGTCAAACGAACGTGGTAGTTTCCTATTGGATTTCGTGTACGAGCTATGTTTTGGAGATTTGTAGAGATGGGGTCGTGGTTGGAGAGTTGAAGCTGATGTTGATGAAGAAGAAGCAAACTCTTATATCCTTTACAAATTTGTGGTGATTTTTAGTTTGATAAGAGGTGTTAATGTATAAAGGGTTTTCCTTTCTTTATATTTTTATATCAGAAACAGGTTATAAGTTGGGGTCGTGGTGGATGGATTATTTTTTAGAAGATATTGAAGATCAAAGTTGAGCTTTTCCTTGAACTTGTATTCCCTTTTTCCTGGGTCGCGAGGACGCTTCCTTATTAAGTGTGGGGATATGTTGAGTGTTGAAATGACTTGTTTTTTGGCTGATTTTTGTTGTTTTGGAGAGCTGAATGGTTGATTTTATGGGATGATTGATTGATTTGGAAGTGGTTTGAGAGTGTTTTAGATGATATTGATTGTGTTTTGGAAGTTCGTGATGTTTGTTGGTGGTTCTGTGATGTTCTGATAGGTTCTGAATGGTTCTGTATACCTTCTGTTTTGTTCTGTTTTGGTCTGTTTTGTTCTGATTGTCTTCTGTAAGGAGGGAAGGAGTATTGATTGATGAAGAATGAGATATTGTGAAAGTTTATTGAATGGTTTGTGAGAGTTTGGAATGGTTTGAGAGTGAGTTATGTGGTTTTGATGACCTTCTGTAACCTTCTGTAGGTCTTCTGTAGAGCTTCTGTTTCTGTTCTGCTTCTGTTCTGTTCTGTACTGTAGATGTTCTGGTACTGTTCTGTAGACTGTTCTGTATGCTTCTGTAAGTGTTCTGTGGAATGTATGTGTGACTTTGGGGAAATTTTTCTAGCCTTGGAAAGAGGTGAATACAAGTGCAAAAGAGCTGAAAGAAGTGGAAGAAGTAGCTGCTGAAGACTCAAGAGAAGACTAGAGTGAAGTGACAGTAGTGAGCTGTGAAGAGACACTGTAGTGGCTCTGGTGACTCTTCATATCAGACATACCTCTTGGGAGGGGTATCCACGACCTAAGAGTGATTATTGAGAGTGATTTTTGAGAGATTGTAGTGAGGATATGATGTATTATTGATGGAGTGAGATAGAGAGAGAGTCAGAGATAGCTAATTCTACTCAAACAGAGTGATTGTATATGAGAGATTGAGAGAGAAGACTATGAAGATATTGAAGATGAATACTATGTGATGTATTTGCATTCAAAGATGGTGTATTTCTTTGCTTTCTTTGTTCTATTGATGGATTTTATGGAGATATTGAAGAATATGGTTGATTCTATTAAATCCGTGGGAGGTCTACATGATGCTGCATGAAGATTTGTTGTGCCTGGTGTTCTTTTCTTCATTGTGATAATATGAAACATGATAAACAAGCTTGTTGATGTTACAAGATAGATTTTCTTACAAGAGAATTCCCTTTTCCTTGGTGTTCCTCTCGGGGCTCCAAGAAGAGAATAAGAGAGGAGAAGATGGAGAGCTTCTCCACCACAGTCCCTCACCCTCACACACACACTCTCTCATACTCTCACATTCCCTCCCTCCTGAAGCATAAGCACAAGCAAGCAAGAAGAATAAGTAGAATGAGAAGAGGAAGAATAAAAAGAAGAGCCACTTTTGCCACATACCAAGAATGAGCTTCTCTATTCACTTTTTGGCTTTTATACATGCCCTTGTCCCTTTAGGTATCCATCTCATTTTTTACATGATCGGCCATCTTGCCAAGTCCTTACAGCCATCTTGCCAAGGTCCTCTTTTCCTATTCCCTTCTATTTACATTATGCCTTCATCTATGCCCATCTACTCTTTACAACTTGCCCAATAGGAAGCCTAGCACTCTTTTACAAAAAATTGGGGGTGCCTGTACATTTTAAAATGTGCCTTTGCCTTCGCCTTGACTTTTAAGGTTGCTCTTCCTGTTTTGGCCTTTCCTCCTCTTATCCTTCTATTAGACTACTTTTTTATAGTTTGCTTTGCATTTTTTACTTTTCTCAAATTTTCTTCACTTTCTTTTTCTCTATCTTGCATTGGGGTTAACAGAATACATGGTGATGATATTAAGAGATCCTTGGTAGTATCTTTGAAGACTAAGATAAAGTGTGTTCATTACTATTATTGTGGAAAGTGGGGCCATCTCTCTAAAGATTATAGAAAGAAGGCTACCAAATCCAAAGAGAAGGAAAGGACACTCGATAGTTCATCTTTTGACTCTAAGAGTGAGTCATCAAAGTCCACTTCAAACAATGTGACTCATGAAGTGGTCTTGTAATGATGCTATACACCCACACATGCTCTAGCCAAAAGGGACAAGTGTGTAGGTGGAGAGAGGACATGTTGATGCTCTTTTGTTATTGGTGGATTTGATGTGTATCATCAAGTTTACATCTTCTAGTGACTCAAACCTTGGACTGATGTGTCTAGCACTAAGTTCATGATAGTGGAATGAGTGGCATGATAGGTTTGTGTGGCCTCACATGAGAGGACCCGAAGGGCATACTGATACTCTAGTGGAGGAATCTTGGTGTCAATGTGAGCTATCTATGCAGCTTGTGTGGCTATAGGAGGTACAATTGGCTAGCTCATGTTGTGGGTAAAGGAACCTCCGCTTAGCTGCCCATTTATTTACTACACTGGCAGTATCCACACTACTACTTGCACATTGTAGACAGCGAGTGCCTATCATCGTCACTTTATTCTTTATTCTTTTAGTGACAGATGAATAAAGGGAAGGGCAGTCCCACATTGTGACTGTTGAAGTTCCCATATTGTGAGTCTCTCTCTCTCTTACTCTTGCTCTCCTATGCAAGCTTCGATCCTTCTCACCTTTCAACTGGTATTGGATCCATGGTTGCTTGAGCATTTGAGCTTGGTCTGTGACTCCTTTAGCATTCATTTGAATTCCTACATGATTGGTTCTCACTCTTGGCAGCCATATTCGACTCCTTCAAGCTCTGATCACCCCTCTTGAGCACCTACTTGCGGCCCCAATTGGGCACCCTCAGGGCATTCCTTCAAATGTATTGAAGAATTCTTTTGAGTGTTTATTTTATTTTGCAAGGTACAATAGGAAGGATCATCCATAGATCCACAGCCATTGGAGCTCCCCCATTTCATATCTTGGCTCCTGTCTAATTAGGCTTGATAAGGCTTTGTGTAGGCCGTCTTTAGGCCCTACTTGAGCCCCCCTTCCACCCCATTAATGCCACATGGACCAGGAGCATAGCCAAAAACATGAGCCATGTTTGTGCTAGCTTAAAGACCTGCAAAATTATTATTTTTTTACTTCATTCCTCCCTTGGCACTCATTGGCAGCTTGAAAACACTTCATTTGGCAGTTGGGAACACCTCCTTGAGCCCTTGATGCTCGGCATCGGTGATTTATCATTAGCATTTATTTGTGGACTAATTGACCTTAGTCTATGATTGTTTTCCATAATCCATAGGCATTGTTACATCAGCACTTTATGTTTATGCTTGGATAGCATTGGCTATTTGATGTCCGAATGCCTATGGTTTGATGCTAGATGTTTGGAAAATGTATGCCTATTGATTTTCCATAATTTTGGGCTGATAAAAAATACTCAACTTTGTGCAGTGAAAGTATGCTAGAAACTTCAGGGCTGAAGTGGTTTTGTCTCAGAGGTTTCTTATACCTAATGTAATCAGGTTATGTCTTAGAAGCTTTACATGATGTATTGATGCTTTGGGGTCAACATAGAGCTTGACATTTCTCTCAGATGTATTGTTGAGCTTGAGCTCTACCTTGGTTAGCATTTTGGATCTCCATTTGGATGTACTTTGGTATGTATTTGATCGTCTTTGACATGCTTGATGCTTATGTCACCTACACATGCTAGTTACATTGTTTGGACTTGAATGCTACTAGACTTTTGTTTGCGCTTGACTTTGGATACTCTAGAGCTTATTTTTTGGTCTTGCATTTTCTCATCAGAGATTGATTGGGATTGTCTTCATGACATTGGATGCTATAATTGGATCCTTGACTGCTCATATGCTTCGGATGTCTTCTTGATGTATGACCTTGGATACTCTGCCTGGTTGATGCTCTTACATGCCTTGTTTGAGCTTGGATGCTTGATTGTTACAGATTTTATGCCAGTGGGAGAGTTTATGTACATTGACATTGAGCATGCGGGTTATGTACTTGAGCTTTTGGATACTTGATATTGGGATCTTCTTGTGGATTATGTATGGTTGATATGCCTTGGTCCATGTAGATGTACATGGGCTGATTCAGCTTTGTACTCACTAAGTAGACACCGACTTGTGTCAGATCTTAATAGTGGTGTGTACATTTTGCCCTGTTGATTGGGGGGTGTACTGAATTTATTGACTTGGGTGTTGGCTCATGTCAATTTGATTGTTACATTCTTGTAGATACCCACTTGATGTTGGTTTTTCATTGACAGTCAGTGGTTGATTTGGAATATTATTTTTTGCCTACTGTTAGCTCTCATTGTACACTGTTGTAAATTATTACAGCAACCATATATCTGCGAACTGTGATGTATTTTTCATGCTAAATCATCCTAGTTGGATGTATTTTTTATGGTACTTGGTGGGCAACATCATTAAATACTCTTTTCTTGCCAATTTGTCTTGGTTTTGTGGTTTTTTGGTCATTTTCTATAGTTCACAACAAGCAGTTTTGAATTGTCTGCACTGTTTCAACTTGTAGTATGGCATCTTCTTCCACTTTGAGTGCTATCTTCAACATCACTAAGCATGATCGTACAAATTATGCCTATTGGAAGAGCCAAGTTTGGCAAGTAGTATTGATGCAAAAATCACAGATAAAGCCACTAAGATTGAGTGGATAGAAGCCTGAAACTTGTTAGAACTTCAAGCTCAGCTCTACTATCTTTAGGTTGTGTGTACTTGACATTTAGCTTGTCTAATTGTACCACATATGGACATTAAACAAGTCAGTCTGTACTTGGTGTGAATGGTCTTACAAACCTTAGAACTTAGAGTGTTGTATTCACCTTAGTTATATGGATTATGGAATATGAAGAAAATAATGATATGAGCATACAATTCTTTACTATTGCTCCAATCCTTCTCTCTATCTCTCTCTTCTAACACGGTATCAATGTTGAGATGGCAAGCTCAACACATGCAGACATTGATGATGGGCTACTTGGCTAGATGAGTCCACACGTCTACACTTAGCACGTTGGTGGTCATTATGATACTCACATGGCCATTGACTTATCACTTATTATATTTAATTTGTTACACCTACCTACAGCTAGCAAAGATATAACGCCAGTCGATTAGTGTAGTCGGTTATGCACTGTTTGGCTTAGAAGGCCACTTTCCTTTATGTTGTATCTTATCTATACTTTGTGTACATTGTATAGTGTGTGGAAGAAGAAGAAAAATCACCAAGAAAACTTTTTGGCCTCCATCTCTCTTCTTGTGTTTTTGAGTGAGCTTCCTCTTGTGTATATAGTGTGTGTTTGGCGTAGCAGCTCAAGCACATCCCCCCATCACATGATTCTTGACATGGTATGAGAGCCGCGCCATTGAGAGAGGCTAATTTTGAAGGCTGAAGTGAAGGAGAAGAAGCAAATTTTGAGCAAGCAAGCAACGGGTAAGAAGCTCTCCCATTCTCCCACTCTCTCTCTTGGATAATGCCTATGGAGGCACTAGAAGCAGGGTCGAGCAAAAATCTCTGATTTTACTGTTAGATTTTGTGTGCGAGCATATCATTGTATATTCTACAAATGAGTCCTATAGGGATTTTTCGTACTTATTTTGGGCGTATGAGACCGTTTTAGACCTCGTTTTAGAACCGCAAGGTTGCAGACACAGTAGTTTCAGTGTATACTAGGATTTCGGTTGTATTGACCAAAAGTGGGTGCACAGGTTACAGATTGCGAATCTGTAATTTTTGAGGTGTTTGCAGGAAGCAAAGATAAGGTTTATCTGCAAACAGGTTGCAGATTACATGTATTATTGAGCAATCAGTGAAAAAGATTGCTTGGTGTATTGTTGTGTGCGTGTTGTGAAAGATTGTAGAAGACTAGCTTGCTGTGTTGTATCCTTGTTTATGATAATGGCAGAGAAAACTGGAAATCCCATTATTGAGAAGCTCAACAAGAACAACCTTCATGGAAGTTTCTTGTGACAAACTTCCTCATTGGAAAGGGCCTTTATGAGTTTGTTTTAGGTGAAGAAAAGGAGCCAGATCTGGGTGTCCCTCCGACTGCAGATGAGTTAAAAGCATGGAAAGAGTGGAATGCAAAAGACAAAAAGGTGATGTACTAGCTATCTATAGTCATTGATAATACTATGTTGGGACATATCAGGAATGCAGAAACTTCACATGTAGCTTGGATAATTTTTGAGAGCATGTTTTCAGTAAATACAAAGGCATGAAAGATTTAACTCAAGCAGGAGTTGAATGCCTTAAAGAAAGGGAAAATGTCTATCAATGAGTATATGTTGAAGGTGAGGAGCATTGCAGATGCTTTAGCAGCGATTGATGCAATGCCGGATGATGATGATTTAGCAGCGATTGATGCAATGCCGGATGATGATGATTTAGCAGCGATTGATGCAATGCCGGATGATGATGATTTGGTTTCATCCACTCTGAGTGGCCTTAACAATGAGAAGGCATGGAAACCATTTGTTACTTCAATATATGTACAGAAGCCATTTATAGATTTTAATGAACTGATCTCTCTCATGATTACTAAAGAGATCAATATGCAAGGTGATTCGTCTGAATGAAATGGTGAACATGTCCAAGAATTTTACTCAAGTTCAGGAAGGGGACGTGGTAGATCCTCTTCAAGAGGCCATGGTATGGGACGTGCTGGCGATAAAAAGCAAAACAAGTTCAATCAACAATTTGGTAAAATACAACTTTCTAGAGGCAGAGGAAACTTTAGAGGCAAGGGGAGCTCTAGAGAAAGAGGTGGATGGCAGAACAGAGGCTTTGGAAATTCTTCTATTGTTTGCCATTATTGTGGCAAAACAGGACATATTGTAGCCAATTGTTATGCTAAGAAGGATGATATTCGCAGTGGTAAATCGCAGCAAGGAAACTATGCATCGTCTTCATGATAGAATGAAGACAAAAATGAGTGTCTGTTTGTTATGCAGAATATGATGAATGTAGTTTTAGGAAAGGGGACACATGATGATGTATGGTATGTCAATTCAAGCGCATCTAATCATATGACCAGTCATGTTGAATGGTTTGGAGAGATGCAGGACTTACAAAACCCAGGTTATGTGTGCAGACAGGTAATGATTCATACCACCTAATTTTACACATTGAAAAGGTTTCCTTGTCCTTGTATGATGGCCAGACAAAGAGTCTGACAGATGTATTACATGTTTCATCAATTACAAAGAATCTAGTGTCTATTTGCCAAATGGTAGAGCAAGGGTTGCAGGTCCAATTCAACGCAAAAGGTTTTTTTGTAGAAGACTTTAATGATAAGTGCAGGTTGGTCACAAAAGGAAGTAGAGTTGGCTGAATTTTCACTTTAGATGCTAAAATTCCTGCAAGGGATATTGCTATGTATGCTAAAGGAAAAGGAGTAGTTGCAGATATTGAAATATGGCATAAACATATTGGACATGAAAATGTGCAAATGCTGAAATTAATGCAGTCCAGAGGATTGGTTACAGGGTTTCCTTCTTTTAGAGTTGCAAAATTGCATAAAGTCTATGAAGCATGCCAGTTTGGTAAGCAGGCGAGACAACCCTTCTCGCATGATAGAGAAGTGAGAAGAAATATACTTGATGCAATACATACAGATGTTTGGGGGCCTATAGAGAATGCATCTCTTGGTGGCAGCAAATACTTTGTCACATTTATTGATGATTGTTCAAGAAAGCTATGGGTATACTTCATGAAGGAAAAGAGTGATGTGTTTGAGCACTTCAAATATTTTGAGGCAGTTATTGAAACAGAAATAGCGTTAAAAGTGAAGTGCTTAAGATCAGATGGAAGGGGAGAGTACCTCTCTAATGAGCTCAATGGCTTCTTGAGGAGTTGTGGGATAAAGAGGCAATTTACTTGTAGGTATATCCCACAGCAAAATGGTGTTGCAGACAGAAAAAACAGACATATTGCAAAAGTTGCACGGGCATTAATGGCTGAAAAGAATAGGCCCAAACATTTTTGGTCTGAGGTTGTCCATATTGCTATCTACATTATGAACAAACCTCCCACAACTTCAGTTCATGGGATGACTCCTGAAGAATGCTTTACTGGCAAGAAGCCTAATGTATCACACTTGAAGGTATTTGGCTCTGTTGCATACGTTCATGTGCTAGATGAGCTACGGAAGAAGCTTGATCCAAAGACAGAAAAATGTGTTTTTATTGGATACTCTTTAGAGGAAAAAGGGTATCGTTGTTATAACCTTGTCACAGGTGAGTTCAGAGTGAGCAGGGATGTTATCTTCGATGAGATGGAAAGCTGGTATACAGCAGTTGGTGATGTTTTGGATGATGATCAAGAGAGCTATGTACAGAAAGATAAACAAGAATCACGGAGTCTTAGTGGACCAGAAACATCATCTGGTACTACATCTATAGTGAGCCCTTGGTCTGGGAGACTAAGGAGTAGCCCCACATCTTCAGGTGGATCTATAAGTTTTGCAGGGAAGGACAAAGGAAAGAAGAAAGTGTTGGATTGTAATGATGCATCTACCAGTCATTTGGGATTTGATGGAGATTGTAGTGGTTCGAAGAGTTTGAATGATGAGCTTGGCATTCCTTCAGTTAGGACACCAAGTGTACAGAGAGCTCATAGTAATGTAAAGGATCCATTGAGTGATCCAGTGGTATGCAGATCTAGCAAGGTTAGACACCCTATTAAAAGATTTGGTTTTGAAGGTTATGTAACTCACCATTATGCTTATATGGTTAAACTAGTTGAGGATGTTGAGCCCACTTGTTTTGAGAATGTTGTTGGTCATGCCTACTTGTTTTGAGGATGCTGTTAGTCATGCTCATTGTGATGCATCAATGGATGAGGAGATGGTTGCATTAGAAGCTAATAAGACTTGGGATTTGGTACCCTTACCTAAGGGTAAGAAAGGTATTGGCTGTAAGTGGGTTTACAAAGTCAAGCATAATGCAGATGATTCAGTTAGTAGGTATAAAGCTAGGCTCGTTGCAAAAGGCTATGCTCAAACATATGGCATAGATTATGAAGAGACATTCAGTCCAATTCCTAGGATGGCAATTATTAGATGTGTGATTGCCTTGGCAGCAGCCAAAGGTTAGAGTTTGCAGCAAATGGATGTTAAGAATGCCTTCTTGCATGGTGAATTGCAAGAAGAAGTGTATATGGAGCAGCCAACAAGTTATGAGGATTTAGAGTATCCCATATATGTGTGCAGGTTAAAGAAGGCACTCTATGGGCTGAAGCAAGAACCTAGAGCATGGTCTGACAAGATTGGAGAGTATCTTGTCAATATTGAATTTTGTATTCTGATGCTGATCACTCACTTTATGTGAGAAAGGGAGATGCAGGTTTGGTCATCATGGTCATCAATGTGGATGACTTGATTATTACAGGTGATAGTGACAATGGGATTGCTGAAGTTAAGCACTTCTTAAAGAAGAAGTTTGAGATAAAAGATTTGGGTGAGCTGAGATACTTTCTTGGTATTGAGGTGATCAGATGTGATGATGGTATATGGCTGTCCCAAAGGCAGTATGGCTTGGATATGTTATCCAAGTATGGTATGACAACATGTAAGCCTCTTTAAGTACCATTGGAGCAAAATGTGAAGTTGAGTGTTGACATTGGGGATGAGATAGAAGACCCTACTATGTTGAGGAGGATAGTAGGGAGTTTGATTTACATTGCTATCACAAGGCCAGACTTGAGCTATGTTGTTGGCCTTGTTAGTCAATTTATGCAAATGCCTAGAAAGCCTCATTTGGATACAACTAGATGTATATTGAGGTATGTGAAGTTCACTTTACATTATGGACTTTTTTATGAGGCAGGTAAGAACGTACAGGTCTTTGGATACACAGATGTAGATTGCATTGGTAGCATGCCAAACAGAAGATCTACAAGTGAATTCATGTTTTCCCTTGGTAGTGCAACAGTTACATGGAGCAACAAAAGGCAACCTACAGTTGCTTTATCGAGTACAAAGGCTGAGTATAGAGGTGCTACTATGGCAGCATGTGAGGTGGTATGGCTGCAAAAGTTATTAGGTGATTTGGACATGCAGGGAGATGGTCCAATTATCATTCATTGTGACAACATGAGTAGCATACAGCTAGCTAGGAATCCATTGTTCCGTGCTAGGACAAAACACGTTGAGGTGGACTACCACTTTGTGAGAGAGAAGGTACTTGTAGGAGAGATTGACTTGGTATATGTCAGCACACAAGATCAGATAGCTGACATTTTCACAAAGGCATTGGGTGTAGAGAAGCTTAGAAAGTTTTGAAGCTTACTTGGAGTTGCAAAGATAGAATTGAGCTTGAGGGGGAGTGTTGAGATAGCAAGCTCAATACGTGCGGACATTGATGATGGACCACCTGGCTAGATGAGTCTACACGTCTAGACTTAGCACGTTGGTGGTCATTATGATACTCACATGGCCACTGACTTATTACTTATTATATTTAGTTTGTTACACCTACCTACAGCTGGCAAATATATAACGCCAGTCGATTAGTGTAGTCGATTATGCATTGTTTGACTTAGAAGGCCACTTTCCTTTATGTTGTATCTTATCTATACTTTGTATACATTGTATAGTGTGTGGAAGAAGAAGAAAAATCACCAAGAAAATGTTTTGGCCTCCATATCTCTTCTTGTATTCTTGAGTGAGTTTCCTCTTGTGTATACAGTGTGTGTTTGGCACAACAGCTCAAGCACATCCCCCCATTACATGATTCTTGACAATCAGAACCATGAATGGGCTCTATGGTGGATAGCATTTGTGAAGTAGACTTGGAACTTGAAGATTCAAGGTTCTTGACAAGAGGGGCTGACTGCCATTGTTCCTATTGAAGGTATGCAGTACATCATTTGGTCTGCCATTGCTCAAGAGGTTGTCTCTGTGACTTGTCTGAAGCGTTTGGAGGCTTCAGTGACTACATTAAAGAGAGCACTGATAAGTAGTGTGCTGAAAACTTACTGAATACACCCCTAGGCTACATCACATGATTGTGCCTGCTATCCAAACTATTCCCCATGGTTGCTAATCAGTAAAATAATCACTAGTCAAGTGATCTACAACTTGCATACACACTTTGGAAGGTGCTTGAAGGCCTTTACATGGCAATGCATTGATGGAAGCTCAGTTTGAAGGCTATGCACAGGTACATGGATTTGAAACAGAGAATGAACTGCTGTAAATAGTGAATATACAACATACACTAGATCCTGGTGGAAGCATTGAAGCTATTTGATATGCATTCTTGGCTCTAGTGAAGTATTGTTGCTTATGCATTTGAGTTGCAATTTTTTGAAGAAAATACTCAGATTTGTAAGTATCTGATAATAGACTAAAATCTATCTTGAAATTTCGAGCACTAAACAGGGTTGAGGACACCATTTGATCCATACATGCCTTGGAATGATGGATATGACTATCTAGAATACTGGATGAATGTCTGGGCTCCCAAGCCTTCTGTAGCCATCTTACCTTACAAGTCAGCATGTACCAACTCTTATTAACCTTCCATGTGTGCATGTCCACTTGGGCATGATTAAAAGGATTAAAAATTCAGTTTTGGAATGTATTTATAGATCTAAAAATTATAGGCTGAAAATTGTCATAAAACTGTGGACAGCAAGCATGGTCTTTGCCTGAAGCACTACATGACATTGATTGGTCCCTATCAAATATATGGCTTGGGATATGTCCAGGAATGTATGGAGCATTAGGAAAAGCATTGAATGCTACCAAAAACTGAAGTATAGAGCTGAAAAAAATGCATTTAAAGTGTCTTGGTTGGTTATAAGTAGGGAATGGGTTCACGAGAACTTCATATTGCACTTGTTTGATGCATTGCACTCAAGGGTTATCTTGTGATCTTATCAAATACTTTCATGCCATAGGTTGGGTTTATGTACATTTTGCACCATCTTTGAGCATTGCATGGCATGAGGCCTGTTGTAGCTATATGCAGTAAATCTTAATTACACATGCACATGAGAGAGCACCTATCATTGAGCATGCACATTTCTTGTACGCACGATATTTGGGATATTCATCACAAAGTTAGGAACCTATGGATGAATGTATAAGGTTGTTGGGTGAGTTAGAGGGTTGTGAAGGATGCCTCAATTGTGAGATGGGTTGTTCTTATTTGGTCAATATCTTGAGGATCATTACTTTCTAGAGTGATTGTGAGAATTTAGGAGCAGAGTGTGACATATTTTCTTGCTAAGAGTTAAGAGGTAAGGCTAAGGATTTAAATAATGAAGGAACTTTTGTTTGCATTTTGCATGATGCACGAGCACATCTAGATAGGCTAGGCACAATTCCTTCAAGTGCATCCATTATTCTTATGTGAAGCATTGATTGATTGCTTGCATATCATGGATCCGATGTTGCATATCTCTCAAATCATGAATGATTGGGCATGGATTTTATTTCCAAAAACCATATTCCTGCTAGGGCACATTGCATAAAAAATATGTTCATATCTAGAGAATGTTTGTTTTGAAGACTCAATGATCAAAGGAAAAGATCGTAAGTTTTACATCGTCAGTAAGTATTTCTTGAGAAGAAAAAGATGACATGGCTGCTGAAAGTGTGTGCAATTACAAAAAAAAAAAGCGAAGGAAGGGAATAGGTTGTCCAAGATAAAAGATGGAGAAAAATGATGCAATTTACAAAATTCAGTATTTTTTCCATTTTTTATGGATTTTCACAATTCTACCTACGCTGGGTTGTCGACCAGATATGCTCTGATCATTTTGAGTACCCAAACAACTATATTCGGAGTTCATATAACGAAGTTCTGATCCAAACAAGATGCAAACATGCATAGGGCAGAAAAAATGAAGATAATGAAAAGCAGCAGAAAAGTAAAAGAAAATAGTGAAAAGCAGAAGAAAAGCAAAAACTAAAAGCTAAAAGCAAAAAGCCTAATATATGTGAGAGTACTTGTGGAAAACTATTTAAGGATGAGGAAGAGAAGAGTTAAGGGCCTTCCCCCCTCAATTCCAATTGTATCTTGTAAGAGATGTGAGAGGAGGGTCGCATGCAAGAGCAAACTCTTGTTGTGCTAACTTGAGAAGTTTGATGGGACCTAAAATGGGCTGGCATTGACCATGGCACTAGCCGCACCTCATGCACAAGACAAACAACCCCACCACACAGCCTCATGGGCTAGGAGCGTCTGTAATACACCGATGAACACTAGATAGACCTACTTATGTGTTTGTAGCTGATATGTAGTTCAATGTCTACCTTACCTTCTCCTCAGAGGGAGATCCCATTACATATAGGCATAGTACCTCATCACACAAACATTAGGAAGCTCCCCTCAGTTGATTGCCCTGGCTCCACTACGACTCTCCTACACCTCGAGGATTGGCCCCAAGATGCATCGCTCCAACATATAAAACATAATGCACAAGCTCCACTCTTTCATTGTTTTGTATGATCCAAGAATATATAAATCCTCACCATACAATCCCAAGGAAAGTATACAACTGACCTACAGCAAATGCTCCTTTCCACTCAACGTATAAGTCACGTCTTAAGAATACAATTGCTATGCAATCGAGGACTAATACCATGCCATGTGTCATGCATAGTGCATATGATCCTCGTGCACAAACAATATTTATCAAATTAGCATTTTGTGATGTGAATCAAATAGCCCTTTCATGATTTTCACTAAACGTATGCTTCAATATATGGAGACTAGCACCGATTTCTCGTGCTACTAGCCCCTTAGACTCAATTATTGCAATTATAAATGAAATGCACAATCAAATGTTTCAAAAATTCAAACCCTCTCAGCCATTTTTATCTCTTAACCTCACCCTTTCCCTCTAACGTTTAGGTTATGCTATGTTGTATAGGTGTAGGGGTATTATTTTGTATGTATTTTTCGCATAAAATAGAAAAAACATGAACTATAATGCATAAACAAAGTCAAACTGAAGCCAAAAGTCATGCCTCAACTTTGTTATATAGCCACAACCACGAATCATAATTTTCTAGATTTTTATAACGTAAAAATCCTTTTTTTTTCTATTTTTAGCTATTTTCTCTATTTATTTGTACATAAAAATAACTTATTTTCTAACTTATGATTAGTGACTAATCATGAAAGCTGAAAGATGTTTTGTCTCAAAATTTTATCCCATGCGCACCTCTTTACCCCACACGAAACTAATAAAACCTTCATTTTTACACTCAAAATGTGCTTTTCGCGTCATAATTTAATTATTGTGGCTATTTATCATTATGGATCTACATTTTTTATATGCACAGCCCTCAATCATAGTGCAAACAAGATTCAAAAAAAAAAATCCATTTAAATTCCATTTAGACCATCAACATCAACAAGAAGCAAATTTCCTTTGTAAAAATGAGACATACCGCTTATTTATGTATTGCGGGTTTTGTAATTAATTTTTTCGGGTTGCCATTGCCAATGGACCGACCAACAGAAATATTCAATGCTGAAAATATCCTCTCAGTCTTCTCTTGATCTTGGAGCAATACGGTTCATGCCAGTCAAGCATCCTTCAACCGATCTTCATTCTTCTTCATGGGCATGAACTGACCCTTATTAAGGGGAGAGGGAGGGAGGAGAGAGAAATACTGGTTTTTTATCTCCATGTCCAGGCAGCCATTTTAGAGGCTGAAGGCAGCAATGGAGAGTGAAGACAAGATGTAGATCATGTATGTAATATGTTGGGGGGGTTGTTCTTCAGTCCCCATACCCTCTTCTCCATAAAAAATCCATCACCTTGCTATTGCCATGGCCGTTTTTTTCAGGTGCAAAACAGCCCGCTCCCCCCTCCCCCCATGAAAATCAAATTTTGAAGGGGCCTCCAAGAGTCACACTCGTTGGCTCCTAAATTCCCTTTCCACTTGCTTCCTTTAGCCCTTGGCCTCCTGAGTATCCCCATTCCCGCATCTGGCGTAAGATTTGAGGTCTCAAAATTTCTACGCATCCCTCTTGAAGTCCCCAACTACCAAGCTTCTCCCAGAGTCTCGTGTGACATGCCAAGAAATTATGAAACTTCCTCAACTTCCGTCTAGTGGGTCTCTAAAGCACTTTTGGGGCCTTGTCGCTTAAAAAATCGTACTGATTGCAGTTATCGCCTTCGACGAAGTCTATTTTTCATATGAAATTCAAAATTTTTGGCTATTTTTAAACTCTTCTTGACGTAAAAAAATCATCGGTCATTGGTGACCACGGGATAGGGTGACTTAGCCCGTTGAATCCCATGAAGAGATCTGCACATAAACACAACCACAAAGAGCATCAAGCTGATACAAAATAGATACACAACAAAACACATCATAGCTCTCATCCTACCCCTTGACAAAACCAAGGCATGAAATCCACAAGGTGTAGGCCTAGCAGAATTTGACAGAAAGCTTAAAGCTAGTCACAAATCAACTGCTCCAACACAACCAAGCTAAAAAGAACAATCAAAGAGGTCATCTTAAGTGGTCGTATGAACTACCTACCTAAGGACAACTCAACTAGGAACTCCTACGAGGTGAAGACTCCTATAGCCTGATCAATAAATGGTGTCTTGTAGCACATTTTTCTTTTAGCTTTGGATTTTCCATACTTGGGTGTAAAAAGGAGGAAGCTGAGCGTAGTGACCCAAGGAGAATAGGGCATCGGCCTCAGGTCTTGTCTTGGTATTCAAGAACCTACCAAGCCCTCACAAGGTGACACTTAATCCTTTTCTAACGCTCACTTTTATTTTCTCTCCAACCTTCTTTTATTTATGTTGTTTTTTCAGCTAGTTGCCACCCCTAGGAAGACAAGGCATCGGCCCCAGGTCTTGTCTGAACCCCAGGAACCTAGTAGGCCTTCGCAAGGCAATAAATGGCTACTTAAATATTTTTCTTTCTTCTCTATTTTAGAGGGCTTAAAACCCCTTTTTACACACCTCCGTATATATATATATATATATATAATTTTTCTTTCTTTCTTTCTTTCGAATATTTAGGTTTTTTTCCTTTGTGTTAGTTTTAGTAGGCTTCTCTAATTGCCTCACACTAATAGAAACTCATAGAACGGCTGCCTAGCAGGTCAGCAGAATAGGGTCACTAGGATTGCCTGTATCATTATTTGCTTAAGGGGAAAAAAACTCAGAAAGGAGACGAAACCACCTAGAATGGCCACAAGAAGCTTCTTCGCAGAAAAGACTCCCTCTAGTGACTTCGTCAACCTGTATGACGCAATCACTAAAACAACAAACCATTAAATGTACCTGAACCAAACAGACATATGGCCCTCTTGGCCTAAAGAAATAGCACATTTCACTGCAAACTAACTGGCCCTCTTGGCCTAAAGAAATCAAACATTAAACTATAACACTAATTGGCCCTCTTGGCCTAAAGAAAGCAAACATTAAAATGCATAAAGCAACTGGCCCTCTTGGCCTAAAGAAAGCAAACATTAAAAGCATAAAGCAACTGGCCCTCTTGGCCTAAAGAAATCAAACAAAACAGCACATATAGATCCCTCCTTGAAAGAATGTAGATATACCAAAATACGCTCTATTCCAAGGGGAAAAATAGGGCTCTCAGCCCTAGACTAAATGCATCAAGTTGTGACCCATCCCTCCTACGTATACAGCAAGAGGCGTACGCATAACATATCGTCTGACCAACCTATGGGTCCAAGATAGTAGTGGTAGATGGGTCTCGGCTACTCTTCGCATTACCCATATCAACATCGCCTGCCATATAGCGCGTGGTCTGATAAAACTCCCCACAAGCGACCAATTCCTGCCTCATTATCAATAACAAAATTTGGGCTAGGACCACAGTTGAAGAGGTCATCCTCATAAGCAAAATTGGCTAATGTATCTACAAATTGATTCCAATAATGTGGAATCAGACGAAGAGAGACGCTCTCAAATTCATCAAGTAGGGTTATAGCAGTTTGATGATACATACGAAGGATGGGATTTTGGACTATATATGTCTCATTGAGTTGATTTAAGATCAACTGGGAATCCCCTTTTACTAACAACCACCGAATACCACCTTTCTTGGAAATATTTAGTCCCATAATCAAGGCTTTATACTCTGCCATGTTGTTTGTGAGTCTTGCCTCGATATAAACAACTAATTTCATTGTAACTCTACATCAAGGATTGCGAATAACTACTCCAGCACTCCCTTTTTTATTAGGGCCCCTGGACGTTCCATCAAAGTATAACGCGTACGTCCACAATGGGTGCTCCAAATATGGGTGCTCCAGATAAGGGATTAACTGCCCCATCAACTAGTTTAACATCTCCTGCAGGTCTTGAATCAACCCCAGCATGGACCTGCAATACATTTAGCGCATTAGCATACTCAAAAATAATAAGGTTTAATATTATTAAGATTAATCTTATTTTTAAATTCCACTCCCTATAGATCAGATAATAAAGCCTGGACTTATTTTTACCTATCCTAACTATCTTGTAAGGGCCATCTCATCTAGGTTCCAACTTTCTTGGAAATAGCTCCCTACGTGCATTGTAGTATAGAACTAACTGTCGATTTTAAAAGGTGTATTTCTTTGCTTTTAAATCATGCAACCACTTCATCCGATGCTTAGCCACTTCTTGCAACAAACTTTGCAATTTGAGCTCATCCAAGTGGGCTATAGTTGTAAACTGCTCAAATAGGGCATCTTCATCACCCAAAGAATGATTAATTGCAAATCTTAGGGTCGGCAACTCAATTTCTAAGGGAAAGACACACTCCTCCCCATACATTAATTTAAACGGGGTGTGACCAATGGCTTGTTTGAACATTGTGTTATATGCCCAAACTGCTACATATAATTTTGTATCCCAGTCCTGTTTTTTTTGGGAGACTACCTTGGATAGGATACCCACAAGCTGCTTATTGGTACTTTCAACTTGTCCATTGGCTTGCGGATTATAGGAATCATCTTGTTATGCTTAATTTTCCAAGTTCCAGTCAAGCTTTTAATCACCTAATTCAAAAAGTGAGTTCCACGGTCTGATACAATTTCCTTTGGCAGACCAAAATGACAAATGATCTGCTCAAGTAGGAAACTGGTAGTCTCTTTTTCATTGTCCTACCTTGTTGCCCATGCTTTTGACCACTTTGTAAAGTAATCAGAGGCTACTATAATGTATCTCTTCTGAGTAGTAGACAATGGGGTAATAGGACCAACAAAGTCGATGTCCCACTTCTCAAATGGAAGAACAACCATAATAGGTGTAAGTGGTCGCTTCCTATTCTCTCTATACTGCCATGTCTTTGGCATGTATCGCATCTCTTAACGTACTCAAATGAATCTTGGAAGATGGACGGCCATCAATATACAGCTCTTAAAGCCTTCTATGCGATCAACTGCCCAACAAAGTGCCCTCCACAATCAGAGTCATGGCACTCCTCCAAGATAAACAGAACCTCGTCAGGCATCACACATCAGCGATAGATATCGTCAATACCCTGCCGATACAATGTTCCTACGATCAAGAAAAATTTCAATGCCTGCTATTTAATTTTCCTCTTCTCTGATTCGGATAAAGTAGCTCCAGTCTCTCCCGTAGATAAATAGTGCGTTATAGTAGCATACGAAGAGGAAATAGACGTCATATCAATCTTGAACAATGTTTCCATGTCACTTCCTTTAGCTACAACCTCTTTGGGCTCTCTGAAATCCACAAGACATTCTACAATGCCCTGTAGCCTCAGTGGCTTGCTCTTGATCTCGTAATCAAACTCTTGCAAAGTGATAAACCACTTTGCTAAATGATTAGGCGGATGTAACTTATTTAGCAACAATAAAAGCCCTTCTTCCTTCATATAAAAAACCACCTTCTCATAAAGAATGTAGTGCCTGAACTTTTTGGTCGCAAAATATCATCGCAAGGCACAACTTCCCCATGTAAGTGTAGTTAATTTCTGATATGCCCAACTTTCGACTAGCAAAAACTATCAGATGGTACCACTTTTCCTCCCAAATTTGGGCCAAATAGCTGATACTATACATAGTGGCTGCTAAAATATATAGAATATTTTGCCCCTTTTAGGTGCTTTTAAAACAAGTGCTTTGACAAGCTCCTACTTCACATCATCAAAAGATTCTTTGCAAGCATCACTCCATGCAAACAGACAGTTGAAAGACAATAGGTTTGTCAATGGCAACACTCTTTCTGCCAAGGCATTGATAAACCTCCGATAATACCCTACACATGATAGAAAGCTATGTACTTCCTTTGGAGTATGTAGCGGACTCATGGCGACTATGGCCTTGATCTTCTCAAGGTCAGTCACTCGCAATCCCCACTGAACTGACCACATGGCCTAACAATAGCCCATAAGGGACTCCAAAGCACACTTCTGTGGGTTGAGAGCTATGCAAAATTGTCTGCAATGCTCAAACACTTCCACAAAATAGTCAATTGTCTTTCTCTTGTGGTGGTTGCCCCCAAGTCATCAATAAATACTTTCAACTCCTCTGGAGAGATGTTACCAAAGGTCTTGTCGGCTATTCTTTGCCACGAACCAGGTGCATTACATAAACCAAATGCCATCACATGGTACACAAAGCTACCAAAGATAGTAATAAATGTTGTTTTAATCTTGTCTTGCTTAGCAATTACCATTTGATTGCACCCCACAAAGCAATCCATGAATGAATATACTTCCCTACCCGCTAATTGATCCAAAATTTGGTCAATAAATGGCAATTGATAGTAGTCCTTGACAGTTTGCTTATTTAGCTCTCTAAAATCTACACAAAGTTGGATTTGATTGTTCTTCTTTCTAATCACAACTGGCAAACACCATTCAGTATGCTGAACAAGAAAGATTAAACTTGCTTTCTGCAACTTCTGCAGCTCCTCAAACAACCCGTCCCTTAGTTCAAAAGGCATACGCCTTACTTTCTGATGTACACAGCGGGCTCCTTCCTTTACAGGAATAGTATGCACAGCCAGACTAGGGGGAATGCCCCTAAGTTTGTCATAGCTCCAAGTGAAGATGTCACGGAACTCCTAAATCAAGGACACATAGTCCTCTCTCTTTTCCAAACTGAGCATGGAACCTAATTTAATTTTCCGCGAATCATTAGGCATACCAAGGTTCAAATCAATAACGTCTGCATCTCTTATTCGATCTTGAGGCTCTATCAGTTCATTCAATGTTATTTGATAAATGTCCGCTGTAGTGGACCCTTCTTCAGATCCATCGCTTGATGACGTCTCACTACCAGATGGATCTTCTATTGTAATCAGTTCAGTAGAGGATAAAGGAGAACTCTCACTCGGAGGTGATTCAGGATAAGCATCCACTACTACTCTATTGGCACCCCTACCTAGAATCACTCGACCAGCGGGTATATCGACTTGGTAGTCTATTCATAAGATCCATGACCTACCTAGCAAAACTCGATAGCTAGGACGTCCTACAAACCTTATCACCCTAAAGTGTAGATAGCATTCCACGCTCACAACTATAGCGTGGACTTTAGTGATGTAATCTTCTAGTTGTCTTAGATTGTCATCCGCCATCCTAAGAAGTGTGGAGCTGTCTTTTTAAATTTCGAGACCTAGCCTCTCCATCAAGTCTGAACTCATGATATTGACGGAGGATCTAGTGTCCACGATAGCATACTCTACTAATATTCCATCCACGTATGCTGGAACCCTAGGGCAATGCTTTTCAAAATGACCAAACCAATCGTCACCTACTCTAGTTATGCCCAAAGGTTCTACAATATGCCCAATATGTAGGATTTTCTTGAATTCCTTGCGTACTCTTGGAGATAGTTTAATTAGCCGAAAGAGGTTCACGTCTAGTTTAACTTCACAAAGAGAACTTGCTAGGTCAAAGTCGTGGTAGTTAGCCAAAGTTCTCTTCTCATGCCAAACCATTCTCTCCTTTGGTCTTTGGACTAGATTTAGTGCCTCTTTTTTAACTTTTGCCTTCTTTCTCGGCGATCCCTTATCCTTCTTAGGATCAACTTTACTATCAACAGGCCTTAAAGGTCCACCTTCCATATAAGGATTCAAAACTTGCTTTCCCCTAGCCTCTTGCTTAGGGTTTCCCTAGAAAGGTTTTATAGTTCCTTTGTTACCCTCTTTAATCTTTTGACCTCTTGTTACGGCTCGTAGATTAGAAGTTTCAGCATCATTGTCACATACAGCCTCAATAAGGTTGTCTCCACTGCCATGAGGCAATTCCTCTACAATAGCCTTTCCTCTTTGTAGTATTTATCTTAGTCCCTCATCTTGCTAAAGATTATTCCCTTGTGCGTGATGGCTAACTGGACCCTAGCCCGAAAAGTGTATTTTTAGTGTAAAAATGAAGGTTTTATTGGTTTCGAGTGGGAAAAAGAGATGCACATGGGATAAAATTCTGAAACAAAACATATTTCAACTGTCATAATCAATCACTAGTCATAAATTAGTAAATAATATATTTTTATGCACAAATAAATAGACAAAAAATTTAAAAAATGGGAAAAAATAGGATTTTCGCGTTATAAAAATCTAGAAAATTATGATTCATGGTTGTGGCTATATAACAAAGCTGAGGCATGAATTTTGGCTTTAGTCAGGCTTTGTTTATATGTCATAGTTCATGGCTTTTTTATTTTATACGAAAAATATATACAAAAAATACATACAAAAATAAAACCCTACACCTATACAATGCAGCATAACCTAAACGTTAGAGGGAAAGGGTGAGGTTAAGAGATTAAGAGGGCTAAGAGGGTTTGCATTTTTGAAACATTTGATTGTGCATTCCATTTAGAATTGCGATAATTCAATTTAAGGGGCTAGTAGCACGAGGAATCGGTGCTACATCGAAGCATACGTTAAGTGAAAATCATGAAAGGGCTGGTTTTTCACATCACAAAATGTTGATTTGTTAAATATTTTTTGTACACTAGGATCATATGCACTATGCATGATGCATGGCATGGTATCAATCATGGATTGCATAGCAATTGTCTTCTTAGGATATGACTTATACGTTGAGTGGAAAGGAGCCTTTGTTGTAGGTCAGTTGTATGGTTTCCTTGGAATTGTTTGGTGAGGATCTATATATTCATGGATCGTAAAAAACAAGAAAAGAGTGGAGTTTGTGTGTTATGTCTTATATGTTGAAGCGACGCATCATGAAGCCAATCCTTGAGGTGTAGGAGAGTCGCACTGGAGCCGCACTAATCAGCCGAGGGGAGCTTCCTTATATTTGTGTTACGAGTTACTATGCCTACATGTTATGGGATCTCCCTCTAAGGAGAAGGGAAGGTAAATGCTAGACTACCTATCACTACAAACGCATAATTAAATCTATCTATGTACATCGGTTTATTACAGACGCTCCTAGACCATGAGGCTATGTGATGGGGTTGTCTGTTGTGTGCATGAGGTCCCGACTAGTGCCATAGCCAGTGTGCCGACCCATTTTGGGTCCCATCAGTGGTGTGTTTGCCAAGAGCTGCCTATAATTGGCGGTTTTCAAATCTAGGTTGTAAAGGGACGTAAGTTTACAATTTCCATTAGTAGTGTTCTAAGCTGCCCATAAAATGGGGTTCATTCAAGGATGAAAACCTTGGATTTCCCTATACAAAACTTAGTTATAGATTTAGTTAGTTATGTAGAGCATGGATCCTCTACAAAAGATAATTTAGGTGATGAGAAAAGTAACCAATTAGTGGTTACCCCATCCTCTAATGCGATGGCATGGGCCAAGGTTCGCCTTGGTGTGGTCTCTGCCCAAGACAAATCATGTATAACCATCCATCAACCTTGAGGGCATGTAACAAGTATGTTGGAAGCTATGGCAGTCATGGCATCAACAAGTGATTATGCTAAAGCCATAGTGCCATGGGAAAAACTCGACATATAGTGGAGTGGAGTTATGGCTGAAACATCCCATGTGGTGGGGCATCATGCCAAAATTTTAGGTATCACAAGGATGCTAGAAGCCCTAGCTATAAAGGGAAAACCGTTGCTTAAAAGGCATTGTCCCCAAGTCCTAAGTGCTAAGGATAAGTTTACTTTTGATGAGGGGCAGAAGCTCCTAGATAAAGCCATCATGGAGCTACCTAAGAAGGGGCAGGATATGGAAGATCCTCTAAGAAAGGATCGGAATGACATGCTAAGAGCTTTAGGACTCCCTAGACCACTCTGTGAGTTGGCAGAAAGGGATGGCAAGGATAATATTAACCTCCCTACACCAGTAAAGGTGGAAATGGAAGAGGTTGGAGACCCTAAGACACTAGAGTTAGCCCATGAATATGAAGATTTTAATAGCCCTGTGCTAATCCCAAAGGAGAGAACTAAATTCCCTCCTCCTTATAGGGATCTCCCAGTATTTCATGGGTTGGTAAATGAGAACCCAATGTTGCACTTAAAAGAATATGGCCTAACTTTGCCTTGCAAGTGGGTTCAATGATATTCATCGGATGCTTGTATTTTCTAGCACCCTGAAGGGAGAAGCTAGGAAATGGTACTGGAGCCTCCCAAGACAGTCAATTAAATCATTCAAGGAGCTATACAATAAATTTTTAGATGAATATGAAAAGAATTAGGTGCCTATGACCCAGGTCTTAGGGCAGCTTATGCAGATATGACAAGAGTCTTACCCTTTTGCTAAAGAATATGCTAGATCCTTTGATATTCTTAGGCTTTGGCCAAGAAGAGCTATTATATTTCCAGGTGATGTGCTATGTGAGCTCTTTATGAGTGGCTTAGAGATTAATAAGCAAATCCAAGTGAGGATGCGAGATCCTAAGTCATTAAATGAGGCAAAGGGGCATGCAATTGACTATGAGCAATATATTCAAAGATGTTGGAAAAACTTTTGGATTTTCCCCCGCTCATTGCAAGTGCATCCAAATATCCAGCCAATTTTGCAAAGGCAAAATCATTTTGCTATTACCAAGACAACCTTGACAGGGGATCTTGGTAGCTAGAATATGCAAACAGGAAATGGTAATTCGATGAGTAGTAATAATATGCCTCTTGGGGATAAAACAAATCCACACCCAGCAAGTCCCATCAAGGCTTGCAATAGTTCCACAAGAGATAGTTGTGATGGCAGCATTGATAGGACCATCGAGCCTATGAGTATGGATAAGTGTGCTATGAGTGGTCCTAGTTGTGCTGCTACTAAGGCTCTTGGGAAGCCTTTTCAATTTATGGATGAATTATGCTTTCGAGTAGATACTATTCCTTTTAGTAAAAGCATGGTTCCTATGAATAAGCAGTTGTAGAGTGAACAAAGGCAAGTAAAGACATCTCATATGAAGAAGGTGTACCATGCCCAAGGTCCACCTATGCTGAGTAGAAGTGCTAAGGATGTGAGGCCATTTGGCTGTAGCAATAAGTCCACATTGAGTCCATTAGACCAATGTGGAAAAATGAGGCAATCTAAAAAGATGAAAAGGAATATGAGATGGGTTTGGAGACCCAAATTTTCTAAATGTATGGTTGGTGTGTCAGATGAAGGGCTAGGAATTGCATGTGGACATGCTTTGATGGATTCCCAAGAGGATGTGACTAAAGGACATAATGCTACATTTGACAATATACACCATCCTAAGCTGCATCCATGTGATGTGCCTAGGTTTGAAGCTCTATCTAGTTTGGATCGTATCATTGACATATGTGAGGGTCCAATTAGAGAAGAGTTGAATGATCATAAATCCATGATTCTTCCTATAGAAGGAGTTATTGGAAAGTTGGGACAAGCGATTTGTTTGAATGACAACCAAGAAGATGATTTATATCAACCTAATGATGTCATTCATTTAGCTCATAGGACCCAACAAGAGATGGCCCTTATTACTAAGATATCAATAAAAAGGCTTGGGCTAATGGATTTACAAAAGCCCAAGATCAAGCCTTGAGCTACGTGGCATGAGTAGCATGGGGCTAGCCATCCTATTGTATGTTGTCCTTGGTATCCTGGTGGTTAGTTTGATAGGATGTGATGTATATGCCAAGGAGACCATGTATTGCATGGATTAGAATGACCTAAGGGAGGTCTGAGTAGTCATTGCCTCTTGCAAAGGCATTGTCAGGAACTATAAGATGCATTTTAGAAGCCAATCCTAGTGACCCTGTTCTACTGACTTACTAGGTAGCCGTTCTAGGAGGTCCTATTAGTGTGAGGCAGTTAGAAAAGCCTGCCAAAAAAAATGGTGATGCAAAGAAGCAAAATCATGAATAGGTGAATAATAAAAATATATAGAGGTGTGTAAAAAGGGGTTCTAACCCCTATAAAATTAGAAAAGGAAAGAAAGAAAAATCATTGAGTAGTTGTGCATCGCCTTGCAAAGGCCTGATAGGTTCCTAGGGACAAGACAAGACCCAGGGCCGATGCCTTGTCTTCCTAGGGGTGGCATCTAGCTGAAAATAAGAATAAGAGAAGGTTGGAGCAAAAATAAAAGTGAGCGTTAGAAAAGGATTAAGTGTCGCCTTGCGCGGGCTTGGTAGGTTCTTGGGTACTGTGACAGGACCCGAGGCCGATGCCTTGTTCTCCTTGGGTCACTACACTCAACTCCCTCCTTTTTACATGCCCGAGTATGGAAAATCCAGAGCTACAAGGAACATGTGCTAAAAGAAAACTTTCCTTATTAGGCTATAGGAGTTCTCGCCTAGGAGGAGCTCCTGGTTGAGTTGTCCTGAGTTAGGTAGGTAGTTCAGACCACCATTTAGGATGACCTCTTTGATAGTTCTTTTTAGCTTGGTTGTGTTGGAGTAGTTGGTTAGTGACTAGCTTTAGGCTTTTCTATCAGGCTGTGCTCGGTCTACTCCTTGTGAATTTCATGCCTTGGTTTTGTCAAGGGGTAGGGTGAGAGCTGTAATGTGTTTTGTTGTGTATCTATTTTGTATCAGCTTGAGGCTCTTTGTGGTTGGGTTCATGTGCAAATTTTTTCATGGGGTTTGACGGGCTGAGTCACCCTATCCCATGGTCGCCAATGAGAGTTGCATTTTAGGAGCCGACTTTAAGCTAATCTAGAAGCAGTTCGAGCTCATTTTAAAGCGGAAACATGATCAGGACGAGTCAATGAGCCAATTTTCATGAAAAATCAAACGGTGGCAGATGACTGAGCTGGAGTTTTCCTAGATGCATTTCAACATCAGGAATTCGATGCAAGTCTCGGTTCATCAACAATCGGAGGTCATTTGACCACATTTAATCCCCACAAGGTTTGACGTTATAAAGCAGCTACCGGATCGAGAAGCCATAAAGTGCGTGGGAGAGGCCAGGTTGATGGAGTTCTTAGCCACGAAGTTGCCTGTCAAATCGGATTGCAAATCGGAGTTTGTTTTCCCCTTCAAACCAAAATATCCACTTGCGGGACAAAGTGTGAACACAAAAAGATGAACCTATTATTTTAATATTTTAAACCTTAGGCTTAATAAAAGCATTGAAACTAATGCGAAAACTATCGAACATAGGGAAGCGTCAATGCGCCTCCTCATTTTTGCTTGATGCCTCTCTGATTCAAACCTGTTTGGAGAGAGAGAGAGGGAGATTCTTAATCAGGGTAGAGAGAGGAACAAGATGGCTGCAAGCTTCCCTGTTTTAATGGAGGATTTAAAAATCTTATTTTTGGTCTTTCTCTCTCCTCCCTCTCTCACCCCTTAAGGGGGATTTCATACACATGAAGAAGAATGAAGACCGATTGAAGGATGCTTACCCGGCATGAACTGGATTGCTCCAAGATCAAGAGGAGGCTGAGGGGATATGTTCAATATTAAAGATTTGCAACTGGTCAATCCATTGGCAACCTAGAAAATAATCAAAAAACCTGCAACACACAAGTAAGCAGTATGTGCTATTTTTACAAAGGAAATTTGCTTCTTGTTAATGTGTGATGGTTGAAATGAAATTCATATGGAACAAAAAATTATTTGGATCTTATTCTCATTATGATTGAGAGCTTTTCATAAAAGAAATGTAGATCTGTAATGATAAATAGTCACAATAATTAAATTATAGCTCGAAAAGTGCATTTTTAGTGTGAAAAAGAAGGTTTTATTGGTTTCGGGTGGGAAAAAGAGATGCGCATGGGATAAATTTCTGAAATAAAACATATTTCAACTATCATAATCAATCACTAGTCATAAATTAGAAAATAACCTATTTTTATGAACAAATAAATAGAGAAAAATAGCTAAAAATGGGAAAAAATAGGATTTTCACATTATAAAAATCTAGAAAATGATGATTCATGGTTGTGGCTGTATAACAAAGCTGAGGCATGAAGTTTGGCTTCAGTTAGGCTTTTTTTATGTGTCGTAGTTCATGGTTTTCTCGTTTTATACGAAAAATATATACAAAATATACATACAAAAATAAAACCCTACACCTATGCAACACATCATAACCTTAACGTTAGAGGGGAAGGATGATGTTAAGAGATTAAGAGGGCTAAGAGGGTTTGAATTTTTGAAACATTTGATTGTGCATTCCATCTAGAATTGCAATAATTTAGTTTAAGGGGCTAGTAGTACGAGGAATCGGTACTAGTCTCCATATATCGAAGCATATGTTTAGTGAAAATCATGAAAGGACTGGTTTTTCACATCACAAAATGTTGATTTGTTAAATATTGTTTGTAAACTAGGATCATATGAACTATGCATGAGGCATGGCATGTTATCAGTCGTGGATTGCATAGCAATTGTCTTCCTAGGATATGACTTAAACATTGAGTGGAAAGGAGCCTTTGTTGCAGGTCAACTGTACGGTTTCCTTGGAATTGTTTGGTGAGGATCTATATATTCCTGGATCGTACAAAACAAGAAAAGAGTGGAGTTTATGCGTTATGCCTTATATGTTGGAGTGATGCATCTTGGGGCCAATCCCCCAGGTGTAGGAGAGTCAGAGTGGAGCTGTGGCAGTTAGCCGAGGAGAGCTTCCTTATGTTTGTATTACGAGACACTATGCCTATATGTTATGGGATCTCCCTTTGAAGAGAAGGGAAGGTAAACGTTGGACTACATATCTGCTACAAATACATAATTAAGTCTATCTAGTGTATATCGGTGTATTATAGACGCTCCTGGACCGTGAGGCCGTGTGGTGGTGTTATCTGTTGTGTGCATGAGTTTCGGCTCGTACCATAGCCAGTGTCGGCCCATTTTAGGTCCCATCATATATCCCCATTTGAAGTGGGTTGATTGATTAAAAGAGGGAAAGTGCTAACACATCCACTTACGCTCAAAGGGCTACTTATGATACTCAGGTTATTAGAACCACTGTCGCTTATGCATAGTAGGCTACTTCTTTTAGGGGAATAATGCCATACAATCTCCAACCACTATTTAACCCCCTGAGCACGTTCTGCTTTTTCTATTTCGGCTTGATGGTTCTTGTTAGAGGACATAAACCAACTATTTGGTCCCTAGAAACCCTAGATTCGGAACCACCACTTGTTGGCGGCTCTCAGAGAACACACCACTGATGGGACCTAAAATGGACCGGCACTGGCTATGGCACTAGCCGCACCTCATGCACAAGATAGACAACCCCACCACATGGCCTCGTTGGCCAAGAGCATCTGTAATACACCAATGAACACTAGATAGACCTAATTATGTGTTAGCTGATATGTAGTCCAACGTTTACCTTCCCTTATCCTCAGAGGGATATCTCATAACATATAGGCATAGTGCCTCGTCACACAAACATTAGGAAGCTCCCCTTGGCTGATTGCGGTGGCTCCACTATGACTCTCCTACACCTCAAGGATTGGCCCCAAGATGCGTCGCTCCAACATATAAAACATAACGCACAAACTCCACTCTTCCATTGTTTTGTATGATCCAAGAACATATAAATCCTCACCATAAAATCCCAAGAAAAGTGTACAACTGACCTACAACAAATTCTCCTTTCCACTCAACGTATAAGTCACGTCCTAGGAAAACAATTGCTATGCAATCTAGGACTGATACCATGCCATGTGTCATGCATAGTGTATATGATCTCGTGCACAAACAATATTTATCAAATCAACATTTTGTGATGTGGAAAAAACAACTCTTTCATGATTTTCATTAAACGTATGCTTCGATGTATGGAGACTAGCACCGATTTCTCATGTTACTAGTCCCTTAGAATCAATTATCGCAATTCTAAATGGAATGCACAATCAAATGTTTCAAAAATTCAAACCCTCTCAGCCCTTTTTATCTCTTAACCTCACCCTTTCCCTCTAACGTTTAGGTTATGTTGCGTTGCATAGGTGTAGGGGTATTATTTTGTATGTATTTTTTGCATAAAACGGAAAAAACATGAACTATAATGCATAAACAAAGCCAAATTGAAGCCAAAATTCATGCCTCATCTTTGTTATATAGCCACAACCACGAATCACAATTTTCTAGATTTTTATAATGCAAAAATCCTTTTTTTCTATTTTTAGCTCTTTTTCTCTATTTATTTATGCTTAAAAATAGGTTATTTTTTATTTATGATTAGTGACTGATCATGAAAGCTGAAAGATGTTTTGTCTCAGAATTTTATCCCATGCGCATCTCTTTACCCCACCTAAAACTAAACACTAAAAATGCGCTTTTCGCGCCATAATTTAATTATTGTGACTATTTATCATTATGGATCTACATATTTTATATGCAGAGCCCTCAATCATAGTGCAAACAAGATTCAAACATATTTTGTTTCCATATGAATTCCATTTAGACCATCAAACATCAACAAGAAGCAAATTTCCTTTGTAAAAATGAGATATGCCGCTTATTTATGTATTGCGGGTTTTGTAATTAATTTTTTCTGGTTGCCAATGGACCGATCAATAGCAAATCTTCAATGCTGAACATCTCCTCTTAGTCTCCTCTTGATCTTGGAGCAATACGGTTCATACCAGGCAAACATCCTTCAACCGATCTTCATTCTTCTTCATGGGCATGAACTGACCCTTAAGGGGAGAGAGAGGGAGGAGAGAGAAATGAATAATCCCTTCCAAGCACCCACAAAACCCAGCTTCCAACAGGAAAAGTATATGCCTTGGGCTTTGCCAATAGCCATAAAATATTGCAAGAACCTTGCCTAAGTTCTGGCATGCAAAAGGAATACATGAAAGACATCTCCATCTTCATCCTTACCCTCACTCTCCATTGATCTTGCAGTAGAGCACAAAGAGTAGAGAACAAGAATCAAGATAGAAGTTGTGCCAAGCGAGAGAGAGAGAGAGAGAGAGAGAGAGAGAGAGAGAGAGAGAGAGAGAGAGAGAGAGAGAGAGAGAGAGAGAGAGAGAGAGAGAGAGAGAGAGAGAGAGAGAGAGAGAGAAGACCGTATGCATGGATTGATAAAGGAAGAGAGAAGTCACAACTTCCTCAACCACCCACAATCACGATTGTTCTTTCATTATTTCTTTGCTTTATTCAAAATGAGAACATTTACATGATTTTTGAACCTTAGGCTTAGGCTTTCAATTTTGTGTATACATGGCTATATCTTTGAACTTTATAAACCAAAGGAAGAGAGGTTTTGTATGCATTGGCATTAAAATGTGTAGACCCACTAATGAGCCAATAGCATTTACAAAATATGACATTAAGCATTTTACAAAGATGTGTAATTGCCTCCGATTTTATCACCAAAAAGGTTAAAAGAATGTGGTTCTTCATCGACAAAATATTTCCTTTTATCCAAAATTTTTGGCATACACATCTTTGTAAAATGCTTAATGTCATATTTTGTAAATGCTATCGGCTCATTAGTAGGTCTACACAGTTTAATACCAATGCATACAAAACCTCTCTTCCTTTGATTTATAAAGTTCAAAGATATAGCCATGTATACACAAAATTGAAAGCCTAATCCTAAGGTTCAAAAATCATATAAACGTTCTCATTTTGAATAAAGAAAAGAAAGAAGAAAAGTACAGTCGTGATTGTGGGTGGTTGAGGAAGTTGTAACTTCTCTCTTCCTTTATCAACCCATGCATACGGTATTCTCTCTCTCTCTCTCTCTCTCTCTCTCTCTCTCTCTCTCTCTCTCTCTCTCTCTCTCTCTCTCTCTCTCTCTCTCTCTCTCGCTTGGCACAACTTCTTTCTTGATTCTTTTTCTCTGCTCTTTGTGCTCTACTGCAAGATCAATGGAGAGTGAGGGTGAGGATGAAGATGGGGATGTCTTTCATGTATTCCTTTTGCATGTCAGAACTTAGGCAATGTTCTTGCAATATTTTATGGCTATGGGCAAAGGCCAAGGCATATACTTTGCCTGTTGGAAGCTGGGTTTTGTGGGTGCTTGGAAGGGATTATTCATTGGTGCATCTGCTGGGAGCAACTAAGCCATGAGCGCTGCAAGAAAAGAAAGCCAAGGGGCATGGACTCAAGCAATGAAGCAGAGAAGGGTTTGGAATTTCAAGGCGGAAGCACGAGTTCAAACAAGGAGAGGAAATGTTGATGCTTGGTCATTGTTGATGCTGTATTGATTGGGTGACAAGCCAGAGAACGAAGATGCTACAAGTTCAAAGCCAAGCTTGCGAATTTTGCGGAACAACATGTGCAGATCTTCAATCTTGCCATGGAAGCCTGTCAAATTTGAGAAGACAAGCACGATGTTGCCTAATGGTGGAGCCTACAAAGATTTCACAAAAGGAAGATGGATGGTGCTTGTAAAGAAGTCGAATACAAATGTTGAAGATGGTACAAGAAGGTGAAATAAAAAAATTCAGAGAGAAGGATGGCAATGGAGGAAGTACAAGAAGCGAAAACAAAGGTAACGGCATCCCCCCGACATCAGTAGACCAGTTTTACAAATGTGTATGTCGAGAGGGGAAGGGGATGGAGGTGCAAGGCGGTGCTGTTATTGCTTTTACAAGCCAAGGATGAATTAGAAGTGAACACGTGGAGCTCATTGGCATTGTAATGCAAGTGTGTAGCTACTACAGCATCATTGCCATCATACTACAACCCTTGTGTGGATGGATATATTATGAAGAAGAAGAAGATGATAACATCTTGTCATGCTTCTTCCGTCCTTCTCCTTGATTATTTTTTTGATCCTTTGCCTCTTGAAGGAACCCTCATGGCGGTCACAATTCCTACATTCTTTCTTTATCTTCTACACACCATAAAACTAAAAGCCAATACATTAAAGCTCAACTAATGAAAGGCAGATATACACTATTGCATGTATCGGGCGTAGCTCTTCAAGATCGATTTTCTTTTGAGGGTGTACAACAAGATCAATCTTTTGTGGGAAAATTAATCCATGGTCTTTCCCATGGATTAGTAGACAATGTGCTTCAATGTGGTGCTTCTCATTCCTTCCTTGGCTCAAGATTGTGGGCATATATACTTGTGTTATTTTGCTAAGGGTATTTTGCATTGCTCTTTTTGAAATGAAATTTGGAGATTTTCACAAGTGTTGGTGTTAAGAAAAAAGTTAAAGATGAGTGTGAAGAATATGGTGTCTTTGGACGGGTACTGATTGAGGTGGTCCAATTTGAAGTGAAGTGAAGTGAAGGTTTGTAGTTTCTTCATCAACATATGGCACTTATTTCAAGGAAAAGTGTCTTTTCAAAGTGTTCGTGGGAGCTCACCAATTTAAGTGTGGGAGGAATGATAGCCTCCAATTTTTTCACCAAAAAGGCTAAAAGATTTGGGGTCTACATCAACAAGTTATTCACTTTATCAAAAATATTTGTGATATTGTATCTAAGTTGTACTTCATTGATATATTTTTATGCATTGTAAATGCTTGGCTTGGAGCTATAAAAGCCATTGCATATTCCTTTATTTTAAAACCTTAGGAATCTTGCCTAGAATGCATGCAACACATAAGGGCTTCAACCTTTTCTTTTGTATGGTAAAAATATTTGATTTAATAAAGGTTCAAAAGGGTGCAATTGGGGTTCTTGGGAAAAAGTGGTTGAGGAGGTTGGAGCACGGCAGATTCTGGTGCCTCTTTAGCTTCTCTCTTCCCTCTTTTCCAAACTCTTTTTGTCCATCCTTCTTCTTTCTCTACCTTTGCATTGCAACTATGGATCTTGAGTGTGTAGAGGAAGAGGAGGAGCCTCCTGATCTTGTTTCTTGATTGGTGAGGGTGTGTCTTGAGTCTTTTGTGTGTGTGTGTATTCATGGCAAGAGAGGCGTGTTTGCAGGTTTCATGGTGAGGAGCAAAGCTCCAAGCATACACTTTGCTGCTTGGTACCCTAGTTTTGTGCTTATTTGAGTGTTGGGTGAGAGCCAACCAAGAAAGACTAGTTTTTTATCTCCATGTCCACGCAGCCATTTCAGAGGCCAAAGGCGGTGATGGAGAGCAAAGACAAGATGTAGATCATGTATGTAATCTGTTGGGGGGGTTGTTCTTCAGCCCCCATAGCCTCCTCTTCATCAAAAGTCCATCGCCCTGCTGTCACCATGGCCATTTTTTTTGGACGCAAAACAGCCCCCCCCCCCCCCCTTGCCCCACTAGAATCAAAATTTGAAGGGACCCCAAAAGAGTGCCCCCAAGAGTCACACTCTTTGGCCCCTAAAGTACCTTTCCACTTGCTTCCTTTGACCCTTGGCCTCTCGAGCATCCCCATTCTCATGTCCGGCATCAGATTTGAGATCTCAAAATTTTTGGACGTCCATCTCGAAGTCCCCCACTGCCAAGCATCTCTGAGAGTCTCGTCAGATATGCCAAGAAATTATGAAAATTTCCCAACCACCATCTAGTGGGTCTTTAAAGTACTTTTGGGGCCTTGTCGCTTAAAATCGTACTAATTGTAGCTACTGCCTTCAACACAGTCTATTTTTCCCCCAAAATTCAGTTTTTTTGGCTATTTTTAAGTACTTTCAACATCAAAAATCATTTGTCAAAGTCCGAGAACTTGGAAGTTGAGGCGCCGACGAGTGTCGACTCAAGGTTGTCAAGGTATGAGAATACTATTCACTTGGTTTTTTTTTCGAATTGTTGGTGTTTTTAAAATTTTTGTTGGAGTGATGCTCTACCCACTTTTGGGTTTTAAGTTGTTTTGAGCTACGAGAGGCATATTGTGTTGTTTGGTTTTGTGTGTTGGTTCATGTGGTGCTTTTTTATTTTTTATTTTTGTGTTGTGTTATGCATCCAATAAAGTCAATTTTCCCAGCCAACACTCCTTTACATCTCGTTATTGAGTTGTGAGTGAGACTTGTTCTTGATCACCGCTAGCGTAACATCTCTTGTTTGGTGCCCCTACTACTGAGGAGCGTTGAAATTGACTTTGTCTTGGTTGTTTTACTTGTATGTGACCTAGTTTTGATTTCTTGTGATTATTGAAAGTGGCTAATAATTTTCTTGAGTTTCATGGTAATCATATAGAAGATCTCGAAAAGTTTTTAGAAAAAATAGAACTGTGTTGTTTAATAGAGAGAGTGACTAATCTTGAGGCTAAACTCTAGATTTTGAGGTATCAATTGCAGGGAGAAGCTCAAAATTGGTTGCTTGACTTTGAGAGAAGCTTGAAATTTAGGAGAGAAATTTTGGATTATGAGACCGTTAAAAATGCATTTCTATCTAGGTTTAAAAAAAGAGAAAGTTAGAGTGAGATTTGGGCAAGGATTGAAACTTGTATTCAAAAAGATGATCAATGTGTTCAAGATTTTGCTAGGGAGTTTGAAAGATTGTGGAATTGATGGAGTTTGACATTGTCAGAAGGTGAGATAGCCCCAATTATGTTGAAGATAATGTATTTTGTAAATGGGTTGAAATTAGAAGATTGGAGAGTGAAATTAGAGGTTAAGAACTCTAAGACTTTTGAGGAAGTAGTGAAGATAGCTAAATATCAAGTGAGGAAGACCAAAAGGAAAAAAGAGTAAGGTTTAAACATGGGGTTTGAAGAACCACGAAAGAAGTTGAGTTCAATGCGAGTTGAGAGAAAAGCCTTTGAGGAGAAGAGAGTTAGTTATGCCTATCCTGAGAGAGGTATACTATATTCTCTATTTAGGAGAGATGAGTTGACTTGTGAGAAATCAATCGAAGTGTGTGAGGAGAAACTCCCTAGGGTGGTTGAGGAGAAAAATACTTGTTTGACTGATTGGAGTGAAGAATCTAGGAGTATGAATTCATACCCGTTGACCATGAATACTTCAAGTTCAATGATTAGTGATTTAACTAAAGAGGAGGGATCGACCAATGATAATTTGGAGCTTAAGGACTATAGAGATAGGCTAGAGATGGATCCAAGTTGTAGAGAAGAAAATGAGAGACCAGATTGTTTTAAGGACCAAGAGTTCTCATGTTCCTTCAGAGAGGATGAGAGTTAAGAAAGTTTTGATATTTTTGATGAGGGAAGGTGTGATGAAAGTTCGGATAGTCTTGGAAGTGTTGAAGAGAGTAGAAACAATTTAGAGAGTGAGCTTCTTTGTCTTGATAGTAGTGAGGACATTGATGGATGTGAGTGCTTGAGAGAAGAAGAGAGAATTGAGGATGAATTTTTGAGTTTGTTGGAAAGAGGTGGAGGGGTTAGAATCTGTAAGGTTTCAAGATGAAGTTGAGGTTTCGAATTTGTTGCCTGATGAGGTTTTTGAGATTTTTTATGAGTTTGGTTGTGAGTTTGTTAATCAAGAGAGTATTGAGGTTATGGGTTCTAACTCTTGTTGTGGTTTTGGTGTTGGTGTTGTTGACTCTGATGAGTCTTGTGAGTTGGTTGGATGTTTTGACTAGCCCTGGAGAGGCTTATGTTTGTGGTGTTGATGATGTTGTTTTGAGTAGACCTGACCTCATGCTTCTTCATAGTTGTGTGGATAATTTTTTGGTTGATTTTGGCAACAATGTCGAAGAAAAAACCTCATATCTAATAGTCTTGTGGTTTTTTTGAGTTCTCCTAAAGGTTTTGATGTTGTTTGTGATGATTCTGATTGGGGTTTTGAGGACCCTGAGAGTAATATCAATGAGGATGTGAGAGAGAATTTGAGTAAGGCTTTGAAAAGAATTGAAAATTTGAGGGAAGAGAGATTTAAAGCCAAGGAAATAGAGTTGGAAGGGGTTTGTGAGGAGGTACTTGGGGATTTGGTAGTTGAGGAGTCTTTCATTGAGGTTTTTGACCCAAAGTTGTTGTATTGTGAAAATGTTGATGATGTTTCTTGTGATGTTGCTTGTAAGGATACTATGAAGGTGTTTACCACTCTTTGTGTGACATAAAAAACTCAATGGAGGCTTGTATTATTGATGAGTCAAGTGATGTGGTTGGATATCCTGGAGTGACCCCATTTGTGGATATTATTGGTTCTTGTGGTGTTATTTGAAGTTGACTCCTTTTGATGTTGTATTTGATTTGGAGATTGAGTTGGAAGATCCTTGCATAGTATCTATAGGAGTTGTAGATAATTCAGTGGATGAATTTGAGATTGGCAACAAAGAAAGGGTCAAAACTTTATTTAGAGACCCTAGAAGTAACATATTTTCTCCTAGGGAGGATGGGTGGGATTTGAAAATTTTGGATTATGGTTGGGATTTGAGGGATTTGGAGATTTCGAAGGATGATGTAATTTCCTTTGATGGTGAGGATTGTCTCAAGGATTTTGATGAGCATTTCATGGATGAGTTTTGTTTACCTATAAAGGAGTTCTTTGAGAGAGATATGCCATTTGAGTTTGTTGAGAAGATTGTGGATAGATCCTTGGATTCGATTTTTGATTGGCTTATAAATGTTGCATCATTTTATGAAAAATTGCTACACATGAATGTTTGCAGACTATGGGGAGGGCTAAATATATCAAGTGTTTTTCTAAAAAATGAAAACCCCTAGTCAGTTGGGTTTGATTTTTGTTAGCTTAGTTGTTTACGTGATAGTTTGTTTTGTTGTTTTGAAGTTGGACTTTCTGTGTTTGTAGGGCTTAGAAATTTTTTTTGTCATTTTTTTTGGTTTGTTGAGTGTGGAAACTTGATAGCCTTGGTTGAGCTTGGTATTTGTTGAGGCAAACGCACCAACAGTTGGGACTTTGGACGGACTTCTATTCTTTCAGAAGCTGCAACTCACGTTGGCGACAATCTCTCACCTTGTCTCTCACACTCCGCTCTAACTAACCAAGCATTCTCCTCTCCAACCCAAGGAAGCAAGAACACAAGACTAGCTCGAGTTGTAGTGAACTCACCTAACTTAACTTTCAAAGGCTCGAAGATAGTTCCACGACCACGATCAACACGATCCGATGCCATCGCTCCTTCGCATCCACCACCAAGCACACCAACGAGTCGAAGAGCTAGTAGAGACAAGGAGAAAAGCAAGAAGATGATGAAGAGCTTCACCTTCCCTTAGTCCCTCGCTCAACACACCTCTCACTCTCTCCCTCTCAATCACTCTCAACACAATGGAAGCAAGATGATAGAATAGAAAGATTGAATGGTTGCACTGACAGAGCTTCCGCAGCATGAATGTGCCAAAGGGGGTGAATACAACTGAGACCTCCCATCCTTATATAGACATAGAATTAGGGTTAGGGTTTGCGCCCCTTTTGCGTTTAGGGTTAGGGTTAGGGTTTGCGCCCCTTTTACGTTTAGGGTTAGGGTTAGGGTTTGCGCCCCTTTTGCGTTTAGGGTTTCCACAACTGTGAATTAGGGTTTGCACCCTCTTTGGGCATCCTACCCACATAGTGGGCTTTAGGCCGGTCAATCCTTGAAACATGCTTAAACCTTAGCCTAAATAGACCAAGCCTACACTATTCTAATCACAATTACATGTGCGCAACCCATGCAACACATGCGGGTGCAACAAATACAACTACAGGTGATAAATACAATGTGCACAGGAGTGAGCACAGCTCTCACAAAATAATACAACCATGATAGTCTGATGATGTCCAGGAGTAAAAAGTAATACACAAGTGCCCAAAGTAATACAATGGAGCTCCACAAAATAGTAATCCACCAAAAAATAGTATCCAGCACTTGCGCTTTCTGCAGCCTTCTCAAAATACCGTTAACAGTATTGTTTTGGATAGGTTGGAGATAGAGTTTGTTAATAGCTACTATTGAACGTTGTGGAACAAGGTATGTTTTCTTGCCGAGACTCTTGCACATCACGAGGATTATGGGTTCACGATCACTTCACGTTGCACTTGTTTAATGCACTACACTTGGGGGTTATCTCATGATCTTATCAAATGCTTCCATGCCGTGGGTTGGGTTTATGTATGTTTTGCACCATCATTGAGCACTTGCACAGCATGAGGTCTACTACAGCTATATGCAGTAAATCTTAGTTACACATGCACGTGAGAGAGCACCTGTCATTGAGCACTCAAATTCCTTGCACGCACGATATTTGGGATATTCATCACAAAGTTAGGAACCTCCAGATGAGTGTGTAAGGTGGTTGGGTGAGTTAGAGGGTCGTGAAGGACGCCGTCGATTGTGAGATGGGTTGTTCTTATTTGGTCAACATCTTGAGGATCATTATTTTCTAGAGTGATTGTGAGAATTTAGAAGAAGCGGAGTATGACATATTTTGTTGTTGAGAGTTGAGAGGCAAGGCTAAGGATTTAAATCATGAAGGAATTTTTATTTGCATTTTGCATGACGCACGAGCACATCTAGATAGGCTAGGCACAATTTCTTCAAGTGCATCCATTATTCTTGTGTGAAGCATTGATTGATTAGTTGCATATCATGGATTCGATGTTGCATATTTCTCAAATCATGAATGATTGGGCATGAATTTTATTTCAAAAAACCATATTCTTGCTAGGATACACTGCATAAAAAACAGGCTTATATCTAGAGAATGTTTGTTTTGAAGACTCAATTATCAAAGAAAAAGGTCATAAATTTTTCATCGTCAGTGAGTATTTCTTGAAGAAAAAGAGTACATATTTGCTGAAAGTGTGTGCAATTACAAGAATAAAATGCCAAGGAAGAGAATAAGACATCCAAGTTAAAAGATGGAGAAAAATGATGCAATTTATGAAAATTAGTATTTTTTCTATTTTTGATGGATTTTCACAATTCTACCCACTCAAGGTTGTCGACCAAATGTGTTCCGATCGTTTTGAGTACCCAAACAACTATATTCGGAGTTCATATGATGAAGTTATGATCCAAACAAGTTGTGAAAATGCATAGGGCAGAAAAAACGAAAATAGTGAAAAGTAGTAGAAAAGCAAACGAAAAATAATGAAAAATAGTAGAAAAGCAAAAGCCAGAAGCTGAAAGCAAAAAGCCTAATGTATATGAGAGTACTTGTGGAAAACTATATAAGGATGAGGAAGAGAAGAGTTAAGGGCCTTCCCCCTCAATTCCAATTGTATCTTGTAAGAGATGTGAGAGGAGGGTCGCATGCAAGAGCGAACTCTTGTTGTGCTAACTTGTAAAGTCAGACAACTTGGAAGTCGAAGCGCCGAGTGTCGGCTCAAGGTTGTCAAGGTATGAGAATGCTATTCGCTTGGTTTTGTTTTCGAATTGTTGGTGTTTTTGAAATTTGTGTTGGAGTGATGCTCTACCTGCTTTTGGGTTTTAAGTTGTTTTGAGCTACAAGAGACATATTGTGTTGTTTGGTTTTGTGTGTTAGTTCATGTGGTGTTTGTTGAATATTTATTTATTTTTTGTTGTGTTATGCATCCAACAAAGTCAATTTTCCCAACCGGTACTCCTTAATGTCTCGTTATCGGGTTGTGAGTGAGACTTGTTCTTGATCACTGTTCACGTAACACTGTCAATTACTAACAATCTATTATCAGTGGGCTAGATGATCGATCAAAATTTTCAGGTCCAATCTAACAAGCATGGATGCTTCATTGAGGAGTTTGGTAATGGCCTCAAATTGATTGCTCGCAGTCATAGGAATGGCATGATGTTTACTCTTGATGCCACTTTGCCACAGCTAAAATCATCAATGTTTTCCCATGGCTCTGGCATAGTTAGAGACTTGGAAATATGGCATAAGAGAGTGGGACATGTTAATCTTTAGCGGTTGCAAATGATGCGAAAGAAATAACTAGTGTGATAGGTTTACCCAAGTTTCAGTATACAGATATTGGTCATGTCTATGATGCTTGCCAATTTGGTGAACAGTCGAGGTTTCCATTTGTTAGTTGCCATTTGTCAAGCATGTAAGAAATAGTAAAAGACACTTGCAATAAGTTCACTTTGATGTGTGGGGGCTAGCCCATAATGCATCCATGGGAGGCTCCAAGAATTTTGTGACATTTACTGATGATTACAGTCGTTATACTTGGGTTTATATCTTGAAAACAAAGGACGAGGTGTTTGTTGTTTTTCAGCTGTTTAAAAAGTAGATTGAAAAGGAGTTTGATTACTATATCTCTTGTTTGAGATCTGATAGTGGTGGGGAGTATATGTCAAATGAGTTTGACAGTTTTTTGGCTGAAAATGGCATATGTAGAAAGCTTACCTACAGCTACACTCCTCAATAGAATAGGATAGCAGAACATAAGAATAGGGTATTGATCCAAGCTGCTTAGGCAATCATGAATGAGAAGAGTATGCCACTCTATTATTGGACTAGGGATGTTATGACAACCATGTATATCTTGAATAGGACTCCCACTGCAGATATTCATGAGATGACACCATTTGAGAAATTGTATGGCTACAAGCCTGATGTTAGTCACATGAAAGTATTTGACTGTCTTGCTTATATGCACATATTTGATGAGAAAAGGAAAAAACTGGATCCGAAAGCACATAAATGTGTCTTTATTGAAAATTCACAAGAGAAGAAGGCATACAAATGCTATGATCCCTCTACTCGGGATACATTAGTGAGCAGAGATATCATCTTTGATGAGATGGCCTCTTGATATGCATCACTGGCTACAGTGCCATCAGATATGCCTTCTACATATGTATTTATAGTTGATTCTTAGTAGAGCACTACATGATGTTGAATAGGTCCAGGCATTTTACTCAAGTTTAGGAAGGGGACATGGTAGATCCTATTCGAGAGGCGGTGGTATGGGACGTGCTACTGATAACCAACAAAACATATTAAATAAAAAATTTAGTGAGATGCAAGTTTGAGGAGACAATGGAAACTTTAGAGGTAGGGGAGCTCTAAGGGAGGAGGTGGATGACAGAATAGAGGTTTTCAAAATTTGGCCATTATTTTCCATTATTGTGGTAAACTAAGTCATATTATACCCTAGTATTATGCTAAGAAGGATGATATCCACAGTGGTAAATTGCAGCAAGAAAACCATACATCACCTTCATGACGAAAGAATGAAGACAAAAATGAGTATATGTTTGTTATGCAACATATGATGAATGTTGTTACAAGAAAGGGGACACATGATGATGTATGGTATGTCAATTTAGGTGCATATAATCATATAACCAATCATATTGAATGGTTTGGAGAGATGTAAGACATACAAAATCTAGGTTATGCATAGATAAGTGATGATTCATGCCACCCAATTTCACACATTGAAAAGGTTCCCTTGTCCCTGCATGATGGCCAAACAAAGAGTTTGGAAAATGTATTACATGTGCTATCAATCACAAAGAATTTAGTGCATGTTGGCCAAATGGTGGAGCAAGAGTTGTAGGTTCGATTTAATGCAAAAGGTTGTTTTGTAGAAGTCTTTAATGATAAGTACAGGTTGGACGCAAAAAGGAAGTAGAGTTGGCTAAATGTTCACTTTAGATGGTGGAATCCTACAATGATTGCTACTATGTATGCTAAAGGAAAAGGAATGGTTGCAGACATTGAAATAGGGCACATATATTGGACATACAAATGTGCAAAGGTTGAAATTAATACAGTCCAAAGAATTGGTTACAGGGTTGCCTAATTTAGAGTTGCAAAATTACATAAAGTGTGCGTACCAATTTGGTAAAAGCAAGCAAGACAACCCTTTTCACATGATAGAGATGTGAGTAAAAATATACTTGATGTTGTGCATACAGATATTTGGGGGCCTACACAGAATGTATCTCTTGGTGGTAACAAATACTTTGTCACATTTATTGATGATTGTTCAAGAAAGCTATGGTTATATTTCATGAATAAAAGGAGTGATGTATTTGAGAACTCCAAATCTTTCAAGGCAGCTGTCAAAATAGAAACATGCTTGAAAGTTAAGTTCTTGAGATAAGATGGAGGGGGAGAGTATCTCTCTAATGAGTTTAGTGACTTTTTGAAGTCTCATGGGATAAAGAGACACTTTACTTGCAGGTATACCCCACAACAAAATGGGATTTTAGAAAGAAAAAATAGGCTATTGCAGAAGTTACATGGGCATTGATGGTTGAAAAGAATATGCCAAAATATTTTTGGTCTAAATCTATTCATACTAGTGTCTATATTATGAACAGAACTCCCACAACCTCGTGCGGCTCATGGAGTGACCCTCGAAGAATGTTTTATAGGCAAAAAGCCCGATATGTCACACTTGAAAGTGTTTAGATGTATTGCATATGTTGATGTGCAAGATGAGCTGCAAAAGAAGCTTGATCCAAAGGCTTTAAAAAATATTTTTATTAGATACTCTTTAGAGTAGAAAGAGCATCATTGTTATAACCCTATCATAGATGAGTTCAAAGTGAGTAGGGATGTTATTTTTTATGAGATGAATAGTTGGTATGCATCTACTTAGTGATGTATTAGTAGATGATGATAATGATCATGATAGCCATGTGAAAAAATAAAAGTAAGAATCACGTAGCCTTAGTGGACCAAAAGCATTGACAGGTACTACACCTATAGTTAGCCCTTGGTATAGGAGACTAAGGAGTAGCCCCATATCTTCAAGTGGATTTACAAGTGTTGCAGGTAAAGAAAAAGAAAGGAAGAAAGTGTTGGATGGTAATGATACATCTACTAGTCATTTGGGATTTGATGGAGATTCTAGTGGTTCAGAGAGTTTGGATGATGACCTTGGTATCCCTTCAGTCAGGACACCATGTGCATAGAGAGTACATGGTAATGTAAAGGCTCCAATGAGTGATCCAATGGTATGCAGGTCTAATAGGGTCAAATTTCTTGTTAAAAGATTTAGTTTTGAAGATTGTGAAACTTACCATTATGCTTATATGGTGAAGGTAGTTCAAGATGTTAAGCACACTTTTTTTGAGGATGCTATTGGTCACGCTCATTGGGATGCATCAATGGATGAGGAGATAGCCGCATTAGAAGCCAATAAGACTTGGGATTTGGTACCCTTGCCTAAGGCCAAAGGGCAAGAAAACTATTATTTGTAAGTGGGTTTACAAAATCAAGCATAATGCAGATGGTTTGGTCAATAGTATAAGGCTAGGATGGTTGCAAAAGGCTATGCTCAAACATATTTCATAGATTATGAAGAGACATTCGGTCCACTTGCTAGGATGGCAACTATTAGATGCATGATTTCTTTGGCAATAGCCAAAGATTGGATTTTGTAGCATATGGATGTCAAGAATGTCTCCTTGCATGTTGAATTACAAGAAGAGATGTATATGAAGTAGCCAACAGGTGATGAGGATTTAGAGTATCCCACATATGTCTGTAGGTTAAAGAAGCCACTCTATGGGCTGAAGTAAGCACCTAGAGCATAGTCTTATAAGATCAAAGAGTATCTTATCAATATTAACTTTTATATTTTTGATATTGATCACTCACTTTATGTGTAAAGGGAGATGCAAATTTGGTCATTATAGTCATCTATGTGAATGACTTGATTATTACAGGTGACAATGACAATGGGATTGTTGAAGTTAAGGACTTTTTAAAGAAAAAGTTATAGATGAAGGATTTAGGTGAGCTGAGATACTTTCTCTTGGTATTGAGGTGATTAGATGTGATGATAGTATATGACTATCCCAAAGGCAATATGGCTTGGATATGTTATCCAAGTATGGTATAACAACATACAAGCCTCTTTTAGTACCATTGGAGAAAATGTGACGTTGAGTTCTGACATTGGGGATGTCATAGAAGACCCTATTATGTTCAGGAGGATAGTAGGGAGTCTGATTTACATAACCATCACAAGGCCAGACTTGAACTATGCTATTGGCCTTATCAATCATTTTATGCAAATGTCTAGAAAGCCTCATTTGGATGTAGTTAAACACATATTGAGGTATGTGAAGGAGATGTGAAATCCGCTTTACATTATGGAATTTTTTATGAGGTAGGAAAGGATGTACATGTGTTTGGATATACAGATGCAGATTGGGCTCTATCAGACAAAAGATCTACCAATGGATGCATGTTTTCTCTTGGTAGTGCAACAATTATATGGAGCAGCAAATACAGAGGCTGAGTATAGGGGTGCTGTTATGGTAGTATTTGAGGTATTATGGTTGCAAAAATTATTAGATGATTTAAATGTGCGAGATGGTCCAGTTGTCATTCGCTATGACAACATGAGCAGCATAGAGATAGCTAGGAATCCAATGTTCTATGCAAGGATAAAACACATTGAGGTGTACTACCACTTTGTGAGAGAGAATCTACTTGCAAGAGAGATTGAATTGGTATATGTTAGCACACATGATCAAAGAGCTGATATTTTTACAAAGGCATTGGGTATAAATAAGCTTTGAAAGTTTCAAATCTTACTTGGAGTTCTAGAGATACATTTGAGCTTAAGGGGGAGTGTTGAGATGGCAAGCTCAATATGTGCAGACATTGATGATGGACTGCCTAGCTAGATGGATCCGTACATCTCCACTTAGCACATTGGTGGTCATTATGATCCTCACATGGCCATTGACTTATCACTTATTATATTTGGTTTTTTGCACCTACCTATAGCTGGCATAGTTATAGTGCCAATCGACTAATATTGTCAGTTATGCATCACTTGACTTAGTAGGCAACTTTACTTTTTTATGTATCTTATCTATACTTTGTGTACATTGTATTGTGTATGGAAGAAGAAAAAAAAAATGAGTAAGAGAAAAATTTGGCCTCCATCGCTCTTCTTGTGTCATTGAGTGAGCTGCATCTTATGTGTACGGTGTGTGTTTGGCACAGCAACTCAAGCAAGTCCTCCCACCATGTGATTCTTGACATTTTTGTGATTGCTTAAAATAGGTGTGTTTCAGTATAAGACAATGGCAATGGGAATGATGACCTTGTTGAGTGGCTACTCTCCCTTGGGGATGGTTGTAAATTTTTAGATAATGGTAACCATGTTACTATTCCATCTCATATATTTTTTAGGATGTAACCATGGATAATCTCATCTCACATGTTTACATGGACATCCATTGTCACTAAATTGATTGCTTATTATGCATTTTCTATTTAATAAATTTATGTCAATAAATTAATAAATCACTTTTCTTTAAGTGTTGATGATGACCTAACATGGTCATTAGACCATTTAGAGACCAGTATTCCTAGTGCATCACTTAATGGGGTGATGAGAGCATTGTGATGGGGATATTTGTTACAGGAAGTACAAGTTATGAAGGGGAAAAGAAGTGTTTCCAAGTGTAAGAGTGTATAGAAGAACCAAGGGGTTACACATAAATGAAGATGGATTGAGTTCTAAGAAGAGGAAGTGCATTAGCATTGTGTATATATATTTATGTGTACAACCGGGGACACCTCGGAATGTTTACTTGTGTGTAATGATCATTGCATTCATTTGGGGTCATCCTCTCCCTTACAAGTCAACGTTTAAGGTATTTTCTTTCATTAAGAAAGACAAGAGAGATAATTCTCTCCCTAAGAAAGACGAGAGACGTGATCCTCTGGAAGTGAGGAGAGAAGTGATTTTCTATTTCTAAGGTCTAAAATGACACAAGCTTTTGTGTGGAATTCAATCTTAAGGTTGAGGCCCAAGGATATCTAATGAACTCTCATTATATATGGCTCAAGGTGGTTGCATGACCACAAGTTAAGAGTACATTTTAAAAAGTTGTTTTTCTTAAAATAGACATGGAAAATCCATTTTTAAAATATCTCGTGATAGAAAGACAATCTCTAAAAACATCCCATGATGGATTATTGAAAACAATAAGATCTACAACTTTTGTGTTGAACGTTTTTTCATTTGAGCAATGCACAAAGAGTTATCTTGAAATTGGTGCTACAAAGTAGGTCCTAGAACAACCACATCTTGCATGAAGATCAACCTTTCCAATCTTGGCACTCAAGTCTCTCTCCAAGAAGAGAAGCTCTTGAAAGCCTATAAAAGAGGAGGCTCTCCTTCGGTGTGGGAGAGGTGAAGGAAGCATCACTTTGCATACATCCAAGAGGAGAAGAGAAGGTGCAAGTGCTGCAGAAGCTCTACTGAAATAAAATTCCAAGAGGAGAAGAGAAGGTGCAAGGGCTGTGAAAGCTCTGTTGAAATCAAGTTCCAAGAGGATAAGAGAAGGTGCAAGTGCTACGGAAGGTTTGCTGAAATCAAGCTCCAAGAGGAGAGCCCTACACATATTGTGTAGGAGAGAAGGAGACTCAAGAAGGATCAAAAGATGCCAACTTCCAAGTTGTGCAAGTGTTAGCCGGTTGTATACCGTGCAAGGAACCATGATCTTGTTTTCAAGATCCACAAGTAAGAACTAGTTTGTGTCTAACACAGGAGCTTGCTCCTTTTCAATAATATAACTCCACAAGGGGGAGGATTGGCCCATCTTCCACTCCCTAGTGTGTTGTCAATCTCTCTATCTCTCTCTTTGTCTCTACATCTTTCTTTTCTGTGATCTGTTATCTCTTTGCGCCAGCATAATATTCACCATATATATTTTAAGTATGTAATAAATTCGAGTGTGTATCTCAGATCTTATAACATCCATTGTGAGTGAGATGATGCATCTTTTTCAAAGGACATGCTATTTTGGCCTCGAAAAACAAAGAAGTTGATGCATTGAACATTTCAACTTTTCTTAAAAGGTCGAGGGATTCTCATTTGTATTATAGTGTTGATTCTATAATAGAGACTGTTGCAAATTCATTCCTTTACTCAAGTGAGTACTCAAACACCATTGATTTGGGGGGCGGTTTTCCTCCACATTGTGTTGGAAAAAAAAATGCACCAATGATACTCTTGAGAAATTTGAATCCTACTATGGGCCTTTGCAATTCTACGAGATTGATATGCAAACAGCTCTAGAGAAAAGTCCTTGAGGATGAAATTATCACTAAAAATAATGTTGGTGTTATTGTATTCATATCCAAGACCATCTTTATTTCTCTTTCTGTAGGGTTTCTCTTCATCATGCAGAGAACGAAATTCCCAATCAAGCTTGCTTTTGCCATAACTATTAACTAGTCTTAGGATCAAACATTAACCTTATTGGGTATGTATCTAAAGATGCATGTTTTTCCTATGGCTAGCTTTATGTTGCTTTCAATCATGTGAGATTTGTAGATCTCATAAAGGTTTTATTGGAAAACAAAAGTGCAAACTCTTTTTCCATTGCTAACATTGTGTATCTCGAGGCGTTGCAAACATCCAAATAATTTCACCATCTTCTTCAATGTTTCAATTCAAACATTTCTCATATGATATCACATGAGAAATAAATTGTGTGAAAAATATATTTGATGTTCATTTTTTATTTTTTAAATATTATCTTGTGCTAGGTTATGTTTTCTTTTTCAAGGCCAAATTTTTTTCCTCGAACTTTCCTTGGATTAAATAGTTTCAATTGTGAGGTTTCATTGCATTGATTAGCGTGTTCTTTGGTAATGTAGCATAGGCATTTGCTCTTGTTCTATATGACCAATTACTAACTAGTACTTCAACATCTATGGATGCAATGGATGTGTGCAATATCAAAGATGTAGTGATAAAAACATCTCAACATTGCTTATCTTCTCGGTATTATTCAATCGAGTATGTTCTACTTGCTTCTTTTTTTGCATTACTTGAAGCTTCTTTTCATTCAAAGCTCATATTGCATTTTGTATGTGAGGTTAAGAGGTTTTATCCATAGCTATATTTGAAATTTTTACATCTACATATTCCTCAAGTCAGGGCCATTTGTGATGGTACCAGAGGGGCTTGCACAACCTTACACACTCTATGAGGTGGAGCAAATCGCACGTTCTTAGATCTCCAAGTGTCAAAGGACTATGGAAACAATGAGAAATTATTCTTCATCTTGGAGTCTTTGGAAAATTGAAGATAAAATTGAGAAATTGGCATGTTCTGTTGGAGAGGCAATGTAATCTTTCTCAAAGGCTTGCATGATGTTGTGCAGTAGATGAGAGTAGTGTCGCTTCATCTCAACAATGTTGTTTGTGAGTTGCACATTGAATTGAAAGGTGCAATAGATGGAGTTTTTAAAATAAGGAAAATGGTGTGTAACATGCTGAAGGATGAGAGACATGATTCAAGGGGATTAGAAGGTATGATTAGCACGTTATCTATTGGGGAGTTTGAAAAATAAGTGTTGCTTTTGAAAAATAAAGTGGCATCACCACTCAAAATATCTATTGATAGATTTAATGGGCTCCTAACACAAATAAGTCAGCATTTCCATTTGAGTTGAGGATTGAGAGAGACTCCTCAAAAGCACTTGTGAGAATTTCTCTATTGTCTTCTCGCATGCTTTCCCTTTCATACTTCCTTATGGCCATCTTTATATGCTATTGCAATTGATATGTCTTAAAGTTTCCATTGGTAAGTTCAATGGATTGTTGACATGATTGGTTTGGCAGCATTGATTCTACTTGCATCATTGGAATGGCTTCTTATGATATGGATTTGTAGTTTTTTTAAGATTTCTACAAATTGATTCATTGTTAAAATAATATTTTCAATTAACCAACAATGTTGGTGTTGTTTTAATGGTCAAAGTAAGGTTATTGTTTAATTTTGAAGTTAACTTAAATCTCATATCTTACAAAAAATTGGTCTTTTACACTGTAACATTGTATGGTGTGAACTTTCACCTAACTAACATTGTGAAATGTTTGAGATTTCATATGTGTATGTAATATGGTCTACTTTCATAAATTTCATTTGTCTTGCTTAAATTTTCACTTCTCTTGTATTGAAAATGTGTACTCATTTCATTGCCTTCTTTAGATGTATATCCCCATCTACAAATATTACCCTACATCTAAAACTTAGCCATGCCTTGAGGAGAAATTCACATTTATGTTGTTAGATCCCATTACGTGTAGGATCCTTGCTTGTGTTTTTGAACAACTATCAAATCTTCCCTACATGGATTCCTCCAGTCCTACATTTATGGAGATTCAATATGGGTCTTATGTCCAATTCTTTTTTGTTTTGGATGCATTGGAAGATTTCCTGATTGAAAATAATATTTCTCATGCATCATGCGACATTGGGAGCGTCATGACTTCATTGATCTTTCATGCTTGGTTGGATTATATTAATTGCACCTTAAATTTATTTTGTGTAGTGAAATGAAGATTCATACACCCGCTCCTAATTTAGGTGACTTGATTTATATTCTCTCTTTCTTTTCAATTTCTTTTCCCATGCATGTGTTCTCCTAATAGTTGATTTGCATGTTCATTTCAAGAAAAATGAAGTTTCAAGAGATTGATTCTTGTAACCATCCATGTGAAATAAATGTGCAAGCATCATCAATGCATAATGTCATAAATGCTCCTATATTCACTAACAATGTCATTTTTGCGATTTTTAAAAAAATCTTATTTGTACACATTTTGTTGTCCTTTCTTTGAGGCTCTACTACATTCCTCTTGTGGTAGTATTCTTCTACTTCATTTTTCTCTTTGGAGCAATATTCATCTATCTTTATGGATGGACCTACCTTTTGTTACTCAATAATGTGTACTCTTTCCATTGTGTTTTGAGAGAATCTTGTATTATTGACCCTTTCATTGATTTTGAAATATTTGAGGTTAAATTTCGTATACATTTAAATATTTTTTTGGTTAAAAATACCATATTAGAGAATTTGGGAATCTCCCAAGTTCCACTTTCAAATAAGAAGTAAAGATTTGAGCAAGTGGCTAAATCTAACCCCATATTTGATAGTGGGACTTGGGGGGATTGGTTATATGGTATTTAGGGAAATTGTCACCTTCAAGTAAGGGGATAAGATTTGACCATGTATCCAAATATTAATCACATTAGGGTTTCTCAAACTTTATGAAAATTTCCAAATTTGTGAATATGTGGTTAAAAAGATTTTGGTGAAAAAATGTGAAGCAAGCAAGGTGTAACCTTGCAAACTTCATTATGATTCACACCGCTCGAAGGCGGTAGTGGGCATGCTCGATAGCTAATATTATTATAAACTACCGTGACCTGCCCAAAAAACACTCTTGTTGGTCTTAGGGCTTGGAACTTGGAAGCCATGAAAATTTTTGTTTTACTTTTTTGAGCTTAGTTCTCATTTTCACTTGTACAATTAGAAATTTATTTGCTTATCAAAGGGGCTATTGGCCAATAAGGCAAAAACTAAGAAAGTAAAGAACAAAGTGGTTGGGTGGGATGGCCTAATAAGGCCAAGGGAAAAGAAAAATGGGTTGAGCAGTAGAGTTAACGAGCCTAATGTCTTTTGAGAAGGCCAAATAAGTATTGCATAGTGGGTCATAATTCTTAGTCATGGGCATTTTTGGGCCTCTATTCTTGCCATTTAGCCCAAAGTGAGAGTGCTCAATATGACTAGGTTTCATTAGCCTTAGATCACACCATCCGGCCTTCAATCACTATAATTGAGGTTCATAGGCCCTTGCTCTCCCAATCCATCAAGAAGTAGAATCCCCATTGACTTAGGTCAATAGTTATGCAACCCATACCTATTTCTTGGATATCATAATGAAGGAGTGACCACAAATACAAAGGATTCAACTGTAGGAAAGGAAGCCTCAGCTACATGTACAACTCTCTAGGACAATGGACCATTGGCCCTATCAACCGTAGGACCATCAATACTAGACAAAGAACTTATTATTCATTGCTACAATGCTTGAAAGGGATTACCAAGTTGAATTTGAAGGAAATAGATATCTCATAAAGGATAGGAAGAGAGGCTATAGGGTGATTGTAAAAGGAATTAAGTATAGAAGGCTATTCAAATTTGATTCCTATGTTCCCAATTTGAATGCAATGAATATGAAAGAGAGAAGAATGAGTTATATAGAGCTATGGCACAAATAGTATGGTCATTTCAACTTTAAAAGCTAAAGATATACTTTATACTTTCTCAAATAAAAACTTGAAAATTTGTCTACTTTCTTGGAATTCAAAGCCATTGTTTAGACACTAGGGGAAGCGGTTCTTGATCAAAACTATCAAAGCAATTAAGGGCATCACAATCCTAGTTGGAGTGAAAAAACATAAATTAATGAAACACCAACTAAAAAATTGTGAAGACTTGAACTATGAGTAAAGGACAACAAACCATAGAGCCAATCCTCAAGGGTGTGGAACTAACTTTTAAATCAAAAGGAGTCTGTGATTCCTAGACTTGTAATAAGATAAAGTGCCTTGATTGTGGAAGCTAACATTGATTTTTGAGTCCTACCTTACAACTTTTTGAGCTTTGATGATTGTGAGAAGTTTTGAATTAAAATAAAATTGGACAAATTTTAATTGAAAGGTTTGATTGAGCATCCTTGACATGAGAATTTGCATTGCATTCATTCACTTTGCTCGAGAAAGAATTGAAAGTGTGGTTGCATAACAATATTGACATGAGGGGAAAAAGACTACAAAACAAACCCTAGATTACACACAAGGCAAAGTGAATCCTAGATTACACAAACCCTAGATTACATAAGGCAAAGTGAATCCTAGTGGGACAATGCCTAGATGAAGTATCTTTCACATGGGAGCCCGCTACTCCATTGAATCTCATTAGCATCATCAAAACTTTAGCTGCATAATAACAAAAAGTAACCATGTCAGCATCAAGATCAAGCGATGATGACCTAGAAATTGACCCTTGAGAGTTTCTAGTTGAAGCCCTTGGAACATTATGAGAAAAAGGCACAAATAGTGCATGTGGGTACACAAGCATACAAAATCATAACCAAAATAGAGGACGAAAGAAGGTTAGAGAAAGACATGCTTTAGCAAGTCTCAGGATTTATCTAAGTTGCAAAAGGTTGATAGGCAAAGAAAAGAGGCCGAGCTTAACCAAATACAACACATCTTGGCATTCACAAGGCGTATTGGACTGAGAGTTAATGCTAACATAGAGAGAGCACTCAAAGCTAACCTCACTCTTAATAACCAAGTGTCTACTAGACAATTCTACTAATGAATGGAATAGCATTGCACTAGTTGCCTCTATCCTAGTTGAATTAAGAATTGGGCCTAATACTAGGAAACCAAACTAAAATCTCAATAGTTGCAAAACGAATCGAGAAATATAAGGTAGGAAAGATGAGAATATATTTTGGCAAAACAATTCAAGTTGGATTGTGAAGCCAACAACCTTCATGATGCCACTCAATGTGCACCAAGCTTTCGGGCTATGCCTAGGAGAAAAAAGGAAGTGTTTGGTTTATTGGACTTGATAATGCCAAATGCAATGGTTGTAATACCCTGAAGGACCTCTTTATTATTAAAAGTATTTTAGAACTAAGATACATAAATAACCTAACAACACAATTTTAGTAAATTTGGGAATGTTTCAAGTCCCATTCTTCATTGTTTAGAATATTGGGACTCCAAAAATACATATTTAAGTTTTCCAAAGCTATCATGTGACACATAATTGGAAAACTTATAAAAAGTGGAATCTATTGAGCTATTTAACAATAAATTTAGAGTGACAATGTGAGAGTTATAGCAAAGGGAAAGTTTTGACCATGAGTCCTAAAATTGGAAAAATTTCCAAATTCACTAATAGTGTGTTCAATTTCCAAATTGACGAATGTAAGTCAAAACGACAAAGAGGAAATCCATAATTACATTACTCATATTCAGATTCTCTACAAAAGGATTTCAATAGTGCAAAGACCTACTTAGAAGGTGGTCTTCACTATATTCATTAATGGGATAAAGGATGAGGAACTCTACAAGGCACTAACAAGCAATTCAAGTTTGTGAAGAGGCATGCTAGCTAGGTTTTTGAAGAAGCAATCTATGTGGACAACCTATTAAAGGAGAGAAATGCCAAAGGCATACAACATCTGTCAACCTTACCATCCCTGGTAAGAGAGCCACAATATGTAGTAAGGTTTATCATAGATATCCATGATAAAGGAAAAGAGTATAGATATCTCAAAAGAAGTGTTAGGACTTAAGTTGGAGATGGAAAAGGTTTAGGAGGCCTTGTGACAAAAATCCATAAGACTGCATATCCCAATGTGTCCATTATGGTGGCAATCATCTTCCATTTGAAAGTCCAGATCCTCAACCACATACATATACAAACTATGGAAGGATGGACCATGAGGCCATGCATTGCTGCCTACCAAGGAGGTTTCCATATTCTCAACCTTATCCATAGTCATAGTAACTAATGAATAGGTAGTTTAGCCATGGACCTCAGCTTGCTCTCTTTGCACCTAATGACCAACAACTCATAGCTTCTAGGACCAACATCCTAGAAAGAAAAGAAAAAATACAATCAAAGCAAAGAAGCTATGCTTTCTCTCCCTTGATGAATCAAAAGAAAAGAAAAAAGATAACTAAAGGAAAACTAACACGTAAGATTAATAGTGCAACAACCTTAATGAAAGGGGAACAAGTTCTTGATGCCAAAGCAAAAACTTCAGCTCCCAAAATGAATGAAAGAGGGAATAATAAATTAGGGGAATAAAGGGATCCCAAGTGACAATTAGATGCTATTGATAAAGTGAAAATTTGGGCAAAAGAGGCTCAAGCACATCTCCAAGACATTGAGCCTGGAGTAGACAAAGGGCTGCATGATCTATCAATAATGAGCCCATCCACTTCTCCTAGCTACATGGGACTAGAAGAAAACCGTATGCTTGAGGAAACTCCTTTATATAAAAGTAGAGCCATGGCTTAATATTAGCCTCAATGTGACCATTCGAAACAAGACATTGATGAATATGTGCATGAGAAACCAAGTACTATTTTGCTAGCTAATTCGACCTCAATGCTAGTGTTTGTGCCATTAGGGCTAGAATTAAAGAAAAGCCCTTCACCTTTGGAATGTATTGAAAAAGTGGATCAAAGGACTAATGTAGTTTGAAATACCAATCTCCTAAGACCACACTATTCACTAATGCATACTTGTTCTAACTCCGAATCCCACAATATGAATCCTACAAGTAAATGCCTTTTGGGAAGGAATGGAGATGCACCTAGTACTTCATGTTGTCGTATATTGGGAGACTCCACTAGAAATGTAATTGTGGACAAAGAAGTAGGGATTAGCATCCTTAGTCACATAGTATTGCAAGCTTGGGACAATTCACTTGTGAAAACTGTGCGATTTAATGCCACATTGGCCAAACTATTTGGTATGTCGAAGGATTAGCCTATCAAAATTATAGATGTTAAATTTTCAGTGAACTTTATTGTCATGAGGGAATCAACTACAATATCCTACTTAGTCAAACTTGGATGAGAAGTGCTTGAGCAATCAAGGATTGGGGTCATAACTTAATGTTCCTCAAAAATTGTACATAAGCTATTAGGATTAAGATTGACACTTGGAAGACCTCACCCATTGACTTAGTTTCCATCTCTACCTTACTAAAGGGCAACACCAAATGCACATCAACACTCATGAAATACATCCTTGTCTTGATAACAAGTGAGATTGAATGCATATCATTGCAACTATTGACTTGTCTTTCTTAGATGAGGAGGACAATTATAAGTGAGGAGCCCCTACAATTGAGGATCAAGAAAAAACAATGAAAGCCATAACCCAATAAATGTCATTAGTCCCAATATGCATGATGAAAAAAAGTGCTAAAATAGCTCCTAGCATGACTTCTCAAGTATTTGCAAAAAATCTAAAGCTTATTAAGATCTTGGATTTTTTGAAATGGAGAATGTACACAAATCCTAATGCTAACCTAAGACCACTTGAATAGCTTTTAGAAGCTCGATGATGGAAGTGGACCAAGGTGCATGATCTAAACCTCCTCTACAACTGGGCCCTTCTTGAATAGAATGTCAAGTTGGTAGAAGAGATGATGACAAATGATGCATGTTCAGATGAAAGAGACATGGAAAGTACCTACACTAACTATGAATTAGGGGACGAAGCATCAACCATGGGACTTGAGACAATTGACTATAACACTAACATGAGCACACAATTGAATAGATCGTTGTTGACTCAAAACCTAAATAAATACATGCACTAATTGTTAACAGAGTGGTTAAAATGGACTATGATAGGAGTTGGCTAGAATACTTGGAAGTACTATATTATCAACAAGTAGAACTTAATTAAGCAAATCCAATGACAGTATACGAAAGAAGGACTCCTTCTAAGCTAGGACTGCCAGGTAAAGCACCCTTGTCCAATGAAGATCACAACTCTAGGTTGGAGGTTAGCTCATATTGACAAAAAAATTTCTTCGGTACTATCAAGGATTTGATGCCCTAATGCAGATTTACAAGTCCACCTATGGCACAAATGGTTGAACGAATGGAGAAAGACCACAAAAAATACTAATACTAAGAAACAGAAGAAACCTCAAGATCTCCCAAAATGCTTTACTGAATCAAAAAAAGGAAAATTGGATAGCAGTGCTACTTAGGGCTAAACAAGAAGAAAAAACTAACGAGCCTATTGAGAGGCTAGCCAAAGTCAAATAGATTAACTTAGCTATTGAGGGTAACAAGCCTAGATCTATTTTCATTACCAAGACAATCCTATTGAGGATGAGGAGACTAATATTTTGCACCACTTGTGAGAGTTGAAGGATATGTTTGATTGGTCACTTGAGTTACTTAAGGGAATAGACCTCAACGTTATCATCCATAATATTTTCATGGTGCCCAATGCAATCCTAGTTAAGCAGCATTCTTATATATGCAAACTTTGTAAGACCTTGTATGGGTTGAAGCAAGCACCTAGGGCATGGCATTACAAGATTGTAGAATATCTTGTTAGAATTGGATTTTGTAGAGCATGAGTTGATCACTCACTCTATGTATATGAGAGTGATGCAGGTACTGTGGTCATTACTATATATGTGGATGAGTTGATCATTGTGGGTGATACTGGGATAGAGAATGACCATGTGAAGGGTCTCCACAAGACTGAATTTGAGATGAGGGATTTGGAAGAGATTTGCTATTTTCTCCGCATAGAGATAATCAAGACTCTAGAGGGTATATGGTTGTCATAGAGATAGTATGCATTGGATATGTTGAGGAAGTATGGTATGGCTGACTGTAAGCTATCTCTATTGTCAAGAATAGCATGGTGGGGGAACTTGCTCAAGATGTTGCGCCAAACACACACAGAATGCACAAGGAGAAGTTCACTCAAGAGACAAGAAGAGAGATGGAGGCCAAAACGTTTTCTTGCTGGTTTTTTCTTCTTCTTCTTCCACACTCTTTACAATGTACACAAAGTATAGATAAGATACAATATAAAGGAAAGTGGCCTACTAAGTCAAACAATGCATAATTGACTACACTAGTCGACTGGCGCTATAACTATGCCAGCTGTAAATAGGTGTAACAACCTGAATATAATAAGTAATGAGTCAGTGGCCATGTGAGAGTCATAATGACCACCGACGTGCTAAGTGTAGATGTCTGGACCCATCTAACCAGGCAGTCCATCATCAATGTCCGCGTGTATTGAGCTTGTCATCTCAACACTCCCCCTCAAGCTCAACTGCATCTCTGCAACTCCAAGTAAGCTTCAAAACTTTTGAAGCTTCTCTGTACCCAATGCCTTTGTGAAGATGTCAGCTATCTAATCCTGTGTGCTGACATACACCAAGTCAATCTCACGTGCTAGTACCTTCTCTCTCAAAAGTGGTAGTGTACCTCAATATGTTTTGTCCTGGCATGGAACACAGGGTTCCTAGCCAACTGTATTCTACTCATGTTGTCACAATAAATGACAACTGAACCTTCCACCTGCACATTCAAATCATCCATTAACTTTTGTAGCCATACTACCTCACATGCTGCAATAGCAGCACTATTATACTCAGCCTCTGTACTCGACAAAGCAACTATAGATTGCTTTTTGCTGCTCCAAGCAATTGCTGCACTACCAAGAGAGAACATGTATCCATTGGTAGATTTTCTATCAGACATACTACCAGCCCCTAGTCTGCATATGTGTATCCAAAGACCTATACATCTGTACCTGCCTCATAGAAAAGTCCATAATGTAATGTGGACTTCACATATCTTAATATGCGTCTGACTGCATCCAAATGTGGCTTTCTAGGTACTTGCATAAACTGACTCACAAGACCAACAACGTAACTCAAGTCTGGCATTGTAATTGTCATGTAGATCAAACTCCCCACTATCCTCCTGAACATAGTAGGGTCTTCTACCTCATCCTCAACATCAGCACTCAACTTTACATTCTGCTCCAACGGGACTGAAAGTGGTTTGCATGCTGTCATACCATACTTGGATAACATATCCAAGCCATACTGTCTTTGGGACAGCCATATACCATCATCACATCTGATCACCTCAATGCCAAGGAAGTACCTTAGCTCACCTAAATCCTTCATCTCAAACTTCTTCTTCAAAAAATCCTTGACTTCAACAATCCCTCTATTAGTATCACCTGTAATAATCAAGTCATCCACATAGATGACTATGATGACCAAACCTGCATCTCCCTTTCTCACATAAAGTGAGTGATCAACATCAGAAACATAAAAGCCACTATTGACAAGATACTCTTTGATCTTGTCAAACCATGCTCTAGGTGCTTGCTTGAGCCCATAGAGCGCCTTCTTCAACCTGCACACATATGTGGGATGCTCTAAATCTTCATAACCTGCTGGCTGATCCATATATACTTCTTCCTGCAAATCACCATGCAAGAAGGCATTCTTCACATCCATTTGTTGCAACCTCCAACCTTTGGCTGCTACCAAAGCAATCACACATTTGACAGTTTCCATCCTAGCAACTGGACTGAAGGTTTCATCATAATCAATCCCATATAACTAGGCATAGCCTTTTGCAACTAGCCTAACTTTGTACCTACTATAGAACCATCTGCATTGTGCTTAATCTTATAAACCCACTTACATCCAATAGCTTTCTTTCCCTTCGGCAATGATACTAGATCCCAAGTCTTATTGGCCTCTATTGCAGCCATCTCCTCATCCATTGCTACATCCCAATGAGTATGACCAACAGCATCCTCAAAACAAGTGGGCTCAACATCCTGAACTAGTTTCACCATATAAGCATAATGGTGAGCTACATAACCTTCAAAACCAAATCTTTTAACGGGGTATTTGACCCTGCTAGATCTACGTACCACTGGATCACTCAGTGGAGCCTTTACATTACTATGAGCTCTCTGTACACTTGGTGTCCTGACAGAAGGAATGCCAAGCTCATCATCCAAGCTCTCTGAGCCACTGGAGTCTCCATCAAGAATTGCATGAATGCCATCTGACACTTTATTCTTTCTTTTGTCTTTACTTGTAGTGCTACTAGATGCACCTGAAGACGTAGAGCTACTCCTTAGTCTCCCAGACCAAGGACTACCAGATGATGTCTCTGGTCCACTAAGAGTCTGTGATTCTTGCTTTTCAGCCTACACATGGGTGTCATGATCATCATCATCATCCAATGCATTACCACTAGATGCATACAAACTGCTCATTTAATCAAAGATGGCATCCCTACTCACTCTAAACTTACATGTGACAAGGTTATAACAACGATACCCTTTCTGCTCTAAAGAGTATCCAATAAAGACACATTTTTCTACCTTTGGATCAAGCTTCTTCCGTAGCTCATCTGGCACATGAACATATGCAACATAGCCAAATACCTTCAAGTGCAATACATCAGGCTTCTTGCCAGTAAAGCATTCTTCAGGAGTCATCCCATGAACTGCAGTTGTGGGAGTTCTGTTCATAATATAAACAGCAGTATGAATAGCCTCAGACTAAAAATGCTTAGGCATATTCTTTTCAGCCATCAAGGCGCGTGCAACTTTTGCAATATGCCTGTTTTTCCTTTCTGCAACCCATTTTGCTGTGGGGTATATCTGCATGTAAACTATCTCTTTATCCCATGAGACCTCAGAAAATCACTGAACTCATTTGAGAGGTACTCTCCCCCTCCATCTGACCTCAAGCACTTTACTTTCAAGCCTGTTTCTCTTTCAACTGAAGCCTTGAAAGTTCTAAAGTTCTCAAATGCTTCACTCTTTTCCTTCATAAAATATACCCACAGCTTTCTAGAACAATCATCAATGAATGTGACAAAGTATGAATTGCCTCCAAGAGATACATTTTGTGTAGGCCCCCAAATGTCTGTATGCACAACATCAAGGATATTTATGCTTACATCTCTGTCATGTGAAAAGGGTTGTCTTGCCTGCTTACCAAACTGACATGCTTCACATACCTTATGAAATTCTACAACTCTAAATGTAGGCAAATCTGTAATCAACCCTTTGGACTGCATTGATTTCAGCCTTTGTACATTTGCATGTCCAATATATTTGTGCCAAATTTCAATATCTACAACAACACCTTTTCCTTTAGCAACATAGCAGCATTCATAGTAGGAATTTCAATATCCAAAGTAAACATACGTCCAACTCTACTTCCCTTTGCTACCAACCTGCACTTATCATTGAAGTCTTCTACAAAGCAGTCCTTTGCATTAAATCTGACTTGCAGCCCTTGCTCTACCATTTGACCGACTGACACCAAGTTCTTTGTAATAGATGGCACATGTAATACATCTGAAAGACTCTTTGTCTTACCATCATGCAAGGACAAGGGAACTTTTCCAATGTGTGAAATTGGGTGGCATGAATCATCACCTGTCTGCACATAACCTGTATTTTGCAAATCCTGCATCTCTCCAAACCATTCTGCATGGCTGGTCATATGATTGGATGCACCTGAATCAACATACCAAACATCATCATGTGTTCCCTTTCCTGTAGCAGCATTCAGCATATGCTGCATAACAAACAGACATTCATTTTTGTCTTCATTCTGTCATGAAGATGATGCATAGTTTTCTTGCTGCAACTTACCACTGTGAATATCATCTTTCTTAGCATAACATTGGGCTGCAATATGACCTGTTTTGCCACAGTAGTGATACACAATACCAGAGTTGTTAGAACCTCTGTTCTGCCATCCACCTCTTCCTCTAAAGCTCCCTCTGCCTCTAAAGTTACCATGACCTCCTGAAACCTGCATATCGCCAAATTGCTGATTCAATCTGTTTTGCTGGTTATCACTACCACGTCCTGTACCACGGCCTCTTGAAGAGAACCTACCACGTCCCCTTCCTGAAGTGGAGTAGAAAGCTTGGACCTGTTCATCACTTCTTTCAGATGTCTCACTGTGTATGTTGATCTCTTCAGTGATCATAAGGGAGACCAACTCATCCAAATTTGGAAATGGCTTTCTGACATATACGGAAGTTACAAAAGACTTCCAAGCCTTTTCATTGTTAAGTCCACCCAAGGTAGACGACACCAAATCATCATCATCGGGCATTGCATCAATTGCTGCCAATGCATCTGCAATGCTCCTTACCTTCAGTGCATACTCATTGATAGACATCTTCCCTTTCTTCAATGTATTCAACTCTTGCTTGAGTTGAATCTTTCGTGCCTTTGTATTTACGGAAAACATACTTTCAAGTATGGTCCAAGCTGAATATGAATTCTCTGCATTTCTAATATGTCCCAGCATATTATTGTCAATTACTGCAGACAGCCAATACATGACCTTCTTGTCTTTTGCATTCCATTCCTTCCATGCCTTTGTCTCTTCTGCAGTTGGAGGATCACTCACCTCCAGCTCCTTTTCTTCACCTGAAACAAACTCGTAGAGGCCTTTTCCAATAAGGAAGTTCGTGACACGGAACTTCCATGAAGGATAGTTGTTCTTGTTGAGCTTCTCAATCATGGGGATTCCACTGTTCTCTGCCATTATCACAAAACTAATACCAAATAGCAAGCAAATCTTTTGCAACCCTCGACCTGTAGTGCACAGCAACACACTAGACAGCCTTTTTCACTGTCTGCTCAACAATACATGCAATCTGAAACCTCTTTGCAGATAAACCTTATGTTTGCTTCCTACAAATACCTCAAGAATTACAATTTCGCAATCTGTAACCTACGCACCCACTTTCGGTCAAAACAGCCAAAATCACAGTGTACCGTGAAACAGTTGTCCGCAACCTTGCAGCTCTAAAACGGGGCCTGAAACGGTCAGATTGCCCAAAATAAATGCGATAAGCCTTAAAGGGCTTATCTGCAAAATACATAGCACTCTTCGCGCACACCAAATCTCACTGCAATCTGAGATTTTTGCTCTGCCCTGCTTCTGGTGCCTCTAGAGGCACTATCCAAGAGAAAGAGTGGAAGGATGGGAGAGTTTCTTACCCGTGGCTTGCTTGCTCAAACCTTGCTTCTTCTCCTTCACTTCAGCCTTCGAAATCAGCCTCTCTTAGTGGCGTGGATCTGATACCATGTCAAGAATAGCGTGGTGGTGGGACTTGCTCAAGATGTTGCGCCGAACACATATAGAATGCACAAGGAGAAGCTCACTCAAAAGACAAGAAGAGAGATGGAGGCCAAAACGTTTTCTTGCTGGTTTTTTCTTCTTCTTCCTCCACACTCTTTATAATGTACACAAAGTATAGATAAGATACAACATAAAGGAAAGTGGCCTACTAAGTCAAACAATGCATAACCGACTACACTAGTCGACTGGCGCTATAACTACCAGCTGTAAATAGGTGTAATAACCTGAATATAATAAGTAATGAGTCAGTGGCAATGTGAGAGTCATAATGACCACCGACGTGCTAAGTGTAGACGCGTGGACCCATCTAACTAGGCAGTCCATCATCAATGTCTGCATGTGTTGAGCTTGTCATCTCAATATCTATACCTTTGGATGTTAATGCTAAGTTTAGTGCACATGAGGGTGATTTGATTGAGGATATCACTATATATCATAAAATTGTGGGCAATATTATCTATTTAATGAGACCTAAACTAAATGGTTAGTTTGGAGAGTCAATTTACGCAGGTTCTACGGAAGCCACATTTGGATGCAGTGTGGCATACATTGTGTTATGTCAAGTCCACATTGTACTATGTCTTATTCTATGGTATAGGTGTACCATAATGCCATGTTAAGTCCACATTGGACTATGTCTTATTCTATGGTACAAGTGTGCCATTGGGTTATGTCAATTCCATATTGGACTAAGTCTTATTCTATGGTACAAGTGTACCATCGGACTTGTATGGTTACACAAATGTAGATTGGGCTGGTAGTATTTCAGACAAGAGATCTAATAGTGGCTTTATGTTTTCCTTTAGTAGTGCTGGTGTTACTTGGAGCAACAAGAAATAGGTGACTGTTACCTTGTCTAGCACAAAGGTAGAGTACATAGTATTGCAATTGTATCAAGTGAGGTAGCTTGGTTACACAAGCTACTTGGTGATTTGGCAATGCAGGTGGATAAGAAGGTTATCATCTACTATGATAACCTTAGCAGCATTCATTTAGCTAAGAACCCAATGTATCATATGCAAACCAAACACATACAGGTCCATTTCCATTTTATTTGAGAGCAAGTTCTAGCAAGTAATATTGACTTGCTTTATGTCAACATAGAGGATCAAGCTATTGATGTTTTTACCAAGGCCTTGGGACCTGAAAAGCTTCGATGCTTTAGGAATATGATTGGAGTTAATGAGCCTTGGGACCAGTGATTCTACAACTAGACTACACCCACATAGTCCATCCTTGGTTATGGCACATTTATTGTGCCACCTCTTCTTTCTTAGTGGGTTTACACTTAGTGACCACGTGTACAGAGGTATGGTAGATTCATATTAGTCTTTTATCATGTTTTAGACTTAGTTCTTTAGTGTGGAAGAAGATTTTAGCCCTATCTCTCTATGTTCTCAAGTCTCCATTGCTTTTGTGTTTATGTGCTTTTGAGTGCTTCACCTCTCTCCCCTTTTGTCTATTTTCAAGAATAATGTGAAGTAGAAAGAGAAAATCATGTGCAACTCGAAGGCCAGTATGCCCAAGCTATGAAAGACAAATCCAAGTTAGAAGGAGAATTGGAGGAGATGAAGTAGCTCCAAGAACAACAAGTAAGGGAGATGGAGGAAGCAAAGCAAGTGAAAGAGGAGGTCCAATAAAACACCCCATGTAGCCAATGGAGTTGCAGAATGAGTTTGAAAAATCCACACATAAGTATGCCCAACTCAAGAAGCAATTGGATTATAAAGTACAACAAAGGGACATACTAGCCCAGACCTAGCAAGAATAGCAAACCATGTTAAAATCCTTGCCACAACAGAGAGGACAAAGGAGAGGGTGAGTCAAAGGGGAAGAAAATAATGTGGATGCATTGCAAAATATGGCCACCCACTTAGTGCAAGTAGAGTTTGAAAAAATTGGCAATGAAAAGAGCTAAAGCAATAGAGAAAGTAACGAAAACTCAATAATAAATCTCTGTTAATACACTACTTGAGGTGTGGAAGCCATGTGAGGATGACATGATGGACAATCTCAAGAAGAAGTTGTAACTCACTAGACAATTACTCAAGTATAATCTAGAGGTCACAATTCACAAGCGGGAGTACAGAAAGAATAGATGCCAACTTCAAAGGCTTAGGGAAATTAGGGCTCTCTACAGAAGGACTGAGAATGATTGGAAAAACCCTCCCAAATCATGGAAGCATCACCATCATCCCTTGTACTTGAAATAGATTGGGAATAGGAAGAATACGAGTAGCCTCTATCCCCACAACTAGAAATTGCCACAAAAATGAAAAGGACACGCACCTCCCTAGAAAATATTATGGAAGCCATGCAACAAAGAAGAGACTTTGTGGAAAAATATAGAAGAAAGCTCATTTCCACTTTTCAACTTGTGCAAATATACCCTTCCTGTAGAGGGGGGAGTACTTAGTGATAAATTGGGATAGAGAACTCACCACATGTGAACAATGTGAGGCTCAAGAACCACTTATGAAATTTATATTAACTTCCACCTTCGGCTCAAAAAGGCATTGCATTTAACAATCATACGAAAAGTAATTTAGGTATCCTTAAGACTAGAGAAGAAATGGATGGAGTAATAGATTCAAGTCCCCTAGATTGTGGCAGTGAGAATTAGTAGATTATTGGCATGACAAGGTATTTGATGTGTCAAAGGTTATGAAGGGCTACAAATTTCAGCCTTCTTAGAGAAAAACTATATTGAATGAAAACATGGAAGCATGGGTGGATTTTTGTAGCTCATTATGTTGTTTTGAATGAGAAAACCCCACTTACATCCCTTATCCTAGGAGGCGCAAAGTTGACTATGACTTTGCAAGGCATGGCAGGCATGATTCTCCTTTGATATTCAATGTCAATGCAAGAAAGCCAAAAGATAGCCTCAAGTTCTAAGAGAAGGACTTGACTTCTTCATTTAAATGATTCATGGAGGATTTCTCTTCTTGTCTGAGCCCACTTCCATTATAATGTGCAATTATTTAAGATTACTTCTCCAACTTTTGAACCAAAAAAGGGTGGTAGAAGAGGAGGGTATCCACCCATTTTTCTTCAATGTGAATGCAAGAATAGATAGGATGTCATTGTAAGATTGCTTCTTCTTGCTATATTGCTACCGGTTTTCTTTGAACTACTAAAAGACACAAATGTTGTCAGTTCACCAATTGCAGCCACCCTTTTCTTTCATCAATACCCTTGATGGTAGCAAGGTTCCACACCAAAAACCTATATGATGAGCAGAGTATGCCTAGAAAGATTGTTGTAGTCCAATACCTTGACTACCGTGGAGGAATCAAAAAGAGTCCCAATGAAGTCCTCACCATGTACTTGTACATAATTTTACTTTACAAAAAAAAGGAAGAGCCCCCATAAAATTAGAGTACCTATAGGGCCTTAACCCCTAGCCCTTTCCCACATCACAAACTCATGGTGCCTTAAGGATAGGTATTGAGGGCTGAAATGATTGGATTATTTGTTGTTTTTTGGGTATTAACTGATTGATTTTGTGATGGAATTGATGGGTTTGAATGGTGTTTGAGTTATTTTGAAGTGTGTTGGGATGGTTTAAATATGTTTAATTAGATCATGATGGTTTTAAATTGATATTTCTCATGTATTTTATTTTGATCACTATTTGGTTATGATGGGTTTTTGTTGTTTCTATTTTGTTCTATTTTCTTTCTGTTTGAGACGTTGAGATTGTAAATTGTTAGGCTTGAGTGTAGATGAGTATGGGTTGAATGGTTTTTAATCATTTGGATTAATTTCGGTTGGAGTTATATAGTTTGATGTTTTCTATTGACCTTCTATTATAGTGGTCAATTGAGTTTCTATATATCTTTTATAAGCCTCTGTATGTTTCTATGAGTATTTTGATGAATGAATGTTTAGCTTGGGGAAGTTTTCTAATCTTGGAAATGGAATAATATAAGCTTAAAAGAGTTTGAAGAAGTGAAGATGTAGTTGATGAAGACTTTGTTAAAAGAGCAAATTATGTAGTGGAATAATGAAAGACACAAGATCGATGAAAGAGACAACACACAAGATGTAATAAAAAATAGGAATCCACTATGACAAGAGTACAATGGTTGAGTGCTGGCTCACACACTTCGTAAGCTTTCTTTCTCCATACTAAGAATCTACAAGTATAAGTGTGATCATGGACTGTGGCCACATTCCCTTATTTTATATACAAAAATAATGTAATAAAGTAAAAATGCGTTCATACGTTAGCCAATATTTAGCCTATTAGGGTTAAGCATAAAAGGCTAAGTTGTAACTAGTCAAGGATCTTTTTGCCAATTTACAACATTACATATTTGAGGTCTCTACCTCCCACCATCTCAGAGGGTGCATACTCTTGGCCACCATAGCTTAGGGTGCATACCATGCTACAACCTCTCATCATTTGATTCTTAGCCAACGACAATAATATCATTTCATGCCTTGCCACCTTGGCTATGGTTTCTTAGTTAAATAGTCTATTTCTTTGTATTTTCAGTTTAATAACTTCATGTAGGAATTAACTTCTTTACATTGGTATCAAAGAACATCTTTGATCCAATGGGAACGTCATTTTCATGGTGAATCTAGTTAGAAGATCAGGCATATGGTAACTAAAGGACTAGAAATAGTCACATGAATTTGACACGGTTAAAACCATGGCTAGTTAAGGTCTCTACAATAAGTAGTGATTAAATTTGATGGTCTTGAAAAAGGCCTAAAGAAATAATGGCAAATACATGGTGATTTTGGTGGTTTTGGTCAAATTCAGGCAATTTTGAAGAATCATGGACTTAATTGAAGCCTACAATCAGCTTCCTTAATTAGGCCTTTTAGAAAATAAGATTCATTTGCGTAATTTGCAACTCTAACACAAAAACAAAATAAGTAGTCCTTTTGACAAACAAATTCCTTAACTTATCTTCAAGTTAATCTTTGTCTCCTCCCCATATAGGAGAAATTATGTATCCCTTCTATCCAACAGAAGTACCCGGTCCAAATCACATGGCACCAGAATTTCCATCCTTTATCTAGAATAGGATCTTCCAACTCCCTAAACGTTGGGCTCATGGCAGCCTACAATTCTATTCCAGTCTAGGCAAGGGGTATCCAGAGCTTCACTAACCCCAAGCGACCTAGGAGTGAGACACAACTTCCATGATTGGCCTTTTCACCACTCGACCTTTGGCCCGTGAATCGAGTAGTGCCCTCTCGAGGTAATCCGCAGTACAATCTTGGAGATGATCCACCTGTGAAAAATATCCTTCCTTAATTAATCCAATTAAGAATCAAGCATAATCAAGGCAATCAGTCTAATATTATCTTCTAGTGAAACATTCCTTTATTTTCTATGGCTACCTATCATTATTGACCTTTGCCATGCTTTTACCATCAAACACAAGCACTTGGAATATTTATCCGAATCACAATGCAACAACCAATTGATTGTAAAAATCATTTAGGGTTTTATTCAATCAAGAAATAAAACTAATTGTATTTTTTTCCAAACAATATAAGAATAGATGCAATAATAATTCCATCGCATATTCGCTCTCCCCTTTGGTATCAAAGAGCGATTCTATGCAAATTTACTAAATACTTGTATGCACAATTCCTAATTTTATTTTTTTATGATTTTGCTATTCATAACCCCTGACTGATTGCTCTGTCAATGTAAGTGTTCTGTAGAATGTATGTGTGACTTTGGAAAAGTTTTCTAACTTTTGAAAAGGATGAATCTAAGTTCAAAAATGCTAAAAAAAATGGAAGAAGCACTAGCTACTACTAAAAACTAAAGAGAAGACTGGAGTGACACTGACAGTAGTGAGCTATGAAGAGACACTATAGTGGCTCTGATGCCTCTTCGCATTAGACATACCTCTTGGGAGGTGCATCCACAACCTAAGAAGGATTATTGAGAGTCATTATTGAGTATTGTAGTGAGGAGATGATGTACTATTGAGAGAGAGAGCCAAAGATAGCCAATTCTACCAAAACAGTGTATCTTTATATGAGGGATTGAGAGAGAAAACTGTAAAGATAATAAAGAAGAATACTATGTGATTGATTTCCATTCAAAGATGGTGCATTATTTTGTGTTCCTTGTTCTATTGATGGGTTCTATGAAGATGTTGAAGATTATGGTTGATACTATCAAATCCGTGGGAGATATCTACTATGATGCTGCGTGAAGATTTGTTGTTTTCTTTGTTTTGGTCATCAAAAGAATGAAATAAAAGCTTGTTGATGTCACAATATAGATTTTCTTGCAGTAAAATCCCCCTTTCCTTGGTGTCTCTCTTGGGGCTCCAGTCATGGGAAGGGATAGGCATCTTCTCACATATCTGGAAGATGGAGTTTGCAAAGTGCACGTATCAAGGAAAGTTAATTTCATCTAGTTGTGTATTGCCTATCAAGCTCATTTAGTTAGGTTGTGTGTACCTGACACCTGACATGTCCAGCTGTACCACATGATGACATTAAATAAGTCGGTGGTCTTAGACCTAGTGTGAATGGTCCTACGGACCCTTAGTACTATTGTATACACTTATGTTATGTTAGTAGTCTATGAAATAATAAAAAAGATGATGAACGACCTGAAGGTTAGGTTGCTAATCCATTACATTGTCTCTCTCCCCCTCTCTTCCAACATGGTATCAGAGCCATCATGGATGGGCTCTCGAAGGCATGAAGCTGTGAGAAAGACTTGCAGCTTGAAGACTCAGGGCAGTGGTTGAAGAGAAGCAAGGTGTCATTGTGCAGGATGCCATTATATCTGTGAAGGTATGCATTTTGTCATTTTGGGTTCTATGGTTCATGGCAGTGCTTGAGGCTTGATTAGAGCCTTCAGGAGACTTGGTTGAGCATGTAGAAGGAGACGACCTACTGTTGTAAACTGTCGTGCTGATGGTGTGTTTGCGCCTGCTATAAATGAAGGATGTCTTGCTGCTACTGAAGACATAAATCACTACTTGAGTGGACGAGAGCTTGTATGCTTGCTTGGAAAGACATATTAATGATCTGACATGTCAATGCTTGGTGTGGAGTTGATAAATGAGCTGGAATACTGAAGTACAGATCTCAAATTGAAGACAATTTGCTGTAAACTAAAACAGGGCAGCATACACTGATCACTCTTTGAAGCATTGAAGCATTGAAGACAGTTTGCTGTAAACTGAAACAAGGCAGCATACACTAATCACTCTTTGAAGCATTGAAGCCATTTGATGAGCATTTTGAGCTCTACTAAAGTGAGGGTTCATTCGGGAAGCATATGTACTAATTTTGATGCATTTGGGTTGTATTTTATTGATAAAATATTCAGATTTGAATTTTTATGATAGGCTGAAAACTGTCATCAACATACACTCATTGACTTGAAGAAATACATGCCTTTTGTTACCTATAGGGAGTTGTATGGTACGGGATATGATTGTTGAATGCTATGAGCATTGAGATGAGCATTGAAGGCTCTTAAAAACTAAAATTTGAATCAAAGAACAAATGCTTTGACAGTGTATTGGCTGGTCATAAACAGTCCATGAACTTTTTGACATTACTTCTTGAAGACAGAGAGTCTGCGAATGCCTGTATGGTTATGTATTGATCCCTACACACAATGGCATATGTATGAAGTGGCTTGAGGATATCTTGGGCTGAAATACATCTTGGTTTGATATTTTATTGGCTGTATATAGTCTATGAGAAGATTTATGTCACTTGTACTTGCTGGATATGTACTGTTTTGTGCCCGTATGACTATGTCTAGTTGCCTACATATACTAGCAAATGTCTGAGAAAGTTTGGAGCATGTATGACATGTTTTAAAGTGGTTTTTGACAGTAAATTCATAGCTGGTTACTGAAAAATTACAGGTTTCAAACTGCGTATTCTCTTTATTGCAATAAGCTTGCATGACACAGAGTTACAGTACATGCAAAGTCTATGTACTGACTGATGTATCTACGGGTTATATCACATGTTTGTGGATGTTTTTGAGGTTGTAAAGGGATGAAATACCCTAATTTTTGCAGAGAATAGTTGCAGAAAACTATCATAAACAGTCAAGGACTGAAGTTGGTCAAAGTGACTTGTTGGCTTGCAGGAAGTCAAGTAGTGACTAGATATTGTCTGGTACAATATTGCTAATGCAGAAAGGACTAACAACATGACCCAAATAGTGGGGGAAAAGTTTGACAGTAACAATCATGCCATATGAAAGTTCTGCATGGAGAACTTCTTAATAGGAAAAGGCTACTGGGAGTTGGTGACTGGAGTGGAAGCTAAAACTAAGCTCCCAGAGCAACCTACAGCTGATTAGAGATGACTACACCGAGCTTGGACAGAAAGAGCTCATAGGGTGTTGCATTGGCTATCTCTATGTATATCAGATGCCATGGTAATGCAGATAATGAGCTGCAGCTCTCCTAAGAATGCATGGGACATTTTGGTCAAGTACTATGGCACAACCACAAGTGCCAGAAAGATACAGTTGAAGCAGAAGTTCAACAACATGGAGAGAAAGAGCAGATCTATACAGGATTATGTCACGGAGGTTTAGACCATTGCAGATCAGCAGGCATCTGTTGGTTCACAAGTTGAAGATGAAGACATGGTTGATGTGACTTTGAATGGCTTGGGGCCTGAGTATAAGTCTTTTGACACTTCTATGTCTGTGAAGGATGAAATGCCTAATTTTAATGAGCTAGTTGTCTTGCTTATCCATGAGGAGGTTAAACTTGGCTTGGCTACAGGGTCAAGCAATTCTAAAAACAAGGATGCAGTTTTCTATTCCAATCAACGCGGCCGTGGCAGCCGTGGTAGAGGCTATGGATCTGGCAGAGGAGGCCACCAGAATGCATCCTATGGCAATAACAACAAGTAGGTATCAAACACAAGAGGTGGTGGAAACTTTAGAGGCAGGGGGAGATCTAGCCCTAGAGGAAAAGGCTCTTGGCAATAGCAGCGTCCATCTGACAATCCAAATAAGGATAAGGATTGTCATTACTGCGAGAAGTATGGTCATATTTCCAAGGACTGCTGGAAGAAGTAGGGCAATCGGAAAGGCAAACAACATGGACACTTTGCTACGTCTAGTCAGGCAGATGATACTTCAGGAGATAGATTGTTTGCCATGCAGTATGTAAAAGACAGAGCTGCTGAAAAATCCACTAATGATGCAGTTTGGTATATTGATTTAGGAGCATCGAACCACATGATCCCTCATGGTGATTGGTTTACTGATATGGTAGCTTAAAAACATGGCTATGTCTTTACAGGTGATGACATGTAGCATAGCATTGAACATAAAGGCAAAGTGCCTCTTGTGGTTCATGATGGCAGAAAGAAAAATTTCCATGATATACTGCATGTTCCATCGATTATGAAGAACTTACTGTCTGTCGATCAGATGACGGAGCAGAACTTGCAGGTTAGATTCAATAAGCATGGCTTCTTTATTGAAGAGTTTGGAAATGGATGCAAGTTGATAGCTCGCAATCACAGGAATGACAGAATGTTTACTCTTGATGCTACTTTGCCAGAGCTGATTTCAACTATGTTTGCCCATGGTTCTGGCACTATCAGAGATTTGGAAATTTGGCACAAGAGAGCGGGGCATGTAAATTTGCAAAGGCTGCAAATTATGCAAAAAAAACATCTCGTTACAGGTTTACCCAAGTTCCAATACTTAGATATTGGTCATGTATGGTCATGTATGCGATGCTTGCCAGTTTGATAAGCAATCCAGGTTGCCATTTGTCAGGCATATAAGGAAAAGTACATGTCCATTGCAGTTAGTGCACTTTGATGTTTGGGGGCCAGCCCATAATGCATCTACGAAAGGCTTGAAGTATTATGTGACATTCATTGATGATTATAGTCACTATACTTGGGTGCATATCCTAAAAACAAAGGATGAGGTGTTTGCTATTTTTTTCAGCAATTTAAAAAGCAGGTTGAAAAGGAATTTGACTACTATATCTCTTGCTTGAGATCAGATAACAGTGGGGAGTATGTGTCAAATGAGTTTGACAATTTTTTGGTTGAAAATGGCATCTGCAGGCAGCTTACCTGCAGCTACACTCCTCAACAGAATGGGGTAGCTGAAAGAAAGAACAAGGTCTTGATGGAAGCTACTCATACCATGATGAATGAGAAGAAGATGCCGCTCTATTATTGGGCTGAGGTTGTTATGACAGCCATGTATATCTTGAATCGGACTCCCACTGCAGGTATTCATGAGATGACACCATTTGAGAAGCTGTATGGCTATAAGCCGGATGTAACTCACATGAAAGTCTTTGGTTGTCTTGCCTATGTGTACATTCCAGATGAGAAAAGGAAAAAGCTGGATCCAAAAGCGCATAAATGTATTTTCATTGGATATTTGCAGGAGAAGAAGGCATACAAATGCTATGATCCCTCTACCAGGGAGACTTTGGTGAGCAAGGATGTTATCTTTGATGAGATGGGCTCTTGGTATGTATCACCGGTTGTAGTGCCATCAGATATGTCTTCTACTCATGTATCTACAGTTGATTCAGAGTAGAGCACTGCTATGACAAGTCCTATTGGTCAGACAATATCCCCATGGACAAGGAGATTGAGAAGCTCAGCGTCCACTAACACCAATATGTAAGTGAGGGGGAGATATGATGTCTTGGACACCAAAGGAAAAGAGAAAGCTACTGAGGATGCATCTGGTATGATGACACCTGGTAGAATGACTTCTGGGTATGAGTCTGCTGACACTTTAGACAGTGAACTTGGTATTTTGACTGTCTATACGCTTGGCACAAGGTAGAGCAGGTACATTCCGCCTCATGAGAGAGGGGATTTGAGCAGTGCACCACAGCCTAGACACTCACAGAGGGTCAGATACCCTATTGATAGGTTGACGTACAGTGGCTACTCTACAAAGCATTATGCTTACATGACAAAAGTGATGGAGATCAAAGAACGAGGTACATATGCTGAAGCAATGAAAGGTGAGAACTGGTGTGCAGCTGATGAAGAAATGAATGCCTTGGCTGAAAATAAGACATGGGATCTTGTGCCACTACCTGAAGGGAAAAAGATCATTGGCTGCAAATGGGTCTACAAAATCAAATGCAAGTCGGATGGCAGTGTGGAAAGGTACAAAGCCAGGCTGGTTGCTAAGGGGTATGCCCAATAGTATGGACTTGATTATGAGGAAACATTCAACCCTATTGCCAAGATGGCAACCATATGCATTGTGATTGCTTTGGCTACTGCTAAAGGCTGGAAATTGCAACAGATGGATGTTAAGAATGCATTTCTTAATGGTGACTTAGCAGAGGATGTTTATATGGTTCAGCCTGAAGGGTATGTTCACCCTGATTTTCAGCATTATGTATGTAAGCTGAAAAAAGCATTGTATGGGCTGAAGCAGGCTCCGAGAGCCTGGCATGCAAGGATCAATAATTACTTACAGAGCTTGGGATTTGCTATCAGTAGGACTGATCACAGTCTGTTTACGAAAAAGACAAACAAAGGCTTGGTAGTGCTGGTTATCTATGTTGATGACCTGATAATCACAGGTGATGATGATTTGGGGATACAGCATGTTATGCAGATGCTGAAATCTGAATTTGACATGAAAGATCTAGGTGAATTGAAGTACTTTTTGGGTATTGAGGTGATCAAGGCTAAAAATGGTTTATGGCTAATGCAGAAACATTATGCCATGGAAATGCTAAAGAAATATGGCATGGCTGATTGTAAACCATTGGATACACCTCTTGATGAGAATGTCAAGCTGGACATTAGCACTAGAGCTAAAATTCAGGATGTGACTATGTACAGGCAGATGGTTGGGAGTCTGATCTACTTGACCATCACTAGGCCGGACTTGAGTTATGTAGTTGGGCTCATAAGTTAGTTTATGCAGAAGCCCAGGAAGCCACATTTGGATGCTATTAGGTGGATTATGAGATGTGTTAAGTCCACTGTAGATTATGGGCTGTTCTATGTGAGAGATAAGCCCTTAAAACTAGTTGGATACACAGATGCGGAATGGTCAGGATGCTCATATGATCACAGAACTACGAGTGGTTATGCTTTTGGCTTTGGAAGTGGCACGATCAGCTGGAGCATCAAGAAGCAACCAACGATTGCATTGTCTAGTACTAAGGCAGAGTACAGGGGTGTTGCATTGGCAGCATGTGAGATTTCATGGCTGCTCAAGCTTATGGCTGATTTGGATATTCAGGTGGATGCTCCAGTGACCTTATTATGCGACAATCTTAGTAGTGTACTCCTGGCAACAAATCCAGTATACCATGCTAGGACAAAACACATAGAGGTACACTATCACTTCATCAGAGAGATGGTTCTTACAGGGAGAGTTGATCTCATGCATGTGAAGACTGATGAGCAAGTTGCAGATATCTTTACCAAGTCTTTGGGTAAATATAAGTTCAGTGTTTTCCGACAACTACTTGGTGTGCAGATGCTGTCTTGAGCTTGAGGGAAAGTGTTAAGACTTCAAGCTCATTTACTTAGGTTGTGTGTACCTGACACCTAACATGTCCAGCTATACCACATGCTGACATTAAATAAGTCGGTGGTCTTAGACCTAGTGTGAATGGTTCCTAGGACAAAACACATAGAGGTACACTACCACTTCATCAGAGAGATGGTTCTTACAGGGAGAGTTGATCTCATGCATGTGAAGACTGATGTGAGCAGGTTGCAGATATCTTTACCAAGTCTTTGGGTAAATATAAGTTCAGTGTTTTCCGACAACTACTTGGTGTGCAGATGCTGTCTTGAGCTTGAGGGAAAGTGTTAAGACTTCAAGCTCATTTACTTAGGTTGTGTGTACCTGACACCTAACATGTCTAGCTATACCATATGCTGACATTAAATAAGTCGGTGGTCTTAGACCCAATGTGTATGGTTCTACGGACCTTAGTACTATTTTATACACTTATGTTATGTTAGTAGTCTATGAAATAATAAAAAAGATGATGAACGACCTGAAGGTTAGGTTGTTGCTCCATTACATTGTCTCTGTCCCTCTCTCTTCCAACACAGAGGGTTATCAGAAGGTCATCAAAGAACAAAAAATCCTCATAACTCATACTAAAACCATTCCAAACTATAAAAAACTATTCAATAAACCTTCAAAATATTTCAACCTTCATCAATCATCAATCCATGCTTCATATAGAATAAAATTAGAACAAAACAGAAGCTATACAGAAGGTATCACAACCAATCAGAACCTTAACAAAACCTATCAAAACATCACAGATCCTCATATTTCTACTAAAAATCATCATGAGCTTCCAAAACATAATCAATATCATCCAAAACACTCTCAAACACTTCCATTAACAACCATACATCACTCTAAATCCATCCAAAATCAATCATTCAGATCTCAAAAACAACAAAAATTAGTCAAAAATTCAGTCTTTTTCCACTCTCAACATATCCCCACACTTAGAAAGAAAGTGTCATCGCAACCTAAGGAAAATAATAATATAAGTTCACTAAAGAGCTCAATTTTATCTTCTTTAGTATCTTCAACAATCACTCTACCACGACCCCAACTTATCACCTATATGTCTAGAAAAGAATACTACTAAAGGAAAACTTCGCTATTCATTAACACATCTGATAAACAATAAAAAATCATAAAAAAATTGTAAAGGATATAAGAGGTTCTTTGGCTTTCCATCGTAGGCTTGCCATCCACCATCACCATCAATAATTGAAAAAAATGAGCTCTCAAACAAATTATTCAACTAGCACAAACTCATCACATACAAAGTAATACAACACACACACAAACACAACCATCTGAATGGCACCTCCAAAAGATGTCTCATTAAGAAGCACAAAAGATGCATCCAAGGGTATCAATGAGGATGATCCCTCTTAAAAGCTTGATGATTTCAAAAGTGATCTAGGGGTAAAGACTCATCTACAAAGGATTTTGGAGGATTCTGAAATAATTGAAGGCATCACATTCGTTCTAGCAAAACAATGTATCTGCTAGGTAGACAAAGGGCATGAAAATATATATAGGACATCCAACTGTTGGGAATCAAAGTTCACATTGACATTCATACAAAGCTTTGGAATGGCCTTTTGATCATTATGGGAATGCCTATGGATATATGCTAAGTACCAAGCAAAATGGGCTGTCAATCTCACTGAAGGATCTAGAGATTGTGAATATTGTTGAGAAAAATGGAGGTTATTTTGGTATACTTGACTAAGAGTTGTCTAGTCCCTTGGAATTAATGGCCAATTAATCTGTGGTCGCATGAGAGAATCAATTGAGCTCCATCCTCTTCTTTTGGGAATCTGCTAATCAAATCCTTCGTACCCACTAACCAACTGAGGGGGTTGACAAATAGAAGTGGCAGGAGATGGAAGTGGAATAAGTAAAAGAGGATGAAGAGATGGGTAGGCAAAATCATAAAATGAGGAATAAGCTAAAGAAGGAGTGGCTGAAAATTTAAGCGAATCAGTTAGGAAAGGTGTCAATTGATAAGCGGAAAAAGTAGAAGGTATATGGATAGATGAAGAAGGGCATGGCGGAGAAGGGGAAAAGACTCGATCTTCAATGAAAGAACAATAGGTAAAGATTGGAATTTTGTAAGAAGTTGTGAATAAGGATTTAGTGTAAACAATATTGATATTATGCCATGTCACACTAACATTGGTATAAAAGGAGAGGACATGTAATTTTTCATATCTTTTTGATACATTAATACAATTACTGTCCTTCTCTCCCATCTTGCTCACAGCTTCTATGGCTTCTCCCTCTTTCCTGTCTTTCTCTCTCCAAATTTAGTCCTTCTCTCTCCTCGTCACTCTTTTTCTCTCTCTTCCTACAGTCTTTCTCTCTCTTTTGTAGTCTTCTCTCTCCACTTTCTCTCTCCCTAGTTCACTCTCTGACAAGTGGTATCAGAGTATTGGTCTTTGATCCATTCTTTTTCTTCTATTTTCAGTCCTATTTTCCTCTATCAAAATCAATTTCATACAAGTATTGTACAAGACAGTGACTAGTGGAGTGTTGCAGATCATCTACAATTAGTAAGAGATTACATCTCGAGATATCCAAGGTCAGATATGGAGGAGGATGGTTTAAGTGGCAGGTCTTCATCAAACTTCATGCAAAACTAGAGGTAACTAGGGTAAAGGAAGGTTAACCAGGCTTAGTTAGAGGTTAAACTCCATCAAAAGGGAGCTTCTCTTCTCTCTCTTTCAAGCTTTTGGCTGAAGCTTCAATGGTGGCTGCCAAGAAATCTTCAAAGATCTCTCTCTATTGATCATCCCTCACAGCCAAACCATGGGGCAATGATTCCTTATCACATGAGCTTCAAGAAGAGTATCCTGGTCAGGTAGTGATACAGGAGATGGAGCAGCATTGAGCCCAAAAATTGCACCAAAAATTGCGCTAAATTTCCTACTCTCAACCTCTTCCTGATCTGCTCCAGATCTTCCACTGATTGATTACTTGTGTTGAAGCACTTCATCAGGCTCTATTTTAGTAGCTCTCAGCTGGAGGAGAACTCTAATCTTCATCTCCTTTGTTCAAAACCCTAAAACACAGCAGGGCAACCATAGCCACAGACCTGGAAGCTCAAATTTCTTCAAATTTTGGACTTCTCCAACCTTCAAGGCTTCTCTAGTACTATGTACAAGTCGGATAGACTTCAAGATTGAAGACATTGTGTAGATTTCAGCCCACAGAGGACATTGGAGCTCAAATGGAAGGATTATTTTGGGACTTTTCTTCAAGAGGCTTGAATCTTTGATATTCAAGTATTCAAGCAAGCCTGGGGCATTGATTCTTCATGAATTTAATCATATTGGAGCTTGTATGGACTGATTCTATGGATATTTCAAGCTTTATGATGGATTTATGGTGGAATTCAAAGAATTCTTCCATCAATGGGAGTGGAGCTGACATCTATCATCTTCTTCAAGCTTAATTGAGGTATTTCTTATACTAATGTCTGAAATCTCTCAATAATCCACTTGCTATTGCTTTTCCACTTGTTGATGGGAGATTATTGATCAATAGATCAAAGATTAGTGTTATTCTTCATTAATTTCAGCCTACTCCATTGAATTTCAGCCTTGATTCAACCATTACTTCATCATAGATATCATTTGTCAAGCTTAATGCATAACCTTGAATTTTTTTTATTGAATTCTTTTGCCCAAGCTGAAATATTGTACAAGGGTAAGTACTAAAGCAATCAGTGAGTCACTGAATTGCATTGGTAAGACCCTTTCCTTATCCAAACTTCAAGATTTCATTCAATTGCATCTCATGAAAGGCTGAATGAATATTTCAGAAATGCATCTCATGCTAATTGATTAGATTAGCAAGCTACTACCATGTTGATATACCCACCGAGGAAAAAGGTGGATGCCGAGGGAGATAGTGGGACAAAAGAGAGGTGACTCTCCCTCACTATCAAAGATCCCGAAGGGGTACAACCAATCGACCCGGGGGGGATTTTGCCCACCTCCCAGTGATTCGGAGCCTGTGTAGGAAGCCTGTCATGCCGTTTTATCCCTCAAATAGGTAGAATGAGTGGAGAATTGAAGATTTAAGACTTTTCAAAGGCTCAAGTATCTACAAGTTCAAAATAGGGTAAAACAGGGATTTTACAGGGCATTACAGGACATTTACAATGGTTACAAGTACACCCTTCATTATTGAAGTACATGTGCATATACTACAGGGTACCCAGAGGTCCTATTTAGATTTATACAGGATTTGGTAACCATTTGGGGTTACTATATTGCCTTACATGGTCAAAACAAGGCACTTACAAGTTTAGACAGGGTGTAGGCTTGGACTGTTCAGATTCAGAAATCGAGTTGCAGAATTTTATGTCCTAAACGTGTTATAGTGTGCTATAGCTCATCTCGAAGAGGGCATTCTTGCCTTTGATTTGAACTTAAATGTTTTGAAATCAAAGTTCCCTAGCAAAATTTATATATTCAATGGTTTTGTGCCTCCATGAACAAAGACATAGGGAATGACATGAGGCCATATTATCAAGAATGGAGCAAATGGTTTTATCTACTAATCAAACGAAGTCTTCCATTGAGAAGTTAGTGGATTCAACGACTCAAAAAAAAGCTTCTATTGATAAGCTGGTGGAATCTAATGCTCAAATTATAGCACAATTTTCCCAATGGATGCAAATGCAAATGGGATCTAAAGAAGCTAAGGAGAAAGCTTATTCAAACAATGAGCCTTCAGTCCCACTTCAGCCATCTAACCAAAATGGTCATGGACATGGGATTATTGGAAGAAGAGGCATCCCAAATAGCCAGTATGAAGTAGGAGAGGCTTCACAACAGCATGATGACTATTTGGGCAGTTTGAATGGAGCTAATTCTCAAGCTTTTGGATTGAATACTCAAATCCTAGGGGTTCTCTACCAACAGGAAGATTGCATAGTGGTTCTCAACCACCTATTGGGAGATTTCCATCTCAATTTGGGGATTCCATACATGGTATTCATGATCAGCCTATTTTCAGACAGCAACCATTCCATGAAAGAGAGCTAAAGGAAAAGATTGTTCTAGCTAAATTTAATGGTTAGTCATCTTTGTTGAGATGACAAGCTCAACATATGCGAACATTAATGATAGACCGCTTGGTTAGATGGGTCCACACGTCTACACTTAGCACGTCGGTGATCATTATGACTCTCACATGGCAACTGACTCATTAATTATTATATTCAGGTTGTTACACCTATTTACAGCTAGCATAGTTATAGCGTTAGTCAACTAATGTAGTCGGTTATGCATTGTTTGACTTAGTAGGCCACTTTCCTTTATGTTGTATCTTATCTATAATTTATGTACATTGTAAAGTGTGTGGAAGAAGATGAAGAAACCATCAAGAAAATGTTTTGGCCTCCATCTCTCTTCTTGTCTCTTGAGTGAGCTTCTCCTTGTGCATTCTGTGTGTGTTCGGCACAGCATCTTAAGCAAGTCCCCCCACCACGTGATTCTTGACATAGTATCAGAGCCGCGCCACTAAGAGAGGCTGATTTCGAAGGCTGAAGTGAAGGAGAAGAAGCAAGGTTTGAGCAAGCAAGCCACGGGTAAGAAGCTCTCCCATTCTTCCACTCTTTCTCTTGGACAGTGCCTGTGGAGGCACCAGAAGCAAAGCAGAGCAAAAGTCTTAGATTGCAGTGAGATTTGGTATGCGCGAAGAGCATTATGTATTCTCAAAAGCTTATCCGCTACTATTTTGGCCATCCGAGGTCATTTTAGGCCCCGTTTTAGAGCCGCAAGGTTGCGGACAACAATTCGAGATACCCTGCAATTTCAACTGTGTCTGCCGTATACAGGTGCACAGGTTACAGATTTCAGATCTGTAAGTTCAAAGGTGTTTAGCAGTGAATAAATACAAGGTTTATCTACAAAATGGTTGCAGATTGTATGTATTGTTGAGCAAAAGTGAAAAAGGCTGTCTGGTGTATTGTTGTGCACTACAGATCAAGGGTTGTAGAAGATTTGTTTGTTGTTTGGTATTAGTTTTGTGATAATGGTAGAGAATAGTGGAAACCCCATCATTGAGAAGCTCGACAAGAACAACTACCCTTCATGGAAGTTCTGTGTCACGAACTTCCTTATTGGAAAAGGCCTCTACAAGTTTGTTTCAGGTGAAGAAAAGGAGCCAGAGGTGAGTGATCCTCCAACTGCAGAAGAGACAAAGGCATGAAAGAAATGGAATGCAAAAGACAAAAAGGTCATGTATTGGCTGTCTGCAATAATTAATAATAATATGCTGGGACATATTAGAAATGCAGAGAATTCATATGCAGCTTGGACCATGCTTGAAAGTATGTTTTTCATAAATACAAATGCACGAAAGATTCAACTCAAGTAAGAGTTGAATACATTGAAGAAAGGGAAGATGTCTATCAATGAGTATGCACTGAAGGTAAGGGGCATTGCAGATGCCTTGCAAGCCATTGATGCAATGCCCAATGATGATGATTTGCTGTCGTGTACCTTGGGTGGACTTAACAATGAAAATGCTTGGAAGTCTTTTGTAATGTAACGTGTCCACCTGTAATCTTCAGGACACGTCTTAGCAGTCCATCGGAAAGGATGTCTCGAAAGCTCCGCCCCGGCACTCCCATGGAATGTCATGGGGTTTGCGATCAAGGACTTCCTATGTCTACCACGTAGCGGAAGTATTCTGGTCGTTCCCACTTATGACCAACCTGAATCATGGTTCTTCCCTAATGGTCATTTCCTAAACGGCAACTAGCGTCAAACCCCAAGCAAACTACTTTATGCAGAAACGCCAGGTCCGAAGCGGATTCACGCTGCACTTGGTTCAAGGAGAATGGGAAACGAGAGGGATACAAGGTCGATCTCTCTGCCATAAGGCATAGTCCCATTCCGTTCCCCTAAATCAGCATAAACCGGGATTATTGTAACTTAGATTCTAGGTCAACGCTCTTGCTGTTTGTATTCTTTGAATGATCTTCTTGTTGTCCATCATGATTGAGAAAAGTTCTCGGCCAACCGGGACAACCCATCCATAGTAGGGACGGACCCATGTCCACATCCACTGCACTTTCCTCAGGTTGTTTTAGTTATTTAATTACCTACCACATTTAGTTGGACATGTATCAATCAGCTTCCTTAATTAACCCATTAGGCACTGGTTCCTTCACGTAATCATAGCACTTGACATAGAAAAGCAATGTCAAACAAGTTCCTTTTCAACAGGTTATCATATTTATCTTTGAAATACATTTATAAAGTCCAGCCCGTAGGCTTATCCATAATCCCCCCGAAGGCTATCCAGCAATCCACAGGGATCACTAATCCAAGATTCTGCCCGTAGACTAGTATGCGGGCCTCGGGATCCAATCCCGAGTCACGTTCGACTCTTGTGAAGGGCCCGAAAGGTGAGGGATTTACGGCCAGAGCCCCCTCTGGCACCCAAGCATCCTCCTACTCCAAGTAGCAGTCAACGGAGAGACCTCTCGTGGCGAGTTTGGTCCACCTTCCCGGCGCGGTTAACAACCCCCTTGATTAGGGTCTCGCAGGCAATCAGGGATAATTGAAGCTGCCTCTCCCTTCAGGCCTTCAACCTGAAGCATTAGATATCCATTCATCCTTTAATTCTTTGAGCAAACAAAGCAAATAGTGCTCTCTAAACTGTTACAAGCACAATCATTTCCAGTGGTCGTTATTTTGGCCAATTGCTAAGGAGCGAATCCTTCTTCCAAATGTATCCAACACTCGATCTGGGATCAATTGCAACTTGGCAAGATCCCCAAGGGTTTATTTGTTAACCCTATATCCTTGGGTTAGGGCCGTACCCTATTAACCCAACTTAATCAATACCTTAAGTTCAAATAGCAGCACATATGTTATTCCAATTTACTGATTGGTCTTTTGCTTCCAAGCAAATATCTAATCCCTGTATCTTGGTCACTTTACCCAAGAAAGGTACTATATCAGGATGATTATTCATCCTCTTGCAAGATAAACTTGCGTACGAATTTGCCAATCTCATTTCGAGGAATGGGTCATTCCCTTGTGATCAAATCATAAGATCATGTGACTTTGCAACTTGTTGCCAAGTGTCGCACCTAATCCATGGGACTATTCTACCCATCGAATGGCATCTTCTAATCACAAAATCATGATTAGATAGGAAATAGGGTTAGGGTGTCTTCATAACAACCCGTTCCTGATTGCACCAGGCCGATATTGTCGATCCTAAGGTTCCAAATTCAAACGGAGTTTCATCATTTTAGCGAGCAATCCTTAGGGTAGAAACCCTAGATCGTCTCTCACAAGTATGTCCTATTGTCCCTACATTCTGTGAATGTGGGCAAGTCTTTAGGTTTAAGAGTTTCAGCTTTAGCAATAAGAGTGATTAGATCATGTCCTCAACATGCTAAACCCTAGTTAGCTATTTGGGATATGTTGCATTGAATTAACCCTTCCTAAACGAGTCCCTCGTGGTTTTTAGGTGTTTAGGTTTAAACCAATTTACTTGTCTATTCTTGAATATATTTACGATACCATTTTTGTAACCACATTGATTCATTCCCTACGTTTGAGTAGATTTACAAACCCTACTTTTCTGGTTAAAATCAAAGCATATGCTAAGTTACGGCATAACTTCTATTGATTCATCTAGAACATGCATTCAAGATTTATGCTACTAAGTGTTAAGGTTTTATGTGAACCATGCAACATTTTTCCTACTTCTTTTCTAACTGAGATATTCGTACACTGAATGAGTATTACACACCCTTTCGTAACTATTTACATAGTTGATTGAGATTTAGGCCAATTGACTAGATTTAAATTTACTTTACGCAGATTTAAGAACCATTTCCATGCCTAGAAATTTCCTATGGTTGTTAGCAACCTTCTTTAAAGAATTAATTCAAAGAAAATATGTTCAATAATGCGACATGCGATTTATTCCTTCCATGCATAATCAAAGTGTACTAACATTACTTTGATTTGCAAAGATGGGCATTTAGTTAATCTAAGTTCGTTATTTTGTAATGCATAAAAACCACTTGCTAGGAATGCATAGAGATCTTATGCTTTTCTATTTCATTCGTTTAATACAAATGATCGATTCTTTGATCAAAGTTATTTCCTTTAATTTAGCCAAGGTATTTCAATCGAAAAAAATGCATCCTAATTTTTGTAAATGAATCATGCACAATTGAAATATTACGACATAAAACAAAATTAGGAGGAAAACCTGGACTTGTGGTGAAATGTCCACATGGATGTTAGGAGATGATCCTCCTGCGTTTGCGCCTTGAGCCTTCTTAGGAGCCATCGAGACTTCGACCTTCTCGCCTTGGTCGCGGACTTATGATCTTGGCCCGTCTCCTTCGAACGCGAAACTCCCTTTGTGACCGCTTGCACCGTCTTTCAGAATTGTCTTTAGAAGGATTTATAGGTTTCCTCTCAAATTCCGAGAGTGCAAGGTGAAAGGATGCTTCAGTTCCTGGTTTGTAAAACCCGCTTGTAGAGGTAAAGGAAAAAGGGTCCACGGAAAGGGGGTTTAAAACCTGGCTAATGGAATGAAAAAGGGGCTTAATTCTCCGGGGGTTATATATAAAGAAAAACACAAGGAAAGGGCCTTATGAAAGCCTCATAGGAAGGGGGCTTTAATGACTTTTAAGGAATTTTGTGGGGGGGGAAAAAAAGTAAAAACGAGCTTGGAAAGGCTTTAATCCTGGGGGGTTGGGGTTATAAAAACCTACCTAAGAGGCAATAGGAAAGGGCATGGGAAGGGGTTTAAATTTCGGGGAGGGGGGGTTTTAAAACCCACTTAGAAGGGCTTTAAGGAAGCCCACAAGAAGGGGGGCTTCCTAAGGGGGGGCTTTAGAGGCTTCCCAAGAAGCTTCTAAAGCTTCTGGGAATCGTGGAAGCCCCACGTGGTCAAGGGATGGAGGTGGCAGATGGCGGTTCGTTGGCGGCAGCGGTAGCTGGTGCAAGGTTACTTCTCTCACACGGCATCTCGCCCTATCTCACAACCTTCCTACTCCTTCACGACTACCACACACCTTGGTTTTTATAGCCATGAGGAAGAGGTGCCTCCCTCCCTCCACACGGCCACACGCATGGCTATATCCTTCCCATGAGCTCCAGCAAGGATGCTCAGTCATCTTGCCTCCCCTCCCTCTCCTCCAGCACGACCGTCGGCTGGGGGAGAGAGGGATAATTTTTTTACAAAATTCATTATTCCAAAAAAAATTATCATTTTGGCCTCCTAAGAGGAGGTTCTTATGAAGAGCACGGGTTTTTTATTAACCCATAGTCCTAAGTCAATTGGCCTGTGGAGACCGTACTGTCTGTGACCACAATGCCGGTATTCCCTTGTGTGAGTATCATGGGGTTTAGAAATATTATCATGGAAATATTACATTCTCTCCCCCTTGGAGGAATCGAGATGTCCTCATCTCGAGATAAACTGGGGATATTGATGTTTGAGAGTGTTTTCATCTATCCAAGTGGCATCCTCCTCGGGATAATCTTTCCACTGGATGAGGCATTCTCTCAAGGTTTTGGATCTCAGTTGTCTCTCCCTAACATCTAAGATCCTGTTAGGCCTTAGTTCAAGGACTCCTTGACTGGGCATTAAAACTTGTTGGTCATCAAGTACATGGTTAGGATTAGGTACATACTTCTTCAATAGGCTGATATGGAATACATTATGAACCTTTAGGTTCTCAGGGAGTTGCAGTCTATAAGCATTAGGTCCTAGGCACTTGAGGATCTTGTATGGTCCACAATACCTTGGACTTAGATTCTTGCAATCTCCTAAGGATAGGGAACTCTTCTTTGGACATACGCAAATGAAGACCATGTCTCCTTCCTCGAAGATTCTATCTTGATGCTTCAAATCCGCGTATGCCTTCTGTCTATCCTTGGCGGCTTGGATGTCCTGTCTTATTAACTTTATTTGGTCATCCATCTCTTCCAACATCTGCCTTGAAGCTTCAACCTTCAAGGTTGGATCTAAGAAGTTTAGGGGACTTCAACAGTCATGACCATATAATGCTTGAAAAGGGGTCATCTGAATGCTTTGTTGGTAAGAAGCATTGTAGGAAAATTCAACCAAAGGCAAGTATTGAATCCACCTTTTTGGTTCACGACGGCAATGTGCCCTTAGCATATCCTCAATGACTTGATTGACTTGCTCCATTTGGCCATCAATTTGGGGATGGTAAGCTGTGCTAAAACAGAGTTGAGTCCCAATAGCTTCAAAGATAGCTCTCCAAAAGTGTGAAGTGAAGAGAGAATCATGATCACTAATGATTCTTCTAGGTAACCCATGTAGCTTGAATATTTCCTTGATAAACAGCCTTGCAATGTCTGAGGCTTTATAGTTTGTCTTTACTAGAATAAGGTGTGCAACCTTAGTCAGCATGTCAGCCACAACCATATTGGAGTTGTATCCTCCTTGAACTTGGGGTAGGCCAACAACAAAGTCCATACTGATAAATTTCCATTTCATTTGGGAAATGTCAAGTGGTTGCAACTTCCATAGCATCTTGACATGTTCGGCTTTGATGCGTTGACAAGACAAACACTCAGTGACATATTTGAGAATGTCACCTTTAAGCCTCTCCCAACAGTAGCTCTTCCTAACTGTATTGAGGGTCTTGGCATAGCCAGGATGTCCTGAGAAAGGGGAATCATGAGCTTCCCACAATATCTTCTGCTTAAGTGATTGGCTTGCCAGTATACACAACCTCGTTCTATAGTAGACAAGTCCACTATTGATAGAGAATTCATGATACTTAGCCTGTAGCTTTTGATCCTGGTCCTTGATAGAGATCTCCCTTAGCATCTTTTGATAGGCTGGATCATGGCATACTTCTTCTCTAGCCAGCTCAAGTATTGGATTGTTTGGCATAGATACCTTTGTAGCTAGAGATCTAGATGTTGATGGATTTTGCAAGATTAGAGAATTAAGGAATTCCTTGCGACGACTGAGTGCATTAGCAACTACATTCTCTTTTCCACGCCAGTATTTGATTTCGAAGTTGTATTCTTCCAGCACTTCAATCCACCGACGTTGCCTCATGTTGAGCTCATTCTGGGTAAAGATCCACTTGAGACTCTTATGATTAGTTACTAGAATAAACTTGTTACCCAACAGGTAGTGTCTCCAAAGTTTTAGAGCATGGATGACAGCTAACAATTCTAGATCATGGGTAGCATAATTCTTCTGATGGCTCTTCAGCTTCCTTGAAGAGTATGCTATAGGATGACCTTCCTGCATGAGCACACATCCTAAGACAAGCGTGCTAGCATCTGTTACTACCTCGAAATCCTTACTGAGGTCTGGAAGTTTTAGGATAGGTGCTGATACCAATCTATTAAAGCTAGATTGTTCGGCAGTTGACCATGCAATGGATGTTTGCTTCTTCAGTAAATCCGTCAAAGGTGCTACTATCAAGGCATATTTTTTTATGAAGACCCTATACCATCCTGTCAATCCAAGAAAACTGTGTATTTCTTTGACGGTTGTTGGTATTGGCCATTCTAGCACATATTTGACTTTGGTCGGATCCATTGAGATTCCTTCCGTTGATACGATGAATCCCAGATACTCAATCCGACGCTTGAAGAATGCACATTTTTTCATCTTAGCATACAGCTTGTGTGCCCTCATTGTCTCATGGACAATCCGAAGTTGGGGTTCATGATCTTCTTCCTGTTTGGAATAGACTAGAGTGTCATCAAAGAAGATGAGCATGAAGTCATCAAGATATGGCCTAAAGATATCCTGCATTAACCTGTTGAAGGTGGCAGGCGCATTCGTAAGCCCAAATGACATAACTAGAAACTCAAAGTGTCCATATCTTGTGTTGAAGGCCATCTTTGGGATATCTTCTTCCTTGATCCTTATCTGATAGTAACCAGATGTGAGATCAATCTTGGAAAAGATCTTCGCACCCTGAAGACAATCAAGAAGCTCATCTATTCTAGGAATAGGGTACTTGTTCTTGACAGTTGATTGATTCAACCCTCTGTAATCAATACACAGTCGAAGCGTTCCATCTTTCTTTTTCTGGAACAGTACTGGAGCTTCCCATGGTGAACTACTAGGACGGATGTGGCCCTGATCTAACAGTTGTTTGAGTTGTTCCTTCAACTCAATTGCTTCTGGGATGGACATTCTATAAGGTCTCTTTGCAATTTGCGCCGCTCCTGGCACTAGCTTGATCTCATGATCCACTTCTCTTTGATGTGGGAGTTTTGTTAACTCTTAAGGAAATACGTCTGCATATTCCTTTAGCCATGAAGGTCCTTCACTAGACTCCTGCTTTTCTGATCTAACTTATTGAGCTTAATCAAGTAGACAAGTAGTTCTTTTCTGACTCCCTTTATAATCTGAGATGCCTTGGCCAATTGAATTTTTGGCACTCCAGCCTCACCTTGAGTTGTGACTAAATCCCCTTCAGAGTTCCAAAAGGAAATTTGGCCCTTTCCACAATGAATGTGGGCGTCATTAGGTTTAAGCCAATCCATTCCGAGTAGACACTCATGGATACCTAGGCTCATGACTCTGAATTTGATCGAGGTCGTCTTTCCTCCCAGAAAGAATTCCACCTTAGCAGTTTGCCTGGTACAATTGACCTCATGACCATTTGCTAATTCCACAAGCAAGGTAGGTGCTTCTATTGTGGCTATTCCTAATCTTTTTGCACAAGCTAGTTAGATAAAGGAATGTGTACTGCCACAATCAATCAAGGTCTTGAAACCTTTATCTTGGTAGTCTGACGGTATCTGAATCACTGAGAACTAGCAATTCAGGCCTTTCTTGTGTAGAGCGACATGGAATGTCGCCCTTTCAAACTCTCCTTCCATGGTCGGATCTTCTTCTTCGCACATTTCTCTGTTGGCAACATAGGCGGTTCTTCCTCTGCCTCGGGTAGCGGCTCCCTAGCCATGGCTCGTTCCTTGGAAAGGTGCTTGGTGATGTCCTCCTCCAAGCTTGGGACATTGCCTCTTGAAATGACCGGGCTCGTTGCAGTGGAAACAATGGAAGTTCCGGCCATTGCCTTGGGTAGGGACAAAGTTGTTGACATTAGTCCTTGCTTTCTTTCTTTGTCCCCGATTCTGACCTTGAACTCTCTTCATTTGAGGCCTAAATGCTCCTCTATTCGGGTCATTAAAAGACCAAGTTTTATTACTTCTTGGCCTAACCTGCACCTCCTGAATTATAGGCACAGCTCGAATGAGAGCATCCTGAAGATCTGATGGGCACATAGATTCGAGATGGGTATTCACTGGTGGGTTTAAACCAGCACAAAATTTTGACACCTGTTGTGTCATGTCCATCTGTGGCGCATACTTAAGAAGTGAGACAAATTTAGAGTAGTATGCGTCAAGAGTGAGTCCTAGTTGTTTTAGCTCGTAGAACTCATTCATTTTCTGCGTGCGATACAGGGGTAGTAAGTGTCTTCCCTGCACGGCTTTCCTCAGCTTCTCCCAAGTAACAGATCCTTCCGTGATCCCTTGATCTCTGCACCATTACTTCCACCAAAGCCTGGCTTCGCCGGTGAGCTTCAACTTGGCGAGCATAGCCTGATTGGCGGGTGCAGTACCGGCTGCTTCAAAGTAATTCTCCATAGACTCAATCCAAATTTCAGAATCTGCTTGGATAGTCCTACCTTTCCCGTCAAATTCGGGCGGCTTAATTTGCTTGAGAAGAAAATTCTTCTCCTAGATTACAACAGTACTTGATGTAGGAGGCAAACTAGGAATCTGGACCTAGGGTTGTGCCTGGATAAAGGTTTCTTAATGTTATTACTCATTAAACGTTATGATTTATATTTCATCTTCATTTTCGCTATCAACTAAGCAATCGAACCACTTAACTTCTTATCAATTCTCATGAACAAAACGGACATTGATAAAAAGAATTCTTATTGCATTTATATGGGCATAGCCCTTTCGAAATACAACATTTCTTGGGATGATAGGGCAACTGTTACATTTAGTTTGGGAAGAATAACGTTGTATTACATTTATCTACAAGAACTGGATAATAGTATGGTTTCGGGTCATGGATCTTCAGGAATTGGTAAGTCATTGGAAGATCAGGGTATCCTTTTCTTTGGAATCCATTCTTCTCATAGCACCCCAACATTTTGATCCTGTCGCGGGGATTACACGGGTCACTTCCTCATATACATATGAGTTCAGCTCAACCCCCCCCCCCTCGAATATGTAAAGTTGAGTTTACGTGAGCCTCTACAAAAATGAACAGCTTCACGATCTTCAGGTCTTCCAACCACTTGATCCTTTTTAGATTGGTTTGAAGGTATGCAAACTGGTGGGCAGCTATATAGTAGATTCCTGAGGCACCTGTCCATGAGGCACCTGTCTGTCTTCATTCCATGTACAAAGGCGATGGATTATAAATACGCTCTAGGATGTTCATCATCTAAACCCTTTGTTGATAATTCGGGGAATGCATCGCAGTCATAAACATGACTCGAAACACTAAGAACTTGTTCCATGCTTCCTAATTCTGCAAGACAGCATCGAAAGTAAGGAAATGTTCGGAATAGTAATATTTGCTTTACTTCATCTAATCAAGATTTCTTAAAAACAAATCCTTCGTTGGTTCACTCTGATACTAACTGTAACGTATCTGCCTGCAATCTTCAGGACACATCTTAGCAGTCCATCGAAAAGGATGTCAGAAAGCTCCGCCTGGCACTCCCATGGAATGTCACGGGGTTTGCGATCTAGGACTTCCCGTGCCTGCCACGTAGCGGAAGTATTCTGGCCATTCCGATGTACAATCGACCTGAATCAGGGTTTTTTCCTAATGGTCATTTCCTAAATGGCAACTAGCGTTGAACCCCAAGCGAACTACTTTACGCAAAAACACCAGGTCCGAAGCGGATTCACGCTGCACTTGGTTCAAGGAGAATGGGAAATGAGAGGGATGCAAGGCTCGATCTCTCTACCATAAGGCATAGTCCCATTCCGTTCCCCTAAAACAGTGTAAACCAGGATTATTGTAACTTAGATTCTAGGTCAACGCTCTTGCTGTTCGTGTTCTTTGAACGATCTTCTTGCTGTCCATCATGATTGAGAAAAGTTCCCAGCCAACCGGGACCACCCATCCATAGTAGGGACGGACCCATGGCCACATCCACCGTACTTTCCTCAGGTTGTTTTAGTTATTTAATTACCTACCACATTTAGTTGGACATGTATCAATCAACTTCCTTAATTAACCCGTTACGCACTAGTTCCTTCACATAATCATAGCACTTGACATAGAAAAGCAATGTCAAATAAGTTCCTTTTCAATAGCTTATCATATTTATCTTTGAAATACATTTATAAAGTCCAGCCCGTAGGCTTATCCATAATCCCGCCCGAAGGCTATCCAGCAATCCACAGGGATCACTAATCCAAGATTCCACCCGTAGACTAGTATGCAGGCCTCGGGATCCAATCTCGAGTCACATTCGCCTCTTGTGCAGGGCCCGAAAGGCGAGGGATTTACGGCCAGAGCCCCCTCTGGCACCCAAGCGTCCTCCTGCTCCAAGTAGCGGTCAACGGAGAGACCTCTCGCGGCAGGTTTGGTCCACCTTCCTGGAGCGGTTAACAACCCCCTTGGTTAGGGTTAGGCAGGCAGTCAGGGGTAACTGAAGCTGCCTCTCCCTTCAAGCCTTTAACCTGAAGCATTAGATATCCATTCATTCTTTAATTCTTTGAGCAAACAAAGCAAATAGTGCTCTCTAAACTGTTACAAGCACAATCATTTCCAGTGGTCATTATTTTGGCTAACTGCTAAGGAGTGAATCCTTCTTCTGAATGTATCCAGCACTCGATCTGGGATCAATTGCAACTTGGCAAGATCCCCAAGGGTTTATTTATTAACCCTATATCCTTGGGTTAGGGCCATACCCTATTAACTCGACTTAATCAATACCTTAAGTTCAAATAGCAGTACATATGTTATTCCAATTTACTGATTGGTCTTTTGCTTCCAAGCAAATATCTAATCCCCGTATCTTGGTCACTTTACCCAAGAAAGGTACTATATCAAGACGATTATTCATCCTCTTGCAAGATAAACTTGCATACGAATTTGCCAATCTCATTTTGAGGAATGGGTCATTCCCTTGTGATCAAATCACAAGATCATGTGACTTTGCAACTTGTTGCCAAGTGTCGCACCTAATCCATGGGACTATTCTACCCATCGAATGGCGTCTTCTAATCACAAAATCATGATTAGATAGGAAATAGGGTTAGGGTGTCTTCATAACAACCCGTTCCTGATTGCACCAGGCCGATATTGTCGTTCCTAAGGTTCCAAATTCAAATCGAGTTTCATCTTTTTAGCAAGCGATCCTTAGGGTGGAAACCCTAGATCGTCTCTCGCAAGTACGTCCTATTGTCCCTACATTCCGTGAATGTGGGTAAGTCTTTAGGTTTAAGAGTTTCAGCTTTAGCAATAAGAGCAATTAGGTCATGTCCTCAATGTGCTAAACCCTAGTTAGCTCTTTGGGATATGTTGCATTGAATTAACCCTTCCTAAAGGAGTCCCTCATGGTTTTTAGGTGTTTAGGTTTAAACCAATTTACTTGTCTATTCTTGAATATATTTACGATGCCATTTTTGTAACCACATTGATTCATTGCCTACGTTTGAGTAGATCTACAAACCCTACTTTTCTGGTTAAAATCAAAGCATATGCTAAGTTACGGCATAACTTCTATTGATTCATCTAGAACATGCATTCAAGATTTATGCTACTAAGCGTTAGGGTTTTATGTGAACCATGCAACATTTTTCCTACTTCTTTTCTAACTGAGATATTCGTACGCTGAATGATTATTACACAACCTTTCGTAATTATTTACGTAGTTGATTGAGATTTAAGCCAATTGACTAGATTTCAATCTACTTTACGCAGATTTAAGAACCATTTCCATGCCTAGCAATTTCCTATGGTTGTTAGCAATCTTCTTTAAAGAATTAATTCAAAGAAAATATGTTCAATAATGCAACATGCGATTTATTCCTTCCATGCATAATCGAAGTGTACTAACATTACTTTGATTTGCAAAGATGGGCATTTAGTTAATCTAAGTTCGTTATTTTGTAATGCATAAAAACCACTTGCTAGGAATGCATAGAGATCTTATGCTCTTCTATTTCATTCGTTTAATACAAATGACTGATTCTTTGATCGAAGTTATTTTCTTTAATTTCGCCAAGGTATTTCAATAAAAAAAATGCATCCTAATTTTTGTAAATGAATCATGCACAATTGAAATATTACGACGTAAAACAAAATTAGGAGGAAAACCTAGACTTGTGGTGAAATGTCCACATGGATGTTAGGAGATGATCCTCCTGCATTTGCACCTTGAGCCTTCTTAGGAGCCATCGAGACTTTGACCTTCTCGTCTTGGTCGCGGACTTATGATCTTGGCCCGTCTCCTTCGAACGCGAAACTCCCTATGTGACTTCTTGCACGGTCTTTCGGAATCGTCTTTAGAAGGCTTGATAGGTTTCCTCTCAATTTCTGAGAATGCAAGATGAAAGGATGCTTCAGTTCCCGGTTTGTAAAACCCGCTTGTAGGGGTAAAGGAAAAAGGGTCCACGGAAAGGGGGTTTAAAACCAGACTAATGGAATGAAAAAGGGGCTTAATTCTCGGGGGGTTATATATAAAGAAAAACACAAGGAAAGGGCCTTATGAATGTAAAAATTACGCAGCACAGCGAACAGAATCTGAGAAAGAGAGAGAGAGTACACAACAGATAAGAGGAGAATCAGTAAATTCTTTAACTCCAAACAACAGATACAAAGATGGCTCTGTCCACCCATGCGCTTCCACTGTGTGAAGCTTAGATGGCGATCTAGACAGAAGATAGGTGAAGAGCTTAAGGCTAGCTGGAACAACAACTCTGACTGGTTGAAAGATGCGCAATCGATGGTTGTGAAGGGGTTTAGCTTTTATAGCTTGCGAAGGCCGTTAGGTTGGCCTGACCAACCTACCATATAAGCCTCCACTAGTCGGCCAGGGAATGTTCCAGGGAACTCCCTTTTAATTCCCTTACCCCGCAACTCGATGCAATGCGCCTCGAGTTGCTACCAACTTAACCACTCTATCTAACCCAAAGATTAGACCCACAACGGTCACCTTTTTGCCATCTGGTCACATAGACCTCATCTAATATACAAGTCAGGACTCAACCAATGTCTGGGCTCACATTTGGCTTCTTCTCATAATGGGGGCCTTACAAATTTGAGCACCATGGATCATTGGTAGCACCTAATGAGGGTGGGGCATTGATCATATATAACACCCCCCCTCAATGTCCATCCATATGTGAACTATCTCCTTGGCCCAATGCCGAGTCTCTGAAGATGAACTTGAAGCAGATCCTTCGTAAGTGCTTTGGTGAAGATATCTGCTCCATTCTCCTCTGTTGGACAGTAGACTAGTTCCACTATCCCATCCTCCATCAAATCACGCACATAGTGATACTGGATCTCTATATGTTTGGTGCGTGCATGAAACACTGGATTTTTGGCAATGGTGATGTAACTCTGATTGTCACAACTCAGCACAGTTGGTTCTTCATCTTGCACTCCCATATGCCATAGAATCCTTCTCAACCATACTGTTTCACATGCAGCAAAACAAGCTACCTTGTACTCTGCTTCGGTAGAAGACAATGCCACTGTTGGCTGCTTCTTACTAATCCAAGAGAAAATTCCTGAACCCAAATAGAAACAATAACCAGAAACTAACTTCCTGGAATCACTGTCTCCTGCCCAATCTGAGTCACAGTTCCCCACAAGAGAAGTTCTGAAACTGTATGTGATACCATAGTCAAGAGTTTCCTTCAAGTATCTGAGCACCCACATCCCAACCTTCCAATGACTCTCATGAGGTTTGTTTGAGAACCTGCTCAAAACACCAACAATAAAACTGATATCTAGTCTGGTGTTACACAAATAGATCAGACTGCCGACCAACCTCCTATACCTCCCAATGTCTATTAGTGCTGATGTATCCTCGACGGATAACTTTGCATTCACCTCCATAGGTGTAGCTATCTCCTTGCACTCGGTCATGCCAAATGCCTTCAAGATCTCCCATGCATACTTCTTCTAAGAGATGAAGATCTTTCCTGGCTCTTGCCAGACTTCAATCCCCAAACAATAGTGCAGCAAGCCCAAGTCTTTCATTTCAAACTCAAAACTCAAAGCCTTTCGAGTTTGGTTGATCATATCTTCATAGTCACCTGTAATAAGAAGGTCATCCACATATAGGACAATCACTACAGACTTTTTACCATCCCTCTAAACATACAAGTTAGCATCTGAGGCACATCTTTTGAAGTTTAGGTTTAAAAAGAACTTATATATCCGCTCATACCATGCTCTGGGGGCTTGTTTCAGCCCATACAATGCCTTCTTCATCTTACACACTTTGTTCTCAGAATGGGGGGCCTCAAACCCTAGTAGCTGAGCCACGTACACCTCCTCCTTCAGGTCACCATTTAAGAACGCTGACTTAACATCCATTTGATATACTAGCCACTTCTTGTGGGCAGCCATTGCAAGTACCGTGCGAATAGTGGTCATTCTGGCAGTTGGAGCAAATGACTCTTGAAAATCAAACCCTTCAACTTGTGAAAATCCTTGGATAACCAGTCTAGCTTTGTACTTTGCTAAGGTACCATCAGCCTTGTACTTTACCTTCCAGATCCACTTGGTGCCAATAACCTTCCGCTTTGCTGGTCGATCCACTAGCTCCCAAGTGTCATTCTTCATTATGCTATCATATTCCGCTTGCATAGCAGCCTTCCATGATGGATCTGCAAGTGCTTCTTCTAAGTCAGTTGGCTCCTTTACTTCTCTCATAATCTCAACCATCAAGGCCATATTGACTATGTGAGCAGAAGCTCTCCTTTGCTCCTCTATTCTCTGAGACCTCCTTGGTCCGTTTGCCTTCTCCTCAACAGATGCAGGCATAGGATTATTGTGGTCATAGAGCTGCTTCAACCAGCGCGGCAATGGCTTTTCCGGTGGGGTGATGTCAGGTTGGTGAACTTTTTCCTCATCATCTGAATATGATGCTTCCTCCTCCTTAAGGATAGGCACAACTCTCGGGACATGTTCATAGTGGGCTACTTATTCGCTTGATGATAAAGTGGAAGAACTTGCCTTCTCCTCCTCCACTATATGCGGCTCCTCCTTGAACACCACATCACGGCTCGCGATGATCTTCTTTGCCTCTTGGTCATATAATTTGTAAACCTTCTATTTGTCACTATAACCCAAGAAGATACATTTTCTGCTTTTTGGTTTTAACTTGTTTCTCTTCTCATCTGGAACATGTGCATAACATTCACATCCAAAAATTCTGAAATGTGAGACAGATGGTTTCTTGCCAGTGTAAGCCTCATGAGGTGTTTTTCCCTTGACAGCCTTTGTGTAGCTCCGATTTAGAATGTAGACTGCAGTATTAACAGCTTCAGCCCAAAAATGGTTAGGCAATCCCTGTTGAGTTATCGAGCTCCACTCGTGATATGCCAGGGTGACCGTTGTGCATTTATGTCACCGACTTGTCAGTTGTTTGCAGATGCGGTTGGTACACCGCCCATGAATAATAGCTAGATGACAGATATCCTTATCTACTCTAGTTCGTGGCTCAATTAGTATGCCACCTTAGTTAGTTGAGTTTGGTTTGAGACCCATATATAGGGTTCTTCTATTTTCTATGTACTTGAGTTCTTTTTGGCTTACACAACTAAGAAGAGGAAAATTGTTTTCAGCCTCCACCTTTGTGTGTATTCTCCCATTGTGCAAGCAAGAAAGCTACAAGTGAGACTCCTTCCTTCTCTCCCACAATCTTGACATGGTATCACAGCCTTGTTCATGGTAAGGAGCTCAAGAAAGTAAACCAAGTTCGTGGTGTTCTGGTAAGAGGACCAGTGTTGCTTTCATTTTTCTGTTTTGGGAGCAAGTCTCTGCAGGTAGCACAGCTGGAAAGTGCAAGAGTGCATTGTCTCAGATTGAGACCCCCTTCGCGGTGTAGCAAGAGGGCAGTATATACTGCGGGAAAGGGCTTTAGCACTAGGTTGCTCTATTTTTTTTATTTGAGGCCATTTTGGGGCCTGTTTTGGAGGCAGAAGTTTTCTGGACGCACTCAGGAAAAGGCCATGTTTTATGCTATGCGACCACTGTTCTACAGGTCGGTGAAAAGTTACTGTAGAAATTGCATTGTATGCCTATGCGCGGAGACATTGGGAGTTAGAGAATCATCCTTGTTGCCTGTTGATGCAAAATCGTCACCAGGAAGTGACGTGTGGTCAAATACCACTTTCATTAGTTTTGCAGATTTGCCCTTGTGAGGCTGAAGCTGTGTTCTTTGCAGTGACATTATTTTTTGCAGTGTTCTGTAATGGCGTCTGATTCTCTTTCACAGATTGTCACTGAAAAGCTTGACAAGAACAACTTCCAAGCATGGAAGTTTAGAATGACGAATTTCCTTATGGGAAAAGGATATTGGGAACTCGTTGCATGAAATGAAGAAGAACTAGTTCTTCCTGATGTTCCCAATCAGCAGCAAATGCAAGCATTTAAAGCATGGCATGAGAGAGCCAGGAAAGTTATGTACTGGCTATCTATCAGCATTTCAGACTCTATGATTGTGCATATTCAAGATGCAAGTACGCCAAAGGAGGCATGGGATACTTTGTCAAAAATGTATAGCACAAATACGCAAGCCAAGAAAATGGAGCTCAAGCAAGAGTTGCATAATGTGCAAAGAGAAAGTGTGAGCATCAATGACTACCACATGAAGGTGAAGAAGATTGCAGATGCACTTGTTTCCATTGGGTCGCCAGTGGAAGATGATGATTTAGTTTCTGTGACCTTGAATGGTCTAGGAAAGGATTATGCACAGTTTCGAACATACATTTCCGTCCGTGAAAGATTTCCTGATTTTGAGGAGTTGATTGCTCTTCTAACTTCTGAGGAGCAGAGAAATGGTAGTGCATCTTCTTCAGGAGGAACTTCAAAAGAAGCTGTCTTCTACTCAAATGCTAGAAGAGGTAGAGGCAGAGGTAGAGGAGGCCGATCTGGAGACCGTGGTAGAAATCAGAATATGCAGCAAACTCAAGTAAACCAGTCCTATGGAGGAGGACGTGGTAACTCTAGAGGCAAGGGGAGCCAAAGAGGTCGTGGTAGATGGCAAAGAGGCCAAAATGCAAACAGCAATGTTGAATGCTACTACTGTGGTAAAATGGGTCATATGGCTAAAGACTGTTATAAAAAGTAGAATGACATCATGAATGGAAAATTGCAACAAGGAAATTATGCGTCTTCTAGTAGACAGGGTGATGATAGAAATGAGCATTTATTTATGGTGTAGCACATGACCAATTCTGCGACAAGTGCAGAAGAAAGCAACGATGTATGGTATGTTGACTTAGGTGCATCAAACCACATGATAGGTCATGCAGAATGGATGCAGGATGCAAGGAAAATGGAAAAACCAAGATTTGTGGAGACTGTGATGATACTGCACATCCTATTGTATAGATTGGAAAATTTTCTTTGTCTATGAAAGATGGGAAAAATAAATACCTGTCGAATGTATTTCATGTCCCGAATATCACCAAGAACCTAGTTTCTGTTGGTCAAATGGTTGAGCAGGGCTTGTAGGTCAGATTTAATTCTCATGGATGCTTTGTTAAGGATATGAAAAATAAAGGAAAGAAGAAGGGCAGCCAATACGACTGAAGCAGAGTTGGAATTATTCATGGCAACCATTGAGGAAGTGTGCTCCTCAGTGCAAGAAGAATCTACCACTGACTCATGGGTGTTGGATAGTGGGGCCTCCCATCACATGACCAACAAGAAAGGTCTATACAATTCTATGCAGCCTCTACAAGAATCCATCACTGTGACAGTTGGAAATGATGCTAAATGACCTGATATGGGCACAGGTACTATTTCTTTTGTTACTGCAAATGGTGAAGTCAAAAAGCTTTCAAATGTGTTGTATGTTCCCGAAATCAGGAGAAAACTGTTATGAGTTGCTGCCATAACTGATCTTGGTCATGAAGTGAGGTTCAAGAAGACAGGTGCAAAAATTCTTGATAGTACTGTTACAATTGTTGGCAAAGGAGAAAGAAGGAACAACCTGTATGAGCTAAGTGCTCTTACAGCCACCACTGGAGTGGGTACAAGTAAGCTTTGGCATGAAAGGTTTGGACACATCGGATTTGCAATGTTGAAGGAGACGCAAAAGCAAGGTATGGTTGCTCACCTACCTACAATAACTGAATTGAAGGAACCATGTGAATCTTGTATGATGGGCAAGCAATAGAGAAAGGAATTTCCACAAGAAAGCAAGAATAGAGCACAGGCTCCTCTAGAGTTGGTGCATGCTAATTTGTGTGGTAAGATGCCTACACAGGTCTTGGGGGGATCTTCTTATTTTATGTTGATTGTCAACGACTACAGTAGGAAGATGTGGGTGTACTTCCTTCGTGATAAGGCTCAAGCTTTTGGTAAGTTTAAAGAATGGCTAAAACTTGTTGAGAATGAAACAGGGAAAAGTGTGAAGAAATTTAGAACAGATGGTGGTGGTGAGTTCAACTCAAAGGAGTTGAAGGCTTTTGCAAGAGCAAAGGGATCAAGCGTCAATTGACGATGCCTCACACACCTCAGCAGAATGGTATTGTGGAATGCAAGAATCACACCATTGTGGAGATGGCAAGATGCATGCTAAAGGGCAAGGGATTGTCAAGATTGTGGGAGAGAAGGAAGAAGTCTCACTTGTAGCTTTCTTGCTTGCACAATGGGGGAATACACACAAAGGTGGAGGTTGAAAACAATTTTCCTCTTCTTAGTTGTGTAAGCCAAAAAGAACTCAAGTACATAGAAAATAGAAGAACCCTATATATGGATCTCAAACCACACTCAATTAACTAAGGTGGCATACTAACTGAGCCACGAACTAGAGTAGATAAGGATAGCAATCATCTAGCTATTATTCATAGGCGGTGTACCAACCGCATCTGCAACTGACAAGTCGGTGACATAAATGCATAATGGTCACCCTGGCATATCACAAGTGGAGCTCGATATCTCAACACTCCCCCTTGAGCTCAATCCCAATTCCTGCACACCAAGAAGGTCTCTGAACTTGCGCAGCTTCTCTGCGCCCAATGCCTTCGTGAATATGTCAACTACCTGATTCTCTGTGCTGACATAAACTAGATCAATAAGACCTAGTAAAACCCTCTCCCGCACATAGTGATAATGCAGCTCAATGTGCTTTGTTCTAGCATGATAGACTGGGTTATTTTCCAAGTGTATACTACTCATGTTGTTACAATAAATGACAACTGGCCCATCTGTAGGCTGATGCATATCATAAAGTAGCTTATGCAACTAAGCTATCTCACATGCAGCCATTGCTGCACCCCTGTACTCGGCCTCTGTGCTTGACAAGGCAACTATAGGCTGTTTCTTGCTGCTCCAAGTGACTGCAGCACTCCCAAAAGAGAACACATATCCACTGGTAGATCGTCTATCAGAAATACTACCAGCCCAATCAACATCAGTGTATCCATACAACTGTATCTGAACCCCGGTCTCATAAAGTAGTCCATACTACAATGTGGACTTCACATACCTAAGTATGCGTCTAGCCTCATCCAAATGTGGTTTCCTTGGAGCCTGCATAAACTGACTTACCAATCCAACAGCATAGCTCAAATCTGGCCTGGTAATAGTCATATAAATCAAACTTCCTACTATGTGTCTGTACATAGTAGGGTCTTCCAGAAGCTCACCTGCATCTGCGCTCAGCTTCACATTCTGCTCCAAAGGACCTAAAATAGGCTTACAGCCTGTCATCCCATATTTGGATAGCATGTCCAATCCATACTACCTCTGCAAGAGCCGTATCCCACTTGGTGATCTAATCACCTCAATGCCCAAGAAATAACGCAGCTCTCCCAAATCCTTCATCTCAAACTTCTGCTTCAATAGCATTTTCACATGAAGGATATATTCATCACTGTCACCTGTCATAATCAAATCATCAATATAAATTACAAGTAGCATAATATCTTTCTCTATTTTTCTCACATAATGTGAGAAATCTGCCTTGGAAATCTGAAAGCCAATAGTGACAAGATACAGTCCTATCTTGTGAGACCATGCTCTAGGTGCTTGCTTCAAGCCATACAAGGCTTTCTTCAACCTGCAAACAAACTCAGGATGAACAACATGCACATAACTTGGTGGCTGCTCCATATAGACCTCTTCTTGCAAATCACCATGCAAGAAGGCATTCTTTACATCCATCTGATGTAAAGACCATCCCTTTGATGCAACCATAGCAATGATTGCTCTTACGGTTGCCATCCTTGCAACTGGACTGAATGTTTCTTCATAATCAATGCCATATGTTTGTGCATATCCCTTGACTACTAATCTTGCCTTGTATCTGTTCACAAAACCATCTGCATTGTGCTTCACCTTATAAACCCACTTACAACCAATTGCATTCTTATCTTTAGGCAAAGGTACCAATTCCCATGTAGCATTTGCTTCCAAGGCATCCATTTCTTCATCCATGGCTTTCTCCCATTTTTCTTTTCCCATAGCTTGCTCAAAAGAAGTGGGTTCTGATTCCTGTATCACTTTGACCATATAGGCATAGTGAATGGCTGTAAATCCATCATATTTCAGCCTATCCACAGGATACCTAGCTCTGGTAGACCTGCGCAAAGTAGGTTCACTCCCAGTGCTCTCAAAACATCCCTGGTCTTCCTTACTCCAGGTGTAACAATAGAAGGAATACCCAATTCATCATCAATGCTCTGTTCTGAGCCACTGGATTCACCATCCACATAAGAGTGACCTGCATTCACATCAAACATGGGCTAATCTACCTTCTCTTTTCCTTTTCGTGAAACCTGCATACCAGTATCTGCATTGTTTTGAGGAGATTCTCCTGATCTCAAACTGCCTGTCCATGGCGAAGAATGTGAACCACTGCTAGAGGACACTCCAGGTCCACTAATATTTTGTGACTGCTGTTGTGAATTCTGTGCAATATTACCATTTTGTGCATCTACATCATCAATCACATTTACTAGTTTATACCAGCTACTCATCTCATAAAAAACAACATCTCTGCTCACTGTAAACTTACGAGTAGAAGGGTTATAGCATCTATACCCTTTCTGCTAAGAGAGTAACCAATAAAGATGCACTTCTCAGCTTTTGGATCCAACTTGGATCTCAACTCATCTGGCACATGAACATAGGCAATGCAACCAAAAATCTTCAAATGAGAAATATCTGGTTTCCTACCAGTATACCTCTCCTCTGGAGTCATCCCATGTATTGCTATAGTGGGAGTCCTGTTCATTATGTAGACTGTTGTAGCAACTGCTTCAGCCCAGTAAAAATATGGCAAGTCTTTTTCGTTGAGCATGGCACGAGATACCTCTCCAATATGCTTGTTTTTCCTTTCTACGATTCCATTTTGTTGTGGGGTATGACTGTATGAATATTGTTGCTTTATGCCATGCTCCTGCAGGAACCTTGCAAACTCATTTGAGAGATACTCTCCCCCTCCATCTGACCTTAGGCATTTTATTTGTAGGCCTGTTTCTTTTTCAACCATAGCTTTAAGAGTTTTGAAATGCCCAAAAACTTCACTTTTCTTTTTCATAAAATACACCCAAACTTTTCTGCTATAGTCATCAATAAAAGTGACAAAATAATGACAGCCTCCAAGAGATGCAGCTTTAGTAGTCCACACATCAGAGTGGATTAATTCCAATGGCTTCTTACTCTCTTGAACATGTCTAGGAAATGGTTTCCTTGCCTGTTTTCCAAACTAACAGGCTTCACATGCCTTATGCAGTTCTGCAACCTTGAATTTAGGCAATCCTGCAATAATATTTTGGGCTTGCATTGATTTAAGTCGCTGTACATTAACATGACCAATGCGTTTATAAGGGTACCATTCTTTTTATCTGCCTTCTTGACACGACAATCTGCAATTGCATGTCCTTTCTTCTTGCAGTAGAAGCACTCTCCTTGAAACTTCTTCTTGCCGCCCTTCTTATTTTTTTCACCATCATTTTTGGTGGAGGAACCACCTTTGCCTTTTGCATTGGCAAAGAATGCAACATCTCCATTGTTGCTTCCTTCTCGGGCTTTCAGCCTCAACTCCTCCTCCATCAATAATGCACAAAACTCCTCAAAAGTCAAAGCTTGAGGTCTCACCTGAGTATTAAGGGCAGTTACTAGTCCATCAAACTTTTGTGGACAAATCCAAAGACACCTCCAAGCTAGCTCTTCGCTAGTCTTTTGTATCCCAGCGCTAGCCATCTGGTCGCGTAGATTCTTAATCCGAGTGATGAATGCTTCAACCGTCTCTCCTTCAGCAAACTTCTCCGCTGCTAGTTGATTCTCCAAGTTTTGAATCCTTGTTTGGTTTCGTGTTTCATGCTGACTCCTTAGTACATTCCAAGCCTCTGATGCTTTGGTTGTATGCTGAATCAAAGTCAGGACACTGTCAGAACAGCTTTGTAACTAAGGCACACAATGCATCTGCATTCCTTCATTTCCAAGCTCATAGAAGATCTGCATTCGGAGGAATCATCACACTAGGATTTGATGGGTCGGGGGTAGACTGTGGTTTTGCGTCAATCCCCAGCACAGTCTCCAGAAGCTCATAAGAATCAAGGATAGTTGTAATTTTGAACTTCCACAAGGTGTAGTTTGTACCATCTAACTTTCCTTCGCTGAAGGTTGGTGGATGAATCCTCAGTGTTTGAATAGCCGGTACATCTGGTGCAAGGTTACTCCTCTCACACGGCGCACTATCCTTCAGGCGGCAGCTTGCTCCTTCTCGACTCCCCTTAGACTAGCGGCATCCCGTCCTATCTCACAACCTTCCTCCTCCTTCACGACTACCACACGCCCTGGTTTTTGTAGCTGTGAGGGAGAGGTACCTCCCTCCCTCCACTCGGCCATACGCATGGCTATATCCTTCCCATGAGCTCTAGCAAGGATGCTCAGTCATCCCGCCTCCCCTCCCTCTCCTCTAGCACGACCGTCGGTTGGGGGAGAGAGGGATAATTAAAATTTTTTTACCATTATTCCAAAAAATTTATCATTTTGGCCTCCTAAGAGGAGGTTCTTATGAAGAGCACGGGTTTTTTATTAACCCATAGTGCTAAGTCAATTGGCCCGTGGAGACTGTACTATCCGTAACCACAATGCCGATATTCCCTTGCGTGAGTATCATGGGGTTTAGAAATATTATCACGGAAATATTACGTGTAACTTTCGTATATGTCAGAAAGCCATTTCCAGATTTCGATGAGTGGGTCTCCCTTATGATCACTGAAGAGATCAACATGCAGAGTGAAACATCTGAAAAAAGTGGTGAACAGGTCAAAGCTTTCTACTCTAGTTCAGGAAGGGGACATGGCACATTCTCTTCAAGAGGCCGTGGTACAGGACATGGTAGTGACAACCAGCAAAATAGATTGAATCAGCAATTTAGCGATATGCAGGTTTCAGGAGGTCGTGGTAACTTTAGAGGCATGGGGAGCTTTAGATGAAGAGGTGGATGGCAGAGCAGAGTTCTAACAACTCTGGTATTGTGTGTCACTACTTGGCAAAACAGGTTATATTGCAGTCCAATGTTATGCTAAGAAAGATGATATTCGCAGTGATAAGTTGCAGCAAGGAAACTATGCATCGTCTTTACGACAGAATGAAGACAAAAATGAACATCTGTTTGTTATACAGCATATGCTGAATGCTGTTACGGGAAAGGGAACACATGATGATGTTTGGTATGTTGATTCAGGTGCATCCAATCATATGACCAGCCATGCAGAATGGTTTGGAGAGATACAGGATTTGCAAAATACAGGTTATGTGTAGACGGGTGATGATTCATGCCACCCAATTTCACACATTCGAAAAGTTTCCTTGTCCTTGCATGATGGTAAGACAAAGAGTATTTCAGATGTATTACATGTGCCATCTATTACAAAGAACTTGGTGTTAGTCGATCAAATGGTAGAGCAAGGGCTGCAAGTCAGATTTAATGCAAAGGATTGCTTTGTAGAAGACTTCAATGACAGGTGCAGGTTGGTTGCAAAGGGAAGTAGAGTTGGACGTATGTTTACTTTGGATGTTGGAATTCCTACTATGAATGCTGCTATGTATGCTAAAGGAAAAGGTGTTGTTGTAGATATTAAAATTTGGCACAAACGCATTGGACATGCAAATGTACAAAGGCTGAAATTAATGCAGTCCAAAGGGTTACAGGTTTGCCTACATTTAGAATTGCAAAGCATGTCAGTTTAGTAAGCAGGCAAGACAACCCTTTTCACATGACATAGATGTAAGTAGAAATATCCTTGATGTTGTGCATACAAATATTTGGGGACCTACACAAAATATATCTCTTGGAGGTAGTTCATACTTTGTCACATTCATTGATCATTGTTCTAGAAAGTTGTGGGTATATTTTATGAAGGAAAAGAGTGAAACATTTGAGCACTTTAGAACTTTCAAGGCTGCAATTGAAAGAGAAATAGGCTTGAAAGTAAAGTGCTTGAGGTCAGATGGAGGGGGAGAGTACCTCTTGAATGAGTTCATTGATTTTCTGAGGTCTCATGGGATAAAGAGACAGTTCACATGCAGGTATACCCCAGAGCAAAATGGGGTTGTAGAAAGGAAAAACAAGCATATTGCAAAAGTTGCATGCGCCTTGATGGCTGAAAGGAATATGCCTAAGATTTTTTGGTCTGAGGCAGTTCATACTACTATTTATATTATGAAAAGAACTCCCACAGGTGTAGTTCTTGGTATGACTCCTGAAGAATGATTTACTAGCAAGAAGCCTAATGTATCGCACTTGAAGGTATTTGGCTGTGTTGCACACGTTCATGTGCGAGATTAGCTACAGAAGAAGCTTGATCCAAAGGCAGAAAAATGTGTTTTTATTGGATACTCTTTAGAGTAGAAAGGGTATCGTTGTTATAACCCTATCACATGTAAGTTTAGAGTGAGTAGGGATGTCATCTTTGATGAAATGAGCAGTTGGTATGCATCTAGTCGTGATGCATTGGATGATGATGATGATCATGTCACTCATGTACAGGCCGAAAGGCAAGAATCACGAACTCTTAGTGGACCAAAGACATCATCTGGTAGTCCTTGGTCTGGGAGACTAAGAAGTAGCTCTACATCTTCAGGTGCACCTAGTAGCACTACAAGTAAAGACAAAGGAAAGAATAAAGTATCAGATGGCATTGATGTTGTTCTTGATGGAGACTCTAGTGGCTCAAAGAGCTTGGATGATGAGCTTGGCATTCCTTCAGTGAGGACTCCAGGTGTGTAGAGAGCGCGTGTCAATGCAAAGACTCCATTGAGTGATCCAGTGGTACGCAGGTCTAGTAGGGTGAGATACCCTGTTAATAGATTTGGTTTTGAAGGTTATGCAGCTCACCATTATGCTTATATGGTGAAAGTGATTGAGGATGTTAAGCCCACATGTTTTGAGGAGGCTGTTGGTCATGCTCATTGGGATGCAGCAATGGATGAGGAGATAGCTGCATTAGAGGCCAATAAGACTTGGGATCTAGTATCATTGTCGAAGGGCAAGAAAGCTATTGGATGTAAGTGGGTTTATAAGATTAAGCACAATGCAGATGGTTCTATTAGTAGGTACAAAGCTAGGTTGGTTGTAAAAGGCTATGCCCAGTCATATAGTATAGATTATGAAGAAACCTTCAGTCCAGTTGCTAGGATGGCAATTGTCAGATGTGTGATTTCTTTGGCAGCAGCCAAAGTTGGAGGTTGCAACAAATGGATGTGAAGAATGCCTTCTTGCATGGTGATTTGTAAGAAGAAGTGTATATGGATCAGCCAGCAGGTTATGATGATTTTGAGCATCCCACGTATGTGTGCAGGTCGAAAAAGCGCTCTATGGGCTCAAGCCAGCACCTACAGCATGGTCTGACAAGATCAGAGAGTATCTTGTCAATATTGGATTTTATGTTTCTGATGCTGATCACTCACTTTATGTGAGAAAGGGAGATGCAGGTTTGGTCATCATAGTCATCTATGTGGATGACTTGATTATTACAGGTGATAATGATAGTGGGATTGTTGAAATCAAGGACTTTTTGAAGAAGAAGTTTGAGATGAAGGATTTAGGTGAGCTAAGGTACTTCCTTGGCATTGAGGTGATTAGATGTGATGATGGTATATGGCTGTCCCAAAGACAGTATGGCTTCGATATGTTGTCCAAGTATGGTATGACAGCATGCAAACCACTTACAGTCCCGTTGGAGTAGAATGTAAAGTTGAGTGCTGAGGTTGGGGATGAGATAGAAGACCCTACTATGTTCAGGAGGATAGTGGGGAGTTTGATCTATATGACCATTACAAGGCCAGACTTGAGCTACATCGTTGGTCTTCTGAGTTAGTTTATGCAAGTACCTCGAAAGCCACATTTGGATACAGTCATATGCATATTGAGATATGTGAAGTCCACATTACATTATGGACTTTTCTATTAGGCAGGTACAGATATATAGGTGTTTGGATACACATATGCAGATTGGGCTGGTAGTATATCTGATAGAAGATCTACCAGCGGATACATGTTCTCTCTTGGTAGTGCAGTAGTTACTTGGAGCAGCAAAAAGCAATCTACAGTTGCTTTGTCAAGTACAGAGGCTGAGTATAGAGATGCTACTGTTGTAGCATGTGAGGTAGTATGGCTACAAAAGTTATTGGCTGATTTAGATGTGCAAATGGAAGGTCCAGTTTTCATTTATTGGCAGGTGAGATTGACTTGGTGTATGTTAGCACACAGGATCAGATAGCTGACATCTTCACAAAGGCATTGGGTATAGAGAAGCTTCAAAAGTTTCGAAGCTTACTTGGAGTTACAGAGATGGAGTTGAGCTTGAGGAGGAGTGTTGAGATGACAATCTCAACATATGCGGACATTAATGATAGACCTCCTGGTTAGATGGGTCCACACGTCTACACTTAGCACATTGGTGATCATTATGACTCTCACATGGCAACTGACTCATTGCTTATTATATTTAGGTTATTACACCTATTTACAGCTGGCATAGTTATAGCGCCAGTCAACTAGTGTAGTCAGTTTTGCATTGTTTGACTTAGTAGGCCACTTTCCTTTATGTTGTATATTATCTATACTTTATCTACATTGTAAAGTGTGTGGAAGAAGAAGAAGAAACCAATAAGAAAACGTTTTGGCCTCTATCTCTCTTCTTGTCTCTTGAGTGAGCTTCTCCTTGTGCATTCTGTGTGTGTTCGGTGCAGCATCTTAAGCAAGTCCCCCCACCACGCAATTCTTGACAATCTTCACCATTTGATTTAGAGGAGTGGACCTCTAAGATGGAATCCTACTTCGACATATTCCCTAAAACTAATGACATGAAGATTCATTTTTCTTCATTGCATTTGGAGGGATTTGCCCATACTTGGTGGAGGTATATTAAAAAAGAAAATGTACTCGTAGAGAATTGGGAAGCTTTCAAGGCACTTATGACTGAAGTATTTGTCTCCCGTCTTGAAAAAGAGAAATTGGCACAAAGATGGTATGGTTTGGAATAAAGAGGCCTAAGTGTAAGAGAGTACACTAACCAATTCCTCGACCTAACCATGTATGTGGAAAGCATCAGTGATGAGGGTAAGCTCCACAAGTATATGTATGGTTTAGAGCCATCTTTATCAGCTGATGTCATGGCACAAAACCCTACTTCCCTCTTTAAGGCTATTGAGCTTGCGGAGTGCTATGGAAGAAAATATAGAAGAAAATCTTCATTTCAGTCTGGTTTTGGACAACCAAGGACTGTTTTTAAGCAAGGGCAAGTTGGTGTAACGTGTCCACTAGAATCATCCAGGACACGTCTTAGCAGTCCATCGGAAAGGATGTCTAGAAAGCTCCGCCCGACATTCCCATGGAATGTTACGGGACTTGCGATCTAGGTCTTCCCGCGTCTGCCTCGTAGCGGAAGTATCATGGCCGTTCCCACTTAGGATCGACCTGAATTTGGGTTTTCCTGTTTGGTCATTAGCTAGCAGCAACTAGCGTCAGACCCGAGCAAACTACTTTACGCAGAAACGCCAGGTCCGAAGCGGATTCACGCTGCACTGAGTTCAAGGAGAATGGGAAACGAGAGGGATGCAAAACTCAACCTCTCTACCAATGGGCATAGTCCCATTCCGTAAATCGGGTAAGACGTAACTCTAGGTCATCGCTCTCATTATTCGTTTTGATAATGATGATCATCCCGCTGTTCTTCGAGATTTTTGAGAAAAGTTCCCGGCTAACCGGGACCACCCAACCGTAGGACGGACCCATGGCCCATCCTCCGCACTTTCCTCAGTTTGTTTTAGTTATGTAATTATCTAACACATTAATTTGACATATAGCAATCAGCTTCTTTAATTACTCCTGTTAAGCACTGGTTCCTTCACGTAATCTTATCACATGACATAGAAAAACAATATCTGCCAAATTCTTTATTATCATTTCATCATTTTATCTTTGAAATACAAGGAGTTCCACCCGTAGGCTTGTCCATAATCTGCCCGAAGGCTATCCAGTAATCCGCTAGGGATCACTATTCCAAGCTTCTACCCGTAGACTAGTATGCGGGCCTTGAGATCCAATCCCGAGTCACGTTAGCCTCTTGTGCAGGACCCGGAAGGCGAGGGATTTACAGCCAGAGCCCCCCCTGGCAGCCAAGCGTCCTCTTGCTCCAAGTAGAGCTCAACAGGAAGACCTCTCGCGGCGGGTTTGGTCCACGTTCCCGGCGCGGTCAACAACCCCCTTGGTTAGGGTCAGGCAAGCAGTCGGGGGTAACTGAAGCTGCCTCTCCCTTCAGGCCTTCAACCTGAAGCATTAGATATCATTTCATCCTTTAGTTCTTTGAGCAAACAATGCAAACAATGCTTTCTAAACTGTTACAAGCACAATCAATTCCAGTGGTCGTTTATTTGGCCAACTGTCAAGGAGTGAATCCTTCTTTCCGAATGCATCCAGCATTCGATCCGGGATTAATTGCGACTTGGCAAGATCCCCAAGGGTTTATTTGTTCACCCTTTTGTCCTTGGGTTAGGGCCATACCCTGTTAACCCAACTTAACCAATACCTTAGGTTTTATTAACAATAAATCCTGGCGACCATGTCGCTTTAATTTATTGATTGATCATTTGCTTCCAAGCAAATACCTAACTTCCCTTTACTTGGCAATTTTTCCCCAAGACAGGTGATGTAACAGGATGACTACTCATTCTCTTGCAAGTTAAACTTGCGCAAGAACTTACCAACCTTATTTCAAGAAATGGCAAAACTCTCTTGTAAACAAACAACAAGTCTATGCAACGTTGCAACTTATTGCACAAGTGTCGCATCTATTCCATGGGATCATTTCACCCATTGAACGGCGTTTTCTGGTATCGGAATTATCTTCAGACGAGAAGCAGGGTTTAGGGTGTCTTTTTACCCAACCCATTCCTAATTACACTAGACCGACAACGTTTGGTCCTAGGGGTTCCAACTCAATTCGAGTTTCATCATTTGAACGAGTGATCCTTAGGGTAGAAACCCTAGATCGTTTCCTGCAAGCCCGTCCAATTGACTCAACATTTCATGAATGTGGGTATGATCTTTGGGTTTGAGGGTTTTGACTTGGCAACAAGTGTAAAACTAGGTGGAATCCTTAACGCGCTAAACCCTAGTTAGCACTTGGGATATTTATCATATCGACTGAATCATGCCTATATGAATCCCTTGTGGGTTAGGTGATTTAGACAATTCAATATACTTCTCTTGCGACAAGGATGAACCTTTCCTAGAGATCATAAACTAGATCTAAAGGAGAAAAATAGTTGCAACTACCACAATACATGTAAACATGTGATTCATTGCTTCTACGCATCACATAGTTCACAATAACTCTATCTTTCCTTAGTAAAGTAAAAATACATGATAATCTGGATACTTAACTTTCCTAGGACCTACTAGGACTTACATCAAATACTCATGCCTACAACCTTGTTATCTACACTTTAGAATCTCATGCTTTGATAAACCATGCAACCTTTCCTAAATACGGCTCCTGATGAATGATATTTTTGCATGACGACTATGCAACACGCAACTTTCTCCTAGCTACAATGAAGTTAATGAAGTTCATACAAAACTAAAGCTAGTGTTAACTTTTTCCATTTTACATGCCACTTGCAAGTCCATAAGATTAATTTCGTGCTCTTCTATTTCTTTTCGGATAACATCTTATGGGTGTTAACTTTTCCTCATGAATCATTACAAGGAAGATGTTGCCTAAAAATGCAACATACGCTTAATCTTTCCATGTCTAGTCAACGTTACACTTTAACAATTCCAACCTTATAATGATAGGCAACAGGTGTTCTAGGCTCGTCACTTTGAAAAGCACGACAAGGCAACATACTATTAAGGTCGTAAGATGGATAGACAATTTGCGTTTATAGCATTGAAAATACCAATTTTCCCAATTGCATTTAACTAGGCGAGGTGAATTTGAACATGCACGGGTGCTTCCTAATCCATGAAGTTATCATGCTTAATGCATTACTTTTGTATGGAATCACAATAGTAAAAACCTGGGTTTGTGGGCTCGGGGAGATGTCCACGTGAATGCTAGGAGAAGAACCTCCCGCAGGCGCGCCTTGCGACTTCTTGGGGGCCATCGTAGGCGTGATTACGGACTTCCGGTTTGCCTTTGCCCTAACACAATTATGGACTTCCGGTTAGCCTTTGCCCCTACGTGATCCGTGAATCTCCTCAGCCTTGATAAGCAACCTCAAGATCTTGCCCTTCTCCCTCGTACACAAGAGATACCTTCACCGAACTTCGGATCTTTAAAAGGCCAGGGCTTGTGAGAATTGGGCTTAAGGGATTTGGGCTTATGGGATTCGAGCTTTGTTTGCGGAAATGGGGCTCTTATGGATGGAGCTGCGAAAATGGAGGCTTTACAAGGACTTACGAGAATTGGAGTTTTACGAGGAAGCTACGGGAATAGAGCTTAATGAGCTCGGTCTTAAACCCGAGAAGGCCACAGGAACAAGGCCAAAGCCTTATCCCTTAGAAGCTGTGGAAATGGGCTTTAAGGGAAGGTTTTTAACCCCCGAGGTGGAACCCGTGTGCACAAGGCCTTAAGCCTTGTACTTTAGAAGCTTCCAAAAGCTTCTAGGAAGCTTTTGCTCCCCACGAAACCACGTGGGGTCAAAGGAAATGATTGAGGGGAATTAGGAAAGGAAGGATGATGTCGAATGGGGGCGGGAAATTGACTTGTTGGGCATGTGGAGCCACGGCCGACAGCAGTAATGCGATGGCGCCTTCAACCGAGCAGGATAGAGGCGATGTCAGTGCGTTGCTACCAGCGATGGGGGAGTTCTTGGAGGCCGGGAAGCATGTCGTGGAGGACGTGCTTCCTCTTCTGAGCAAGCCGAGCAGGATGGGGGCGATGGCAGCTTGCTCTCTCACTCCTCTCCCTCAGCACAGCATCGTCCTTTGATCTCTCTCCACGATGTCGATGACAGCAGCTTCCCTCTCACTCTCCACGCAACCTTCTTTTTTCCTTCCCAGCACGGCGATGGCAGCAGCTGTTTGTCCCCCCATCCTCCCTTCACACCTTAGAGGGTGTATTTATAGGACAAGGGGGGGAAAGAGAAGAGCTCCACCATGTGGCCACTGCATGGCTTCCCCCCTCCTCATGCAGCCCCACCTCCACCAAGCCCATCCCCCCACACTCCCTCTCCTCTAGCCATGCATCGGCTGGGGGAAAGGGATAAATATAAAAAAAAATTGGTTTAATAATATCCATTTTGCCCCTCCCAAGAGGGTGTTTACGTGTGATTTGTGGATTTGAACCCTCGAGCTTGCTTTGCCAATGCAGAGGTCTCGATTTCTCGCGTGCAGGTCACAGATTACACTGTGGCAATTCCAATATGAAAGATAACCTTTGCACGAGGTTTACGCAGTGTGCGGGAAGTCAATATTCACGAGTGGGAATATTACATTCTCTCCCCCTTAGAAGAATCGAGATGTCCTCATCTCGAGATAAACTGGGGATATTGATGGTTGAGAGAGCTTTCATCTATCCAGGTAGCATCCTCTTCGGGATAATCTTTCCACTGGACGAGGCATTCTTTCAAGGTTCTAGATCTTAACTGTCTCTCCCTAACATCTAAAATCTTATCCGGTCTTAGTTCAAGGACTCCTTGACTAGGCATTACAATTTGTTGGTCATCAAGTACATGATTAGGGTTGGGTACATATTTTTTTAAGAGACTAATATGGAATACATTGTGAACTTTTAGGTTATCAGGAAGTTGCAATTTATAAGCATTGGGTCCCAGGCATTTGAGGATTTTATACGGCCCACAATACCTTGGACTTAGCTTCTTGCATTCTCCTAGAGATAGAGAACTCCTTTTAGGGCGTACACGAATGAAGACCATGTCTCCTTCTCTGAAGACCCTCTCTTGACGTTTCAAATCTGCATATGCCTTTTGTCTATCCTTGGCTGCTTGTATGTCTTGTCTTATTGACCTTATTTGGTCATGCATGTCCTCCAACATTTGTCTTGAAGCTTCAACTCTTAGGGTTGGATCAGAAAAGTTTAGGGGACTTCGACAATCATGACCATACAATGCCTGGAAAGGGGTCATTTGAATGCTCTGCTGGTAAGAAGCATTGTAGGCAAATTCTACTAATGGCAAGTATTGAATCCACCTCTTCGGCTCTCGACAACAGTATGCCCTAAGCATATCCTCAATGATTTGATTCACTCGCTCTGTTTATCCATCCATTTGGGGATGGTAGGCGGTGCTAAAACAGAGTTGAGTCCCAATAGCTTCAAAGATAGCTCTCTAGAAGTGTGAAGTGAAGAGAGAATCTCGATCGCTAATGATTCTTCTAGGTAACCCATGTAGCTTGAATATCTCCTTGATAAACAATCTTGCAATGTCGGAGGCTTTATAGTTTGTCTTTACTGGAATCAGGTGTGCAACCTTAGTAAGCATGTCAACTACAACCATAATGGAATTGTATCCTCCTTGGACTTGGGGTAAACCCACAACAAAATCCATACTGATGAATTCCCATTTCATTTGGGGAATGTCAAGTGGTTGCAATTTTCCTGGCATCATGACATGTTCAACCTTGATACGTTGGCAAGACAAACATTCAGTGACATATTTGAGAACGTCACCTTTGAGCCTCTCCCAATGGTAGCTCTTCCTAACTGCATTAAGAGTTTTTGCATAGCCAGGATGTCCTGCGAAAGGGGAATCATGAGCTTCCCATAATATCTTCTGCTTAAGTGACTGGCTTGTTGGTATACAGAGCCTTGTTCTATAGTTGACAAGTCCATTATCAATGGAAAATTCCTGATAGTTGGCCTGTAACTTCAGATTCTGATCCTTGGTAGATATTTCTTTTATCATTGTTTGGTAGGCCAAATCATGGCATGCTTCCTCTCTAGCTAGTTCGAGTATAGGGTTGCTTGGCATAGATACCTTTGTAGCCAGAGATCTGGTTGTTGATGGATTCTGCAAGATTAGGGAATTTAGGAATGCCTTGCGACTGAGTGCATCGGCAACTACATTCTCTTTCCCTGGTTGGTACTTGATTTCAAAATCATACTCCTCCAATACTTCAATGCACCGCCGTTGCCTCATGTTGAGCTCGTTCTGGGTAAAAATCCATTTGAGACTCTTATGATCGGTTACTAGAGTAAACTTGTTACCCAACAGGTAGTGTCTCCAAAGCTTTAAAGCATGGATGACAGCTAATAATTCCAGATCATGCGTGGCATAATTCTTTTCATGACTCTTCAATTTCCTTGAAGAGTATGCTACTGGATGACCTTCCTGCATAAGTAAACACCCCAAGGCAAGAATGCTGGCATCAGTTACTACCTCGAACTCCTTATTGAGGTCAGGAAGTTTTAGAATAGGTGCTGATACCAAACATTGCTTCAATTGGTCGAAGCTATTTTGTTCGGGAGTTGACCATGTAATAGAAGTCTGCTTCTTTAGTAAGTCTGTAAGAGGTGCTTCAATCAAAGCATAGTTTTTGATAAAGACCCTATACCATCCTGTCCAGCCAAGAAAGCTACGTATTTCTTTAATGGATATTGGTATTGGCCATTCAAGCACATCCCTGACTTTGGCTGGGTCTACTGATATTCCTTCTGATGATACTATGAATCCTAGATATTCAATCTGACGCTTGAAGAATGCACACTTCTTCATTTTTGCATACAGCTTATGAGACCTCATTGTCTCAAGAACAATCCGTAGTTGAGGTTCATGATCTTCTTCCTATTTAGAATGGACTAAAGTGTCATCGAAGAAGACAAGCACGAAATCATCAAGATATGGTCTAAAAATATCCTGCATTAATCTATTGAAGGTGGCAAGTGCATTTGTAAGCCCGAATGACATAACCAAGAACTCAAAGTGCCCATATCTTGTATTGAAGGCCGTTTTTGGAATATCTTCTTCCTTGATCCTTATTTGATAGTAACCTGATCTGAGATCAATTTTGGAGAAGATCTTTGCACCTTGAAGGCGATCCAGAAGTTCATCTATTCTAGGAATAGGATACTTGTTCTTGACTGTTGATTGATTCAAACCACGGTAATCAATACATAGTCGAAGTGTCCCATCTTTCTTTTTCTGGAATAGTACTGGAGCTCCCCATGGTGAGTTGCTAGGCCGGATGTAACCCTGATCTAACAGTTGCTTGAGTTGTTCCTTCAACTCAATAGCTTCTGGTATGGACATTCTATAAGGTCTCTTTGCAATTGGCGCAGCTCCAGGCACTAGCCTTATTTCATGATCAACTTCTCTTGGAGGCGGAAGTTCAGTCAATTCCTCAGGGAATACGTCAGCGTATTCCTTTAGCCAAGAGGGTCCTTCATGAGACTCTTGCTTTTGATCTAACTTCTTGAGTTTGATCAGGTAAACAGGTAATCCTTTTCTAACTTCTTTTATGATCCGCGATACTTTGGCTAACTGGATTCTTGGCACTCCTGCCTCACCTTGAGTTGTAACAAACTCCCTTTCAGAGTTTCGAAAGGAAACTTGACCCTTTCCACAGTGGATGTGGGCGTCATTAGGCTTAAGCCAATCCATCCCGAGTAGACACTCATGGATACCTAAATTCATGACTCTGAATTTGACTGAGGTTTTCTTTCCTCCTAGAAAGAATTCTTCCTTAGCAGTTTGCCTGGTACAAGTTACCTCACGACCGTTTGCCAATTCCACAAGTAAGGTAGGTGCTTCTACTGTGGCTATTCCTAATCTTTTTGCACATGCTGGTGAGATAAAGGAATGTGTACTGCCACAATCAATCAAGGTTTTGAAACCTTTACCTTGATAGTCCGACGGTGTTTGAATCACCGAGAACTGACGATTCGGCCCCTTCTTGTGTAAAGCGGCATGGACTGTCGCTCTTTCAAATTGTGCCTCCATAGTCGGATCTTCCTCTTCTTCTGCTTCGCATCTTTGCCTATTGGTAATGCAGGCAGTTCTTCCTCTTCCACGGGTGGCGGCTCCTTGACCGCGGCCTACACCTTGACGATGTCCCTCGCTGAGCTTGGAACATTGCCTTTTGAAGTGACCGAGTTCGTTGCAGTGGAAACATCGGAGGTTTCGGCCATTACTTTGAGTAGGAACAAAGTTGTTGACGTTATTTGTTCTTGCTTTCTTCCTTTGTCCCTGATTGTGACCTTGGACTCTCTTCACTTGGGGTCTAAATGTTCCTCTGTTCGGGTCGCTATAGGACCAATTTTTGTTACCCCTTGGTCTAGCTTGCACTTCCTGAATTATAGGTGCCGCTCGAATGAGTGCATCCTGAAGATCTGACGGACGCATAGATTTGAGACGGGTATTTACGGGTGGATTTAAGCCTGCGCAAAATTTGGACACCTGCTGCGTCATGTCCATCTATGGCGCATACTTTAAGAGTGAGACAAATTTAGAGTAGTATGCGTCAAGGGTGAGTCCTAGCTGTTTTAGCTCGTAGAATTCATTCATTTTTTTGTGTACGATATGCAGGTGGCAAATATCTCCCCTGCACGGCTTTCTTTAACTTCTCCCAGGTGACGGACCCCTCTGAAGTCCCTTGATCCCTGCACCATTGTTTCCACCATAGTCTAGCTTCGCCGGTGAGTTTTAATTTGGCGAGCATGGCCTGATTGGTAGGCGCAGTACCAGCTGCTTCAAAGTAATCCTCCTTAGAGTCAATCCAAATTTCAGCATCAGACTGGACGAATCTGCCTCTCCCGTCAAACTCGGGTGGCTTTATCTGCTTGAGGAGGAACTTCTTCTCCTGGATCACAACAGTACTTGATGTAGGGGGCGAATTTGGAACCTGTACCTGGGGTTGTGCCTGGATAAAAGTTTTCTTAACGTTATTACATGATAATTGACGTTAGCTTATCTTTAGATCAGCTATCTCGTAAATCATGAAGCTACTTAACTTTTTTAACAACTCTGATGCACAGTCGGATATTGATAAATGAAGTCCTTATTTATATTTACATGGGCGTAGCCTTATATAACATCTCGTGTGATGATAATCCAATCATTACATTCAGTTTGGGGAGAACAACGTTGTATTACATTTGTCTACAGGAACTGTGTAATAGTAGGGTTTTGGGTCATGGATATTTAGGAATCGATAATTCATTGGAAGTTCAGGATATCCTTTCCGCTGGAATCCATACTTCTCATGGCGGCCCAACACCTTAATCCTGTCGGCTGGGATTACATGGGTTACTTCCTCATATACATATGAGTTCAATTCAACCCTCCGACCTTGAATATGCAAAGTCGAATTTACGTGAGCTTCCACAAAAATGAACAGCTTCACGACTTTCAAGTCTTCCAACCACTTGATCCTCTTCAGGTTGGTCTGTAGATAAGCGAACCGGTAGGCAGCTATGTAGTAGATTCCTGAAGACCCAATCCATCTTTGTTCTATATATAAAGGTGATGGATTATAAATCTGCTCCAGGATGTTCATCATTCCAACTCTTTGTCTATAATGCGGAGAATGCATTGCAGTCATAAACATGACCCGGAACACCAAAAACTTGTTCCACGCTTCATAGTTCTGCAAGACAGTATTGAAGATGAGGAAATGTTTGGACAGCAACAATTTCTTTACTTCATTTTATTGAGATCTCATAAAAACAATTCCATTGTTGGTCGGCTCTGATACCAACTATAACGTGTCCACTAGAATCATCCAGGACACGTCTTAGCAGTCCATCGGAAAGGATGTCTAGAAAGCTCCACCCGACATTCCCATGGAATGTTACGGGACTTGCGATCTAGGTCTTCCCGCGTCTGCCTCGTAGCAGAAGTATCATGGCCGTTCCCACTTAGGATCGACCTGAATTTGGGTTTTCCTGTTTGGTCATTAGCTAGCAGCAACTAGCGTCAGACCCGAGCGAACTACTTTACGCAGAAACGCCAGGTCCGAAGCGGATTCACGCTGCACTGGGTTCAAGGAGAATGGGAAACGAGAGGGATGCAAAACTCAACCTCTCTACCAATAGGCATAGTCCCATTCCGTAAATCGGGTAAGACGTAACTCTAGGTCATCGCTCTCATTATTCGTTTTGATAATGATGATCATCCCGCTGTTCTTCAAGATTTTTGAGAAAATTTCCCGGCTAACCGGGACCACCCAACCGTAGGACGGACCCATGGCCCATCCTCCGCACTTTTCTCAGTTTGTTTTAGTTATGTAATTATCTAACACATTAATTTGACATATAGCAATCAGCTTCTTTAATTACTCCTGTTAAGCACTGGTTCCTTCACGTAATCTTATCACATGACATAGAAAAACAATATCTGCCAAATTCTTTATTATCATTTCATCATTTTATCTTTGAAATACAAGGAGTTCCGCCCGTAGGCTTGTCCATAATCTGCCCGAAGGCTATCCAGTAATCCGCTAGGGATCACTATTCCAAGCTTCTGCCCGTAGACTAGTATGCGGGCCTCAAGATCCAATCCCGAGTCACGTTAGCCTCTTGTGCAGGACCCGGAAGGCGAGGGATTTACAGCCAGAGCCCCCCCTGGCACCCAAGCGTCCTCCTGCTCCAAGTAGAGCTCAACGGAAAGACCTCTCGTGGCGGGTTCGATCCACGTTCCCGGCGCGGTCAACAACCCCCTTGGTTAGGGTCAGGCAGGCAGTCGGGGGTAACTGAAGCTGCCTCTCCCTTCAGGCCTTCAACCTGAAGCATTAGATATCATTTCATCCTTTAGTTCTTTGAGCAAACAATGCAAACAATGCTTTCTAAACTGTTACAAGCACAATCAATTCCAGTGGTCGTTTATTTGGCCAACTGTCAAGGAGTGAATCCTTCTTTCCGAATGCATCCAGCGTTCGATCCGGGATTAATTGGGACTTGGCAAGATCCCCAAGGGTTTATTTGTTCACCCTTTTGTCCTTGGGTTAGGGCCATACCCTGTTAACCCAACTTAACCAATACCTTAGGTTTTATTAACAGTAAATCCTAGCGACCATGTCGCTTTAATTTATTGATTGATCATTTGCTTCCAAGCAAATACCTAACTTCCCTTTACTTGGCAATTTTTCCCCAAGACAGGTGATGTAACAGGATGACTACTCATTCTCTTGCAAGTTAAACTTGTGCAAGAACTTACCAACCTTATTTCAAGAAATGGCAAAACTCTCTTGTAAACAAACAACAAGTCTATGCAACGTTGCAACTTATTGCACAAGTGTCGCATCTATTCCATGGGATCATTTCACCCATTGAATGGTGTTTTCTGGTATCGGAATTATCTTCAGACGAGAAGCAGGGTTTAGGGTGTCTTTTTACCCAACCCATTCCTAATTACACTAGACCGACAACGTTTGGTCCTAGGGGTTCCAACTCAATTTGAGTTTCATCATTTGAACGAGTGATCCTTAGGGTAGAAACCCTAGATCGTTTCCTGCAAGCCCGTCCAATTGACTCATCATTTCGTGAATGTGGGTATGATCTTTGGGTTTGAGGGTTTTGACTTGGCAACAAGTGTAAAACTAGGTGGAATCCTTAACGCGCTAAACCCTAGTTAGCACTTGGGATATTTATCATATCGACTGAATCATGCCTATATGAATCCCTTGTGGGTTAGGTGATTTAGACAATTCAATATACTTGTCTTGCGACAAGGATGAACCTTTCCTAGAGATCATAAACTAGATCTAAAGGAGAAAAATAGTTGCAACTACCACAATACATGTAAACATGCGATTCATTGCTTCTACGCATCACATAGTTCACAATAACTCTATCTTTCCTTGGTAAAGTAAAAATACATGATAATCTGGATACTTAACTTTCCTAGGACCTACTAGGACTTACATCAAATAATCATGCCTACAACCTTGTTATCTACACTTTAGAATCTCATGCTTTGATAAACCATGCAACCTTTCCTAAATACGGCTCCTGATGAATGATATTTTTGCATGACGACTATGCAACACGCAACTTTCTCCTAGCTACAATGAAGTTAATGAAGTTCATACAAAACTAAAGCTAGTGTTAACTTTTTCCATTTTACATGCCACTTGCAAGTCCATAAGATTAATTTCGTGCTCTTCTATTTCTTTTCGGATAACATCTTATGGGTGTTAACTTTTCCTCATGAATCATTACAAGGAAGATGTTGCCTAAACATGCAACATACGCTTAATCTTTCCATGTCTAGTCAACGGTGCACTTTAACAATTCCAACCTTATAATGATAGGCAACAGGTGTTCTAGGCTCGTCACTTTGAAAAGCACGACAAGGCAACATACTATTAAGGTCGTAAGATGGATAGACAATTTGCATTCATAGCATTGAAAATACCAATTTTCCCAATTGCATTTAACTAGGCGAGGTGAATTTGAACATGCACGGGTGCTTCCTAATCCATGAAGTTATCATGCTTAATGCATTACTTTTGTATGGAATCACAATAGTAAAAACCTGGGTTTGTGGGCTCGGGTAGATGTCCACGTGAATGCTAGGAGAAGAACCTCCCGCAGGCGCACCTTGCGACTTCTTGGGGGCCATCGTAGGCGTGATTACGGACTTCCGGTTTGCCTTTGCCCTTACACAATTATGGACTTCCGGTTAGCCTTTGCCCCTACGTGATCCGTGAATCTCCTCAGTCTTGGTAAGCAGCCTCAAGATCTTGCCCTTCTCCCTCGTACACAAGAGATACCTTCACCGAACTTCGGATCTTTAAAAGGCCAGGGCTTGTGAGAATTGGGCTTAAGGGATTTGGGCTTATGGGATTTGAGCTTTGTTTGCGGAAATGGGGCTCTTATGGATGGAGCTGCGAAAATGGAGGCTTTACAAGGACTTACGAGAATTGGAGTTTTACGAGGAAGCTACGGGAATAGAGCTTAATGAGCTCGGTCTTAAACCCGAGAAGGCCGCAGGAACAAGGCCAAAGCCTTATCCCTTAGAAGCTGTGGAAATGGGCTTTAAGGGAAGGATTTTAACCCCCGAGGTGGAACCCGTGTGCACAAGGCCTTAAGCCTTGTACTTTAGAAGCTTCCAAAAGCTTCTAGGAAGCTTTTGCTCCCCACGAAACCACGTGGGGTCAAAGGAAATGATTGAGGGGAATTAGGAAAGGAAGGATGATGTCGAATGGGCGGGGAAAATTGACCTGTTGGGCATGTGGAGCCACGGGCGACAGCAGTAATGCGATGGCGCCTTCAACCGAGCAGGATAGAGGCGATGTCAGTGCGTTGCTACGAGCGATGGGGGAGTTCTTGGAGGCCGGGGAGCATGTCGTGGAGGACGTGCTTCCTCTTCTGAGCAAGCCGAGCAGGATGGGGGCGATGGCAGCTTGCTCTCTCACTCCTCTCCCTCAGCACGGCATCGTCCTTTGATCTCTCTCCACGATGTCGATGACAGCAACTTCCCTCTCACTCTCCACGCAACCTTCTTTTTTCCTTCCCAGCACAGCGATGGCAGCAGCCGTTTGTCCCCCCATCCTCCCTTCACACCTTAGAGGGTGTATTTATAGGACAAGGGGGGGAAAGAGAAGAGCTCCACCACGTGGCCACTGCATGGCTTCCCCCCTCCTCATGCAGCCCCACCTCCACCAAGCCCATCCCCCCACACTCCCTCTCCTCCAGCCGTGCATCGGCTGGGGGAAAGGGATAAATATTAAAAAATTTTGCTTTAATAATATCCATTTTTCCCCTCCCAAGAGGGTGTTTACGTGTGATTTGTGGATTTGAACCCTCAGGCTTGCTTTGCCAATGCGGAGGTCTCGATTTCTCACGTGCAGGTCACAGATTACACTGTGGCAATTCCAATATGAAAGATAACCTTTGCACGAGGTTTACGCAGTGTGCGGGAAGTCAATATTCACGAGTGGGAATATTACAGTTGGTAACACTTATGGCAGCAATCATGTGCCAAATGGGAGCTTATGAGTACCAACTTATCCTCCATTCAATGCTTCTAGACCTCAAAGTAATTTCAGGACACCAAACAGTCCAAGAGTTGACTTCAAACAAGGGGACATCAAGCCTAAATCCATTTTAGCCAGCATGAATCCTAAATCTATTCCTATGGATCTTTACAAAGAAAAAAAGGAGAAAGGCTTATGTTTCAAGTGTGAGGAAAAGTATACACCTGATCATGCCTCAAAGTGTGTATACAAAAATGTCAAACCCAAGCTTTAGAGTATCTTGGTCTTTGAGGATTTTGAAGATGAGGTGGATGAAGCTAATGCAATTGTACTTAATGTTGAAAATGAAGATCTTGAGAAAGAAGTTGGGCAAGAGTATTTTTATGATCCAACCGACTCTTTTACTTTTGATCCAGGTGGAAGTGTTCCTTTTGATCCAATTGGGACTTGTTATGAGCTGCTTGCTGTCACTAATTGTTCTATTTCTATGGATGCTTGGACAGGATCTAAGAGCCTAATACACTTCGTATGAAGGGAAACATTTGTGGAAAGCCAGTGTTCATTCTGATAGACAGTGGTAGTACTCATATTTTTGTGAATAAGTCCATCATGGACAAGCTGAATTGTATTCCCACAGATTTACAGTAGTCCATTAGAGTTCAAGTGGCCCATGGTGAAGAGGAAATCAACACACAGATATGCTCACAAGTAAAACTGATCACTTTGAAGCAAAAGTAAAACTGATCACTTTGAAAATGGGGCCTATAGACATTGTACTCGATTGTGATTGGTTGATGACATTAGGCAAGATCACTATGGATTTCTCACAGTTGTATATGGAGTTTATCTTCAAGTGACAGCTTATCCATTTACAGGGAATTCCTAGTAGATCAGATTTTCAGCTTATTACCATTCAACAACTCAAAAGGGAGTACAAGAGGCACTCACAAATATTTGTTTTGCATTTGAATAAAGAGATGCAAGATCAGCCCAATAATTCAGCAAACTATCTAGCCTTGATAGCTCTTCTTGAGGAGTATAGAGATTTGTTTGATGTACCTACTTCATTGCCTCCCAAGAGAGTAGTAGATCACCCCATTGATTTGGAGCCCAACTCAAAGACAATCAATAAGCCACCTTACAGATTATCAAAGTGTGAACAAGAGGAAGTAGCCAAGCAAATCAAGGAACTTCTTGAGATGGGATTCATTGAACCAAGTTTTTCACCTTATGCATCTCCAGTCCTGTTAGTCAAAAGGAAAGATGGATCTTTCAGAATGTGCATTGACTACATGGATCTTAATAAGATCATAGTGAAGAACAGGTATCCGATACCCAAGATTGATGATTTGCTTGATGAGCTTAAGGGGGCCTGATTCTTTACGAATATTGATTTGAGATCAGGGTATCATCAACTTCGCATGCGAGAGGGTGATGAAGTCAAGACTGCTTTCAGGACTGATCATGGGCTCTATCATTTCTTAATGATGCCATTTGGGCTTACAAATGATCCAGCTACCTTCTAAAGCCTAATGAATAAGATTTTACAGTCTTTCCTCTTTCAGTTTGTCTTGGTGTTCTTTGATGACATTTTCATCTACAGTAAGACTTTACAAGATTACTTGGTACATATGAGGAGAGTTTTTTATGTATTGAGACATCACAAGCTTTTTGCTAGGGAGAAGAAGTGTTCTTTCATGCAAACTGAAGTGGAATACTTGGGACATATTGTTAGTGAAAAAGAAATACAGGCTGGTCCCAAGAAGGTGCAATGTATAAAAGATTGGCCAACACCTACTACTACTATCTTTCTTAGAGGACTCCTTGGTTTATCTTCATTCTATCACCGATTCATTAAGCATTATGCGGCCATTGTAGCTTCTTTGACTGATAGGTTGAAGAAGGAGGCTTTCTTTTGGGATGCTCTTGCAGATACCAGCTTCAACCAGTTAAAGGGACTCTTTACCTCTACTCCTATCTTAGTATGCCCGGACTTTTCCAAAGAATTTACTATATAGTGTGATGCTAGTGGCCGTGGCATTGGGGCTGTTTTGCTACATGAGCATGGAGTGATTACCTTTGAGAGCCGTAAGCTTACAAATAAAGAAATGGCCATGAATGTTTATGACCAAGAGATGTTGGCTATCTTGCATGCAATTAAGAAGTGGCACCATTACTTGTATGGCAGCCGATTTAGAGTACACAATGATCATAGGGTACTTAAGTATTTCCTTACTCAGTCCAATCTTACTCCTAAGCAGCGTCGTTGGTGGATAGCTACATTACAAAATTATGATTTTGACATCACTCATACAAGAGGCAAAGATAATATAGTGGCTGATTCTCTTTCTCGTATGTGGGCTTGCAAAGTTTCAGCCATGACAGAATTACATAATGATTGGATTGAAGAATTACAAGAGGCTTATCTTCTAGATGAAGAATTCAGCCAAATTATTTAGAAATTACAACAAGGACTTATGGAAAAAAACTCGCATTATCAATTCGAAAATGGCCTTATTTGGTTGAAAGGCAAGATTGTTATTCCTTCTACCTCTTCTTTTACACGGAAAATTATGGAGGAACTACATTATTCGCCTCTAGCTGGACATTTAGGAGTTTTCAAGACCTATGACAGGTGTGGGAGCTTTCACTCAACCACCAAGACCCACGGAGCGCTTATTGTTTCAAGCGTTCCAAGCCGAGCACTAATTGCTACCTCTCACATAGCTGACGCGCCATCCATGTCTACCGGTGTAGTGAGCTTACCTCCATGCCATTCGAGTTACCTCCTCTCCCGCGCACTCCAGTAGCTCCACGATCCAAGTGTAAGCTTCAAGCAAGCTCCATCCTCAAGCTCCACGCTCCAAGCTCCATCACCGCGAGCAAGAGAAGAGAACAGAAGAGAAGAGAAGAGAAGAGAAGAAGAGAGGAGAAGATGGAGAGCTTCTCCACCCCACGGTCCCTCACCCTCACACACTCACTCCCTCACACTCTCACACTCCCTCTCTCAAGCACAAGCTCAAGCAAGTAAGAACAAGAACAAGAAGAAGAAGAGGAGAGCCACTTTTTGCCACACACAAGAATGAGCTTCTCATTCACTTTTCAACTTTATATACAAAACCCTAAATCCCTTTTGGGCGGTCATCCCCTTTTTTCCTTTTTTACATGGCCGGTTGTAGCCTAGGCCCTTTTCCCATTGTTCTTCTTTCTTCCTAGCTTCCTTTCCACCGCCCATCTACATTTACAAGTTGCACGGGTGAGAGCCGGCACTCCTTGAATTAAACCGTGATGCGCTTGCGCTCTTTTACAAAACTTTTGCCTTGTGCTTTTCCTTGTGCACCTTTGTCTTCCATTTCTCTTGCCTTGGCCTTTGTCTTTGTCTTTTATTTTAGCTTTCTAGATTTTCCACTGCCTGGCACTCTTTTACAAGATTTTAGGGTGTGCCTTTGTATTTTAAAGTTCACCTTTCCCCTTTTTCATTTGCCTTGGGCTTTTTAAGGTTGCCCTTGCGCTTTTGGCATTTTCTCTTCTTCTTCCTTCAGTCGAGCTACCTTTTTTCCACCTTTGCCCTGCGTCTTTTTATTTCCTTTTGCTTTCTTCGTATTGGGGTTAACAACAAGATCAAGAAAAGTTTATATTGGAAAGGACTGTGGAAAGATGTCAAGGACTTTGTTATGAAGTGTATGCCTTGTCAGCAGAATAAGGACAGCATCCATAAGCCAGGAGGCTTGTTACAGCCATTACCTATTCCTACAGGTAAATGGACTCATATTACTATGGATTTCATTATTGGCTTGCCTACTACCAAGAAGGGATGGAATAGTATATATGTGGTGGTAGACAGACTCACCAAGGTAGCCCATTTTATTCCAACCAAGATTCAATTTATTGCTTCTCAAGTGGCCAGTCAGTTTATGGAGTAGATTTTTAGACTACATAGATTACCGCAGGTGATTGTTCATGATAGAGACTCAAAGTTTATGAGTAACTTTTGGCAAGCAGTATTTACATCTATGGGCACTAAATTGGCTCCGTCTACGACCTATCATCCACAAAATGATGGACAGACAGAAAGAGTCAATAAATGGTTGGAGACTTATCTTCGCCATTTTTGCTATGATGTCCAAACTTCATGGGATTCTTGGTTACACTTGGCTTAGTTTTCTTATAACAATTCTACCCATGCTAGTATTGGAGTTTCACCCTTTGAGGCTGTGTATGGTTACAAGGTACCCTTACCCACAGTCATCTTTAATGAAAGGATCAATCCTCATGGGAAGGAAGAGTTAGAAAGAATGCAGACCCTTCTTCAGTAATGCAAGATGAATCTTAGGAAAGCTCAAGACCAAATGAAGATGTATGCTGATGAGAAGAGGCGGCCTTTAGAGTTCCAAGAAGGAGAGTTGGTCTCACGGAAGGTACCCAAGTCCAAGTACTCTACATTAAAAGATGGATCTAGTAATAAGCTTGCCCACATGTTTTATGGCCCTTGCCGGATCCTTAAGCGGATTGGAGACTTGACAGTTTTTATCGTGCCTAATTTTTAGAATTAAGCTATATACATGGGCTTAAAGTACTCTTCAAGAGCTTCGTTTTGATATATGGTACACCTCATTTGGACATTTGGACACTTCTACTAGAAGTTATGGCAAATTTGTTCCAGCAGGGTTTGTTTATACAGTAAGCTGTCTACTTAATTTTGAGATTATTTGTTGAAGAATTTATGGCTCCATATACTTTCGAAGTACTCCAGATCATGTATATAGCTGAGGCCTACTCTTGTTCTTCAATTTCAGTCCATATAGTTGGTCATACTTCATTCATTTTTTCCATTTATAAAGCTATAAAAATAAAGTAGTACTTTGTTCTATCCATCATTTTCTAGTCTTTTAGGTTTGTTTTTTAGGACAAAAACTTTTGGGAAGGGATGGATTATAAGAAGCTGGGAATAAGGATTTAGTGTAAATAATATTGATATTATGCCATGTCACACTTACATTGGTATAAAAGGAGAGGACATGTAATTTTTCATATCTTTTTGACACATTAATACAATTACTGTCCTTCTCTCCCATCTTGCTCACAGCTTCTATGGCTTCTCTCTCTTTCCTATCTTTCTCTCTCCAAATCTAGTATTTCTCTCTCCTCGTCACTCTTCTCTCTCTTCCTGCAATCTTTCCCTCTCTTCTGCAATCTTCTCTCTCCTCTTTCTCTCTCCCTAGTTTGCTCTCTGAAAAATTTGAGGAAAACCCTGAGGTTGGAAAAGGAGAGGTAAGATAGCTGCTAAGTTGGATTGATAAGGAAAAAATAAGCATCATAGAGATGGGCCATTTGTTGATAGTACAATAACCTAGGAACAAAGGGACCTAAAACAGATCATCGATGGTAGGCATCAAAGAAGGATGAATCAAATGGATGGTTCTTGGAAAGATAAGCTAGGAGATCCACCCTTAGTTGGTTAGTGCTATGCATATAAGTAGAAGCTATATTCTGACGTTGGTTCAGGACTATAGAATCAATCATTGAATGCCATGAAGTGTCAGGGCAGGTAGCCACTTTAGAAGAATAGCACTGGAACATGTCATCTATCCTCAACTCTAAATCGTTGATATATAAGGCAGCTTGTAAGATCACATCCCCCACATACTAAGCCAGATCTACATCATCTGAAATTAACAGATCACATCATAGATACATATAAGACAGCAATATGGTATTCGTCGTCACGAAATATTCAAAGACCATATGGACAACTTCTGTCAGCAAATCAGAAGACCAATCCCCACTCCAACCATCCTCTAAAAGAGGGAGATCCATCATTGAGAGCTTAATATAGAAGGCCAACTTTTGCAACTGATAGTGGACAAAAAAGGAATGGTTGGGAGGAACATACTCATGAAAGTGCTCAAATGTAGACCATAATAAATCCATCCTAGACTGCAATCTTTCCACTTTATCTTGAAACAATGGACATAATGTGGCCTGTCTCTGGAAAACTGCAAAGTCCTGCTGAGATATAGAAGGAATCATAGGAACACTGGGGCTTGGAGGAATGGACCATGACTATGCCAGTTGGTCCTTCAACTGCTTAATCCAAGAAGCTTGGGATTCCAATGTATTTTGAGCAGTCTGCAAAGCTGAGATTTTCGTATCTAAAAGAGTCTTAAACTCTTGAGCTTCTTTGGACATTTTCTCTTTTTCTTCCGAAACTCTAGTGACCTTTGGCTGAGCCTCTGCTAACTGAATTTTCAAAGAAGATATTTCTTCTCTCTGGGTCTCAATCATTTGTGTCTGCTGCTCCATCTACTCAAACAAATTAGCAAGAGTGTCTTTAGCATAGGCTAACTCTATGGTTGCTTTATGCATCTTGTCTTTGGATTGCATCAATTCTTCATAGAAAGAAGCATATAACTGTTGAACACAAGCTATCACTGAGAGTTCAATAGAACTCTGGATGTCGTTACAAAGGAAAGGAATAGCATCCCCTGACACTAAATTGTTCAGCAAAGGAACCGATATTTCCAAAGAACCCTCTCGATGTGCCCTGAATAAATTGTTGCATGTGAGGTAGGTAGGAAGGTCACTTCCAGATGTAGCAGGAACTATTACTGAAGGAATGATTGGTGAAATTTTCTCTCCCACACGCTTCAAGCGCTTCCGCTCAATGACCAATGGAGGAGGGGAATCAAGATCCTCTATGTCAATGGGTTCTGAATTCTTTGAAGGTGGAGGGGGAGGTACTAGATCAGATGGAGAAGGGGGTAGCACACCCTTCTTAAGGCCTGAATATGTCAAGAAAGCAGATAAATATGAACCATAAGTTACATTGGTAACATTCCCTCTAGTCACCTTGACAAAATGTTGGTCCATCTTCGTAAGAAGGTAAGTACTCCTGTCAATGGCAACCCCTTTTAACACCATCGTGGAAGCTGTGAAGAGCTCCTTGGACAAATAGTGAGATGGTATTTTGGCAGACATAAACCTGTCTTAGAGAAATTGGCAAACTAGCTTCCAGAGAGAATCAGTAATCATTGAGAAAGACACTCTTGAAGTGTTAATCATCTTCTTGACATCGAGAACCTTTTTGGTCTGCTTCTGTAATAGCTTGAGAATCTCATCATTTGAGAATAATTGTCTGGCTGTAACAAAGGGTTCTCCTTTGTAGGGAAGAGACAAAGCCTTCCCTAATCCTCTAGATGTCAAAACCATGGAAGTACCACGAACCAAGCCCGATTTCTTACTGTGACACAAGAAACTCATCATATAGAGTTGGATCATCTGGAATCAAAGGGAGTGAAGAAGCCACAAAAGTTGCAAGGCTTTCTTTCACGATAGGCTCAAAAGTCAGTAGGGAAGAATAATCCCTACTGATCAATGGGACATACTGAATAGGAGAAGGAGCTTGAGGCGCCATTCAGATGGAATATACACACACCACAAACACAGATAATCACATAGAATGCCTGCAAAACAACAAAATAGCTATTTAAAAAAAATCTATTTTAAAAAAAACATACACAGACGTAACTAACCAATTGACCACCCCAAACAATCCACATCTTAGAAAAAATTCGGCATGACCCCTACACATATGCGACTGAAAGCTTCATGCTATGCAACAAGCAAGTCCCCCAAGACCCCGTATCAGGCAAAAAAGAAAACTACATGGTGCGCAGATCGGTCGCAGATAGCTCACGTGGTGAATCCCGGAAGGTCCCCAAGAACAAAGTACTCTACCTTTTTGCACAAAAACCCATGTAAAAGCATGCACGACAAGAGGCAAGAGACAAATTGGGTTCAATCTCCCCCATGCCTTGTGTGAGTGCTTCACAAAGCATGTATTTTATGTATATTTCCAATCTTCATGCTCAATAATAGCCCAATTACAAAAATATGACAAGCTTTTTAGCTTTTGAGTTTGCTTTCTACAAAAATAGGAAAATAAAGCTAATGGACGGTGCCCATAGTGTCTGGCACGCCCAATCTCAATGTCCAAATAGAAATAACATATCCAGGCGCATAAGCGCATACAAAATAATAATAAATAATCGATGTCTCAATAGACATAATAAAATATAGGCGTGACGCCTATCAAAATATAGTCCAAAGGTCGAAAATTCGCTAGACTCCAATGCTTTCCTCCGCCACTGCTGCTATCTCTACACATCAACTGAAGCATTCACAATCGTTAGTAAAATAATACAATTAAACCGACAAAAGTAAATACCTAGCAGTCTTCAGCTACATAAATAAATCAACTGGTTAGAAATAAATCCTAACCTTAATTTATTACGAGTGCGCACTCTAAACTCATAAACATTTATTAATTTAATATGCATTTTGCGGAATCACCCGCTATGGAATCACCCATGTACACACTAAATTAATGAAACGCCCGAAAAGGACAGGCGTCCCCATCAACTTCTCGCACAAAGAATCCTCTTTGTGTCTGAGCCCCGGTCATCTAAGTTTACGGAATCCACCGTAAAACCTCACGGAATCCACCGTGGAATATGCCTCCTGGCATCATACCCCCGGGGTGGGATAGCAATTGACAGCAATTGACCTCAATTGCTATTAGCTCAATGTGGAGCTAACAGAGTGGGGAAAGCATTTAAGTCTCTAGCGTGCATCCATTGTGCTTCCTCTACAGGATGGTTCTTAAATTTTACTAGATATCTAGAATACCTTTGGCCAGTTCTAGTGGTCATGTAGTCAGTGTCTATGATGGCTTCTGGTTCAAGTATTTCAGTCTCTTCTTCTAGTAAAGGTGGGTTTTCATAGACAGGGTGGATAGGTAATTGGCCTCTAAATGGTCTCAATAAACTAATATGAAATGTATTATGAATTTTCCAATGAGATGGCAATTCTAACTTGAATGCATTGTCATTAATCTTATGAATGATTCTAAATGGTCCATAGAATCTAGGAGCTAATTTGACAACTGGATGTCTATCTACACTTTGCAGTCTACGCTTTTCTATTCTAAGCCAAACATAATCATCAACTTTGAAATTCATAGCTTGTCTTTTCTTATTGGCTTGTTTGGTATATGATTGTTGGGCTTTAGCAATCATATCCTTAACCTCATCAAAAATACTATTATGCATAACAGCAATATCATTAGCACTCTGTATTCTATTAGACAAAGATGCAACAGGTGTAGATAATCTATATCCATAAATAACTTCAAAAGGTGCTTTCTTTGTAGATGTGTGCGGTGTATTATTGTAAGCAAACTGTAATAAATGTAAATGAGTATCCCATGTCTGAGGTTTAGAGATAGTGTATGCACGTAAAAGATCTAAAATAGTGCTATTTGTGGCTTCTGTTTGTCCATTTGTTTCTGGATGAAATGCAGATGAAAAATCAATCTTTGTGCCTAGATTTGCAAACAGTGTAATCCAAAAATTATTACAAAATCTAGAATCTCGATCTGAAATAATCACTTTTGGCAATCCATGGTTAGTAAAAAACAGTTTTCAAAAATAATTGTGCTGCTTGTGATGCTGTTAAAGTTTTCTTACATGCAATGAAATATGCTTGCTTACTAAATCTATCTACAATTGTCCAAATCATGTCGTGGTTAGATTTAGTATTTGGTAAACCAGTAATGAAATCCATAGAAATATGTTCCCAAGGTTTAGATGGAATAGACAAAGGCATTAATAATCCATACTGTTTACCATGATGTCTCTTTATTCTTTGACAAATCAAACATTCAGAAACGAAATTAGATACATCTGCATCCATATGCGGCCAATAAAAATCTTCAGTTAACATGCGTAATGTAGAAATGATACCTCTATGACCTTGATATGGGGGACAATGAATTTCATTCAAAACAAAAGATCGGAATGGAATAGTAACACACAGTCTCTTTTCAAAGAACATAAATCCATCATTATATGACAATGAATCAACAGGAATGAAATTATTGTGAACTAATTTTTGCCAATCAGAATGAAAAGTAATATCCTGGTGATATGTGTCTTTCATAGCAATCAAAGAATCAAAAGATATGATGGAAATATTATGAATTGCAGGTCTTCTACTCAATGCATCGGCAACTACATTTTCTTTTCCAGGTTGGTATTGAATGATAGGATGGAAACTTTGAATGAATGAAGCCCATTTGATATGACGGTCAGAAATTTGGGGTTGGCTAAGTAGATGTCTAATGCTTTGCTGGTCAGTCTTTATCATGAATTCTGAACCCATTAAATAATGCTTCCATTGTTTTAATGCTTGTACAACTGCTAAAAGTTCTTTGTCATAAGTGGAATATTTAAGCTCAGAGGGTTTCAGCTTAGAACTAGAATATGCTATTGGATGGTTGTCTTGCATTAATACGGCTCCTATTCCTGATCCGCTAGCATCGGTTACAACTAGAAAGAATGGTCTATTAAAGTCAGGCAATTGTAGAACAGGGGCATTGGTTAATGCACATTTCAGTAAATCAAAGGATTTCTGCTGATTTTCAGTCCATTGATAAACAATTCCTTTCTTAAGAAGTTTGGTTAATGGTAAAGCAAGTAATGAGAAATTACGTACAAACTTCCTATAGAAACTAGCAAGACCAAGGAATGAGCGTAATTCATGTATATTTTTAGGAACAGGCTAATGCAATATTGCTTCAATTTTCTTAGGATCAACTTTAATTCCTTCTTTTGATACAATATGACCTAGATATTCTATTTCTGTCTTAAAGAATTCACTCTTTTCAGGATTTGCAAACAATTGATTTTCTTTCAGTAATTGAAAAACTAATGATAAATGCTCATAATGCTCTTTTTCACTTTGACTGAACACTAAAATATCATAAAAGAAAACAATCACACAATATTGATATTTTAGAAAAATACGGTTCATCATTCTACTGAAAGTAGCAGGTGCATTAGTTAATCCGAATGGCATGACTAAGAATTCGTAATGGCCAAACTATGTCCTGAATGCAGTCTTAAATATGTCGGATCTATCTAGCCTCACCTGATGATATCCAGACTTAAGGTCAATTTTACTAAATATAGAAGATCCTTGCAGTTTGTCCATAAGGTCATCAACTCTAGGTATAGGATACCTATTCTTAATAGTGATCTTATTTAATGCTCGGTAGTCAATACAATACGATAAGTATTATTCTTTTTCTTGATAAGAGCATAGGTGCACCGAATGGAGAACTGCTAGGTCGAATTAAGCCTCTATTTAGTAATTCTTCAACTTGACTCTGGATTTCTTTTTGCTCTATTTGATTGTGCCTATATGGGGCTTTGCAAGGTGGTTGTGTGCCAGGTATTAGGTCAATCTTATGGTCTTCTGGACGTGATGGAGGTAAACCTGGTGGTAGGTCTTCTGCAAAACAGTCCTTAAAATATGCAAGAAATTCCTTATGCCTAGGGTGCATATGATTTTCCTTTGCGTGCAATTCATTCACCCAAATGAGATATGATTTAGTATTCTTGCGTAGTGCACGTTTTGCTTGAGTATGCGAAAGCAGTGGAAAAATATGAGATGCATGCATACCAAATAATGTAATAGATTTTCCTTGAAGATTAATATTCATTGTGTGTGTGGAATAATCTATATTAGGATTATGTTGGTGTCTCCATGGCATTCCTAGAATAATGTCGCTTGACTGTAATGGGACAACTAAGAAATTTCTTCTTTCAATATATGGACCAATTTGAATTTCTAAATCTTGAACTTCTTGTGTGCCATTGTACCTAGTGCCTAAAAATGCAGCTTTTATGCGATAATGCGTAGGTACAATATGCAATTTTAATTCCTTTACCAATTTTGCTGAAATAAAGTCATGGGTACTACCGTCATCATGCAATATAGTTCTTTCTTTTCCATGCACCATACATTTCATAGTCAACAATGAATGTGAAGTAGGCATACCTGGTAAAGTGTCGGAAGTAGTAGTAGGATCATCTTCTTCTTCAGTGAAATCCGGCATATCCTCATGCTCGTCTTCGTCCATAGCTCCAAGGTAGTTGATATGTGCTGATGGCTTCTTTGAATGACAATTTGCTGCGAGATGCCCTGGCTGGTGATACTTGTAGCATACTATTGGCTTGGCTTTGGTCACATTATTTGCAATGGCTGGAAGTCTGGGTACATTTGGATTTGCTTGTGGAATAGGCTTAGAATTTGAATTGACAGTGGATGGTAATGCAGGTGGTTTAGGCCAATTCTTGCGGAAAGATGGTGATGAGAAACGACCTGGATTAAACCTTCGAAAATTGGAATTGAATTGTTTAGATCCATAATTACCGTTGGCTTGGAATGGCTGTGGTCGTCGATCTCTTCCGCGTAACTTATCTTCAGTGTCGTGAGCAAAGGAGATGGCGTCTTCAAGGGTAGCAAGCTTGAACATGTTCACTTCAGCGTAGTAATGTCCAAGAAGTCCAGACATATACTTCCGCTTATGTGTCGTCTCTGGTACGTCTTCAAGCATGCGTAACTGTAGGAGTGCATTCCAAAAACGCTCTGTATACTGTGGAATAGGCTCACGATCTCGCTGTTGAAGTAGATCCCATTATTTGATAGCCTTCTCATGAAATTGCGGTGGAAGGAAATTTTGCATGAACTTCTTCTTGAAATCTTCCCAAGTAGCAGGACATTCTATGCTCTTGCGGACTACAATCCACCAAAGTGATGCTCTGTCAATCAGATGATTAGTAACACACTTGATTTTATCTTTTTCGGGATAAGTTTCCTCATGGAAATAGTCATCAAACTGGCTAATGAATGATAAAATAGTCTTTCCTTCTCTTATGCCATTGAAAGTGCGGAACTTGAAACTTCGTTTACTTATCTTGGATTCCTTGCGAATGGTTTGTGCTTCAAGAGTGGCGTCGATGGTACGGCGAATCAAATCTTCAGATTGAGGTTCTTCTTTATCGGTGGACGCTCTTTGTAGCTTTGTCAATTTCGCTTGCAAGGCTTGCCTAGCTCTTCGCTCTTCTTCCAATTGCAGCATGATAAGATCTAGCTTTTGTTCCATGGTAGGCTCGGGTAGGTCGTCTTCAGCCATAGGATCATCCATATGTGGGGTAGTCATCCTGTAAAACTCAACAAACCTTTCTCACTCAAAATCAGTTAGCGGGATGAGCGTAGCTCAAATTTGGGGTTACAAGGCTATGCATTTTTGGGTATTTCCTTCTTCAATTTTCAAAAATTCTGCAATATTTCTGTCTCCGTTTGCGGAAAGTACTTCAAGGAACTTGTAGATAGGTAGAACACCTTGCTGTGAACAACTTTCCAGTTCAGAGTTTTTGCATACGAACAAGTCTTCTAGGAGTTTTAAGCACTAGTCAGTTCTGATTTAGGTTGACTTGCAGAGTTGCAAACTTTGCAGACTTGCAGAGTTGTTGACTTGCGGGACTTAGGCCGACTTGCAGAACTTGCAGAACTTGATTACCGTTGATTTGCGGAACTTGACTTCAGAAGTGCGAGACCCAGAGTTTGAGAACTTGTCGGACCTGTGTAACTTGCAGAGAGTTGTGTGATTTAGCTTAAGGAATTAAGCTTAAGCTTAAGGGTGGACTAAACAGGCCGCCGTTTTTTTTTCGTGAGGGGGGAGGGCCGTTTTTTGGCCGCGCGAGAAATTCGGAGGGCTCTTTTTGCAGATCGACGTAAAGTTGTGAAGCTTAATAAGCTTCTTAAACTTTCTCTAAGCTTATTGAAAGAAATTATGATAAAAACAATGAAGCTTATCTCTGGTTTTCAACGACTTGATGAAGGAGGTGTTTGCATGGTCCTCCGCCTGCAGAGCCTGGTCCTTCGCGATCTGACAGTGGAAACAGGGGTTCTTGATCGCCAGAAGTCTGCCTGTATCGACGGTTCGCGATGAGATTGACTGTAGAGCCCGTTTGTTCCTGGAGCTCCGCCTTCGCCCGAGATTGGTAGCGATTGGAAGCTCTTGATCTCTGCTCCGCTCTGATACCACTGGTGCGCAGATCGGTCGCAGATAGCTCACGTGGTGAATCCCGGAAGGTCCCCAAGAACAAAGTACTCTACCTTTTTGCACAAAAACCCATGTAAAAGCATGCACGACAAGAGGCAAGAGACAAATTGGGTTCAATCTCCCCCATGCCTTGTATGAGCGCTTCATAAAGCATGTATTTTATGTATATTTCCAATCTTCATGCTCAATAATAGCCCAATTACAAAAATATGACAAGCTTTTTAGCTTTTGAGTTTGCTTTCTACAAAAATAGGAAAATAAAGCTAATGGACGGTGCCCATAGTGTTTGGCACGCCCAATCTCAATGTCCAAATAGAAATAACATATCCAGGCGCATAAGCGCATACAAAATAATAATAAATAATCGATGTCTCAATAGACATAACAAAATATAGGCGTGACGCCTATCAAAATATAGTCCAAAGGTCGAAAATCCGCTAGATTCCAAAGCTTTCCTCCGCCACTGCTGCTATCTCTACACATCAACTAAAGCATTCACAATCGTTAGTAAAATAATACAATTAAACCGACAAAAGTGAATACCTAGCAGTCTTCAGCTACATAAATAAATCAACTGGTTAGAAATAAATCCTAACCTTAATTTATTACGAGTGCGCACTCTAAACTCATAAACGTTTATTAATTTAATATGCATTTTGCGGAATCACCCGCTATGGAATCACCCATGTACACACTAAATTAATGAAACGCCCGAAAAGGACAGGCATCCCCATCAACTTCTCGCACAAAGAATCCTCTTTGTGTATGAGTCCCGGTCATCTAAGTTTACGGAATCCACCGTAAAACCTCACGGAATCCACCGTGGAATATGCCTCCTGGCATCACTACAGACCGCTCCCGTAATCGTATCACACAATCAAACCACAATACCTTAAAAACCTAATCAGGACATAACCAGAACTTCGATAAACAATATCAGTTTAAAGGACTATATGTGCCCATCCTACGAAGCGTATTTATTAAAAAGGAAAAAAAGTGCAGTGAGGGAAATGATTTTAGTAAAGGATTCATTTTAAGAAATTATTAACAATGGTTGAAATTTTATTAGGTTGTAAACCTTAATAAGAAAATGGCGTTTCATTTTTAAATTGTTAGTTACAATTTATTAATGTGAAATGGTACTTTTTTATGAAGGTGGGACTGTGATCCCCAGACTCAGGTCTCTAAATGCATATTCATTGATTAAAAATTTAATGTGTTTGAAGCGCTCTTCTTTTTCAACGCGTGCATTTTTGTGACGGCTGGTTCGTTTTTATTTAAAATTAAAGTGCCTCTAAAGCGCACGTAACGCGTGCAAAGTGAACGACAGGTTGATTTTAAGTTATTAGAAAAATGTGTGTTTAGCACGAGCGTGCGTGAAAAAGTGAGTGACTAAAGTTCATTTTAACAATTAACTGTGGTTAAGGGATGACCAAAATAAATAAAGCACGAAAAATAGACACTTGGTAGGTGTGTGTATGCAAGAGACTGAGAGTGCACTAAGTAGTTTCAAATGCAAGGAATCCAACAAAAAAGCAAAAACCACTAACTGAAAAAAAAACACCTTATTATGATTATTATTATTAAAACAAAATAAAAAAATCAAGGCAATATTAGTGGTATCACATTTGGTTTAGGTAATATTCATTAGTGTTTGGGTGAGATTGTTATTAGTATTTTTTAAAAAATTGTAATCTAGGTGTGTTTTGATTTTGTCTTTTGTGTGTTTTTTTTTGGATATTTTTATTTAAAAATGTTTGATTTATTAGAGTATCAATTAAACCTAATTGAAAATAAAACCATCAGGCTTCAACAATGGATTTGTAATTTTTTAATTATTTTTTAATTTGGCAGCTTATTTTTGGAATTTAAGATAAAGTTTTTATTAATTTAGATTAAAAGTTGATCATTTAGGTCCAAAAATAATAGAATGATCATGTGCCAAGGTATTTTGAGCCAAGAAAATATTCCAAAAGTAGTCAAATTCATTGATGGAATTTTCTGAATTTAATTCTAATTTTTAGGGATTTTTAATGAGTTTTTCTAAAATTTTAGTGAATTTTAAAAGGATTTTAAATATTATTACTTTTTTGCAATTAATTGTCTATATTATAATGAGCAAGATCAACCCAAAAAATACCCAATTTAGCAAGAATTTTTTTAGTAATTTTTAATTGAAATTTTTAATGTTTTAAAGTATTTTTAGGTATTTTTAAGTATTTTTCTCGGGTTTGTGGCAAATCAAAAGAGATACCTGGGCTGTGTGTGAACAGCTGTGTGTGCTCAGGGATGGCACGCACCACTGCATGGAGAAGACCAAATGTGCATCCTCGCACGTGAACACCCGTGGGCAGCTCCCGTACGCACAGGCACACCTGGACGCCTGCGCTGCGTGTGGAGGGTGGAGGAAGAGGGGTGTAGGGGTAGGAAAGGGGGCTAAAAGGGGGGGTGAAGGGAGGGTGACCAAGGTAGGATAGGTGACTGGTTAACTAGGTCAGGTTAGTGAGCTAGTCAGGTAGGTTAACTAAGTAAAGTAGTTAAGCTAAGTTAGGTTATGTAAGTTAATTAGGTGAGCTAAATTAATTAGGTTAGTTAAGTTAATTAGGTTAGCTAAGTTAATTAGGTGAGTTAAGTAAATGAGGTTAGTAAAGTAAATTAGATTAGTAAACTAACCAAGGGATGGTTAGGAGAAGGAAGGAAGAGGAAGGAAGAGGAAGAGGAGGCTGGCGGCGGAGAAGAGGGAGGGAGGGGAGGAGAAGGCGAGGAGAAAGGAGGAGGAGGGGTGGTGGTGAAGGTGGGGCGAAGGGGAGGGTGCAGACGACGGAGGTGGGAGGAGGAGGGGTTGCGGGCATGGCGAAGGCGAGGAGGAGGAGGGATCCGCGGAGGCGACAACGAGGGGAGGAGAAGGCGAAATCCTTTGTAGTTGCTCGGGGGTGGAAGGTCAACAATGACCCTAACCTTCGAGAAGTCAGTGGCAATGTCGTTCTTCGACACCACGTGCCCTAGAATGCATCCATGCTTCACCCAAAACTTGCACTTTAAGGGGTTCAAGGAGAGACGGTATAAAGGACACCGCTTAAAGAGTGCTTGGAGTTTGTCTAAGTGTTCGATCCAGGTCGAGTGGACACAAAGGTCGTCGACAAAGACTTCTAACTCCTTGCAAAGCATGGCCTTGAAGATGGTGCACATGAGGCATTGGAAAGTGGCAGGGGCATTAGGCAACCCGAAGGGCATGACTACGTAAGCAAAGACGCCCCACTCAGTGGCAAAGGCAGTCTTATGCCTGTCCACAGGATGCACTTGCACATGGTTGTACCCTGAGAAGCCGTCCAGAAAACTGTAGGCTTCCTTGCCTGCCACTCTCTCAAGCATGTGCTCGGTGTACGGCAACGGATAGTTGTCCCTCTTGGTGGCAGTATTTACCTTCTTGTAATTGACGCACACTCGGATTTTTCCATTCTTCTTCATCACGATGACTATGGGCGATACCCAGTCTGTGTGCTCAATTTCATAAATGAATCCTGCTCTCATGAGCTTATCAATCTCCTCCTTGATAGAATGAGCATGTTTTGGATTCATAGGGTACGGTCGCTACTTGACCGGTATTGCGTCTAGCGTCATGGGTATGTTGTGGGTCATGACACTCGGATCTACCCCCTTAAGCTCTCCTAAGGACCAGGTGAACACATCTATGTACTCTCGCAAGAGAGCGATAAGACTCGTTTCTTCTTCATTAGTCAAGTCCTCAGCAATGAAGACTGGTCGGGGCGGTTCCCCTTCTTGGGCTAGGTCCATCTCCTTGACCTTGGCTGGTCCCTCGATTGATTCGCTTGTCTGTGCTTGACGTTTGGTAGCTAACAAAACTACCACCCTATCCCCCTTTTTGAATTTCGTGAATCGTGTAGGGAGGTCCTGCAGTTTTCGCTGTTCTTCCGTTCGAGTATCCCTGGGTTGTTTTGCATTTCCCTGTCTCAATCGTCTGCGTCTCAGGTGGACCGGTAGGTCCCCCTTGGTGCATCTGGTTGTGGGCGGCCTAGGGATCTCTGGATCACTTTCCGAACTAGCCTCTGATTCAAAGTCGAATCCCCCTCCTTCGCTAGAAGAGGTGGTCTCTCCTGGTGGGCGCAGTTCAGATGGTGATTCATTTTTAAACACTAATGTCATTCCTAGTTGGGCTAGTCCTGCTTGCTCGAGGTCTATGGCTCCTACATGTTCCAACCAGGCGCGGTCACATTCCACATTCATGACTCCTCGCTCAATCCGAAAGATACTCTTTCTTTGCGGCTTGGATTCTGCTCGTATTTGCTCTATTTCTTATCCTTCAGTGTCGTATTCCATGGTATCTACCTCACCCCCACTTCCATCACTAAAGGACTCGCAGTCTTCGTATTTGTCGTTCCAATTTTCTTCATCAGACTGCTCGTCATCTCCTAGCACTCGGTCTATCCCTGGTCGTTGGTCAGGCACCATGGCCCAGTTATACATGAGGTTTAAGCCATGCACTCTGGCCCATTGCCACTTGGATTCATCTAAGAGATCCTAGAGTGGTTTGAGATTTGCAGCTTGATTGCCAGCTAGCTTGTCTGATAGACATTCCAGTATCTCCTGGAGTTCCCTTTTGTTGGTTGGGACGTGGGAGTTGATGGGCTTCGGCTTCCCTTGAAGGTTTCTTGCCATCATGCAAACTGGCACGAAGGGTGTGTCGTCAACCTTGCCAATTGTTTTGATGGCTTGCTCATATGCTTCGTGATCAAAGAACGGCAGGTCGATTGTAGCAAAGACATGCATCCAGTCCCCCTCATCCTCTGGGCATGGGATATACCTGGTCAAGGGCCCGTAGGACTTCTTGACCTGAGCATTATCCTTGAGCATAGCAGAGATGGCCTCTAAGTCGACAGATGAGGTGTTCCAGGTGTCCATCTCTACTCTCACGGCGTCCGTCCTATTGCCAAGAAATATTAAGTCGTTACCCCAATCTTCGATGACCCTAGCATTGGGCATCCAGGGGTGGCCTAATAGAATGTCGTAGTCCACTCCCTTCATGACTATAAAGTCAACGGAGAACTGGACACCTGCAATCTTCACTGGCCAATTCTTAAGTACCCCGAATGGCTTAACTCTCATACAGTTTGCTAGTGTGACATTAAACCTAGCAGTCTCAACAGGTGGGTTTCCCCAAGTCTGAAGCACTGTGTAGCTAAGCACACTAATCCCGGCTCCCGTGTCTACGATTCCCTTCCTCATTGTATCGCCTAGGGCTAAGACCGGTAAGACTGCATGCATCTCGGAGTCTTCCTCATTGTATCGCCTAGGGCTAAGACCGGTAAGACTGCATGCATCTCGGAGCCTTCCCAAAAGGCATTGATGTGCAAGGACTTAGGCATAGAGTGTAGCGTCAAACTTGGTATTTGCATTTCTGCCTCATGGTCATGAGGGTCTGTCATGACCTGCTCTTGTGACCCTTCAACCCACTGCTTAAGATCTTGCCATAGGGTGGGGTGCTGCCTAAGCAGATCTCCTGGGCTAAGGGTTACAGGGGTAGTCACTAGTGTGGTTAGGAGATTGTTGGGTGCTCATTTCTCTCCTAGCCTAGATTGTCCTGGCCAGTGGCCGTGACTGAACCGCGGCCCTGTAGCAGCGCCGACGCTTGGCCTTAGCAGTACCGCTTGTGGTGCAGTTGCTTCTCTTGACTTTGGTTGTGGAAGCGAGGTTGGTGTACTTATGCTAGAGAGATCATCGATCCCATCCTCTATGATGGGCTTAACGTCTTTTAGGTGTTCTTGGGCTTCCCTCACCCATTCTCTTACCTTTTCTATGGCCTCTAATTGTCGCTACAGGTGCGGATATTCCCCTACCTTAGCGCTTCTCTTTTCGGCTGTCTTAGGGGCTGACGTCTTTGCTTCTGCATCGGAGACCTTCTTTCCAGCGGCGGGCAAATTTGTAACAGTCTCCGTTTTTAGTGCGATTTTAGCTTCCGACTTCCTCTTCCGCCATCTATGGCTCTTTTTCCCTATCGAGGATGCATCGAGATTGCTAGGTCCTAGCAAAGAGATGCCATCCTTCTTTGTTTGGGCACAGGTCATGACTCCCAAGGGGATAGGCATGGCCTCCCAGTCGTGGTTCTCAACACCGAACAACCCCAATGGGACCGATGGTTCATTGGCTGAGCTAGATGACAGTTTTCGCCTTGGGTAGTCGATGAAGAGATGGGTGATTCCGCACTCAGCACACCTTTGGTCAGCCTTATCTCTATTTTGCTACTCCCTTTCACGGCAATGCGATGAGACATGACCTGGGTGGCCACAGGTCCAACACGTGATTGGATCTTGCGTCTGCCCTCCTACGCCTTTACCTCGTCCTCTTCCTAACGCCATCACCAGGACGGGGCGATAGTCCATGAGGACAGCGTTGCCCTCGTCGTCATGCGAAACGTAAGGGCATATGTAAGCTTCCTCCTCATTTGGTTCTTCCATATAGTGGACAGGAGCATTACTCAGTGGGTGGGTTACGTAAGGACTAGGCGGCCTAGGAATGTCTGTAGGACTTATTTCCATCCTAGGAACAGCTGGCTTAATGTCATTAGGCGCAGGGAGGGCCAATAGGGCTCCCCTTCCGAAAAATGGCTACAGCCTGTTCGCTAGGTAAGGCTGGTCGTATGGTTGTGAATATGGAAGTCTCCTTGGCAGTCTACAATGCACGACATCATGAACGAACCTACCGCAATTAGCGCAAGGTCGTGACCTAGGGTCTTGACACTTAGCTGGCAAGTGGTTTCCGCCACAGTACACGCATTGGATGTGTGGGCACGTTGGTCGTCTCAACATATTTTGCAACTTGGCTAGTTCCATTCTAACGTGAGCCAAGTCTTGATTCATTTCAGTGGTTTTCCCCTTATCCTGGGATGATGGGGGTGATCGCTCACTCGAGGCTAACGCTCTCTCTGAGCTTCGCGAGTTGGTCTCCTCTAGGTTCGCGCTTTCCGAGCTCTGCTCCTTCAGCTAATCGTTAACTCGGATGGCCTCCTAAAGACCCTGGCTAGCGCATCTCGCTGCAAGCTCGAGTTGCCTGCCAAATCCTTGTATAGTTCCTCGTTCTGAATCCCACTGATGAATACAGTTGACACCGCTCTTTCAGCCGGTCGCTCTCCAGTAGCGATTCTCTTGAAGAGACTCCATACATGGGTCATGTAATCGCGAATGTCCTCCTTCTCTTTCTGCTTGACGTTCATCAAGCATACTAGTAGATTATTGGAGTATCCGGGCTCGACAAATCTCTTAATGAAGAGATCCTTGAGGCCATCGAAGTTGGCTCGCTCTGCATTATCTAAGCTTGTATACCACGTCCTACCCTTGTCGCCCGAACGCTTGAGAGAATTGAGTTAGGTCTTTTGAGGCCGTTGGCTTGGCAGACTTGCTCGAACTTTTCAACAAAGCTGTAGGGATTGTCATGGGGCTGGTACTTATCGAGTTGCTTGGCACCAATAGGGATTTTAGCCTGGCTCTTTGAGCCCTAGTTTGCTCCTAATCCTGCGAGCAGTGATGTTGCTAGAGCCGTGGCACTTTGCTATGCATCCGTGTTATCGAGCAGTCACTTCAGGAGAAGCTCACTCAGCGTTAAGTCTCCTTCTAGTGCCCTCTCATGGTCTGTTCGATTCCTACCAGCCAAGTTCAGTACCCGCTACACCTCTCGCAACTCCATGCCTTGCCTTTGGCTCCTAGCCTGTTGATCCCTATTGTACTCAGCCATGCTTTGCAACGGTTTGCGGGCCAGCTTCCTCTCCTCTTCTAGATCTACAATGATGGCGTCCGCCATCCTACCGCGGTGCTCATACCGAGCATGAGCATCGTAACTACTGACCAACTGTTAAACTGAATCAAGAAAGGCTCATACGTCGAATTCCTCGCTATATCTGCGGTCTGGACTTTCTTCTGCCATTTTCAAGTTGTCGTGCTCCACCAAGCTATCGATCAGGTTCAGTAGGCTCGTCAGATCCACTTCGTCCGCGTCCCTTTCTTGGTCCTACTTCTGCGCATTGATGGTTTGTCTATGTATTGGGTTCTCTCCTATTGGTGGGTTCCTTGAGTGGTTTATCTGGGTGAGTTCCTTCAGTTATTTAATATAATCCTCAATTTATGGCCACTCAATGTGTCTTTCCTTATGCACTTGTGCTCAATCAGGCTTTCAGTTTCCTTAAGTGTACTTCAAGTGTGAAAATTTAGGGTGAGTGCAGCAACCACTTCCTAGTCGTCTTACACACTCTCGCGTTGTTTTGGGCCGAATAGACTTGTTGGTCAACTTCATGGCCGTCTTGTCAGGGTTTAGGGTTTCCCTAAGACGTTGCCTCGTTCGTTTTTGGTATGATCAGGCCTTACAGCTCAGCGGGTCACGTCTAAGCCTCCGAGTCTCGCGAATACAGACTGCTAGCTGCTAAGCAGTGGCGCCCTACGATTTTGCCTATTCCGCATGCCAGAATCAAGTTCTGGGGGCCCTACGGGCTTTCGACAGTTTGAGTTGCTGAGTCCTAGCCGAGTCAGGTCAAATTTCTGAAAATCTGGTAAAAATCTACACTCGGCCCAACTGGTCCGAATTGCAGGGTCCGAGTGGGTTACTCGGACGGGCCGAGGCGCATGGGCCGAGGGCGGAATCCGAGACTTGGAGAGGGTGGACTCGGATGGATTCGTTCGGATGGGGGCCGAGTGGTTGACTCGGACAAGGTTGCTCGAACGGGCCGAGGCAAGTGGGCCAAGGGCCGAATTTGACACCTGGCTGAGGGCCGAATTTGTCCATGGTCCGAATTATAGACTTGGACGGCGGGCCGATTAGGGTTTTGGTCAGATGGGCCGAATGGTGAGGGGCCGAGCGCCGATTCTGGGACTCGACCCAAGAGTGGCCACTTGGACGGGCCGAGCGTGGCGCACGTAAACAACACAAACTCGATTTTGATTGTTTCTCATGCTTCACTCAATCATACCAGGCATAACCCTCTAGATCCTACCTAAGGGAGTAAGTGAAGGGATTCATATACCTAGATGGAGTGACGGGCTCGTCGTTGGTGCGATCGAATCGAATCGGCCGGTAGCTCTCTCTCTCTCTCTCTCTCTCTCTCTTTCACACTGAAATGTTGCAAATGAGTGCTTCCTTGTCCTCTTGGCTCTTATACCCCTTCCCGGGTATGGTGTTGACTCCCCCAATCACTCACTTACCAATCTTAAGCATTGCAAGCGAGCTTTTTGCCATTTTCCCTGTTTTGCCCTATTTTGCAGCAGTAAACCCTACCCTTCTCCGGTGCGATTTCCTAATCCTATCCTGCTCTAAATGCAACACGAATCAAAAGAAAAATACTGAACTGATTTCTCCATGTTTCCTAATCATCAAACAAACAAAATAACCCAAAATACTTACTTGTTTTGAAGATCAAAAACACCCAACTTCCTACCTATCTCAAGCTTCGGTTCGGGGATGAATCCCTTACTTCGATGCTCGATATGAGGCGCAGAAATGCTCAAGCTTGAATCCATTGGTCCCGGAAACAGAACCAAAATGTGGGAGCTTTCGCTCAACCGCCAAGACCTGCTGACCGCTTATTGCTTCAAGCATTCCAAGCGAGCTCTAATGGCTATCTCTCACCTAGCCGACGCGCCGTCAATCCTACGAGTGTAGTGAGCTTACCTTAGTGCCGATATGAGTTGCCTCCTCTCTTCCACACACCGGTAGCTCCACGATCCTAGATGCTAGCTCAAGCATCCTCAAGCCTCCTCCACCTCCAAGCTCCATCCTCCATAGCCGCACGCGTAAGAAGAGAGAAGGGAAGAGAAGAAGAAGAAGAGGAGATGGTGAAGAGATTCACCCTCTTGATTCCTCACTCTCACACACACTCACTCCCTCACACTCTCACACTCCCTCTCTCAAGAGCACACACAAGCAAGAAGGTGAGAAGGAGAGAAGAAGAAGAAGACTCCTTTTGCCACACACCAAAGAATGATCTCTTATTCACTTTTTGAACTTTATATATACAAACCCTAAAATCCCATGGATACCCATCCCTTTTTTACATGACCGGCCATTGTGGCAAGGTCATTTTTCCATTTTCCTCTTTTAGCCTCGTGCCTCTAGCCTACACCCATCTAATATTTTACAATTGGCACAGGAGGGAGCCTGGCACTCTTTTACAAGAATTTTTCGAGTTTTTTGAGGTGTCTTTTCTTTTAAGATTGCGCTTTTTTCCCCGGTTCATCTTTAGAGGCCACCTACGTGTCTTTGCTCTTTTTCCATCTTCCTTTTGCTTTTCCTCCATTTTTCGCCATCTTGACTTAGGGTTAATAGCCTTGAAAGCATGTGTTGCCATAGGAGTAGCTGATAGGGGTTTAAAAACTCATAATGAGATTGTTAGACTGTGGATGTTGGAGGGCAAGATTGTGTTCAGAAATGCTCTTGTGGATAGGATTGCCAAATGTGGTGCACTTGCAAAAGCACAAGAGGTCTTGGACTAGCTTTTTGCTCAGGATGTAGTGTCTCAATGTCTTGGAGTGCTTTATTGCATAGTATTTTACAAGACTTGACATAGTATTAAAGTATTAAAGTTCCTTGCAATGGTGGAACAATCACAACAACAACCTTAGTTTTCCCCAATTGATCTGATTATGACGTATTCCACATCTACAAAGCATAAAATATTGTGAGCTCTCATATTGAGACATGGATTTTTCTTTTGCCCCACTGCAACCACAAGCCAATGCAAGGTCTCTGGATTTCAAGCACAAAGTGACAGCAAATACCTTGTGGTTGGATTATATATATGAATTGATCAAAGTAGTTCACAACATAAAGGAGTTGTCTTTCCAAAGAAGACTACTCATTCCTCATGTTGTGGGACTAATGAAGGCTTGTGCAAAGCAAAGGGATCTATTGAAGGGCACAAGGCTACATGAGGACATTTTCAAACAGGGGTTTCTTGAAAGAAGCCCCTATGTTGCAACTTGCAAGCACTTTAATAACTATGTGTGCTAAATGTGGTGCTCTTGTAAAAGCACATCAAGAGTTTGACAAACATATTATTCATGAATCATGATGGATTCTCTTGGACTACAGTGATTGCAAGAAATGCAAAAAATGGTCACGTTGACGAAGCTCTAAAATGCTTTGATAAGATGCAGCTTATTTGTGCAAGCATGTGCCAGTAGGAGCACTCATTAAAGCTAAACAAAATCATAATGAGATTGTCACATTAATGTTGTTGGAGAAATAAACATTTATGGCAATGCTTTGGTGAACATGTATGCCAAGTGTAGCGCATTGGAAAAGGGACAATGAGTGTTGGATGAGCTTCTTGTCCAAGATGTAGTCACTTGGAACTTACTAATTGTAGAGTATGCACAACATGACCAAGGCGAGCAAGCATTGAGTTGTTTCGATACGACACAACACGAGGGGCACAATCCCACTACAACAATGACCTTTATTTTTTGCTTGAAAAAATGTGCCAATATAGGTGGCAGGTGCACAATACAAGGGCTGTTCAAGTCAAGTAATTGGGGAACACAAACTTTAATGAGCTTTAATGTGAGTTTTGTTGTCATGATGGAAGAGAGCAGCCATCACTTTTACTCATGGCCCCCCCCTCTCCTTCCCTTTCTTTCATTGGGCCTTTTTTTCTACATGGCAGGTCAAGGTCAAATGGGCATTCGGATCGGGCTCTCCTCCAGGTTCCTCTCTCTCTCTCTCTCTCTCTCTCTCAGATGTTCACCATAGCGTCTTCCAATCATCCTCACCCCTCTCCCAGTTTTGCTGAGTAGCAACCTGAGCCTCTTCCATTGAAGCACTAGCCTACGCCATAGCCTACAACAGCCTACGCCTTAGCCCTCTTCTGATCGCTAGTGTTGCTTGGTGCCTTTTCCAACTCGGCCCTCTCACCAGTCAACCTCTTCCAATCATTGCAATCGCCTCGGCCCTCTTCCCCTCACTAGCTCACCACAGTAGTTGCCTCGTTGCCTCGGTCCTCTTCTAGTTTTCCAGCTCACAGCTCAAGAGTCTCTAGTCACCAATCGTCGCCAGTCGCCTCAACCATCTTCCAATTGTCGCCAGGTCACTGGTATCAACAATCTCTAGTCACTCGTCAATTGCAAAATGTTAGTACTGCCAATCGTCACCAATCGCCAGTTGTCAGTGGCAAGTGCTCCATCTAGTTGTAATATATCCGCACCCTGTCTTACATCCCGCGCCTCGACTTTGCCTCCTCAGCCTCTTCGTCCAGCCTTGATGGCGAACACATAGAGATCAATATGTGGAATTATAAACTAGGGGGCAGGCTTACTATCTTGAAGCAAGGGGTCTGCTTGTGTTTGTTAATAGAGATGAAGAAAGAGATACAAAGTTGATGTTTTGGTGACATCATGATATCTGTGGGTTGTATTTTTAGTATGTAAGACCTATTGCAACTATTATGCCTTCTTCATCCACTTCCAAAAATGCATTATTTGAGATATAAAAACTAGATGTCTTACTAGAAAGAGTAAATTCATAATGTATTAGTTTAGAAGAAGCAAGTAAAAGTAATCAAATTCAATGGTGTCAAGCTTGAGGGCATGGATGGTGATGTATGGAAAGAAATGGATGACTTGGCATGTTTCACTATGACATTGAAACTCTCAAAGTTCATGTATTTTAATGTAAAATACATGCATTGCCAAGACTTTGAACTTAGTCCACTGCTACATGCACTCACTAGACATTTGCTAGTTGCCTTACTCTTCACGATCAAGAAGATCAAATTGGACTATATTACCACTGACAGTTTAGGTTTTCTTGTGGAGTGACTAGTTGTCCAAGTGAAGTCAAGTATGTATAATGGCATGTGGCACCTCTCATGACTTTGAGATTTGTTGTTCAAAGTCATATTGTGTGGCACAACTCTATGTGCAAGGTTTGTAACTTCAAGTTGAAAGTTCAAGTGTCTTACAAGATTGGGCATTCAACAGCACCATTAATTATGCTATGCTAAACATGACCATAATCATCCCATGGTGAAGATTGTCCATTCAAGAGGACCATATGCCATATGGCATATTTATAATCATGTTATGTTAAACAAGACCATAATCATCTCATCATCCATGATGAAGGTTTATGATCATGAGGTATAATTTTGTTGATGTGGTAAGTTGTTTCAGGTTTGCTTGATGTGTTGTTCTTACTAAAAAGCAACTGGTTCACTCTGTTTAGAATGATTGAAATAAAAATGATAGCATATGTTAGGATCTTCTAAGTTCTAACTAGCAAAGCTCATGGATTAAAGGGCTATGCTCTGCTAGTGTCTGGATTGAGGTGCCAACAACCATTCAGTTTCTCATTATTGACCAGTTGTCATCTTAAACATTGTCCTAAAGGTGATGTCTAGTATTAAAACCTGGGCAATAGTGCAATTTTGTGGTTTCAATTGAGTCTTCTTTGATTTTCCACTTCGTTGCATACCTTTTTCTGTATGGTGTGGGGGGGGGGGGGGGGGAAAGCCTGGGCTCTTGCCCACTCAGACACTTGAACTTCTTAGTAGGGGTATTGAGGGGAAGGATCCCAAATTGATTAAGCTCTGCATGTTCATTTGGTTTGTGGTTATTATATCTACATATATAAACAATGCTAGCTTGGCACTTTCCTTGCCCCTTTGCCCTACCAATATGGGGATGTGTATCTTATTTCAGAAAACAGTACCACATTGTCTAATTGCCTTGAAAATTTAGGCTACCCCGGTTTGTTTAAAGGTATTCTTTCTTGAATCATATAGCATGCATCTTTGCATTTATTTGTATACTTTTTCTTTCCAATTTAGGTTATGAAGTGGCACAACAATTGATTATAGTGCTGAATGAATGTTTTGTATGTGAGCTTGTGTTTTATCTTTAGACAGGTGATTCCAGTGAAAAACTGTCATAAATATTGGACATTGTAAAGCCATGATTTGCATAGTGGGCATGTTTATGAAGTTTGTGAGAGTACTAAGAACTTTCTTGGGGATTTTTTTAGATAGAGATTAGTATGCATGCGGTAGATCTGGTTTTCCTACTTAGGGAGGTTGCTTTGAATAATATGGTGAGCATTTTGTAGCTTATTAGTTAAGTGAGATAAGTATTTCCTACTATGTATAGTACACTTGTTTGAATGTCATATATCATGAATATATTTTGCAAAGCTTCATCATCACTAAAAAGCTAAACTCTTTTATGAGCCCTTAAGAGCTAGTTGTGATCAATTCTGTGATAAAAATAGTGTTTTGTATTTATTACATAAGGATTTGCTAAATTCTTTTCTTAAAAAAATAAATTTATAGTAAGGGATTTATAAATTTTGGTAAGAAGTTACAAAAGGGTTTTAAAAAAAACACAAAAAAGGTTACATAGGGATATATAAAACATGCCATGAACACACATCATATATAGGATTCATACATAGTGAACCCCCCGAGCAAACCACATAGGGATTTGATTGGGACCTAATGCTAACGCGAGGTGGTGTTTACCATTGATAGTAGGATACTTTACCACATGCCAATTTTTTTCAAGAATACCATTCAAAAAAGATTAGAGAGTACTAGGTGGTATGGTGTGTGTGGTAGGAGAAGCCCATTGATTGGCATGTGCCATGAATTCGGCGTATGCATGCCATGAGATAGTGCTTTCTTGTCACGATGTGTGCAAGTATGTGTGTGCATGTATGTATGCACACATCCACATGTGTGACAAGAGAGGCCGTTTGACTAGCATGCACAGTGAATTCAAGATATGCATGTTAAGAGAACTGATAATGAAATCCTCTCCTATCACTCACTGTGTGAAGGTGTATACTCTTCACATGCACATGTATGGCAAAGGATCGTTGATTGGCATGTATGTGTGTCATGAGATGGGTCTCTTGCCATGCATTATTTGTATCTTTCGCTCTTTGTGTGTATGTATTTTGTAGTCACTTGTGAGATATGTGGATTGGCATGTGTTGTGTATTCGACATATACATGTCATGATACTTGTCTCGTGATGGTTGTCTGTGTGTGTAGGGCTGAAAGGTGCTTGTCAAGTAGGCACTTAGTCATGAAGTCTACAAGTGAGTGTCTTTTGATAAGTATGTCACAACTGACTTGGCATTGTGTCATGAACTCGGCATAGATGTGTCATTTTCATTGTGACACCCTCCCTTCCCCCTTGGGTATGGATGGGGACTTGGTCATGAATTTGGCTAGATATTGTCTTGATGGGCTATAAATGAATAAATAAGTGATGGTCATTTGGTCGTTTTTTCGCTACATAATGTCTTGACATGCTAGTTATTTGGTGTTGCTTGATGGGATGGGCATTTAGGTCATTGTACACTCAACCATAAAGTGTCCTCACGTGTGTAGATATTTAAAATTCTAGTAATCTTTTTGTGTATTTATGCTTTTATGAGAAAACAACTTGATGCAATCTATGTTGCATCTTCATTGTTCAATGTCTAAATGGTATCATGTAATTTTAACTCAATTGAAGTCTATATACAACACTAGTATAACCAAATATTGGTATCATGTAATTTTGTTTTTAAACAAGGATTGTATATCAAATGCTTTTATTCAAGTGATGTAGTCTAACTTACAACTGGGAGGCAAGGTCTCGGGTGCCATGCTTATATGTATTTTTTCCTTTGTCAGAGAGTGGGGGGATTGGCCTTGTTGAGATGGCTCTTAACGTTGTCAAAGCACTCCACATTTGCTTAATAGAGGCCATACCATCTAGTATAGAAGAGGAAATATCATTCATTAATAGCAACGATGTTGCATTTGTCAACTTTTGCAATCGAGCATGTATAGCTACACGTGCCTTGTTACAGCAACAAGGGCTTTCACACTTAGTTACTAATGCAACCATGGATCCTAAGAAAAACTTGCATCTTTGTCGAACATTGCTCGGAAATGCACCTAAGATGCTTGAAGATCTTAGGGAGTTAGCACCATCATTTCTATCGAATGAGAAGTTGGCCTTGTGGAACACAAAGTGGAGAGAGGAGGTGGCACGTTCAAAGTGAGCGAAAGACTTGCCTAGTGCCTCCTCTCTATCAAAGTGTTTGAAGACTGCAATAGGTGCAAGTCTTAGTCCCATTTCTATAGGGCAACAAGATGATCCATCAGGGGAAAGAACTATGTGGCAGACATTGAGGAATCACTAATGTATGCTAACAATTGGCATTCCTTTTGATGCAATCAAGCCAAGCAGAGACATCGGTGAAGGCTCCTTTGGGCAGTGTGTGGAAGGCACAATAGATAATATAAGTTATTTTCCTTCAAATTTGAAATTTTGTGCCAAAATGTACAAGGGGTCTAATAATGCCAAGTTACAACAGTTTCAAGTGGAGCATGGGATGCAAAAGGTCAATGCATCGATTGTGCGATGCATTGCCTTCACTTTTGAGCCCCCTTGGGTTACAGTCTTCCCCTTATTCAATGATGGTACATTGAATGATGTATTGATGTGGGGTCCTTTCAAGGAATGTAGATATAGAAGAACATTCATGCGCTTGCGCAATAGATCAGTGGGATTCAACCCTAATCCTCACAAGGTGCCCAATGCAGAGGAGAAAGCTAGGATTGTGGGGGTTATCAATAATATGCCGAATATTATTCATGCATTAGTGGATGGGATGAAGGCCGTGCATAGTGCCGACATCATCCATTTAGACTTGCATGCTAAGAACATGGTACTAGACTTTACCAAAGAGAACATCCCTAGGGTTGGCATCATAGACTGGGGTCTAATGCTAATTTCTGGAGGACAAGATCAGCAATCAATTGTGGTGGTCCAAATGATCCCATGCACCTCATAGATTAGCGTCAGTGGAAAGGAGAGATGGAAAGGAGAAGAGAACCTTGGATTGCACCTGAGATCTACGACCCACTGTGCAAATCTGCCTATAGCAGGGAGTCTGATGTTTATGCAATTGGCTGGCTCATCATCTCTCATGTTGAGTTTTGGTGCCTAGGCCAAAACTTGTGGTTGTGTAGAAAGCCAAGGGATGCCCCAGATGAAGTGATCATGCATTTGATAGAGTTAAAGGCAAGTGATCGCATGTTGGTAGATGATAGGGTTGCAAGTATATCCTTTGCAGACCTCGACGACTTTTTGAGGGTAGAGTGTGGGATTGATCCTGTAAAGGCACAGAGACCCCTTGTAGAGCTTGGTTCTATCTTAGCTCACCCCTTTTGAGTAGCCCGATTCCCACAATCTCTACTTGCATTTTGTAAAACAATCTATTAGTTTTTGGAGTTTCCATGACTTGTGAATCCAAACATGTCTTCAAAAGATTGGCAACTTTGTAAAACTCTATGCTCCATGGAATGGGACTCGTAATTTGTGCCTATAGATTAAGTTAGTTAAGTGCTTTTAATTTTTAGGAGTAATTATTCCAAGATTGCATGTCTATCTTATCCACGATTTGTTTTGTATGATTGATGGTTTTTTCAAGTTTTGAAATTCACTATTTGCACTGTGTCATGCTTTATATCACGGTGAATATTTTATATTTATAAATTGTTTCTAGTTAGCAAATGTGAAACACTAGTGAGTATTCTAATGAATACACCAGGTTTATGAGTGCAAATAATCATATCTTGAAATTTATATCATAGACCACAATGCTTATTATAATGCACTTAATAAAGGTAACACTTAGAAAATTTCATATTCACTAGAACCACTAAGAGATTTTTATCAACCTTTGATAGCTACTTTGTAATTAATTCCATGATAAACTTGGATATCAAATTATTAACCATATCGTATTTAATCTCCATTGAGCTAGTTTCATTATTTAGTAAGGTTTTTTAAAATGTGCAATGATGTATGTTTACGTGTGTGTGTGTGTGTGTTATTCCTTCCAAATAAGATGCTTTAATCTAAAAGCTTGAAACCAATATTTTATGGGTCATAGTTAAGTTGGTAATGGTCTATATGTTTCTTTCAATTTCAAATTATATTTGCTTTTATATGCAACTAGTACAAAATGTGCAAGGATGTGTATGTGCACACATTGAAGGGTGTTGTTCCTTGTTGCAAACAAGGCGATTTCATCTAAAGACTTGAAACCAATCTTTTATGGGCCTTGGTTAAGTTGGTAATGGTTTATATGTTTCTTTAAATTCCAAGTTATATTTGGATTTATGTTCAATTGATATAAAGTGTGATCATATGTGTGTGTGCACGAGTGTGTTGTGTGTGTTGTTTCTTACAAACAAGTTGCTTTGATCTAAAATCTTGAAGCCAATCTTTTGTGAGTCGTGGTTACGTGGTAATTGTTTGTATGTTTCTTTGATTTTAAAGTTATATTTGGATTTATGTGCAACTGGTATTCTTTAAAAGCTGATATAATTTTGTAGTAGCATTGTGATGAAACAAAATCTTAGGTATTGTTTTGTGTGTTTTTCTGCAAGCATGGGTAGATTAAAGAAACAAAACATTTGTGAGGTTTGAAAGGGAGATATTGCAGCATTTTTTGGCCATCCAATAAATACCCATGCAACCATAAACGTTATAAATGATTCGCAGATATCAACAAATCAAACAGATATATCTATTCTTGGAAATGAAGCCAATAATGAGACTGAAATGCCATATCAAATAGCAATAGATCAACAAATTTGTGCCACTACTAGTGTTGGAGTAGTTGAAACACAAGTTACACCAACTATAAAAAATGCTCCATGTCAACCTATACAAACAAATGAAGAAGAGATGTCAAGTTCCTTGAAAAGTACACAAGTTAGTGAGAAGAAAAATTAAAGAATCTGGAGCCTTCCAAAGCATACATTTTAGCTAGACTAGGTTAGTAAATTTCCATTCATTGAGCCAGTTATACCACGTGATGATTCTACTCCAAAAAAGGCTCGATGTATTAGTTGCTCATGGAAAAAGAGAGTTGATTACACACTTCAGCTCAAAATTGACACTATAGAGAAGCATGTAGGCAAGGTATAGGAAAAAGCTATTCTTGATGGACAAGAAGTAAGTCAAGTAAGATGGAAGTCTAGTGATGGGACCTAAAACGGGCCGGCACTGGCTCATGCACTAGCCGGACCTCTATCATGCACTCAACAACCCCACGGCCTCGCGGCCAAGAGTGTTGATGACAAATACATCATACACTGCCTTCCTAAACATCTTGCATTTGTATCACGTCTCGTAGTCCAACTCTAACCCAATTAACACTCCTCAGAGAGAGTCCCTAGCACATTGCCAAATGGCACAAAGCACAAACATAGGAGGTCCTCCCACAGCTGACCGCCGCTACCTCACTGCGACTCTCCTACATCTTAGGGATTGGCCCCTCGATGCGTCGCTAAACATATATTACACAATATCGCACATATTTCCACTCAAGGTACCAATTTATTGTATCCAGGAATGTACCATACCTCACTTTACTTTCCCCTTAGACTCAACGCCTAGCCTACAGCTTGGACAACCTTACTCACTCAACACGGGTCACGATCTAGAGAATACAGGTGCTATGCATCCAGGAGGTATTGTCTGATACCTTTTATCATTTTATGCTTCATGAAAATTGTGAATATCCATGTGCTCAAACAAAGAAAAATCAGTATTGTGCTCAGTGCAAAAGCATTCTTTCAATGATTTTGACTATCGCTCGTATGCGGCATTGCATGAACCTAGCACCGAGGAGACCTCGTGCTACTAGATTCTTATATTAAATTAACGATCGATCTATATGATATGCATAGAAACCAAAAAACTTTTCATCATTTCATTCAACATTTAAACACCTTTTATACACTCTACCCCCTCACCCATTTAGGTTGTGCATTATTGACCGGTTTAGGGTTCATTTTCCACATTTTTATTGTATAAAAAGCCATAAAAACTTACTAGAACATCAAGGTAGGACTGAACTGAGGCTAAACCTCATACTTCAGACCCCCCATACATCCAAAAATATGAATCTTATTTTTCCTTAATTTTCGGCACTCAAAATCCATTTTCCCCTTATTTTTACCCATTTTCCCTATTTTTCTTGTACTTTTTTGCAATATTAAATAACTAAAAATAGAAATTTATCTGTGCGATGTGGCCCTTAGGATCATTTGCATAAAAAAACACAAATTTAGTTGGTGTGTCTTACTATATTTTCCATTTATATATCAAAAACACCCAATTTCCCTCTATTTCGCGTGTTTTACGGGTCTTACACCATTAATTTCAGTCACAACAACGGATTGAAACTCTGTGCCAAGACATCAAGATTTTAGAGGAGCAAGTATGCATGGTGTCCTTTTGCTTTGCTCGCATGAAGATTGAAGATGCCTACAAATACAATCTATACTGCCTGAGAATAATGTCAGAGAAGTTCTTTAGAAAGTTTATGTGGTAGACATTCTTCAAGCTTTGTATCTAGCTAGAGTTACTTCAAAGAGGAGTTGCATAAGCTACCATGAGAAAATTTATTCTTACCCTTGATCATGATAGCTTGACTCATATTCTACAGAATTGTGTACCAGACTCACAAGTTCTAGCTTGAATTCTATATGATAGAAGCTAGGTATTCTATCGGACTGTATTGCACATCAGGTTTTATGCTAATAGAGTTGTTGGAGGGCCCAAGAGGCAAAGTTCTTCTGAAATGGAAATGTTGGGAGAGGAATCAAATTACATGCCAATTGCCTAGAGTATTTTTTATAATTATTGAGTATTTTTTATAATTATTGCAAAATCTGATAGGGTGTGAATACTTCAGTGTTTTCTCTAGCTTTCTAAGTTTTTCTCTAACTTTCTATCTTATTTTTTAGAGGTATGAACTTCCTACTTGCTATTCTTACTTCATGAGACCCAGCATCTTCCAACTATCAAACGTGCAACACCTCGACAATGTAAAGAATATTTAAAAGTAGCTTTTGATTTGCTAAAAGATAATCACTTGTATGCTAACCTTGCCAAAGGTGTATTCTTTCAAAATCAATTGGAATATCTAGGTCACATTATTTCCACCCAAGGCATCAATGTTGATCCAAAGAAAGTATATACTATAAAGGGATGGCTTGTACCTAGAAATGTGCATTAAGCTTGTTCTTTTCTTGGACTAGCTAGGTTTTACAAGAAGCTTGTGTGTAATTTTTCTTTGATTGCTTTGCCTCTAACACTTTCACTTCATAAAAACATTGTTTTCCCTTGGGGGTCTAGTCAACAAAAATCTTTGGACTCTTTAAATATTTCTTGACTCACAGTACTCATGCTCCTATCTTATGATTACTTGATTTTAATCAACCTTTCTTTATGGTTGTACTAATGCTAATGGATTAGGAATAGGTGTTGTACTCATGCAAAATGGCCATGCCATTGACTATGAGAGTTGCAAACTAAAACCATCCAAGCAAAACTATTTTAGTTGTGATAAAGATTTATTAGCTATTTCTTTGAGATTTTCTATGACAAGAAACTGCCCATTCCTATGACCACTAGGCTTTTAATATTCCTACTCTGCTGATTCTTTGGTATTTAACCATAAGAAATTTTTAGAGGATGTGATGAACATATTAAATCTCAATTTTGTGCTACACTATTTAAGCTAGTAAGAAACGTCGAGCCATTAAATTTAATGAAATGACTTGGTATGGCTACACATAGAAAAGCATTGATTAAAATCTACTAATTGATATCCAAATATTAAATTGGTTCCTAGCTATTGTGACCCATTGTACACAAGATTCATGATAATGTTTTCTGATTGAGTCTATCTTCACACTTGCAAATTCATAATTCCTTTTAGTTGATTGAAACCCTTTAGAGGTATACCACCTACTACCACTACCGTAGTTGATGATCAACCTTTGTTAGATGAGGAGACTAAAATTTTAGTTTCTGAAAAGACAATAGATGATGACTTGGCCACTACAAGAGTTGACAATCAATATTATTGATACTTAGTTAAATATAAAAACCATTCTCTTGAGAGGAATTCCAATTGATTCAAAATCCTCCTTATCTCAAGTGTGTTTTTTTAATGATCTTTCTTAGGCAAGCTTTTCAACCATGGAATTGAATAGGTGAGCTTTTACATCCATGGCTCTTCCTCATAGATTGATCAAGTGGTACACACACTTAAGTAGTGAGCATAAAAGTACCACCAGCCTCCTTGAATGTATTCTCAAAAAGCTTAGAAAAGTACTTGTCCTTAATGACAAGTGGCTAGGATGGGATTTAAGGACCTTGCAAAATCCAAGGAAGGTGACATTGAGGAGGTGGGCCTTATCATTGATGGTGTCCTTGACATTGTGCTGGACTGTCCAGCAAGGGAAAACACTCAAACAAGCCAAAGGAAAACAAAAGCTAAGAATCTTAGCGCCAGTCAATGACTTGGCTACTAGGATCTAAATCTCTTGGATATATACTCAATGCCTACAACCCTAGCCCAAAAAATGAACCATCTTGAAAGAGTCTCACTATTCTCATTTTTATGTCTCAAGGTAAGCAAGGCACACCTTAACTCACTTATGACATTTGCATTGTGTAAATGAGTAAGCCATGGTTTTGGACTTGGCTTTCACATTTCTCTCGTATAACTTAAATTGGTTCAATAGGATTTCAATACCCTATTAACCTTGGGCTAGGTTCCTCTCTCTCATTTTTAGCATTCCCACACATTGAATTCAGATACTCTAAGGAGCTCTATTGAAGATTTTCCTTTCTAATTCTAATAGATTGCTTTAGGTTGTATCTTTGAAAAACCAGTTGAATGCCGCCCTGAATCTGGCGCTAGTTCAATGTGCTTCTTGGCTAAAATATCCTTCTCCTCCTTAGCTTGAACCTTCTCTTAAACACAATTGGACCAACACCTTTAGTCATAAAAGGAGCTGCACCAACTTGCTTTAGCATGCCCTCTACCTTCTTAATCTTCTAACTTGTTGTATCTTAAAATACCTTGCGCCTATGTAGCTGCTTTCTGATAAATCAATGGCCTCTTACATAGACGCAAAGTTACATAAGCTATGTCATGCCACTGCCAACTAGAGAGTTGTCTTGTGTTGCTCTAGGAAACGATGAACGATACTACATTCTATTTCCTTTTGCTAAATATCTACAGTTGAGTGCAACGAATCTTCATTTCCACAAATCGATCAATTCACGCTATATACAATTTGAGATGATGGGTTGGCATGGTCATGTTAGCCCTTCACAATGGCAAGGCCACTAATTAAGGCAAAAGGCCCACTAAATAAAGCTCAAATATAGCAATTGATACTTCATTCTGCCTCCATCATGATTGCATCTCCATGTGGCTTAAAAATTGTGCTAGCTAGTTCTTGACTGATACACTTTGGCAGTGAGCTCAATGACTACAATCTATATGTTCTTGACTGATACACTTTGGCAGTGAGCTCAATGACTACAATCTATATCCCCTTTCACATTTTCACCAACCCCTCTAGCTTTACTCATATTTTTCTAATTGTATCGAGCCTTTCATAGCACTATCAACTATCATCTTTGTGCAACTATTTCATGTCCTACTTTAATGCTTTGTCTACCATATTCCTTCTCATAATGTGGAACAAGGATACTTGATAATCTGTTACCAAAAGGGTACTCATGGGACCTCCTCCATGACATGAGTAGGACCCATGCAAAGATCTATTGTTAAACCAGAAATTATTGTTCACATGGAATATCTTTTTCTCAAACAAACTTGTCAAAATTAAAAATTTTAAGCCAGTTGATTAACTATAAGGGAATGGGGCAATAGCGACGGCCATTTGCGACGCAAAAAAGCTGTGTCGCTAAAAGTGCCGTTATATGCGTCGCCGTCACTATATGAATGTTGCATGGCAAGCTAAATGCACTGTGATTCATAGTCAACATTGTAGTGTGCTTGTTTCTTGAAATGCGCACCCGTAGTGATTCCTTACCAACAGCCTTGGTATTAGGCATCACATAAAAGATTATAGGTAGGCTTTCAGTCTCGATGGCGATCGCTATTTTGCACTTTCCTAGCTGTTAGTAGGACTCTCCTCCAAATGGATTGAGTTTAGTGTTTGTAGGCTACAGTTGGGGTTGGCCAATGTGCATGCTCCTAAACTAATGCTAATGGGAATATTCTAAGGTAAGTGGCCAAGGTTTATGGGTGTGGCTAGGATTAGAAATAGGTGACTGGAGATTGGTCAATTATTTTGAGTTGTGGGATGGTCATAGTGTTGGACTACGTGTGGTCAAGTTCCTAGAACTTATCGAGTATGAAGGTCAGCCACTTAAACTAAGAATATGATGTGTAGCTTCTTGTAAGGATGATAGCTAAACCTAATGGGGGATTTTATTTTTGCGAGCTTTCATTTTTGTTCTTTTGTAATCGATTCTTTTTTTTCGAGCTTTTTTGTGCAATGTACTGAATCTACATATAAATATCTCTACGCAATATACCCCCACATGGAAGTATCCTAGGTCATGGATGATTTGGATGAATACATTTATAGCATGATTACTAATTCATAGTCATACAAACTATAGACATGAAGTGACATAAAAAGAAAATAGCAATTCTTCAATATTACTAAAAGAGTATGACTCTTTGCATTTACATGAACACACATCAAGAAAACAAAACTAACATGGCATATTCTCAACATAACCAACCAAAAACTAGTAAAACACACGTACCTTATAATTACAAGGTACACTCTCTTAAGCACAAATTAAATATTCTAATGCATGCAATCTCTTAGTAGGCAAAGTCTCTTTTGTGCTAGCAAACATTTTTCAACATAATAATCTCTTAGTTAGTATCCCACTTTGGTCAATAGGTTTCTCTAGAAACATTGTACACTCCTCCAGGCAATAATGTCTCTCATGGGTGGTCCAAAACAATGGGTCCATTGAGAGGAGATACTCATAGTTGATGCTCAATTGATGATGGCTTGAATACACCAAAGGTAAGGATGTAGGATACAGTGAGAGAGAGAGAGGGAGGGGGAGTGGGTGGGGTGAAAGCATGCACATTTTCAAATCACTCTATGCGTCCCATGTAGTGTAAGAGGTGGATTTGTAGATTCATGAATTTTAGTATAGACTATATAAATTAATCCTACACTAGCTCAAAACAAAAAATATTGTAGCGGTTGAACGGGGGGATTTTATTTTTTTGAGCTTTCATTTTCGTTCTTTTGTAATCGATTCTTTTTTTTTGAGATTTTTTGTGCAATGTATTGAATCTACATATAAATATCTCTATGCAATATACCCCACATGGAAGTATCCTAGGTCATGGATGATTTGGATGCATACATTTATAGCATGATGACTAATTCATAGTCATACAAACTATAGACATGAAGTGACTTAAAAATAAAATAGCAATTGTTCACTATTACTAAAAGAGTATGACTCTTTGCATTTTCATGAACACACATCAAGAAAACAAAACCAACATGGCATATTCTCAACATAACCAACCAAAAACTAGTAAAAAATATGTACCATATAATCACAAGGTACACTCTCTTAAGCACAAATTAAATATTCTAATGCATGCAATCTCTTAGGCAAAGTATCCTTTGTGCTAGCAAACATTTTTCAACATAATAATCTCTTAGTTAGTATCCCTCAATAGGACTCTCTAGAAACATTGTGCTCTCTTCCAAGCAAGAATGTCTCTCATGGGTGGTCTAAAACCATGGGTCCATTGAGAGGAGATACTCATAGTTGATGATCGATTGATGATGGCTTGAATACACCAAAGGTAAGGATGTAGGATACGGTGAGAGAGAGAGAGAGGGAGGGGGGAGTGGGTGGGGTGAAAGCATGCACATTTGCAAATCACTCTATGCATCCCATGTAGTGTAAGAGGTGGATTTGTAGATTCATGAATTTTAGTATAGACTATATAAATTAATCCTACACTAGCTCGAAAAAAAACATATTGTAGCAGTTGCAGGGGGGATTTTATTTTTGTGAGCTTTCATTTTCGTTATTTTGTAATCGATTCTTTTTCTTCGAGATATTTTGTGCAATGTATTGAATCTACATGTAAATATCTCTATGCAATATACCCCCACATGGAAGTATCCTAGGTCATGGATGATTTGGATGCATACATTTATAGCATGATTACTAATTCATAGTCATACAAACTATAGACATGAAGTTACATAAAAAGAAAATAGCAATTCTTCACTATTACTAAAAGAGTATGACTCTTTGCATTTACACGAACACACATCAAGAAAACAAAACCAACATGTCATATTCTCAACATAACTAACCAAAAACTAGTAAAACATACGTACCATATAATCACAAGATACACTCTCTTAAGCACAAATTAAATATGCTAATGCATGCAATCTCTTAGGCAGAGTCTCCTTTGTGCTAGCAAACATTTTTCAACATAATAATCTCTTAGTTAGTATCCCACTTTGATAAATAGGACTCTCTAGAAACATTGTACTCTCCTCTAGGCAAGAATGTCTCTCATGGGTGGTCCAAAATAATGGGTCCATCGAGAGGAGATACTTATAGTTGATGTTGGAGTGATGATGGCTTGAATACACCAAAGGTAAGGATGTAGGATATGGTGAGAGAGAGAGGGATGGGGGAGTGGGTAGGGTGAGTCCTCCACACGTTCCTCCTTATCTAATGTTAATAATCGAGAAAGATGATCTGCTAGAGCACGAGCTCAATTCGGAAAAGTAACTATTTGAAAATCAAACTCTTGAAATAATAATATCCAATGAATTACACATCCTAAAAGTTTTTCTTTATTAAGCAAGTACTTTAATGCTTCATGATCAACATAAGTGATAAATTTATTTCCCAATAAATAATGACAAAATTTCTCCACCACAAAAACAATTGATAAGCATTCTTTCTTAGTGGTATTATAATTTCTTTCCGCATCAGTTAGATTACGGCTTGCATAATAAATTGGATGATCCACCTTATTGTCATCGGCTTGACATAAAACAGGTCTCCCACATCATACATAGATGCATCTCCATGAATATGGAATTCCTTCATCCAATTTGAGGGTGCCAATACTGGTCATTCAATTAATTTCTGCTTAAGAAATTCAAATGCTTGCTGGCAGACATCATCCCATATGAAAGAAGTATCCTTTCGTAGCAAATTTGTTAAAGGTTATTCTACCTTAACATAATCCAAACTAGACTGTTGATAATAATTTAGATGTCATAAAATCCACGCAATTTCTTAAGATTTGTTGGTGGTGGGAGTGAAAAAAACTTGGCAATTTTAGTTGGATCCATAGAAATCCCTTCCTTAGAAACTATATGCCCCAACAATGTTCCTTTTAGAACTCCAAAAATACATTTGTTAGGATTTAACGATATGCCTACCTCATCACTACATTCAAACACTTGTGCCAATTGATCAGGCATTTCTTTTGTTGTTCCATAGACACAAAAGTCATCTAGAAAAACTTCCATCCATTGTCGAAGAAAGTCCTGGTAAGCTGCAATCATAACCCTTTGGAACATTGCAGGTGCATTGCACAAGCAAAAAAGGCATTACCTTATAAGCGAATATACCCCATTCTCTAGTGAAAGTAGTTTTAGATTGATCTTCAAGATGAATTAACACTTGATTGTAGCCACTAAACATGTCCATAAAAGAATATGGCTCATGACTTGCAACCTTATCCAGTACTTGATTTGTAAATGGCAAAGGGAAATTTGTTAAGATAGAGTTGTGGATAAGGATAAAAGTTGGATAAGGTAAGGACAAGTCAGTAAGTGGACAAAAGGATCTCATAGATATCCACTTTGTAAGTATCTCAGATATTTAGAGATAAGGCTCACCTACCTCATTCAATGTACCTTGTATATATACAACCACTGGCAATAAAATGCTCAACTGCAATCACTACCTTTTCTATATTGTCTCTATCTCTATCTCTTATTGTGCACATTATCCTCTTTTCTTCAAGTTCTTGGTTTTCACTACATGGTATCAGAGCACCAGGTCCTATCTTTCTAGCTTATCATATTCTCCTCAAATTCACAAACTACTCATCCTCCTTTACTCTCATTCTTCCAATGGCTCTCATTAATGCCACCACTTCCTACAACTGACACATCAAGATCGACAAACTCAATGGCAACAACTATCAAGCGTGGAAGCTAAGGATGGAACTTTACCTATCTCAAGAAAATCTATGGAATATTATCAATGGCGAGGAAGAGTGCCCTGAACAAGAAGGAGCAGATAAGGAAGATTGGATACAAAGAGATGCAACTGCGAGAATGGAAATACTTGTCCATTGTGGAGATCGTCAAGTACAACTAGTAAGAACAATACCCACTGCAAAAGGTATTTGGGAATTCTTCAACAATACATATGAACACAAAGATATTGTTTATCAAATGAGCATGTTTAGAAAACTATCTACTGCCACTATGCATGAAGATCAATCTGCCACTAAGTTCTTAGAACAATGGCAATCTTTGATAGATGACACTATAATATTTGGTCTAGTCATCTCAGAAGAATCACAAGCCATGTTTCTACTCTCTTCTTTGACTCTATCTTGGAGAGACTTTATTACTACTCAAACTTCCGTTGATAAACTCAAGCTTCACTCACTGATTAATAGAATCAAGTAAGAGCAAGTCATGAGAGATACCCTTTCTACTTCTTCAAATCAAGAATCCAAGGCTCTAGCTGTAACTACTTATAATCCAAAACATTTTCACAAAAGAGGTCAACACTTTCAACAAAAGCCTAAGTTTTCTTCTTGGTCTAACTTCAAAGGGATTCTTGGTAATCCACAACATAAGCCCAACTCTTACTAGTCTTCTCAATCCCTATCCTTAACAAGAAACCCTCATTATCATCTCATATGTAATGTTTGCAAAAGACAAGGTCATATTGAAAAGGATTTTCATCAAAAAAATAGATTCAACAAATATCAATCAAAAGGTCAGGCTCACTTTGTTAGCATCGGCAATTATGACATAGAAGAGGAACTAGAAACAATCATCAACCTAGCCACCAGTGTTTGGGCACCTTCATCAAACTGCAAAGAAGAATATACATGGTTTCTAGATTCTGGAGCTACTCATCATATGACTTTTCATAAGGAATGGCTAGTCGACTTCAAAGAGATCTCTACTCCACTCCGTGTTGCCATGGGGGACAATTACATTCAACAAGCTTAGGGCTATGGCACAATTCAAGTGGAGCTTCCCTCCAATCACATCATCAAGGTACATAGAGTCTTTTATGTTCCCAATCTCAAGATAAATCTATTAAGTATCAATGAGCTCACTTCTCAATCCTCTCTCACTGCTCACTTCTATAAAGACCACTGCATCTTACAGCTACTCTCACCCTCTCTCAAACTTACCTGCCCCAAAGAAGGTCGGCTTTATACACTTGGGTATTCACTACTACAGCCTTCTTCAAATGCCTCAGCTAACTCCACTTCACTCACAAGTCTACCACAAAACGCTCTCCTATGGCACTGTAGGCTTGGTCATGCCTCTTAGAATGTTTTCCAACAACTTATTCACAAAAAGCTTGTATGCGGCATTCCACCTTCTCTCTCTCAACTTCCATTTTGTCAAGCTTGTGCTCTCAGTAAGGCCACAAATCTTCCTTATCCCAAATCTTACTCCATTACGACTCAACCACTTCAATTAGTACACTCAGACATTTGTGGTCCGATAAATCTTGTATCTCTCACTAGAGCAAAATACTTTATGGTACTTATTGATGATTATTCAAGATATACTATTGTATATTTTCTCACGAGGAAGTCACAAGTCTTCTCCAAGTTTCAAGAATATAAGGAAGAAATTGAAAATAAGCACGAGTTATGACTCAAAGCTCTTCGTATTGACAACAGAGGAGAATATAATTCAAATGAATTCGAAGATTATTGCAAGGCCTTTGGCATTCAACATGAGCTTACCATTCCACATCACCCACATCAAAATGGAGTTACCGAAAGAAAGAATCGTACACTACTCACAATGCTGCGAGAGCTATGCTATCAGTAGGGAAAAGACTACTGGCAGGAAGCAATTGCTACTGCAACATATCTTTAAAATAGGTTGTATTCCAACTCCCTACAAAAGAACACTCCTTACAGGTTGTGGTTTGGTCACTCTCCTAACTTATCACATCTTAAAGTCTTTGGATGCATTGCATTTATAGTCAATCAAGATCACAAATCCAAGTTTTCTCCTAGAGCCACACAACTGATCTTTATAGGATATGGAGAGCCACATGGTCACAAGGCCCATCACTTCTATGATCCAATTGATAAAGTCTTTATTTATGGCCGCAGTGCCATCTTTTATGAAGAAAATCTTGTGACGTATAACACCAAAACATGTCCATCTCTCACACTTATTCCAGTCGCAGAATCCCCGACATTAGATATTCCCTATGCAGATCCAAACTTCACTTCTACAAACTCCTCTCCATCTAATTCTAGTCACAATCACTCTTCACCTCATTCCTTGGCTTCTACTTCTCATACAGAATGCAAACCTCTCAACATGTGTGCACACCCCTTATCTAAAAGATATTCAAACCTTAAACCTTTGAAGCTAGCAATGAATAAAGCTCAAAACGCTGTAGGTAATCAGCCGCTCCATTTTTTGCCAGCTCACGACACCACATATACCTGTGAAATCGGCACAATATAGACAACTGCAGCAACATGTTTGACGGTTGCTGCTGCTGCTCATGATAAAAGGTAGCCATTATCCATGGATTTGAAGTCCATTGCAATAGGTCGTAACTCAGAGCATTTGACGGCTGCTACAAATGACAACCACTACTTCATTTTTGCAGCCACACAGCTGGCCAATGCTGCCCCTGCAGATAATGAACAACAGCAAATACTTCATCATACATAGCTGCCCAATTATGGACCTACAAACAAGGCCACTTATGGCCTTACAAACAAGGCCACAAAGCCACAAGAGCTAAAGGATACACAGCAACTTAATGAAGGACAGCAAGTGCCATTAATCAAAAGCAAACAACCAACTATCATTGCCAATATCAGATCCAAATCTGATACTCTTAATACTCCACAATTTGAAAATTCCCAAGACCATCTCTATAAAGGTCAAGCTTCCATTCAACAATTCTCATTCCCTCATGAACACTTGCCTCTTCTCCATACCCCTACTCACAACTTAGCTCCATCCACCAATGAATAAAAACCCCGAAGGTCTGCTCAAATAGCCGCAATGTCGTCAACATCAAGCAATACTTCTCCTACGGCTCTCATTTTTACGACTCTACGGCCTCCATCTTCGGATTCTCCATCAATGCCGATTACTCTATTCAGTAAGTCCGACTCCGATAGTGAAGAGGTACAATCAGAATCAATTCCGTGCTTCAAGAACTTACATTATCTTCATCTTCAAGCCAACATTGCTCTTGGTCTAGCTCAAAACTCACCTCCAATCACTATTCCCGAAGCTCCAATTTGTCCTACTATTACTCAAGCACTTCGAAGTACTGAAGCATCTCAATGGCAAGCTGCAATGCTTGAAGAATACAAAGCTCTACTTCAAAATAACACTTGTAAATTGATACCCGTTCCTCTTGGAGAGTCTGCGATAAGCTGCAAATGGGTGCTTTGCAAAAAGCTCAAACCAGACGGCTCCATCAGCAAAAAGTACAAATCTCGACATGTGGCTTGTGGTTTTGAAGAAGTTGAAGGCCTCCATTACGAAAGTACATTCTCTCATGTACTTTGTCATCTTTATGAGTATTACTCTCCATGGCAGCTCATTTTAAATTAATTCTTCATCACATTGATGTTAAGACTGCCTTCTTGCATGGCCACTTAGAAGAAAAAATCTATATGTCTCAACCACCAAACTTTGTTGATCCCAAATATCCTACACACGTTTGTCTACTGCATAAAGCTCTCTATGGTCTAAAACGGCCACCTAGGCAATGGTACACTGGTATTCATTCTCACTTACTACACCATGGCTTTCGGAGGCTCGAAATAGATGACAACATTTACACTCTTCTTCAAGGCAACATTGTCATTATCTTAGGTCTCTATGTTGATGACATTCCTATTCTTTCATCACTCCTCATGCAATGTCCAAAGCCAAATCTATAATATCTTCACAGTTTGCTATAACAGACTATGGTCCTATGCATTACTGTCTTGGCATCGAAATTTAACAATCAACTGCATCCATCAAAATGCATTAGCATACCTACATTATGTCTATTCTCTCCCGTTATTCCATGCTAAAATGTAATCCCATGGTCACTCCACTTGCCCAAAATCTATAATTGAATCCATCCTCCTTCCATTCTCTTTCTACTGATCAGGCTCGTGAAATGGACACTATTCCTTACATGGAAGCACTTGGATATCTCCGATATCTAATTACTTGTACCCGTCCAGACTTATCTTATGCAGGACACATTCTCTCTAAGGCCATGCATCAACCCACTTATGAACATTGGAAGTAGCTCAAACAGGTCTTGCGATATCTAAAAGCAACATCACATGTGGGAATTTGTTTTACAAAAGACATGAATGATTTTCTCTTACGAGCCTATTCCGATGCAAATCGTGGTGGTGATCTTGCTACCCAAAAATCTCTCACTGGTTTTATCATTACTTTAGCACAGGAGGTCCCACCTCTTGGAGTACCAAAAAGCAACACTCCATTGCACTTTCTACTACTGAAATCGAATATGTGGCATGCAGCATGGCCACCTTGGAAATAATTTATCTAAAGAAACTCTTGGAAGACATCAGTTTTGGGTATTAGCCTCAGAAAATTCCAATCTTCACCAACAATAAAGCATCAATCTCTGTCATTCAAGGACCAAAATTAAGCATTAAACTCTGCCATATTGTTATGAGATATCATTTTGTACGTGAATTAGTTGAAAGTTCCCATATCATCCTTCAATATGTACCATCATGTGACAATGCTATTGATTTCCTCACCAAATTAGTTCCTCACTTAAAGCACAAAATTGTCATGCAAATCCTTTGCATGATCTGATTAGGAGGGGAAAGCATTTAGCTAAATTGATGAATTGAATATTATCTTTTTTTTCTTTCTCTACAAATACCTATGGAATCATTTTTAGGGGGGATGTTAATATAAAGTTGTGGGATAAGGATAAAAGTTGGATAAGATAAGGACAATTCAGTATGTGGACAAAAGGATCTCATAGATATCCACTTTGTAAATATCTCAGATATTTAGAGATAAGGCTCATCTACCTCATTTAATGTACCTTGCATATATACAACCACTAGCAATGAAATGCTCAACTGCAGTTCACTACCTTTTCTATATTGTCTCTATCTCTATCTCTTATTGTGCACATTATCCTCTTTTCTTCAAGATCATGGTTTTCACTACAAAATTATCTTTTCAGGTCTTACTATTAAGCTTCTTATAATCAACATAGATGCGGATTTTCTTACAATCCTTCTTTGGTAGTACCACAATAGGAGAAACCCATTCACTATATGCCATAGGATATATAAAGCCCGCATCAAGAAGCTTAGTAATCTCAGCTTGAACTTGTTCTGCATACATAGGATTTGTTCTTCGTTGATGTTGGCATACGAGTTTGTGCCTAGTTCTAGATCAATATAATGCTGACAAAGTTCAGCTTTCATACCTTTAAGGTTTGTATAAGACCAAGAAAATATCCCAACTTGTGCTCGTAGCACTTCTTCAAACCTCTCTTGATCCTGGGATTCCAATTGAGCCCCTAAGTTTAAGTATTTTCCTTTTGCCATTTCTATTTTAACTACCTCCACTTCAGACTCTTCAATAAACAAAGAGGCTAATTTCTAAGGCTTAACCATAGGAATATCTTCTGATATTTCCATTGATACATTTTCAAGCAGAATATGCGTAATACTAGGTTCTGGTTCTTCTTCCCTTGCATTCATAGAGTGTACCAAGGGTAAATTGCTATAAGGCGCAATAACTAAATTATCCCAAGTACCCTCAGTCATTTATATTGTATAAACATCCAATATATCTGAGAGTAGCTTATTGGTATAACTTCCTTATCTTTTTCTCAAACCATGCAAAATAGGCTTCAAATTTATATTATAGTTTACTGTGAATGTGGTATTCATAGAACCTATTATCTGAGAAATTTGCTCTTGATCACATGAAAATTCAACATGTAATGTTTGACAATAATGACATAAAATTCTATTTTTCCTTTCCAAACATTCTTGGTCATTCAAATCCTAAGACCATTGAGCACTGCTAAGCTTAAGGATTAATGAGTGTAATTCTTCATCTTCCTCACCTTTAATTGGACACCCTAAATAGTGTACAACCCATTTTAGCTTGAGAAAGTCCTTAGGTGCCAGAGGTTCAAACCCTCTAAGCTTTGGTTCAAATCTATCTCCATAAAAAATAAAATCCATTACTCTTTCTTAGGGATGAGGTAATACTACCTCACATATACTTGGCAGGGGAGATTTTCTTGATTTCAATTGCCTTCTATGATATCCCCCTAAGTAGCTGCCCTTTAAAATAATAATACGGCTTTTGTCTATTGCTCATAGAGCACTTAAGGGAATGATATAGCCAATGAGCGGTAGTAGAATTTTTATTTTGCAATCCAATTCTAGAAGTAGATAGAGATTTACTTCTTTTATAAAATTCATTTGTTTGCTCACATTCATCTGAGCATTTCCTAAGAATAGGTGATACCTACTCCATTTGTTGCACATCATTATTTAATTTAGATTCTTGCTCTTCTAAATACATCTCTAGAAGTGAAATTTCTTCTAGAGATTGCACCTCTCCCTATATTCGAAGTCTGACTTTTCTTTTTGTAACTCGATAATTTTCTTGATTGCTTCATTCAGAGTTGTCATTGCTGCCTCACGTTTTATTTCCAAAGCCTCATTTAATTGTTTGATTATCCTATCATAATTACCATGAAATTCATTAAAAGTCTGTTCAAATCTATTTAAAGATGAAGATGATTCATCTCTATCATGATTTAATATCTACAGTTGTAAAGGTTTGCACCCATCCCTATTTTTTATCTCTCTTTCTTTCTTTTCTAGCTGACGATAGTAATATCTTTTAGTGACAATTGAAAATTTTTTGAACCCAAAAGGCAGATTATCTACCTCATAAGGAAATGTTGTAACTAAACTCTCCTCTCAGGTTCGTCATGATCATTCTCAATAATATCGACTTGGATCTTATTGAAATTTCATCTAAATATCGACTTGGATCCCTCTTATGGATCTCTCCCCCTACTTGGATCTTCAGATTTTCTAGGGGCACGAGTAATAACAGATGATTAGATGACTACTGAGGAGAATCTGACTCAGGTAGCTCTATGTTAGGATCTACATCCTTAGATTTATCCTTCACGGTTTCTTTTGATTGTGGACTCTCTTCCTCTAGACCTTGTTCCTTTTGTTACTGCTTTTGTGCTTTAGTAACGACACCAATCATGGGGTCAACCTTAAAGGTCACCCTATGGTGCTAAAATTTTGACTTAACGTTACTCTCTTTCTCTTTCGTATCTACTTCAACTAAAATTGCAGCATATGTTGAAGGTTCATTGGAGATTTGTTTAATTTTGTCTTTAGTTTTGTTATCCTCTCACTTAGGACAGTTCTCTTTGTAATGCCCTTTGCCACTACACCTCCTACAAAGAGGGGTATAGTCTTGATTTTTATGGGCACTTGGATAGTATGTATCTATGTGACATTCTTGTTGATATTGATAGTAAATTAGTGGTCCTCTAGGCCTCTGTTGTCCACCTTTCCCAATTGAATTACGAAAATTACCATTGTTTCTCCTCAAATGAGAATTTCTTCCTCGGTTTCCATCACTATTGTAATTGTTTTGTGGCACTGGAGAGGTATGCCTTGGGTAGGCAATCCGTGGGACCTAAAGGGTTGAAAGGGTGGCCCGATCTCATAAGTAGTGCTGTTGCAATCCATGTAATTGTAATTTGTTTGCATTGCACTAGCCTGTTGTTGTTCTTGGCCTAGTTTATGCCAACAATTTGTGTCCACATGCCCCATTTCAGGACAAAAGGTACAAAATGGAGGATGATCGGGCTTTAATCTCGTGAAGGCATTGGGTATTCAATAGCCACATGGCCATAACTATGACACTTACCATACCAGATATTTGATCTAGGTGGATTTGAAATTGAGCTGCTCGAAGGCTATTGTGCATAAGTATCTTTTGTTGTTATTGAATACATTTCCTTCAATGGTGCTTGAAATGCACCCATGATTTCCTCTTTTAATTTTCCTAGTGACTTTGCAATAGTTTTTGATACTTTACCTTCATCTAAAGTAGATTGAGTTTGAGGCATAGAAGGTGTGCATGTCTGCATCATGTAAGCTGAGATTGAGCTATATGGATTTAGAGGTATACTTGCCACATTGGAATTTGTCATTGTAGATGGATTCAAGGGCATGGTCACATAAGACACGTTCTTAGACACCCCGCCTTGATGTACTGGCATGGTATTCCATTTGAGGTTCTTTGAATAGATCCTTTTGTCGTTGTTGATTGAGTTGCACTTCTTCCCACCATCTAGCATCTATTTTAGCATCCACAAGTGTAGTTGGCCTTTGAATGACTAACATGTTGATGGACTTCAAAATTAAGCCTATCGACAGGCTTTCAAAGAATCATTTCCATAGGCTCAATGTAGTGCTTAACACTTTCGGCTACTCATTGGGATAAATATTCCAATTGAAGAGCAATCGATCTTGAAAACCTTGCCGTCAAAACTTTTCTAAGAACGATCTTGATAAGGCATCATAGGTCCCTTTATTTTGAGCATTGAGGTTACCATACCATCTAGTTGCTTCATCTTTTGTCACTGGAAAAATGTGCAACTTTTGATCATCATCTACTATCGCATTTGCTAAACAAGTCACCTCGAACCTTTGCATGTGAGCATCAAGATCTTCATCCCACAATCCCTCAAATTGGGTAAAGTGAGCTAACCTTACGAGATTACGAGCCATTGTCTCTTTAAATAATGCCGCCAGCCCAAAATCTTGAGCAGAGTCGACCATGCATGTTCGTTCGACTCCTTGAATAGGGATCTTAACCCCAGATCATGTATGTTTTGAAAAGAATCTCCTTGGTGAGGAATCCTAAATAAGAATCGTAATCCAAAATTTGCTACTCGCTCCATCCATGAAGCCTCCACACTGGCTCTCTGAAGAATTAGCAAAATCCGAAATCCGACTCTAAGTCCCAATCAGTGGATAGTTCACTCCCTCCTAATGTAGCATTAGCCTCACTTTTTATACTTCCACTACCTTATCTACTCCTTTCTCTAATGGGACTATGAGTATTTGAATTGGCTCGGTTCCATTGATATGAATTTTCTTCACTTTCTTGTAATGGGATTCTATCAAATTGTATATTAGGACCAAACAGCTCCACGTTCAAACTTGACGCAATGTATATTCCCAAATTCAACTAAGCATTCACCCTTTCCATACTCTCTAGCAACAACCAAGCCTCCTGTCGAGCTACTCATTTCCTTGCATGTTAGTCTCAAGCTTCAATTTGTTGTCTTCGTCTCTCCTCAAAACTCATCCACCACTAATTTAATACCCACTGATGTCATTCTTTGAAAATTTCTTACAACTTATACATTTTCCCTTAAAGGTCCAAAGTTGGGGTTTTTTTGTGGTTAAATATAAGCTTAATAATTTGAGTATAGTCGGCACTTCTGGATCTTCTTCTCCATATAGTAGTTTCTCCTTTTGCTCAAGAACTAGACCTAAAATTTCAATGACCTCTCTCATGTCTTTTGTGTCTAAATAAAATTTCAAGCCTCTAGATATGCATATCCAAGGCAATACATCACTCCACTTAGTCCTTCTAAACATCCAATAAGCTATGCGATAATGCCAATCGAAGTGGTATGACACACTAATCGTATTTATTTCAATTTCGTTTATCATCCCAAAATGTGCACTAGCAAGAAAACAATGGTTTGTGGGTATTTATTATACCCCCAACTCCAAGAGGATAATTGTTCAACATCTACCATTAATCGTGGACCAAAGTATTTGCCACCCTCTACTAATTTTGTGTCTCTTACCCAATCTAACACTTGCCTTTGGAAATCCCACGGAAAATTTGGAAAATAGTCTCTTAAGAAAGAGACTTCGTAATCACTCATTAACTCCCCACCAATGTGCCTAGGATTCAAATATCATAGGGAGACACACCACCTATCTAAGTGCACTTGACCCTCGACAGTTGTGCCAAAAAATGAGCGGCCAAAGACCAAGCCACTTTTAACTGGATGCCAAGCCAACTCCTAAGAGTTGTTGCACTAGATAGGTGATGAGTGTCACTACTTTCAACAGCTCCGTCTAACTTTCCAAGTATTTATGATACTATTTTTCCGTAGTAGTCCAACTAATATCACTCAATGCCTAAGAACTAAGCAAATCTACTCAATTCTTTTGTTTCTCTTTTCAATAATCACTTCATGGGTATGTCTATTCTAGATTGGATACTAGAATGCTAAGTCTAGGATAGCTATAGTTTCCCTCTATCTTTTAGGGCCGGCTCCTCATAAATTTCTCCCACCATACTTGTGGTTAACTTTAGGAAGATTGGTTTCAAAATATAGATCCAATGGTTCTATCAATACATCTCCCTTTAAGTTCCTTTTAATTGTTTTCTTCTCCATCTTTTATACAATTAATTCCTTTTATTTACTTAATCAACAAACATTCAAAGAAAATCAACTAACGTTCCATAAACCATAAACTTGAATTCCCCTTTTTAAAGCGCAACCCCTCTCCGTATTGTGCAATCAGTTTTAATGTTTAAATAGTTACTTCATTCTCATTTTTTGATAAAAACATCATTCTCTACGCTCTATAAACTAAATATTCATCATGATAAAAGTAAGTTCTTTCCACATGCTTATGCATCCACTTACACAATTCATTTTAAACCCAATGTCTCCCCTTAATTAATAAGTTACTCTAATGGTCCTCTACTCTTTACTTTCTTAAGCATCCAAGCAACGTTAATATGAATAACACGTGAAATTCTAGTATAGATGCTAAGGCTTTCGCTCATGCTATCAAATAAACAAACTCTGAATTTTAGTGTTGCTTAAGAATTTTATATTTAATCTTTCGATAATAATTATTCTCTATTAATTATTTTTTATAAATCATAGCAAATTTACAAATAGTAATGTTGATCAAGAATACCCATACACATCCCTTGCTTCCATGTTGATAAACATCAACGTAGTGCATATATTCTTGTTTTGTATAGATTCATAATGTTTCATGTAAGTATTTCTTTAGAAATAATCATTAAACTATTTTTTCTCTAAACTTTTAGAAACTTTAGTAAAACAAAAAAAAAAATCAACTTTTGTATTAAATATCCTATTTTTTTATATAGAAATATAATTTTTTATCAATAAAAACTCTTATATTTACTTAAAATAATCACTTTAAAATTTTAAAATCTATTAAACCATCTTTGGAAATTCTCAAAAAAATTAAATAAGCTTTTCATAGTATAAAATTTATTTTAAAATAGTATATTTAATAAATCTTTACTCACAATTTTTACAATAATTTTTTTGTAGTTTTAGAGCAAGTTTTGAGCATTTTTAATATTTTTAATAAAAAAATAAATTAGAAATTCATAAATATAAAAAACCCTCCAATGTGTGAAATCAGGTTTTGATACATTGCTTAAAAATTCTAACGAGAGAAAATTGTAACATCATACTACTTATCTTTGTTAAACAAAATGAAGCCCTTACTCGGTAATATGCGGGTCGAAATCACGTCTTTAGAAGCATGTCCCGCAAGCCGCAGCTGAGAGATTCCCTCAACCTAGTCATCCCAAGTAGCAAGCTTTCTACTCGCCCTTTCCTGAGACTTCCAACTTGCCAATTGCTTTATTGCAATATGAATGGTCTTTATGAGGTTAAAGCTTAAGCTTTAATTGGAAGCTTAATTGAAACCATGGCTTCTTCTCAAAATGGAAGCGACGACTCATGAAGGGGAAGATAAATTGAAAATTTTGGCCATCAATGCATCAATTTGTGTGTGAAGTAGAGTGATTGAATGCCGCGAAATTCTTCTACAAGCCTACAGCTTCAGTTTACCCTAGTACATTGAAGCTCCCTATTAATGATTAAAGGAAGGACATATCGATGGAGGAGAAGAACAGTGATTGGCATTATTTTGGAGATTAATTAGTTGAATTGTCTTCTTCGTGCTTTTGTATACTTCCTTCTACTCCTATTGCACCAATCAAATGGGCCAAAGATTGCGCCCTCCATCTTTCTCTTGCTTTAAATTCTCTCTACTCTATTGACAAGCTAATAAGCCAATGTATGCGTGTATGGTTCTATAGGAGGCGTGTAGATCTTCAGGCTTGAGAAATACATCAAGACCTTTCCCCAGTCATCGAGGATCCTCAAGATAAGGCAAGAAAGGTATAGTGGATCGTCATAGCAAGAGCTCAAACTGCTGACTTGAGAAGATGCTCTCTCTCTCTCTCTCTCTGTCTCTCTCTTTTTGCTCTATTGACTAGTACATCAAATGATGATTTGTCTCACTATTAATCAATTCATCTCAAGAGATGTGAAGCAATAGATCCATTTCTTTGAGCTTTTGAATATTCTTGCCCTTAAATCGGATACGTGCCAACCAAGAAAGGAAAATCGACAAGAAGGAACCACAAGAGGCAAATGAGTAGAATGGATTTCCACCATCCATTGCACCCGGCAAGACAATAATGGCTTATGATGGTGCGCTCTATAATCATGGTTCTAACTTTTTTTTTCAATTTTCTTTATTTTTATTTTTTTCCAAAATCCATTACTACTCTCCAAATTTAGCTCTTTGAGGCCATCCTTAGTAGCAAGTATTACAATTTCAAGTGTGCCTTTGAACACACAAATAACTGTTCGAATTTATTTCTTGAAGAAAAATTGGTCCTAGCCCTACTGAGACTCTTTGCAGTCTAGAAGGTTTAGTGGTAACACGGAAGAATGGAGAGATTTCTTTGGCAATGTCAAAATCTTGTACATCCTTTAGAGTGGGATGCTCTTTTGGAATTGAAGTGGCAAGCATTCTAAGACATGCATAAGCTCTTCCCAACTGTACCCAACTGCATGTCTTTCTCATTGTTGAGCATTGGTAATTTTGCAGATAAGATTGCGAGCAACGAGCTTAAAAAGACTATAAGATAAAATTGCTTCCAACAAACAGCCATATCTCTCGCATTTATTTCATGCTAAGCAAGATGACAGAGTAATCTTTATATGCCAACTAATGGTCAATACTTTCCCTTGCCATCCTACTGCTTTGGACTCACATCTTGCAAACCTAGCTACATCCCTAGTTATTTGTACCAAGACCTTTGAATGCCTTAATCTTACCATCCCTAGCAGAGCATATAATCTCTCTCCACCTCTAACTTTCCTTGCAACTTATCACTTCTACGAAAATTAGCAATAACCCATTTTTCTCTAATACAAGTCCTAGAATATTACCTTTCGAATCTGATGGATCATACCTTATAGTCACCTGTAAAAAGAAGGTCATCGATATATAGAATAATCACTACATATTTTTCACCATCCCTATAAACATAAAAATTAGATTTGAAATAAATCTTTTGAAATTCAAACTTAGAAAGAATCTATCTATCCACTAGTACGATGATCTAGAAGTTTGTTTCAGCTCATACAATGCCTTCAAATTTTGTTCGAATAGTGGACATTCTAGCAATTGAGACAAATGATTATTGAAAATAAAATCCTTAAACTTGTGAAAATACCTATGTAAATAATCTAGCTTTGTACTTTTCTAAGCTACCATCAGCTTTGTACTTCACCTTCTAGACCCACTTGGTTCCAATAATCTTCCTCTTTTTTGGCAAATCCACTAGCTCCCACGTATCATTCTTCATTATGCTATCATACTCAACTTTCAAAGATGCTCTCTATGCTAGATCGGCAAATGCTTTTTCCAAGTCTGCTAGCTCCTTTACTTCTCTCATAGTCTCAACTATTGAGGCCATATTGACTATGTGAGTTGAAGCCTTTCTTTGCTCCTCTATTCCTAGAGTCCTCCTTGGTCCATCTATCTTTTTCTCAACTTTACTAGGCATAGGATTACTATGATCATAGACATGCTTCACTCATCATGGTAATGGATTTTCTGGTGGCATGATTCCATGTTGGTGAACATTTTTCTCATCATTTGAAGATGATGCTTCCTCCTCCTTGAGAGTAGGGACAGCTCTTGGGATAGGTTCATAGTGGACTACTCCTTTGCTATGGATGATAAAGTGGATGAACTTATATTCTCCTCCTCCACTATATGTGGCTACTCCTTGAACACCACATCATGGTTCGCTATGATATTATTTGTCTCTTGGTTATACAATTTGTAAGCCTTTTGCTCATCACTATAATCCAAGAATATACATTTTGTGCTTTTTGGATTGAACTTGTTTCTCTTATCCTTTGGATTATGTGCATAACATCCACATCCAAAATTTCTAAAATGTGAGAGATGTTTTCTTACCATAATAGGCCTCATGAGGAGTTTTGTCCTCAAGAGCCTTTATGTAGCTCCGATTGAGAATGTAGACTATAGTATTAATAGCTTCTGCCCAAAATTGGTTATGCAATCCTTTACCCTTAAGCATGCACCTTGCCATTTCCACAATGGTGTGGTTTTAGTGTTTAACAATGCCAATATGTTGAGGTGTATAAGGTGTTGTCAATTAACACATAATCCCTTTGCCTTTGCAAAAGTTTTCAAACTCCTTTGAGTTGAGCTCACCACCACCATCTATTCTAAAATTCTTCAGACCTTGCCCCGTTTCATTCTCAACAAGTTTTAGCCATTCTTTAAACTTACCAAAAGCTTAAGGCTTATCACAAAGGAAGTACATCCATATCTTCTTACTGTAGTTGTCGATGACGATCAACATAAAATAAGAAGATCCTTCTAAGGCTTTTGTAGACATTTTATTGCACAAGTTAGCATGCACCAACTCTAGAGGAGCTTTCACTCTATTCTTGCTTTCTTGTGAAAATGTGTTTCTATGTTACTTGCCCATCATATAAGCTTCACATGGTTCCTTTATTTCAATTACTCCAAGTAGGTGAGAAACCATACATTTCTTATACAAATCCTTTAATATTGCAAAACCAGTGTGGCCAAATTTTTCATGCCAAAGTTTACTTATGCCAAACTTTGTCAGTAGTCTCTCCTTCAGCAAACTTATGCCAAACTTTGTCAATAGTCTCTCCTTCAGCAAACTTCTTTGTTGCTAGTTGATTCTCTAAGTTTTGAATCCTTGTTTCATTTCATGTTTCGTATTGACTCCTTAGTATGTTCCAAGCCTCTAATGCTTTGGTCATATGCTGAATCAAGGTCAAAACATTGTCAAAAGAACTTCTAACTAATGCACACAATGCATCTTCATTCCTTTGTTTCCAAGCTCGTAGAAGATCTACATTTGGAGGAATCATAACACTCAAATTTGATGGGTTGGTGGTGGGTTATGGTTCTCGGTTAGTTCCCAGCACTGTCTCTAGAAGATCATAAGATTCAAGGATAGTTGTGATTTGAAATATCCAAAAAGTATAGTTTATACTATCTAACTTTTCTTCACTGAAGATTTGTGGGTGAATCCTCAGTGTTTGAATTGTCGATATAGCAACATCATGACTTGATGTGCTAGCACTACTACTTGATGTAGCATATGATATTTCTCCTCTTTGTTCTTGAAGCCCTTGCCTTCTTCACTCCGCAAAGCCCCTTGGGCTCTAATACCATGCAGAAATTACATGGCAAAGCAGAAAGAATTTGAGCAAGGAGTAGAAAGCACACAACAAATATGAGAAGAACAAAGACTGCTTTAATTTCAAATGAATTGATCCAAAGATGGCTCTGTCCACCCGTGTGCTTCCACTATGAAGCTTAGATGGCAATTCAGATAGATGATAGGCGAAGAGCTTAGGATAGTTGAAAGAAGTCTAATTGGGTGAAAGATAGATTGATGAGGGATTTAGAGGGGTCTTCCTTTTATAGCCCCTAGTTTTGTTGGCATCTCTATTATGAACCTTCCCTAGTCGATTAGGGAATATTCTAATGAATATTCTAAAAAATGTTTTCTTTATCGTGAGGTCCAAAACTTGATGCATTGTGCCTCAAGTTGCTACCAGCATAACTACTCTATCTAATCAAAAGGCTAGATCCAAAATGGTCACCTTTTTTCCATTTGGTCACATAGACCTCATTTGATATACAAGTCAAGACCCACCCAATGTCTGTGCCCACACGTGGCTTCTCCTCATAATGGGGGCCTTACAACTTTGAGAACCATGGATCATTGGTGGCACCTTATGAAGGTGGGGCATTGAGCATATCTAACATGAATGAACTCCCATGGACTATTCAATTGATTTTAGGGGGAGGGAAGTACGGGCCTTTTTGGGATGGCCATAGTATTCATTTCGGTGATAATTTTTCTTAGGACACAAAATTAAGGATATATATATATATATATATATATATATATATATATATATATATATATATATTGTCATTTCATATCACAATTTCAATTTGAGCATCTTGAACCTCTGTCTTATACTATAGGTGCATGACATGTCCTAGAGAGACACCATCGTTTTGAATCTGAGCCTTTTAATGTAGGTGCCACATACATCATAAAGAGATGGCCATGCTAGGTTTGCAAGATGTTACGGCACCCCTCACTTGGCAACATTGGTCACTGATGACTACATCAACAAAGAAGTAATATTTGTGATTAATTTTTCAAGGGTTGGGATTGTGTTTTAGTAGCTATCTAAAAATGTTTATTTTTTAGTTTTGTTGTCTCTATGTAGAAGGTAGTTGGACAACAAGACATTGATAGGTGAGGTGAAGAGTAATCCTATCAAGCACTCTATGTGGTGCTAGGAAATGTTGATCAATCATATATGTGGTGCAATGATTGAGCTTTGTTGATCTTTAAGGGTGTCCATGTCTTGAAGCATTATATAATAACAAGTCATGATTAAACTCACACCAAACATGTTCACAATCAACTGGCTTAAAATTTTTAATTTTGACAAGTTTGTTTGAGGAAAAGATATTCCATGTGAACAATAGTTTCTGGTTTAACAATAGATCTTTGCATGGGTCCTACTCGTGTCCTGCAGCAGGAGGACCCATGAATACCATTTTGGTAACACATTATCAAGTATCCTTGTTGATTTTCCTCTAGCAAGGCTCTTCGAGATGTTGCACAAGTATTTCCCCCTTGGTCAATGCAAGTGCTCCTCCCAAAGGGGTAGTCCTTCTTGCATAGCAGTGGATCTAACCTAAAGACTTCACCATTGAAGAAGATACATGGCCATGAAGAAATATTTTCAAGTATGGCACCCCCTTGCCTTGCTTTTATGGGTTGTATATTGCACCACATTCGCAAATAACATCCATTAGGAAACACACCTTGCGGCACATGTCGACAAACATCACTTTCTCGTGTAACAAAGCCTCCTAAAGTTGCATCAATAGATATCAAGTTTTTCCATGTTTGTTGTGTGATTATCAAGAAATTTGGCGATGCAAATGACGATTCTTAGATGTAAAACATGCTTTCTTCTCTTTTACTTGATGGTTAGCCTTTTTCATGATCTTTGGGGAAATTGGAGAGAGAGAGAGAGAGAGAGAGAGAGAGAGATCATGTTTGTAGCGTGAGAGAGTGTGTGTTCCAAGAAAATTGTGAGGCACTTTTACACTCAGAAAATTCATTTCGTTTTCTTAAATCTCTCCTTTTTAGATCAAAGTTTCAGCTTTTATCATGGTTTTCTACTATGTCTCTGCTTACTCTATGACGAGTCACGAATCTTTCTCTTTCCCATTTGTGCAACGTATAAAGATACAATAACCTTTGCTTAGTATAAGGCAAATATATATATTATACATCTACAAGCTCATGCTATTTACAGAGTTATTTTGACATTTAAAAAATATATACATATAATCAAACATCTAAGAGAGTTTCGAGAAGGAAAGAATAGGAAAACATTGTTATAGACGTAAAATTGGCAACAATGGTCTTCCTACTAAGGTTCAGACTTTATGAGGGGTTACTTTGGAATTGACACACTTGATTATAAGAAAGTTGAAATGTAATGTTGGCATTGTAAAATGTTAATCATAATATAATGCAATGAGATAGCAACATAAAAGCTAGAACTCAAAATCAATGAGTGGGACCAATGGTAGGCATCTTTGATTAAATATTTATTATTTGTCATGTTTACAATCCACATATACAAGAGTATTTATCCCAAAATTTATTTTTAGAAATTTTTAATAGGTCATGGAGAACGAAGGCTATGAGAAAGCTAATTTTACAGGATTTATGGGCTAATGAAACTCAAGTTAACTAGCATCATATAGAAGATTTATGGGTACATCAAATAGGTCTATTTATCATGAAGATTACATTTTACTATACAAAAAAGACTAAGTATATAGAAGATTGTATTTTCCTATTTAAAAAAGTAACTATATATTAGGAAAAGCAAGATGTTTACTAGTTATATGTACGATTCTTTTGAATTTTATGTGGTAAATTTTTTTGCCGATAGTTTTGCTAGTTATAACTAGGAAATAGGAGAAATTTTCTAGTTTTGATTCATTTTACTACATAGCTAATGGTTCAGAGTTCCTTGTGAATTTGTGAATGGAAGCTGTTGTCAGAATTGATCGACCATTCCTGAGCCTCTAGAAGGCCTCTCGTCATCAACCTTTGCTTAATGCTCCTCCACATGTTTTCACTGATCAAACTAGATTGTCAGTGAAAACATATTCTAGTGCATGCATGTTGGTGAGGGTATCCGCCTAGGTCTTATTATTGTCCTTGCCATCACATTTTAAAGCGGCCATCGGACCATGCTTACTTAGAATCCACCAACTCGTTTCCTCAGTTAGCTGCTTCTATTTCACTCTGTGCAATCTCTCCTATCATCATCCCTCACATTGATAATGTCAAAGTCATAATTCTATAATGTAGCCACCCACCTACGCTACTTGGAAGTAAGATTTGATGGGGAGGAAAATACTTAAGGACCTTGTGATCTTTCTTCACTCCAAATCATCAGCCATATAAATTATGGTATCATTTCTTGATTAGATGGAGGATAGCCAACATTTCTTAGTCATAAATATTCATTTCCATTTCCTTCTCTCTAAGCTTGTGACTCCCAAATGCAATAACTCTATGCTTGTGCAACAAAATTACACTTATTCCTCTTCCATTAGCATCACACAAGATGGTAACTTCTTAGATAAGTCTAAGAAAACTAGAATAGTAGTAGAAGTGAGTAAATCCTTCAATTGATTGAAGCTACATAACTCTTTCTCTTTGTGCTCCTTAAAAGATCTATGGGATTGGATTTTTGTGTACCTTGAGTTGTAGTAAAATCATTTGACCTAATTTTAACTTGTTTATATTCCACTCTAGGGCTATTTGTTGGCCCAAAATTGCAATGTGATCTTGACGCATTGAATGGGTTATAAGTAAGAAATCCTAAGTGTCTACAAGTTGATTGTATTTCTTCATATAGTGCCACCATGTATGTTTGAATCCCTCTAAATGTATAGTGGGATTTACTGATTGGAGTGGGACTCTCTCTATAGGTGGATGTGATTTTTTCATTTCTTTCCTTTTTGTTTGAATTTTTCTCTATTTCATTTTAATTTCTCTTTACCTTGCTTGTAATTCCATTAATTTTTCAAAACTCTTTGCAAGTCTATCAATGGAGGATCTAGTCTAATTCATAACATCCAATAATTGCTCATACCTTGAGAAGTGTCCATTTTCGTGCGCTCACACAAAGTTGCATTCAATTTCCTAAGATCCCAATATACTTGAGCATCATCCCAAGCCCTTTAGGTGTCACTATCTAAGAAGGAATCTTTTATTTGAAGTACATGGTCCTCTAGAGCCTTATTTTTTACCTTGTTCTCATTATAGTGCAGTCCTATAATACGTATCACTAAATCTAGTATAGATTTCACTAAAAAACTTTCATTGACAAAGTTTTATATTCAAATCAAAGCTTACTCTACTCTCTTTGAATAGAGTACTTAAGCCAAAAATTTGATTTAGTACCCAAAAAAAAGTTGCCCAAAGTTGTCTAATAAAATGTCCAAAATCTATCCCTTTCTAAATTGACATGTAGGTGACCTATGTACTCAATTCTAGCCTAGTCAAAACCTATGGATCACTACTTGGGCTAAAAACACACTATGGAGCAACAAGAAACTTGGATATGACTCGTGAGAGATTTAAAACAACTTGTAACACTTTTGTTTTAACCTAGAAATGCCCTATTTCTTAATATAAGTCCTATATCGACTAGCATAGCCTATAATGGACCAAGAGATGCCCTGTAAACCACAGTTTAAGCTAAAAATAGGTATGATTCTTCAATGATAATACATCTTCAATTCTCCCCAACACTCTACATATGTGAGGGATAAAACGACATTCTTCGTTTCCTACATGGGCTTGGAGACTTAAGGGATATGCAAATTTCCTCCTCAAGCTTGGTTGTGCATCCTTCAAGGTCCTAGATATATGAAGGAAGGTCACCTCTCTTTTGTCTTGTATCTTACTTAGCATCCAATTTTTCTTGATGGAAATTTGAAAATGGTAAGAGCATTCTAAGCTAATTAACTAGCATGATTTGCATGGATTAGAATCAGAGCTTTTAGCTTTCCATGGAATGTAATGAAGATTAAAATCGAGGGTAAAATGGGATGGAAAATAGGCAAAAACAGGGGATAGACAGCAATTCACTGCTACCACTCACCCTTTACAATGGATTTTCCTATTTCTCAATGATCAAACACAACCCACTGATCAAGATTAAGAGTTAGAGTGAAGAATTCAACTCTAGTGAGTTTCTGTGATCAAATCTCAATCTAATTGTAGAGATTGAAGGAAAATGCGAGCTTAGTGATTTAGAATAAGAGAGTGGTCAAGTAGTAAGATGGCATCAAATTCATGATAGAACTTAATTCTTAAGTCTCCATAATAAATGAATACAGCTTCAATAATGGAATTGAAGAAGGGAGACTAAGAATCAAGAGTTGTAATGATCTTGATATAGAATGCCTTCAAGAACCAATGTAGCTAGAAGTAGAAACTAATGTAGACTCCTCATTAAGAAGGTACAATATCTCCCCCATGATTAGTGAATGGACATTGCTCCATCAAGCATGAAAACCCCAAATTATTACTCCCATAATTCCTTCCATAGCTCAAGAGGATCCAATGTCACTCAATATCAAGCCAAGTTCACTTCAAGGTCAAAGAAGATCAATAATAGGGAGCATTGAGCTTCCTTTTATGTGAAGAAATAGAATATTGAACAATTTTTGTACAAATTATCAAATTATTTTGCATGAAGGCTTCTTGAAGTCCAACAAGCTTCAATACGCCCTATCTTGCAAGAATCTTGAAGAAACTGCTTCAAGATGCAGTTCAAGAGCTCACTAGCTTCAATGCTTAGTTTAGGTGATTCTTGTTTTGTTTACAATAGTCATGAGTTGTCCTAGAGTGTTAAAAAATTAGTGCAAATTCTAGGCGTACATGCTGTCCACATGACTATCGTAAGAATTCACCATAGCTTTGCAAATAATTGATGAAAAATAATAAAACAACTAATTGCCAAAGAGTAGAGTTGAGAGAGAAGTGTACACGCACATCAGACCAATTGGATACAATCTTCTCCCTATGCATGGGTGAGCATATCCCCCATGCATCTATCTATTTGATTTTATTGTCTTGGTGCTCAAAATACAAAAGAACTCCCAAAGATAGGCAACACATTTCACTTCCTTGTATGGTTCATCTTTCCCAATTCTTTTCTCTAGAGTGAATTATTTTTCAATATCTAGAATATTAGTTCTAATCTTTTTAAGATATATGTCAATAAAATAATAATTTTAACATTTTATAAATTAATACATAGATAATCACTAATATCTTTGCACATACAACCATCACACTAAGGAGCGTGCATTCAAAACAAAATAATTTCACACTACTTGAGTGCCCAATAAATATCCCTCGTATACCATAAGCGCTCTTTGACAAAATAACATCTTCATTTTAATAATTTGCTACACCAAGGACAAATCATGTTAGTCCCTATCATTTAACTACCAAAGGACGAGCAATCAATATCGTATGGATTCCTATGCATGACAAGCTACGATCATGTACACATTGAGAATACAAAAAATAAATTAAATTATAATCTTATTTTCTTGATTTTTTTCTTATAAGTTTGAGAACATGTCAAGGGGTTAAGAAGCAAGTGTCTTAAGTTGAATAACATAATCCATAAATAAATGAAAGGGTGGCCAACCACATGCTAGTGTTGCCTCAATGTAGTAAATTTTCACTGGAATATAACAAAGAGAATAAAAATATTTATGTATTGTCTCAATGTGAAAGATCTATATATACCCTCAAAGGAAAATAAGATAACCATGGATTTTCACAAGTCATTGTCTTAATGTGGCAAATTTGTGATCTTCACACTTTTAATGTGAGTGCAAATGGTAAGAAGCAATTAAAGAATCATATATAGGGGATAAAGATGATTGTTGAATCAATTGGGATTCCTTAAGACAATGGTTTTTATAATTGACTAAGTATTAGTGATATTAATTACTAGTATGGATAGTGTTCAAGTCATGGTCAATTTACTTTCCACGAGCTAAAATTTTAGTATCCTTATTTGACAAAGGTAAATCCTCAACTACAAGGATGGCATGAGGTGTACCTTCTTGAAAGGGTTTCAATAAACTTATGTGAAAGGAATTATGAATTTTCCAATGTGGAAATTTACCCAATGGAAAACATTATCATTGATCTTGTGTACAACTTGAAATGGGTTGTAATTAACAAGGAGTCACTTTGATTTTTGGATGCCTATCAATAGATTTTAATCGATGCTTTTCTATGTGCAAACATATTTAAATATTTTTATTAAATTTAATGGCTCGAAGTTTCTTTTTAGCTTAAATAGTGTAGCACAATTGAGATTTTTCAATATGTTTAGTGGAATCCTCTAAAAATTTCTTTGGATGAGATGCAAAAGCATCAACAATAGGAATATCAAGAGCGATAGTGGCAATAGAAATGGGCATTTACTCTCCATAGACAATCTTAAAGGATGCTTAGCCCAGTAGAGCACAATGGGGTATATTATTACAAGATAATTATAAACTAGGCAAATGTTGGTTTGAATTATTAGATTGATCAATCATATAAGATTGAAGGAGATCTAGGAGAGTATTGTTAGTTGTTAGTATCAGTTGGCGGACCATTTCTTTCAAGATGGAAAGCAAAAGTGAAGACCATTTTATAACCTAACTTCTTGAATAAAGCAATCCAAAAATGGTTACAAAAGCAATGGTAATAATCAGATTAAAAAATTTGTGAAAAAAATCAAAGAAAAATTATGCACAAAAATCCTATAAAAACTAGCTAATCCAAGAAAAGAGTGAACTTAATGTACATTTCTAGGTACGATGCCGAGGGAAGGGGGGGATTATGTGAAGCCACTAACCCTGTAGGGTTTCTTGAGAATCCATAAGATGGAAGATATGATATGAAAAATATAAATCTAATGTATTATTTTTTAGAATATATAAATCATATACAATCTTTGTATACTATGAAATACTTCTTGGAAATCACGAATCACATCTCAAATTATTAGCTTGAGCTCAACTCTTAATAGCACAAAGTCCATCCACTTTGTGAATCCCAAAACTCTACCAGCACAACAATACAAAGAGTATACAAAATAAACCCAAACAAAATAATCCAATTTTGGTCACTATCAAGCGAGTCTTTATGGGCCAAGGCACCCAACTAGTGTTTCTTCAATTCTGATTTGTAAGACCACTTCAATAGTTCAATTCCCAATTCACCTAACTCTATTGATTGCCAAATCCTTCACCTTTATTCATGATTCTACTTATACAACTCTATCCCTTGTTTATAAACTCAAAATCTTACTTTTCAAATATTAAATCATGTATTTTCTTTCCTTGCCTTTGTTTTTTGCTTTTCTTGTTTTTGTTTTTCAACAATCCCTAAGTCAAGCTACAACATATTTCAATGATAACTTTGTCATATGACTCTGAATATGGTTGTTCAAGTACTCAAAATGATTTGAATAACCATAATATATGATCCATGGTGGGAAGAATTGTAAAAATCCTCCTTAAATATTTGAAAACGACACTTTTCATAAAACACGTCACTTTTTTATATATTTTTATATTGGATGACTTATACCATTCAAGATAAGTCAATGTATGTAATTGGATCCATCCAAAGATCTCATGAAGTCATTAGAACTTAATATTAAAAAAGAAAATTTTGGTCAAGAAAATTTGCTCCTTGAAAATCTTGTAAAGATCTTGTTTAAGTACCCCCATAAGCATGTATTCAAAATACTTGTATCGATGTCTTTTCCTTGTTTTTCCTTCACTGAACTTGTAGCTTAGGACATCTACCCCCTCAAAATCTCTACATCCCCTAAATGGGCTAGAGAGTGTAGTCCACATGGATCAAAAGGCCACACATGCATTTCCTGAAGTATCATACATACAATCATCTTGCCACTAGGATCAAAAATCCAAAAACTTGTCATCCTCTCAATCATGTAGCTAATCCAACCATCTACACTCAGATCATAAGGTATCAAGGCCTCATGCATTTCAACTAGCATGTATCTCTCTACATCCAACCCTAGCAATGATAGCTCATCAAACCTCTACAACATCCTAATCCTTGTAAATCCTCATGCATTTCAACTAGCATGTATCTCTCTACATCTAGCCCTAGCAATGATAGCTCATCAAACCTCTACAACATCCCAATCCCTGTAAATCCTCCTAGATTATATATGGAATCAAAAGACCAAATAGTAGGTATCCACCTGCATCTTGCTCTACGGAATCCATAGGCCCTCCTGGATCAAATGGTAGATATAACCCATCAAACATATAGTACATTGTAGATCCCATTGGATCATAAGATAACTGTGAGGTTTCCCCTAGCAATCTGCTCAAATTCTTGTAACCCATATAATCCTTCAACACATACATAAAATCTTACTTCCCCTTGGTCCAATATCTAAGTCTATAATACAATCAGAGTAATGTCACCCCCTCTAACTCTACAATTCACACTGAAATCCATAGCATATATCTTTGTATTTGATTCAAGAAAAATACATTCAAAAGACTTTGGTAGAAGCATAAGTGGCATTAGGAGAAATATGGACTCTCTTTTTTGCCCCTTAAAAAGTGAATAAACAAATATAGGCCTAACCAATGAGAGAGCTCGGATTTCAAATTCATGTAACATGAATCTTCTAGCCATATCTTGGTCCAAATATCAACAATAAAATAAGGGGAAATGTGGGGAATACAATGCTTACACTTTCTGGAAGTTTCACTACAACGGAAGGGGGGAATAGTGACGCTGAGCTCCGATGCAAATTAGCAGCATCACTATTTGCGTCGCAAATGTGACACAAATAGAGATGGTACTCAAACAAAAAAAACACAGCCGAAACCCGAGTGCATCATTTTGTGAAAGAGTTTGTGAAAGAGGAAGGGAGAGGGAGAGAAAGAGAATGAATTAGAGCTTCTCCCCGCCGCTGTCGCCATTCGCGAAGAAGAGGAGGAAGTGTACAAAGGGCAAAGAGGAGCCGTCACAAAGAGGAGATGAAGAATCCATCTTCGAGACTTTGCGGTGAGTACATTGCTCCCCCTTGGTTTATTCTTGTTCTTTCTCCTTTTCTTTTTTTTTGTTTTTGTTGAGAATGAGGTGCCTTGAGGGAGAAAGAGAGGAAATGAGAGAGGGAGAATAAAAAAGGAAAAGGAAGAAATAACAAGAGAGAGAGAGGGAATAAACATGAAACATAATAAAGAAATAGAGAAAGAGAGAGAGGGAGGGAGGGAGGGAAGGAGAGAGGAGAATGAATGAGAAAACACGAGGGGGTAGAGAAAAACAAAGAGAGACCGTAGTCATGCAAGAGGACATTTCATGGTCTCACCGCATTGATTGATAGATTGTATGAACGCGATGTCCCAGTAAGTCACTCATCTTTTTTGTCTGTAGTCACTAATTTTAATTTAAATGCATTATTGTATGGTGGACTGATGTGTAGTTTTTTTTTTTTTGTAGAGTCCGTTTAATGCTCTCTGGCGGGACGAGCTTTCGGATGGCGAGGATCTATAGCTCATGATTGGATTCGTGGACCGCACATCCTCTTCTTTTTTTGTCTTGTGATTTATGTAGGCACTTTCTATGCACTATGTTATTATCATCCTTTGTATCTTGCCATGATGATTCTATGAGTGCTTTCATTCAGCGATCTTGTATTTATTTTATGTATCAGTCTTATTGACTCAAGTAAACTTTTCCTTATTGTATCTTGCCATGATTCTATGAGTGCTTTCATTCAGTGGTCTTGTATTTATTTTATGTATCAGTCTTATTGACTCAAGTAAACTTTTCCTTAATTTTGACAACCATTGTACACTTTATTGTAACCCTTTTGTATGGCTCAAATGCAACACATAGTGCAACATGTGGCAAAGTAGCAAGCTGCTCTACCACAAAATTTTTTTTCTTTGTAACCGTCGCTATTAGTGTCAAAAATCGCTATGTGCGTCATAGTTTACGTTGCAAACCATCGGTATTTGCATCGCAAATGCAATGCAAATAACAATGCAAATACCGGTGCCAATAGCGATGCCGATAGCGACGGTTCTATGGCATCGCTAATACTAACATGTTTAGTGATGATGGGGGAAATTTTTTGCTAAACATTTTTATCACTTTGAATGTCGGTATGAGGCCTGTATCTTATAGTATTTGTGACTCAAATTTTTATTTTCTTATTTTTTTATGTTTGACTTTTCATTCCTCCCCTTTTAAGTTTCCCTTAGGTGGAATTCAAATTTATCATATCTCTTTCCCCACTTCTTCTTTCCTGACGAAATCTTACAATCTCATTGTTTCTTGCCCTATCTCTAACCCTATGAAATTTCATTTCCTCTATAAAACCACAGAGTGAGTTTCACATGTTTTATAAGAGCAGAGCTTGTTCTACCAAAGCCCTAAGATTTTCTTCACAAAACGTTACAGGTATATTGTTCTCTTCCATGGATGTTCTATGGTAAAGTTTTATCTCGTTTGGACAAAACCTATGCAAGTTTTGTGCATTCTTTGACATGTAATATCTTTTGTTTTGGTACTCTAGGAGTCTTTTACAGTCAAGAACAGTGATCTTTTGAACACTCAACTTCTTGTTCAATATCTTATGGTTTCGTTATAAACAAAGTTATAGGTATGTTGTCTTGTTTTTTTTATGCTCCATAGTTAAATTCTATCTCGTTTTGTAACGTGTCCACTAGAACCATCCCGGACATGTCTTAGCAGTCCATCGGGAAGGATGTCTAGAAAGCTCCGCCCGGCACTCCCATGGAATGTTACGCGACTTGCGATCTAGGTCTTCCCGCGTCTGCCACGTAGCGGAAGTATCCTGGCCGTTCCCACTTAGGATCGACCTGAGTTTGGGTTTCCTTGTTTGGTCATTAGCTAGCAACAACTAGCGTCAGACCCGAGCGAACTCCTTTACGCAGAAACGCCAGGTCCGAAGCGGATTTACGCTGCACTTGGTTCAAGGAGAATGGGAAACGAGAGGGATGCAAGGCTCAACCTCTCTGCCATAAGGCATAGTCCCATTCTGTTCCCCTAAAATAGCGTGAATCGGGTAATAGTTAATTCTAAGTCATCGTTCTCGTTACTTGTTTTGGAGGTGACGATCATCCTCTGTTCGTCGAAGACTTTGAGAAAAGTTCCCGGCTAACCGGGACCACCCATCCATAGGACGGACCCATGATCCATCCTCCGCAGTTTCCTCGGTTTGTTTTAGTTATGTAATTACCTACCACATTAGTTTGACATATACAAACAGCTTCTTTGATTAACCCTGTCATGCACTGGTTCCTTCACGTAATCTTATCACAGGACATAAAGAAAACAATGTCAAACAACTTCTTTGTTATCATTTTATCCTTTTATCTTTGAAATACAAGGAGTTCCGCCCGTAGGCGTATTCATAATCCGCCCGAAGGCTATCCAGTAATCCACCAGGGATCACTAATCCAAGTTTCCGCCCGTAGACTAGTATGCGGGCCTCGAGATCCAATCCCGAGTCACGTTAGCCTCTTGTGCAGGGCCCGGAAGGCGAGGGATTTACGGCCAGAGCCCCCTCTGGCACCCAAGCGTCCTCCTGCTCCAAGTAGAACTCAACGGAGAGACCTCTCGCGGCGGGTTCGGTCCACGTTCCCGGCGCGGCTAACAACCCCCTTGGTTAGGGTCAGGCAGGCAGTCGGGGGTAACTGAAGCTGCCTCTCCCTTCAGGCTTCAACCTGAAGCTTTAGATATCTTTTCATCCTTTAGTTCCTTGAGCAAACAATGCAAACAGTGCTTTCTAAACTATTACAAGCACAATCAATTCCAGTGGTCGTTTTATTTGGCCAACTGTTAAAAAGTGAATCATTCTCTCCGAATGCATCCAGCATTCGACCTGGGATCAGATTGCGACTTGGCAAGATCCCCAAGGGTTTGTTTGTTCACCCTTTTATCCTTGGGTTAGGGCCATACCCTGTTAGCCCAACTTAATCAATACCTTAGGTAATAGTAAATCCTGGCGACCATGTCGCCTCAATTTATTGATTGGTCATTTGCTTTCAGCCAAATACCTAACTCTCCTTTTTCTTGGCAATTATTCCTCAAGAAAGGTGAAGTAACAGGATGATTACTCATCCTCTTGTAAGTTAAATTCTTTCAATAACTTGCCAACCTCATTTCAAGAAATGACAAAACTCTCTCATGGACAAATCTCAAGTCTATGCGATGTTGCGACTTTTTGTACATGTGTTGTATCTATTCCACGGGATCATTTCACCCATTGAATGGCGTATTCAGGTTACGGAATTAACTTCAGGCGAGTAGCAGGGTTTAGGGTGTCTTCTTACCCAACCCATTATATTGGGCCACGGTCCTCGGGATTCCAACATCAATCTGAGTTTCATCATTAGAACGAATGATCCTTAGGATAAAACCTTAGATCATTTTATGCATGAACATCCAATTGATTCGACATTTCGTGAACGTGTGTAAGATCTTTGGGTTTGCGGGTCTAGACTTGGCAACAAGTGTAAAACTAGGTCGAATTCTTATTGCACTTGGCACTTGGGATACCTATCATATCGACTGAGCCATGCCATAAGAATCCTTGTGGTTTAGGTGACTTAGTCAACTCAATATACTTGTCTTGCGTCACGGATGAACCTTTCCCAAAGGTAATAAACTAGATCTAAAGGAGAACAATAGATACAACTTCACCAATACATGTAAACATGCGATTCACTGCTTCTACGCATCACATGGTTCACAATAACCCTATCTTCCCTTGGCAAAGTAAAAATGCCTGATAATCTGAACACTAACTTTCCTAGGTCCTACTAGGACTTACATCAAATAATCATGCCACTTGCAAGTCCATAGATCATTTCCGTGCCTTCTATTCCTTTTCGAATAACATCTTATGGGTGTTAACTTTTCCTCATGAATCATTACAAGGAAGATTTATCTAAAAATGGGACATGCCATTAATCTTTCCATGCCTAGTAAAAAGGTGTACCTCAATAATTTCAACCTTGTAATGAGGCAACAGTTGTCCTAGGCTCGTCACTTTTGAATGCATAAAAGGAAACTTACTAATAAGGTCCTGCAAATGCATAGACACCTTATGCTCTTTTCATTAACTCCATTGAACGTACCAATGATCAATTTTCATATCTTAAGCTATTTCTAATAAATGTTCAAATAGCCAATTCATTGTCCAATTGCATTTAACTTGACTAGTTGCATTTGACATGCATGAGTGCTTCCTAATCCATGAAATTATCGTGATTAATTCAATACTTCTGTGTGGAATCCAAATAGATCAAACCTGGACTTGTGGGCTCCGGGAAATATCCTCGTAAATACCAGGAGAAGATCCTTCCGCAGGCGCGTCTTGTGACTTTTTAGGGCCCATCATGACATAATTACGGACTTCCAGGTTGCCTTTTCCCTTACGCAATCGGTGAATTTGCTCGCCCTGGTACGCAGCCTCAAGATCTTGTTCTTTTCTCCCTGGTACGCAGGAGATCCCTTTCGAATTGTGGATCCTTGGGAATACCAGCTTGCGGAATTTGGCCTTATGGAAGGCCTTGCGGGGTTGGAGCTTGGTTCTTGGAAATGGGGATTTTATGAATGGAGTTTGAACAATTGGGGCCTTACGAGGATGTTCGCGGAAAGGGCTCTTGCAAATTGGCCTTGCAAGACTGGAGGCTTTAGAGTTCTTCTTCTCCTTCCCTAAAATCCTAGGACCGGCCTTGTAGGTGATTAGTGGGAAGGGCCTTTATGGGCTTCCTCTCTTATTCTTCAAAATCCCGGCCCAGGGATGACTGGTGGGAAGGGGTCTTTGTAGCCTCCTCTTCTTCAAAGTCTCGGATGGACTTATTGGGTGATTGGTGAGAAGGCTCGTAGCTTTCTTCTCTTCAAAGTTCCGGGGGGGTGTGGATAGACCTATGGGGGGAATGTAGTGGGAAGGGGGCTTAAGGAAGCCCCCTTAGAAGCTTCCTAGGGAAGCTTCTAAGAAGCTTCTGTCAGCACGTGCATGTCGGGGGAGGGTCCAATGATCATGGGAGGAAAGGGTGTGGTCGAGGCAAGGACGGCGGCGGCCTGGTGGTTTCCAGCAAGGTGGCGGCACCCTGTCGGTGGCTCCCCCAGCGGCCAGCGACTTTCCCCCCCTCTATTACCACACCGCCTGGTCTATGGCGATGGCAGCAGCCACGTCTCCTCTCACCTCCTTCAGCACGGCGACATGGCGACCCTTCCCTCACACGGCCGGCCTCCTCCCTTCACGTCCGGCCCCTCCCTTCACGTCCGGCCTCTCCCTCTCAACAGCCTTCTGCCGCCATGTCCCCCTTTCCCCCCCCCCAAGAGGGGGTTCTTATAGGCCTTGGGAAAGAGGGCCTCCACACACGTGGAGGACTCCTCCTCATGCATATCCGTCCCACTCCTCCTTGGCCATTCCTCCCCACACTCCCTCTCCTCCAGCCATGCATCGGCTGGGGGAAGGGACAATAATTAAAAAAAATTTGCCCCTTGAGCAGGGATCACTAATCTCCAAATTGCCTAAAAATTTGCCTAAAAATCTCCAAATTGCCCCTTCAAAAAGGGTGTTCCCTCGCGGCTTTTTACGGTCTTCAACCTCAGCCTCGTATTTCTCGACGTGGAGGCCTCATTTTTTAGCATGCATGGTGTGGATGAGGTTACCAATAATTACGAAGTAGGGAATACCCTTGCACAGGGTTTACACGGCGTGCGGGAAGTCAATATTTACGGCACGCAGTGTGCGGAAATATTACACGTTTGGACAAAATCTATGCAAGCTATATGCATACTAAGCTTTCCTTTGTGTTTTTACTTCAAGAGTCTCCGAGGGTGGAGAACAATGATGTTTTAAAAACTCAACTTCAACATCTTTGGGCTTCTTTGCAAAGAGAGCCACGGCTATATTGTCACCTTTTTCTGTTGCTCCATGGTTAAGTTTCAACTCATTTGGACAAAGCCTATGTAAGATTTCTTTTGTTTTTGTCTTCTAGGAATTTGTCAGTGAAGGAACGATGGTCTTGTTATAAGTCAACTTCTTGTTCAACATCTTTGGCTTCTTTGTGAAAAGAATTACAGGTACAATGTTTTTCCTTAATTGCTCTATTTAAATTTCATTTTATTTGGAGAGAACATTTGTAAATTATACACATGCTATTTGGTTATTATAGATATTTTTACGGAGGAAAAACATTAGTAACATACTTGCAGTGGAGGTCTTCAATAGGAAAAACAGTGACGGTACTTGGATTTGTGATAATTATCATAAGTTGGATTGGATTTTGATACACCCAAGTACTTGAGGGAGTTTCAAGGTCAGGCGTAAGGATGTTGCAAAACTTAACAAACATTGGAAAGGTAGAATTTTAGAGTTTAGAAAAGTGTTTAATGGAACAAGTACAGTAACAAAAGTGTTGATCCAACACATTTATATGCAAAAATAAATCTTTGTACATGACAAGAACTACATTGCAAATTATAAAAAAAACAGTAAGTTTTTAAATTTTATCATTGTTTATTCTTTTTCATTAGATTTGTTTTTAAAAATCTTTGTAGTGTTCTAATTCAATCTTGTTTTGTTGACAGCTCTATATCCATCAACTTTGCATGAATGGAAGAATGTGGAATGTTTGAGTGGCAAGATACATGTTTGGCATGAAGACATAGGTTCTTTGATCTATGATAATAACTCTGAAAGTCAACTTAAAACTCAAAATATTTTTTTTTGTAATTCATTATATGTAATAGAAAGCCAAAGATTGCAGCATGTCCCATTGCCACTACTATCTAGTGGTGGTGAATGGTTGATTGGTAGCTTGGAGTTCAGGAGCATGTAAGTCCAATACAAAATTTGACATTGATAGTGCTATGAAACCCACCACAGGCTCCAAAGATGTGCATCTTAGTTGGTTTATTCCATTCTCATTGTTTGCACATTTGTTTGGTTCATGTGATGTTGTGAAGAAAACAAAGATTACTTATCAATGTTGAGATTCAAGCTCATAGTCCTACCTTAGTTGAATAAGGTTAAGTCATATTGACTTAACCATGGTTAGTACTAGGTTACTTGTTTTGTGTATGTGTGTGGTACACTGTTGACTTTTGGAGAGTGTTGAAGAAATGGAATGATTGGAAGCATGTCTGCTACCCTTCCTACATGTGTCTTTGTCTATCTCTCTCTCTCTATTCTAATATGGTATCAGAGTTGTATTCGAGCTGTATTTTCTTAGACTAAGAGTGGTGATCAACAATTGAAGTAACCCTCTTGCTACAGGTATCATTGGACTCGTCCATAGCCACAATTCCATGACTTGGGGAAGCAATCAATTTCGCAGTCTTGACAAGCTCATCGGCGTAGGCATTGGCAACATGGACAAACAAAGGCTAGAAAGAGTGAGCTGTGTAATAGAATAACCGTTGCAAGGATCTACATAGTTGTTACTCGTCCAAGCGGTTAATTGACTGGGATTTTTGAGACCCGTGTACAAGTTTGTGAGCGCAACAACATCAGTCTACAGAGCACAGTCGAGCTATCGTGTAGCACAATTGACGAACGATCGCAGGGAAATGCACCAGGTTGACCATGGCAACAATCAGCATCATCATCATCATCATCATCATTAATATTTTTCTGATCGACAACTCCTGAAGTTAAGAATCCTTATTAATTTAATGGACTGCTAGTCTCCTAACCTTCTTCTACAATGCGCAATATGGCAAACACTCTTGAGATCTGAGCTTATGGTGAATATTCAAACAATGGCAGACCCCAAGCTCTGGTATATTCTTTTGACTTTGATGGGACTAACTTCTAAGCATGTCCATGGGAACCATTAAGATCAAGTCCGTAAGAAGAGATGAGCATACTTGTGACCTCCCTTCGCTTGAGCTAATAAGGAATGGAGAATTAAGGGATTCCCACAGATTAATCTTAGACTGGAGAGGAAAGCTGATCATTAAACAAGCCAATCATTTCTTCAAATTAGTTCTCTGTACCAATAGGTTTCATGAAGATATCAGAAAGTTTATGTGTACAAGTTTCTGTGTACAAGAGAGATAAGGCAAGCAAGATTTCTCAAGAAGATATTCATGAGGATTACACCTTTGGAAAAGTAACAATACAAGCTTGTGTGGTATAAGACTAGAGGTCAACCAAGGCTGCAGAATAAGAAGATGGACTAAGACTACCATGAATCAGTCAAAGAAATCTCGCACCAGTTGGACGTGATTGCACAGGTCTAGTAATGGAAGTTGTTATTAGCTCAACAGAATCTCATCCGTGTGGTCAGTATCATTGCAGGTTTTCTTGGCAGCTCTAGGTAGCACTTGCACTCTAAATTTGAGTTTGGTGTTTGTTGCTTGTAAAAATTATCTCTGCAACAGTTTTCGATCAGAAGGTGTATGCATGGTGAAATAAAAAAATTGGAGTAAAGCACTCATGGTCATGTTGATAATTCTATGGCAGAATATCATGGTGTCTCAATGAGCACTTGAAGACTTTTTTTAAAGGGTCTATTTCCTGCATGTATTGGATCTTATGTAGTCATACAAACTAAAATCTGTGCAATTTTAGAATTGAATATTTTTGTGGAGTTCACAGGTGCTGATCACAGATGTCGGTAGTATGGCACTAAATGGTCAGTGATAGACATATGGATATTCAAGAGCATTGTATGCTCAAGCTTGACTTCTATGAGGCTGTTTTGACAAACTACACCTTTACAGTAAAAACTGGTTGCATTACAGGGTATTGAAGTACATTGCTTGTTGCTCGCATTTTGGAAAATTGACTAGTTTTGTAAAGGTGGAATGTTGTGAGCATTAAATGCTTAGTTTTCAACTGATTTACTACAGTTTTTGCAATGGGGCTGACTGTTAACAGTTTGTGGCAAGCATATGTGGCATTATTGCCTAAATAGCTAGACAAGCATTGGTGCTTTGCCACAAGTTTGGAAGTGTATGATATCGGTGTGAACTAAACTCTACTGGTTTTGCAAAGCTAAAGACCTTGAAATGGAAAACACAAGAGAGAAGGACACTATCACTCAAATAGTTGATGAGAAGCTAGACTACAACAATTTTCTTCTATGGTAATTTAGGATGTCTAATTTCTTAATTGGAAGAGGCTATTGGGACCTAGTCATAGGTCTTGAAGATGAGCCCAAGCTAATGAAGGATAGACCTCCAACACAGGATCAGTTAAAGGCACACAGGACTTGGTTGGAAAAGGCCACCAAGGTCTTGCGTTGGTTGTCATTATGTGTGTCAGACACAAAAGCTATGCAAATTGCAAATTGTACTTCCCCAAAAGTTTCTTAGGAATTATTGATGAAGAATTATGGGCATGTCACTCATGTGAGAAAGACACAACTAAAGAAAAAATTCAGACACATATTCAGGAATGGAAGGTCTATTGAAGACTATGTCATTGAGATCACATCCATTGCAGAACAACTAGGCTCAATTGGAGCTAAAGTTGAGGATGATGATTTGGTGGCTACTACCCTCCATGGACTTGGACAGGAGTATAAGCAGTTTGACACTTCCATATCAATACGTTAAGAGAGGCGTGACTTTGATGAACTGGTGGCACTTCTATTGCATGAAGAAGTGAAACTTGGACTCAATACAAGTTCTAGTGGGTCTAAAAATAGCAGGGACAGCGTCTTCTACTCCAATCAAAGGGATAGAGGTGGAAGAGGAAGATCAAATTTTAGAGGAATAGGTGCTGGAAATGCATATGCAGCCCGTGGGGACAGCAAGCTACTGGAATCACCTTGCTGAATGATGATGATGTTTGTCAGGACACTTATGTACATGCCGGTACAAATGAAAGTGCAAAAATTCCTGGGCCTTCTAAAGATGCTACTTCATTAGTTAGTCCTTGGACATGTCCATTGAGGACTTCAACATCTTTATCCACTGACATAGGTATGTCAATGAGGGGGAGAAATGTGGATGAAGGCAAAGGAAAACTTGATGAAGTTACAACGCCACTCACTTGTGGTTATGATTCACGTGGCACACTGACAGCTTGGATAGTGAGTTTGATATTCCATCAGTTGTGACTCTTGGTGTGAGACATAGATATGTACCACCTCATGAGAGAGGAGAGTCTCATACTGCACCTCAGTTGAGGAGATCTGAAAGAGTCAAGAAGCCTGTGGATAGGATTACACACAATGGTTATATAGTGAGGCACTATGCATATATGGAAAAAGTCCTTAGCTTCAAGGAGCCCACAAAGTTTTTCCAAGCTATTTTGGATGATCATTGGTGTAAGGCAAAGGATGAGGAATATTCAGCATTGGCTGAAAATGACACTTGGGATTTGGTTGATTTGCCTGAAGGCAAAATGTCTATTGGTTGCAAATGGGTATACAAAGTGAAGTGCAAATCATATGGCACATTGGAAAGATACAAGGCAAGACTTGTGGCAAAAGGGTATGCACACCAATATGGTCTTGATTATGAGGAGACATTCATCCTTGTTGCTAAAATGGCAACTGTGAGAATAGTGATTGCTTTGGCAGCATCTAGAGGATGGAGTATGTATCAGATGGATGTGAAGAATGATTTTCTCAATGGTGATTTGGTTGAGGAAGTATACATGGATCTGCCCGAGGGCTATGTACATCTAGATTTTGCTAAATGTGTGTAGATTGAAGAAATTATTATATGGACTAAAGCAAGCACCTAGAGCTCGGAATGCTAAGATAAGTGTATGCTTACAAAAACTTGGTTTCACTATGGGCAAAGTTGATCATAGCCTATTTACAAAGAAGATAAGGGCTGGTTATGTGATATTAGTCATCTATGTGGATGATTTGATAATTATAGGTGATGATGTCACAGGAATTGGTGGAGAGATCAAGGAAATGTTACATGCTGAATTTCAAGTCAAAGATTTGGGTGAACTGAAATATTTCCTTGGGATTGAGGTTCTCTCTACACCTCATGGTACTTGGTTGTTGCAGAAGCAGTATGCACAGGACATGTTAACCAAGTATGGTATGTTGGATTGCAAGTCTTTGAGCACTCCATTGGAAAAATATTTTAAGCTACTTTCAGATGTTGGACATGAGATTGAAAATGTCACTATGTATAGACAAATTGTGGGTATCTTGATTTACCTTACCATTACTAGATCGGATCTTAGCTAGTTAGTTGGACTGATTAGCTAATTCATGCAGAAGTCTATGAAGCCGCACTTGGATGCAGAGGAGGATCTTGAGATATGTGAAGGCTACATCAGATTATGGTCTATTCTATGAGAATGGTAAGTCCTTGGAACTTATAGGATATACAGATGCTTACTGGGCAGGAAGTGCCTATGATAGCAGATCTACTAGTGGGTATGCATTTCCCCTTGGTATTATTATGGTCAACTGGAGCAGTAAGAAGAAACCTACAGTTGCACTCTCTAGTACTGAGGCAGAGTATAGAGGTGTTGCACTAGCTGCATGTGAGGCAGCATGACTCATGAAGCTTCTTGATGATTTGGGCATGCAGGAAGTGAGGCCTGTCACACTCTATTGTGACAACATGAGTAGTGTGCTCCTAGCCAGTAATCATGTCTATCATGCTAGGACTAAGCACATTGAAGTACACTATCACTTTATTAAAGAAAAAGTGATTGTAGGTGACATTGATTTAGTCCATGTGAGGACAGAAGACCAAGTTGCAGATATCTTTATCAAGTCATTGGGTAAAGATAAGTTTGTGCATTTCAGAGAGCTACTTGGAGTGAAGTACCCCACTTGAGCTTTTCAAGCTCATAGTCCTACCTTAGTTGAATAAGGTTAAGTCATACTGACTTAACCATGGTTAGTACTAGGTTACTTGCTTTTTGTATGTGTGTGGTACACAGTTGACTTTGTGTTGAAGAAATGGAATGATAGGGAGCATGTCTGCTACCCTTCCTACATGTGTCTTTGTCCATCTCTCCCTCTTAATTCTAATAATCAATGCAAGTGTCCATCCGAGGAATGGATGAGTCAACTATTGGGTGAGTCTTGGTAAGTCAAAAGAACACATTTTGATGAGATGATTGAGTGCAAGGTCAACCAATCTGGTCTTACATTCAGGTAAATCTTATTTACTACTTTGAATGCCTTGATTTAATTGACATAGGTCTTGCTTAGATGAATCGTTGTATTAGTTGCTTTTACTTATCATTTTTTTTTAAAAAATTACAGGTATTTCATCGCTAGAAAAACTCTGTGCATTTACTTTCAATATAGAAGATAGTGACTTTTGCAAGGGGAGTGGATCAGCTTGGATCAAGATACCTAAGATGAGACACATACAGTTCTCATAGATGTGGTTATCTTGTGGAATGGTTATAATCCTTTTGTGGTCAGCAGCGCAGAGAGCCATTGGCCCATTTGTTTTCTAAGACAAGAAATCCAATTAATGTCCAATGAGCCCCTCTGCAACTTCTATTTCAAGTTAGATAATAGAAAAGTTAGGACTTGTAGTGAGCACTCCATGACATGTAAACAATGTGCTTCTCCGCATATCCTTGAGATAGTGGAATCCTTGTAAATTGTATTTATAAAGAACAAATATAAACTTTTTTTAAACTTCTAAGTACTTTCAATTTATATAATCTTAGTTCACTGTGATCCAAGTGTGGGATAATACATATTGTAATTCGTTAATCGTGCTGGTTAAAATCATGATTAAATTGCAAGCTGGAGTTCTATAATCTATGCAATATTGTCTTTGCATAATGATATATTGTAGCTCATCTCTTCTACTCGTCTTAAATTAAAATATTAAATTGGATCCAAGGGATTCTAAAGGTATTTTAGATTTCCTTTCTTAAAAAAGTTCTATTTTTTCTCTAGTTGGACTTGAATATACTCAGTGATCCAAGTATGTTCGAGGATATAATAATGTAGAACAAAGCATTTGTCTATATGAGTAATTTTAACAGTGACTTTAAAAATTTGAAATAAAAAAACTAAGGTAAGAGTTTTAATTTGAAACTTTAGGGTTAAAAAAGAACATTTATTTAAAACCCTAGATACATAAAAGCTATAACTCCAAACTAATTTTCACTTTCATTCTCTACTTCCCTACACTTGTGCTCTCCTTCATTCTCTCTTTGTGTACCATGGCTACCACTCCCACCTTTGCTGCATGGATTAGCTCCACACACTGCGCACACATAGGAGATCAACTATACCCTAGGTTTTGTATGACCTTGAGTTTAGAGAGCTCACTTTCTGCCATAGACCCTAGCTTTAGTATAGTGGCACTGTTTTGTGATGCGGCAAACCCTCTCACCTGCTCTATTCCTCCAGACTTTGCTCTCAGACGGATCCCCATAGATTTCTTATATAGTTTAGGTGTTGGATTGAGCTATGCAAAGGTGATTAATCAAGCCCTCGTGCATGTGGGGCAGCATATCCATGCATGAGCAGTGCCCGGCTCATCCCAGGACCATGCCACGATGGATCTCATTGAGTGCAATGCAACATTTTCTATATATGTTTTGTGCATCAAGGTGCAAGAGGACAGTGACGAAGAGATCGACGCACCCTCTCAGCCACAACAAGAGTATTTCAAGAGGGAGTCCAAAGAGATCGCACTTGATCCGAGCGTAGAGGCAACACAAAGCTTAGCCATTGTGTACCTACCTCATTGCCCTGATGAGTTGCCGACAAGCAATGAGCCACCCCTCGCTTCTCTCCATGCTATCATCATCGAGGGGGTGGAATATCTACTCACGTAGGATTGTACTAGAAATTTTGGAGCTAAGAGAGGAAGAACTATATTGCATCATGGTGTGTGATGCACATGATGATTTTATAGATTTTGATATACAAGTTTCCCTAGCACATGTTGATGAGGCGGCTTGATATGATGGCATGAGTGTTGATGACATCTCTGCCATTGTGAGCATCTAAGAGCAGATTGAGGATGCGATGCCATAGTATGATATCTCAGATGAGGAGTTCGAGCGGTTGCAAGAAAGGATTTTTGGACCTCGACGCAACTACATAGTACTTTCCAAGAGAGAGATGAGGGTGGCCCAGTTGTAGGAGCAAACCTTGATGCTCCATTACAGCAGAGATAGATTATGCAGAGAAGGTAATGTTAATGGATTAATGTTATCAGATTTGCGTGAAATTTTACCAATAGGGCATCTAGGACATTGAGAGCATGGAGATAAGATTTTGTTGGGATCAGGCCCCTAGAGCAAACCTGGCCAGAGGTTTCGCGTCTGGGGGCCTAGACGCAAGCCTCCGACCAGGGCTGCTCTGGGAACCCCAAACGCAAGCCTCCAGCAAGGGTTGCTGTAGGAGCCTGATCCAAGAAAATTTTTATCTCCATGCTCCCGATGTACCAGAGGCCCTACTTGTAAATTTTCACATGAATCCGATATATATATCTTTAGCACACTCCATGCATAGTGAGTGTGATATAGTGAGTCTGACATTGAACTCGTGTGATGCATGACATTGTCTATATATATGAATTTTCATCTAGACAAGGTAGCCAATCTAGTAGCCAATGAAGGATGCAAGACTCGGCATTGAAGGAGTATATCAACCAGCTTGTGAGCAACATTATTGTATATCATAAGACATACTCTCTGACTTTTGCTGAGAACTTCCTCAAGTTGGAGGCACTAATGAAGGCTGGGCCCTTCAAGGCCATCCCAACAAACTCTAGCTTGGAGAAAGTAGTGTTGCTTCAACATTCAAAGCTCCTCTACTTCTTCTCTAGTACTAGGTCTAGGCCACTATTTTCCATGGTGGCCCATGGTATCATTGCTGGTGTTCAAGACCCCAATGTCATTAGGCAAGAACTACTAGGGCAAAATGTGTTGCTGCCTATGATCAAGAATAGCTCTAACCATGGGGAGTGTAGCTCGAAGAAGCCTAGGAGAGAGTAGATGTACTTATTGCCAAATGATATCTCATCACCAATGTATTGCACTTTGTAATCTTCTCTTGAAGTAATGAAAACCATTATTTATTGGATTTGCATGCCATGTAGTTTGTCATATGCATCGTTTATTATTGTTTTTTTCTTGAATGTTACGTTTATTTATCTGATTTATATGCAACACGATTCGTACCCTAAATTCAATACGTAGTGCTTTATCAAGTTTTTGTGTAACATGTATTTGTTTGAACGCATGTAATGATAACTCAAAGACATAAATAAAACAAATAACAAGTAAATAAACAAAAATAAGACATGTAAAAAAAAATATATTCATATGCATAACATTTTACATGGCATCCATTACAACCAAGGTTTTACAAAATCTCTTTGGAAGCTACATTCCATATATGTTTTAGTAGTATACCCCTATCATTGTGGATCTCCATGAGGACTATCCTTACATCGTCAAAAGAATCTCACTATTTGCAAATCCCTATCAGTGATTGTGACTTCCTTGCATGCACTACTGCATAGACCAAGTCTCCAAACAAGTCGATGAGGTAAGCTTCGATAGCTTCCTGTAGTGCAAGGAGGGCTTGGGCAGTCCATCGATCAGGTTGTTGCAAGCGTGATCCATCTGGGAAGTGCCTCATGTTGTTCTTAATCAGTATGCCATTCATAATCTCCCACACTAGCTTCTTGAATGGAGCCTTTGGTATCAGGAGGTGTGTGGTTGTCTGGTAATGGCGAATCTCATAAAAAGCCAATGTACCTGGTCTCCATCGACGCTTGCGATGTTGGTGTGGTGGTGGTGGTGGAGCTGGGGGAGGTTGCCCCTATGCATGGGATTTCTAGGGGGTGTCTCCGGGCCGCTAGCTTGGTGCGTGCCATGTCTTCTAGGAGAGAAAACTCAAAACTCAAAAGCAAAATGTGTAAAATGAGGTAACTTTAAACTTATAGCAAAACTTTTCAAAAACCCTTAAACTTGAATTAATGTAAGCTTTGGAAAAATATGACCAGTGAATCGATTGACGTGAAATTTTACATGTGGACTCCTCTATGACACATCAACTACCCAAAAAATTTGGCCTCATTAGAAGTCTCTAGGACACCTGTCTGTAGGCTTGCATCTAGGGCCCTAAATCCCCAGATTTAGGGCCCCAGACGCGAGCCTTCGAACAAGTGTCCCAGAGGCTTCTGATGGGGCCAATTTTTTAATATCCATGAGCTTTTATGATGCTCGGCATGTGGGTGAAGTTTCACTAGATTTCGATTTATAAAATTGATAGTTCAGTCATTTTTTAAAAATGCATTAACTGGATTATACAGTTTGAAAGTTATTTTCAGTGCATATTCAACTTTTTCTAAGGGATACAAGTTGTATGATCCATCTTCCAAGAAGGTAATCATAAGTCGTGATGTTATTTTCAATAAGCATCTTATGGGTGGCACATCGTCTAAGGAGGATTTTGAGCAGATGTGGTCACTAGAGGACATCGATGATACAAATTCATTACTCACTTCTTTTCCTTTTCTATATGGTGATGAACCTCCTTCACGGGATAATATTGACTCTTCAAATTAGGATTCACAACCTGCACCTATTATTGTTGATGATGATCTTGGCGTTGATCTTTATGCTGATCTTTGAATTGATAATGAACATGGTACTTATTATGTTTATAATGCTCATATTCTTGAGAATGCTCCCAAAATTTGTGAAAACCCTATCTCTTATAGTGATGCCATTCCATGGAAGGTGAGTATGAGTCTCTTCTCTCTAAAGGTACATGCATTCTAACTGAGTTACCACCTGGACGTACTACTTTTTAATGCAAGTGGGTTTATAAGACTAAAACAAAAGCAGATAGAACATTTGACAAATTCAAAGCAAGGCTAGTTGCCAAAGGTTTCACACAAATTGTAGGAGTTAATTGTCAAGAAACTTTCTCACCTGTTATTTGTATTACCAGTATTCGGTCTTTGTTAGTTTTTGCTGTTGAGTTTGATTTGGAGGTTCACCAAATGGATGTGAGAACTGCTTTTCTTAATGGCGATTTAAAGGAAGAGATATACATGGATCAAGCAGAGGGATTTGTAGTCAAACATAAGGAAAATCTTGCTTGTAGACTTCATCAGGCACTCTATGGTCTCAAACAATCTTCACGATCCTGGTATCAAAAGATTGATCTCTTCCTTACAAAACAAGGTTTTATCTCTTGTTCTTTATATCCTAAATTATATGTCAAGCGTTGTAATGATAGTTTTGTTATTCTTGTTCTATATGTGGATGATAACGTACTTGTTTCTAACAATCTCAACTTCCTTCAACAAGTAAAGAAGGTTTTATCTTTTGTGTTTGACATGGTCGATCTTGGAGACATACACTCATGTCTTGGTATTCAAATTCAACGTTGTGGAGAAAAGGGTGTTTTATTATTGTGTCAAAGAAAGTTCATTGAAGATATTATTCAGAAGTTTGGTTTGGGTTCTGCACATCCTACTACTACTCCTTGTCTTGTGAGCTCTATCAAAAACTCTCACTTTCTAAAGAATGATGGACAGTTAGCATTGCATCAACCTTATGCTACTCTTGTTGGATGTCTTCAATTTGTTGGCTTAAATTCTCACCCTGACATTCTTTTTGCTACAAATTTTCTTAGACAACATCTTAGTTCTCCATGCCTTAAACATTTGACTATAGCTAAACGAGTTTTGAAGTATTTGAAAGGCACTAAATATTTTGGGTTGGTTTATCAGCTCTAACGAAACTATGATTCTCTACATTCACTTCAACTTTCGGGTTATATAGATGCAAATTGGGCAAGCTCTCACTTATCTATGTGTTCTACAAGTGTAAATTGTTTATTTATTAATGGTTGTCTTATTTCTTGGACTAGCAAGAAACAACATCGTGTTGCTATTTTCACTATTACCAGAGGTTGAATATGTAGCTGCATCTTTAGCGGCTCGAGAGTTAGTATGGCTTCGACAAGTTCCATTAGATATTGGCCATCCTCCTCTCTCCAACACACCACTTTGATGTGATAACCAAAGTGCTATTAGTCTTGCTAAAGACTATATTCAACATAACAAGTCTAAACATATTGCAGTGCATTATCATTATGTTTTATATGAAGTAAAGAAAGGCACGATCCTGATTGAACATTGTCCGATCATATGACTGCAGTTTTATTCACCAAAGGGCTCAATGAAGCATGCTTCACTCTACTGTGCTCAAAACTTGGAGTTATCTCAATTAATATACTATGACATTGTAGTGCCATTGTACATACTACTTGTAGGGACCATACACTTCACATATGCACACACATCTTAGACCTCTTGGTCATCTTTATATATACATTTTTAGTTTCACTTTACATGCACAGTTTCATTTTACATGCACACAATAATCCTTCCTGATCATGTTTGTATATCTGTATATAGGAGCTCGGATTTTTTCCTTGTGCTCCCTAAGGGTTTTTTTGCATCCGCAGCTAGAGACCTTTATTTGAGTGGGGTTGTTGGAGCTATATATATCTCACCCTATCTAGACTAGGTCTCCCCTATATATATCTAGATTGTGATCAATATGCTGTAGTCTTTGGGAGTGTATATAGTGTGTCTCTTCTCTCCCTCTCATGTGTCTACATATGTTCTCTCTCTATATCTCAACATTGTTTCCTATTATTTTTGCAACATAAGGATTGGTTGACTCTGAAAGTTTCTCATTATTTGCCTTTTGGGACTTAGGGATCCTTATAACATCATTCAATGGCCAAAAGGATGATTCAAACTATTTTATTCTAGTAATATTATTAGTTTATGTATTTTATTTAATTTTTTCCTTTGCAACATAAGTATTAGATCTAAGCTATTTTGTACTTTATCCACTGATGCATAAAAGACTCATTTAAAATTTACTTTTAATAATATTTATACTCAAACAAAAATCTATCACCTATCCTAGAATCCTTTCTATGCATCCAATATTATATAAATGTGTTTGTTGAGCTAATGATGTGGCCATATTTTATTGACTTGTTGCTCTTATTATAGGTTGAGTTTCCTTTTGTAATTTATACCAATTTTCTACATCCTTGTATACTGTAGATATTTGAATTAGAGGCACTTTTGAAGAAAAAATAGGATCGTGACCATATGGGACTCCAAATAGGTTTGCTTTGTATAACCTTATATTGAACATTTGTATTCATGGACAACATATGGAACAAGTTCATCCTAATTTTGTTAAAGGGGATCAATATACATCTATATAATCTACTTTACTGTTTTCTAAAATCATTTTGCAAGGCCATTTATTTGAGAGTAGTAAGATGATCCAGAATTTTATTTTATTTTCAAAAGATTAATTTCTAAAGATGCACACATAATTCTATTAATTTCTCTTGAAATTCCATCCTTGTTTTGAGAGGATCATTTCACACATGGATGCCATGTAATCACATCTTTGACAAAAAAAAGTTGATGTTGAGTTATTGCATCCATTGATAATCTAGATAGTCTAGTTAAATAATATGTTGAAATGAAGATATTATATTTTTAGTCAATGCTATGGGAATGGCTATTAATTCAACTAACTTTATGCTTAATCAATTTGAAAAGTTCTATTGGTTTCTAACTTGCATTTTTCAAGGTTGGAAAAGTAAGACAATTAGTAAGATACTCTAGAACATTAGAGCTAGGTACCTATGAGTATAATGTTACAAAATAATATTGCAAATGTTAGAATCCTTAGTATACCGTTAAAAGTTCTCCAATTACACATACACTAAATTTTCTAACATTAATTTAACATCAATAATCTTGGTGTTATGTAATGTTAATGATGTTTTTAAAATTCCATGTTCTTAAAATAACACTTAGCATTGAGAATTCTATCTTCCTTGAAAACCTCTTAGCATTGGTATTTTTTACATTTTGATAGCTTACTAATGCAACTAATTCAAGTGTGATTTCCCGCTCAAAAAAACTACCTTGGATTTGTGCTCACAATGGTAACCAATATATCATTTAGATATCGCTTGCTTTCATTGAATAGGTGTTCCCAAAACTCCTTGCATTTAAATATTCTCAAGACTTAAATATTTACCCTTTCACTTCACAAAGTTATATTCTAACATTATCTTGAAACACCACTCTTGTTAATATAACGATGCATATATTTCCTTAATATATGAATTTTAAAAGCCTTCCTAGTGAACTCATGTGCTATAATTAAATATTTGGAGGTGCGACAACCCCCCACCTCCCAAAGAAACACAGAAAGGAAATATTGTTGACTTTTCCTTAGAAAAAATAGAAAGTATATAAGTTAAATGGAGCCCAATTTTTTTACTCTTAGAGCCTAAAGAAGGCTTTATGAGTGAAGAAGTGTCATAAGTCTTACAAAAAGTGTAAAGGAGGACTGTCAGAAATAATGGTGCTAGAAGTGTATCTTTTTCACTTTTTTTAAGGAGACTTTTTAAAAGTAGACATGGTTGCATGCATGAGAGAGCTTGGACGGAAGCTTCCCATATGCTATGCCAATGCTCGCAAAATACATTTTTTCCATCCAATGGAAAAAAGGAGGAGTTTGAAATGTGATTGATTTTCTTTTTTGGTGGCCAGGGTGGGGAGGGGGGGGATCATGGCATGAGCCAATAGGAAAAATACATAAAATGAATGTTTTTTGTGAACATCAAGCCATGCTTGTTTCTACATAAGATGCATGTTGAACACTTCAAGAAAAATCTAGGTATAGTCAAAATTCAATTGACCATTTCTATTGAGAACTTGAAAAAAACAAAAAAAATAACGGTGCACATTGAACACTTCAAAAGCAATCAAGGATTGAATTGACCATTTTTGTTCATGGTGTAATTTTTTTTATTTTTCATTTACTACTCACATTAACTATCACCATCTATGACATTTAATTGATTACATATTCAATATGCCCAAAATGGTTTTGTCAAGAAACTAGTTTGTTTGAAATTTTTGTGGTATGCAAATTTGGGGCATCCTAAAAAATTAGAATGATAATTGAGATCTCTATGAAATCTAAAAAGTTACCTAAAAAATAAGAGAACGTACCAAAGGTACAATATTGTTTGAGAGTGTTACTAAGATATTATCACAAAATAAATAATCCTCTTGCCACAACCTATCCAATAGAAATACACATGCAATAGTTGTAGCAAAGATAGAATGTAATACAAAAATAATTTGAATTCTATTACCAATGACTACATATGATTATAAGTGTAAGAGAGGGGGATTTAATAATAGAGAAATTCTAGCTACACTGGCTAGCATATAAGGTCTTAATGACTTGATTTTTCACCATCATATAATAATACAAGTCTCCTTTCATCTTCACCTCTCTCTCCAAGCTTTCATGGCTTCTTCCTCTTTCTGTCTTTCTCTCTTCTTTTCTAATCTTTCTCTCTCCTTGTCACTCTCTTTCTCTCTCTTCGTGCAATCTTTCTCTCTCTTTTGCACTCTCTCCCTCCTCTTCTTCTCTCTCTCTCTCATGTCCTCTTCTTGATAAGTGGTATCAGAGCTCTAGTTCTGATCCATTTAGTTACCTTACATGCTCAGTTATCATCCTTTTCAATTAAAAATCTAAGAAGCTTTAGGTACATAGGGATAGGCACTAAAATGGAGAAGCAATGAAGGACCTAGAGGTCAAAGACCAAGAGGATAATAGTCAGGAGCATTAATGGAGTGAAATAGAGCAAGTGGAGGGGGGGAAGTGAGATCAGAAAATCCCTGAACCACGTGCATGGATTTCAATGGCTTGATCGGTGAAAGACTACAAAGGTAGTTGAAAAGAGGAGATCCCTAAACCTCCGTTGCACTGATTGTTAAGTCTTTGTCAGGAGAATCCATGACCCGCGGTTAAGAGCAAAATCGTTCATCAAGGTGGCAAGCCGAATTGATGTTACTCAGCTGATTCATTCTTGATTCGTGCGCGATCTTTGAATCCACGACTACTTGTCTTCCCCTTCACGGCAATTACACACGATGAATTGTGAAAGATGTCATGTAAATGCAGAATGGTAACCGCCAAGACAATGACATTGTTTCTCGCCAAATAATTGGCGAGGCTGCAACTCGCTTGTCGACGACGAATGCAGAAAACGGACACACTGCATAGCCATAGTTTGACAGCAGGAGAAGGGAACTTATTACAGCGGCGGAGTGAGATCTCTCAGAATGTTTGGAATGATAACTTGTCATTCACGGCCTTCTGGCCTATGATCCTCGCAACAACGAGCAGATGGCACATGAGGAGTCCCGTCTATATCAGCGTCTAAGACCTCCAAAAGAATGACTTGCCTAGCTTCTATTAAACTCTACAATGGAAGACAAGTTTGTTTTTCTATGCTGCATAATTCAACCTCCTGAAATGCTTGGCAAATGCTTTCAATCTCAGTCCTGTATTCAGTCTTCTCTCTTAGCATGACTAGCTCAGTGACAGCTAAACAAACTGCATTAGTTCTTTCAAGAACAGGCATAGCAAGAGATCCCCGCACATTGCAGCGTTCGGTATCATTGACATGCAATTCTCGTTGCACTTGTAAAGCTGTACGTTTTGGGGTTCCATTCTCGAGACTTTTTCAAGAAGACATGACCTAGAAGACATGGGAATGATCCAATCTATGTGTTGGTGTAGAAGGAAGGGTTATCCATGTGTTGTCAGAATAGCCTACCTGCCCACACTTTCAAGCCGCCAAACCTGCACTAGGACATCACTTCTCAACAACCGCAAGAAATGATTAAGAGAAAGCTTTATGCGTTCATTGAAAGTGTGTGCGGGTTTAGATGATGTAGGAGCATCCACAAGCTCTATCGTTGTTGTCTAGAAGTGAATTCCACCAAGATCTCTTGCACGTACCATATTGGAGCTAGTAAAATATGTGCTGGTACTCGTAAAGGGTTGCAATCCTTCCTGCTACATGCACAAAAGTAGCTACTGTGCATGATTGGGGGTTTGAATTTTGTGGGATTCTTCTTCTATAGCCTTCAAAGCATGCATGGAGCTACTGAAGCTCAACCCCTCCTCCCATTGAAGAATCAAGCTCGAAGACTCAATTCTTGGCTGAAGCTTTGTCACCATGAAGCTAATTGGAGCCTTGGAGAGCAACCTTGGGACATTGGCCACTGATTCTCAGCCCTTCTTTACTAATCAAAGAGGTAATTGACTCTTGAACTCTTTTTTATTTCCATCCTATTGCTGAGCTAAAAAGCCTATTATTGGGAGAGATTCAAGTAGTAAATCATGCATTTTATTGAAGGTTTCAATGCTTACATGCTGCCAAATTAATTTTAGTCCTCTCTTAGGCTTTCTTGCATTGAAAATGGTCCATTCTATGCTAAAAATTTTCACAACTATTTAGTGATTGCCTCATCCTAATCTCTTGACTTGTGATGATTGTTGGAGCATAAACTAATCTCTAAAATCCATTGTAAATGAGGTGAGATAGCAGTGAGTCACTGCTTGGTAAGCCCTACCCTTGACCCCAATTTTCCATTCCATGCATTTCATGAAAAGGTTCAATTCGTACTTCCGAATGCATCTCATGCTGGGTGTTTAATTAAGAAATGTCAACCCTGTATATTCTGGGTGAGGAAAAGCCTAATGCCAAGCAAGGTGGCAAGATAAAAGAGGGGTGACCTCCAACTTACCATCAAAGACCCTGAAAGGGTGCACAACCTAGCCCAAGGGGAACTTCGCCCACCTCTCAGTGATCTAGAGCCGGAACTTGTTTGCAGGTGCAAAGATATTTTGGGGATAGTGAGAATTGGCATGTCATGATGATGTCATTGATGTATATGGCATATTGATGTACCATTGATATACTTGCAATGATGTATGACTGAGAATCAATGCTAAAATGTAACTTTAGTCATACATGCAGTCATGTATGTAGTTATGACAGTGCATGCAACAAACAATGCATGTATGATGCTATATGTGAGTGATACGGTCATGGGAATGCTCATTTTCATGCTTAGCAATGATGTTATGGTGTAGAGCATGTGTGTGTATTCTTAAGCAATGTATGGTTCCATGGGAGAAGTGGTTGTAGACATACAATAGATGGGGAACCATATTTCAGCTTTCTTGAATTCCTACAGGGTGCTGTAGACATTTTTAGTCAGTTATAGAGGTAAAGAGTGAGTACCGGCACTGAAGAGGAGGCCCCAAAGAGTGTTGGCACACCTAAGTAACCCCTATCAGTTTGGAACTTTAGTTGGGCACTACCCATCCCTTACAGGCCAAAACAATCCCCTACTACTCTCAAATAGGATGTAGGACTGCATTAAACAGCTACAGATTTGATGTTACACAATTTTATGTACTAAATGTGTAGCAACGTACTTGTGCTTTGTTTGAAGAGGGGATCCTTAGCTTTGATTTGAACCAAAAAATTGGGTCAATCGGAGATCTCTAACTTAAGTTGCAAGCAAAACAGTGAGTGGGGTCTAATGGGACTACTCTTAGCCATGGTAGGGAACAAGGGAAAAACTAAGGCAAATGATGACCTCCAGCAACAAATAAGAGATGCATGCACCCTGAGGGATGAAAATAACCTTGAGGTGGAAGATGAAGATTACTCTCATGACATGGGGAGCCTCAGCGTGCTCACTAACACCCTCAGTTTGCATGAGACAAGGCATGCTGAGAGGCATAGAGAATTGTTGGAAGGCATTGGTTAAATGAAGATCACTATGGACACCCTTGTTACCCAGCTCACTAAGTGGATGGAATTCCAAATGAAAGGGAAGGAAGATGAGGATAGGTTGGCTATGCATGCTAAAAGAGTGATTGGCCCATCAATGAATGCATCAAATATGAACTCCTAAGTATTTTGGGGAGAGTGGGCATCCATAACAGCACTTTTAAACACAGAGCGCCTTCACGTAGGCAAGAGGAGTTTGGCAGAAATTACTCTAACAATGGATCATTTTTGGACAGCCACATGGATTAGCCTCGATTTGGATATATGGGACAGCCACCTAATCATGAAAGAGAGCTGAGAGACAAGATTGTTTTCTCAAAATTCAATGGTCAATTTTCATCTCTAGTTGAACTAGAAGAGTGGCTTTCCAAGCTTGAGGATTATTTTGACATCTTGCCCCGTAGTGATGACCAAAAGATCCATTTTGCAACCATCCATATGGAAGGATTTGCACATACATGGTGGAGGTACATTAAAAGAGAAAATCAGCAAGTAGACTCGTGGGAAGCATTTAAGGCACTCATGGTGCAAGTATTTGTCTTGCCGATGGAGAAAGAAAATTTTTCGTGCCAATGGTATGGCCTTGAAGAGCATGGTCTTGCTATTAGAGAATACACAAATTAGTTCCTCAACCTTACCATGTATATTGAGTCGATTCGTGATGATGCCAACTTACACAAGTATGTGTATGGACTGGATCCCAAACTCTCGACTGATGTTTCAGCTCAAAATCCATCGGATTTGTTAAAAGCTATTGAGTTGGCTAAGAGGTACTCTCGTAAGTATCGCTCGGATGCTTCATTTCAGCATGGATAGCAAAGAGGAGCATTTCAGCCAGTGTTTGGGTAGCAAAGAGGACCTATGCAGTCACATTTTGGGCAGCAAAGAGGTGTTGTAAGGTGGGGACAATTTGGGGCAATTTATGGTGGTGGTAACGTGCCATTCAGCACTTCTAAGATCCCCACACACCCCACTTTTAATGCCTGAAGACCACAAAGTAATTTTAGGATGAAAAACAACCCGAGAATGGATAATAGGCAAGGGAAAAACAAGAATAAAAATGCTTTAGCCTTTGGCAAAGTCCAAAGTCCATTCCCATGGATTTGTATAAAGAAAGAAAGGAAAAGGGGATTTGTTTTAAGTGTGGCAAGAAGTATACAGTTGATGATGCCTCAAAATGTGCTTTTAGAAATGTTAAGGCACGGGTTCACAGCATGTTGGTATTCGAGGACTCAGAGGAGGACCATGATGATGCACATGTTTTTATGATGACTGTTGAAACGGATGATATTGATAAAGAGTTTGGTCAAGAAGAGTTCTTTAACCCTACTTACTCTTTTCCTTTTGACCCCAGTGGTCATGTATCATGGGATATGGGTGGAAAGAATGAGTCGCATGCTGAAATACATGCTACCACTATTTATACCATATCTATGGATGCTTGGATAGGATCCAGAAGCCCTAATACATTGCGTATTAAGGGAAAAACTCAAGGGAAGGATGTATTTATACTTGTAGACAGTGGTAGCACTCATAGTTTCATTAATAGAGCAGTCATGGAAAGGCTAAAGTGTTTTCCCACTGATTTACAACAGCCATTGAAGGTGCAAGTTGCCAATGGGGATGAAGAAATTTGCACTCAAGCATACCTTGCTATTCATATTCCGCTTACTGAAAATTTTGGATAGCTCAAAATTTTGGACAGAAAATGGATTTAATTGCATTAGAAATAGGACCTATAGATGTTGTCTTGGGTTGTAATTAGCTGAAAACTTTGGGCACTATAACTATGGATTTGTCCTTGCTGTATATGGAGTTTATCAATGCGAGACATCTCGTTCACTTGCAAAGAATCCAAAATAACAGTGAATTTCAGCTCATTACGAGCGAACAACTCTAAAAAGAGGTCAAGAGACCATCCTAAATCTTTGTATTGCAGTTAAATAAAGAAAATTCAAATCAGTCCACTAAAACAGTAAAGAATTCAGCATTGAGAGCTCTTTTAGAAGAGTACAAAGACCTCTTCCAAGTACCTACAACACTACCCCCCTAATAGGGTGGTTGATCATCCCATAGATTTGGAGCCTCAGTCAAAGCCTGTGAATAAGCCACCTTACACATTGTCTAGGTGTGAAAGAGAAGAAGTTGCCAAACAAGTCAAAGAATTATTGAACGTGGGATTTATTGAGCCTAGCTCTTCACTTTATGCTTCCCCTATGTTATTGGTAAAAAAGAAGGATGGATCTTTCAGGATGTGCATAGACTATGGGGATCTTAATAAGATCATCGTGAAGAATAGGTACCCCGTTCCAAGCATAGATGACTTGCTAGCACACTATCACCAGATCCGCATGAGGGCAGGGGATGAGGTCAAAACAACATTTCAAACTCATCGAGGGCTTTATCATTTCCTGGTTATGCCTTTTGGGTTAACTAATGCACCGGCCACCTTTTAGAGCTTAATGAACAAAATACTTCATCCCTTTCATTTTAGATTTGTGTTGGTTTTCTTTGATGGCATCCTCATCTATAGTAGATCACTGAAGGATCACCTTTGGCATATGAGGCAGGTGTTTGATGTATTGAGGCAGCATAGACTCTTTGCCAAGGAGACAAAATGTTCTTTCATGTAGACAGAAGTGAAATACTTGGGGCACATTGTTAGTGAAGATGGAATTAGGGCTGATCCTAAGAAAGTGCAATGTATAAAAGACGAGCCCACAGGGGCACATTGTTAGTGAAGATGGAATTAGGGCTGATCCTAAGAAAGTGCAGTGTATAAAAGACTGGCCCACACCTGCAAATACCACTTCACTTAGAGGATTTCTTGGTCTCTCATCATTTTATCGTAGATTCATCAGGCATTATGACACTATTGTAACTCCCTTGATTGATAGGCTTAAGCAAGAGGCTTTCTTCTGGGATGCCATAGCTGATAAGAGCTTTAATCAGCTCAAGTAATTTCTTACCTTAGCTCCCATCTTGGTTTGCCCAGATTTTTTGAAAGAATTCACCATTCAATGTGATGCTAGTGGTAGAGGCATAAGGGCTGTATTGTTATAGGAGCATGGGATTATAGCATTTGAGAGCTACAAACTTGCTGAAAATGAGATGACTATGAATGTATATGACCAAGAGATGCTAGCCATCCTTCATGCCATTAAGAAATGGCACCACTACTTGTATGGCAACAGATTTAGGGTCAAGAGCGACCATAGGGTCCTCAAGTATTTCCTCTCTCGGTCTAATCTTACCCCAAACAATGAAGATGGGTAGCTACATTGTAGAACTATGACTTTGACATTACACATATGCAGGGAAAAGACAATGTAGTTGTTGATTCATTATCTAGAATGTTGGCATGTAAAGTTTTAGCCATCATGGAACTTCATAACGATTGGATAGAAGAGCTTCAGGAGGCTTATTTGTTAGATGCTAATTTCAGCCACATTTTCCAAAAATTACACCAATGACATGTGGAAGAAAACTCTCCATATCAGCTTAAGAACGGTCTCTTATGGTTCCCATACACTTCTTCATTCAAGTAAAAGATCATGCAAGAGATACATTCCTCACCTACAACTGGTCAATTGGGCATATTTAAAACCTATGACAAGATTGCTAAGAGCTTTCACTGGAAGGGTCTATGGAAGGATGTAAAAGATTTTGTCTTGAGTTGTGTGCCATGTCAGCAAAACAAGGACATCACCCTAAAACCAACTGGTTTACTTCAGCCATTGTCTATGCCCAAAGGAAAATGGACACACATTACTATGGACTTCATTATCGGCCTACCGGTGACTAAAAAAGGATGGAACATCTATGTAGTTGTGGACAAACTCACCAAGGCAACCCATTTCATTCCTTCAAAGACTCAATATAATGCTTCTCAAGTAGCCAGCCAAATCATGGAATATGTTTTAAGATTACATGGCTTACCACAGGTCATTCTACATGACCGGGATGCTAAGTTCATGAGTAACTTTTGGTAGGCAGTTTTTAGCTCTATGGGCACTCAATTAGCCCCTTCCACTACTTACCATCCATAGACCGATGGCCAAACATAGAGAGGGTTAACAAGTGGGGCTAGAAACTTACTTGACACATTTTTATCATGATGTACAACATGCTTGGGACTCATGGTTGCATTTGGCTGAGTTTTCCTATAATAACTCTACACACTCTAGCATTGGAGTTTCACCTTTTGAGGCATTGTATGGCTATAAGGTTCCCCTCCAATAGCTATCTTCAATGATAAGATAAGCCCACAAAGCAAGGAGGAGTTGGAGAGAATGCAGGCCTTACTTGAGTAGTGTAAAGTCAACTTGAAGAAAGCTTAGGATCAAATGAAGCTTTATGCTAATAACAAAAGAAGGGATGTTAAGTTCCAAGAAGGTAATTTGGTGCTTTTGAAGGTGCCCAAGTCCAAATAAGCCACCCTTAAGGATGGGTCCAACAACAAGTTAGCTCATAGGTTCTATGGGCCATACCAGATTGATAAAAGAGTGGGAGACTTGGCATAATAGTTGGCATTTCCCCCATCTACAAAGATTCATAATTTATTCCATGTGATTCAATTGAAACCCTTCATTGGATCATCAGTGGATTATGTTGAGGAGCTACCATTGATAAATGAAGAAGACATCATTCAATACATACCCGAGCAAGTCATAGGACAAAGGGAAAAGAAGCTACGCTCTCGCTCCATCATGGAATACTTGATTAAGTGGCAAGGTTTACCACTTGAGGAAGCTTCTTGGAGGCCGCCTTCAATTTTGGAAGATTTTCCATACCTACTAGAAGTAGATTTAGCTGAAATCTAGCTAATTATGGCCATGTTTTCTCTCAGATTAACTACAAATAACTCTCTGTTTCAAAGTGGATTTTATTCTGTACTATTGTGGACATCAATGAACATAATACATGGCCTGAAAGTACTCCTCAAGAGCTCCGTTTTGACATATGGCACACCCCGATGGAAGTCTCCTACAAAAAGTTCTGACAGATTTACTACAACATGGCCCTGTAGTAAACAACTTGCTGTCCACTATTTGCAACTCGCATTTACTCAAGATATTTGGATCAAATTTTCACTTTTATAATTCTCCAATAAGTCCCATGTATCGTACATACCCCAATGACCCATCATACACAATAATACCTCTTCATTCATACACAATAATACATCTTCACTCATTAGTATACCCCTGTAATAATGCAGTAGAGTAGTACTCTGATATGCTCCTACCCAGTTATCATAAGTGCCCAAAAATTTTTTTAGGGCAAAAACCTTCGGGTGGAGATGGAATGTAAGAGAGGGGGATTTAATAATGGGAAAATATTAGCTATACTGGTTGGTATATAAGGTGTTAAGGACTTGATTTTTCACCATCAGATAATAATACAAGTCTCCTTTCATCTTCACCTCTCTCTTTAAGCTTTCATGGCTTCTTCCTCTCTCTTTATGTCTTTCTCTCTCCTTTTCTAGTATTTCTCTCTCCTCATCACTCTCTTTCTCTCTCTTCTTGTAGTCTTTCTCTCTCTTTTGCACTCTCTCATGTCCTCTTCTTGACAACAAGGTTGTATTTTATATACAATAGGAAAAGAAATAATTTGTATAAAAAATTATACCATATTTACAATCTTTGCATTCTCGCTAAATCTAAACTCTCAAAACCATCAATGCTATCCTTTACCTCATTACTAAGCTCCATATCATCCAAATCTATGGTATTTGAATGGGATTCTACCCTTTTAACTTGTCTGAGAGAGTGGGCTATGTGGAAAGGTACATAGGCATGTGATATTGAGATCTATGTAGTTTGCTAAATGATCACCTTGCATAAAATTATAAAACACCACATTAGAGAATTTGCAAATCTCCCAAGTTTCACTTTCAAATACCGGGGTAAAAATTTGGCCACATTGCTAAATCTTAACCCATACTTCAAAGTGGAACTTGGAAAGAAAACTTATATACTAATTAGGGTAGACTGCACTTTCAAGTAAGAGAATAAGATTTGATCATGTGGCCAAATATTCAATATGTTGGGAATTCCTAAACTATATGAGAATTCCCAAATTCCCTGATATATTGTTATAAACTTGAGGCTAACTATAAAGTCATTAACACTAGACTAAGTTAGTTTATAAAAATTTGACTTACATCACTGGTTTGGGTCCTAAGCAGATGCTCTAGAAGGAGTTTAGCATTGTAGCAAACCCTCCATCTGTAGTTGTGGCCGTCACCTTACTCTAACACTATACAACTAACTATGTGTATATTCTCTTACACTTCATTGTCTTGGGTGATGATCTCAAATACTTTGATAAATTTTTCAATAGATATATTTTGATAAAGGAAAATAATGTTAGTACCTCTCTCTTTCTCCCCCTCTCCACTTATAGGCTTAAGGAACTTATTCTTCACATGATCATGGTACCCATATGTTAAATTAGCTCAGAAAGCATCTTTTTGTGGCAATATTGAGCAGTATTAGGCTGCAATGAGATGTATAAGGCAAGGAGGACAAAATAATTACAAAAAAATAGATTTGAGATATATTAGGAAAAAACAAACCAAATATTTCATTACCTTTCATGGTATGCTGCCACAAGGTATTGTATGATATCTAAATTGCAATCTATGTACCATGGGCATACGTAGTGGCACCAAACACTTCAACTCTGCAAGACATTAATGCATTACAACTTTCCCTTGAGCAAACAGAAGCCTGTACGATGCTGCAAACACCCAACAACACTGAAGGCCCTTCCATAGCCCCGTTGTTAAGGTCTAGTGCCAGTTCACTTCAGTACCTCTTAAAAGACATGCGCTCAGTTTTTGAAACTCCCTCACACTCTAGGCTTTCCTTTGCTATCTGAAGTAGTAGATGCATGGAGATTAATCAACTTGTCCTCTTCAAATGGTAGCTTAGGATGCCGCATATCATGATGTATTTGCATACTTTTCACGTCGGGAGTTGTTTCCCTACAGACAGGACAAGCTAGTTTTGCATACCCTCCTTTGTTTGCTCTAGTGCAATCTTCTAAGCCAGTCTTCTTAGCTGTGTTAGTCTCTCATTAACTGTAGCCACCTTGTCCACCAAATTGCCTCCTCAAATTTTGGCTTCAAACCTCCCCAGTTCAGCAGGTTGTTTAACACTCCTTGGATGAGGGACATCGAATATGTTTTGGGGAAGGCATGCACATAGACAATAGAATTCTGCAGAAGTTGATGTCAAGGAGAAAGAACTTTGTACTACCTTTGGCTTCTCACTGATCCGATCCGAATAATAGTAGGTAGACTAGACACATCAAAATCTTAGCATGACTATCAAGGAGGAAGAACTTCGTATTGGCTTTGGGCTTCTTGCTGATTCGATCCCCGCATAATAGCAGGTAGACTAGACACATCAAAATCTCAGCATGACCTAAGTCCTCACAGTTGATCAATCAACCTGACACCTTACTCTTGGATGCTAGTGGCTACAAAATTAGGACCAGCCATCACCAGCATGAGCAGTAGCAGGACATTTGGCTAGTCCACCGTATCTGCATTCATGGTTTGCTCTACTTTCATGACCTGAGTCCTGACAGTTGATCAATCAACTTAACACCTTACTTTTGGATGCAAGTGGCTGCAAAATTAGGAGCAACAATCGCCAGTAGCAGCAATAGTAGGACATCTGGCTAGTCCACCGTATTTGCATTCATGGTTTGCTCTACTTTCATGGTCACACACCTAGTGACAAACCCATTCCAGAGAATGCTTTCACAAAAATAGAAATGCTAAGGTTTAAACAGCAAAAACTTGGACAATTGCAATTGCCCAGACTGCTCTGATACCAATTGACAAACTTCAATTAGAGGAAGACCACGATGGAGCAAGTAGAGATCAGGAGCTACATGCTCTCCTCTCATTATTCTTCTCATACTATCTTCTCTACAATCTTCTCTTTCACAAGTCTCCAACACACACTTTTCAACCATGAATAAGGCTTAGGCTTTTGCCTTATTTCTCAACAGTTTGCACTTCCCTTCTCAATCGTCCTTGGGGCTAGCATTTTTGCTTCTGTATCCATCACTTTCCTTCCCACCAGAGGCAGCGTTGTGGCACTCTCTGCTAACATTTTTGCTTCTGTATCCATCACTTTCCTTCCCACCAGAGGCAGCGTTGTGGCACTCTCTGTTTTTAGCGGTGGGATCCTTGCATCCGTTTTTTTTCCTCCTTCTTCTATGGCTTCTCTTTTCCATTGAGTCTGCATCTAAGTTGCTAGGCCCTTGCAATGATATGCCAGCCTACTTTGTCTATGTGTGGGTCATGACATGCAACTAGATAGGCATGGCCTCCTCATTGAGTATCTCGACATCGAACAACCCCAATGGTGCTGATGGCTTGTTTGTCGAGTTAGAGGAGGGATTTCGTCTAGGGAAATCAACAAAGAGGTGTGCAATTCCACATTCATCACATCTCTGATCAGCCTTGTCTAGATTTTTTTACTCCCGTTCAGGGCAGTGTGAAGAGATATGTCATGGGTGACTGTAGGTCTCCAACATGTGATTGGCTCTTGGGTCTGCCCTCCTAAGCCTCTACCTCTCTCTCTACCTAATTCCATCAGTGGTATTGGTTAGTAGTCCATACGAACTACATTGCCCTCTTCGTCATACAAGATGTAAGGGTGTATGTAAGGCTCTTCGTCGTTCGGCTTCTCCACATACTGGATTGGAGCGTTATCAAGCATTTTTTTGAAAACTAAAAGCCCCTAGTCAAACTATAGTTAGGTTTGGTTTCTGTTAGCTTAGTTATTTGTGTGACTATTTGTTTTGTCATTTTGTAAATGGATTTCTTGTGTTTGTCTAGCTTAGGATTTGTTTTCATCTTTTTTTTTGAGTTTTTGAGTTGGAAAACTTGATAGCCTTGGTCGAGCTTTGTATTTTATTGGATAGGTTGAAGCTGGAATTTGCTAGTAGCTGTCGAATATCGTGGAACATGTTTGATTTTTTGTTGAGATTCTTGCACATCACACGGATTATAGGTTCACACCAGCCCTTCATGATGCACTTGTTGAGACACTGCATTCGGGGGTCGTCTCTTGATTTTCTCAAATACTTCCATGCCATGGGTTGGGTTTATACACATTTCACACCATTGTTGAGCACAAGCACAGCATGCTAGCTATATGCAGTGAATTCTAGTTGCACATGCACATGAGAGAGCACCTGCCATTGAGAACACACATTTCTTGCATGCATGATAATTGAGATGTTCATCACAAAGTTAGGAACCTCTAGATGAGTGTGTAAGGTGGTTGGGTGAGTTTCAGGGTCGTGAAGGACGCCGCCAATTCTGAGATGGGTTGTTCTTATGTGGTCAACATCTTAAGAACCATCATTTTCTTGAGTGATTGTGAGACTTTGGGTGGAGCGGAGTATGACATCTTTTCTTGCTGAGCATTGAGGGGCTGAGGTTGAGGATTTAAATAATCAAGGAACTTTGTTTGCATTATGCATGGCGCACAAGCACATGTAGATAGGCATGTGAAGCATCCCTTGAATGGTTGCATATTGGGGAATATGGGAATTTCCCATAAGTTTGGGACATGTGGTCAAATCTTTGGATTTGTCATAACTTGAACACTATAACTCCAACTCGAGTGCTCTATAGCTCAATAGATTCCATTTTTCAAGCTCTTTCCAATGATAGGTCACATCATATGGTTTTGAGAAACTTATGGGCATGTTATCCGAGTACCACCTTTTTAGTATTCAAAAAATGGGAATTGAGAGATTTCCAAACTCACTAATATGTGGAAGATTGGGCATGACGTACATTTTTTGAAGCATATTCTTTAGGGCACATTGCATGAACAAAACCAGTTACAAATAAAGGAAATATCAATCATTGAAGACTTGGGGGAGTTAGAAGACTACAAGGATATCATTGCTTGTGATGTCATCACTCTTGATGACATTGATGTAACATTTGAAAGAATTGGAGGCCTTGAAGAGGAAAAGCAATCACTACATGAGCCAGTGATTTTTCCTCTACAGAGACTAGATTTGTTTGCACATGGGAAGCTATTGGGTTTGCAAAAATGAGTTTTACTCTATGGACCTCCTGGAACAGCCAAAACACTATAATTGGCCAAGAAATTGGAGATGGTTGTCTTTACACTGGCATACAAACTTTGGCCCTCTATCATTTTCATAGAAGAAGTAGACAGTTTTCTAAGATAGTGAAGAGCTTCAGACCACGAAGCTTACACAAATATGAAGACAAGTTCATGGATTTATGGGATAGCTTTACCAACCACTAATAAAAAAACACATGTCATGGTTCTTGCAGCAACCAGTAGGCCATGGGATTTGGATTAAGCAATCTTGCGTTGACTACCTCGGGCATTTGAAGTAGGAATGTCGGATTTGAAGGAGTGGGCAAGCATATTGCAGGTTTTTCTGAAAGATGAAAATGTGAAGGATGATTTTGATTTTGAACGTGTGGCTAACTTGTGTGATGGCTACAGTGGTTCTGATTTGACATAGCTACTCAACTAGACAAACGACAATTAGAAATTCAACATCATAGAATTGACGATGAAGGATGACAACATATTGAAGTGATGACAAATTACACGGTGGTTAGCATTCGGAACGCAGGTGACTAATGAACAAAGGGAAGCCTTTGTTAATTCTAAACAAGATGACGATGTTAATTACGAGCTGAATGGCATGCTAAAATACAAAAATTCAATGTTATAATCTTAAAGCATAAATTCTAGATGGCAACCTGTGAGCAATGATGATAGTTGATGAAGACATAGGATAATGCAAGCTAAATGGCTGTAAAGGAAACACATATGGTGGAAGTATAATTCGAAGCACAAGGAGGATGGCAACAGAGTTTGACACAACATGACAACGTGAAGCTTTTTTGGCAAGAAAAAACGATTACGTTCTTTAAAAAAGTTAAAGGCAGAAAGCCTTAGCTTTTTTTGAAAAGCCAAAAGCATAAGAGAACGTGAGTGTGGATGAAAAACTATAAAAGGAGATGTGAGAGGAGTCTTAGAGACCTTCCCCTTGGAGTCTTCTTGTATCTTGTGAGAGATGTGAGAGGAGGGTCGCATGCGAGAGAGCAAACTCTTGTTGTGTTAGCTTGTAAAGTCGAAGAATTTGGATGTTGTGGTGCCAAGCATCAGCTCAAGGCTTTCAAGGTATGAGAATACAATTTATTTGGTTTTGTCTCCAAATTGTTTGTGTTTTTTGAAATTTGAGTTAAAGTGATGTTCTATGCGTATTTGGTTTTTAAGTTGTTTTGAGCTACAAGAGGCATTGTTTGTTTGGTGTGTGGTTATATGTGTGGTTCACATAGTGTTTTGTCGAAACATTAAAATTTATTGTGTTGAGTTGTGCATCAAACAAAGTCAATACCCCCAACCGGCACTCCTTAATGTCTCATTATCGGGTTTTGAGTGGGGCTTTCTCTTGATCACTGCTCGCGCAACAGTGTCACTTGGTGGATGGGTCATGTAGGGTCCACGTGGACTACGAATGCCCGTAGGGTTTATCTCCATCCTAGGAATGGTGGGCTTGGCATCATTGAGTGCTGGAAGAGCTAGTAGGGCTCCCCTTCAGACGTTTGGTAGTCTATTCACTAGGTATGGTGGATTATATGGTTGCAAGTACGAGAGTCTCCTCGACAGTCTGCAATGCATGGCATTGTGACCGAATTCGCACAAGGTCAAGACAGAGGGTCATGACACTCAGCTCGTAATAGGTGGTTCCCGCCATAATACACGCATTGGACGTGGGGGCGCATTGGTCATCTCATCATCTCTTGCAGTCTAGCTAGCTCCATCTTCATCTCTGCTAGCTCCTGGATCGAGTCAGTGCCCTTGCCTTTATCTTGAGTATTTTTAGGCCTGCTGACCTTTCGCTTGTCGTCGAAGCTCTTTAGGAATTCCTAGAGGCAGTCTTTTCTTGATTTGAGCTCCTAGAGTTTGTCTCCTTGAGCTGGTCGTCCAGTTGAATAGTCCCTTTAAAGACCCTCATCAGCGCATCTTGCTATAAGCTCGAGTTGTTGGCCAAGGCTTTGTAGAGCTCTTCACTTCATATTCCATTAATGAATATTGTGGACACTACTCTCTCGGTTGGTTGCTCACCAATTGGGATTCTCTTGAAGAGACTCCTCCTATGGGTCACGTAATCTCGGATATCTTTACTATCCCTCTACTCGACATTCATCAGCTACACTAGTAAGTTGTCAGAGTACCCAACCTCTGAGAATCTCTTAATGAAGAAGCTCTTGAGGTTGTTAAAGTCAATTTGCTCGTCGGCAGCATCTAGACTCGTGTGCCAAGTCCTACACTTATATCCTAAGCATAGATCGAAAGCTTGTGAGTGCAAAGTAAGATCAGTGAGCCCGTTGGCAACTACTCTATGAAGGTATATGGGTCATTGTTTGGCTGGTACTTGTCTAGCTGCTTCACGGCTATCGGGATTTTAGACTGGCTCTTGGAGCTCTGAGTAACCCCTAATCCTACAAGCAATGAGATTTCCATTGTAGTGGCACTTCGTTCAATTGAAGCGTTGTTTAACAATCGCTTCATGAGAAACTCACTTAGCGTAAGATCTCCCTCTAGTACTTTTTTCCTCTCGGCATCAGGACTTGTTCTATTTCTCCTTGCCAAGGCTAACACTTGCTGGATCTCTTGTATTTCTATGCTCTACTATTGCAAGCTCCTGCCTTGCTACTCCCGTTTATAGTTCGTCATACTGTGTAAAACTTCCCGTGCTAGTCTTCTCTCCTCTTCTACTAGGTATGCTATGATATCCTCAAGTGTCCTACCATGGTGGTGTGTCTGGATTTGTAAGCCATAATTTGGGACTAGCCACTGGATTTCTGTTGAAAAGCCGCATAGGTCAAGCCCTCCATCCCATCCGTGGTTAGTGCTTGACTCTACCATGTTGCATTTTTAGCCGGGTCCTATGCTTAGGGTTTCAATTATCCAGCTATATCTATGGGTCGTCTCCTATTGATGGGTTCCTTTGGGTTAATATGTCTAAGTGAGTTCCTTGTTATTTATAGACACTCCTCAACGTAACTCACTCGGTGGATGTGTGTTTATGCTCTCTTTTGTGCACTGTGTGAATTCAGGCTCTCAACTTTTCAATGTATGTTAAGTGATAAAATTGATGTGGGGTGTGAATGAAAAATGAAGAATGCAACTCATGCTATCCCCCCTTTTCATTCACAGCCTAATATGGCTCTAGGCATGTTCCTTGGTTGCCCGCTTCGAGGGCTCACTATATATATATTCTCTATATAATGTGCATTCATGGCCTATTTATAAATATCCTACCCTCTAAATTTTTCTTAAATAAAACACAACCCTTTTCTGTTCAATTTGTACGTAACCCCTTTATATGGCACCCTTCTGTATGTAAAAAATGCATAAAAATTGTGTTTTAGAAACCCCTTATTTTGAACTCACGATATATATATATATATATATATATATATATATTCATGAGTGACCCCCCCTAAGACTGCCCCTAATAATTGTCTAGGGGGTGTCTACTGCTCCACTCTACATCGGCTATGTGAGAGGTAGCCATTAGTGCTGGGCTCGAAACGCTTGAAACAATAAGCAGTCCGTGGGTCTTGATGGTGGATCCCCTCCCACATTTTGGTTCCATTGCCAGGACCAACGGATTCAATCCTTGAGCACTTGCACACTTTGAATCGAGCATTGAAGTAGGGTTTTCCCCCAGCTGGTGCTTGAGGTAGGTAGATAGGAAGCGAGGGAGTTTGAAGAGGTATTCAATCTCCTTAGCAAGTAGGTTTTTGGTTTTTGGACTTGGGAAAGCATGATGGAATAGTGTAAGTATTTCCCTTATGATTTTTTCTTGCATTTAGGAAGGATAGGAGCAAAACATTGGAGCACACAGTAGGGTTTTCTGTTGCTGTATAACAGGCTGAAATAGGGAAAGGAAGGGAAAAAAATGAAAATTTGGGTTAAATGTTAGTAAGGGAAGCAAGACTAAGGTGAGTACAGGCCTGGGCAGGTGATAAGGGGCTAGGAGTAGCAAGAAAGGCCACATTTTGCATTGCAGGGTTTCAGGAGAGCTAGAGATAGGGAGAGAGCTTCATTGTGTGGATGTCCTTTGATCTTGTCATCTAAGAGTTATTTTCCCAGCACAGGTAATTCCACACCTTCCCCTACATGAGTAGCTTGGATCTGGACGTGCTCAATAGGTAAGAAGGCATCAATCATTCGACGCGACGAATTCTTGGAAGTGCGGCGAAAAAACACATCACGCTCGGCCTGACGGCAATTATAGGCCGAGCCCTAGAATCGGCCCTCAGATCACTCAGCCATTTGGCCCTCGGACCACTCAATCCATTCAACCCTTTAGTATTCAGCCCTCAGCCAACTACACTCGGACGCCTTTCACTCGACCCGTCCGAGTGAAGCATTTGCACCAGTTGATACTCGGCCCTACCAACTCGGCCCAACCCCACTCGGACAAGTTTCCATTCATCCCAGTCGAATTCACCATTCGGTACTCAGCCAAACCTGACTCGGCCCTCAACCCACTCGGACCCTTGGCCCTCAGACATCCACACTCGGACTGGCCGAATCTGACATTTGGACCAATTACATTCGGCCCTTTCTCATTTGGGCCCTCGGCCATTGGGATGGGCCGAATCGGGCATTCCGCCCCTGCAATTCAGACCTATTGGGCTGAATTTGGATTTTTTCAAATTTTAACCTGTAGACCCTAAAACTGACCGAGAGACTATATAGAGCCGAAACCACATCATAGATCTATCATTGAGCTGAAATCAAGAGCAAGTAGTTCAAAACTTGGCTATAAACGACCCTAAAACTGACCGAGAGACTATATAGAGCCGAAACCACATCATAGATCTATCACTGGGCTGAAATCAAGAGCAAGTAGTTCAAAACTTGGCTATAAATGATCCTTCAAATCACGCATGGCATTTATCATAACGGCCATGCGGGTCGGGGGGACTGCCCCCCCGGACCCCCACAGAGGGGGCTCTGCCCCCTCTACACCTCCCCTAAGTAGGTTGGAGAGAAAACACACACCGTGATAGGTCCTCCAAATTAGATCTAGTGTAGTAAGGGCTCTGCACAAGCATAGATCCTCGCTTGCAAAATAGCAACCAAAAGCCCATACCCGAACAAAGACAAACAAAGACCCTAGAACCTCAATGGGCCAATCTAGCCAACAAGGGCACAAAGGTCATACCACAAAAGCATGTATACATTGCGTCGGACTACATCTAGTCAAAGCGGAATGGAACAACATCAAGCTACGACTATGAGGATAACTAGACATGACAGTCTTAATGATAGATGCACCTTGAGTAGCACTGCACTAATGATCCAAGACATCAGTGGAGAATCCACATCTAGTCGTGCAACTGGGGACTCAAGGGCATCAATCAGAAGGCTTGAATTTACAGGCCAAGATCCGGAAGACAAAGACATATTACCATCTACTTATCTTAGGGTCAAACTCACCAAAAAGGGAGCACTATGTCGATGCTCTCATCGACGAGGGAGCTGATTTTAATATCTTGACCTATGAAGCATGGACTCTACTAGGCCAACTACAGCTCACACCAAATAAGGCAACTCTTATTCCTTATGGGGGACACTCCCAAGCACTTATGGGGAAGTGCAAAATCCTTGTAACCATTGAAACGGAAAGCTTTCTCATCCTATTCGATGTTCCTCCAAATAGTGCTAATTGTGGGAAGGAAACCCTCCTCGGACGACCTTTCAAAAGGGCGACCAAGTGTGAGGCCGATTATGTAGCATAGAGGATACACTTAACACTATCGGGTGTGAGGATCATCGCAACCTTTAGTAAGGGTGACCTCATGGAACCTCGAGGGAAAGGCAAGGAAGGTATTGACATAACAGTCAAGCCTACTAATGAGAGCAAGGACTTGTTGAAAGAGTTGATACACGCACAGGTTGAACAACGAGAACCATTGAGCAAGGCCACGCTTGAAACAAGAAGGTCAGGAGACAATGCCAAGGATGGGCTTTGGGCTTATAAATATCGTAGAGGACCCCAAAAGAAGCCCAAGCCTTATAGACAAAGGTATCGATGGAGAGCCAGCACAACACCACCGAGATGGATATCCAAAGCATTGCTACGTGCTCAAGGATAATACGCAGGTAACCAATGGATTTGGGTGCCAAAACCCCTGGCAAAACCACCTCTATCAGTTGAAGGCAAGATCATATCAAGAGCAGAGAAGCACAGGAGGAAATCTAAATGAAAAACCAAGTCTCGAGTCAAAAAAATTGGAGTGACCGAGCCCCTCAGGATCGAAATCAAGAAACAAAACATGACTATTCGAAGGGTAGATCCTCAGCCTAGTGTGCTTGACAAGCAGATATCAAATGTAATTGCTAAGGATACGCAAAAGCCACTAGTGCCCAAGGAGCCTTTGACTTTCTAAGAGGATAATGAGCATCATAGACACAATGTTGCTCATGATAAGGCTGATTTCTCAACAAAGCAAATAGCAGAATCGCCTAATAACCTCAAGGAAATCTTCAGGCCAATACCTAGGAGTCCCAAGTCTCCTACACCCTCTTTCCCTAAATGGACACAAGAAGCATAACAGCAGTCATCAAGTGCAGCTACTCAATCCCAATCTCTGTCACCATCTAAGCTTCCAAATGTCAAAGAGGTGGGACATGACACCACCCTTAGCTCTTAGCCTAAGGATATGTCTGTGCAATCCATTGTGACTAGCTCAACTGATGCTTGATGTACACAAGTAAATGTGCAAAAGGCAATAAAAGACATGGCCACTTCTGATCTACTCAAGGACTTGGCACCGCAATCCACCACAATAGTTGCCAGTCCATTGAACTAGCCGCTACTACTTCCAATCAGGAATAGTAGTAGGTAAGGGAGGATTATACAGTTCGGGAGCTTGTCCCTTTAACCACTTAGGGGGGACAAAAAGTCATGACAAAATGTCATTTGGCAAGTAGCTTATACACATAGGGCCTATTCTATTTGTATGAGGCATGGTGAATTTGGGTGACCACACGACTGGGGCTGTGCCGGTGGTGGGCTCCTGTTAAGCTAGGTGGGGAAGATATCGACCGGGACCCGAATGGTATAGTCCTTGGACATAGCTATTTCAAGATTCTTTTAAACAATTCATCAAATTCCCACTTGTCTCTAGCTGCCTTCATTTCTTTCGAGCACTTGGTGCCCGAGCGTCTAGTGGGGGACCTGCACGACCAGTGTTGCCACACCTCAGGTGCTCACTTGAGCCTTCGTCCACTTGGCTCAGGGAGTTTTCGGTCTGCATCCTAGGCAGTTTCTCTTGGGGCCTCTTTTCGGTGCATACCTCTTTAGAGTAGGCACGTAGTGTTCTAGTGGGGGTGCTAGTGCCTTATGCTACCTTCTACAGAGGAGAGCTTCCTTGCATGCCAGCTGCATTGTGTGCTCCATGACAGCTATTGTGGGGAAATCTGCAAAATGTGAACCAAGGTTAGGCTTTGAGGCAGGATAGAATTATTTGTATGAAAGGGATTAAACAATGGATTATCAAGCGCATATGAGGAGGAGTGCGGTGAGGTGAGGCATATAGTGTTTTTTGTAGAGGGACGGCCCCCGTGATGATATTCGTCCTGCTTTGACTACGGGGCGTATTCCAGCTATAGCAGTCTTTAACAAGCACCGAGGATATATATCGCAGTCAGCACCATAGGGTTTTGATAAAGTAATATCTTTTTGTGTTGCATCTGTTCATTATAATTGATGTATGTGACTTGCATATACTCTCACGAAGTGTCAAGTGGATACAAGATGTCACACGTCTTTGTACGAAAGTGTTCAATGCCCAAGTCACCGCAAGACCACCAACCTCACAAAGAGCCATGACGAAGCCACACCGCCGAAAGCGAAAATCACCCTTGCCAATCGCTCACATCACATGGCCCAAAGCATGATTAGTGGATGACCACTTTCTCTTTCTGGATCAAACTCTACACCTGGCACTCACGAAAGTTGTTACCTCAATCGTACCAACATCGCACGTTACAAAGAGGTTTTGCAAAATCTCCAGTGTATCTCCCCATCTCAACAACTATTCCTCTAGCAACGAGACTGGGACACAATCATCACTGTGATATCCAGTTTTGTAGCCTTTGAATCTCGACATTTCCCAATCCAATTGAAAGGTTATGGCCTCAATGTATTACAATGATTGTACTCATGTTATTCTTTAAAAAAGAAAAAAAAAAAGAAAAAGAAGTGTGGGAAAGAAAAGGAAAGAAGAAAAAGAAAAAAAAAAAAAGAAAAGAAAAGAGAAAAGCACTCACAATCATAGCACGACATCAAGGGGTCCTCAAATTAGGTATGTCCAGTGACCTTGGTCGGCTGGCTATGTCCCTAGTCCCCTAACCCTCTACACATCCCCCACAATTTTTCAGGGCACATCAAGGGTAGGACATACCTAGGAAGCTTTTCTCGCCTATGGTTAGAACTGTCACCTTGACCCATTTGCACGATTCCTTTTTGCACTTCGCCTTAGTATCATTGCAATCGATCGTGGTAAGCAATGCACGAATGGCCATGAAAAGTACACCGTACTCGTCGAGCAAGCCCAGTAGCTACAGCTACCAAAAGTTTGGTGTCAATGTGTTTGATTATGCTACATCATGCTGTCACAATGCAAAGGATGTCTCATACACCTTCATGAAGAAGTGTCTATACACCTTCATGTGTACTTCTTCTCAAAATGGACAACTTTGCTTCATCCACACGTTACAAGGAACTAGCCCGTGGTCTTCTAACTACGTAATATCTAAATATGCACGAGCACTCACATAATATCTACACCAAAATATATACACAGTTTGGGTCCTCAATTGCAGGACAATACTCTCAGCTTTCTTAGAGTTCGAACTGTCCCCCAAACTAATTGAACTATGTCTTGTGCACGATAAAGAAGACTAGCACTACCCCGAGGGACAGACCACATATGAGAGGTTTTAATTTGCAGGTATTGAAGACTCTAACAAAAGTTTTGTTCACTCTTCATCGACACTCAACTCTGAATTCTTGTCCTTTAGCATCTTGCAAGCCCGCCAAGAATCGTCATGTGTAGAATCCCCAAAAACCAATACCTGTGCTAGCCCAATGCAATTCCCAATAGTGAACAGCCCTACTCCCAAATCCAACCACCCTACCACCAGCCACCCACACCAACAATGTGGCCCCAACAACCTTTATCTACCCACCACTAGAAATCCTCCAAGGCAACCACATACGTCCTTGCTACCCACGTCTTCAGTGCATGCTAAAGCCTGCTACCTATGACTGTGAGTGCCATGGGACTAGCACTCGTCTAGGAGAAGGGTAATGTTAATCCTCAAACGAACAAGGTGGAAAAGCTGGAAAATCTAAAGAGAAGACAATGCCAAGGCAAAAGTGAAACAGAAGACGAAGGCGCACCAAGAAGAATCTAAAAACACAAGAAGTGCAAAAAAGTCCTAAATCAAGGAAAAATACACATGAGAAAAAATGTGAGTCTATACTGTTGTAAAAAGCGCAAGGCACACAATGATTTATTTTAAGAGTGCTGACCTCTCACCTGTGCAATTTGTAAATGTATACGGGTAGTGGAAAGGAAGCTAGGAAGACAGGAGGATAATGGGAAAAAGGGCCTAGGCCACGACCGGCCATGTAAAAAAGGGGATAAGGGGATGACCGTCCAAAAGGGATTTAGGGTTTTGTATATAAAGTTGAAAAGTGAATGAGAAGCTCATTCTTGTGTGCGGCCAAAAGGATCTCTCTTCTTCTTCTTCTTCTTCTTCTTCTTCTTCTTCTTTGTCTTCTTCTTCTTCTCCTTCTTCTTCTTCTTCTTTGTCTTCTTCTTCTTCTTCTTGCTTGCTTGAACTTGTGCTTGAGAGAGGGAGTGTGAGATTATGAGGGAGTGAGTGTGTGAGGGTGGAGGAGAAGCTCTCCATCTTCTTCTCTTCTCATCTCTTCTCATCTCTTCTCTTCTCTTCTCTTCTCTTCTCTTCTCTTCTCTTGCTCATGGCAATGGAGCTTGGAGTGTGGAGCTTGAGGATGGAGCTTGCTTGAAGCTTGCACTTGGATCATGGAGCTACCAGAGTGCTCGGGAGAGGAGGTAACTCGATCAGGCATGGAGGTAAGATCACTACACCCATAGAGATGGAAGGTGCGTCGACTATGTGAGAGGTAGCCATTAGTGCTCAACTTGGAACACTTGAAACAGTAAGCAGTCCATGGGTCTCGATAGTTAATCGCCTCCCACAATACACCACACCACATAGATCATAGAACATACACAAAACTCACATAGATACAACACCAAGTAGTCTGAATGGCACATATTTCCAAAAATGGAGAGCACAGAAAAAGTTTCTCATTAAGAAAAGAGGATACAACAAGAAAAAGGTTTCACTTCAAAGTAGGACAAAGATATTTCTTTTTAAAATGCATGCTAAGCTTGAGATGCTCAAGAGCTTTACTCTTATCTACAAAATATTGAGGTACATTCTGTAAAAACTACAAACAACACATCCTTTCCATCAAAATAAGAAACCTGGTAGGGAAAGCCTGTGCAAAGTAATATAAGACATCCATTTGAGTAACAGTCACATCCGCATTTGGATTTATGATCAACTATGGGATACTCTTTCGAGTATTCATATGAGACTGTTGATGCATGAAAGCAAGATACCAACAAAAGTGAGCAGCAAGGCATACAAAAGTATCCTCCAATTGAACATGCACCCAAGCAAAATGAAGATAAGAAGTTGAACATGTAGCACATGTATCCTAGGACCCTGGAATAAGAGGCCAATTAAACATTGTCCTGTCAAAGAATTATGCGACGTCCATTGCCTTCTACGAAGAATATCACTATCATATCCAAGTGTATCTAGCATGGATTAGGGAGGAAGGTTAATAGAATCTGATGGAGATGGTAATGGAATGAGAGGGGAACATTGCAAAGGTGGATAAGACAAATCATAAAATGAAGGTAAGTGAAGGGATAAGGAAGATGGAAAAGATGGAGAATTCAGTAAAAACGTTTAAAGAGATTTTGTGGAGAAAATAGAAGGAATAGGAGGAACTATAGGAGGAAGTTCAGAGGAATAGGAAACGATGTAGGATCAGCAATAAAAGAACAAAGAGTAAAAACAAGAATATAAGAGAATCCAGAAGGAGTAAAGAATAAAAGAGGAATAGTGTCAGGATTAGAAGAAAGAAGGGAAACATATAAAGGAAAATGATAGGATATGAGAGAGTAGGAAAGAACATCAGTAGGATCCAACGAATAAATGGAACAACAAAAATTAAGGGCCTCGAAAAAGGAATCAGTAAACAATTGATGATCAGCAATATAGCTCAACAATTGATTTTGCAATGGCTGGATATCAGACTTATAAAAGACACTTTGTAAACGGTGAGGTTCCAAAGCATCATCCTCCAAAGGCAAATGCCAAGCATACCCTCTACACCAAGATGTTTGCTGATGATAAGTCTTTAAGCTTTCTGCTAATAAGAGCTCCATTGAATGAACATACATGACTCCTTGCAAAATGACATCCCCGACATAAACATTTAGATCCTCCTCATCAAGAATTTGTAGATGTCGTGTGAGATACATAAAATATAATAACTAGGTTTCATGTGAAACTAACTCATCCACAAATCTATCAAAGATAGCTCTCAACAAATCTACAGTCCATAGTGTTGACCATCCATCCCTTGGAGGTTCGAAATCCACATTTCTTAAAGAAATATCTAAGGCAAACCTCTGTTGACTATACTTAATCCAGAAAGAGGGGGGATGTGACACCAACTCAGCATAGTGAGAAAAATCATCCTGCACACAGTTCATTCATTGTTGCTGAAGGCGTTCTACCTTAGCAAAAAACCCATCACATAGCTTAGCCTTTTGCTGCAACTAATCAAGCTCCTTTGTAGAAGATAAGACAAAAGAAACTACTCGAGGTAGAGGAGGAATAGAGAGAATAGAAATTTTCTAGTTAAGATCTTCAATAAGCTTCTTTTGTGATTCAACAGTGTCTTGGGAATGTTGCAATTCACCCTCACAAGTACCCAAATTATGAGCTGAATCTATCATGTCCTCAATAGTTTCATTCTTTTCATTAGTTAAAGCCACATTTGTAGCTTCCAAAGTAGCTACTTTATGTTCTAACTCTTTGATTTGAGCTTGCTGGGAATCCATCAAAGCAATAGTATCAATCATATGTTTATGAATATTCCTTTGCAAGTCTTGAAACTTTCTAAAACATATGGGATCTTTTGTTGTTAGCCCTATGAATCATGTAGAAAAAACTTTCTCACCTTTTAAATTAGGTGAGAACCTTTTTCTTTATGTACCATCATACTCCCACTTTACAATGGTACATGTAGAAAACCCATCATATCTCAAGGCTCTTTGACCTCCTTGCTAATCTTTGGTAAAGAATGCTTTTGAAGGCTTTCTCGATTCCTCTCATGATCCACACATATAGTCAAGAACTAATAGCACGCTGCCCATCACGACTTCTTATTCAGGATAAGAAAAACCATCATCCATCACCTTAGTATCCATACAAACTGTAGTAATATATGGTTGTCCAAGAATCAAAGGGTTAGAAGACATGTCATATACAAAGAAATCCTACTCATCTCGAATATATCCAATAGTCACTTTCACATTAGGTCAAGCACCATACAAATCCCATGATGAGTTGTTTGCATCCCTAATTCTCCACCCATGATCCCTATTTGTCGGCCACCCTTCCTTTGGAGTAAAGACTCTATGACATAAGATTAATTTTTGAACCATGATCTATGAGTGCAGCACATGGATCATCAAGATCACCAACCTTAACTAGAGTCTTTGTTGTAATGTTGGCCCAATGATTCCTTGAATAATGGCTTCTATGAAAGACTTCGAATTCCTCATCATACTCAAATCAAACTTGATTCATTTGTCTCAAAAACTGATTATAATCCACCATGCTTCTTGCATCTTCATCTTCATGTGCATGTGTCTCGTGTACCTCCTGTGTATACATTGTATCCCTTTGGCATTTAAGGTATCTTGTAACGTGTCCACCTGTTCCCTTCAAGACATGTCTTAGCAGTCCATCGGAAAGGAGGTCTAGAAAGCTTCGCTCGGCACTCCCATGGAATGTCACGGGGTTTGCGATCTATGACTTTCCGCGTCTGCCACGTAGCGAAAGTATTCTGGCCATTCCCACTTAAGACCAACCTGAATCAGGGTTTTCCCTAATGGTCATTTCCTAAACGGCAACTAGCGTCGAACCCGAGTGAACTACTTTATGCAGAAACGCCAGGTCCGAAATGGATTCACGCTGCACTTGGTTCAAGGAGAATGGAAAACGAGAGGGATGCAAGGCTCGACCTCTCTGCCATAAGGCATAGTCCCATTCTGTTCCCCTAAAATAGCGTGATCTGGGATTATTGTAACTTAGACTCTAGGTCAACACCCTTGCTTTTCATATCCTTTGAAATGATCTTCTTGCTATCCATCATGATTGAGAAAAGTTTCCGGCCAACCGAGACCACCCATCCGTAGGATGGACCCATGGCCACATCCATCGCACTTTCCTCAGGTTGTTTTAGTTATTTAATTACCTATCACATTTAGTTGGACATGCATCAATCAGCTTCCTTAATTAACCAGTTAGGCACTGGTTCCTTCACGTAATCATAGCACTTAACATAGAAAAGCAATGTCAAACAAGTTCCTTTTCAACAAGTTATCATATTTATCTTTGAAATACATTTATAAAGTCCATCTCGTAGGCTTATCCATAATCCGCCCGAAGGCTATCCAGCAATCCACAGGGATTACTAATCTAAGATTTTGCCCGTAGACTAGTATACGAGCCTTGAGATCCAATCCCGAGTCACATTGGCCTCTTGTGCAGGGCCCGGAAGGCGAGGGATTTACGGCCAGAGCCCCCCCCTGGCACCCAAGCGTCCTCCTGCTCCAAGTAGCGCTCAACGGAGAGACCTCTCACGGCGGGTTCGGTCCACCTTCTCGGTGCAGTTAACAACCCCCTTGGTTAGGGTCAGGCAGGCAGTCGGGGGTAACTGAAGCTACCTCTCCCTTCAGGCCTTCAACCTAAAGCATTAGATATCTTTTCATCCTTTAATTCTTTGAACAAACAAAGCAAAACAGTGCTCTTTAAACTATTACAAGCACAATCATTTCCATTGGTCGTTATTTTTGGCCAACTGCTAAGGAGTGAATCCTTCCTTCCGAATGCATCCAGCACTCGATCCGAGATCAATTGCGACTTGGCAAGATCCCCAAGGGTTTGTTTGTTAACCCTTATATCCTTGGGTTAGGGTCATACCCTATTAACCCAACTTAACCAATACCTTAAGTTCTATTAGCAGAAAATATGTTATTTCAATTTACTGATTGGTATTTTGCTTCCAAGCAAATATCTAATCCCTGTATCGTGGTCACTTTACCCAAGAAAGGTACTATATCAGGACGATTATTCATCCTCTTGCAAGATAAACTTGCATGAGAATCTGCCAATCTCATTTCGAGGAATTGGCCATTCCCTTGTGATCAAATCACAAGATCATGCGACACTGCAACTTGTTGCACAAGTGTCACATCAAAAACCATGGGACTATTTTACCCATCAAATGGCGTCTTCTAATCACGAAATCATGATTAGATAAGAAACAGGGATTGGGTGTCTTTATAACAATCCGTTCCTGATTGCACTAGGCCGACGTTGTCGGTCCTAGGGTTTCAAATTCAAATCGAGTTTCTCGCAAGTATGTCCTATTGTCCCTACATTTCGTGAATGTGGACAAGTCTTTAGGGTATAAGAGTTTTAGCTTTAGCAATAAGAGCGATTGGGTCACGTCCTCGACGTGCTAAATCCTAGTTAGCACTTGGGATATGTTGCATCGATTTAACCATTCCTACAAGTCCCTCGCGGTTTAGGTGTTTAGGTTAAATCAATTTACTTATCTATTCTTGAAGATAATTACGCTACCATTCTCCTAATCACATGATTCATTGCCTACGTATGATTTGATTTACGAACCCTAACTTTTCTGGTTAAGATCAAAGCATATGTTAAGTTATAGCTGTTGAGATATCGAGCTCCACTCGTGATATGCCAGGGTGACCGTTGTGCATTTATGTCACCGACTTGTCAGTTGCAGATGCGGTTGGTACACCGCCCATGAATAATAGCTAGATGACAGCTTTCCTTATCTACTCTAGTTCGTGGCTCAGTTAGTATGCCACCTTAGTTAGTTGAGTTTGGTTTGAGACCCATATATAGGGTTCTTCTATTTCTATGTACTTGAGTTCTTTTTGGCTTACACAACTAATAAGAGGAAAACTGTTTTCAACCTCCACCTTTGTGTATATTCCCCCATTATGCAAGCAAGAAAGCTACAAGTGAGACTCCTTCCTTCTCTCCAACAATCTTGACATGGTATCAAAGCCTTGTTCATGGTAAGGAGCTCAAGAAAGAAAACCAAGTTCGCGGTGTTCTAGTAAGAGGACCAATGTTGCTTTCATTTTTATGTTTTGGGAGCAAGTCTCTGCAGGTAGCACAGTCGGAAAGTGCAAGAGTGCATTGTCTCAGATTGAGACACCCTTCTCGGTGTAGCAAGAGGGTAGTATATGCTGCGGGTAAGGGCTTTAGCCCTTGTTTGCTCTGTTTTTTTTATTTGAGGCCATTTTGGGGTCTGTTTTGAAGGTGGAAGTTTTCTGCACGCACTCAGGAAAAGGCCTTGTTTTATACTGTGCAACCACTGTTCTACAGGTCGGTGAAAAGTTACTATAGAAATTGTATCGTATGCCTATGCGCAGAGACATTGGGAGTTACAGAATCATCCTTGTTGACTATTGATGCAAAATCGTCACTAGGAAGTGACTGTGTGGTCAAATACCACTTTCATCAGTTTTGCAGATTTGCCCTTGTGAGGCTGAAGCTGTGTTTTTTTTGCAGTGACAGAATTTTTTGCAGTGTTCTGTAATGGCGTTTGATTCTCTTTCACAGATTGTCACTGAAAAGCTTGACAAGAACAACTTCCAAGCATGGAAGTTTAGAATGACGAATTTCCTTATGGGAAAAGGATATTGGAAATTTGTTGCAGGAAACGAAGAAGAACCAGTTCTTCCTGATGCTCCCAATCAACAACAAATGCAGGCATTTAAAGGATGGCATGAGAGAGCCAGAAAAGTTATGTACTAGCTGTCTATCAGTATTTCAGACTCTATGATTGTGCATATTCAGTTAGCAAGTACGCCAAAGGAGGCATGGGATACTTTGTCAAAAATATATAGCACAAATATGCAAGCCAGAAAAATGCAGCTCAAGCAAGAGTTGCACAATGTGCAAAGAGAAAGTATGAGCATCAATGACTACCACATGAAGGTGAAGAAGATTGCAAATGCACTTGCTTCCATTGGGTCACCAGTGGAAGATGATGATTTAGTTTCTATGGCCTTGAATGGTCTAGGAAATGATTATGCACAGTTCCGAACATCCATTTCCATCCATGAAAGATTTCATGATTTTGAGGAGTTGATTGCTCTTCTAATTTTTGAGGAGCAGAGAAATGGTGGTGCATCTTCTTCAGGAGGAACTTCAAAAGAAACTATCTTCTACTCAAATGTTGGAAGAGGTAGAGGCAGAGGTAGAGGAGGCCGATCTGGAGGCCGTGGTAGAAATCAGAATATGCAGCAAACTCAAGAAAACCAATCCTATGGAGGAGGACGTGGTAACTCTAGAGGCAAGGGGAGCCAAAGAGGTCGTGGTGGATGGCAAAGAGACCAAAATGCAAACTACAATGTTGAATGCTACTACTGTGGTAAAATGGGTCATATGGCTAAAGACTACTATAAAAAGCAGAATGATATCATGAATGGAAAATTGCAACAAGGGAATTATGCATCTTCTAGTAGACAAGGTGATGACAGAAATGAGCATTTGTTTATGGTGCAACACATGACCAATTCTGTGACAAATGCAGAAGAAAGCAACGATGTGTGGTATGTTGACTCATGTGCATCAAACCACATGACATGTTATGCAGAATGGATGCAAGATGCAAGGAAAATGGAAAAACCATGATTTGTGGAGACTGGTGATGATACTGCACATCCTATTGTGCAGATTGGAAAAATTCCTTTGTCTATGCAGGATGGGAAAAAGAAATACTTGTCAGATGTATTTCATGTCCCGAATATCACCAAGAACCTGGTTTCTGTTGGTCAAATGGTTGAGCAGGGCTTGCAGGTCAGATTTAATTCTCATGGATGCTTTGTTGAGGATATGAAAAATAAAGGTCGCTTGATAGCAAAAGGAAAGAAGAAGGGCAGAATGTTTACATTGGATACAGACATGCCTGAATTCAGTGCAGTAATGTTTGCACATGGGACCAGTGTAGTTGCAGATATTGATATCTGGCATAAACGCATTGGTCATGTTAATGTACAGCGACTTAAATCAATGCAAGCCCAAAATATTGTTACAAGATTGCCTAAATTCAAGGTTGCAGAAATGCATAAGGTATGTGAAGCCTATCAATTTGGAAAACAGGCAAGGAAACCATTTCCTAGACATGTTCAAGAGAGTAAGAAGCCATTGGAATTTTATCCACTCTGATGTGTGGACTACTAAAGCTGCATCTATTGGAGGTTGTCATTATTTTGTCACTTTTATTGATGACTATAGCAGAAAAGTTTGGGTGTATTTTATGAAAAAGAAAAGTGAAGTTTTTGGGCATTTCAAAACTCTTAAAGCTATGGTTGAAAAAGAAACAGGCCTACAAATAAAATGCCTAAGGTCAGATGGAGGGGGAGAGTACCTCACAAATGAGTTTGCAAGGTTCTTGCAGAAGCATGGCATAAAGCAGCAATATTCATGTAGTCATACCCCACAGCAAAATGGAATTGCAGAAAGAAAAAACAGGCATATTGGAGAGGTATCTCGTGCCATGCTCAATGAAAAAGACCTGCCAGATTTTTACTGGGGGCTGAGGCAGTTGCTACAGCAGTCTACATAATAAACAGGACTCCCACTGCAGCAATACATGGCATGACTCCAGAGGAGAGGTATACTGGTAGGAAACCATATATTTCTCATTTGAAAATTTTTTGTTGCATTGCCTATGTTCATGTGCCAGATGAGTTGATATCCAATTTGGATCCAAAAGCTGAGAAGTGCATCTTTATTGGTTACTCTCTGCAGAGCAGAAAGGGTATAGATGTTATAACCCTTCTACTCTAAGTTTACAGTGAGCAGAGATGTTGTTTTTGATGAGATGAGTAGCTGGTATAAACCAATAAATGTGATTGATAATGTAGATACACAAAATGGTAATGCTGCACATAATTCACAGCAGCAGTCATCACAAGATATTAGTGGACCTGGAGCGTCCTCTAGCAGTGGTTCACATTCTTTGCCATGGGCAGGCAGATTGAGATCAGGAGAATCTTCTCAAAGCAATGCAGATAGTGGTATGCAGGTATCACGAAAAGGAAAATAGAAGGTACATCAACCCATGTTTGATGTGAATGCAGGTCTCTCCTATATGGATGGTGAATCCAGTGGCTCAGAACAGAGCATTGATGATGAGTTGGGTATTCCTTCTATTATTACACCTGGAGTAAGGAAGACCAGGGATATTTTGAGAGCACTTGGGAGTGAACCTACTTTGCGCAGGTCTACCAGAGCTAGGTATCCTGTGGATAGACTGAAATATGATGGATTTACAGCCATTCACTATGCCTATATGGTCAAAGTGATACATGAACCAGAACCCACTTCTTTTGAGCAAGCCATGGGAAAAGAAAAATGGGAGAAAGCCATGGATGAAGAAATGGATGCCTTGGAAGCAAATGCTACATGGGAATTGGTACCTTTGACTAAAGATAAGAATGCAATTGGTTGTAAGTGGGTTTATAAGGTAAAGCACAATGTAGATGGTTCTGTGAATAGATACAAGGCAAGATTAGTAGTCAAGGGGTATGCACAAACATATGGCATTGATTATGAAGAAACATTCAGTCCAGTTGTGCAAGGATGGCAACCGTAAGAGCAGTCATTGCTATGGCTACATCAAAGGAATGGTCTTTACATCAGATGGATGTAAAGAATGCCTTCTTGCATGGTGATTTGCAAGAAGAGGTATATATGGAGCAACCACCAGGTTATGTGCATGCTGTTCATCCTGAGTTTGTTTGCAGGTTGAAGAAAGCCTTGTATGGCTTGAAGCAAGCACCTAGAGCATGGTCTGACAATATAGGACAGTATCTTATCACTATTGGCTTTCAGATTTCCAAGGCAGATTTCTCACTTTATGTGAGAAAAACAGAGAAAGGTATTATGCTACTTGTAATTTATGTTGATGATTTGATTATGACATGTGATAGTGATGAAGATATCCTTCATGTGAAAATGCTATTGAAGCAGAAGTTTGAGATGAAGGATTTGGGAGAGCTGCGTTATTTCTTGGGCATTGAGGTGATTAGATCATCAAGTGGGATACGGCTCTTGCAGAGGCAATATGGATTGGACATGCTGTCCAAATATGGGATGACAGGCTGTAAGCCTATTTGAGTTCCTTTGGAGCAGAATGTGAAGCTGAGCGGCGCAGATACAGGTGAGCTTCTCGAAGACCCTACTATGTACAGACGCATAGTAGGAAGTTTGATTTATATGACTATTACCAGGCCATATTTGAGCTATGCTATTGGATTGGTAAGTCAGTTTATGCAGGCTCCAAGGAAACCACATTTGGATGTGGCTAGACACATACTCAGGTATGTGAAGTCCACATTACAATATGGACTATTTTATGAGACTGGGGTTCAGATACAGTTGTATGGATACACTGATGCTGATTGGGCTGGTAGTATTTCTGATAGACGATCTACCAGTGGATATGTGTTATCTTTTGGGAGTGCTGCAGTCACTTGGAGTAGAAAGAAACAGCCTACAGTTGCCTTGTCGAGCACAGAGGCTGAGTACAGGGGTGCAACAATGGCTGCATGTGAGGTAGCTTGGTTGCATAAGATACTTTATGATATGCATCAACCTACAGATGGGCCAGTAGTCATTTATTATGACAACATGAGTAGTATACACTTGGAAAATAACCCAGTCTATCATGCTAGAACAAAGCACATTGAGGTGCATTATCACTATGTGCGGGAGAGGGTTTTACCAGGTCTTATTGATCTAGTTTATGTCAGCACAGAGGATCAGGTAGCTGACATATTCATGAAGGCATTGGGCGTAGAGAAGCTGCGCAAGTTCAGAGACCTCCTTGGTGTGCAAGAATTGGGATTGAGCTCAAGGGGGAGTGTTGAGATATCGAGCTCCACTCGTGATATGCCAGGGTGACCGTTGTGCATTTATGTCACCGACTTGTCAGTTGTGCAGATGCGGTTGGTACACCGCCCATGAATAATAGCTAGATGACAGCTATCCTTATCTACTCTAGTTCGTGGCTCAGCTAGTATGCCACCTTAGTTAGTTGAGTTTGGTTTGAGACCCATATATAGGGTTCTTCTATTTCTATGTACTTGAGTTCTTTTTGGCTTACACAACTAATACGAGGAAAACTGTTTTCAGCCTCCACCTTTGTGTGTATTCCCCCATTGTGCAAGCAAGAAAGCTATAAGTGAGACTCCTTCCTTCTCTCCCACAATATTGACAATAGCATAATTCCAATTGATCCTCCTATAACATGCAAACAAGATTCATGCTACTAAGCTTTAGGATTTTATGTTTAACCATGCAGCCTTTTTTCTAACTTCTTTTCTAGATGAGATATTCGTACGCTGAATGAGCATTACATAACCTCTCGTAACTTTTTACGTAGTTGTTTGAGATTTAAGGCAATTGACTAGTGTTTAATCTACTTCATGCAGCTTAAGAACCATTTCCCTGCCTTGAAAATTCCTATGGATTATTAGCAACTTCTTTTAATGCATCATTTCAAAGGAAAGATGCCTAATAATGCGACATGCGATTTATTCTTTCCATGCCTAATCGAGGTGTACAATAATAATTTCGACTTTACAAAGATGATCTTTAGTTGATCTAAATTTGTTACTTTGTAATGCATAAAAACCACTTGCTAGGAATGCATAGAGATCTTATACTCTTTTTTCAATCGTTTATTTGAAAAATACAAATGACCGATTCTTTGATCGTAAGCTATTTAGCCAAAGTATTTCAATCGAAAAATTGCATCCTAATTTCATAAATGATCCATGCACAATCGAAAAATTACGACGTTAATCAAATCTAGGAAGAAAAACCTGGAATTGTGGTGAAATGTCCACATGGATGTTAGGAGATGATCCTCCTGCGGTTGCGCCTTGTGCCTTCATAGGGGCCATTGCGAATTCGGCCTTTTCGCCTTGGACGCAGATTTATGATCTTGGCCGTCTCCTTTGCACGCGAAACTACCTTTATGATTCGGCTTCCTTGATCGATTCCACCGTCTTTCAGAATCGAGCTTTAGAAGGCCTTAAAGCGAGGACGCAAGGAAAATGCCTTAATTCCGAGGGTGTAAAGACTGATTTGTAGGGCAATGAAAAAAAAGGTTTTAATCTTGGATATTGCGGATCCACAAGAAGGGAAAAAGAGAACCCGGCTATGGTGTCTTTTGGGGAAACCAAGACCGAAAGGGTTTAATTTCCGAGGAATATAAGGGAAGAAAAAGGCCTTAAACTCCAAGGGAAAAGGGGTGTAAAATATCGCTTTGGGAAGGCAATTAAAATGGGATTTTAAAAGATCCCTGGGTAATAAGAACCCGCTTGAGAGGGCAATAGGGAAGGGCCACAGGAAGGGGTTGAGAAACTCGGGCTAATGGGAGCTTGTGGGGAACCCAAGGGGGGAAAAGGGGCTTAATGAGTTTTTAAAGGGCTTGGATGGGATCCCATGGGAATGGGGCTTAAATCTCGAGGAGTGGGGGTTATTAAACCCACTTGAAAGGGCCTTATGGAAGCCCACAAGAAGGGGAAAAGATATCTAATGCTTTTCGTTGAAGGCCTGAAGGGAGAGGCAGCTTCAATTACCCCCGACAGCCTGCCTGACCCTAACCAAGGGGGTTGTTAACCGCGCCGGGAAGGTGGACCGAACCCATCGTGAGAGGTCTCTCCGTTGAGCGCTACTTGGAGCAGGAGGATGCTTGGGTGCCAGGGGAGCTCTGGTCGTAAATCCCTCACCTTCCGAGCCTTGCACAAGAGGCCAACATGACTCGGGATTGGATCTCGAGGCCCCACATACTAGTCTACGGACGGAATCTTAGATTAGTAATCCCTGTGGATTGCTGGATAGCCTTTGGGCGGATTATGGATAAGCCTACGGGCTGGACTTTATAAATGTATTTCAAAGATAAATATGATAACTTGTTGAAAAGGAACTTGTTTGACATTGCTTTTCTATGTCAAGTGCTATGATTAAGTGAAGGAACCAGTGCCTAACGGGCTAATTAAGGAAGCTGATTGATGCATGTCCAACTAAATGTGGTAGGTAATTAAATAACTAAAACAACCTAAGGAAAGTGCAGTGGATGTGGCCATGGGTCCATCCTATGGATGGGTGGTCCCAGTTGGCCGGGAACTTTTCTCAATCATGATGGACAGCAAGAAGATCATTTCAAAGGATATGAAAAGCAAGGGCGTTGACCTAGAGTCTAAGTTACAATAATCCCGGATTATGCTGTTTTAGGGGAATGGAATGGGACTATGCCTTATGGCAAAGAGGTCGAGCCTTGCATCCCCCTTGTTTCCCATTCTCCTTGAACCAAGTGCAGCGTGAATCCGCTTCGGACCTGGTGTTTCTGCATAAAGTACTTCGCTCGGGTTCGACGCTAGTTGCCGCTTAGGAAACGACCATTAGTGAAAACCTTGAATCATGTCGGTCCTAAGTGGGAATGGCCAAAATACTTCCGCTACGTGGTAGACGTGGAAAGTCCTAGATCGCAAACCCCGTGACATTCCATGGGAGTGCTGAGTGGAGCTTTCTAGACCTCCTTTCCGATGGAGTGCTAAGACGTGTCTTGAAGGGAACAGGTGGACACGTTACTGTTGGTATCAGAGCCAACCAATGAAGGATTTGTTTTTAAGAAATCTTAATAAGAAGAAGTAAAGCAAATGTTGTTGTTCCGAACATTTCCTTACTTTCGATGCTGTCTTGCAGAATTATGAAGCATGGAACAGGTTCTTAGTGTTCCGAGTCATGTTTATGACTGCGATGCATTCCTCAGATTATCAACAAAGGATTGAGATGATGAACATCCTAGAGCGTATTTATAATCCATCGCCTTTTTACATGGAACGAAGATGGACGGGTGCCTGAGGAATCTACTACATAGCTGCCCACCGGTTCGCATACCTTCAAACCAACCTCAAGAGGATCAAGTGGTTGGAAGACCTGAAGATCGTGAAGCTGTTTATTTTTGTGGAGGCTCACGTAAACTCAACTTTACATATTCGAGGTTGAAGGGTTGAGCTAAACTCATATGTATATGAGGAAGTGACTCGTGTAATCCCCGCCAATAGGATCAAGGTGTTGGGGTGCTATGAGAAGAATGGGTTCCAAAGAAAAGGATACCCTGATCTTCCAATGACTTACCAATTCCTGAAGATGAATGACCCGAAACCATACTATTATTCAGTTCCCATATATAAATGTAATATAACATTATTCTCCCCAAACTAAATGTAAACAGTTGCCCTATCATCCCAAGAAATGTTGTATTCCGAAAGGGCTATGCCCATATAAATGCAATAAGATTTCTTTTTATCAATGTCTGTTTTGTTCATGAGAATTGATAAGAAGTTAAGTAGTTAGATTGCTTGGTTGATAGCGGAAATGGAGATGAAATATAAATCATAACGATTAATGAGTAATAATGTTAAGAAACCTTTATCTAGGCACAACCCCAGGTACAGATTCCCAGTTCGTCTCCTACATCAAGTACTGTTATAATCCAGGAGAAGAAGTTTCTTCTCAAGCAGATTAAGCCGCCCGAATTTGACGGAAAAGGTAGGGCTGTCCAAACAGATGCTGAAATTTGGATTGAGTCTATGGAGGATTACTTTGAAGTAGCCGGTACTGCATCCGCCAACCAGTCTATGCTCGCCAAGCTGAAGCTCACTGGCGAAGCCAGGCTTTGGTGGAAGCAATGGTGGAGAGATCAAGGGACTGCAGAAGGATCCGTTACCTGGGATAAACTGAAGAAAGCCATGCAAGGAAGATACTTACCACCTGCGTATCGCACACCGAAAATGAATGAGTTCTACGAGCTGAAACAACTGGGACTCACTCTTGACGCATACTACTCTAAATTCATCTCACTTCTTAAGTATGCGCCACAGATGGACATGACACATCAGGTGTCAAAATTTTGTGCTGGTTTAAACCCACTAGTGAATACCCATCTTGAATCTATGCGCCCATCAGATCTTCAGGACGCACTCATTCGAGTTGCACCTATAATTCAGGAGGTGCAAGCTAGACCAAGAGGTAACAAAACTTGGTCTTACAATGACCCGAATAGAGGAGCATATAGGCCTCAAATGAAGAGAGTTCAAGGTCAGAATCGGGGACAAAGAAAGAAAGCAAGGACTAATAATGCCAACAGCTTTGTCCCTACCCAAAGCAATGGCCGGAACTTCCGTTGTTTCCATTGCAACGAGCCAGGACATTTCAAGAGGCAATGTTCCAAGCTTCGAGGAGGACATCGCCAAGCACCTTTCTAAGGAACTGGCCATGGCCAGGGAGCCGCTACCCGAGGTAGAGGAAGAACTGCCTGTGTTGCCCACATGGAAATTGTGAAGAAGAAGATCGGACCATGGAAGCAGAGTTTGAAAGGGCGACAGTCCATGCCGCTCTACACAAGAAAGGCCTAAATCGCCAATTCTCGGTGATTCAGACACCGTCGGACTATCAAGGTAAAGGTTTCAAAACCTTGATTGATTGTGGTAGTACACATTTCTTTATCTCACTAGCTTGTGCAAAAAGATTAGGAATAGCCACAGTAGAAGCACCTACCTTGCTTGTGGAATTAGCAAATGGTCGTGAAGTCACTTGTACCAGGCAAACTACTAAGGTGGAATTCTTTCTGGGAGGAAAGGCGACTTCGGTCGAATTCAGAGTCATGGACCTAGGCATTCATGAGTGTCTACTCGGAATGGATTGGCTTAAACCTAATGACGCCCACATTCATTGTGGAAAGGGCCAAATTTCATTTCGAAACTCTGAAGGGGAATTGGTCACAACTCAAGGAGAGGCTGGGAAGCCGAAAATTCAATTGGCCAAAGCATCTCGAATTATAAAGGGAGTCAGAAAGGGACTACCTATCTACTTGATTAAGCTCAACAAGTTAGATCAGAAGCAAGAGTCTAGTGAAGGACCTTCATGGCTAAAGAAATACGTGGACGTATTTCCTGAAGAGTTAACAGAACTCCCGCCTCAAAGAGAAGTGGATCATGAGATCAAGCTAGTGCCAGGAGCTACGTCAATTGCAAAGAGACCCTATAGAATGTCCATACCAGAAGCAATTGAGCTGAAGGAACAACTCAAGCAATTGTTAGATCAGGGCTACATCCGTCCTAGCAGTTCACCATGGGGAGCTCCAGTACTGTTCCAGAAAAAGAAAGATGGAACGCTTCGACTATGTATTGATTACAGAGGGTTGAATCAATCAGCTTCCTTAATTAGCCCATTAGGCACTGGTTCCTTCACGTAATCATAGCACTTGATATAGAAAAGCAATGTCAAACAAGTTCCTTTTCAACAGGTTATCATATTTATCTTTGAAATACATTTATAAAGTCCATCCCGTAGGCTTATCCATAATCCGCCCGAAGGCTATCCAACAATCCATAGGGATTACTAATCCAAGATTCCGCCCGTAGACTAGTATGCGGGCCTCGAGATCCAATCCCGAGTAACATTGGCCTCTTGTGTAGGGCCCGGAAGGCGAGGGATTTACGGCCAGAGCCCCCCTGGCACCCAAGCATCCTCCTACTCTAAGTAGTGCTCAACGGAGAGACCTCTCGCGGCGGGTTCGGTCCACCTTCCTGGCGTGGTTAACAACCCCCTTGGTTAGGGTCAGGTAGGCAGTTGGGGGTAACTGAAGTTGCCTCTCTCTTCAGGCCTTCAACCTAAAGCATTAGATATCTTTTCATCCTTTAATTCTTTGAACAAACAAAACAAAACAGTGGTCTTTAAATTGTTACAAGCACAATCATTTCCATTGGTCGTTATTTTTGGCCAACTGCTAAGGAGTGAAACCTTCCTTCCGAATGCATCCAGCATCAATTGTGACTTGGCAAGATCCCCAAGGGTTTGTTTGTTAACCCTTATATCCTTGGGTTAGGGTCATACCCTATTAACCCAACTTAACCAATACCTTAAGTTCTATTAGCAGTAAATATGTTATTCCAATTACTGGTTGGTCTTTTGCTTCCAAGCAAATATCTAATCCCTGTATCTTGGTCACTTTACCCAAGAAAGGTACTATATCAGGACGATTATTCATCCTCTTGCAAGATAAACTTGCTTGAGAATCTGCCAATCTCATTCCGAGGAATTGTCCATTCCCTTGTGATCAAATCACAAGATCATGTGACACTGCAACTTGTTGCACAAGTGTCGCATCAAAAACCATGGGACTATTTTTGGGAAACTTCTAAAGCTTTTGGGGGTGTTGTGGAGACCCACGTGGAGGAGAGGAGACAACTATTGGCGGCAGCTAGCGTACTTAGAGCTTCAGGCGACGGCTCACCTCTCTCCCTCTCACGGTGTCGATTCTCCTCCTTCTCTCATTCTTAGTCAACGTTACGCTCTTAGCTCCCTTCCTTCCTTCCCTTCAAGCCTTCTCCCTCCCACTCGACTGGAAGCCTTACACCCTCCTTCCTTACTCCCATGGCACAGGGCTTTTATAGGTGAGGGGAGGGGACCTTCCCTCCCCCACGTGGCCATAGTGCATGGCTATGTTTCTTCCGCGAGCTCTAGCAAGGAGCTTAATCATCCTTGCTATACCCCTCTCCTCCAGCACGACTATCGGCTGGGGTAAAGAGGGGGATAATTTTAAAAAATTTACCATAATTTCAATATTATCTTTTTGGCCTCCTACTAAGAGGAAGTTCCCATGTAACTAAACGGGTTTTTTTTCCCTTTTGTCTCATTTATGCAAATGGAGATCGGGATACGTTGTGTATAATTTGAAAATTGCACCGTCAGTATTTTTGATGCTGGAATTCCCTTGCATGAGTATCACACGGGTTAGAAATATTATCACGAAAATATTACATATCTCCATCTCCTTGTGAGTGAGGATAGGTAGGACCTCCCAAAAATTGTCACTTCCTCTTGATGATATCAACGATCTCCTCATGAAACTCATGTTTAGGAATTCCAAGTACCTCTCCTAAAGTAAACTCCACCTAGCCATTGAGAAATTTTTCTTCCAACACTTTCTTCACATTTGTAGCCAATTCAATATTAGATTGTAATTTGTAAGTTGGAGTTTTAGATTTACCTTTGCTTTGATTATGCTTTTTCTCCCTTGGTGCAATATCCATAAGTACTTTGGGTGAAGAAAAATCATGTGGAGTTGCATCACAAGGTAACTCTGTCTCCTTCCCCTTGTTGCCCTCTTTGTTGTACCTTCATTGCCTTCTTCTCATTTGTGCTTTTCTTCGAGAATAGCTTTGTTGTTTTGGCTCTCCTAGCAATGTATGCATACATTGACAAAGAGTTTATAGGATCATCCCAACCTATTGTTTGTCGAATACAATCACCAACTTGGTGCAAAGCATCCCTAGCAACCTTCCCTCCTTTTGCTATCTTTATTGCATAAGGCTAAAGCTCATTAACCTGTCCAGACTTCTCATTCATTTCAGCCTCTTTCTTTGATACAGATTCCACCCACAAACTATATGTAGTAGCTTCCTTAATGGCTAAATCATGTCTAGCCAAAAAAGTTTTCTCATACCATGTTTTACAAAGTTGGTACCAAGTGGTAAACCTATCTTCCACAAATGATTTTTACCATCTTTAGAGAATATAACACCTTTACCTAGTACATCTTTTAATGAATCACGATCCTTTCAAAAATGATCAGTACTATCACACCTTATGCATCTCAAAATAGAACCTCCAAGAGTTTGAGGTCTTTGCTCAAAGGGTTTTCCTTTTTATTCAAGTCTTCAAAACTTCAATTGCAACTATGGTATACCTTTCACCAACTCATCCAAAACTAAGTCTTCTACTTTGGGACTTACAATTATTGGCTTGGTTACTTGCTCCGTTGAAGTGGAAGCTAGAACATTACTAGCCAAAACCATCTTGTCCCTTTGTTTTGTCTCTTTACAAGCAAAGAGACAACATCTTCCATCTCTTTCCAATCAATTTTCAATCCCTATTTATCATCCTTATCTTCCAAAAGTACTTCAAGACTTCTTTGAAGCGTAGGATTAGGAGCCTGCAAGAAAAGTTCAATCTCAAGAGTTTGTTGTTCCCTGTTTGATAATTGAGAGTATTTACGCTGTTGGAGCATTTGGGGTCGAAAGTCTACCACGAGGGTAAGAGACAGCAGGGTGAAGCGAGATTCAAGGAGAGGAGTAGACGAAAGAGAGGGTGCTCAAAGAAATAGAAGATGTAGAAGAATACTCACAGAGGTGAAGCCTATCAATTTATTTTTGCATTATGAGAAGATAAATCTCTTGTAGACAAAAATGTGCATAAAATAATATCTTTCTCTATGCTGCTTAAACTGCCAATCTGATGCTTCCATCGGTTCCAAAGGGGAGTAAAATACTAGAACACCTGGCCAGCCAGATCACTCCATCTCTCAGTTTGGAGTGTTGTTCATTGCCTGAAAACTGCAATCACGCATCACACGATTTCTCCAATCCTTCTTTTTACATAAAATCATCCCAAAATGGCTGAAAGCAGCATGCTTTCTTTAACATGTCATCCTATTCTAGAAGTTGCCTATAGTTTTTGGATTTTTATAAGAGATAATATCTAAAATATCAAAAATTGGCTAAACTTGTCCAAAAATCTAGTATTTTTGGACCATCCACACTACGGACACTGACATTAATGACTAATATAGCATTGGCTCTCTTGATCAATAAGAAAGCCACACTCTAGAGTTTTTCACATTGTGTCCACATAGAGGCACGACAACGCTCAACTCTCATAGAAATTTTATAGTGATAGCCCTTTATTTGGTTTCGCAATCCACTCCAAGAAAGTCCTCTTGGTTACGTGCTCTAGATCTTCCATTAAGTATTCCTCCTTGAATGAGAGCCTTCCTGAAATTGTCCCAATTGTTAGAGCAGGTGCCCATTGTATCTCTTTAATCCCTTTTTTAAATCTCCATAACAATAACCTGCTCAAAATTTGCTATCATTTGTTGCTCTGAGACCCTATTTGACTCCATATCCTTTGCATATGTCTTGAGATTCTTAGACACATCATGACCTTCAAATTGATCTACGTTGCTTACCACTTATTGAAGTACCTTTGTTACAGAATATTTCATCCTCTCCATGATTTGTTATTGTCTCATATACATTGCAAACTCCCTAAACATCTACAACATGTCTTCTTGCTGCACAATACCTTTACCCGTATAGTAGGACTCCTTATGGCTTTGAACTCCCACCCTGGATGTTTCATGTCCAGTTCATAAAGATGTCAAGATAATTTGTGCATATGTTGGGAAGACACCAAGTCTTTGGCTATGGGAGTGAATAAGAGTAGTAATGGACAAATAGATGTATATGATGTTAGAGAGATTTAGTGAGGATTAATGATAGTAAGATATTATAAAGATTCTTGTATGAGAGTAGAGATGATGATAGAGATTAAATAGAGTAGAGACCAACGAGATGTGAAACAAGATACATGCAAGAGATCAGATGCTCAAAGTATCCCAAAATCAATTCTTGATTAAGGAAACCTATTTACAATGAGTCTCCCCTTCACCATGTCTTCTTTCACCCTGTTATACCCAAAAACTCACACCAAACACTAGATTTTACTCTACTACCCAAACGACAAATGTGCTAGTTCCATTTACTTCGAAAGGGGGGTAAAACCCCAAGCCACCTATTTAGAATTTTCGTAGATCACTCCTTCTTCCCTTTTCTTTTTTGGAGTGTTGTTTGTTGCCTTCAAACTACCAGTGTGCGGAAGTGAATTTGAGAGCCCTTCTTTTTTCACGAGATCTCCAAAATTAGTTGAAAAGCAAATTTCTTTATGCATGATACCCTATTCTAGAAGTTTTCTACACCTTTTGAGGATATTTATGAGAAATAATGTCCAAAATATCAAAAATAGGCTAAAATTGTCCAAAAATCCGATAAGTTTGAACCATCCGTACTATGGATACTAACACTAATGACTAATATGACATTAAATCTCGAGATTATTAAGAAATTTGGATGATGATACACTTGAGGGTTTTTCAAAATGTGTCCATGTAGTGACATGACACCGTAAACTAGCTTGAATGGGCTTAATCCCATGGTTACTTTAAAAGCTATCCTAAAGCACCATAGAGAAGAATGCAATTTGGTATCCAAATCTTTATGGTTCTCACCTGATAATCTTCTTTAGAATACATAACAAGATGTTATTTGAAGTTTCCACTTCTCCATTATCTTGGGAATGATAGATTTATTTATTATGTAAGATCATATGCTTTTGAGTGAGTTTTCTAATGACATCATTAAGAGAATATTTACCCCTATCACTAATTTGCTCGATTGGTCAACCACCCATCATACTCACTAATCCTAATTCTATAAATATATATTGATTGTTAAGATGTAGAGAGAGAATATATGTAGAGACGAGAGAGAGAGAGAGAGAGAGAGAGAGAGAGAGAGAGAGAGAGAGAGAGAGAGAGAGGAGACACACCATATACACTCTCAAAGACTATATCATATTGATCACAATCTACATATATATAGGTAAGACCTAGTCTAGATAGGGTGAGCTATATATAGCTCCAACATTCCCACTCAAACAAAGGTCTCTAACTGTGGATGAAAAAACCCTTGGAGAGCATAAGGAATAAACCCGAGCTCCTATATAAAAATGTACAAATATAATCAAGAAGGATTATTGCGTGCATGAAAAGTGAGTATGTGCATGTGAAGTGAAAGTGAATATGTATGTACAAAGATGACCAAGAGGTCTAAGGTGTATGTACATGTGTGAAGTGTATGGTGCCTACAAGGAGTATGTATAATGGCACTACAGTGTCATAGTAGATTAATTCCCAAAGATTGAAGTTGAGATAACTCCAAGTTCGGAGTGTAGTAGAGTGAAGCGTGCTTCGTTGAGTCCTTTGCTGAATATATATGCAGCCATCAAATCACTTGGACATTGTTCAATCATGATTGCGCCTTTCTTTACTTCATATCGAACATAATGATAATGCACTACAATATGTTTAGACTTGTTATGTTGAACATAGTATTTAGCAAGACTAATAGCACTTTGGTTATCACGTCAAAGTGGTGTGCTGGAGAGAGGTGGATGGCCAATGTCTAATAGAACTTGTCGAAGCCATACTAACTCTTGAGCTGCTAAAGATACAGCTACATATTTAGCCTCTGTAGTGGAAACAACAACATAGCATTGTTTCTTGCTAGTCCAAGAAACAAGACAACCATTCATAAAGAGATAATTTCCACTTGTACAATGGATAGATAAGTGAGAGCTTGCCCAATCTGCATCTGTATAACCCAAAAGGTGAAGTGAATGTAGAGAATTCGAGTTTTATTAGTGTCAATAAACCAACCCAAAATCTTTAGTGTCTTTCAAATACTTCAAAATTGGTTTAGCTTGCAGTCCAATGTTTAAGGCATAGAGAACTAAGATGTTGTCTAAGGAAATTTGCAACAAAAAGAATGTCATGGTGAGAATTTAAGCCAACAAATTGAAGACATCCAACAAGATTAGCATAAGGTATCATGATGTAATGCTAATTGTCCATTATTCTATAGAAAGTGAGAGTTTTTGATAGAGCTCACAAGACAAGGAGTACTAGTAGAATGTGTAGAATCCAAATCAAACTTCTAAATAATATATTCAATGAACTTTGTTTGATGCAGTAATAAAACACCCTTTTCTCGATAGCATTGAATCTGAATACTAAGACATGAGTGTATGCCTCCAAGATCCACCATGTCAAATGTAGAAGATAAAACCTTCTTTACTTGTGCTGAAGGAAGTTGAGGTTGTTAGGAACAAGTATGGTATTATCCACATATAGAGCAAGAATGACAAAACTATCATTACAACACTGCTTGACATATAACTTAGGATTTGAAGAAAAATAGATAAAACCTTGTTTTTTAAGGAAAAGATCAATCTTTTGACAGCAAGCTCGTGAAGTTTGTTTGAGACCACAGAGTGCCCGATGAAGTCTAGAAGCAATATTTTCCTTATTTTTTACTACAAATCTCTCTGGTTTCTCCACGTATATCTCTTCCTTTAAATTACCATTAAGAAAAGTAATTCTCACATCCATTTGGTGAACCTCCAAATCAAACTCAACATCAAAAATTAAGAAGACCCAAATGTTGGTAATATGAACAATAGGTGGGAAAGTTTCTCGATAATCAACTCCTGCAATTTATGAGAAACCTTTGGAAACTAGCCTTGCTTTGAATTTGTCAAATGTTCCATCTACTTTTGTTTTAGTCTTATAAACCCACTTGCATTTAATAGCAGTATGTCCAGGTGGTAACTCAGTAAGAACCCCTATACCTTTAGAGGGAAGAGATTCATACTCAGCTTCCATGGCCTCCTGCCATTGTTCCTTCTGTGGGGATGACATGGCATCACTATAGGAGACAGGGTGTCTTTACAAATATTAAGAGCATTCTCAAAAATATTAGCATCATAAACATGACATGTACCATTCTCATTATCAATTAGAAGATCAATATAAAGATCTCAACGCCAAGGTCATCATCAGTAATAATAGATGCATGTTGTGGATCTTGATTTGAAGAGTCAATATTATCTCGTGAAGGAGGTTCATCATCATATAGAAAAGGAAAAGAAGCGAGTAATGACTTTTTATCATCAACATCTTGTATGACCACATTCTCCCAACATCCTCGTGAGACCATGTACTGCCCATAAGTTGCCCATTGAAAATAGCATCACGACTTATGATTACCTTCTTCAAGGATGGATCATAAAACTTGTATCCCTTAGAGAAATTAGAATATCCAATGAAAATAACTTTCAAACCAGGAGGATCAAGTTTTCTATGAGTCTCTTTGGGTACATGAATATAAGCAATACATCCAAAAGTTTGAAAATATGAAACATAAGGAGTTTCACTTGTCCAAATAGTAATTGGTATTTTACTAGAAGGAGCAGTCATAGGAATATGGTTTTGTACAAATAATGCTATTAAGACTACTTTAGCCTAGAAACATAGAGATACGTGAGAATGAATGAGCATACATCACATAACATTGAGGATAGTCATGTTTTTACATTCAGCAATACTATTGTGTTGAGGAGACTAGGGGACCATATATTCATGATGCATACCCTAATTATTATAATAATCATCAAAATCATTTGAAATATGTTCTCCACCATTATCATTGTAAAGTTTCTTGATGTGATGACTAGTATGAAGTTCTACAACTTTTTTATATTTCTTAAAAGATAATAAAGCTTCTTATTTGTGTCATACGAGAAAAATAGTGGTGTATTTTGAGAAGTCATCAATAAAAGTCGTGAAATACTGATATTGAGATTTCGATGGTGAAGGAAAAGGTCCATAGATATCAGTGTGAATAAGATCAAGAAAATCTCTAGAATGAGTTGTGGTGGAATTTGAAAAGGGTTTGTGAAAATGCTTTCCAAGTGTACAATATTCACAAATACCCATGTGAGGACGAGCTTTGAATTCCATACCTTGAATAAGGTCATGCCAATAAAGATCGATAATCTTAGGAAAATCAAAGTGAACAAAGCAATGATGCCATATTTTGTTGCTAAGATCGCGTTAAGATCGCCAAGGGCTATAACAACATTTGCAACATCTTCATTTAAAGATAACTAAAAAAGATTACCATTTTGAGGAGGAGCGACAGCTACGGGTTTAGCCTCTTTCTCAATGCGATACTTGGTATGGTAAAAATCAATAAAGAGACTAAGATCCACAAGTCTTGCAACTAAAAGAAGATTCCTTTGTAGATCTAGGACATGTAAAACTCCACGTAGAATTCGTGTTGAAGAAAGAGTATCGAGATATAAATCACACATACCTTTGACTTGACAAGTTGCGTCATCAACAAGATAAACCAATTTCTTGACAAGAATAGAATGATAATTTTGTAACCATTGGGACTAATATGTCTTGTTTCCCGTAGCACCAGAGGCAATAATAAAAAGAGATCCATCATGAACATGAAGTATCCTTTTCTGGAGAGATAGAATAACATGGAGATAGATCTAAATCCAAAAGCCTCTTGAAACATAAATGGGTTGAATGATCACTCTTTTTGCAGTAGTCATAAGGAGAATAATGACTGGATAAACATGGTTTTTTATTTGTAATACTGTGGTATTCATCATATTGTTTTGCCCAGCAATCATATGTAGTGTGATCAAACTCCAAAAAGCATACTCCAAAAGAAAGGCATTTAGTTCAAAAAACATACTCCAAAAGAAAGAAACCTAAGATAGATGAAATGTGGGTAAGAATAAAGTGACCCAAAATAGACAAAACGTGTGTGAGAACAAATCGGCCCAACATAGATGAGAAATATGAACAAAGATCAAAATGTTATCGCTTTACTTTTTGGCTAAGAATAGATAATGATCTAGCTAATTTTGGTGGCAGAAAATCAAGAGTGAGAAATCGTGATGAAACCTATACCATAGAAGTTTGCACGAAAAGCTATTCTCGTATTTATTTTCCTATTTGAAGTCTGGTTTACCTGAACTGACATAACTTTTGATATAAAACTCCAAATTGAGCATGTATTTGCTAGGAATAAAGCTTGTAAGTCCTAGCACATCAGAAAGGTTGGTTTTCTTGAGAAAGGCATTTCTTTAAGAGTTTTCCAAATAGAAACCTTTAGGGTGTCTAAGTAAGGCACAACATATCTGCAAAATCAAAATAATGATCGATGATGATCAAGTGAACTTTTTCTATGCTTAAAATTCATAACATAAGATGCTCATAACATACATAATACATGAAATTCAAGCATGAAAACAACATGAGTCAAGAATTGAAGAGACACTACAAAGATATAGTTCTTGATTGTCTTCTTCAAGGAATTGGATATGGTCGATCATGATAGCTCTGATACCATGTTGAGATGTAGAGAGAGAATATATGTAGAGACATGAGAGAGAGAGAGAGAGAGAGAGAGAGAGAGAGAGAGAGAGAGAGAGAAGATACATACCATATACACTCCCAAAATACTATATCATATTGATTACAATCTATATATACATATATATGTGAGACCTAGTCTAGATAGGGCAAACTATATATAGCTCCGACATTGATCTCTATATAATATCTATCCATCCTACATCTCCAACAATTAGTATTAGAGTAGGAGGGGGGTCTCCCACCAATGTCACTAAGATTGCAAATTATAGATCTCATAGTTTTAGAGGTTGGTGTTGGTTGCTACTATGTGTAGCAACTGTTAGAGGAATGGAAAATATCATGTCTATTCTATAGCAATCCTTGAGCTACATAGATTGTCATACTCTCTCTACATATTTGCTCATAAATTAGGAAGAACACCATTCTTTGATGAATTGCATCATTTTTTGAGAGATTATTCTTTTAATGTACTTTTGAATAGTTGGATGTTATTATGCTACAATATTTGTGAATAAGCATTGATGTTGTAATGCCATACTTTAACTAAATATATGATCTTCACAATGTTTGAATAGTGATATGTGCATTATTACTAAATAGTGGTTCATATTCTATCGTTGCTCGAGCACATGTTGCAAAAAGCCTACTAGTTTTATGATGTAGTTTGTTGATTTTTTAGTTGTTGTCACTTGACAATTAGTTGTTATTTTGCACAAATGGCATCATCATCTGTAATGATAGAGAATTGTATAACATTAGAAACTTTGATGGTACGGCCTTCACTTTGTGGAAGGAGAAAATCCAATATGTCCTTATTTAGAATAAGCTAAATCCCATAAGAGGCACAGATGGAAAACCAACATACATACATTATGGGAGCTTTGACGTCTCAAAAATGTCTTTTAGGATATTGACAAAGAGGACAAAGATGAGTAAAGTCTTTGTAATGAAACTTTAATTTTTTTTTAAATCAAAACATAATTTTTTAAAAAGATATAAATGTTTTTCATTAAAACATTTTTCTTTGAATATTTACTTTTTTCCTCGTGTATTATAACTATGGTAGCCTTTATATTAATGTCATAGGGTCTCATCCACTTTATGTTAATGACATCATTGTGATTGTATGATGATTATATTGAAGCTAAATTCAAAAATCAAAATAGTTGGTTGCTTCAAACTTCCCTCTCATCGCTCTCTCTCTCTCTCTCTCTCTCTCTCTCTCTCTCTCTCTCTCTCTCTCTCAGCCAACGATGCACATATTCAATGTTTAGTAAGGCACCCAAGCTCTCTAATCACATCCATATTAGTGTTTAATTCCTTTCAAAATGATGAAAAACACATTCATATTTGATTTAACTTGTGATATCAAAGAGGAGAAGAAGAGTATATAATGCAAAGGTATTGAAGAGAATCTCTCTTTACTTTCAATATAACTTCAAGTGGATATTCAAGCAAAACTCTTTGCTTTCATCATAATTATATACAAGATTAGTTACAAGGCAATATAGAAAAAATATTACTTTTTGTGAGGACTTTTCCTAGAAAAGACATCCTTTCTAGGAGTCATTTAGGCAACTTTATTTGTCATAGATGTTGAGGATATACCTTTTGTTTTTTGTGGTTTTGGGCAACTCTTCTTCCTTTCCACTTGCACACTCTCTATGGTGTCTTCATCTCTTTGATTAACATCTTATGAATATCTTTTTAAACTTTCTTCTTGACTTGATCATATTTCTCTTGTTGTGGTTGGATATAATTGATAACCATTTTCTTTTAAAGACAGAATAAAAAACTATAATATTTTTTATAAGTAGAAAAGTTTAAATGATGAGATAAGTCTTGAAACATTGTATATATATCTTGGAATTTCCATGGAACCCCTTCAAAGAATTAATGAAATAACATTGCTTAGCCTAAAATGTTTGGCTGGTTTTAAGGCCTAATGAACCTTCTAATATAGTTATCTAGAATCATACTTTATCTCCTAGCAATTGTTTTTGTCGTTACTATGCTAATAATCATTTATAAAATAAATAATTAAAAATATTTGTAAGGTCTTACTAGAATTATTTTCATTGATTACTTTGCAAAAAATCAAATGCTAATGATGGCAACAATAGGTTGGATCAGAGTATCCCATTATTAGATTACAAATTTGGATACATATGAAAAATACTTAAGACTTAAATTTTTGATTATTTAATCTCAAAAGGTCCAAAACCCATAAAAAATAATTTTCAAGTCAAATTGAGTTCATGGGAGTAAAAAAGGAGCAAAGTTGGAAAAAAAAAAGACTATACGAGGATAGGATACTCAATTTTTATGTATCATTTGTTTCCCTATTTATAATCTCTAACTACCCTTTTCAAAATCAAGACTCAAGATTGCAAGAGAGAATATTCACCCTCCATAGATGTCAATATCTTGCCTTCCATTGAACAATCCAAAACATCTACCTCTTAAGCCATAATATTTTAAAGGGTCCACTTTTTAATACATTTTTTCCATCTAAACTAGGTCTCACCTATATATATGTAGATTGAGATCAATATGAGATAGCCTTTGAGAGTGTATATGGTGTGTCTCCTCTCTCTCTCTCTCTCTCTATATATATATATATATATATATATATATTCTCTCTCTACATCTCAACATGATATCAAAACTATCACGATTGACTACAACCAATTCCTCGAAGAAGACAATCAAGAAGTACACCTATGTAGTATCTCTTCTATTATTAATTCTTGTTATTTTTATGCTTAAATTTGATGTATTGTGTATGTTATGAGCATCTTATATTATGAATTTTAAGCATACAAGAAGTTTACTTAATCATCATTGATCATCATTTAGATTACAGATATGTTGAATTGTAGATATGCCTTGCTTGGACACCCTAAAAGTTTCTATTTGGGAAACTCTAAAGGAAACACCTTTCTCAAGAAAACCAATGTTTTTTATATGCTAGACTCACAAGCTTTCTTCCTAGCAAATCCATACTCAATTCGGAGTTCTATGTCAAAAGTTATGTCAATTTAGGTAAACTAGACTTGAAACAGGAACACAAACTAGACTTGAAATAGGAACAAAAATAGGACAATAGCCACTAAAGGTCTGATATTGAAACAAGAACACAAACATAAATACAAACAAGACTTCTATGACACAGGTTGCGTCATGATTACTCACTCTTGCATTTCTACATTTCTGCCAAAATTAGCTAGATCATCATCTATTCTTTGCCAAAAAGTAAAGTGATAATGTTTTGAGCATTGTTCATCTTTCTCCTCTATGTCGGATTGATTTCTTCTCTCACATATTTTGTTTATTTTGGGTCACTTTATTCTTGCCCACTTTTCATCTGTCTTGGGTCTCTTTCTTTTGGAGTATGCTTTTTGAACTAAACGTCTTTCTTTACAGCATAGCTTCTACGTATGACTTGCTGTGCTACACTTTCATCATTGTTTTGTCTATGGTGTGCAGATTTTATGATCTCATATTGTACATATTCTCTCAGCTAGTTATGTCAAATTCTATAATCATCAACATATTTCCTTCTCGACAACGTTTCATCCCTCACTTTCAAGGACAATGATTCCTTGGGTGGAAGGAAAGATGCTTCTTTCTTGAAGGAAATGGCTTGTATGATATTATTCTTGGTAATTATGAATGTCCACCTCAACCAATTGATCACAGTCATGATAATATCCTTGTAACTGAAGGACCTATATTTGAAGAATAGCAAACCATTTATAATGACTAGTTCATGACAAAGCAGCTTGTCGGTATATTCTTTCTACTCTTCAAGAATCTTTTATGCATGATGTATGTAATATTTCAACTCACAAGCTATATGGGAGTGTTTGATAGCAAATTTTAATAAGAAATCTATTACAAAAATACTTTAGCTTCATAGTCAGCTCATTGAGTTACAATATAACATTGAAACTTCTATGACAACACATATCGAATCATTCAAGAATATTATCAATCAACTTGCTACTATTGGTAATGTCATTCCACAAAAGCAATGGTAACACAACTTCTTAACAATGCAAAGGATCTTGCTTATGACAATATTGTTACCATATTATCTAACAAAGATGGGATCAATTTTGATCAAGCTTGTATATCGATTGAATATTCACAATGACATGAATGATGATACACAAATCAAGCAATAGTTACAATCTCATAAGAGGACACACAATCAGAGTAAATCGACCAAGCTATACTTGCTCAAATGCATCCCTTTCCATGCTATACATGTAGGAGTCATCGTTGTGGTAACTTTCCTCATGTCAAGTTTTCTAGCAGACATTGTTCTTATTACAATAGAAATGGTCACACTACTACAGATGATTGCTAGCAAAACAATATGATGAAGAGCATGGTATTACAAGTAAACAACTACGTTTATCCAGAGATTATTCTCATTGTGACTACTACAAAAAGAGTGATCATCCAACCCATCCATGTTTCATCAAGAGGTGTTTTGATTTAGATCATAATAGGGTATATGATGCTGCCACATATGACAACACTACTAAAGAAGTAAATTGTGTGAGTTATTCTATTTCTCCAAAAAGGATCATATCCATGATGGATCTCTTTTTATTTACTACAAGGGAATGGGGGTATAGCGATGGGAATTTTTGACACAAATTAGTGGCATCACTATTTGCATCGCAAATGCGACACAAATAGTAATGCAACTCTGAGAAAGCGTGGAATTTTTCCGCAAAGACTTTGAGAGAGAGTGAAAGAGATCCTAGCTTTGGGAGGGAGAGAGAGAGGAAGAGACACTACAAGGATTTGAGCTAGTAGCGACGCCGATTAGCGACGGCGGATAGCGGCGTCGCTATTTGCATCACTATTTGCGTCGTATTTGCGACGCAAATAGCGACGCCGCAGGGAAAAAAGCGCGGCCGAAACCAGAGCGCCGTTTTCATTTTCTTTTCTTCACCTTTTGAGAGCAAGAGCGAGGGAGAGAGCGAAGGCTTTGTGAGAGAAGAAGAGGAAGAGACTTGCTGCCGCCGCCGCCGCCGCCACCGCCGTTGTTCGCGAAGGAGAGGAGGAGCCCTCGTTGCAAAGAGAAGCCGCCCACGCTCGCCATATCTCATTGGTGAGTCTCCCTCTCTCTTTCTTTTGTTTGTTGAAGGTTTAAATCGTTCTCTTTTGCTTGTTTAGGAGAGGAAATGAAAGAGAAGGAGAGGGAGAGGGAGAGGGAGAGAAAGAGAGGGAGAGTGCATTCTCTCTCTCTCTCTCCCTTTTGCTTGTTTAATGTTTAAATTACTTTCTTTTTTGCTTGTTGAAAAGAGGAAACGAGAGAGTAAGAGAGAAAGAGAGGGAGAGGGAGAGGGAGAGGGAGAGGGAGAGGGAAAGAAAGAGAAAGAGAAAGAGAAAGAGAAAGAGAAAGAGAAAGAGAAATAGAGGGAGAGGGAGAGGGAGGGGAAGGAAATAAGAGAGGGAGAGAAAGAGAAAGAGAGGGAGAAGGAGGGGGAGAGTGCAATCTCTCTCTCCCTCTCCCTTTTGCTTGTTTAATGTTTGAATCACTTTATTTTTTACTTGTTTAGGAGGGGAAATGAGAGAGAAAGAGAGCGAGAGGGAGAGGAAGGGGAAGGAAATGAGAGAGGGATAGAAAGAGAAAGAGAGGGAGAGTGCATTGTATCTCTCCCTCTCCCTTTTGCTTGGAGGATGTTTAAATCACTTTATTTTTTGCTTGTTTAGGAAATGAGAGAGAAAGAGAGATAGAGAGGGAGAGGGAGAAAAAGAGAAAGAGAGGGAGAGGGAGAGGGAGAGGGAGGGGAAGGAAATGAGAGAGGGAGAGAAAGAGAACGAGAGGGAGAGGGAGGGGAAGGAAAAGAGAGATAGAGAGGGAGAGGGAGAAAAAAAGAAAGAGAGGGAGAGGGAGAGGGAGAGGGAGGGGAAGGAAATGAGAGAGGGAGAGAAAGAGAACGAGAGGGAGAGGGAGAGGGAGAGGGTGAGAGAAAGAGAGGGAGAGGGAGAGGGAGAGGGAGAGGGAGAGGGAGGGGAAGGAAAAGAGAGATACAGAGGGAGAGGGAGAAAAAGAGAAAGAGAGGGAGAGGGAGAGGGAGAGGGAGGGGAAGGAAATGAGAGAGGGAGAGAAAGAGAACGAGAGGGAGAGGGAGAGGGTGAGAGAAAGAGAGAAAGAGAGGGAGAGGGAGAGGGAGAGGGAGGGGAAGGAAATGAGAGAGGGAGAGAAAGAGAACGAGAGGAAGAGAAGGAGAACGAGAGGGAGAGGGAGAGGGTGAGAGAAAAAGAGAAAGAGAGGGAGAGAAAGAGAAAGAGAGGGAGAGGGAGGGGAAGGAAATTTAAGATAATAGACTTATTGATAATGGTATGCAATGTGCTTTGCCATGGGCCACATACTTCATCAAAATGAACCCAAAATTATTGTTATAGAAGAAGAAACCCTTAAATTGAGTATAGGATAATTTCTCTCAGGTCTTATGACTATGAGTAGAATTGATTGAAATAAATTTTATTACTATAGTTATAAAATTTCATAGATGGCACGCATTAATTTTAAAATGGATTACTTATACTCAAAGCCGAGATATAACAAATAATTATCTACCAGGACAAACAAATCGTTGAGCATGATACAAGGCCGAGATATAACATCGGAAAATCTCTCGACTACTATATATAATGCAAGGTTTATGGTCAACTTGCAACTTGACGTACATCTCCTACATCTCCATAAAGCTATCCATTTAAGCCTCATTTGCTGTAATGTAGATAAGATGGCAAACGAAGAAGGTCTTATTGTTCAAGACCGCGAGACGTATCTTAATCAGCGTGTCCCATGTCCTTGCTCTCAATGCAAGTTGGCAATTAGACGAAAATGCCGATTGTCTATAGAACACGTACGACGATTTGGTGAGTTTCAATCTGAGATCATTGATCAGGCGATTGCGGATTATCAGCAAACAGTAATTTGAAGTTAGCATTTTTCATGCATTGTACTCTCAAGCTAATTGAAAACCATACACAAAAAGATTGGGTCTTGTTGGCAAATTTTGTATCCAGGGGGGTGATGTCTCGACCCAAGGGGGAGTGCACCCTTTGCGGCCAATTAGAAGAGTTCGTGGACGTGCGATGGATGGATTGTAGGAGCCAATCGACCATTTGCAAGGCCCATCTATACCGTCAATGCCAAAGGAGACAGACAACCTTCCCGACTTGCCTACAATCTTGGAGCCTGAGATGGAGGCAATGATCGATGCATTGATTCCCATGGATGTTGAGACATCTGACCCACTTAGAGAGGAAGCATCCATACCATTATATGATGGGTGCCGAGTATCTCGGTTGAAGACATTGCTTGCACTCTTAAGTGTGCAAGCAAAATATGGTTGGAGCGATACGAGTGTGATTGAGTTATTCAGGTACCTTGCACATAGACTTCATTGTTTTTTTTTTAAACAGTATTATTGCAAACATTTGTGTTTTTTCAAGGTGTTTTATGCTTTTTTTCAGGTTACTGAAATATCATATATTGCCACCTGCAAACACCATGCCTGAGTCTCGTGATGATGCACGACATGTTTTACGGAAGCTTGGCATGGACTACAATAACATCCATGCATGTATCAACGACTGCATATTGTTTCGAGATCGAGACTATGGAGACATGTCCAAAGTGTGGTGCTCACAGGTATCGACAGGACTTGCAAGGGCAGACCATCCCTCAAAAAGTTCTCAGACACTTTCCGCTCATCCCCCGCATAAACCACATGTTTCGCACGTCTGCCATGGCAAGCTTGACAACGTGGCATGTGCAGAATAGGTCCATGGATGGAGTTCAACGAATATCAGCAGATTTGCGCGTATGGAGCCACATTGACTCTACCTTCCCAGGCTTTGCGCGAGAGCCAAGGAATCTTTGGCTCGGTCTTGCCCCCCATGGATGGTGTGAACCCATTCGGTCTGCACTCGACTTCTTACAGTGTGTGGCCTATAGTGCTTGTCAACTACAACATTCCTCCATGGCTTTCTACGAAGAAAGGACATCTCATCCTTAGCTTGCTCGTCCCGGGCCGCTACAAAGTAAAAAATATGGACGTGTATCTTCGTCCATTAGTCAATGAGCTTAAGATTTTGTGGGAGGAGGGGGTCACGGTGCAAGATATGAGCAGGCGAGATGGTCGGTGGTCAGCCAACATTCGAGCCATTCTCATGTGGACAATGCATGACTTTCCGGGATTGGGAGAGTGCTTAGGTGAGCAGACCTTTGTTCTCGCTGGTAATATCTATATTTTATTTCATTCAATCAAGTATTCACTAGGTCGTGGATCGCCTTGCAGGTCTCGTTACCTCAGGTTATCATGCATGTCCATTGTGTGGGCCACAGTTAGACTCCCGAAGGTCATGAACCATGAAGAAGATGGTATATCAAGGACACGCCGCTTTCTTGCCGGAGGATCATGAACTCAGGGAAGGTTTTCTTGAACGACCTCCAACACGTATGAACGCTGCAAGCTGGTACAAGCTGAAAATGGTAAACTCGGAATCACATCCAAATGGAATGCGACGGTTCTTAGTTTTCTACGAGTTGCCATATTGGACCCACTTACAGGTCAACCACTTGTTGGATCCCATGCATATTTTCAAAAATGTGGGCAGCTTGCTATGGGACCACATCACAGGAAAGAGAGATACTATAGGGTCACGAATGGATTTAAAGGAGGTAGGTAAGATGGAGGCGCTTTGGCCGCAGTCGAGTGCTGAAGGGGGAGTGCAGCTTCCTCGCGCTCCCTGGGTTTTGTCTACCAAAGAAGAGCGCATTGTGAAGCAAGTAATCAAGTCTATCCGCACTGTGACGGGTATGATGTGTTCTCTCAAGTCCGCATTTTCTAAAGATGACCAAATGTCTGGGCTAAAATCCCATGATTGGCATAAGATATGTCAGGTTTGTGAACAGAATGGATTTTAATTAGCGTGGACATTTTGAAACTTGAAAAGTGACCATTATTCTTAATGCTTTCTCATTTGTGGCAGTTTGTCCTACCGATCCCGATCGCGGGATGCCTAACTCCAGAAATTCGCGGGGCCATTTACAAGTTGTCGACTTTGGTGTAATGGATCTCACAGAAAGAGATTAAGACGTCCTCTATTGAATCCGCAAGGCGGGGAGCAGTTGAGACGGTCTGTCTCTTTGAGAAATACCTGCCCACTAGCATGCTCACGATACAAGTTCACCTTCTTGTGCATCTTATGGACGAAGTGGAGATTGCTGGACCTGTCCATACACGATGGATGTTCTTCTTGGAGCGCTTCATGAAAACCCTGAAAGGCTTTGTGCGACAACGAGCTCGTCCGGAAGGTAGCATGGCGCAAGGTTCATTGGTGTCAGAGGCATTAGTGCATATCTCACAATGGCTACCAACGGTGGAACCAGACAATGAAATTTATGGACGCTGAAGGACAATGATAGGCTGATTGGAGATGTGGTGGTTGGAAATGGGGTAGAAAAAAGAATGGATGCCTCAATGGAAGAGAAGGTGAATTGCTTTTGTATGTTGCACCATGCGTCCATGGAGACGTGGCTCGCCAAGTACCAGATTGTAAGGCAAGATCGAGAGGAAGCGCGAGCTGAATTCCGACGCAGTACGCGTCACCGACCGATTCGATATCTCGAAGGCATGGAGGACATGCCGTGGTTTATGTCAACACGATGGTTGCATGGAGCCTTGACCGCAGCATCCAGCGAAGGGACAGAGGTCTCAATGGAGGAGTGGGAGTTCTCGAGGGGATGTAGTCCAAAGGTAATGAGGGGTTTAGAATATGTCGTATCTAAATTTTCTTGCTACATCTAATTTGAGTGTTTCAATGTGCAGTACAAAATATATAGTGCAGCGTGGTCGCGCGGACGGCATTTTCGGGTGGAGCGTATTGACCAAATGCGCTCCAGAATGGACTGTGGTGTCATGACAAGGTTTGAGCAAGGGAGCCGGCGACGAGCAACGGATCCGAACACGGTTGTGGATGAGATGGAGTATTTTGGAAACTTGCAAAGTATTATTACGGTGGATTACCGTAGCTTCTCCATGATACTATTCGATGTGCAGTGGTTCAAAGTGGTACTTGGAGGAGCTGGAGCAACAGTTCGATGAGGTCCATCTGGATTTCTTGAAATAGATTCCGAAAGAAAATGGATGGATTTGCGCGACACCTTTGTGTTGCCGGCCCATTGTGAACAGGTACGCATAGTCATTTGCTTGCTAATTGTAATATGACATGGTTTATGTCACAATGGTTTGAAGTCGCTTTGTAAGTGTTTGTGAACAAGTAATCTTCTATCCAAACCCCCGACAACCTCGATGGTGGTATGTTATACCTTCAACTCCTCGAGGTGCGAGAGTATATGATCAAAGCGATGTTCCAGGCATAGATGAAGAAAATATGCAAATAGAGGGATCGATATTACAAGGGGTGGAGGCCACCGCAAGCTTGGAGCCTGCATCGGCTAACAATGATGGAAATACAGAAGTCGTAGAATTTTTTGAGAACGAGACAGACTCGTTCTTTTGTGGTGACATGTCTATCGACCTTCCAGTGTATGCAGAGTTGTGTCAGGAGATTAACATGGGACCATAGAATGCTTCATTCTTGGAGAATTGTATTACTCAATTCGTTGTTTAGATCTTCCATAAAGGTAGATAAGATACGCATTTTAAGAAAGATTTTTCAAAAATGATTTATATTAATGTGCTTTGTATAGTTTAAATTGATTATTCTAACATCATTTTTTATCTGTGCAGGTATCGACATTTTCAGGATGAGTCGAGGAATGAGCGATGAGGAGTTTCAGGACATGATGGCACGCATGTCTCCAGATCAGCTCGCGAGATTTAGAGAGATGGCAGATCAGGAGCTGTCTCGTTCTTCTTCAGGGCGCTCTGCTAGATCAACTTCAGCTAGATCAGCTTCAGCGCGATCAGATGCTTCAGCTTTGAGCAGACCATCTCGACGCTCGCGACTTGGGCCAGAGGAAGGGACTGCGACTACAGGAGGATCAGGGGGGGTGCTGCTGTGGAGACACGGACGTGGTGTCTCCGTCTCGTCGTTCAGCTAGAGCTGCGTCACCTCCAGGATTTGTCACACCTGTGGGGACACTCCAGTTACTCCGGCTTTTACGCAGTCGTCGGCAGATGGCACGCCTTTTGGTGGCACCCCCTTTGGTGGCACCCCTTTGAGTGCCACTCTGGGAGAGGGTACCCCCGTTGGTACACCGGATGTGCAGGGGTCTCCTGGATATGCCCAGGAGCGTGGACGGAGATGGGAGAGGGCCCATCTTAGGCATACTCCTAGGGGTTATGGATACCTAGTGGATGGCAGGTCAGGAGCCATCATCATGAATGATGAGGGGAGGAGGGTGATGGCTCGCATGAGGGAGTTGTGCCAACAAGTTTTTCGGCACAATGTCCTCGATCATTGGAGGAACATACCGGAGGGGAGCAAGGACTACATAGTAGCATTCTTGCACGAGGAGTTCCCGGTGCCAGCCACAGTGGATAGATTCGCTACGGGCTGGATGATGGATTGCATGTATGCATACATATCACATAGACGATCCGACGCACGCAAGGCAATCAAGAGTGGGGCTCCAAAGCCCGAGTGGTTAGATGCAGACGACTGGCACCGACTGAGGGAGGAGGCTACAAATTCGCCAGGACGTTGGAGTCAGCAGCGAGAGGCGGCGAGGGCACGAATCGAGGCCGGATCGGTACATCATCTTGGGAGTGGCGGCCACAAGACATATTTGGAGGACTTTGTAAGTTTCTCTTTTGTTTTTCTTATTTGTTTTTTTAAGATATTCTTTGTACTGACAATCATGTTTCTAACAATTAGCATTTTGTTTTCTTTGCAGCACTCCGTTACAAATCGCAATCCGCAAGGCCTTGAGACTCGATATGCAGAGAGGCATGGTTTCAGGGCATTGATCGATCGATTGTATAGACGCGGCGGCCCTGTAAGTCACTCATCTTTCTTGTCCGTAGTTACCATGAGATATTTGAATGCATTCTTGTATGGTGGATTGATATGTTGTTTCTTTTTCTGCAGAATCCGTTTGATGCTCCTTTGCAGCGGGACGAGCTTTCGGGGGACGAGGATTTGTAGCTCGCCCTTGGATCCTTAGAGCTCACACACCTTTAGTTTTTAGTCGCCCGATCTATGTAGACATTTTCTATGTATTAGTGATATCGTTTCATGATTGTACCAATCGCATTTTATGCGATATCATGTATTTATTTCATGTATCAGTTTTATGATTTCAGTATACATTCTTTTTGTTTGCAAACGCTTTGTATGCAGCAGTGCAGAAACTATTTTGTATGGCTCTCATACAAAAGCTGCCCTGCCACAAATTTTTTTTTTCTCTGTTACCGTCGCTATTTGCGTCACAAATTTACTGCACGCGTCGCTATTGGCGTCGCTATGAGCATCGCAAATTCTCTGTAACCGTCGCTATATGCGACGCATATAGCGACGGATATAGCGACGATTCTATGGCGTCGTCAATAATGACGCTTTTTGCGACGACGGGGGCAAATTTTGTTGTTTGTATTTTCGTCGCTTTTAACGTCGTTATAAGGTCTATATCTTGTAGCGACGGATATAGCGACGATTCTATGGCGTCGTCAATAACGACGCTTTTTGCGACAATGGGGGCAAATTTTGTTGTTTGTATTTTCATCGCAACGTCGCTATAAGGTCTATATCTTGTAGTGAGAGAAAGAGAGAGAAGCAGAGCTTCTCGCAGCTGCCGCCGTCAACTACCATTCGTAAAGAAGAGAGAAGTGCACAAAGGAGGAAGAGAGGCCATCATAAAGAGGAGACAAATAATCCATCCTCGGGCCTTTGTGGTAAGTACATTGCCTCCTCTTGGTTTTTTCTTATTCTTTCTTCTTTTCTTTTGTTTGTTTTTCTTGAGAATGAGGTGCATTGAGGGAGAAATAAAGGAAATGAGAGAGAAAGAAGAAGAAAGAAAAAGGGAGAGAGAATGAGAGAGAATAAACATGAAAGATAACAAAGAAAGAGAGAGAGAAAGGGAGGAAGAGAGGAGAATGAGTGAGAAAACACGAGGGGGTGGAGTGAAACAAAGAGAGGGACAACAAAGAAAGAGAAGGAGGAGAGAATATGAAATGAAGAGTGCAGAGAGAGGTGGATAAATTGTGTTAGGTTAGTTAGAAAACTAAAGCTACTCCTTGAGGGAAGTGGGTGTTTAAATTTCCCATTAATTTTTTATACAACAAAGTGGTCTTGGTTAGCCAAGAGTATTCCATTAAAAATCTGAAATGCTAGATTAGGTCAAGTTAGGAATGATTGAATGTCAACTATCCTAGTGTGTCATCCTAGATCCAAATCAATGTTATTTTAGGGGGCATGAATTGAGACTATACCTTACTAATAAAGTGGTTGATGCATATCACTCCCCCTCATTTCTCACTCTCTTTAAACCAATGCAATGTTCTAGTTAAGTTTGAGAGATGATGACAAAGTAGTTATCTTAAGCTAATGTTAGATAACCATGGTAGGAGACTATAGTCACAATTTAGGCTTGCTTTAGGTTGATCCTTGCGGGGTTGAGGTGAAACTTTTCCTATGAGGTAGACTTAAGTAGTTTGAGGCAATGGAGTTTGATTATTATAAGGGAGTTTTGAGCAGAAGTTACATTGATTACTTCTTGATACATTTGTGCCATTAGGATTTGGTGGATAGACATATTACAAATATAGATATGCACCTAGATATGACTATAGTCTCTAGATTTGCAAGGCCATGTACTCTCTAGAATTTGGATGAAAAGGGATGAATTTGTGCACACCTTAGATCACTTTATGATCTTTCTCCATCATGAAAGGTGTTGGATATGGAATGGCTTTTATTGCTTTATCAATGCGAATCCTCTTTCCTATATTAGAACCAACCTTAAGTAGATATAGTGGATGGAAAATCTAAAAGTTGTTAAATGTTTATTTTGAAGGAATCTAGGGTTAATCCTATTATTTTTATAGAAGGACAAAAAATTCATCTAAATCGCTATATTTATTACGAAGTAACTAAAGTGATTCAGATTGATAGAGTTGCCATTCTAGGTTTCTCTCACTGGCAAAATTATTGTAAAGAAGTTTATCTCAAGACCTTTCTTCCAAATACAAAATCCTAGAGGTTTTTACCAAACCTCAATTATACTATACTATTGATGTATCTAATTTCCATGGGTAAATCTTTATAATAGGATTTTTATCATGATAGAATGTCTCTTAGCTATTGGAAAAACTTAAATAAAAGATAATTCTTTGCCTTCTACTTGTACAACCTCAATAGCTCCTAAAAATTTATGTTAAAATGTAAGAAGGTTTATATGAAATCTTAATCATGTATATTAAACTAGTTTGTTATGTATTGTAAACCAAGATATTTCAGTTGACATTAATTCTATTGAGTTACAAGAGAAGAAATCCCTTCTCAAACAAATAAAAAAGGAAAAAGAGAATGAGAACAAAAACCAGTTGTTTGTCTTAACGTAGACAAAATGCAAAATGATGATGGTCGTGATGTCCAAGATTACGAGGCATATCTTAATCAACATGTCCCATGTCGTTGCTCTCAATGTAAGCTTGCAATCAGATGAAAGTGTTGCTTGTCTATAGAACACGTATGATGCTTCGGCAAGTTCCAAGTGGAGATCATTGATCAAGTGATCTTAGACTTTAAGTGAACAATAAGAAAAGTGTGTGTCAATCATGCCTTACATTCGCAAACTAATTGAATATCATATACAAAAACATTAGATGTGGCCGTAAAATTTATATAGGAGGTGACGTCTCATCCCAAGGAGGAATGCACCTATTGAGGCCAGTTATAAGAGTTTGTAGGTGTGCGATGGATGGAGTGCCTAAGCCAATCCACCATTTGGAAGGCACGACTCAGTCTATATAGTTAATACAATAGGTGACAGGCAACCTTTTGGACCTTCCTCCAATCTTGAAGCATGAGATGGAGGCAATGATCGATACATTGATGCCCATGGATGCCGAGACATTTGATCCACTAAGAGAGGAAGCATCCATACCATTTTATGATGGGTGTCAAGTATCTCACTTGAAGATGTTGCTTACACTTCTAAGTGTACATGCAAAATATGGGTGGAGCGATATGAGTGTGACTAAGTTATTCAGATACATTCTACATACACTTTGTTGATTTTTTTTGACACCATTATAAAAAACACTTGTGCTTTTTCAAGGTGTTTTATGAAAATTTTTAGGTTGCTAAAGTATCATATATTACCACTTGGAAATACCATACCTAGGTCTCATGATGATACGCGATATATTTTATAAAAGCTTGGCATGGACTACAATAGCATCCATGCATGTATCAACGATTGCATGTTGTTTTAAGGAGAGTATGGGACTATGGAGACATGTCCAAAGTGTGGTGCTCACAGGTATCGACAGGACTTACAAGGGCAAACCATCCCTTAGAAAGTTCTCAGACACTTTCCACTTATCCCGCCTATACATCACATATTTCATATGTCACGCCTGGCGAGCTTGACAATGTGGCATGCGCAGAATAGATCCACAGATGGAGTCCAACGAATATCGACAAATTCACATGCATGGGGCCACATTGACTCTACCTTTTTAAGCTTTGCACGAGAGCCAAGGAATCTTCAGCTCGTTCTTGCTATGGATGGTGTGAACCCATTTAGTCTCTGCTCAACTTCTTACATTGTGTGGCTTGTAGTCCTTATTAACTATAGCATCCCGCCATGGCTTTCTATGAAGAAAGGACACCTGATCCTTAGCTTCCTCACTCCTAGGCACTACAAAGTCAAGAATATGGACGTCTATCTTCATCTATTAGTTGATGAGCTTAAGATTTTGTGGGAGGAGGGGGGTCGCCATGGAAGATATGGTGCGCAGATCGGACGCAAGTAGCTCACGTAGTGAATTCCCAAAGGTCCCCAAGAACAAAGCACTCTACTTTTTATCACAAAAACCAATGTAAAAACAAGCACGACATGAGACAAGAGACAAATTGGGTTGAATCTCCCCCATGCCTTGTGTGAGCCCTTCACAAAGCATGTATTTAATATATATTTTCAATCTTTTTGCTCAAAAATAGCCCAATTACAAAAATATGACAAGCTTTTAGCTTTTGAGTTTGCTTTCTACCAAAAATAGGAAAATAAAGCTAATGGACGGTGCCCAAAGAGTCTGGCACGCCCAATCTCAATGTCCAAATAAAAATAACATATCCAGGCGCATAAGCGCATACAAAATAATAATAAATAGTCGATGTCTCTATAGACATAACAAAATATAGGCGTGGCACCTATCAAAATATAGTCCAAAGATCGAAAACCCGCTAGACTCCAATGCTTTCCTCCGCCACTGCTGCTATCTCTACACATCAACTGAAGCATTCACAATCGTTAGTAAAATAACACAATTAAACCGACAAAAGTGAATACCTAGCAGTCTTCAGCTACATAAATAAATCAACTGGTTAGAAATAAATCCTAACCTTAATTTATTACGAGTGCGCACTCTAAACTCATAAACGTTTATTAATTTAATATGCATTTTGCGGAATCACCCGCTATGGAATCACCCATGTACACACTAAATTAATGAAACGCCCGAAAAGGACAGGCGTCCCCATCAACTTCTCGCACAAAGAATCCTCTTTGCGTATGAGCCCCGGTCATCTAAGTTTACGGAATCCACCGTAAAACCTCACGGAATCCACCGTGGAATATGCCTCCTGGCATCATACCCCCGGGGTGGGATAGCAATTGACCTCAATTGCTATTAGCTCAATGTGGAGCTAACAGAGTGGGGAAAGCATTTAAGTCTCTAGCGTGCATCCATTGTGCTTCTTCTACAGGATGGTTCTTAAATTTCACGAGATATCTAGAGTACCTTCGGCCAGTTCTAGTGGTCATGTAATCAGTGTCTATGATGGCTTCTGGTTCAAGGATTTCAGTCTCTTCTTCTAGTAAAGGTGGGTTTTCATAGACAGGGTGGATAGGTAATTGTCCTCTAAATGGTCTCAATAAACTAATATGAAAGGTATTATGAATTTTCCAATGAGATGGCAGTTCTAATTTGAATGCATTGTCATTAATCTTATGAATGATTCTAAATGGTCCGTAGAATCTAGGGGCTAATTTGACAACTGGATGTCTATCTACACTTTGCAGTCTACGCTTTTCTATTCTAAGCCAAACATAATCATCAACTTTGAAATTCATGGCTTGTCTTTTCTTGTTGGCTTGTTTGGTATATGATTGTTGGGCTTTAGCAATCATATCCTTTACCTCATCAAAAATAGTGTTATGCATAACAGCAATATCATCGGCACTTTGTATTCTATTAGACAAAGATGCAACAGGTGTAGATAATCTATGTCCATAAATAACTTCAAAAGGTGCTTTCTTTGTAGATGTGTGCGGTGTATTATTGTAAGCAAACTGTAATAAATGTAAGTGAGTATCCCATGTTTGAGCTTTAGAGATAGTGTATGCACGTAAAAGATCTAAAATAGTGCTATTTGTGGCTTCTGTTTGTCCATTTGTTTCTGGATGAAATGCAGATGAAAAATCAATCTTTGTGCCTAGATTTGCAAACAGCGTAATCCAGAAATTATTACAAAATCTAGAATCTCTATCTGAAATAATCACTTTCGGCAATCCATGGTTAGTAAAAACAGTTTTCAAAAATAATTGTGCTGCTTGTGATGCTGTTAAAGTTTTCTTACATGCAATGAAATATGCTTGCTTACTAAATCTATCTACAATTGTCCAAATCATGTCATGGTTAGATTTAGTATTTGGTAAGCCAGTAATGAAATCCATAGATATATGTTCCCAAGGTTTAGATGGAATGGATAAAGGCATTAATAACCCATACTGTTTACCATGATGTCTTTTTATTCTTTGACAAATCAGACATTCAGAAACAAAATTAGACACATCTGCATCCATATGCGGCCAATAAAAATCTTCAGTTAACATGCGTAATGTAGAAATGATACCTCTATGACCTTGATATGGGGGACAATGAATTTCATTCAAAACAAAAGATCGGAATGGAATAGTAACACACAGTCTCTTTTCAAAGAACATGAATCCATCATTATATGATAATGAATCAACAGGAATGAAATTATTTTGAACTAATTTTTGCCAATCAGAATGAAAAGTAATATCCTGGTGATATGTGTCTTTCATAGCAATCAAAGAATCAAAAGATATGATAGAAATGTTATGAATTGCAGGTCTTCTACTTAATGCATCAGCAACTACATTTTCTTTTCCAGGTTGATATTGAATGATAGGATGGAAAGTTTGAATGAATGAAGCCCATTTGATATGGCGGTCAGAAATTTGGGGTTGGCTAAGTAGATGTCTAATGCTTTGCTGATCGGTCTTTATCATGAATTCTGAACCCATTAAATAATGCTTCCATTGTTTTAATGCTTGAACAACTGCTAAGAGTTCCTTGTCATAAGTGGAATATTTAAGCTCAGAGGGTTTCAGCTTAGAACTAGAATATGCTATTGGATGGTTGTCTTGCATTAACACGGCTCCTATTCCTGATCCGCTAGCATCAATCACAACTAAAAAGAATGGTCTGTTAAAGTCAGGCAATTGTAGGACAGGGGCATTGGTCAATGCACGTTTAAGTAAATCAAAGGATTTCTGCTGGTTTTCAGTCCATTGATAAACAATACCTTTCTTAAGAAGTTTGGTCAGTGGTAAAGCAAGTAATGAGAAATTACGTACAAACTTCCTATAGAAACTAGCAAGACCAAGGAATGAGCGTAATTCATGTACATTTTTAGGAATAGGCCAATGCAATATTGCGTCAATTTTCTTAGGATCAACTTTTATTCCTTCTTTTGATACAATATGACCTAGATATTCTATTTCTATCTTAAAGAATTCACTCTTGTCAGGATTTGCAAACAATTGATTTTCTTTCAGTAATTGAAAAACTAATGATAAATGCTCATAATGCTCTTTTTCACTTTGACTGAACACTAAAATATCATCAAAGAAAACAATCACACAATATTGATATTTTAGAAAGATACGATTCATCATTCTACTGAAAGTAGCAGGTGCATTAGTTAATCCGAATGGCATAACTAAGAATTCGTAATGGCCAAACTGTGTCCTGAATGCAGTCTTAAATATATCGGATCTATCTAACCTCACCTGATGATATCCAGATTTAAGGTCAATTTTACTAAATATAGAAGATCCTTGCAGTTTGTCCATAAGGTCGTCAACTCTAGGTATAGGATACCTATTCTTTACAGTGATCTTGTTTAATGCTCGGTAGTCAATACACATCCGATAAGTATTATTCTTTTTCTTGACTAGGAGCACAGGTGCACCGAATGGAGAACTGCTAGGTCGAATTAAACCTCTATTTAGTAATTCTTCTACTTGAGTCTGGATTTCTTTTTGCTCTATTTGATTGTGCCTATATGGGGCTTTGCAAGGTGGTTGTGTGCCAGGTATTAGGTCAATCTTATGGTCTTCTCGACGTGATGGAGGTAAACCTGGTGGTAGGTCTTCTGCAAAACAATCCTTAAAATATGCAAGAAATTCCTTATGCCTAGGGTGCATATGAGTTTCTTTTGCGTGTAATTCATTCACCCAAATGAGATATGATTTAGTATTCCTGCGTAGTGCACGTTTTGCTTGAGTATGCGAAAGCAGTGGAAACATATGAGATGCATGCATACCAAATAAGGTAATAGATTTTCCTTGAAAATTAAGATTCATTGTGTGCGTAGAATAATCTATATTGGGATTATGTTGGTGTCTCCATGGCATTCCTAGAATAATGTCGCTAGATTGTAATGGGACAACTAAGAAATTTCTTCTTTCAATATATGGACCAATTTGAATTTCTAAATCTTGAACTTCTTGTGTGCCATTGTACCTAGTGCCTAAAAATGCAGCCTTTATGCGATAGTGCGTAGGTACAGTATGCAATTTCAATTCCTTTACCAATTTTGCTGAAATAAAGTCATGCGTACTACCGTCATCATGCAATACAGTTCTTTCTTTTCCATGCACCATACATTTCATAGTCAACAATGAATGTAAAGTAGGCATACCTGGTAGAGTGTCGGAAGTAGTAGTAGGATCATCTTCTTCTTCAGTGAAGTCCGGCATATCCTCATGCTCGTCTTCGTCCATAGCTCCAAGGTAGTTGATATGTGCTGATGGCTTCTTTGAATGACAATTTGCTGCGAGATGCCCTGGCTGGTGACACTTGTAGCATACGATGGGCTTGGCTTTGGTCACATTATTTGCAATGGCTGGGAGTCTGGGTATATTTGGATTTGCTTGTTGGATAGGCTTAGGATTTGGATTGACAGTGGATGGTAATGCAGGTGGTTTAGGCCAATTCTTGCGGAAAGATGGTGATGAGAAACGACCTGGATTAAACCTTCTAAAATTTGAATTGAATTGTTTAGATCCATAATTACCGGTTGCTTGGAATGGCTGTGGTCGTCGATCTCTTCCACGTAACTTATCTTCAGTGTCGTGAGCTAAGGAGATAGCATCTTCAAGGGTAGCAGGCTTGAACATATTCACCTCAGCGTAGTAATGTCCAAGAAGTCCAGACATGTACTTCCGCTTATGGGTCGTCTCTGGTACATCTTCAAGCATGCGTAGCTGTAAAAGTGCATTCCAAAAACGCTCTGTATACTGTGGTATAGGCTCACGGTCGCGTTGTTGAAGTAAATCCCATTGCTTGATAGCCTTCTCATGAAATTGCGGTGGAAGGAAATTTTGCATGAACTTCTTCTTGAAATCTTCCCATGTAGCAGGACATTCTATGCTCTTGCGGACGACAGTCCACCAAAGTGATGCTCTATCTATCAGATGGTTAGTAACACACTTGATTTTATCTTTCTCAGGATAAGTTTCCTCATGGAAATAGTCATCAAACTGGCTAATGAATGATAAAACAGTCTTTCCTTCTCTTATGCCATTGAAAGTGCGAAACTTGAAACTTCGTTTACTTATCTTGGATTCCTTGCGAATGGTTTGTGCTTCAAGAGTGGCGTCGATGGTACGGCGAATCAGATCTTCAGCTTGAGATTCTTCTTTATCAGTGGACGCTCCTTGTAGCTTTGTCAATTGCGCTTGCAAGACTTGCCTAGCTCTTCGCTCTTCGTCCAATTGCAACATGATAAGATCCAGCTTTTGTTCCATGGTAGGCTCGGGTAGGTCGTCTTCAGCCATAGGATCATCCATATGTGGGGTAGTCATCCTGTAAAACTCAACAAACCTTTCTCACTCAAAATCAGTTAGCGGGATGAGCGTAGCTCAAATTTGGGGTTACAAGGCTATGTATTTTTGGGTATTTTCTTCTTCAATTTTCAGAAATTCTAAAATATTTCTGTCTCCGTTTGCTGAAAGTACTTCAACGAACTTGCAGATAGGTAAAACAGCTTGCTGCGAACAACTTTCCAGTTCTGAGTTTTTGCAAACGAACAAGTCTTCTATGAGTTTTAAGCATTAGTCAGTTCTGATTTAGTCTGACTTGCAGAGTTGCAGACTTAACAGACTTGCAGGGTTGTTGACTTGCTGGACTTAGCCGATTTGCAGGACTTGCAGGGCTTGATTAGTGTCGACTTGCGAAACTTGTCTTCTGGAGTGCGTGACCCGGAGTTTGCAGACTTGTCTGCCCAGTAGAACTTGCAGAGTATAGTATGGCTTAAGCTTAATAAATTAAGCTTAAGCTTAATAGGCTTAAGGAAGAGCTACAGTCCGCCGTTTTTTTTTGTAAAGAGGGGGGGGGCCGTTTTTTTTTTCCGCGTGATTTTCGGACCTCCCAGGATGCATCGATTTGTTGATTTGAAGCTAATCAAGCTTCTCTAATACCCTTAAGCTTTATGATTAAGCTTTTGATTAATAGGATTAAGAGCTTTTCTCACAGTTTCATCACGACTTGTTCATGGAGTTGAGGGAGTGGTCCTCCGCCGACAGAGAGTGGTCCTTCGCGATCTGAGAGTGGAAACAGGGGTTCTTGATCGCCAGAAGTCTGCCTGTATCGACGGTTCGCGACGAGATTGACTGTAGAGGCCGTTTGTTCCAGGAGCTCCGCCTTCGCCCGAGATTGGTAGCGATTGGAAGCCCTTGATCTCTGCTCCGCTCTGATACCATTGGTGCGCAGATCGGACGCAAGTAGCTCACGTAGTGAATTCCCAAAGGTCCCCAAGAACAAAGCACTCTACTTTTTATCACAAAAACCAATGTAAAAACAAGCACGACATGAGACAAGAGACAAATTGGGTTGATCTAACCAGTTGATTTATTACGAGTGCGCACTCTAAACTCATAAACGTTTATTAATTTAATATGCATTTTGCGGAATCACCCGCTATGGAATCACCCATGTACACACTAAATTAATGAAACGCCCGAAAAGGACAGGCGTCCCCATCAACTTCTCGCACAAAGAATCCTCTTTGCGTATGAGCCCCGGTCATCTAAGTTTACGGAATCCACCGTAAAACCTCACGGAATCCACCGTGGAATATGCCTCCTGGCATCAAGATATGAGCAAGCGTGATGGTTGATGGTCTGCCAATATATGACCGAGCCATTCTCATGTGGAACATGCATGACTTCTTGGGATTCGGAGAGTGCTCAGGTAAGTAGGCTTTCATTCTCGTTAGTGATATCTAACATAGCTTGTTTGAGTTTGTGTTGACTAAATAGGGCCACAGTTAGATTCCCGAAGGTCATGAACCATAAAGAAGATGGTATATCAAGGATACACTGCTTTCTTACCGGAGGGTCATGAATTGAGTGAAGGTTTTCTTGGATGACCTCTAGCATGAATGAAGGCCCAAAGCTGGCATGAGTTGAAAATGGTCTACACGGAGTCACATCCAAATGGAATGTGACCATTCTCAGTTTTCTATGAGTTGTTGTATTGGACCCGCTTACAAATCAACCACTTATTGGATCCCATGCATATTTTAAAAAATGTGGGTAGCTTACTATGGGACCACATCACAGGAAAGAGAGACACTGTAGGGGCACGAATGGATTTGAAGGAGGTAGGCAAGATGGAGACGCTTTGCAAGCATTGATGGTCGCTTGCAACTACCTTGTGCTCCTTGGGTTCTGTCCACTAAAGAAGAGTACATTGTGAAGCAAATTATTAGGTATATCCGCACCCTGACGCGTATGATGCGTTCTCTTAGATTCACTTTTTCTAAAGACGACCAACTATTAGGGCTAAAATCCCATGATTGACATAAGATATGTTAGGCCTTGATTGTAAGTGGCTTGCATATTTTTCTATTTTGTGTCTAGTCTCGCGATGTTCTTAATGCTTCTTCATTTATGACAATTTTGCTCTACCGATTGCGATCGTGGAATGCCTCACTCCAAAAATACATGGGAGGACTTACAAGTTGTCGAATTTAGTGCAATTGATCTCACAAAAGGAGATCAAGACATCCTCTATTGAATCCGAAAGCCACAGAGCAGTGGAGACGATCTGTCTCTTTGAGAAGTACTCGCCCACCAGCATGCTCACTATCACAACTCTATAGAAACAGAATTTGTATCCTTTTTCATGAATTTGTCTATATAATGATTTATTAAATTTATTTCCTTTGCACTAATTAGATATAAAGAAAAGTGCATTGGAGCTGGCCACTGATGAGTGGTCACAGGTTATGGTGGACCCACGTGGTGGGTTAGAGAAAAGATAGTTCACACTTCCACCTATATGGCCCGATTGGGCGCCTGTGACTAGAACTCACGCATATCGGGGTTAGACTCGCACACAGAAAGGATTGATACCTTGAAGTGTGGGCTAGATCCACCAAAACAGACAGTTACAATCAACAAGATGGCATGATCATGAAATGCTTGTATAATATACATGTGTGGGCTGAAAGCTTGAAATGCACATTTCTTTGCATAAGAAAGTCACATGAAGATTCAGATACCATTTTTGCAATATACACGGAAAAAGATTTCATATGACACCCATATTGGGGGTCCCTAAATTTTAGGAGATCCCTAAATTTTAGGAGGTCCCTAAATTTTAGGAGCCTCGAATTAGCCTAAAAATACTAGTCCTAAAAAATAGGGATGTCATTCTAAAAATAGTAAGTTCTGTACTCTGACTGTGCTTACTAAATTTGATTGTTTCTATTCTTGACAGTATTCAACCCAAAAAGGAAGGCCATAGAGAAGAGACAAGTGTCAAGACACTTGTCACACAAGTTTTCAAGTGTCCCACCACTTGTCACATCTCATGACATGTGGCTGGACACTTGTCTTGTGCTACTCCACTTTCCCCTTTTGTACTAGCTCTCCCCTCTCCTATAAATAAGAGCTCGTTTTTCTTCATTCAATATCGTTTTTCTTTGCTGTAAACTCATGTACAGCACCCCCACAGATAGCCAGAAACTGGCCCCATCCATCCCCATCATCATCCCCTACTTCTCCATTATCAAATTCCTCCATATTCCCTCTTCTATTACTGCTGTTTTACAGGACATCAAGCCTGTAAATTCATTACAACACCTCCTTCTTGAGCTCTTTCTTCCATTTTAGCAACAAGAAGCAAGCCCTATCCATGTACTGCTGATCAACGATGGAGAAAGGCTGATTTCCCCTTTTTCTTCTCTCATACTGTAAAGAAATCAGTTCTTATCATTGCGTAATAGATAATGCATGTGTGTTTGTACATCTTTGCATGATCTTGTGAGAGTGAGAATTACTTCTTCTGACTCTCAGGTTGATTGTAACTAAGCTCTTCCCTAAGGGACTTGGGTTGAGCAGAAATACATTCCTTCAGGGGGGGTTGCCCATCTTCAACCCTCAATCTTGTCTCCATTACTTTTACATTTTCATGGCTGTAATTTTGTGAGTAATTCTCATTTTCAGCTTTAAGTGTTCATTCTCTTTTATATTAAATCTTGAAAACAAGCGAATATCATAATTGTTAAGCATACTACGTTGTTCGGGGCATTTACACTCATGATACAAACCCACCTCCTGGTGCATCTTGCAAATGAAGTGGAGATTGTGGGACCCATCCATATGCAATGGATGTTCTTCTTGGAGCTTGGCCAGAAGGTAGCATGGCTGAAGGTTGGCTAGTATTGAAGGCGTTAGTGCATATTTCATAGTGGGCCACCAATGGTAGATTCAGACAACAGTATGCTATGGTCACTAAAGGATGATGATAGACTGACCAAAGATGTGGTGGTTGGAAATGGGATAAAAAAAAGGATGGATGTTGCAATGAAGGAGAAAGTGAATCGTTTTTGTATATTGCACCATGCATCCATGGAGATGTGGCTCGCTAGGTACGAGCAAGCTAGGAAAGATCGGAAAGAAGCACGATCAAAATTTTGATGTAGTACACACCATTGATCGATTCGATATCCTAAGGGCATGGAGGAGATGCTACAATTTATGCCTATGCGATGGTTACATGGAGCTTTGATCGCAACTTCTTGCTAAGGGATGAAGGTCTCTATTGAGGAGTGTGAATTCTCGAGGGAATGTAATCCGAAGTGACCACATGTTTCATAAGTTGTCACATCTAGATTTTATATGTGACAACTAATCTAACCGTTTCAATGTACAATACAAAATATACAATGCGGTGTGGTCCTGCAAGTGACATTTCTACATTGAGCGCATCGACAAAATGTACTCCACAACGGATTGTGGTATCATGGCAAAGTTTGAGCAAGAGAGCTAATGGTGAGCCACGGATCCAAACACCATTATAGATGAGATGGAGTATTTTGGAAACTTGCAAAGTGTTATCTCAGTGGATTACTGTAGCTTCTCCATGATCATATTCGATGTGCAATGGTTCAAAGTTGTCATGAAGATGGCGAGAGAGAGAAGAAGAGAGAGTGAGAGTGCAGAGGAGAGAAAAAGAGTGCAGAAGAGAGAAAGAGAGTGACGAGGAGAGAGAAAGATTAGAAAAGGAGAGAGAAAGGCAGAAAGAGAGAGGAAGAAGCCATGAAAGCTTGGAGAGAGAGGTGAAGATGAAAGGAGACTTGTATTATAATCTGATGGTCCAAAAATCAAGTCTCTAACACCTTATATACCAGCCACCAACATAGCAAGTATTTCCCCATTATTAAATCCCCCTCTCTTACATTCCATCCCCACTCGAAGGTTTTTGCCCTCGAAAACAATTTGGGCACTTATGATAACTGGGCAGGAGCAGATCAGAGTACTACTCTACTGCATTATTATAGGGGTATACTAATGAATGAAGGGGTATTATTGTGTATGATGGATCACTGGGTATGTACGATACATGGACCTTATTGGGGAATTATAAAAATGAAATTTTGACCCAAATATCTTGAGTAAATGCGAGTTGCAGACAATAGACAGCAAGCTATTTACTACAGGGCCCTATTGTAGTAGATCTGTCATAACTTTCTGTAGGAGGCTCCGATCGAGGCATGCTACACATCAAAATGGAGCTCTTGGAAAGTGCTTTCAGCCCATGTAGGTTGGGTTTGGTTGTTTAAAGTTTAGAGTAAAATCTGGTGTAAAACAATGAGCTGTCTGCAATCTTCCCTGCACTAAAATATGGCCATAAATAACCAACCTTTAGCCAAAAGAGTCTACCAAAAAATATGGATGCTTGTCTAAATGATATCCCAAGCAATCCATTAACCTCCTAGATCAAAAGGTATTCCATCATAATGATTATCCAAGAGAAGAGAATGCCTATCAACCACATACTCCAATCCACCCGGATCAAATGGATACAATGAAGTATCCCCATAATCAAGTCCATAATCACATCCATAATCTCCCGGATCATAGGGAAGGGCAATGCCATCTTCATATTCATGTATGCCCAAATCATGTATTATATCATCATCTGACATATGCCAGTCATCATAACCATGATCAAGGTACTCATTATCAAATGTGTTCAATGGCTGTTGTAAACCTTGATTAAGTGTAAACTAATGCTCAAGAATATCATCACGAGGTTTCTCCAAGAGTCTAAAACCTTCAGCATAACCATCTACATCTATGAGTGTCTCATGTGATTCATCAGCTAAGATGTCACCAGCTTGCACATATTGCTCTTCACTGTTCCCTTCTTGTACATCTTCTTGGTCTTCTTGCTCATCTTCATGTTGATCATGTTGCTCATTATCCCAGTCATGTTGTTTAGCTTGCTCATTGCTCTCTTCTTCATCATCAGCACTTTGAAAAGAACTCATCATTACATTTGGGTAATCATGAGGTATGAACTGATTGGGATATAGGATACCATGGTAGTTATGAACTTGCTGCTGGATCAAAGCTAGAAGAGTACTGATAAGCATGACCATTATTTTCACGCCCATAAGAACTAGGTTGTTCAATTAAGAAAGGTTCACATGTATAATCATGACTATGTTGTTGAAAAGGTGGATGCTCATAAGCATGAGCATGTTGCCCATAATAGCCATTCTGTTGCCAAGGTTCACCGGAATGATACACATTATGACATGGTACATCATGTTTATAAGCATTAACATGCTGTCCAGATGTACTTGCATACTGCTCATGTTCATTTGCATGTTGTTGTTGTTCATATTCATAAGATGCATGCAGATCATAGTGTGTACCATCAGCATATACATGTTGGCCATAAGCATAATCATTTGATTCAAGTCTTGCTCCTTTTTCTCTGTCCGCCTTCATAAGAGCAATATACCGATCAATCAAAGCTCCAAGTTTGTCAATATTAGCCTGTGTTTGAAGCCAACCTTGTTCACTAGAACTGCAATTGTTTATCTTCATTGCCATTGTAATCAAGTTGCTTTTCAGAATATTCTTGTTTAATGAGCATCAACAAAGTTGCATGACTTCTCTACTTCTGTTCTTGTCTTCTGGTTCATCTCTATCAAGTACCAAGATCATCCCCACTGTCAACCAAGTTGAATGTCATCCAATATGGCAATAGAAGAAGCTCAGACCTCATTCAATAGAAGGGCATTTGTACAGCCTCCACCTCCAAGAATTATACATATGCATATCCCTTAGGCTGCCCAAATTTTTCTATTAGAGTCGTAACTTGATTGACTGTGCCACAAGACTGAAAATGTTGTTGTACCTCCTCTCTCTCCTATTTGAACAGCCACCTAGCTCTGTGAGAAAGCACACCAAATCTTTCTTTCAACCACCTCTGGACACTATCTATTGCTTCTCATTCTTGTACATCACTGTGTGTATGTCTAAAACTATATATTTCTTTTGAGAGAAAGCCCATCACTCTAACAACCACCAGTGAAGCACTCTCCGGAAGCGGTATGTGCACTATATGGATTCTGATTCTGAACCATCCACACTTGGAATAGGTATCAAGGTCATGTTTGACACTGAGAAGGAACAAGACATATTGAAATTTCTGAAAGTCTAGATTCAGGGCAGGGTAGACAAGACAATTGATATGTTTGAGACAACTCCAGGCAGCAGCCTGGTTAGAAACTCCCCCATTGCCTTATATGAACGCTCATTGTTGCTCCTAACTCCCCCACTCCCTTATATGGAAGCTCATTGTTTCTCATAAGGCCATTGTTAGTAGAGATCCAACTTCTGGCAGTTACAATAAACACTCTCTAAAAAGAGGAAAGGATGCACGGGAAAGATTTGCTATTTCCATGGGTACTGCAACTGTTCCAGCAATCAAATCTGGTTACCTTTGGAGCGATTGTTATCAGTGAGGTGTGCACTGGTTCTGTAGCACTTATAGACAGCTCTTCATTCAGAATAGTTGATTAATAGCAGGAAAGATGCTGTTAACAACTTGCCCGCGAGACAACAAAAGTCCTCTACAACAGTCGAGGCAGAAATAGGCTACCAAAAGCTTGACCTCAGACCAAAGCAAGTCTTTGTAGTGTTCAATAGCCCACTGAATGCTTGCTTCTGGTCTTCCGAATGCTTGCATCAATGAAGATCACCTGTAGATAACATGACTTCTTCAACATATATAGATTCTATTTCAATAGCTTTTGTATGCAGATTCTATTTCAATAAATATTCCTCCTTTGCAAAGGAAGTTTCAACATTTCCTCTGTGTCTATATGCAGTATCAGCCCTATACAATTCCTTAGAGTTGAGTTTAAGGGGATAGATGATCACTTTTTTTTTCCCCTAAGCTTTACTCCAAGTATCCTCTCAAGTTTTGGTGATGATCTGTTGTCTTGAAGAATGCTTACATCGAACTTCAATTGAGATGGGTTTAAAGGTGGAGAGAATAGATTGTGATCGGGAGGTCATTCTTCTGCACGCCCCTCCACCTATTGAGTAGCCATCTGCATCACCGGCTTCCACTATGGCTGTTAAGGAGGTTGAGAATGGAGCAAAGCTTTCACTCAACCAGGATTCTTACACAGAAGTCAGACTTGAGGCAGCCTTATAGTCAAATGAGCAATTGTGCTTTTCTGAATACCTATGCAAGGAACAAATTCTTCACCACAATGACATTTGAATCCCAGGAGACCAACATGCATGCAGCATGGAAAGAATTTGTTGGTTGTTTTCCTGTTAGCTTTGCTAATGCTACAAGATTGTTCAGCCCACTCCAACGCCTAGGGCCATCAACCGAACAGATCTGCTCTTGCTTGCCCTCAACCCCTTGCTCCCCAAATCCATACTTATAGGCTGCACAGTCAACAAGACCTTCTCTGCTTTCTTCATTGTTTTGACTGCCTTGCTGATGGCAGGACAGAAGTACCCATCTTTTACATAAAACTCCACTCCTGCATCCTTAGTCAATGCATCCTGATTCCAAACAAATGCATCAGTCTCAAAACTCTTCTATAATCATGCCAATACAACAATTGCCTCTGTAATGCATCCTTTGTCACTACTAGAGCTGAAGAAGTGTTAGAAGTTGCAAAACTAGATACATCCCCTTTTGTTCCCATCTTAGCTCGATGGCCTCCTTAGGCCCATGCTATTTCTACATCCATGCTGCATAAGATGTACTTATGGTGAATTGAAATCTTTTATCGAAGGTATCTCAATGGGCAACACAATGGCCTGCCATGCCAATTGTATATGTACCTCCTCTGCATCTGTACCTCCTTCACTTGAATCTACTACAAATGAGTGGACATCACTTGTGGGGCCATCAACTTCTATTGCCAAATCTCAGTTTTGGAGCTCTTTTCCAGTGGCTCTAGCAACAACACATGTTGCAACTTCATATGTATAGTACAAGTGACACAGGAGGCAAGTAATGCTAATAATTCTGTAGGTGCAATATCACAGGCACTCCAGGGACAAAAATCTTCAAGACCAAAAATTCGAGTGGATCTTTTTATTGTACCACAACCAAGATTACAGTTGCCATGAGCTCCATTTGGTCCGCCATATGTAGTTGCAGGAGGAATGGGGATGCATGTGGGAAGCTATAATCAACCACCATCTATATCAAGAAATCCATTTCATCTCCTGGATGTCAGGTCTTTTATGCAGCAAGTCTTGAAAGTAGTACCAATAGATCCAAAGGTACAAAATCCATCAAAGACTTCACTTCCAAGATATGCAGCAATGGCAATCAGCATTATGAAATAGCGTGGAAGGGCTGCTTGAATTGGGCACAGACTAGGAAACTCTCCAGCAACAGCTGCACTTATGGCTAGCAATGTCATGTACAATCTCTGCAGGTGTCTGATACTTATCTTGAGCGAGATAGCTGTTGATTAAGAAATCTGATGTTACATTGTTAAACTTAGAAACAATTGACATGTCTAATACTTATCTTGAGCAAGACGGATTATTCAGCTTAGAAACGATTGTTGTGATTATTGGCAATGATCTCCACTCGAATGTATCGAGAACTCATCACTAGGCATCTGTTTCATGTCAGCAGTATTGTCACTTCTTTTGGAACAAGGACAAGTTTACTTGAATATTTCCACCACCAACACCAATCCTTCAAGAGGATATAAAAAATGCAGCTGCTTCAAAGACTGTTTAGGGAGGAAGTATCGGCTGCGTGTGAAGGGTTTTGTCTTGAAGAAATCCACAAAGAGGAGAGAATCTGCAGGTGTGCAGCTTTATGGCCCGCAAAAGACACTTGTGACCCTGTAGATGAGCCTGAAGTCTACCAATGAGCACCTTGCGGCCACCAATTTAGGGCATTTGAAGGCAGACCAGGAGCTTTCCCATTCCTAGAAGCAGCAACGGCACGTTGAGTGCAAGAGAGTCCTCCAAAGCTTCCACAGTGAAGAAGCTAGAGCTTCTGCTGTGAGGCTTTCTAATTTAATACACAAAGCCTATACACAGCTTCAGACTTCCTACTGGCAGAAGATCCATAGTTGCCTCTCCGAGTCCAAGTTATGCAATGGCCTGGTACCTCCCAGAGGCCAAGTACAACAATGCAACCTTAACTCATGTCTAGATATTGCAAGCCTCCATTAGGATGTGGTTGCAAGTTTGTGAATGCAATAGATTGGGAAGCCTGTGGCACTCCAACTTACAGCTATGACTATAAAACTTAGGGAAGAATGGGCCGATATTCTCCATGGAAGCTTGGCAGAAGCTTGAAAAGAAAGAGAGAGAAAGACTCTCCCTAAAAAGTAATAGTAACTATATCCTCCACTAACTCCTATTACCACTGTTTTAAGAGAAATACCTTCAAAGAATAGCTTGAAATGACCAATGAGTTGCTAATTTCAGCCTTCCTACCACCAATCTTGGTCCAACTCCATTAATGCTCTAGATCTGCAGTCCTTGTGGTCCATAAATCCTTGGTAACTACATTGCTACTCCATGTCATGTTTGTACCTCTGTACCTGTGGCTCCTAAATCTGTGTGACTGAAAAAGGATAACTGAATGGAATGTTGGCCAACTACATCAAGAACCTATGGCTCTCATACCACTTGTCATGAAGAGGTCAAGAGAGAGAGAAGAAGAGAGAGAGAGAGTCCAGAAGAGAGAAAGAGAGTGATGAGGAGAGAGAAATACTAGTAAAGGAGAGAGAAAGACAGAAAGAGATCAGAGGAAGAAGCCATGAAAGCTTGGAGAGAGAGGTGAAGATGAAAGGAGACTTGTATTATAATCTGATGGTTCAAAAATCAAGTCCCTAACATCTTATATACTAGCCAATGTAGCTAGTATTTCCCCATTATTAAATCCCCCTCGCTTACAAAAGTGGTATTTGAAGGAGCTAGGGAAACCATTCGGTGAGGTCCATTTGGATTTCTTGAAATAGATTCCAAGAAAAGATGGACGAATCTATGTGACATGTTTATCTTGCCGGTACATTGTGAACAGGTGCATGAATTGTTTTTTTTACTTTTTTTCATGACACAGATATGTCACAAATGTTGAATCTCTCTTATATATGATTTTGAACATGTAATTTTCTATCCAAATCCCCAACAACCTCAATGGTAGTATGTTGTTCCTTCAGCTCCTCGGAGTGCGAGAGTGTATGATGAAAGCAATGTTCCCAGCATAGATGAGGAGAGTATATAGGCGGAGGGGTCAATATTGCAAGGGGTAGGAGGTCGAAGATGGCTTTGAGCATGTAGAGGAGGCAGATTTGGGTAGCGATGAACGGAAAGATAAGAGGCCAAGAATTATTTGAGAAGGAGGTGGACTCATCCTTTTGTGGTGACCTATTTATCAACCTTCCAATGTATGCAGAGTTGTGCCAAGAGATTGACATGGGAGCATAGGATACATCATACTTTCAGCATCCGCCTACTCAATTTGTTGTGATGAATCACTTATAAGGGTACTCTAGAATATGCATTTTAAGTAACATCATTTTTTCTAGAGTTATATTACCGTTCTTTTCTTGAATCTTTATATTGATTACGCTAACATCATTTTTGGTTTTGTAGGTGACCTTTGACGATATTTGGAGAGCAAGATGAGTCGAGGGATGAGCAATGATGAGTTGCAAGAGATATTCACACGTATGTCTCCAGATCACATGGCCCGATTCAAAGATATAGTGGACTAGGAGCTGTCTCGAATACCATGAGGCCATTCCATTAGATCTAATTCAGCATGCTCTAATGCTTCGGTTTGTAGTAGAGGAGGTTGATACTCTAGACTCGGCCCAAATGAAGGGAGTGGTTCTCGGGGATACTACAGAGATGTGGATGCTATGAGCCCACCGTTAACTCGAGATACAGGTCCTACTCCTCGCTTTCATGTAGGTTCGAGAGAGAATGGCTCAGATGGGTGCTATGGAGGCACTGATGTAGTATCTCCATCTCCTCGTTCTAGTGGAGGCATGCCACCTGTCGGAGTTTTTACACCTATGGGGACATCTACTCCACTGACTCCAGCTTTTGCTCCAGCCCTCTATAGAGGTGGCAGTCCTATGGGTGCTACTCTGAGAGATACCATCCCTATGGGTACACTAGATGTACAGGGGTCTCTTAGTTATGCCGAAAAGCACAGTATTATGTGGGAGAGGACACACCTTAAGCATATCCCAAAGGGGTATGGATACCTCATAGATGATAGGACAATAGCCGTCATTATGAATGATGAGGGGAGGAGGGTGATGTCTCATATGAGAGAGTTGTGCCAACAAGTTTTTCGACACAAGGTGTTGAACCATTAGAAGAACATACTCAAGGGGAGCAAGGACTACATTGTAGCATCCTTGCACGAGGAGTTTCTGGTACCTACTGTGGTAGAGAGGTTTTCCACTGGTGGGTGGATGATGGAGTGCATGCGTGCCTGCATGTCACACAGACGATTGGATGTATGCAAGGCACTCAAGAGTGGCGCCTCAAAGCCCAAGTGACTAGATGCAAATGATTGGCGTAGACTCAGGGAGGAGGCTATAGATTCTCCAGGATGTTGGCGATAGCAGAGGAGGCAACGAGAACATGACTAGAGGAGGGGTGGTCCATCATCTTAGGAGTAGTGGCCATAGGACTTATCTGGAGGACTTTTTAAGTTTTTCTTTTGTTCTTCTTGCTTTCTTATTTACAATATCACTTGTACTGAAAATCATGTTTCTAACAGTTGTATTCTATTTTCTTTGCAGCACTCCATTACAAATCGCGATCCCACTAGCCAAGAGACTCGATATGCAAAGAGACACAGTCTCAATGCATTGATTGATAGACTGTATGCACACGGCGGCCCAATTAGTCAATTGTCTTTCTTTTTTGTAGTTACTATTTTTATTAAAATACATTATGTATGGTGGACAGATGCGTAGTTGTTCATTTTGCTAAGTTTGTTCGATGCTCCTTTTTTGCATTGGGACTAGCTTTCAAATGGCGAGGATCTATAGCTTGCACTTGGATTTGTGGAGTACACATCCTCTTTTTTTTTTGTCCTGTGATTTATGTAGGAATCATCCTTTGTATCTTCCCATAATTCCATGAGTTGTCATTAGTGATCTTGTACTTATTCTATATATCAGTTTTGTGGATTCAAGTATATTTTGCGCTCATCTTGACAACCATTGCACACTTAACATGTAATCCATTTGTAGAATATAAATACATCATATAGTCCTATATATGGCAAGGCAGCTTGCTGCTCAACTATAATTTTATTTTATCTATAATTGTCGCTATTTGTATTAGTATTTACGTCGCTATTAGCATCGCAAAACTAACAAAAATTATGATGCTTATAGTGATGCAAATAGCGACGGTTTTATGGAGATGCTAATATCGACGCGTTTAGCGACGACGGGTGTAATTTTTTTAATGAACATTTTTGTCACTTTGAACATCGGTATGAGGCTTGTATCTTGTAGTGATTATTGATTCTAATGCTACAAGAAACATGACATATCAGTCCCAATGTTTACATAATTATCATTCTAGTCCTGTGAAGAAATTTGTTTATCTTGCTGATGACACAACCTGTCAAGTCAAATGTATAGGTTATTTATATCTCATTACTCTTTCTTCAACAAGAATTCTACGTGGAGTTTTACATGTCTGAGATCTACAAAGGAATCTTCTTTTAGTTGCAAGAATTGTGGATCTTGGTCTCTTTGTTGGTCTTGACCATACTAAGTGTCGCATTGAGAAAGATGGCCAAACCATAGCTATTGCTCCTTGAAATGGTAATCTTTTTGAGTTATCTTTAAATAAAGATGTTGCAAATGTTGTCACAGCTCTTGGCGATCTTAACAACAAAATATGGCATCATTGCTTTGTTTACTCTAATTTTTCTAAGCTTATCAATCTTTATTGGTGTGACCTTGTTTAACGTGTGGAATTCAAAGCTCTCCCTCATATGGGTATTTGTGAATATTGCGCACTTGGAAAGCATTCACAAACCCTTTCAATTTCCAACACAACTCATTCAAGAGATCTGATTGATCTTATTCACACTGATTTTTGTGGACCTTTTCCTCCATCGAAATCTCAATATCAGTATTTCATGACTTTTATTGATGACTTCTTAAGATACACCATTGTTTTTCTCTTGCGACACAAATCAAAAGCTTTATTATCTTTTAAGCAATATAAAAAAGCTACAAAACTTCATACTGGTCATTTCATTAAGAAACTTCGCAGTGATAATGGTGGAGAATACATTTCAAATGATTAGTAGTGTAGAATTTATTTAAAAAATATTACATATCATAATTGTTTAATCAAATATTTTATAATAATTTATATATTATTGTAACAATCAGGGTATTCATCATGAATATACAATTTCTTACTCTTCTCAACAGAATGTTATTGCTGAGCATAAAAGCAAGACTATCCTCAATGCCATGCAATGTATGCTCATTCATTCCGGCTTATCTCGATGTTTCTAGGCTCAAGCAGTCTTAACACTAGTATTTGTGCAAAGTCATCTTCCTACAACTTCTCCTTCTGATAAAATACTGATTACTACTTGGACAGCTGAAACTCCCTTTTTATATTTTCGAACTTTTGGATGTATTGCTTATATTCATGTACCCAAAGAGACTTGCAGATAACCTGATCCTCTTGGTTTGAAAGTTATTTTCATTGGATATTCAAATTTTGATAAGGGATACAAGTTTTATGATCCATCTCCCAAGAAGGCAATCATAAGTCTTGATGCTATTTTCAATAAGCAACTTATGGGCAGCACATGGTCTCAAGAGGATGCCAGGCCGGACGTGGTCATTAGAGGACGTTGATGATACAAATTCATTACTCGCTTCTTTTCCTTTTCTATATGATAATGAACCTCCTTCACGGGATAATATTTACTCTTCAAAATCAGGATTCACAACTTGCATTGATGATGATGATCTTGGAGTTGATTTTATGTTGATCTTTCAATTGATAATGAGCATGGTACTTGTCATGTTTATGATGCTGATATTCTTGATAATGATCTCTATATTTGTGAAGACCTTTTCTCTTATAGTGATGCCATGTCATCCTCACAAAATGAATAACGGCAAGAGGCCATGGATGTTGAGTATGAATCTCTTCTCTCTAAAGGTACATGGGGTTCTAACTGAGTTACCACCTGGATATATTGCTATTAAATCCAAGTGGGTTTATAAGACTAAAACAAAAGAAGATGGAACATTTGACAAATTCAAACCAAGGCTAATTTCCAAAGGTTTCTCACAAATTGCAAGAGTTGATTATCAAGAAACTTTCTCACATGTTCTCCCTATTACTAGTAGTTTTGCTATTGAGTTTGATTAGGAGGTTTACCAAATGGATGTGAGAACTGCTTTTCTTAATGGCAATTTAAAGGAAGAGATATACATGGAGCAACCAAAGGGATTTGTAGTCAAAAATAAGAAATTTCTTGCTTGCAAACTTCATTGGGCACTCTATGGTCTCAAACAATATTCACTAGCTTGGTATCAAAAGATTGATCTCTTCCCTAAAACACAAGGTTTTATCTCCTATTCTTCAGATCCTAATTTATATGTGAAGCGGTACAATAATAGTTTTGTTATTCTTGCTCTATATGTGGATGATACCATACTTATTTCTAATAATCTCAACTTCCTTCAACAAGTAAAGAAGGCTTTATCTTTTGCATTTGACATGATGTTTTATTATTGTGTCAAACAAAGTTCATTCAAGATATTATTTAGAAGTTTGGTTGGGTTATGCACATCTTGCTAGTACTCCTTGTCTTGTGAGCTCTACCAAAAACTCTCACATTATGTAGAATGATGAATAATTAGCATTACATCAACCTTATGCTAATCTTGTTGGATGCCTTCAATTTGTTGGCTTAAATTCTTGCATTGACATTTCTTTTGTCTGCAAATTTTATTGGACAACATCTTAATTTTCCATGCCTTAAACATTGGATTGTAGCTAAATGAGTTTTCAAGTATTTAAAAGGCACTAACGATTTTGGGTTGGTTTATTGGCACAAAAAAAACTCTGATTCTATGCATTCACTTCAAGTTTTGGGTTATACAGATGTAGATTGCGTAAACTCTCACTTATCTATGCGTTCTACATGTGGAAATTGTTTCTTTATCAATGGTTGTCTTGTTTCTTTGACTCGCAAGAAACAATGTTGTGTTGTTATTTCCACTACAAAGGCTGAATATGTAGCTATATCTTTAGCGGCTCGAGAATTAGTATGGCTTCAACAAGTTCTATCATATATTGGCCATCCTCCTCTCTCTAGCATACCCCTTTAATGTGATAACCAAATTGCTATTAGTCTTGCTAAATACTATGTTCAACATAACAAGTCTAAACATATTGCAATGCATTATCATTATGTTTGATATGAAGTAAAGAAAGGCACAACCATGATTGAACATTGTTCAAGTGATCAAATGATTGCAAATATATTCACCAAAGGACTCAATGAAGCCCCCTTCACTCTGCTGCACTTAGAACTTGGAGTTGTCTCGACTTCAATCTTTGGGAATTAATCTATTATGACATTGTAATGCCATTGTACATACTCCTTGCAGGCACCAAACAATTCACATATGCACATACACCTCGGATCTCTTGGTCATCTTTGTACATAGATATTAAGTTTCACTTTACATGCATGGATTCACTTTACATGCACAATATAATCCTTCTTGATCATGTTTGTACATTTGTATATAGGAGCTCATGTTTTTCCCTTATGCTCCCCAAGGCTTTTTTCATCTGTAGTACTACAGACCTTTTTTTGAGTAGGGTGTTGGAACTGTATATAGCTCACCCTATCTAAACTAGGTCTCACCTATATATATGTAGATTGTGATCAATATGAGATAGTATTTGAGAGTGTACATGCTCTCTCTCTCTCTCTCTCTCTCTCTCTCTCTCTCTCTCTCTCTCTCTCTCTCTCTCTCTCTCTCTCTCTCTCTCTCTCTCTCTCTCTCTCTCTCTCTCTCTCTCTCTCTCTCTCATTTTCATGCAACTACGTGGACACAGTGTGAAAAAACATGGAGTGTATCATCATATGTCTTTCTTATGAATCTAGAGAGTCAATGTCAACTTAGTCATTAGTACTAGTGTCCATAGTATAATTTGCTCCAAAATATAGGATATTTGGACAAGTTTAGTCTATTTTTGATATTTTGGATATTATTTCTTGTAAATATCCTAAAAAGGTATAGAAAACTTCTAGAACAGGGTGACATGTAAAAAAAACAAGTGCCTTTTTAGCCAATTTGGGAGATCTCATGCAAAAAGAAGGATTTGCGAATTCGCACGGCATGCGATCGCAATTCATAGGAAGCAACAAACAACACTCTGAACAACTAGGAAAAGAAGAAAGAGTGATCCGAGAGAGTTCTAATTGGGCATCTTGAGGTTTTTCCTCCTTTCGGAGCCAATGGAACCATCAAATTGGTGGTCTGAGCAACAGAGAAGAAGTTAATGTTTGGTGCTTGAGTTTGGTCTACCACGGAGCTCCATGAGATCTAATGCTTCGAGATTACTTTCAAGTAGCCCCATATAAGGATTTTGTTTATTTTCTCAGGTTCTATCAATACATAGTGCTTTGATTCATTGAGCTTTGCATTATCTTATGTATTTCTTGTCTATTCTTTTCCTTCTCTTCTATCTCCTATTCTCTACTTCCTTCTATCTTTGATCCTCGGTGGATATGACCTTCCAAATACTCCTTGGACAATGTCCCTACATTTCTTCTCTCTCTAAATCTCAACAACTTGCACAACTTCAATAAGGCTGACACCATTATCACTAAGTAGCTCTTCTACCATAGCTTTTTGTTTTTGTAATATTTTATTTAGTCTGTCATCCTACTGATGGTTATTTCCTTATGCTTGACGATTAATTAAACATGGTTTCTTAGTCCCTTCCTGAAGAGAGCTAATCTTACTCCAGTAATTACTAGCTAGATAGCCAAACTTCTCACGTATGTCACATTTGACATTAGGGTGGTTTCTTAGAAAGTGTTGACCACACCACACCACTTACAACTAAATCTTGATGGACCACCCTCTTGAGGACGTCGACTTCCTATCAAGTTTTGTTGCATCTTTGTGAAATTAACATCTACGGCTATTTGTCTATACTGTTCAGTTGTCATATCAGTATAATGCTTCATCATGCCCTTGACTTTGCTAAGAAAATTTGATGCACTAGACTCATGACTGTGATTATTTGCTTGCCATTTAACTGGTTTAACCACTTGATTAGGGATCGAGCATTGATTAATTGGCATGACATTAGGGTTTATCATTTGACTTCCATTATTTATTGGAACCATTTTGTTAGCCATCAACATAGCAACATTAAGAGAAGCTGGTAGCATGGACAAATTTTGCATTATGTTTCCTCTTCCATTCCAATTCGTTAAAGGTGAGCGAGTTACACCTTCACTTCCACCAATTAATGCCAAATTATTCCTAGGACCTAGACTTGAGTTTGGGTTTACCCTAGATGCATAGGCCACTTTACGATCGGGTTTGCTCTAGGGGTTTGTATCTGTGGGGTTACACTCCCACTCAAAGTAGATTTACTTTTCAGAGAAAGCGAAATGCTAGAGTTTCCTCCTTTCCCTAACGAATCGATTAGGATATTAATTGGGTTAACAAGACCTCTCTTTTTGGCTTAAAAGAATATCAGACTACTATGCTTAAAAGAATACATTCTAATGATTTCAGCTCACCGTCTAGCCCTTTTAGCTCTTTCTTGTCATTGAATATTGGCTTGATGCTGTCTATCAAGAATAATGGATCTATTTTAATGCTCTTTGGCATAAATTGACTAACTGGTCCCTAAGAACCAAGATTTGGAAACCATCACTTATCAATGGCTCCTAGCAAATGCACCACCTTGTTGAGACCTAAAACATTCCCAATACTAGCTCTAAGGCTCTAGCCACCGGCCTCTTATGCTCACCAAACCACCCTCATGGCCTCGCGACTAGGAGCGTCTAGAGGTTATACGCTACTCTAAATAAATCACGCATTTGTATAGATTTAGAATCGAATGGTTTTTTCCCCTTTCAAACTCCATTAAAGGGAGTATCCAAACACTTAGGTGATCAACACCTAGATTTACATACATCAAGAGCTCCCCCTAATAGAATGATGCGGCTCCTACGGCTCTCCTATACCTTAGGGATTGGCCCCACGATGTGCCATCTTAAACATAAAGACACAAGCACAACAGAGTTCTCTCATAATATAAACATAATGATCTAGGAGAATATATATATCCCTCACTTAATCCATTTTCCAAGATATCACACTATCCTATAGCAAGAGGAATCTTACACTCTCAATGTTGGTCATCACCTCGACATACAATTGCAATGCATCTAGGAATTTATCTTCTGATACCATATTTAGATTGCATATGCAAAGTGTATGGCACTTTGTGCTCAAACAACTTAACTAAAAACCAACAAACGTAAAGTTTACAAATAATATTTTCATCGTTTCTTTCTACTAATGTCGTGCTACGTTGCTAAAGAATAGCACTGGGCTAAACCTGCTACTACTGAACCCTTTAAAACTTATGTAAACCACAGCCTATATGCTAAGGTATACAAAGAAATCAACAAACTGAATTAAATATCTTTCCATTTCAGCCCCACACTCCCTACCAAACATAGGGAGGTTTCGTGATAATTTTTTATAGAAATAAGTCCTAAGCACGTACCTTAACATATAAATAAAGAAAAATTGAGGAAAATCCTCTTGCTTTATCTCCATTACACATTCACAAACATTCTTTTAATTTTTTGTAATTTTTTACGTGCTTAGACTTTTTTTTTGAATTTTTTTTCCTTCATTTGATTAATTTTCATGATTTCTCCCATTTATTTCAACATAAATTATTATTTTTTAGTTTTCTAATTTCTATGACTTATGCAAAGTGTAATCCATCAGCATATTCATGTTCATGCCATATAAACATCATTTGATCCCCAAAACCCAAAGACAATCCCATTTTTCATTAAATTTAGTGTTTTAAGTTTTACAGTTTTATTATTTTTAACATACATAAAGAAAAATGAATGGAATTTTAAAGTTGTAGACATCAAAAAATATATTTCAGCCATTTTTTATCATCTATTCATCATATGCACTAATGATTCATCATAAAAATTAAATAAGAGTCACTTACTCAAAAAATTACATACGTACGTCTCATATTTCGAGAAAATGGAGCCGCTGACGCTATTTTCCAGCCTCCCTGATGCATCCAAAGCACCAATCTATATGCCATTATGCTTTCAAATTATCATCCATCCACTATTCATTGAATTAGTCCTCCCTCTCTCTCTCATACGCAATCATATGGACAAGTAACAAAGAGGAGAGAGAAAGATTGAAAATGGATCTTTTCATTCGCTACATCATTTTGCGCATAGTTTGAGGTATCATAGAGCAAGGAATTGAGGGATCTCATGCCTCTGAGGATGAAAAAGATCACAGCAAGCATAAAAAATCATTTCTTAATGGACAGAAAGGTGCGCCGAAAATAACACACCCCCACTCTCATTTGATTTTTTAGAGAGGTTTGCCCTCTTAAGCATGCTTAAGTTTTAACTTTTCAATTCATTGGTTCACATTTTGCATATTCATACTTGACCATGAGTGGTTTTGGCCTGGACAAAGGGGCAAACGGCCTCGGAATTGTCATCTCACTAGATGGGCCGCTTTTTGGCAGAGAAATCTATCAGCTTGGCCTTTCTCACATGCTTTCTAGCTTTCAGATACAATAGCTACTTCATAATGCCAAACCTTGTGGCCATTAAATGAGGGGTCAAACAGACTCCGATTGACAAACAGACACTTGCTTGGACTCTTGGCGTCGAAATGCATCTAGAAAAACTCCAACTCCTTGATTTGTGACTATGCTAGGTAGGAGGTCAAAGCTCCTCAACATAGGAGAGTACAAATGATATATGCCACGAAGCCAAGTATCCCACTTTTATACCAAACCCAAGTCCCATGGGTTTTCATGTAAATGGAATGCCTAAAAACTTGCTACATTATAATCCATCTCAACACAAAATAAGTTCTTTCATCAAAACTTGAAATGTAATACAAGATACAATGAAGCTCATGGTGATGGAAACCCATGTCGCTAAGAGTCTTTACTGATCATATGATATGAGAATAACTCACTAATGAGTAGAAGCAAAAGTGAGGATCCAAATCTGTAAATAGTTTGTGCACAAAAAAAATAATGTTGCTTTGATATAAGAGTCATTTGTTAGAGAGATCCAATTTGTACAAATGACATATAATTATAAAGTAGATGCCATAAAGCATCTATCCATACCATAAATTTCAATGTTTTGATGAGCTTACAATAATCCAATCTGCTACAAAAAAATTATTACAACCAACCATTTGGAGTAGAGAACCGAGGCAACCACATTGTTTTTTGAGAGATTACAATCTTCTAAATCCTCTTTAGCTTGAGAATTCATGCCTTCATAAAAATGTCTCAAGGGGTGCACCTATAAGAAATCATCTATATAATGTGTATTCAAAGGATATTAAATAATGCTCTTTCTTTACATGCTATAAGGCCATAAAATGAATGCTTTTTTTACTTTAGGAAACTTTGCTATTCTAAAATTTTCCCATGATGTAGATAAGGAGTACAATAAAAGTCTTTCCCTAGCCTTATCTTTGAGCTTCAATTTATGACCCTCCATCTGATTGTTGAATATGATGTTGAATTCACTAAAGTGTGCAATAGTAGAGTCCTTCTTGCAACTCAAAAAACTTTTTCATGAGATACACCTTGGTAGATATAATTTCTTTCTTGTAAGTGTAACATAGCTTCTTTCATAATTCATCTATAGTAGTCTCATTTAAAACTACAAAATAGACCAATACTGCCAAGTGTAGCCTAATAGTAGATTTGGCCAATGCATTACACTTTGGCAAATCATTTTCAAACATTAGAGGAGTTTTAAGCTCTCCAAAAATCCCTATAAGAGATCCTAGAGAAACAAAATATTTGGGGTGGAAAATTTCATTTTATGGTTTTTTTTAAAGTTTAGTTTTTTATAAATAAGCATATCTAAAATCAAAAAATGTCAATATCATAACATTCTCATGGCTTACATCAAGCCTTGAAATCTAGGCCTCTATAAAGATGAAAATGATTGGTCCAATCACAACTTGACCTTTTTTCATAAAAGTGATGATGAATACTCAATTTAAATTGTTGGTTTCTTCATTGTTCTTCTTCTTCTCTGAATTCACATAGTTTTTTGATACTGATCTTCAAATCACATTCTTAGCTATAGAGCAATTGTTTATAACATTTACACCATTAATAAAAAGTCTCTCTATCATCTTCCTACTCAAGTAGAATATGAGTATGAACTGATCATAAAAAGAATAAAACTCAATACTATTCTATAGTCCATGAAGCGTGTGTGAATCTTTGAAGCAAAGATAGAACTTGATCTTTGGTTGGATGGAAGATTATATCATGAAGCTCCCATAAATAATAGCACATCTCCTTTCTACAACATCTCCTTGTTGATGAGATTGATTAGTAATGGTTATAATTAGTTTTTAGAATATAACTCAATCTCTTCGTAGAGAAAGTTATAAAGAGAAATGCAAGTTAGATGGTTCGTTGGAAAGGTATAAAGCCTGGCTCGTTGCAAAGGGATATGCACAACAATGCGGCCTAGATTATGAGGAGACTTTTCGCTCGGTTGCCAAGATGGAAATGGTGAGAATAGTCATTGCATTAGCGGCTTCTAAGGGCTGAAAATTATGAAAAATGGATGTCAAAAATGCATTCCTGAATGGTGACTTGCTTGAAGAGGTATATATGGAGTAGCGTGAGGGTTATGTACACAACCTGAGTTGTATATGGATGCTAGCTAGCAACCCTGTTCTAAGTTTGGATAATAACTTATTAACAAAACATATAGATGAGTTATTACATAGTGAAAGCAAGTTAAGCTAGTATGCTTTTCGTGTCTATTAGTAGTAACATATTAAGAAAATGCATGTATGGTAAAATTTTTACAAATCAAATCATAACTTATCACAAATTACACATCAATATTCCTTGTTTGAAGAGCTTTTCAATTATATATCACATTCAAGATAATATTTAGGTCTAGCTAACACATGCCAAATTTGTGCTACTTAGCACGTCCATGGACATACTATTTAATAAAAAAATTTAATGGGACTTTCTTCGAAGTATAATGAGAAATTTATTCCACACATGTGTGGCATATTTATCATTCTTACCTTGAAACTTGTGCCATGTGTCACTGACCTTTTCGAACATTATAGCACTTTTATGGCATTATTTTTCAAGTGAAAGGGAAGATTTTTTAGCCTTCTTTTTGTAGTTTAAATATAGCCTTTTCTAATTAGTACATGGTACCTTTTAAGAAATTTCCTAAGCAACCATTTGTAAATAAATACATGTTGTGAAGCCAATTCAAGCTATTGTATACACAAACTTTTCTTCTACGTTTTTTTTTTCTCTTCCACAACTATAGACCTTGCGCATTGTAAGCTAAGAATATATGTGCTCTTGAAAAAACCAGTTTATTATTTTTTCTCTTCCACAACTATACACCTTGCGCGTTGTAAGCTAAGAATATATGTGCTCTTGAAAAAACGAGTTTATGCCCACAAAGCAATACATTTCTAAGGTAACAAACTTCTATTGGTTATTTCTCGTATGCACAGGCATTGTGATCTATTCTTAATTCCATTGAAAGTAATAAAAATGATTGAATAATTTATTTATTTATTCTTAATTTATTTTAAGGGTCGATATTTACTTTGTGTTAGAATATTCCATTGCTGAACGTCATATTTTGCTTGATCAAACACGATAAAACTTCAAAAAGCTCTTTTGAGACCTCTATGATCGTGTTTCATAAGTCCTCAAAAAATCCATGAAGTTTTTCATGGGGATGCCAAATGAAACATTCCATTGAAAGTACTAAAAATTATTGAATAATTTATTTATTTTTTGTTAATTTATTCTAAGGAGTCGATCTTTACCTTGTGTTAGCTTTTTCCATTGTTGAACGTCATATTTTGCTTGATCAAACACGGTAAGACTCCAAAAAGCTCTTCTGAGACCTTTATGATCGTGTTTCATAAGTCCTTAAAAAATCCATGAAGTTTTTTATGGGGATTCCAAATGAAACATTCCATTGAAAGTACTAAAAATGATTAAATAATTTATTTATTTATTCTTAATTTATTTTAAGGAGTTGATCTTTACTTTGTGTTAGCTTTTTCCATTGCTGAACATCATATTTTGCTCAATCAAACATGATAAGACTCCAAAAAGCTCTTTTGAGACCTCTATGATCGTGTTTCATAAGTCCTCAAAAAATCCATGAAGTTTTTTATGGGGATGCCAAATGAAACATGAAAATTGATGCACACTTTGCTGCTTGGATTATAAACTCGCATTTCATAAGTCAAGGTTCTTTGTACTCCTAAACTTGTCTTGTTGTTTTAGAATTTCATTTTGTGAGTAATCAAAATTCTAAAAGGAAGATTTCTCTAGAGGGAATGGAGGAGGAGGATCTAGAGGATATATGTGATGAGAAGCTCTTTGATTTCCTCCATGCAATTGGAAATTCATCTAGATTCAACTACATCAGAGATATGCTAAATGTTCCCTTTGATTTGCAATAGCTCTTGAAGGATCTCGAAGACAAACTAAAGGATTATAGGGAGTGTTATGATAGACATGTGCAAGGCCTAGAGATTGAGGGATTTGTCCATTATCGTGATGTAGTGGAAGCTATTGATGCAACTAGAACAACTTTGCAAACAAGGTCTAGCCTCATTGATGAGGAATTCAAGAAGTGGGAAGCAGATTGCCCTTTTCATCAGGATCAGCATCAATGTCTTCTTGTCCACAAGGATGTTGGATTTCTTGTATATCTTTAGTATATGGGTATTTCTTTTGTAGATACAATACAAGAGAAGAAGACAAAGGATATTCCAAGTAAAGATAAAGAGGTTGAAGAGAAGGGGGAAATGTTTCAAGAGGATGTTGAGAATCAACTAGTGCACAGATTTGATGTTGCTTTTGTTTAAAAGTGAGAATATTACAAAAGTGGAAGAAAATGAGATAGAGTTGAGTGCAAAGATTGAAGAAGTTCCTTTTGATTGTGTCCCAATATTTTTTGCTTACCTCATCAATAAAAAGAGATATGTATTGATAAATGATATTCAACATATTTTTTATCTCAGAGAAGATTACTGCTTAGCAATCCTTGTAGGATGGGGCCTAATTGATAAGAATTTTATAGGTTATGAATAGGAATTGCTAGCAAGTCTTGATGTTGAGGGAGATAATTTTCAAGATAGCTCTATATCCTTGCATTCATGTATTAATAAAATTGTGGAATATGAAAAGGAGGGACTACCTACAAAAGAAGAGTTATCATAGGCTCAATAGAGTCTTGTATTGATGACATGGGGTATAAAGAGAAACTGAAGTCTCCATTAGAGGAGAAATCAAAAATTTAAATAAATCTTCATAGTGATAGTCTTCTTGAGGAAGATGAAAACCCTAAGGTATGAAAGATAATTTTAAGATATCCATTGAGGTTTATATTAAAGTTTCTTATGCATTATAAACAAATATTCTTGGCGAGTCCACCTTATAGAACATGTAAGATACCATGTGAGTTCAAAAGAAAGGGTATTAAATTTATTACAATTTACAGGATTATATTTACAAAATGGATTTTTAAATTACAATTTGAAAAAAGTCCATAAGTTTAGTAAAGTAAAAGGGGTCATTTTAAGGTCTTATAGCATGTAAAGAAAGGGTATTTCTTAATATCCTTTGAATGAACATTATATAGATGATTTCTTATAGGTGGACCCCCTGAGAAAATATTATAGGATATTTATCTACCAACATCTTACACTATTGTGGTTTATTGTGCATATAAAAATTGAAGATCCAAACAACTTTTTTGAAAGAGCCTAGGGCTCAAGGCCATTGAAGCTTGGCAAAAGTCAAGGCCTTGGTCATTATATTGGAAGCTTAAATAATCAAATAGTTGCAATTTATCATAGGAGGTTGTCAAGTTCTCCAAGCCTACCAATGATCCCTTTGAAAGCTATCTCCAAGGTGATTGGATCCCAAGTTTTCAATAGAGGATCAAATAAGATCATTTTGGTGGAGAAGGAAGAAGCTATAAGAGTTTTTGGTTTCATACTTGGATATAGTGGATCTAGGGTACAATACTTTGGATTTCATGGCTCTTATTTGCTCTCCCGTGTAAGAGAGATGCTAAGAATTTGAAGCTCCTTCTAGGCTATAGAAAATAAGAGTTGGACTAAAATATATCAATGGTTTCTTGAAACCCATCTTCTTCCTTCTCTTTGTCTAGTTTGTAACCATTCTGAAGTTTAAATATCCCTTTTTTCTTCTTTGGGTGAGAGTTTGTATAGTCCTTGCCAAAGATGATGTATTATATGATGTGATTCTGTCTTTGAGCTTGAATTTGTTCCAAATTTGTCTATAGAATCATTGGAAGACCTCTAATAAATTGTTTGTTTTTTTTAATTTTTCACCTCTATATCTTGTGTATCTAAAGTATTTTTTTCTTACTTGATAATGTGATTTTTCCATACCTTGGGTTGACCAGATAGATAAAGATCCGTATTGCTTGATAAAATATGGAGCATGGTTGTATAAAATATGATGCATAGTTAACAAATTAAAAAAGTTAATTAAAAAACATTATATGAGTTAGATTATCAAGAGACATACATATGCAAACTTCTTAGCATATAGTGAGTGAAGTATTGATCACCCCAAGCTTCTGTCTCATTGCCTTTTTAAAAAGGTTCAATTGGTTTTTGAAGTCCTTGAGACTGTCATCATTCCTTTTAGTTTTACCACAACAAAAGAATACTTTGTCTAGTGTTTCCCAAACATTGGCTTTTCTATTCTAAGATTGTTCATTATCAACATGATCCTTAACTGCATTATGTAAGGACTTCCACTGATTGTATCTATTAGTTGAGGCACCATTCCTAAATTTTATCTTACCAAGTCTCCCATGAAAGCCTAGGAACCTTCTAGCCTTCACTCCACCAATACATGGCTTTTTGGAAACAGGTTGGAAACACAATTGCCATCCTTAGACTTTTGAAGATCTGGTTCAAAAAAAGCATTACCACCATGCAAACCAATTGCATATAAGACTTTTTCAGTCTTTGTTATACCATCTATTCTAGCTGATAATGGCTTTAGTCTCCATGCAAACCCTATATATAAAGATGAATAAGCTTTTCAATTATCCTGCAAAGCGCATGAAGGGTACAGATATAGGCATTCACTAAAGGAATATCTAGGACTTGCTTAAACTGTGGATCCTTGTTGTGCCTAGAGAGAGCTCTATTTCAATTACTTGAGTTTAACTCTATGGCTGGGGACATGCAATATAGGCAAGAAGATCTAGATTCAGCTCCCTTTGATACATTGTACATACATTTGAGTGTCTTTAAGTCACAAGCTATGTGCAACTCAATCTTATAGTTCCCAATTCCTTCAACAAATAGCTCTTCTCCTGCCTGTTGTATCTTAATAACATGAGGTATTGATATCTAATAAAAAAACCCAATAGAATATATCAAAATCCTATGTATCTACTTTGAATGCTCTTAGCCACTAGATGTTGTGTTCATATTGAACACTAAATGACATTGACTGATTGCAATGACCTAATGAAAGTGCTCTATTCATCAAGGTAATAGAGACCCTCTCTAATTTTGTGCATTTCAGAATCTCACTTTCATCAAGTTTAACCACAAATCTAGCCACTCCTTATTTCTCTTCTAGTGGTAAGTCATAGAATCTGATCATTTAACATTGTAGGGTGGGCAAGTTAAGGAAAATATTGTTAAATTCATTGAATACAACTTCCTTTTTCTTGCCCTTGAAGCTAGCCTTGATATGAAAAGGCTCACCTAGAATCTCTATTGCTTAATTTTTCACTCTCTATTTGATAGTTTTAACCATAGATGGCCTTGGAAGTATGCAATTGCGTACCTATCTTTGCTTCATATTTGATTGTGAAAGCTTAAAAAATTGTATGTAAGTATCTCGACTGATACCAATACTATCTAGTGTCTTTTGCACTAACTCAGTATCCAAAGAATGATCCTTTATAAATGACTCCAAGCATTGTTTCTTTGCTTTTTTAAATTTCTTCTTCTCCAAAATATCTTTCGAAACTATTGCAGGAAGAAGATAATAAAACTGAGATGCTTTTAAAGAATCTCTTTTACTTGCATCATTCCATTGAAGAAGAGACCTAAACGAACTAATATCACAAATCAATACAATTAATTATAGAAAGTCATATTTAATAATTTTGAAGTGAAAAAAAAATGTACCTTGCATCTGGAATTCTTTTATTACAACCACCTCCTCATTTGAGACTCTCAATATTTTTAAGATCCCTTTGTTGATTTTGAAGGCTTAAAATAGTTTGCTTTTGTTGAAACCACATATTCTCGAATTTAAAAAGTTTCACAAAAGTTTTGGGAATTCCTAATGTGATTAATATTTGGACACATGGTCAAATCTTATTCCCTTACTTGAAGGTGAAATTCTCCCCAGGTACTATATAAGCAATCCCCTTACACTTAAATATGGGGTTAAGATTTAGTCACTTGGTCAAATATGAGGATAAGTAAGAGTTTCAATATGACAATCTTTGTCACCTTTATGGCGGCCTAGATTTCTAGGTTTGATGTGACCACAATAATATCACAATAATGACTTGTTAATGATTTTTTATATATTTACTTACCAAAATATAAAATATTTTTAAAATATAGAAAATTATTTTATTTTCTAAAATATTTTCTCTCTCTAAGATCGCTTATAGGGCATTTTGAGACCTCAAAATCCCCTAATGTTAGCCCGTATTAGGCATCTTAGAGGTGAGGCAATTCATTAACAATAGTGGCTAGATACCAAAAGGCTTCATTGTGTTCTTTAGGAAAACATAGTCCCACATGAGATGCAGCCCTGAGATATCTCAAGACTCTTTTCAGCTACTTTCCATTGGTTGATGATATCCACCCCAATCTACATCCAAACAAGCCTTTAAAATAAGCTCATTGTGTTCTTTAAAAAAGCACAGTCCCACACGAGATGTGGCCCTAAGATATCTCAAGAATCTTTTCAGATACTTCCAATGCTTGTACATTAGTTGATGATCTCCACCCCAATTTGCATCCAAATAAGCCTTTAAAATAAACTCATTGTGTTCTTTAGAAAAACATAGTCCAACATGAGATGTAGAGGTGGTCCTTCTCATTTGATGAGGTATTCCTTGATGGATCGAGATCATAAGTGTTTATCTTGTTGCCGAATGATTTCCTCAAGGATGTATTGAATGATACCTTCTTCCTCTATGGGAGAAAGCTCTTCCACATAGTCCACAAAGGTGCCAATGAAGGGTTTCAATTGCCTAACATGAAACACATTGTGAATCTTGGTGGTAGGGGGAAGATCTAATCAGTAGGCCAAGTCACCAACTCTCTTGAGGATCCCGTAGGGGCTATAGAAATGGTGGGCAAACTTGTTACTATTACCTTCTTTGAGAGTGGAGTAATGGGACTTAGGCACTTTCAAGAGGACCAAATCTCCTTCTTGGAATTCTAAATGCCTTTTTTTCTCATCGCATAAAGCTTTATGTGGGTTTGTGCCATTTGAAGATTCACTTTACATTGTTGAAGTAGGGTCTGCATGTGATCCAACTCAGGTTTACTCTAAGGGTTGATCTTATCATTAAATAAGACTATAGGGAGAGGTGCCTTATACTCGTATAATGCCTTAAAAGGGAAAATCCCAATGCTAGAGTAGGTGGAGTTGTTATATGCAAATTCAGCCAAGTGGAGCCATGTATCCCAAGCTTAGTGCCCATAGATGTGAAAACTACTTGCCAAAAGTTGCTCATAAACTTTGCATCCCGATCATGCACTATGAATTGTGGTAATCCATGCAACTTGAATACATACTCTATAAACTGAGTAGCCACCTCAGAGGCAATGTATTGGGTCTTAGTGGTGGGGATAAAGTGGACAGCCTTGGTGAGGTGATCAACTACCATATATATATTGTTCCATCCTTTCTTAGTAATAGGGAGGCCAGTGATGAAGTCCATGGTAATATGTGTCCATTTCTCTTCAAGAATAGATAGGGGTTACAAGAGATTGGCAGGTCGTCTAAGCATAATATCCTTGTTCTGGTAGTATGGAACACATTTGATCATAAAATCCTTGGCATCCCTCCATAAGCCTTTCCAGTGAAAGCTCTTGGTAATCCTATCCTATGTTTTGAAAATACCCAAGTAACCACTATTGGAGCAAGACTGCATCTATTCCATGATCGTCTTTATGAAGGAAGAAGTGAGAGGGATGACAATCTTTCCATGGGACCAAATATTGCCATGTTGGAGCTCATATTGGGAGTTTTCAACCATTACCCCATGTTGTGATTTCTGAAATATGTGGTTGAAGTCCTCATCCAACAAATAAGCTTCTTGAAGTTCCTCAATGCAATCACTATGCAACTTTGAGATGGATGAGACTCTACATGCCCATATCAATGAGAGTAAATTAATGACAATGTGATCTTTGCCCCAAGTGTGTGAGATGTCAAAATCATAGTTTTGCAAGGTTTCCACCTATCTCCTTTGCTTATGAGTTAAACTAGACTGAATAAGGAAGTACTGGAGGACTCTTATGTTTCTTTTCACTCTAAGATGGTTGCTATATAGGTATTGATGCCATTTCTTAATAGCATGGAAGATAGCCAACATCTCCTGGTTATACACATTCATTTGTATCTCCTTGCCATAAAGCTTAACAAATCTCAAAAGTAATCACACCATGCTCTTGCAATAGTACATCCCCAATACCTCTGGTTGGCATCACACTGAATGGTAAACTCCTTGGAGTAATCAGGGCATATGAGGATGGGGGCCGAAGTAAGCATTTCCTTCAACTGTGTAAAGTTGTGATCAATAGTAGCATTCTAAAATAATGATTCCTTCTTTAACCAATCGGTCAAAGGTGTTGCAATATTGGCACAATGATTAATGAAGTATCTATAAAATGAAGAGAGACCAAGGAAAACACATAATGAGGTAGTGGTGGATGGTATGGCCTAGTCCGTTACACATCACCTTCTTGGGGGTCAGCTTGTATGCCATTTTTGCTGACAATGTATCCAAAGTACTCTAGTAATGTCCACCTCAAGATACACTTATTTTCTTAAGAAAGAGTCAATGCTCTCTCAAGATATCAAACACCTTTTTGACATGTGCCAAGTGCTTCTCTTCTGGCGTGTTGTAAATGAGAATGTCATCAAAGAAAATTAGCACAAACTTAAACATGAAGGGATGGAGGATTTTATTCATGAGGCTTTGAAATGTGGTGGCAATATTAGTCAATCCAAAAGGCATCACCAAAAAATGATAAAGTCCCGAATCAATCCTGAAAGCTATTTTGATCTCATCACCCTCTCGCATATGAATCTGACGGTAGTCAAAACGATTGGGATGGGGTATTGGTTCTTAACTATGATTTTGTTCAAGTCCCTATAGTCAATGTACATCTAGAAAGAGCCATCTTTCTTCTTGACTAACAAGACAAGAGATTCATAAGGGAAAGAACTCAGTTTAATAAAACCCATCTCAAGTAACTCCTTGACTTGCTTTGCAACTTCTTCACATTCACACTTGGAGAGTCTATAAGGTGGCTTGCTCACTGGCTTGGAATGGGGCTCTAAATCAAGTGGGTGGTCCAGTAGCCTCTTAGAAGTAAGGGCTATAGGCATCTAAAATAAATCAATATACGTTTCAAGTAAAGTCTACAAGACTAAATCCTTAGATACTTTGGTGAGCTAATCTACATTTTCCTTATTCTAGTGCCAGAAAAAAGGACCTATGAGCATTTCTTAAACTCTGGTTTGAGTTGCATTACTCTAATTAGCTGAAAATCAGCATTATCACGAACTCCCTCTAAGTGGATAAGCTATCCATGCATCACCACAGAAGAAGACGGAGACCAATAACGACAAAGGAGTTCCTATAGATGGACGAGGAGGCGAAGACCTGCTCAAGATGGCGGACAGTCAATAGCGAATGAAGTGAGGGTAATGGGGAACGGACCGAAAGAGAAGCCAAAGGTGACAAAGTAGTAGAGTCAAACAAAGACAAAGAAGAGGCGTGAGAATGAAGAAGGTAATGGAGTTCGTGGCTGCAGAAGACGGCATGGCATGCAAACGGCATGAGACAATGCATATCAATCGAGACTGCAGTGAGAAGGACGATGACAACATTAATGACAAAGAAGCATGGGGAAAAAGATGAAGATGAATAAGAGATGCAAGGGTCGAGGAAGGTGACGAGAAGGCGAATGAAAAAGAAGAAGAGATGAAAAGTCTTCAGAGGCATGGGCGATGCAAGGCTCATCATTATCTTCGACGAACATTTGCCTACATGTGCCAGCACTATCTAGCCATGGTCAGTCACATGGCAATGCGTCTTGAAGAAAGGGAGGCTTTTTGATGGTGGTGCTATCTTTCTAAACACCTGACACTACTGCAATAGTGGAGAACCTCGATCTTAAGGCGCCCCAAATCTCCTTTAATTTACATCACGATATACTATCTCGGTGGCACACTCCTCCAGCGGCATCTAACCATGAACGAGAAGTTTGGATGTTGTCATACGTCGACTGCAGCACTATCAAGTGCAATTGTCTAAGAACTGTACCTGTCCAGTAAAAAAAGACGATGACAAACCTGAATTTTTCTTATGCTATGTCTCACAATAATTGAAGGCTTTGAAGTCGTCAACTTGAGGAGAAGATGCTACATGAAAGGAGAGAACATTGTTTTCTTGAATGTATGGTGACTACAGTATTTCAGTAGTCATCAATTAGGCAAAATTATTGATTGTTACCTTCAAAGGACATGAAGACGACATAAGGCCACATCAAGACCAAGGCTTCAGCAAGTTCATATCTTCCACCAAAGCATTAAAACAAGGATGCTTCATCATTATACTGATCGTCCAATTGACGCTTGTCAATTTACTCCCGCATACTCTTCACATGTCAACTTACAATTGTGTTACCCTCTATCCACACCTTATCCTCTATCCATGCCTTCTCTATAATACCACGTACTTCTACATTTTTGTGCTTATACCTTGGAGTAGATCTCTTACATTGGAAGATTGTATCTTGTTCCCAAATACAAAGCAATCTTTGAACGATACACATGGCTTCTTGCAATTTACCTTGATCACTAATGTATATGATTCTTCTACTCCACGTATTAGCCTTAAGTTGAGTATTCTTCATTTTCCTTTCCTCCCATCTTGCTAAGTGTCCGTGCGGCAAGTGACTTCAAGAACTCCCGCTGTCATGCCGCTACGCACATATCCTGTAAAAATATCTAGAGTGCAGCTTCCTTATAGATCTAGAGAGCCAATGCCACTTTAGGAATTAGTGTTAGTGTCCATGGTTCAAAAATATTAGATTTTTGGACAAGTTTTAGCCAATTTTTGATATTTTAGATATTATCTCTTGTAAAACTCCATAAAATTGTAGAAAACTTCTAGATTAGGATAACATGTAAAAGAAAGTATTTAGCTTTTAGCTATTTTGAGAGGATTTTATGTCAAAAGAAAGATTAGCAAAATCGTGCAATGCGTGATCGTAGTTTTCAAGCAGTGAACAAAACTCCGAAGTGGAAGATGAAGAGAGAGTGATCTAGCAGAATTCTAGCTAGGCAAGTTGGTATTTTACCCCCCTTTCAGAGTCAATGGAAGCATCAGATTGATGATCTGAGCAGCATAGAGGAAGTTATTATTTTATTCACGTTTTTGCCTACAAGAGTTTTATCTTCTCATACTACAGAAATAAACTGATAGGCTTAATCTTTGTTAGTATTCTTCTACATTTTATATTTCTTTCTGTGAGTATTCTTCTACGTCTTCTATTTCTTTGAACCCCTTCTCTTCCATCTACTCCTCTCCCTGAATCTCCCTTTACCCTGTTGTCTCTTTTCCCGTGGTAGAATTTCGACACCAAACGCATCAACACCGTGTTAGGGAAAGTTTATGCTATCATCACAGGTAAATTCCAAAAGATATTTGGGCTGATTTAGGGCTGATATCTTCAGCCATATTCAGAGAATTAGCTACAAAAGTGTTCGTTTAATTTATTTCTTTTTCTACAAAATACATCTTGTCAAAATATGCAAGTGTTATATGCCACTATGGCAGGTCAATGTTTGTAGATCATTCATAGATGCTTTGAGTTGAATTAAGAGGAGCTTTTTCTCTTACTTCTTGGGTAAGGTAACTTATCCTTATCAGGAAATCAATTTGAAGCTCTCTTGAAAAAAGTCTATTTGCCCTACAAGCCTTGTAATTGACTCATAAGCTTTTGTCCCTAATAGTCTACATTGAATGTAATCATGCAAACTTGATTCATACTATGGCATCATGTATGAATGATGGGATGCAGAGTTGTTTATGATACATGACAGTATATTGTACTTGATTTTATAATTTGTGATTACTCTTACAGTCAAGAAAAAAAGCTTGATTTGAGTTAGAACTTATGAGATAATACTCTTGTGATCTTTGCTAAGAACATGCAATTGGAAGCTCTATTAACATCTTCAAGGATATGGCTTGAAACCTTCAACCTTTCTCTTATCTCTACCATCTCCGAAGTCTAAGCTCTTGAACCCCCATACATTCTTCTCTCTTAAACCCCTGTGATTGACCGTGAAGTACCCCTTGAACCTTTAATTATTCACTGTAATCTAATTATCTCTTGAAGACACATCTCCATCTATCTTGTTCAGTTTTCTTGCCAAACCCCTATGGTGACCTTCAACCCCATGTGCTACGACATTGGTGAACTTGATGTGAAGGTTAGTGTAAGAAAACTCCAAGATGGGGGATTCTTCAGGAGAAACTCTACAATAGTTGGTGCGCATACTGCAATAGACTCAGCAACAACAAATCTAAATGTTCCAACAACAACAACAAAGGCAAGATGAACAGAAGATTCATTCCACAACTATCAAGGCCCTAGAAGAATTTGGAAGTGAATCTAAATAATTTAATGGCCAAAATGTCTCGGTATTCATTCGCTTGTATGTTGAGAAAATGCTCTTTTTTTTAATACCGCAATATGCATAGAGCCGTTATTTTGCCAGACTAGCAAAGCATGGTCTTCAAGAAAGAATCCATGGTCTTTTTCAACGAGATGCGGATTGGGTTGCATTCAAAAACTCCCTACATGAAGAATTCTTCTTAGAAGACTCTGGCCTAATGACGAAGAAAAGTTTCATTGATTGGGTTAAGAAACCAAACAAAGGTTTAGCTACAACAGCTTTATACCATGAGTTTGAAAGTAAATCTGGACAACTTGATGTGGAAGGTCAGAAGATTGAATTATTCCTTAAGGCTGCAGATCCCATTTTGCAATAAAAGCGTGTTAATCGCCTAGAAGATGCTACCTCCGAATCAGGAGTCAAGACTCCATGGACAAATGTTACTGCTGCAATAAACATGATTACTTAAAGAGAATGGATGCGACTAAGATTGGGATCTACTTCAACTTCAATAACTCCATTGATGGAGCTTGTTCCACCTTCAAAAACCCCTATTCCTTTGACTAATCAACCAACTCTTTTTTCTTTTATTCCTTCTAAAAATGATATCATGGATGAACTTATTAAAAGCATGCGTGACCTTCATCTGAATCTTATAGAAATTAGTTCCAAACTAGAGAACTTGGATGTTAAAGTTATAGAGTGAGGACGATCATCAACTCAAAGACCCATGAGAGAAGGCTATAAGAGGTGTTGTATTTGGTGTGACAGCCAACAACATGAGAAGAGAGAGTGTTTTGCATTCCATAAGGCTGAAGCACAGAAGCTCGTCTTTTGAAAAGACGAAAAAATTCATGCAGCTGAAACTGGTCTTCCACCAGAGCCAAATTTTGGCAATGGTGAAATGAAAAAAATATTAGAAGATTTAGTTGTAAAGAATGCCTACGCAACAATTGATGCAGCTACCTATGGACTGCAAATTGAACCAACTAAATCAAATTTGAAAGCATGTAAAGCTAATGTGCGATCTAAAGTGTGGATGCAGGTACTAGATTAAATGGAAGTGGCAAAGCAGCCAAAGATGATTTGACTAACGCCAATCAGTGCATTCGAGGATTAACTGGTTGGAACGAACTAGTAGATTCTTTTTTCGCCTTTGTATATCTGGCTGAAGTCAATCATAAATAAGTCTTGGTTGAAGAAAAGAGAAGAAGAGAAGATGAACCTAGGCCTTCCTCTTGTGGCCCTTTGAAACAGGTAACTAGAAGAACGGCTGAATAGCCAAAGCCTGCTGAAAATATAACCCCAGACCAAGAGATGGAAGATGTGCCACAAACAAAGAAGACCGAAGGAAAGAAGAAAGGCAAGTAGCCAGGCTATAGATTACATTCTGACATAGAATCTGCAAACTGAACTTAAACAAGTCCTAGAAGAATGAATTGTGAGAAGTAAAATTGAGTTTACCTTAGGCGAAATCCTTGGAATTGCCAAACGTGAATTTCATGATGTAATTATTAATGTAATCAAAAGAAAAAGACAATATATTGGTAATGAAGCTAAAGAAATAGTGCATGTGTTTTTGCAAGATCTTCAAGTCTTTGTGCAAGATGAAGAGAGGAATTCAGCTTGAAGCAGTTAAAGAATTAATTGCAGCAACTCAAGCTGAAGATTATGAAAGCATGGATGCAAAAATAAAAGAAGTGAATGCTAAAAATGTGATGGTCGGCTGGTCCAAACCAGTTGGGTAGCCCACCTCTCAAAAAGAAGGTCATCTACCCAACTCGTCCAAACCAGTTGGGTACCCACCTCTCAAAAAGAAGGTCATCTACAACACATACATGATGGCAAAGAAGCTCGATTCATTCCAAGCAGTCACTACTTGGTGCACAGATCGGATGTTGTATGCTTGCGTACTGAATGCGGAAAGGTCCCTAAGAACAAAAGAACTCTACTTTTTGCACAAAACTCAAGGTAGAAAGCATGCACGACATGAACAAGAGACCAATTGGGTGCAATCTCCCCCCATGCCTTGTGTGAGCACTCCACAAAGCATGTATTTTATATATTAATCATCTTCAAGCTCAAATAATAGCCCAAATTACAAAATAGCAAGCTTTTGGCTTTTGAGTTTGTTTTAGCACAAAATAGAAATAAAGCTAATGGACAGGCGCCCAAAGAGTCAGGCATACCCAATACAATGTCCAAATACAAATATCATAATCGTGCGCCCATGCGCATACAAAATAATAAATAAATATCCAATGCCTCAATAAATAGGCGCGACAAAATATAGGCACCATGCCTAAGGTATGCGCCCACCAAAATATAAGTGATAACTCGAATACACGCTTTCCTCCAATGCTTTCCTCCGCCACTGCTGCTATCTCTACACATCAACTGAAGCATTCACAATCGTTAATAAAATAATATAATTAAACCGACAAAAGTGAATACCTAGCAGTCTTCAGCTACATAAATAAATCAACTGGTTAAAAATCAATCCTAACCTTAATTTATCACGAGTGCGCACTCTAAACTCATAAACGTTTATTAATTTAATATGTATTTTGCAGAATCACCTACTATGGAATCACCCATGTACACACTAAATTAATGAAACGCCCAAAAAAGATAGGCGTCCCCATCAACTTCTCACACAAAGAATCCACTTTGCGTATGAGCCCCGGTCAACAAAGTTTACGGAATCCACCGTAAAACCTCACGAAATCCACTGTGGCACGGAATCCACCGTGAAATATGCCTCCTGGCATCATACCCCCGGGGTGGGATAGCAATTGTCCTCAATTGCTATTAGCTCAATGTGGAGCTAACAGAGTGGGGAAAGCATTTAAGTCTCTAGCGTGCATCCATTGGGCTTCTTCAAACAACAGGATGGTTTTTAAACTTGACCAAATATCTAGAATATCTACGGCCAGTTCTAGTGGTCATAAAGTCAGTATCTATGATAGCTTCAGATTCAAGTATTTCAGTCTCTTCATCTAACAAAGGTGGGTTTTCATAAACAGGGTATACAGGTAATTGGCCTCTAAAGGGTCGTAATAAACTAATGTGAAATGTGTTGTAAATTTTTCAGTGAGGTGGTAGTTCTAACTTGAATGCATTGTCATTGATTTTGTGAATGATCTTAAATGGTCCATAAAATCTAGGTGCTAATTTCACAACTGGGTGTTTATCTACACTTTGTAATCTATGTTTTTCTATTCTCAACCAAACATAGTCATCAACTTTGAAATTCATGTCCTGTCTTTTCTTATTGGCTTGTTTTGTATACGATTGCTGGGCTTTGGCAATCATGTCTTTAACCTCATCAAAAATAGTAGCATGCATGTTAGCAATATCATCAGCACTCTGAATTCTATTTGATAAAGATGCAACAGGTATAGACAATCTATAACTATAAATCACTTCAAACGGTGCTTTCTTTGTAGATATGTGTGGTGTATTGTTATATGCAAACTGCAGTAAATGTAAGTGTGTGTCCCATGTCTGTGGTTTAGAAATAGTATAAGCACGTAAAAGATCTAAAATAGTTAGTGGCTTCTATTTGTCCATTAGTTTCAGGATGAAATGCAGATGAGAAATCAATCTTTGTTCCTAGGTTAGCAAACAAAGTAATCCAAAAGTTGTTACAAAATCTGGAATCACCATCAGAAATAATAACTTTTGGTAATCCATGATTAGTGAAAACAATTTTCAAAAACAATTGTGCTCCTTGAGATTCTGTTAAAGTTTTCTTACATGGAATGAAATATGCTTGTTTACTAAACCTGTCTACTATAGTCCAAATCATATCATGGTTAGCTTTAGTATTAGGTAAACCAGTAATAAAATCCATAGAAATCTGTTCGCATGGTCTTGATGGAATAGATAAAGGCATAAGTAATCCATACTGTTTACCATGATGTCTCTTAACTCTTTGAAAAACCAAACATTCAGAAATAAAGTTAGATACATCAGTGTCCATATGTGGCCAATAAAAATCTTCAGTTAATATACGTAAAGTAGATATGATACCTCTATGACCTTGATATGGAGGATAATGAATCTCATTTAAAACAAAGGATCTGAATGGAACTGTAACACATAATCTCTTTTCATAAAACATGAATCCATCATTGTAAGATAGTGAATCAATAGAAATCCAGTTTTATTTCCAACTAATTTATTCCAATCAGATTGAAAAGTAATGTCCTGATGATAAGTATCTTTCATAGGAGTTAGAGAATCAAATGATATAATAGAGATATTATGAATGGTTGGTCTTCTACTTAATGCATTGGCCACTACATTTTCTTTACCTGGTTGATATTGGATAAGGGGATGAAAACTCTGAATAAAAGCTGTCCATTTGATATGTCGGTCAGATATTTGGGGTTGACTAAGTAAGTGTCTAATACTTTGTTAATCAGTCTTAATCATAAACTCAGAACCCATTAAATAATGTTTCCATTGTCTTAAAGCTTGTACAACAGCTAACAATTCTTTATCATATGTGGAATATTTAAGTTGAGGGGTTTCAATTTACAGCTAGAATAGGCTATAGGATGATTATCTTGCATAAGTACGGCTCCTATTCCAAATCCGCTAGCATCAGTAACTACTAAAAAGAATGGTCTATTAAAATCAGGTAGTTGTAATACAGGAGCATGGGTTAATGCATGTTCCAATAAATCAAAAGATTTCTATTGATTATCAGACCAATGATAAACAATACCTTTCTTTAAAAGTTTAGTCAAAGGAAAAGCAAGTAATGAAAAATTTCGCACAAATTTCCTATAAAAACTAGCAAGACCTAGAAAAGAACGTAACTCATGCACATTTTTAGGTATTAGCCAGTTCAATATTTCTTCTATCTTTTTAGGGTCAACTTTAATGCCATCTGATGACACAATATGACCTAAATATTCAATTTCTATTTGAAAGAACTCACTCTTTTCCGAATTAGCATACAATTGATTATCTTTCAATAACTTGAAAATCAAAGACGGATGTTCATAATGCTCTTTCTCATTTTTATTGAATACCAAGATATCATCAAAGAATACTATAACACAATGCTGATATTTCAAAAATATGCGATTCATCATTCTACTAAATGTAGCAGGTGCGTTAGTCAATCCAAAAGGCATCACTAGAAATTCATAATGACCAAATTGTGTTCTAAATGCAGTCTTGAATGAATCGCATTCTACTAAATGTAGCAGGTGCGTTATTCAATCCAAAAGGCATCACTAGAAATTCATAATGACCAAATTGTGTTCTAAATGCAGTCTTGAATATGTCAGATTTATCTAATCTCACCTAATGATAACCAGATTTAAGATCTATTTTACTAAATATGGCAGATCCTTGTAGTTTATCCATAAGATCATCTACCCTAGGAATTGGATATCTATTCTTTACAGTAATCTTATTTAGGGCACGATAATCAATGCACATACGATAAGTATTATTATTCTTCTTTACCAACAAAACAGGTGCGCCAAATGGAGAACTACTAGGTCTAATTAGTCCTCTGTTTAATAATTCCTCAACTTGATTTTGAATTTCTTTTTGCTCTATCTGGTTATGCCTATATGGTGCTTTACAAGGTGGTTGTATACCAGGAATTAAATCTATTTTTTGGTCTTCAGGACGTGAAGGAGGTAGTCCAGGTGGTAGATCTTCAGCAAAACAATGTTTAAATTGTGCAAGGAATTCTTTATGTCTAGGGTGCATATGTTTTTCTTTAGCTTGCAGTTCATTCACCCAAATTAGATAAGATTTATTACTTTTGCGTAATGCACGTTTAGCTTGAGTATGAGTAAGTAGTGGAAAAGCATTAGATGCGTGCATACCATACAATGTAATGTTTTTTCCTTGAAAATGAATTTTAATTGAATGTGTGAAATAATCTATGTCAGGATTATGCTGATGACGCCAAGGCATATCTAAAATAATATCACTGGACTATAATGGTACAACTAGAAATTTTCTTCTTTCAGTATATTCACCAATTTGAATTTCTAGATCATGCACCTCTTGTGTTCCATTAAACCTTGTGCCTAAGAATGCTGCTTTAATGCGATAATGCATAGGAACAATTTGTAATTTTAATTCTTTCACTAACTTTGCAAAAATAAAATCATGTGTACTACCATCATCATGCAAAATAATCTTTTCTTTTCCATACACTAAACATTTCATTGTCAACAAAGAATGTGGAGTTGGCATACCTAGTAAAGTATCCGAAGGAGTAGTAATATCATCCTCATCTTCCGTAAAGTCAGGCATTTCCTCATGTTCTTCATATTCCATTGCTCCAAGATAGTTGATGTGGACAGGTGGCTTCTTTGATTGGCAATTGGCTGCTAGATGTCCAGGTTGATGGCATTTGTAACAAACTATAGGTTTGGCTTTAGATACATTGTTTGTAATGGTAGGAAGTCTAGAAATATTAGGATTTGGCTGTGAGGATGGCTTAGGATTTTGATTGGTATTTGATGGCAAAGCAGGTGGTTTTGTCCAAGACTTACGAAAAAATGATGAAGGAAATCGACTTTGATTGAATCTTCTAAAATTTGAATTGAATCGCTTAGATCCATAGTTACCATTGGCTTGAAATTGTTGTGGATTCTTGTCTCTTCCTCGAAGCTTGTCTTCAGTGTCATGAGCTAAAGAAATTGCATCTTCAAGAGTTGCAGGCTTGAACATATTGACTTCAGTGTAGTAATGCCCAAGTAATCCAGACATATACTTGAGCTTGTGAGTCGCTTTAGGTACGTCTTCAAGCATGCGTAGTTGGAGTAAGGCATTCCAAAAGCGTTCGGTGTACTGAGAAATAGGCTCATGATCTCTTTACTAAAGAAGGTCTCATTGCTTTATGGCTTTTTCATGGAATTGTGGAGGAAGGAAATTCTGCATAAACTTCTTCTTGAAACTCTCCCAGGTAGTGGGACAATCTATGCTCTTACGAACCACGATCCACCAAAGAGATGCTCTATCCACTAAATGATTAGTGACACACTTGATTTTATCTTTTTCAGCGTATGTCTCCTCATGAAAGTAATCATCAAACTGACTGATGAATGTAAGAACAGTTTTTCCATCTCGAATACCATTGAAAGTACGGAATTTTAAATTTCTTTTACTTATCTTTGTTTCTTCGCGGATGGATTGAGCTTCAAGAGTCGCATCAATGGTACGTCGAATAAGATCTTCACGTTGTGGTCCATCTTTGTTAGTAGTTGATCTTTGCAAATTGGCCAATTGAACTTGCAATGCTTGCCGGGCTCTTCGTTCTTCGTCCAACTGCATCATAATTAAATCCAACTTTTGTTCCACTGTAGGTTCAGGAAGATCGCCTTCAGCCATTAAATCATTCATATTTGATTCCGTCATCGTACAAAACTTCAAAAGACCTCACACTCTCAAAATCCAATTAGCGGGATGAGCGTAGCTCAAGATCGGGTGTACAAGGCTTATAGATTTTTGTTTGGCTTTCACGGTCTTCGTCTTTGGCAATTGCGGGATTTGAAACCTTTGTAAAATTTGTGTTTGACCTTCTGTGTGTGCTAAAACTGGTTCAGCAAGTCTGCGTATGCGAACAGAGTCTTCCAAGGAACAACTTCGCAGTTCGGTGCTTCTGCGCAGGAACAATCCTTATGGGAGTTTTAGACACAAGTCAGTTCTGACTTCTGGTGACTTGCTGGACTTGCAGAGTTTCAAAACTTATGAAACTTGAGAAACTTTGGAGCTTTGTGTGACTTTGAACTTGCTTGACTAAGCTTAAGCTTAGTCTTACTGTAAACGACGAATTTTAGGGAGGGGGAGGGGTGCGTTTTCTGACGCCGTAAAATTCGGGATGCTGCCACCAATTTGTTAAAATTCGATTTAAGTAAGCTTTTAAATCTTACTAATAAAGCTTTCTAAGCTTTAAACTTAATCTTTTAAGCTTTATGAAAGATATGGGCTTATCTCTATTGACTGTGAGAAGACAACTTGGAGAAGAAGATGTTGGAGTGGACCTCCGTCGTTGCAGGCCGGTCCTTCACGATCAGAGGCTGTAAACAGGGGTTCTTGACCACCAGGAATCCACCCGTATCGACCGTTAGCAATGAGACTAATCGTAGAGCTCGATCGTTCGAGGAGCTCCGCCTTCGCACAAGATGCGTAGCGATTGGAAGCTCTCGATCTCAGCTTCGCTTTGATACCACTGGCACGCACATCGGATGCTGTATGCTCGCGTAGTGAATGCCAGAAGGTCCCCAAGAACAAAAGAACTCTACTTTTTGCACAAAACTCAAGGTAGAAAGCATGCACGACATGAACAAGAGACCAATTGGGTGCAATCTCCCCCCATGCCTTGTGTGAGTGCTCCACAAAGCATGTATTTTATGTATTAATCATCTTCAAGCTCAAATAATAGCCCAAATTACAAAATAGCACGCTTTTGCCTTTTGAGTTTGCTTTAGCACAAAATAGAAATAAAGCTAATGGGCGGGCGCCCAAAGAGTCAGGCATACCCAATACAATGTCCAAATACAAATATCATAATCATACGCCCATGTGCATACAAAATAATAAATAAATATCCAACGCCTCAATAAATAGGCGCGACAAAATATAGGCGCCATGCCTAAGGTATGCGCCCACCAAAATATGAGTGATAACTCAAATACATGCTTTCCTCCAATGCTTTCCTTCGCCACTACTGCTATCTCTACACATCAACTGAAGCATTCACAATCGTTAGTAAAATAATACAATTAAACTGACAAAAGTGAATTCCTAGCAGTCTTCAGCTACATAAATAAATCAACTAGTTAGAAATCAATCCTAACCTTAATTTATCACGAGTGCGCACTCTAAACTCATAAACGTTTATTAATTTAATATGTATTTTGCGGAATCACCCACTATGGAATCACCCATGTACACACTAAATTAATGAAACGCCCGAAAAGAATAGATGTTCCCATCAACTTCTCACACAAAGAATCCACTTTGCGTATGAGCCCCGGTCAACAAAGTTTACGGAATCCACCGTAAAACCTCATGGAATCCACCTGGCACGGAATCCACCATGAAATATGCCTCCTGGCATCACTACTCCCGTACGCATTGGGCAAGAGCAACAATGGAGATAGTCGTCTAAATTGGAGAAAAAGAAACACCATGTATTGCACTCTTAGACCATGGTTCTGTGATAAACGTCATGGCCAGGAGACTCTATGAAAGTGGTGGATGGCCTATAGATGTTGATCCAGGCTGGCGAATGAGAGCTGCAAACAACTCTTCTGGAGAGTTATATGATGTATGTCCTAATGTGTAGGTAACTGTCGGCGACATAAAAGACAATTTTCACTTCTTTGTTCAAGATTCTTGTAGTTACCCTATCATTCTTAGGCAACCCTACATTTCTAAAGCCCGGTTGGAAACAAAAGCTCTTGATGATGGTTCTTCGTATGCTCGAATCCGAAGCAAGGATAATGAACGAGCAGTCCAATTTCTTACTATGTGTGTTAACCATCATCAAAACATAGATCGATTGCGTGATTATTCTGCACCTCCTAATGCCCAACAATTCAAGGGTTTTCGGGCTGCACTGCTATAAAAGGAGGCTATAGCAGTACTTCATGTAAAAAGAATGTACCTCCTCATCCTACAGAAACTGTGTCTCTAGAAAATCTACATGTATGTACAACCAACACTATGCGTTGTTATAAGTCTCTTTCAGCCATGACTAAAGCTGAAAGAAAATATTTATGTCATATAAAAAGGGAGCTGAAAACTTATGACATGACGGCTAAAAATGAAGATATTTTAGGCTTTTTTTTTGTGCTAATTACTACTGACACATTGGCTGAAATATATGCAGCTACTCATGCAGAAAATCAGGCTGAAAATCAGTCCATAGAAGTATGTACATTGCATTTTTATCAAACAATTCAAGAATTTGTTGAACAGAAAGATATTGGTTTACTCAACAAGGCTGAAGAGCAACTAGAGACAAAATACAAGATGATGTCGTGACTCTGCGCATCTACCATTGCAAACCTGAGGGCAAAATTTTCTGCCAAGTTTTTTAACTCTTAAGTCAGCGTCATTATGAGTGTAATTTCTGTTGTGTGTATTTTTTGTGTTTGCATCTGCATGACACACGAGCACATATATTTAGGCTAGGCACAAATTTTTCAATGCATTCATAAATTTTACGTGGAAGCATCGCTTGATTAATTGCATTACATGGAACCTAATTTGCAAACTATATGAGTGATTGGTCACGAAATTCTTTTCCAAAGCATGTTCTTGATAGGGCACAATGCATGGAAAATAGGTTCACATGAAGGATTCCATTTTGAAGACTCAAGGACTTGAAGAAAAGATTGAAATGTTGATCTTTTGCTTGGACTTTTCCCATGTGACTTGTAATTTGGATGTTGCTAGTGAGGATGATAAGTCTGTTCTTATGCGAAGTCGTTTAGCAGCCTACAAAAGCTAAAAGTTATCCGCTTATTCTTTGTGAAGATGGATAAAACAAGCTCTACAAAAATAATGTTGTTGTATGAGCATCAATAACATGTACCTTGCACAGTAAAACAACTTGTCACATTGGAACATTCGGTACTGACAAAGCTCATCGAGATTTCACATACCTTGGATAATGGCCTCACGTAGAATCTATTGAGATATTAATTACCATTGCAGTCTTGCTATTGCACTTCATGAAATGGAAGAATGTTTTATATCCATGGATAATCCTTAGACAAACATCAATATGCTGCTCATGCTTTGTAACCAGAACGTCCGGACTACACAAATGCCTTGCGAGGAACTTGAACCCTGGTTAAAATTGATCACCCTTAGTGCAACAATCTTGGTTAATAGCTTCTCTAAAACATTAGGCTATTATATGGTATGTACATGATTAAGAACGGGCAGTCTTTAAAGAAGAAGCTAGCTGACGAAATTACGCTGGATAAAACAGGGTAATATTGGAGGCAGCAAAATTGGAATAGTCAATGATATCAGCAGGCTAACAATTGGAAAAATAAAAGCATGCCAAAATTTGATCAGGCTTGGAAAAGGCTTCATCAGAAAATCCATGGCTTTTTTGTATGACTGTGTGTTTTTTTTAAAAGTGGCGTTGATTATAAATGAGGTGGTGAGGAGACGATGGAGGGGAGGAGCTTTGGCGACCTTTGCAAGACAAGCCAGAGGGAAGACGACAAGTAGAAGGACCTTCAGTGACTATCGAAGAGCAACAATTATATGAAGAGATGACGGATCAACCTGCTTCTATCTTGGACGAGGACTTGTCTGTTACAAAGAAGGAAGCTTGGCATTCACGTCTAAGACAACTGACGAGAAGAGTATGTTGCAACAAAGCTAAAGATGATGCCATAAATTAACGCTAAGCTATAGAAGATGAAGCCGATAAAGCCGCAGAAGATGAAGCTGACGAAGACCAAGTGTAATTTTTTGTCAAAGCTGATCATGAGGAGAAGAACGCAGATGTCGTTGTCACGCAAGGTGATGAGAAGCAGGAGTGATCCTAGGCCACAAGGAAATCGAAGGAAGATCAGGTTCAAAGCGACACGTAAGTTGATGACAAAGATGAGGCTACCTGCACCATGAAATAACAACGTTGCTGAGACAAAGAAAAATCAGAAGACTGCAAAGCACGAAGGGGGGACAAGTAGCAGTGAGAGAAGAGAAGACCGACAGTAATGGAGGAAGACAAGGAGAAAGTTGATGGAGAGAACAAAGAGCTCTGAAGAGGAAACCAAAGGCAGTCAAGCATCACTGTGCAGAAGAAGATATCGCTATGATGGAGAGAATCCAGAAGATGGACTAAACGACACAAAACGAAGGGAGGTTAGGAACGAAGCGACACAGAAGCCGGTGACAAAGACGAACGTTGGAGGTGAAGACAGAACGGAGAAGCTAGCAGATAGAGACAGAACGTTGTTGCAACACTGAAAGGCCTTGATCTTAAGACGCTCCAAATCTCCTTCATTACAACATGATTTATTATCTTAGCGGCGCACTCCTCCAACGGCATCAGACCATGAACGAAAAGTTGGATGTCGCCATACATCGACTACAGCATAGACTTTAAGAAGATCCATGATCTGAAGTGACAATTGGTCGTGCTGACTAAGACCAAAAAGATAAGGAGTTGATGATTTAAGAGGGAGGGTTTGAACTTTGCAAAGGTTCTTTGTGCCATGTCGAAACTTGGAAGACAACATCAAGAACAAAGCCTCGGAAAGTTCATATATTTCACCAAATCTTTAAAACAAGGATGCTTCATCATTATTTTGATCGTCTAATCAACGCATGTCAATTTACTCTCGCATACTCTTCTCATGTCAACTTACAATTATGTACCTTCTCTATAATACCACTTACTTCTACATCTTGGAGTGGATCTCTTACCTTGGAAGATTGTATCTTGCTCCCAAATACAAAGCAAGTTTGAACATTTCATGGCTTCTTGAATTTACCTTGTTCACTAATGATTATATTCTTCTGCTCCTCGTTTTTGCCTTAAGTTGAATGCTATTCATCATCCTTTGCTTCCATCTCGCAAAGTGCCCCTGCGGCAAGAAACATTCATGAACTTCCACGCATTGTCCGTGTGAGAACGATGGATAATAAAGTTAAACCTGTGGCAGTCCCACTGCCTTCTAAAAGTGAAGGGCTAGTTGATAGGGTAGCAAATCAGCCAAGTCTTTGAGATCTTCCCAACATTGGACATAAGTTTACATTTGAAAGCATAAAAGAGCTCAAAATATGTGATACTTATTTCCTTTCACCGGGTTGGAAAACACTATTTTATGCAAATGCCAATGAAACATGGAAAAGCTTTTGCATTTTAGCCAAGTGAAATAGGCTGTGTGAGTTCAAATATTGTGGCTCCTATGGTCATTTTTATGGTCCCACATGTGCCTTGGAACCTCAAGCCTATTCCTCTTCCAAGGATGCATTTGCCCAACTTATTGGAACTTCTAAATGAAAAGATGAGAATGAAGATTTTAGAGCTTTCTTGAGCACCTTACTCAAACCGATGGTTTACTGTGCCCAACAAAAATGGATCTTTACGATTCATTCAAGATTTATAGCATGTTAATTGTGTCACAATCCGAAATGTTGGTTTGGGTCCAATTGTTGATGAGTTTGCTGAAGCTTTTGCAGGTAGAGCGATTTATTCTATGGGCAACCTATATTCAGGATATGACCAATTTTAGCTTTCATTAGAAAGTCAAGACATTACTACAATGAAGACACCTCTTGGATTGGTCTGTATGTGTACTCTACCAAAAGGCGCAACAAATTCCGTAGCCCATATGATGAACGCCATGCACAAAGTCTTAAGGGACTTTATTCCACAGCTTACTCTTCCATTTCTTGATGATGTACCTATCAAGGGATATGAAGTCTAGGAAAGGAATGAAGAGGTTGACGAACATGGCTGTAGGATATTTGTAGTAAACCATATTCATGATTGTGACAGGATTTTGACAAGGCTAGAAGAGGTTCGTCTTACCCTTTCTGGAGCTAAATCAATTTTTGGAGTTGAAGAAGTCCTAGTGGTCGGACATTTGTGTGGCCCTTATGGACACAAACCTTCGCCAATCAAGATAGATTCCATCAGAAGAATGCAAGAAAAATGCAAAAATATTTCAGAGGTGAAAAGATTTCCTGGCGCATGTGTATTCTATCTCATATGGATACCACATTTTTCTCATGTAGCTGAAAATATTTATCAATTATTTAGAAAATGCCAAAGATTCTCTTGGGGTAAATAGCATAATTTCACTATACACAAATTAATGAATATGTTAATTTCAGGCCCCACTCTCAAAAGGGTTGATTATTCAAATGGTCAACCCACCATCCTTACTATGGATACAAGTCCCATTGGGATAGGATGGGCTGTTAGCCAAGACGATCTTGAAGGTAACAGATATGCAATTCGTTTTGCAGAAAAGCTTCTCAATGAACATCAAAGAAGGTATGCACAAGTAAAAAGAGAATTGTAGGGAGTTGTAACAGCATTAAAGTATGATAGTGAATACTTTATAGATGCTTCAGTAGTGGTAGAAACTGATTGTCTTTCACTCTTGGGAATGATTACTAGCTGCTCTACACCTGACATTGCTATGCTAAGATGGATTGCATATATTAAATCTCTCAACCATGAATTAAAGCATATTGCAAGATAGGAGAATCCAATTGCTGACATGCTGGGCAAGATATGACAATGAAGAAGAGCTTATGGAAGAAGATAAAATTGAAGAGTCTATACTTGTTGAACTTTATTCCAAGGCTACTGAAAATTCATTTTCAATTGTTTCATATACAGAACGAAAGCTGAAAAGTGTAGGTGTAGCTAATCTTTTTAATGGTATAGCATTAACTACAGCAAGAACAAGAAAATGTACAATTGTAAATCAGCAAACAACAACAAAGATAAAAGATTTGTCTATGGAAGAAGGGTGGTTAACTAGAAGCCACCATGCTCATTGCATTGCTTAAGTTCTAGTTTATTTCCTTGAAGAAGATTTGGCCAATATTTGAGCACAATGAAGAAGAAAGAGACTTGGACTGATAAGGAGTTCAAGCATATTATGAGGAAATCTTATGGCTTTTTCCTTAAAGAAGAGCATCTATGGAAGCACACGAAGAAGAAGAAAGGAGCGCATGTTTGAGTTTTAGGTAAAAAAAGATTACAAAAAAAGATAATGAAGGAATTTCATGAAAGCTTGTAGGCATGCCATAGAGGCATATGGGGAACCTTTGTTAAAATTAAATTAACATATTGGTGGTAGAACATGTATCGGGACATAGAGCATTTTGTTGAAACATGTTATGTGTGTCAAATGTACTCTATGGTTAAGCATCGAGATGGGTTACATCTGACGTATCCCTTATCTATACATTATAGATGGGTTATTGATCTTGTAACCATGCCTACAGGAATATGAAATATGCAATATTTACTGCTTGCAAGAGAGGATCTAACCAATCAAGTTGAAGATAAAGCCTTAACAACCAAGTCTACTAAACTTGTTTGTCGCTTTTTGCTTGAAGAAGTATTTTGCAAATATGGTTGTGTCAACAAAGTAACTATAGATAGAGAAGAGTTGAATGCCGATGAGGCACACAACTTCTTTGATCAATTGGGTATCAAGTTGGCTTTGACATCAGCCTACAATACTGAAGGCAACGGAAAGAGTGAGGGAGGACATCAACCTATTCTCAAAGCTCTAACAAAGTCTTGTATAGAGGAAAGATCAAAGAATGGCCTAAAATGCTACATTTTGCATTATGGGCTGACAGGACTACTCACAGTACAGTGACTAGCTATATGCCAGCTGAACTTATGCATGTATAACAACCAAAAATGCCAATTGAAGCATCTATTCTCACATGGAGTCTTCTACCTTGAGAGGAAGGAATCAGTAGAGAAAAGTTTGCTGACTTTGCTCATATGATAGCTAGAAAGAAGGCTTGAAGATGTTCAAGCAGCTATTAAGAAGTTAAAAACAGCAAGACTAAAATCCAAAAGAAGATTTGATAGGCAACATCGACTTCGGCCAAGAGCTATCCAAGAAAATGACTAGGTGCTTGTCTATGATAGCAGCATAGATAATCAATACAGTTCTTCTAGGAAGATATTAAAGCGTTGGCTTGGCCCGTATGTGGTAAAGGTCGTTCATGACAATGCCACATATTCATTGGCTGAATTGGATGGAACAAGCATGAAGATGCCCCTAGCTGGAAAAAGAATCAAGCTCTTCAAAACAAGTGAAAGTACAACATATGAGTTAGACGGCTTGAATAAAATTCAAGAGCATGAAGACCTAGAGGAAGAAGAAGAGACGGAAGATGAAGACATTAACATGGCAGAAGATACTTCTTCTAACATTGCAGATCCGTAAGACTTTGGCACATGCCAAGAGGATGTGCAAGTTAAGAGGGGGTGGATGTCATGGCGCTATGTGCACATCACGTGAAAAACTCTAGAGTGCGGCTTCATTATAGATCTAGAGAGCCAATGCCACTTTAGGCATTAGTGTTAGTACCCATGGTTTAAAAATATTAGATTTTTGGACAAGTTCTAGGCAATTTTTGATATTTTAGATATTATCTCTTGTAAAAATCCATAGAACTGTAGACAAATTCTAGATTAGGATAACATGTAAAAGAAAGCATGTAGCTTTCAGCTATTTTGAGAGGATTTGAAGTAAAAAGAAAGATTAGCAAAATCCTGTGATGCGCGATCGCTGTTTTCAGGCAGTGAACATCACTCCGAAGTGGGAGATGAAGAGGGAGTGATCTGGCAGAATTCTAGTCAGGTCTGTTGGTATTTTACCCCCCTTTTGGAGCCAATGGAAGCATGGGATTGGTGATCTAAGAAGCATAGAGAAATGTATTATTTTATACACATTTTTCTCTATAAGACTTTTGTCTTCTCATACTGCAGGAATAAACTGACAAGCTTCATCTCTGTTAGTATTCTTCTACATTTTCTATTTCTTTCTGTGAGTATTCTTCTACATCTTCTATTTCTTCAAACCCCTTCTCTTTCGTCTACTCCTCTCCTTGAATCTCCCTTCACTATGTTGTCTCTTACCTCGTGGTAGACTTTCGACACCAAACGCACCAACACTGTGCTAGGGGAAGTTTATGCTATCATCAAAGATGAATTCCGAAAGATATTTGAGCTGATCTGGGGCTGATATCTTCAGGCATGTTCTCGAATTAGCTACAAGAGTGTTTTTTAATTCATTTCTTTCTCTACAAAAGACATCTTGTCAAAATATGCAAGTGTTTTATGCCCCTATGGCAAGGCAATGTTTGTAGATCATTCATAGATGCTTTGAGCTTAATTAAGAGGAGCTTTTTCTCTTATTTCTTGGTTAAGGTAACTTATCCTTATTAGGAACCCAATTTGAAGCTCTCTTGAAGCAAGTCTCTTTGCGCTACAAGTCTTGTAATTGACTCATAAGATTTTGCCCCTAACAGTCTACAGTGAATGTAATCATGCAAAGTTGATTCATGCTATGGCAACATGTATGAATGATGGGATGCAGAGTTGTTTATGATACATGGCAACATATTATACTTGATTTTATAATTTTTGATTGCTCTTACAATCAAGAAAACAAGCTTGATTTGAGTTAGAACTTATGAGATAATACTCTTGTGATCTTTGCCAAGAACATGTAGTTGGAAGCTCTATTAATATCTTCAAGGACTTGGCTTGAAACTTTCAACCCTTCTCTTATCTCTACCATCTCCGAAGTCTAAGCTCTTGAACCCCCATACATTCTTCTCTCTCAAACCCCTGTGATTGATCGTGAAGTATCTCTTGAACCTTTAAAAATTCACCGTAATCTACTTATCTCCTGAAGACACATCTCTATCTATGTTTTCTTTCCAAACCCCTGTGGTGACCTTCAACCCTATGCATTCCGACACCTGGTGAACCCAATGTGAAAGTATTGCTTTTGATTGTCAAGATTGGAGACTCTTTGAATACTCCACCCACTTCATCATCAAGTGCTTCTTCCTTTTCAACCGATGAGATGAAGAATTTATTGCAAACTCTTTCTTTGGCTATTATGATGTAGAATCAGTAGATGTAGTTATCTCTATGCAGCAGTAGCAGTAATTACATCAGCAACAATTGGATAAACAATGAATGCTACATCAAGAACAAGATCATACACATGGAGCAACCAAAGCAATCAAGGTCCTGGTAAGTGAGTGTAAATTATTTGATGGCCGGAATGTCATAGCTTATCTTAAAATGTTTGAAAGCCAAATGCGCTTCTTTGGAGTTCCTACAAAGTAGACCAATTATTTCCTACGACTTGTCACACCTACTTTGCAGGTTAGAGTGACTGATTTATTTATGCAAGATTCAAATTGAAATGTCTTCAAGAAGGCCCTCAAAGATGAATATTTTCTAAGGATTATGGTATTGCTACGAGGAAGACATTCAAAGAGTGGGTCTATCATCCCAACAAAGGACTTTTTGCTCCCAAGTTATTGCGCGAGTTTGAAGAACATTACAACCAGTTGGATGCACTTGAGCAAAGAGCCCTAAACTCAGAGAAAGTGGAGTTATTCTTGCAGGCAACTGATCCTGCACTTCAAGACGAGTTGGGTGAGCTTCTTGAAGACTGTACGCAACCTATGGGATTCAAGTCTGATTGGAAGGATGCTATTGATGCGGTTTTCACATTGACGAAGAGGCGGAGATGGAAGGCTCGCTTACAAAATGGTATGCAAACACCTCTAGTGATGTCTTCTCCTTTGGCTTCTCCTACTTCTCCTGTTGCTCCTTTCACTTCTTCTCCTACTTCTCATCCCATGTCTATGCCTACTTCTATGCCTATGCCTATTCCTATACCGACTGTCGAAGACATGATGGAAGAAATTTCAAAGAACTTGATGGCTAAAAGAGAACAACCACTTAACCCAGCTCCAATTTTTGCCCTTTCCTCTTCTACTCCTATGAATTCTTCCAGAAGTGATCGAGTACACAGTTGGATATGGTGTGATAGTTCATACCATGAGCACAAGGACTGTCAAGACTTTGAAGAGGCAAAAATACTGAATTTGGTGGTCCGGAAGGATAGGATTATATGTTTCATTGATACAGAACAACCGCTTAAATCCAATTTTGGCAAAGACGGTATGAAGAAATTATTGGAGGAATCTCTCTTATGTTCTTCTTATGTGAAGCAAGAGGCGGCAAGAGAAGCTACTACCTATGGTCTTCAATTGGGGCAGTTGCCGAAAGATAAGTCTTCTTTATGGTCCTATCACTGCATGCAGAAAAGAAAGGTAAAGCTTCATCATCCGAACTCTTTATTCATAGGAGATGCAATTAGAAAAGGGACTGGATGGAATGATCACATAGATGTCTTCTCTATCTATGCTTACATTGCAAAATCTCAAGGATTTGAAGCACTTGTTAAAGAAAAGTGCAAATGAGATAATGATCAGCCTAAAGGATCCAAGAAGGCAACTAGGATGAGTGAACTAGTTCTTCAGCCTTCTTCTTTAGGATCAGAGTAGAGTATGGCCGATATAAAAAATCCAAAAGTACAAGAAGATCAGAAGGCCCCAAAGACAAAGGATTGGAAGCTGAAAAAGTAGCTTGGATTCAAACTGCTATCTGACATAGAGACATCCACAAACTTCTTGAAAAAGGTACTTGAGGATCGAATTCTTCATTGCAAAATTGAATTTACACTTAGAGAAGTCTTGGGGATTGCCAAAAGAGAGTTTCATGATGTTATTATTGACATCATAAAAAGAAAATGGCAAATTATTGAAGAGCCAACGCAGGATATGATCCATCGAGAGGCTTTAGCTATTGTCGTGGCTATTCTCTATGGGTTGCAGATTGAGGAGGTTGATTCTGAAGAGGAGACTATTGAGGAGTCTACAGATGGAGGTCTATGTATGCAGTCCAAGAAGTCTCTTCATCCTTTACTTCAACCCGTACAGTATGATGAGAGCAAAGATACACCTAGATTGGTGCCTCGTAGCCATTTTCCTCGAAGTCACTAGGCTCGTGCGACTACAGAAACTGTCATCAAGCTTGGTAAGACTGAGACTCCTTTTGTTGCTCTTTTGGATCATGGTTTCAAGATTAATGTAATTGTGCGAGGTTTATATGATATTGGTATATGGCTAGTTGATGTGGATCATGGTTGGCGCATGCATGCGGCCAACAACATTGCAGGAGATTTGTATGCTGCTTGCCCAAATCTGAAGATTTCTATTGGAGATGTGGGTGAGTCTTATCATTTCTTTGTACAAAACTCTTGTTCTTATCCTATTTTTTTGGGGCAACTATTTATTGTTGAGTCTCAAATAGAGACTAAAGTTTTGGACGATGGGTCTGCCTATGCAAGGATCCGAAGTAAGGATGGCAAGAGACCTGGTGCGGTTCATGATCGTTTGCAACAATCATCAGAGAAATAAGGATCTTTTGAGGGATTTCCCTCTTCCACCAGGAGAACCGTATTTTTGCTAGGTACCACTGTCTTCTTGCGAGATGATGGTGGTACTTCGAATTAGGGAAAGCTCTCGCCTCGTAGCAGTAGTGGCAATTTTTCCTCATGTGTTTATGGTGTATCCGCTGAAAGTACTGTGTTTTTAGCATATTTCTGATATGCCTAGAGCTGCTAGAAAGTATGTAAAAAGAAAAGAAAAAGAATTGATGATTGCAAGTATTTTGCAAGAAGATGACGGGATAGATGGTCTCTATGATGGCTTTTGATGCTCAGATACCATGGAAGAACTTTCAGTATTGCAAAATTCTAACAATCAAGAGTTGTCATATGTCTTACAGGTCCATTCTCTAGCAATGTATTGTGAGATTGCTGATTTCATGCTTCAAAAGAAATTGGGTGCTGAGGATTCTCGGAAAAAAGTATTCTTTGCTGACATATTTCAGCAAAAATATTTGCGTGTTGCTATTTATACACAGCAAAATTTGTGTTTACCAAGGTATTTTCATCGAGGGGTAAAATTTGCAGGTTGTAGCAATGAAGCTAGATTTCATAAAAAATATAAGACAGTTGACAAGAAGGTTAGACCAGTTGCAGGACTGCTACCTTTGGACAATGATGAGATGATTACGAGAGCTACTATGCAACCTCCTTTGTGAGATCCTGAGGTATTGGACATAAGTTTTCAGTTGAGACATTGAAAGAGATGAAGATTAGGACCGAAGATTTTCTACTTCCTGAAGAGGTAAGAAGTTTTGAAGAGATGTTAGGCCAACATGAAAAAGATTTTGCTCTCTTTCCACATGAGATTGGATGCGTTGATCCTAGGGTTGTGATGCCTATGGTTATTTTTACCATTCTGCATGTCCCTTGGAATCTACGGCCTATTCCTGTACTGAGGGCTCCCTTTCCCAAATTGGTAGAGCTTTTGAATGAGTGAATGAGGATGGGAATTCTAGAGGCATCTTCTGCTTCATATTCTAACAAGTAGTTCACAGTTCCTAAGAAGAATAGGACACTTAGATTCATACAGGACCTACAGCTAGTAAACAAGGTCACTATTCGAAATGTTGGTGCTAGACCTATTGTGGATGAGTTTTCCAAAGCTTTTGTTGTACGTGCTATCTATTCACTCAGCAATCTTTATTCCGGATATGACCAGTTTCAACTTGCCCTTGAGAGTAGAGATTTGACTACGATGAAGACACCTCTGAGCCTTCTCTGAATGTGTACGCTTTCACAAGGAGCTACTAATTCGGTTGCTCATATGATGAATAGGATGACCAAGGTTCTACAATATTTTATTCTTGAGCTTATTATGCCTTTCATTGATGATTTACCTATCAAGGGTTGCTTGGAAGAAGGAAAAGATGATTCTTTAGATAACCATGGATGTAGGTATTTTGTGGCTTCACATTTTAGAGATGTTGAGAGGATTCTTTGTAGACTAGAAGAAGTGAATTTGACCTTGTCAGGGTTGAAGTCTATTTTTGGAGCGAGAGAAGTTTTGATTGTTGGAAAGATGTGTGGATAATATGGCAAGAAGCCTTCTCCTGCGAAGGTTGATGCCATAGAGAAGATTGCAGAGACTTGCTCTTCTACTTCGGAGGTTTGTAGATTTCTTAGAGCTTGTGTATCTTACCTTATTTGGATTCCTCATTTTTCTCATATTTCAGATGATCTCCACCAACTCTTGAGAAAAGGGCAATGTTTTTCTTGGGAGATAAAACATACTAACACCATGCAGAAACTGATTGAGAGCTGCTCTGACTCTTCGAAAGGCAGATTATGAGTGTGGGAGACCTATTGTTCTTACTGTGTTGATACTAGTCCTATTGGCATTGGATGGGTTGTTGGCCAAGATGATGCAGATGGGAATAGGTATGCTATTTGGTTTGGGGCAAAATTCCTAAATGAACATCAATGAAGGTATACACAAGTTAAAAGAGAGCTCTTGGGAGTTGTCACGGCTCTCAAGAATGATAGAGAGTACTTCATTGATGTTGTAGTGGTGGTCGAGACTGATTATTTGCCTCTTCTAGGTATGATCACAAGTTTTTCTACTCCAGATATTGCCATGCTTAGGTAGATTGGGTACATAAAATCCACGAATCTTGAGTTCAAGCACATAGTGGGTAAAAACAACCCAGTAGAGCTGATATGCTTTCACGAGCGAGATATGATGATATGGATTTTTCTTGCCTTCATGATAGTGATGATGGGGCTGATCTTTCAACCATGCATGCTGATCATATTTTTCATGTGTCTGCTTTGGAAAGCTTTGATGAGACTTTGTATACAGGAGAGTATTTAGAGATTGGTTGTTATTTGAGTACTATGTATAGACAGGATGGATGGACTGATGCAGACTTCAAGAAGATTAGAAGAAAAGCTTACGGTTTCTTCTTGCAAAGTGGGCTACTTTGGAAGCATCCACGAAAGCAAGGAGAACAACCATTGAGAGTTGTTTGTGATAGAGCTTCATAGATGCGGATCATGAAAGAGTTTCATGAAAGCCTTTGGGCTGGGCATTGAGCTGTATAGGTGACCTATGAGAAGATCAAAGAGCGCTATTGGTGGAGAGGCATGTATAGAGATATCTCATAGTTTGTTGAGACATGCCCTAATTGTTAGTTGTTCTCTTCAGTGAGGCATAGAGATGAGCTTCATCCTATCTACCTGCTATGTATTCATTACAAGTGGGTTCTTGATATGATTACTATGCATGTTGGTTTATGGTAGATGCGTGTAACGTGTCCACTAGAATCATCCAGGACACGTCTTAGCAGTCCATCGGAAAGGATGTCTAGAAAGCTCCGCCCGGCATTCCCATGGAATGTTACAGGACTTGCGATCTAGGTCTTCCTGCGTCTGCCACGTAACGGAAGTATCCTAGCCGTTCCCACTTAGGATCGACCTGAATTAGGGTTTTCCTGATTTGGTCATTAGCTAACAACAACTAGCATCAGACCTGAGCAAACTACTTTACGCAGAAATGCTAGGTCCGAAGCAGATTCACACTACACTTGGTTCAAGGAGAATGGGAAACGAGAGGGATGCAAGGCTCAACCTCTCTGCCATAAGGCATAGTCCCATTCCATTCCCCTAAAACAACGTACAATAGGGTAAGACGTAACTCTAGGTCATCGCTCTCGTTATTTGTTTTGATGATGATGATCATCCCGTTGTTCTTCGAGATTTTTGATAAAAGTTCCCGGCTAACCGGGACCACCCAACCGTAGGATGGACCCGTGGCCCATCCTCCGCACTTTCCTCAGTTTGTTTTAGTTATGTAATAATCTAACACATTAATTTGACATATAACAACCAACTTCTTTAATTACTCCTGTTAAGCACTGGTTCCTTCACGTAATCTTATCACGTGACATAGAAAAACAATATCAGACAAATTCTTTATTATCATTTCATCATTTTATCTTTGAAATACAAGGAGTTCCGCCCGTAGGCTTGTGCATAATCACTACAAGGGACTGGGGCAATAGCGACGTCAATTAGCGACGTCGTTTATCGGCGTCGCTATTGGCGTCGCTATTGGCGTCGCTATATGCGTCGCTAAATAGCGACGCATATAGCGATGCCAATAGCGACACCGCAGGGAAAAAAAGCGCGGCCGAAACCAGAGCGCCGTTTTCATTTTGTTTTCTTCGCCTTTTGAGAGCGAGGGAGAGAGCCAAGGCTTTGTGAGAGAAGAGGAGGAAGAGACTTGCTGCTGCCGCCGCCGCCGCCACCGCCACCGCCACCGTCGTTGTTCGCGAAGGAGAGGAGGAGCCCTCGTTGCAAAGAGAAGCCGCCCACGCTCGCCATATCTCATTGGTGAGTCTCCCTCTCTCTTTCTTTTACTTGTTGAAGGTTTAAATCGTTCTCTTTTGTTTATTTAGGAGAGGAAAAGAAAGAGAAGGAGAGGGAGAGGGAGAGAGAGGGAGAGAAAGAGAGGGAGAGGGAGAGAAAGAGAGTGAGAGTGCATTCTCTCTCTCTCTCTCCCTTTTGCTTGTTTAATGTTTAAATTACTTTCTTCTTTGCTTGTTTAGGAGAGGAAACGAGAGAGTAAGAGAGAAAGAGAGGGAGAGGGAGAGGGAAAGGGAAAGAAAGAGAAAGAAAGAGAAAGAGAAATAGAGGGAGAGGGAGAGGGAGGGGGAGGAAATAGGAGAGGGAGAGAAAGAGAAAGAGAGGGAGAAGGAGGGAGAGTGCATTCTCTCTCTCCCTCCCTCTCCCTTTTGCTTGTTTAATGTTTGAATCACTTTATTTTTTGCTTGTTTAGGAGAGGAAATGAGAGAGAAAGAGAGTGAGAGGGAGAGGAAGGGGAAGGAAATGAGAGAGGGATAGAAAGAGAAAGAGAGGGAGAGTGCATTGTATCTCTCCCTCTCCCTTTTGCTTGGAGGATGTTTAAATCACTTTATTTTTTGCTTGTTTAGGAAATGAGAGAGAAAGAGAGATAGAGAGGGAGAGGGAGAAAAAGAGAAAGAGAGGGAGATGGAGAGGGAGAGGGAGAGGGAGAGGGAGGGGGAGGGGAAGGAAATGAGAGAGGGAGAGAAAGAGGGAGGGGGAGGGAGAGGGAGCGAGGGAGCGAGGGAGAGGGAGAGGGAGAAAGAGGGAGAAAGAGGGAGGGAGAGGGAGAGGGAGGAGGAGGGAGGAAATGAGAGAGGGAGAGAAAGAGAACGAGAGGGTGAGGGAGAGGGTGAGAGAAAGAGAGGAAGAGAGGGAGAGGGAGAGGGAGAGGGAAGGGAATGAAATTTAAGATAATATACGTATCGATAATGGTATGCAATGTGCTTTGCATACGGCCACGTACTTCATCAAAATTAACCCAAAATTATTGTTATAGAAGTGGAGATCCCTTAAATTGAGTATAGGATAATTTCTCTCAGGTCTTATGACTATGAGTAGAATTGATTGAAATAAATTTTATTACTATAGTTGTAAAATTTCATAGATGGCGCGCATTAATTTTAAAATGGATACTTATACTCAAAGCCGAGATATAACAAAAAATTATCTACCGGGACAAACAAATCGTTGAGCATGATACAAGGCCGAGATATAACATCGGAAAATCTCTCGACTACTATATACAATGCAAGGTTTATGGTCAACTTGCAAGTTGACGTACATCTCCAAAAAGCTATCCATTTAAGCCTCGTTTGCTGTAATGTAGATAAGATGGCAAACGAAGAAGGTCCTATTGTTCAAGACTGCGAGTCGTATCTTAATCAGCGTGTCCCATGTCCTTGCTCTCAATGCAAGTTGGCAATTAGACGAAAACGCCGATTGTCTATAGAACACGTACGACGATTTGGTGAGTTTCAACCTGAGATTATTGATCAGGCGATTGCAGATTTTCAGCAAACGGTATTTTCAAGTTAGCATTTTTCATGCATTGTACTCTCAAGCTAATTGAAAACCATACACAATAAGATTGGGTCTTGTTGGCAAATTTTGTGTCCAGGGGGGTGATGTCTCGACCCAAGGGGGAGTGCACCCTTTGCGACCAATTAGAAGAGTTCGTGGACGTGCGATGGATGGATGGCAGGAGCCAATAGACCACTCGCAAGGCCCATCTATATCGTCAATGCCAGAGGAGACAGACAACCTTCCCGACTTGCCTACAATCTTGGAGCCTGAGATGGAGGCAATGATCAATGCATTGATTCCCATGGATGTTGAGACATCTGACCCGCTTAGAGAGGAAGCATCCATACCATTATATGATGGGTGCCGAGTATCTCGGTTGAAGACATTGCTTGCACTCTTAAGTGTGCAAGCAAAATACGGTTGGAGCGATACGAGTGTGACTGAGTTATTCAGGTACCTTGCATACAGACTTCATTGTTTTTTTTAAAAACAGTATTATTGTAAATATGGATGGATTTTTCAAGGTGTTTTATGATTTTTTCAGGTTATTGAAATATCATATATTGCCACCTGCAAACACCATGCCTGAGTCTCATGATGATGCACGACATGTTTTACGAAAGCTTGGCATGGACTACAATAACATCCATGCATGTATCAACGACTGCATATTGTTTCGAGATGAATACGAGACTATGGAGACATGTCCAAAGTGTGGTGCTCACAGGTATCGACAGGACTTGCAAGGGCAGACCATCCCTCAAAAAGTCCTCAGACACTTTCCGCTCATCCCCCGCATAAACCACATGTTTCGCACGTCTGCCATGGCAAGCTTGACAACGTGGCATGTGCAGAATAGGTCTACGGATGGAGTGCAACGAATATCAGCAGATTCGCGCGCATGGAGCCACATTGACTCTACCTTCCCAGGCTTTGCGCGAGAGCCAAGGAATCTTCGGCTCGGTCTCGCCATGGATGGTGTGAACCCATTCGGTCTGCGCTCGACTTCTTACAGTGTGTGGCCTATAGTGCTTGTCAACTACAACATTCCTCCATGGCTTTCTACGAAGAAAGGACATCTCATCCTTAGCTTGCTCGTCCCGGGCCGCTACAAAGTAAAAAATATGGACGTGTATCTTCGTCCATTAGTCGATGAGCTTAAGATTTTGTGGGAGGAGGGGGTCACGGTGCAAGATATGAGCAGGCGCGATGGTCGGCGGTCAGCCAACATTTGAGTCATTCTCATGTGGACGATGCATGACTTTCCGGGATTGGGAGAGTGCTCAGGTGAGCAGACCTTTGTTCACTCCGGTAATATCTATATTTTATTTCATTCAATCAAGTATTCACTAGGTCGTGGATCGCCTTGCAGGTCTCGTTACCTCAGGTTATCATGCATGTCCATTGTGTGGGCCACAGTTAGACTCCCGAAGGTCACGAACCATGAAGAAGATGGTATATCAAGGACATGCCACTTTCTTGCCGGAGGATCATGAACTCAGGGAAGGTTTTCTTGGACGACCTCCAGCACGTATGAACGCTGCAAGCTGGTACGAGCTGAAAATGGTAAACCCGGAATCACATCCAAATGGAATGCGACGGTTCTCAGTTTTCTACGAGTTGCCATATTGGACCCACTTACAGGTCAACCACTTGTTGGATTCCATGCATATTTTCAAAAATGTGGGCAGCTTGCTATGGGATCACATCACAGGAAAGAGAGACACTATAGGGTCACGAATGGATTTAAAGGAGGTAGGTAAGATGGAGGCGCTTTGGCCGCAGTCGAGTGCTGAGGGGGGAGTGCAGCTTCCTCGCGCTCCCTGGGTTTTGTCTACCAAAGAAGAGCGCATTGTGAAGCAAGTAATCAAGTCTATCCGCACTCCGACGGGTATGATGCGTTCTCTCAGGTCCGCATTTTCTAAAGATGACCAAATGTCTGGGCTAAAATCCCATGATTGGCATAAGATATGTCAGGTTTGTGAACAGAATGGATTTTAATTAGCGTGGACATTTTGAAATTTGAAAAGTGACCATTATTCTTAATGCTTTCTCATTTGTGGCAGTTTGTCCTACCGATCGCGATCGCGGGATGCCTAACTCCAGAAATTCGCGGGGCCATTTACAAGCTGTCGACTTTGGTGCAATGGATCTCACAGAAAGAGATTAAGACGTCCTCTATTGAATCCGCAAGGCGGGGAGCAGTTGAGACGGTCTGTCTCTTTGAGAAATACCTGCCCACTAGCATGCTCACGATACAAGTTCACCTTCTTGTGCATCTTGTGGACGAAGTGGAGATTGCCGGACCTGTCCATACGCGATGGATGTTCTTCCTGGAGCGCTTCATGAAAACCCTGAAAGGCTTTGTGCGACAACGAGCTCGTCCGGAAGGTAGCATGGCGGAGGGTTGGTTGGTGTCAGAGGCATTAGTGCATATCTCACAATGGCTACCAATGGTGGAACCAGACAATGAAATGCTATGGACGCTCAAGGACGATGACAGGCTGACTGGAGATGTGGTGGTTGGAAATGGGGTAGAAAAAAGAATGGATGCCTCAATGGAAGAGAAGGTGAATCGCTTTTGTATGTTGCACCATGCCTCCATGGAGACGTGGCTCGCCAAGTACCAAATTGCAAGGCAAGATCGAGAGGAAGTGCGAGCTGAATTCCGACGCAGTACGCGTCACCGACCGATTCGATATCCCGAAGGCATGGAGGAGATGCCGCGGTTTATGTCAACACGATGGTTGCATGGAGCCTTGATCGCAGCATCCAGCGAAGGGGCAGAGGTCTCAATGGAGCAGTGGGAGTTCTCGAGGGGATGTAGTCCAAAGGTAATGAGGGGTTTAGAATGTGTCGTATCTGAATTTGTTTGCTACATCTAATTTGAGTGTTTCAATGTGCAGTACAAAATATATAGTGCAGCGTGGTCGCGCGGACGGCATTTTCGGGTGGAGCGTATTGACAAAATGCGCTCCACAATGGACTGTGGTGTCATGGCAAGGTTTGAGCAAGAGAGCCGGCGACGAGCAACGGATCCGAACACGGTTGTGGATGAGATGGAGTATTTTGGGAATTTGCAAAGTATTATTACGGTGGATTACCGTAGCTTCTCCATGATAATATTCGATGTGCAGTGGTTCAAAGTGGTACTTGGAGGAGCTGGCGCAACGGTTCGACGAGGTCCATCTGGATTTCTCGAAATAGATTCTGAAAAAAAATGGATGGATTTGCGCGATACCTTTGTGTTGCCGGCACATTGTGAACAGGTAATCTTCTAGTCATTTGCTTGCTAATTGTAATACGACATGCTTTATGTCACAATGGTTTGAAGACGGTTTGTAAGTGTTTGTGAACAGGTAATCTTCTATCCAAATCCCCGACAACCTCGATGGTGGTATGTTATACCTTCAACTCCTCGAGGTGCGAGAGTATACGATCAAAGCGATGTTCCAGGCATAGATGAAGAATATATGCAAATAGAGGGATCGAAATTACAAGGGGTGGAGGCCACCGCAAGCTTGGAGCCCGCATCGGCTAACAATGATGGAAATACAGAAGTCGTAGAATTTTTTGAGAACGAGGCAGACTCGTTCTTTTGTGGTGACATGTCTATCGACCTTCCAGTTTATGCAGAGTTATGTCAGGAGATTAACATGGGACCATAGAATACTTCATTCTTGGAGAATTGTATTACTCAATTCGTTGTTTAGATCTTCCATAAAGGTAGATAAGATATGCATTTTAAGATGGATTTTTCAAAAATGATTTATATTAATGCGCTTTGTATAGTTTCAATTGATTATTCTAACATTATTTTTTATCTCTGCAGGTATCGATATTTTCAGGATGAGTCGAGGGATGAGCGATGAGGAGTTTCAGGAGATGATGGCACGTATGTCTCCAGATCAGCTCGCGAGATTCAGAGAGATAGCAGATCAGGAGTTGTCTCGTTCTTCGTCAGGGCGCTCTGCTAGATCAGCTTCAGTGCGATCAGATGCTTCAGCTTCGAGCAGACGATCTCGACGCTCGCGACTTGGGCCAGAGGGAGGGACTGCGACTGCAGGAGGATCAGGGGGGTGCTGCTGTGGAGACACGGACGCGGTGTCTCCGTCTCGTCGTTCAGCTAGAGCTCGGTCACCTCCAGGATTTGTCACACCTGTGGGGACGTCCACTCCAGTTACTCCGGCTTTTGCGCAGCCGTCGGCCGATGTCACGCCTTTTGGTGGCACTCCTTTTGGTGGCACCCCCTCTGGTGGCACTCCTTTTGGTGGCACCCCCTCTGGTGGCACCCCTTTCAGTGGCACTCCGGGAGAGGGTACCCCCGTCGGTACACCGGATTTTCAGGGGTCTCCTGGATATGCCCAGGAGAGTGGACGGAGATGGGAGAGGGCCCATACGAGGCACACTCCTAGGGATTATGGATACCTAGTGGATGGCAGGTCAGGAGCTATCATCATGAATGATGAGGGGAGGAGGGTGATGGCTCGCATGAGGGAGTTGTGCCAACAAGTTTTTCGGCACAACGTCCTGGATCATTGGAGGAACATACCGGAGGGGAGCAAGGAGTACATAGTAGCATCCTTGCACGAGGAGTTCCCGGTGCCAGCCGCAGTGGATAGATTCTCTACGGGCTGGATGATGGATTGCATGCGTGCATACATGTCACATAGACGATCCGACGCACGCAAGGCAATCAAGAGTGGGGCTCCAAAGCCCGAGTGGTTAGATGCAGAGGACTGGCGCCGACTGAGGGAGGAGGCTACAAATTCGCCAGGACGTTGGAGTCAGCAGCGGGAGGCGGCGAGGGCACGAATCGAGGCCGGATCAGTACATCATCTTGGGAGTGGCGGCCACAGGACATATTTGGAGGACTTTGTAAGTTTCTCTTTTGTTTTGCTTATTTGTTTTTTTGAGATGTTATTTGTACTGACAATCATGTTTCTAACAGTTAGCATTTTGTTTTCTTTGCAGCACTCCATTACAAATCGTGATCCGCAAGGCCTTGAGACTCAATATGCAGAGAGGCACGGTCTCAGATCATTGATCGACCGATTGTACAGACGCGGCGGCCCAGTAAGTCTCTCATCTTTCATGTCCGTAGTTACCATGAGATATTTGAATGCATTATTGTATGGTGGATTGATATGTTGTTTCTTTTTCTGCAGAATCCGTTTGATGCTCCTTTGCAGAGGGACGAGCTTTCGGGGGACGACGATTTGTAGCTCGCCCTCGGATCCTTAGCGCTCACATACCTTTAGTTTTTAGTCGCCCGATCTATGTAGACATTTTCTATGTATTAGTGATATTGTTTTATGATTGTACCAATCGCATTTTATGCGATATCATGTATTTATTTCATCTATCAGTTTTATGATTTCAGTATAGATTCTTTTTGTTTGCAAACGCTTTGTATGCAGCAGTGCAGAAACTATTTTGTATGGCTCTCATACAGCACACAGTACTATATGTGGCAGGGCAGCAGGGCACAAATTTTTTTTTTCTCTATTACCGTCGCTATTTGTGTCGCAAATTTACTGCAGGTGTCGCTATTATCGTCGCTATCAGCGTCGCAAAATCTCTGCAATCGTCGCTATATGCGTCGCTATTTGCGTCGCTATTTGCGACGCATATAGTGACGCATATAGCGACGCAAATAGCGATGATTCTATGGCGTCGTCAATAACGACGCTTTTTGCGACGACGGGGGCAAATTTTGTTGTTTGTATTTTCGTCGCTTTAAACGTCGCTATAAGGTCTATATCTTGTAGTGAATCCGCCCGAAGGCTATCTAGTAATCTGCCAGGGATCACTATTCCAAGCTTCCGCCGGTAGACTAGTATGCGGGCCTCCCGAGTTACGTTAGCCTCTTGTGCAGGACCCAGAAGGCGAGGGATTTATGGCCAGAGCCTCCCCTGGCACCCAAGCGTCCTCCTGCTCCAAGTAGAGCTCAACAGAAAGACCTCTCGCGGCGGGTTCGGTCCACGTTCCCAGCGCGGTCAACAACCCTCTTGGTTAGGGTCAGGCAAGCAGTCGGGGGTAACTGAAGCTACCTCTCCATTCAGGCCTTCAACCTGAAGCTTTAGATATCTTTTCATCCTTTAGTTCCTTGAGCAAACAATGCAAACAGTGGTTTCTAATCTGTTACAAGCACAATCAATTCGAGTGGTCGTTTATTTGGCCAATTTCTAAGGAGTGAATCCTTCTCTCCGAATGCATCCAACATTCGATCCAGGATCAATTGCGATTTGGCAAGATCCCCAAGGGTTTGTTTGTTCACCCTATTGTCCTTGGGTTAGGGCCATACCCTGTTAACCCAACTTAACCAATACCTTAGGTTTTATTAACAGTAAATCGTGGCGACCATGTCGCTCCAATTTATTGATTGATCATTTGCTTCCAAGCAAATACCTAACTTCCCTTTACTTGGAAATTATTCCGCAAGAAAGGTGATGTAACTGGATGATTACTCATCCTCTTGCAAGTTAAACTTGTGCAAGAACTTACCAACCCCATTTCAAGAAATGGCAAAACTCTCTTGTGAACAAATCACAACTCTATGCAACATTGCAACTTTTTGCACAAGTGTCGCATCTATTCCATGGGATCATTTCACCCATTGAATGGCGTTTTCTAGTCACGAAATTATCTCGAGACGAGAAGCAAGGTTTAGGGTGTCTTCTTATCGAACCCATTCCTAATTACACTAGGCCAACAACGTTCGGTCCTAGGAATTCCAACTCAATCCAAGTTTTATCATTTGAACGAGTGATCCTTAGGGTAGAAACCTTAGATCATTTTATGCATGAGCGTCCAATTGTACCCTACATTCCGTGAATGTGGGTAGGACCTTTGGTTTGAGGGTTCGTCTTGGTAACAGGTGCGTGAAACTAGGTCAAGTTCTTAATGTGCTAAACCCTAGCTAGCACTTGGAGTATATTCTATCGATTTAACCATCCTAAATGAGTCCTTTGCGATTTAGGTGTTTTGGGTAAACCCATTTACTTGTCTTATGACAAGGACGAGCCATTCCTAAAGATATTGTCTTGATCTAAGAGGGGAAAAACTAGTTGCATTACGTCATAACTCACGTAAGCACGCGATTCATTTCCTCTAGATTCGCAATCCCTAACTACTCTTGTTAATACCAAGCACCTGCTAAAATTCACATAACTTCCATTGATCCTACTAGGACCTGGATTCACGATTCATGCTACTAAGCTTTTAGGGTTTTATGTTAAAATGAACCGTGCAGCCTTTCCCTAACTTCATTTTTGAATGAAATATTCGTACGCGCTGATTGAGCATTACGCAATCTCGACTTTGTAATGATAGTCATTAGTTGTTCTAGATTCGTTACTTTGCAATGCACTGAAGCAATTTGCTAAAAATGCATAGACATCTTTCATTCATTCCATTGAAACATACAAATGACCGATCTTCGATCATGTGTTACTTCCTTTAAAATAGCTAAAGTATTTCAATCGCAAAAGTGCATCCTAGTTCCATAAATTAACCATGCATAATTGCAATACTTTGACGTAAATCAAAAATAGGAAGAAAACCTGGACTTGTGGGTTCAGTGAAATATCCACATGAATATTCGGAGATGATCCTCCTGCGGTTGCACCTTGTACCTTTTTAGGGGTCATCGTGAATTCGACCTTTGGTTTGCCTTCGAGGATTCGAACTTCTTGCCTTGGCTCGCAGTCTTATGATCTTTGGCCTTCTCCCTTGTACGCGCAAATCCCTTTGAGGTATGGCTCCTTGACTTGTGGAATTTGGATTTGGAAGGCCTTAGGGTTCGGAGCTTGGGCCTTCTTTCTTTATGAAAAGAGGGATTCGTGAGAGGGTTCTTGCGAAAGCCTTGTGGAAACAGAGGCTTGAGAGATTCTTCTCCTTGAAATTCCGGCTAGGAATGGTTTTATGGGCTTTGCGGAAATGGGGACTTATGAACTTCTCCTTCCTTTCATAGAAGTTCCGGGGATAAAGATCTTTGTGGAGAGGGAGTGTGGGGGGAAAATTTAGAGATGGGTTTATGGGGGAAATTGAGTGGAAAGGGTTTAGAGAAACCCCTCTTCTTCTTACAAGAACCGGGGCTAGGGCTTTAGTAGCTTCCTTTGCTTGAAAGCCGGGAGGGATGGGCTTATTGAGAAACTAATGGAAAGGGCTTTAAAATCGGGGGTAAAGATTTGCTTGTGGTGGATGCTATGGGAAGGGGACTTAAATCCCGGGGTACAATGGTCTTATGGAGATCCAATAGGAAGGGACTTTTTAAAAAAACCGGGGATAATATGGGCTTTATGGGGAATCCACGGGAAGGGGCTTTAAAAACCCAGGGTAAAATGGGCTTGTGGTTGATCCCAATAGGAAGGGGGCTTAAAGAAGCCCCCTTAGAAGCTTCCTAGAGAAGCTTCTAAGAAGCTTCAGGAAGCTATGTGGCGTGGAGATAGAGGATGGGAGCTTTGATGGCGGTCATGCTTCACGACAGCAGGCGACGGCGTTCTGGACTCAGCAGCAGCTGTGGCAGTGCAGCGCAGCTCTCTCTTCCTTCCTCCACACGGCGCTCTCAAGCAGCCTATCGCGCAGCCTTTTTTCCTCCCCTTCAACACAATGGCCACCATAGTCTGTCACGGCCTCCTTCTCTCACGACCTTACGTAGCCTGTCGCACCTCCAATGCCTCCCATAGTCTGGCGCCGTCCTCTCGTCCAGTCCCCCTCCTTCACCTTGAAATAGCCATGGTTCTTATAGGTGGAGGGAGAGGTACCTCCCTCCCTCCATGCGGCGTGATGCATGAGCATCAAGCCTTCCATGAGTTCCAGCGTGATGCACAGTCATCGTGCCTCCCCTCCCTCTCCTCCAGCACGACCCTCGGCTGGGGAAGGGAGGGGATAATTTTTAAAAAAATTGCTATTATCTAACTTAAGAGGAGATTCATATGCGGGAATATTACATTCTCTCCCCCTTGAGGAATCGAGATGTCCTCATCTCGAGACAAACTGGGGATATTGATGGTTGAGAGTGCTTTCATCTATCCAAGTGACATCCTCTTCGGGATAAGCTTTCCACTGGTCGAGGCATTCTCTCAAGGTTCTGGATCTCAGTTATCTCTCCCTAACATCTAGGACCCTATCAGGCCTTAGTTCAAGGACTCCTTGACTAGGCATTACAACTTGTTGGTCATCAAGTAAATGGTTAGGATTAGGTATATACTTCTTCAATAGACTGATATGGAATGAATTATGAACCCTTAGGTTCTTAGGGAGTTGCAGTCTATACGCATTAGGTCCTAGGCATTTGAGGATTTTGTATGGCCCACAATACCTTGGACTTAGCTTCTTGCATTCTCCTAGGGATAGAGAACTCTTTTTAGGGAGTACACGAATGAAGACCATGTCTCCTTCTTCGAAGACTCTGTCTTGACGTTTCAAAACGGCGTATGCCTTTTGCCTATCCTTGGCTATTTGTATGTCTTGTCTTATTGACCTTATTTGATCATCCATGTCCTCCAACATTTGTCTTGAAGCTTCAACTCTTAGGGTTGGATCAGAAAAGTTTAGGTGACTTCGACAATCATGATCATACAATGCCTGGAAAGGGGTCATTTGAATGCTCTGCTGGTAAGAAGCATTGTAGGCAAATTCAACCAAAGGCAAGAATTGAATCCACCTCTTCGGCTCTTGACAACAGTATGCCCTAAGCATATCTTTGATAACTTGATTGACTTGCTCCATTTGACCTTCGGTTAGGGAATGGTAAGCTATGCTAAAACAGAGTTGAGTCCCAATGGCTTCAAAGATAGCTCTCCAGAAATGTGATGTGAAAAGAGAATCACTATCACTAATGATTCTTCTAGGTAGCCCATGTAGCTTGAATGTCTCCTTGATAAACAACCTTGCAATGTTTGAGGCTTTATAGTTTTGTCTTTACAGGAATAAGTAAACATGTCAACCACAACCATGATGGAGTTGTATCCTCCCAGGGCTTGGGGTAGGCCTACAACAAGAATCCACACTAATGAATTCCCATTTCATTTGGGAAATGTCAAGCAGTTGTAGTTTCTCTAGCATCATGATATGTTCGGCTTTGATACGTTGACAAGACAAACACTCAGTGACATATTTGAAAATGCCACCTTTAAGACTCTCCCAATAGTAGCTCTTCCTAACTGCATTGAGAGACTTGGCATAGCCAGGATGTCCTGAGAAAGGGAAATCATGAGCTTTGCACAATATCTTCTGCTTAAGTGACTGGCTTGCCGGTATACATGCTCTCATTCTATAGTAGACAAGTCCACTATTGACAGAGAATTCATGATACTTAGCCTGTAGCTTTTGTTCTTGGTCCTTGATAGAGATTTCCCTTAGCATCTTTTGATAGACTGGATCATGGCATGCTTCTTCTCTAGCTAGCTCAAGTATTAGGTTGTTTGGCATGGACACCTTTGTAGCTAGAGATCTAGCTATTGATGGATTTTTGCAAGATTAGAGAATTAAGGAATACCTTGCGACTGAGTGCATCGGCAACTACATTCTCCTTCCCTGGTCGGTACTTGATTTCAAAATCATATTCCTTCGATACTTCCATCCACCGACGTTTGCCTCAAGTTGAGCTCGTTCTGGGTTTAAAAAATCCATTTGAGACTCTTATGGTCAGTCACTAGTGTAAACTTGTTACCCAACAGGTAGTGTCTCCAAAGCTTTAGATCATGGATGACAACTAGTAATTCCAGATCATACATAGCATAATTCTTTCCATGATTCTTCAATTTCCTTGAAGAGTATGCTACTGGATGACCTTCCTGCATAAGTACACACCCCAAGGCAAGAATGCTAGCATCAGTTACTATCTCGAGCTCCTTATTGTGGTCTAGAAGTTTTAGGATCGATGATGATATCAAACTTTGCTTCAATCTATCAAAGCTAGTTTGTTTGGTAGTTGACCATGCAATGGACATTTGCTTTTTCAGTAAGTCTGTCAAAGGTGCTACAATCAAAGCATACTTTTTAATGAAGACCCTATACCATCTTGTCAATCCAAGAAAGTTGCGTATTTCTTTGACAGTTGTTGGTATTTGGCCATCCTATAACATTTCCAACTTAGGCTGGCTCCACTGAGATTCCTTCTGCTGATATGATGAATCCCAGATAACTAATCTGATGTTTGAGGAATGCATATTTCATCATCTTAGCATACAGCTTGTGTGACCTCCTTGTCTCAAGGAAAATCCGAAGTTAGGGTTCATGATCTCCTTCCTGTTTGGAATAGACTAGAGTGTCATCAAAGAAGACGAGCACGAAGTTATCAAGATATGGTCTAAAGATATCCTGCATTAATATATTGAAGGTGGCCGGCACATTCGTACGCCCTAATGACATAACTAGAACTCAAAGTGTCCATATCTAGTGTTGAAGGTTGTCTTTGGGATATCTTCTTCCTTGATTCTTATCTGATAGTAACCAGACCTAAGATAATCTTGGAGAAGATCTTGGCATCCTGAAGACTATCAAGAAGCTCATCTATTCTAGGAATATGATATTTGTTCTTGACTGTTGATCGATTCAACCCTCTGTAATCAATACATAGTCGAAGTGTTCCATCTTTCTTTTTCTAGAACAATACTAGTGCTTCCCATGGTAAACTGCTAGGACGGATGTAGCCCTGATCTAGCAGTTGCTTGAGTTGTTCCTTTCAGCTCAATTGCTTCCGGTATAAACATTCTATAGGGTCTCTTCGCAATTGGCGCAACTCCTATTACTAGCTTGATCTCATGATCTACTTCTCTTTGAAGCGGGAGTTCTGTTAACCTTTTCAGGAACTACGTCCGCGTATTCCTTTAGCCAAGTGACCAAATCACTTTACTTCTTTATCAATATTCATAGTCAAGACAATCATTGATTTAAACCCCATGGAATGTTACGGGACTTGCGATCTAGGTCTTCCCGCGTCTGCCACGTAGCAGAAGTATCCTGGCCGTTCCCACTTAGGATCAACCTCAATTAGGGTTTTCCTGATTTGGTCATTAGCTAACAGCAACTAGCGTCAGACTTGAGTGAACTACTTTACGCAGAAACGCCAGGTCCGAAGCAGATTCACGCTGCACTTGGTTCAAGGAGAATGGGAAACAAGAGGGATGCAAGGCTCAACCTCTGTGCCATAAGGCATGGTCCCATTCCGTTCCCCTAAAACAGCGTAAAATAGGTTAAGACGTAACTCTAGGTCATCGCTCTCGTTATTCGTTTTGATGATGATGATCATCCCGCTGTTCTTCGAGATTTTTGAGAAAAGTTCCTAGCTAACCGGGACCACCCAACCGTAGGACGGGACCCATGGCCCATCCTCCGCACTTTCCTCAGTTTGTTTTAGTTATGTAATTATCTAACACATTAATTTGACATATAACAACCAGCTTCTTTAATTACTCATGTTAAGCACTGGTTCCTTCACGTAATCTTATCACGTGACATAGAAAAACAATATCAGACAAATTCTTTATTATCATTTCATCATCTAATCTTTGAAATACAAGGAGTTTCGCCCGTAGTCTTGTCCATAATCCGCCCGAAGGCTATCCAGTAATCCGCCAGGGATCACTATTCCAAGCTTCCGCCCATAGACTAGTATGCGGGCCTCGAGATCCAATCCTGAGTCACATTAGCCTCTTGTGCAGGACCCAGAAGGCGAGGGATTTATGGCCAGAGCCCCCCCTGGCACCCAAGCGTCCTCCTGCTCCAAGTAGAGCTCAATGGAAAGACCTCTCGCGGCGGGTTCGCTCCACGTTCCCGACGTGGTCAACAACCCCCTTGGTTAGGGTCAGGCAGGCAGTCGGGGGTAACTGAAGCTGCCTCTCCATTCAGGCCTTCAACCTGAAGCTTTAGATATCTTTTCATCCTTTAGTTCCTTGAGCAAACAATGCAAACAGTGCTTTCTAAACTATTACAAGCACAATCAATTCCTGTGGTCGTTTATTTGGCCAATTTCTAAGGAGTGAATCCTTCTCTCCGAATGGATCCAGCATTCGATCCAGGATCAATTGCGATTTGGCAAGATCCCCAAGGGTTTGTTTGTTCACCCTATTGTCCTTGGGTTAGGGCCATACCCTGTTAACCCAACTTAACCAATACCTTAGGTTTTATTAATAGTAAATCTTGGCGACCATGTCGCTCCAATTTATTGATTGATCATTTGCTTCCAAGCAAATACCTAACTTCCCTTTACTTGGCAATTATTCCGCAAGAAAGGTGATGTAACAGGATGATTACTCATCCTCTTGCAAGTTAAACTTGCGCAAGAACTTACCAACCCCATTTCAAGAAATGGCAAAACTCTCTTGTGAACAAATCACAAGTCTATGCGACGTTGCAACTTTTTGCACAAGTGTCGCATCTATTCCATGGGATCATTTCACCCATTGAATGGCGTTTTCTAGTCACGAAATTATCTCGAGACGAGAAGCAGGGTTTAGGGTGTCTTCTTACCGAACCCATTCCTAATTACACTAGGCCAACAACGTTCGGTCCTAGGAATTCCAACTCAATCCGAGTTTCATCATTTGAACGAGTGATCCTTAGGGTAGAAACCTTAGATCATTTTATGCATGAGCGTCCAATTGTACCCTACATTCTGTGAATGTGGGTAGGACCTTTGGTTTAAGAGTTCGTCTTGCTAACAGGTGCGTGAAACTAGGTCAAGTCCTTAATGTGCTAAACCCTAGCTAGCACTTGGAGTATATTGTATCGATTTAACCATCCTAAATGAGTCCTTTGCGGTTTAGGTGTTTTGGGTAAACCCATTTACTTGTCTTACGACAAGGACGAGTCATGCCTAAAGATATTGTCTTGATCTAAGAGGGGAAAAACTAGTTGCATTACGTCATAACTCACGTAAGCAAGCGATTCATTTTCTCTAGATTCACAATCCCTAACTACTCTTGTTAAGACCAAGCACTTGCTAAAATTTACATAACTTCCATTGATCCTACTAGGACCTGGATTCACGATTCATGCTACTAAGCTTTTAGGGTTTTATGTTAAAATGAACCGTGCAGCCTTTCCCTAACTTCATTTTTGAATGAAATATTTGTACACGCTGATTGAGCATTACGCAATCTCGACTTTGTAATGATAGTCATTAGTTGTTCTAGATTCGTTACTTTGCAATGCACTGAAGCAATTTGCTAAAAATGCATAGACATCTTTCATTCATTCCATTGAAACATACAAATGACCGATCTTCGATCATGTGTTACTTCCTTTAAAATAGCCAAAGTATTTCAATCCCAAAAGTGCATCCTAGTTCCATAAATTAACCATGCATAATTGCAATACTTTGACGTAAATCAAAAATAGGAAGAAAACCTGGACTTGTGGGTTCAGTGAAATATCCACATGAATATTCAGAGATGATCCTCCTGCGGTTGCACCTTGTACCTTTTTAGGGGCCATCGTGAATTCGACCTCTGGTTTGCCTTTGGGGATTTGAACTTCTTGCCTTGGCTCGCAGTCTTATGATCTTTGGCCTTCTCCCTTGTACGTGCAAATCCCTTTGAGGTATGGCTCCTTGACTTGTGGAATTTGGATTTGGAAGGCCTTAGGGTTCGGAGCTTGGGCCTTCTTTCTTTATGAAAAGAGGGATTCGTGAGAGGGTTCTTGCGAAAGCCTTGCGGAAACAGAGGCTTGAGAGATTCTTCTCCTTGAAATTCCGGCTAGGAATGGTTTTATGGGCTTTGCGGAAATGGGGACTTATGAACTTCTCCTTCCTTTCATAGAAGTTCTGGGGATAAAGATCTTTGTGGAGAGGGAGTGTGGGGGAAAAATTTAGAGATGGGTTTATGGGGGAAATCGAGTGGGAAGGGTTTAGAGAAACCCCTCTTCTTCTTACAAGAACCGCGGCTAGGGCTTTAGTAGCTTCCTTTGCTTCAAATCCGGGAGGGATGGGCTTATTGAGAAACTAATGGAAAGGGCTTTAAAATCGGGGGTAAAGATTTGCTTGTGGTGGATGCTATGGGAAGGGGACTTAAATCCCGGGGTACAATGGTCTTATGGAGATCCAATAGGAAGGGACTTTTAAAAAAAATCGGGGATAATATGGGCTTTATGGGGAATCCACGGGAAGGGGCTTTAAAAACCCAGGGTAAAATGGGCTTGTGGTTGATCCCAATAGGAAGGGGGCTTAAAGAAGCCCCCTTAGAAGCTACCTAGAGAAGCTTCTAAGAAGCTTCAGGGAGCTACGTGGCGTGGAGATAGAGGATGGGAGCTTTGATGGCGGTCATGCTTCACGACAGCAGGGGACGACGTTCTGGACTCATCGGCAGCTGTGGCAGTGCAGCGCAGCTCTCTCTTCCTTCCTCCACACGGCGCTCTCAAGCAGCCTATCGCACAGCCTTTTTTCCTCCCCTTCAACACAATGGCCACCATAGTCTGTCACGGCCTCCTTCTCTCACGACCTTACGTAGCCTGTCGCACCTCCAATGCCTCCCATAGTCCGGCACCGTCCTCTCGTCCAGCCCCCTCCTTCACCCTGAAATAGCCATGGTTCTTATAGGTGGAGGGAGAGGTACCTCCCTCCCTCCACGCAGCCTGATGCATGAGCATCAAGCCTTCCATGAGTTCCAGCATGATGCACAGTCATCGTGCTTCCCCTCCCTCTCCTCCAGCACGACCCTCGGCTGGGGAAGGGAGGGGATAATTTTAAAAGAAATTGCTATTATCTAACTTAAGAGGAGATTCATATGTGGGAATATTACAATGCGTTACATTGTTTTGGCACGAGAAGATCTCACAAATCAAGTGAAAGGAAGAGTATTACAAACGAAATCTACTTTAATGGTTTGTAAGTTTCTATTGGAAGATGTTATTTGCATATATGTATGTATTGGGAAAGTTACTACATGAACAACACCGTGCCACGACACAAATCAAACCAAAAACTGGCCAAGAGAGGCTGCAAGTATGCTTGTTGGCCACAAAAACCTGCAATAAACCTTTCTTCTTCACCAAGAACCATGCCTCCAAAACACACAAGTAAATGGCACACAATAAATGGATAGATGAAAACCATCCACACCCTCTTCCTCTTCCTCACTCTCCATAAAAAATGAGCATGCAGCACAAGAGAGAAAAGCAAGAACAAGAAGGAAAGTGTTATGCCAAAATGGGAGAGGGAGAAATGAAGTGTGAGAGGAGAAGATAAAGGAAGAGAGAGTTTGTAACCACCTCAACCTCCCACCTCCTCAAATCACCCGACAAACCTCTTCCCTTTCCTTTCTTGATATTATAAAAATTGAATTTTCATACATCTTGGCTAAGGTCTTAAAGACCCTTTAATTTTTGAAATGGGACAAAAGGTATTGACCATTCTTTTCCTTTCTAAATTTTTGAAATGTGAGCCTTTTGGACTACACATTTTACATTGCTTCATAGACAAATTTTTAAAAGATGGTACAGTTGCAATGAGTTATTTTACAAAAAGTTGTTTCCATGTGAGCACATTTTGGTGCCTATTTTTGCACTGATTTGGGGGTCATCATTTCTCCTACGCTTAAGTGTGAAGTGTCCCTACGAACAAATTTGAAGAACCACGATTAGCACTTAAAAAACCTTCATCTTCATCTTTGTCTTCGTTTCTTCATTTCTTTTCTTCATCATCTTTGAATTGTCATTGGATCGAGAAAGGAAATAATCACAAAAATACACACACAACTAGGTCGTTGAAGTGTAGGTCACAAACACACCAAATAAAACCATAGACAAAACCTGAAAGATAGGGCTCTTCAACAAATTGAACACAAGAGAAATATCACACTCAATATAGAATCAAAGATAACCACTAGTGAAGCACAAATAGAAACCTGCAAAAGATATGGAATCAAAGTACACCCTTACTACTAAGGATAAAACATTGAAGTTCTCTCACCCGACTCATGGAAAAAGGAAAGAAAAGTAAGCTTTATTGAAGAAAAAAAAAAGAAACAAAAAAAATTATTGTGTCTTTTAGGATAGGGTGATCTTGATGAAAAGAAGAAGTGAATTGATAATGGAACAAGATGTGCATAAGAACAACCATTAAGAAGCTTAAACATGAAACCACAGCACAAAGTATTGATTTTTTAAGGTCAAGGGTTGAAGGATTGGTTTTAAATGATTTCTTAGGACGAAGAAATGGATTTCCCTCCACATGGATGGATAAAATGATGGTGAGATAACCGTTATATGGAGGGCGAAGAGTAGGAAACGGTTGCTTATCAATCTTACTGAAGGGAAAAGAATCATCTTGCATTCTAGGTCCTTTGCAGAGGCGACCAAGGCTACTGTCAAGGCTGGGGGACTCGCGACAACATCGTCCCAGATCTTGTCAAGGAGACCCATTTCCACAGAAGTAGCAGGACTGGCACATAGGAGAGGAGGGCAGAGTCGGGTCGATGACACGAAAGCCGCAGTGACGGAAAACTGATCAGTTGCAAATAGCACTCCACCTCTCTTGAAACCAATTGCACTCCTTCCAAAATCTTTTGCAAGCATTTCTTTGGTTCTTCTTGATTCATGAGATTGTCTAAAGTGGTCAGATTAGAGAGACTCTACAGTGCCATCATGGCTTCCTCGATTAATGTATTCAACTTATCAAATGCATCTCTGGCTTCTTGGTGTTCAAGGATAAGGTTGAGGAGTGTCTACTAGGTGGAGAGGATGAGCAACGAGAGGGACCATATGACATAGCAGATGTCAGTGCAGTGAGTGCGATAGTTCTTGATGTCATGGAAGACGTCTTCGAGAGCCTTCTTCGTCTCCTCTCTCATTAGACCTTCGTTTCCTTGCACTTCTCAGATTGTCATGGCTCCTTTGTCATGAGAATAATTAAGCATGAGACTTTGCAAAAAACAAAGCCCTTGAAGCCTTTGACCCTTTTCATGTACTTCAAAACCCATCTTTCTTGCAAGCTCCATAGCCACCTCTTTCCCAGCCAGTGCACCAAATGAACAACACCCTGCCACGGCACAAATCAAACCATGAACCGGCCAAGAGAGGCTGCAAATATGCTTGCTCGGCCACAAAAACCTGTAAGAAACCTTTCTTATTCACCAAGAACCATGCCTCCAAAACACACAAGTAGATGGAACACAAGAAATGGATAGATGAAAGCCATCCTCACCCTCTTCCTCTTCCTCACTCTCCATTAAAAATGAGCATGAATCACAAGAGAAAAGCAAGACAATGAGAGGACCTAAAGGTGATGTCAGTAAAACAACAAGATAACTGCACAGCTATGATTCTATATCCACCACTGACATAGATATGTCAATAAGGGGGAGATTTGATAAATGCAAAGCATTAGGAAAAAAATGACTCACAAATGGGCCGTTAAAAATAATATAGTTTGAGATGTGGGCCTTTTGGATTGTCTAATAGGAAGGCTAGATGTTGACATCCATGGAGGGTGAATCTTCTCTCTCCAAATCTTGGGTTTTCTATTAAAAAAAGGGATAGTGCGGGATTAAAAAAAGGGAGAATGAATAGTACACAAAATTTGAGTTTCTCTCACCTCATATTTCCCCCCTTTTTTGGAGAATTTTTAATTTCGGTTTTTTTCCCTCTCACGAAATCAATTTGACCCAAAATTTGAGTAACAGACCACTTTCCCTCTCTTCTCTATACTCGTGAATTTTCATCTCCATTGAAGCTCCCTGCTGAGAGTAATTAGGGTTTTGAGCATTCTGCTTACCTCTACACTTTCTTCTCCACGAAGCTCCAGATTTTGGGCAAAACACATGTGCCCATCTCCCTTTGCATTTTCTCTTGTTTGCTTTTTTCAATAGGGTTTGATGTCGTTTCTTATTGTTGTTGTTGTTTTATTGCAGAGATTGTTTGGGGCAGGAGAGAGAGCTGCTCATCTCTCTCTCCTTTCTTTCCCCCCTCTCTCTATGTGTTGTTTCTCTTTTATGTTGTGTTTTCAATATAATTTGATGTTGGTTCTAATTATTATTTTCTTGCAGAGTTTATTTGGAGCAAGAGGCAAAGATGTTAATCTCTCACTCTGTTTGGTTTTTTTTTGCTGATATCTTTTCAATACAACACAATGTTAGTTCTAACCCTTGTTGTTGTTTTGTTGCACAGATCATTTTGGGTGACATTGCATAAGTGCTTATCTCTCTCTCCCTCTCTCTTTCTCTATCTATGTTTCCTCTTTTCTTATGTTTTTTCAATATACCTTCATGTAAATACTAACTCTTACAAAATTGTCTTTTGCAGAGATCAATTTGGGAAAGATTGGATAGGTGCTCATTTCTTTCTTTCTCCCGCATACTCATACAAACTCTCTCTTTCTTCCTCTCTGCATTATTCCTTTTCTACTATCTTTACAATAGGGTTTGATGCTAGTTCTAACTTAAGGATCAATTGTTGTTGCAGCACTTAACACAAGGTAGAGCAGAGATTTTGTAGCTCAATTTACAGGTACATCTAGCATATTTTGTGGTGCCAAAATTTATTCATTTAATTAGTGACTTTTATATTTGATGGGATTGATGTTTTCTTATGTCCATCATTTGCAATGGGTTTTGATTAGTAATGATTCAATCTTATCTTCAGCAAATCAGCTTATAGGTAAATTGGCCCTATTTTGTATTGCTTCTATTCATGTAGTTATCTAGATATTTTTTGCTAAAAGGGATTCATGCAAGTATTTTTGTTAAAAGGGATTCATGCATGTGTTTTTTTGTACATGCAGGTATTGTACAAGGTTTAGGTGAATCATATAACTCTCCATCAACTATTTTGATGTGGTGAGTGATTCCTTTGTGTTTGATGATATGGATCTGCTGGAAGTCGATGGTTTAAAAATCCTCTGATTTATTGGTCCTATGTGTCCATTTGGATCTCCATGCCAATTGGCAATGATCCATGAAACTCTTGTATCATATCATCCATATAACACACAATGTGTTGAGTCTTAGAATATCTCAGGTGTGTCAATCCAATGTGTATATTAAGATTTGCATGACATGTGGCTACTATCCTTGTAACAACTACTCTATAATACCCACATTTCATACAATGTATTGAGTCATATCAAACTCCTCTTCATTATAATAAAATTTATTTTGGCAAAATTCTCTGAGTATTCTTGTGCTATACTTTTCATTATATTTCATGTAAATGCTATTATTAAAGTGATGTCTTGAAATTAAATATATACTTTATATTGATGTATATATCCACATGTATTTCGATATCAATGTTTATGTCTATTTACAAAAGTGTAAATATCTCTTGATGCCATGTTGAATTGTATGGCATATTACTGGACAGATTTAAAATGCTTATTATTTAGGGGTTAATACATACTTCTTTACATCTAATGCGTAGGTTATAATGCCTCAGAGAAGAACAAGCATTCTCTCGATAGAAGTACGTAATAGAAAAGATGAAGAAGGGAATTGGATCACTGATACGTATCATTGCTCGTCTTGGGTACATATGTGTCCAAGTATGAAGGGAGCTTTCAGGGTGAAAGCATCTGCAATTGCAGATATATCAAAGCATTGGAAGGCTAAAATTTTAGCTCTCACACCAAGGAATGTTGATTCTCACCTTGTAACAGAGGCGTTTCTACAACATGTATTCATGCAAAAACAAATACACATTGCGCCCACTATGCCCTTTCAATGAAATATTGCAAATAGTAAGTATTTGCAACTCATTGAGAATGAGAACTTTCATGATACCTATGTAACAACTTGTCTTGTATTTATAGAAGTATATCCTTCGAATTGATGTGAGTGGCAAAATTTTGAGAGTTTCACTGGTTCTTTTAAGTGTTACCACCTTGAAATTGGTAAATTGCTCTTTGAGAGGGGTACAGCTAAGCAACTCGTAGAGGACCTTGTTTTTTTCTATGACTCCAAGTACATATTACCCAAGGGAAGCCGAGAATATGTAACCCTTGAGTATATGCACATATTGAATCTCAATAGCATAGAATGGCCATTGTGTAGTAGCAACATTTTGCACATGTGTAGCACAAAAATTTCAGCAGACATATTGAATTCTATGAAGCTAAGCACCAGCTCAAAGAATGTACATCTAAGCTAGTTCATACTGATTGTAATTTTTACACACATGTTCAAGGAATGCAAGGGTTTGAGACGTACCAAAAGCACGTACGTCATAAAAAATACATCATAGGATTATGTAACAAGGATTCTAGGCAAAACTTGGACATAAAAAATAACTCGCAGTCCTGACACAGTGGAGTGTCGAGTCACAACAAGGGACATGGCTTTCAGGAAAAAAAATTCTCTCTTAGTTGACTATTATCTTACTTTAGGATGAATTGGCTAACTTTCCTTTCCAATTATAGGTACTTTGTCGCACGACAAACTTTATGCCTAGTGTTCAAGTATCGTAGATGGAGGATGCTCAAGGGTAAATGGTTGTGCCTTGATGAAGACATGCATGAAAGTGCAGCTATGGATGTTACTGTCATTTGTGAGGGCCGCAAGTCCCAAGTGTTGCAAATGGAGGATGATTGGCCCTTGAGTATAATGTGCCAAGAAATTACAATATTAATGCAGAATCCACTTGTTAGCTTCTTTTTTAAACTAGATGGTAGGAAAATTCAAAGCCGAGCTGAGGATACTGTTACCAGTGGAAAGTGTGTAGCTCCACATATTTTAGAAATGGTAGAGTCTCCCTAAAAATCCCAACACCACAAGTTGTAATATCCAATACTTGTAAATTTTTGGATTTTTTGGCCCAATATAATATTGTTGCTTACAAACTTGCAATATTTAAAAATTTTGGTATTCATACAAAATCATATACTTGTTATACACTTTCCACATCAACACATTTACATATGCATGTAAACTTTACAAAGATGTAAGTAAAGCCATAACTAAATATCGTATGCGAACAACCCTTAATGGTTTAAAACTTAAGGTTTTTAAGGTAGAACTAGTTTAGTTCTTGTTTCATTGTTTCATTTCACACTTTCTCTCTTCATCTCTTTATATCCACCACATCTTTCCTACCTGCTACGATGGATGCTCGTGCACACTTTGATGAGTGGATCCACGAGACTATCTTTGCCAACCAGGGTGACAAGATATTCCAGGTTTTCTCTAAGAACTTCAACCTTGAAAGCGTGCTCTCATCACTGGATTCCCCCCTTCACATTTTGGAAGACTTTGTGAGCACCATTTCTCCATGCACATACTCCATCAAGGGATCCGATATGACTTGGGTGCCTCTGGAATAGCTCATGGTATTTCAGGTAGGGAAGAATCACCAAAAAGTGGTGAGTAGGTGTCTAGCCTATGTGGATCCTTTGCATAGAGTATGCATTGTTCCCATGGGAAGTGCACCAGGTACATCACCTTTTGGATCTCGTGGAGTGTGATTGCACATTGGAAATTTACCTCCTTGCATTGGATACACCCCTAGAGGAGGAGAGTGATGAAGATACAACTCCATACGTTGTTTCTATCACATACACGGGAGAAGAACTGATTGAAGAGCTCATAAATGTTGAAATATATAACCTCAGTTGAAGAAGATTACTTTTTCCTCGATGCTGAATTTGAAGCACTATAGCATGATTTGTTTGGACCAAGGCCCCAGCTTCCTACCAAGGAGTTTGTAGATCCCTCTGCCCAAAGAGGTGCCTCCCTGACACACGAGGAAATGAAGATACAAGATGATCTGGAGAAGGTGAGATTTCTAGCTACCATATATTTTTATGCAATGAAACTTGATGGTAGGGTGCGTTGGGTCCCTCGGAGTCCATTGGTAAAATCTTGGCAAAAAATGATGCCTGCAGGCTGCCCTGTTCGAAGTCTGGGCCAAAAAGTGGCCCCAGATGCCAGACTTCGGATAGGGCAACTGCAAGCATCATTTTTGGCCAAGATTTCACTGGTGGACTTCCGGGGACCTGACGCACTGTACCATCAAGTTTTATCACTTTTTGATAACTCTAGGTTAGTCGCTAAATATATTGTTTGATTTGACTTTGTCATTCAGGACATACTGTATATAGATGACTTTGCATCAAGGCAAGAAGGAGCTCGGCATGCAGACCGACACAAGGATTCAGCTCTTAAGGAGTACATTGGTAACCTTGTTACAGATTTGGTGGTCTTCCATAAGAAGTGCTCACTAGGAGGGCAATAAATAATTATGAAAATTCGAGCTTTGACCAATTTTGGACCTTTTCAAGAGAAGGTGGTGCTAATCAAGCGGTCAAAGCTTCTTTATTTGTTTGGTCAAATATGGGGTGTGTGTGCTTGCGACATTAGGTGACCTTGCTAAAGTGTCGGATCCGCTTCTCTTGGAGAAAGAGATGAAGGGGGAGCGCATCATTTTTGAAGCAAAGAAGGAACTTATATTTTCATCGGAAGCTGGCCCCTCCTCTCCATCGAGGAAAAAGCCAAAGAACAATTGAGAGTTCTTGTTGGCTATCCACTTTTTGTATCTACCATCACTAACAACCATCACATGTATTTTTCTTGATGAATAAATGTGTGGTTTGTATAAGTGTGGCGATAATATGTGGTACGTGAATGATGCATTCGCATACGTTAGCATAATTCAACGCGTAGTACTACACTTGCGATTGTGTAAAGTGTGACGATAATGTGTGGTACGTGAATGATGCATCCACATATATTAACATAATTCAACGCATAGTACTGTACTTGCGATTGTGCATAAGCAATAACGTAACTTGTATCCATACGCATTACTACTTTTTATGCATTCCTACATTAAACAAAAATTAAGAGTCAGGCGTTTCAAGAAACAAACAAAACAAATCTACTCAATTATTTGAATTCAGTACACATCGCACGAGATATTATATATATATATATATAAATATTCCAATGTGGCAGAGTACAATTTGGGCTTCCAAGATGTTATGGTACTGTAACAGTCATTACAAACCTTGCATCATTAATCTAGTAAACTATAGCGGGGTCCCCTTACCGTGTCAAAGCCGAATGATAAAGTTCATGTCTTTGTTTGTGATTGTAACACGCTTTGCAAGGATGGCTGCAAGCTGTGTATCATCGAACAAGTCGATGAGAAACCCCTCTACAACAGTTTATAGGGCCTCCATGGCTGCAACAGTCCACCTTCCTGCTGGTGGGCCATCCCGCACTCGTGCCCAAAATCTTCCCATCCCTTTCAGCTCCAAGTCTTTCATGACTTCTCGAACAACTTTATGAAAAGAACTTTTTGGGACGAGAAGCTCGTATCCGCATTGGATTCTCCTTATCTCTCGAAGAGCGACAATGTTTGGTTTCCAACTCCTCTTCTTCTGTGGTGGTCCTTGTGCTCTACGGGGAGCACCTATTGCTGCACTATAAGAGGCTCCACCTTGTGATCCAGGTGGCGGGCCTTGCCGTGATGTCTTCCCGGGGCCACAACGGCGACATGCTTGCTTGGTCCGTGCCATGCAAGGAGGGCGACGGAGAAGAAACAAAGGTTGGGGATGTAAAAATGGAGGAAGCAAATAAATCAAGATGTGAAAATGAGAAGAAGAATGAACTTTTAACCCATTTAAACCCCAAAACCGGATTGATGGAGCTTCATACGCACTGTCCATCGTGTGATCGTAAATCCATAACCTTGTATCGGAATGCGACAAAACTTCACATGTGCACTTTGTTGGGTGGCCAAGAGCCCAAAATGTTTTTTGCCAGGAAAGTGGCTCCAAACGCCACAGGGGTCTGCAAGAAAGTGGCTCCAGACACTAGACTTCGGACCAAGGGTCTGCAGGCACTTTTTTTTCAAAAAAAAAGGGCTCTTGGCCACCCAACGAGTGCGCGTGTGAAGTTTCTTTGCATTCTGATACAGTTTAGTATTTTAAAAATTATCCCACACCAAATTTATGGATCGATTGATAATTGAGAAATCAACATCGCGACTACTGGCCCTTAGAAACTTCGCACCACATAAACTATACAGAGGCATAAGGAGTAAAGTCTACAACAAGAAATGGCAAATTTTGCATGTTATTCCTATTGAAATTGATAGTGCTAACAAAAACTGTAAGTAAGAATTGAAAATACAGCGAAGATGCATAGTCAAAGTTGAGAGCGAAGGAAAAGTGTAAAATTTTAATTCATATTTTAAGGGTGCATACAATAGTTTTGCATTGGGACATAGTCATATGTCCAATGCACGAGGATAATACTGTGCCAAAAAAGGTAACATTGCAAACTGTGTTAATTCCATTGGAACGAATGCATCCTTCACTGCTTGAAGATTTCTTACAAGTTGGAAGTCCTTGGGAGTTACAGTGTTGTGCTTCGAATGTATTGCACAACATTGAGCATCAGTCATCAAGTCAACTAAAAAGGCCTCTGCAGCACACTGTAGAGCATGAAGACATTCTTTTGTGAAGCGATCAAGTCTATCCTGACCTTGTACCAAAAACCACCTCCTGCTTTCTGTGCAGTAGAGGTCTTGCATAATCTTGTGAACAAGTCTTGAGAAGCTCGCCTTCGGAATGATGAGATCAAAAGAGCATTGATACCTTCTAATTTCTCTCAAGGCCACTGTACTTGGCTTCCACTTGTGTTTCTTGTGGGGATGGTGAGGAGGACCCTTGTGAGGGCGACTTAAGGAAGGTGGATTAGGTTGAGAAGGGGGTGCATCTGAGCTAGTAGATGCTCCAAGGGGTTGAACATGATATGGGCTATGTCTGAGCGGAAGCTTATTTGCAACTGCCTTAGACCTAGCCATCTTTCCTGCACAAGGGATGTAAGAACTCAATGAATAAGATAGAAAGTGAAACCCTCTTTTATATAACCCTAAACTGTGAGACTCGTTCACATAGATACACATTCTCTCTTTCTCTCTTAAACTATGAATTGCATTCACACTAACTCACATTGTTCATCTTACTATCTTAACTCTTTTCAAACCCATTTGCTGCCTTGTCGAAGCCTTGTTTCTAGCCAATTGGCAAGGTTTTCTTTGGCACTTGAGGCTTCATAACACACTCTTTTAGTGACATGACGTGATTCCATCATGTTTGCAGTCGATTCATCAGCACTTTCATTTTCTCTCTTTTGTGAGAGTTTAGCTTCATCTGCTACTATAATCCTATACCACCAAGATAGCAATTGGATTATTGGATTGCTACCATTTGCCCCTCCACCATGATAAATTTTTCTTTGGTATGCACTACGTGCTATCCAATGTGAATTTTCCATCCCTTGTGTAGACCAAATTCCAATGCTTCCCTTTTCTGCAAAGTATGGCCCATGTGCCTCAAGGATATGCTACAAAGACACATATCATACATGAGTAAAAATATGATCAATAGTTTATACAATTCATACAATTTTAAAATATTAACTTAGTATGCACCATGTAATGTGTGATAGAGCTTTTGCCCCATGCTTCCACCATGTTTTTGTAGAAGCTATGCATAGCATTGATAAATTCTTGCTTATCTTCATTGTTAAATACCATCTTATGAAGTAAGCGATCCAATTCGTTAAGACTTATCCAAACCTTAGCTTTGGCCAATCTTGTTTTTCCTCCGTTACTTCGATCAGGAATTGCAAAATGTAACTTTTTCCACCCATCGTAGTCCTGCAGCCTATGAACCATGTATGCGAGCTTTCGCTCAACTGCCAAGACCCATGGACTGCTTATTGTTTCAAGCATTCCAAGCCGAGCACTAATGGCTACCTCTCACATAGCCAATGCGCCATCCATATCTACGAGTGTAGTAAGCTTACCTCCATGCTGATTGAGTTACCTCCTCTCCTGCACACTCCGGTAGCTCCACGATCCAAGTGCAAGCTTCAAGCAAGCTCCATTCTCAAGCTCTACACTCCAAGCTCCATTGCCACGAGCAAGACAAGAGAAGAGAAGAGAAGAGAAGAAGAGAGGAGAAGATGGAGAGCTTCTCCTCCTCGGTTCCTCACCCTCACACACTCACTCCCTCACACTCTCACACTCCCTCCCTCAAGCACAAGCTCAAGCAAGCAATAACAAGAAGAAGAAAAAGAGGAGGAGGAGAGCCAATTTTGGCCACACACAAGAATGAGCTTCTCACTCACTTTTCAAATTTATATACAAAACCCTAAATCCCTTTTGGGCGGTCATCACCTTATCCCCTTTTTTACATGGCCAGCCGTGGCCTAGGCCCTTTTTCCCATTGTCCTCCTATCTTCCTAGCTTCCTTTCCACCGCCCATCTACATTTACAAATTGCATTGGTGAGAGCCTGATGCTCCTTGAATTAAACCATGATACCTGCAATTGAAAACCTCTCATAGGTGATCTCTCCCTAGGGGTAGTGCGAGTTTTCTCTATCATGCACAAGACATAGTTCAATTAGTTTGGGAGATAGTCGAACTCTAAGCAAGCTGAGAGTATTGTCTTGCACTTAAGGATCCAAACTATGTATATATTTTGGTGCAGATATTATGTGAGTGCTCGTGCATACTTAGATATTACGTAGTTAGAAGACCACGGCTAGTTTCTCGTAACAATGTGTGGATGAAGCAAAGTTGTCCATGTTGAGAAGAAGTACACGTGAAGTATATGCGACATCCTTTGTATTGTGACTGAACGACATAACATAATTGAACACAGGGACACTACACTGTTGGTAGCTGGTAGCTATTGGACCTGCGTGATGAGGACAATGTACTTTTCATGGCCAATCGTGAGGTACTTACCACAATTTATTGCAATGGTATTAAGGTAGAGTGCAAGAGATAATCGTGCGAATGGGTCAGGGTGACAGGTCTAACCATAGGTGAGACAAGCTCCCTATCAAGAATCGCGTGGTGGAGGGGGTTGCTCAAGATGCTGTGCCGAACACACACAGAATGCACAAGGAGAAGCTCACTCAAGAGACAAGAAGAGAGATGGAGGCCAAAACGTTTTCTTGCTGGTTTCTTCTTCTTCTTCCACACACTTTACAATGTACACAAAGTATAGATAAGATACAACATAAAAGGAAAGTGGCCTACTAAGTCAAACAATGCATAACCGACCACTCTAGTCGACTGGCGCTATAACTATGCCAGCTGTAAATAGGTGTAACAACCTGAATATAATAAGTAATGAGTCAGTGGCCATGTGAGAGTCATAATGACCACCGACGTGCTAAGTGTAGACGTGTGGACCCATCTAACCAGGCGGTCCATCATCCATGTCCACATGTGTTGAGCTTGCCATCTCAACACTCCCTAGGTATGTCATGTCCTTGATGTGCCCTGAAAAATTGTGGGTGATGCGAAAGGGATAGGGGACTAGGGACGGAGCCAGCCGACCAAGGTCACTGGACGTACCTAATTTGAGGACCCCTAGCTGTTGTGATGTGATTGTGGATGCTTCGTATCTTTTTGTTTTTTTCTTTTTCTTTTTCTTTTTCCTTTTCTTTTCTTTTCTTTTTTGTTTTTTTTCTTGTGCTTTTTTTATTTCTTTGTTTCTTTCTCTTCTCTTTTCTCCTTTTTTTTTTCTTTGGACCTGCCTGAGTACAACCATTGCAATATGTTGAGGCTATCAGCCTTTCAATGGGTTGGGAAATATCAGGCTTCAAAGGCTCAGGAAATGGATATTACAGTGATGATTGTGCCCTAGCCTCATTGTTAGAGAAGCAGTTGTTGAGATGGGGAGATACACTTGAGATATTGCAAACCTCTTTGTGACACATGATGTCAGTACAATTGAGGTAACAACTGCCGTGAGCCAACTATAGAGCTTGACCCAAAAAGAGAGCATAGCCCATGACTATGCTTTGGGCCATGTGATGTGACCACTCGCAAGGGTGATTTTTCATGTTTGGCAGCATGGCTTTGTCGCAGTTCTTTGTGGGGTTGGTGGTCTTGTGGTGACTTGGGCATTGAACACATTCGCACAAAAACCTGTGTCATCCTGCATCCACTTGTCACTTCATGAGAGTATATGCAAGTCACATGCATCAAGTACAACGAACAAATGCAATCATGTCAAGATATTACTTTTTCAAAATCCTATGATGTTGATTGTGATGCCTATTCCAGTGCTTGTTAAAGACGTGGCATATATTAGCAATAGGTAAGGGAAGTGTGTACAAGTGGGGAGCCTGCCCCTTTAACCATTTAAAGACACAAGTTATGGCAGGATGGCCTTTGTTAAGTTTCTTATATATCATAGGGGCTACTCGATTTGCACAAGGCGGGGTGAGTCTGGGTGGTCAGGTGACTGAGGCTCTACTGGTGAGGGGCTCCTGTGAGGTTGGGCAGGGAAGATGTCGGCCAGGACCTGAATGGTGTAGTCTCTGGCCACAACCATTTCCAAAATGCTTTTGAACAATGCATCGAATTCTTCCTTATCTCGAGCTGCCCTTTCTGCTTTCGAGCACCTGGTGCCCGAGCGTTCGTTGGGGACCCACACAACCAGTGTCGCCACGCCTTGTGTGCTCCCTTGAGCTCCTATTCCCCTGGCCTGGCGATTTTTGGGCCTACGTTCGGGGCGGTGTCGCTTGGGGCCTCCTTTCTTTGCATATCTTTTGAGGCTAGGCATGTAGCATTTCTAGGGATTTTTTGGCCTACGTCCGGGGTGGTGTCGCTTGGGGCCTCATTTCTTTGAATACCTTTTGAGGCTACGTTCGGGGCGGTGTCGCTTGGGGCCTCGTTTCTTGCATACCTTTTGAGGCTAGGCACCTAGCATTCTGTCGGAGAAGCTTGTGCTACATGTTCCCTTCGACGAGCGTCTTTGCAAGCCAGCTGCACTAGGTGCTCCATGTTTGCTATGTAGGGGGACTTGCAAAATGCGAACCAAGGATTAGGCCTTGAGACAGGATAAAACCATTCACATGGAAGGGATTATAGTGTGGGTTATCAAGTGCATATGACAAGAAGGGAAGAGGTGAGGCATGTAGTGGTTGTACTAGAGGGATGGCCCCTGTGATGATGTTCGTTTGGCCTCCAGCCCCATTAGCAGATCTTGGCTTATGCTAAGTTGCATAGATTGGTTGTCAGGGAGTGGGGTAGGGCTCATCCTCGGAATGATAGACCATAAAGGGGAAAGGTGTATAGGAAGGGTCGGTACCCTGTCCACACCCTCAAAGATGTTGGTCAGAGCTTCCTATGGTGGTGATGAGGGTTGCATGCCTTCCACCTGGAGGTGGTAATGGTCACACGACTTCTAAATGTGTATGAGAGGAGGACCTGAGGAGCTTAGCATGTTGAACCCAACTCTTCTCCCTACGCTTCACTATCATTGCTTGTGTGTGTTGATATTGTCTATACAGGGTCACAATTCATTATTTATTTATGTACATATTTACGAATCCTTGTCACATCATGAGGATAAAAGCTAATTGTAGAACTCTCGGATTGTACTAGAGTGTGGCGCATGCATCTAGTACTCGTGGCAGCTTACTCAATACCGATAGATATTTTGCAACATCGAGTAGCATGGAACCTTGTCTGAGTCTACTGACAACATGTAACTCCTCCTCAATGAGAATCTTATCAAACAGAGAGTTTTCTTAGCTAGGTTCAGCTAAGTCTATACCCTGAATGACAGTCAGCACTCGAAAGGAAGTTGGTGCCACATAGGTTGGGTCTCTTCTTTGAGACTGCCATTCGGCCAATCACTCCTCTGAGACTGTCATGATCTGGGCTCCTAATTCGGCCATTGCAACGCGGTTTTCACACCAACGTTGTTCAAATTGACTTCGACCCTCTGATAGTCACTTTAGTTGCTCTATCTCTAAGAGATTTGGTTGGAAGAGTACAGCATTGAATGTTACAGTTAAGCATAGTTCGGCTTCCTCGTCAGAGATGAGTCACATGCATTCATACAGGAGCCTGTTATAGTGCTTGTCAAGATGTTCTTGCTCTTCCTAGGATAAGGGAAATGGCAAGTATTCTTCAAGCTACTCTTTAGGGAATGCGCCCATGTCTGCCAGGACGTAGACATGTGCGAACACTTTGAGCTTACCATCCAACTCGGTTAAGCATTCTATGACACTTCTATGTTCAACGAGGGCTTCCTCGGTTGCTATCTCATGCAAGGTTCTAGGAGTTTGCCTGGGCTTCAACATTGCTAAAGGCTCAGGCCTAGACGAGCAATTTTGGCCAACGCTAGGATTTCTTATGCTCTTGAGGTTTCCATGTTTCTCCTAAGGCTTCGTTATTGCATCATGGTTCTCCTTGAATATGACTGGTATAAATTTGTCACCCTATTGTGACAGCATTGTATCCACTCTTGATTGGTCAATGCGAGTTCTATTGTTGGTGGATTGAGTGTTGCAAGCGGCCATTGACGGTAACGACTGCTTTGATTTTTCAGAGCACACGGATGTGTTTGAGGTTTCCCCGCTATTAGGAGAGGTATCAATGGGGTCATTGGTGGATGGACTCGATGCTTTATTCCTGAACTCTCTAGTGCTCTTGGTGTCAATGTTCTTGGGATCCCCAACCACCTGTGACTACTGTTGTCTTCATTGTTTTCTCCACTTTTTCTTGGTTAGTGAAGGTGCATCTCTCAATGACTCAGGACCCTGGACTAGGTCAACCGTTGATATGCTTGGTTGGGCCTCAGCATTCTCTTTCTCTAGTGTGTCCTCATGGGATATAGCCAAGGCCTGTTGAATAGCCTCGCTAGGTTGTGAGGGTACAACTGCCTCCCTTTTTGAAGAGTCTACCTCTTCCCTTCTGTTTAACTCCTCTAGCCTAGACTTTAGGCGCTTTGGAAGTGCTAGAGTTGTCAATGAAGTTGGTTGTGCCACCTTCTCCATAGGTAAACTACTAAGGACATGTTCCGCAAGGGGCATTGTCACGGCCAACGGTTGTGACTACTATGATCTCTGATTGGAAGTAGTAGTAGCTAGTTCAGTGGACTTGCTATTATTGGTGGATTGCGGTGTCAAGTCCTTAGGTCGATTGGAAGTGATCGTGTCTTTTGTTGCCCTTAGAGCATTCACTTGCGTAGATCGAGTATCAGTTGAGCTAGCCACGGTGGATTACACATGCATATCCTTAGGTTGAGAGCTAAGGGTGGTGTCATGTCCTGCCTCTTGGACATTTGGAAGCTCTGATGTAGGTAGATATTGGGATTAAGTAGCCGCACTTGATGACTGTTGTGCTTCTTGTGTCCGTTTAGGGGAAGAGGGTGTAGGAGACTTGGGACTCCTAAGTGGATTTGATACTAACTGGGAGATTTGCTCATGGCTGTTAGATGATTTTTCTATTTGCTTTGTTGAGCATTTAACCTTGACATGAGCAATGTTGTGCCTATGATGCCTGCTATCCTCTTGGGGAATCAAAGGCCCCTTGGAGCACTAGCGGCTTTTGCGTATCTTCAAAGATTACATCTAATATCTGCTTGTCAAGCACGCTGGGTTGAGGATCTACCCTCTGACTAGTCCCGTTTGGTTTCTTGATTTCGACCATGGGGGCTCGGTCACTCCACTATTGTTGACTCGAGACTTGGGTTTCGTTTAGATCTCCTCCTACGCTTCTTTTCTCTTGATACGATCTGGTCTTCAGTCGACAAGGGAGGTTTAGCAAGGGGTTTTGGCACCCAAATCCATTGGTTACCTGCATAATACCCTTGAGCACGTAGCAATGCTTTGGATATCCATCGTGGCGATGTGCTGACCCTCCATCGATGCCTTCGTCTATAAGGCTTGGGCTTCCTCTGGGGTCCTCTATGATATTTGTAAGTCCAAAGCCCATCCTTGGCATTGTCTCTTGACCTTCTTGTTTCAAGCATGGCCTCACTCACTGGTTCTCGTTGTTTGACCTGTTCTTGTATCAATTCTTCCAACAATCCCTTGCTTTTGTTAGTAGGCTTGACTGTTATGTCATCACCTTCCTTGCCTTTCCCTTGAGGTTCAATGAGGTCACCCTTGCTAAAGGTTGTAACTATCCTCATACCCGGTAGTGTCAAGTGTATCCTCTGTGCTACATAGTCGGCCTCACACTTAGTTGCCCTTTTGAAGAGTCTTCCTAGGAGGGTTTCCTTTCCGTAATTAGCACTATTTGGAGGAACATGTAATAGGATAGGCAAGCTTTCTGTTTCAATTGTCGCAAGGATTTTGCACTTCCCTATGAGTGCTTGTGGGTGTCCCCCATAAGGGCTAAGAGTTGCATTAGTCGGTGTGAGCTTTGGTTGGCCTAGTAGGGTCCATGATTCATAGGTCAAGATATTAAAATCTGTTCCTTCATCAATCAAAGCATTGGTAGTTTGACCCTAAGATAAGCAGGTGGTACTATGTCTTCATCTTTCGGGTCTTGGCTTGTAAATTTAAGCCTTCTGACACATGCCCTTGAGTCCCCAACTGCACGACCAGATGTGGATTCTCCACTGATGTCTTGGCTGATCAGTGCAGTGCTATCCAAGGAGCATCTATCGTCAGGACTGTCATATCTAGTCATTCTTGCTGTTGTAACTTGATGTTGCATTTTGCTCTGAATAGACACATTCTGAACACTATGTCTTTGTGTTCTCGTGGTGTGGCCCTTTTGCCTTTGATGGCTAGATTGGCCTGTTGAGGTTCTAGGGTCTCTTTTTTTTTTGTTTGGGTGTGGGCTTCTATTTTCCACTTTGCAAGTGAAGATCTATGCTTGTGTAGAGCCATTACTATACTAAGGCCTAATCTGGAGGACCTGTCAGGACACGCATTTTCTCTCCAACCTACTTGGGGGAGGTGCAAAGGGGGCAGAGCCCCCTTTTGGGGGGGTCCAGGGGGTAGTCCCCCCGGGCCCACAGGGCCATTAAGGTAAATACCATGCGCAATTTGGAGGACCATTTATAGCCAAATTTTGAACCACTTGCTCTAAGTTTTAGCCCAGTGATGGATTGTGATGTGCCTTTAGCTCCACATAGCCTTTGGGGTCAATTTCGGGGCTTAGATGCATCAAAATTTGTATTCTAGATGATTTTGACAGTTTTTTTGTCCGATTCTTAGATGTCCGATTTTTAGGAGTCTAATTATGAGAATCGAACGTCCAATTTTGGTTGGTCTGATCCACCAAGTGGTCCAATTTTGGTCACGTCCGATTTTTAAAATCGGATGTTCGATTTTGACAGGCGTCCAATTCTAAGTGGTCCAAGTCCTTGTGTCCGATTTCCAGGGTGCGAGTGTTCAATTTTCAAAATCGGACGCTGATCAGACAGGCAAAGGTGGTCCGATTCTTGGACTGGTCCGATTCTAGAAATCGGATCAGAAAAGTGGTCTAATTTTCGGAGAGGTCCGATTTTCGGAGTTGGACGGTCCAACTCTAGAGATTGGGCAATCCTATTCTGGGACTCGGACGAACTGGTCCAACAGTGCGGACGACGGCCCACGAGTTGCGCGTGATGCCTCCAGGTCAACGTCTACTCCACCGAATCGTGCCATGCCTTCTAAATAGATGCAAAGCAACAGAGGGAAATGCTTGGCGTACCTAGAAGCGATGTGGCACTCAAATCGATTAGCACATCAACGATCTCCCTACCGCTCTCTCTCTCTCTCTCTCGCTCTCTCCCTGGCTCTCAAGCTCACTCTGTTCTTAGAAGGCAGGGTGTCAAATGTGGTATTTCATGGTTCCCTGGGGCTCTTATTGCCCCATCCCAACCTGTTGTGACCTCAGAAGTTAGTCCCTCATACTCTTCCAGCCAGAAATCTGAATCTGTGCCCCTATTTCCCTGTTTCAGTATGTTATACAGCAATAGAAAATTGTAGCACTTGATTTAGGGTAGAAGGGTAAGAGAAGTAAAATTCAAATGGCCTACACCTATTCTCCCACTACTCCCAATAGTTCAATTCCGATGCCCAATTGATAGGTAGTTGTTTCTCAATTTGTAGCATTTAAACATTGGAAACTTCTTCTGGTCTGGCGTTGAGCTTCCTCCTCGTGAATTCAACCAACTCTCTATGTTTCCTTTTGTCCTCAATCATTCTTTCTCGAGTGGAAAGATTTTCTTCTTCTTGGCCCTCTGCTTCCACACAATAAAATGTATACAAAGTGTATATAGGATACAACATAATGGAGAGTGGCCTACTAAGTCAGACAATGCATAATTAACTATACTAGTTGGCTAGCGCTATATCTGTGCCCATTTATGGGAAGGTGTAGCAAACTAAATATAATAAGTGATAAGTTAGTGGCCATTTGAAGATCATAATGACCACCAATATGCTAATTGGAAACCTGCGGACCCATCTAGCTAGGTGATCCTTCATCAATGTCCACACATGTTGAGCTTGCCATCTCAACACTCGAGGAAAACCAAAGAGCGAGCGATGAAAACTGAGCAAGGCTAGAAAATCGAGCAATGGAAAACGAGCAAGGCTAGAAAATCGAGCATGAAAATTCGAGCAACAAGCTACCTTCTAACATACCTACCCCTAGAGCATCACTGACGTATACAGATAAAAATTGTAGATTAAAATTAAATATAATGAAGACACACACATAGAGTTCACATAACTCATCCCAATAATGACACAAAAAAGTGTAATCCATGTTCATCTCACAAAGAAGGTGGTAAGAAAATAGTCTTATCTTGAAACATAGATGAGGAACTAATTTCAGTCTCCCAATGAACAAAACAAGTTCACATTACAAAAGTATTTCTTATATCATTCAATATCGTGGGATGAAGCTAACAAAATGGACACAATAGATGAAAGCTCATTAAAGGAGCTGTACATGTCCAAAAAGAAAAGGCCGTATGTTGAATTCAAAAATACTCTAGCCTCGAATACCTTAAACATAGTGATTTATCTGCATATATAAAACCCTTAAGACAAAAGGATACTTTTTTTAAATGACAAAACATTTAGGGAAATGTTTCCTCAAAGCTTTGGCCATCCACAAGACCAAAAAGCGCACTATCCAACTCTTGGAAGTAGTGCTTGAGCCAGCTCCACCTTAGTAAGAGCTGCTTGGTGTATGAATTGATGCACGACTTCATTGAGTCCCAAGACCTTTATGAAGACATAGTATAGGTGTTTGCATGGCATGTATACCAAATTCTTCGTGTCTCGCTGAGTAAAGTCCTCACATGCGCATCTTGGATATTGTGACATAGTGATAGAATAGGTCAACCCATCTGCTATTGAGCCTTCTGTCTTTAGAAAGTAAACATGAGCTTCACCAAGAGTAACAATACTCTCTTTCACAACCTCTGCAACCATTGACTTTTCCCTATTTATTCGTTCTTGAAACTATTTAGATAACTTGCTTCTCCAGTTCACAAGCTTTCCATTTCTCCACAGTGGCCGCTCATGGCTTGGAGGTGGCCTATCACGTGGAACTGTGAAGCTATCCACAACCTCATCATTCTCTGCAAGAACAAATCCAGCTCTTTGCAAGTTTGCTTTCTCTGTCTCTGTCACCATGGTGCTTTGAGCAATCTTCCATGTCGCTGGAGCATCTCCTGGTATTCCCATCACTGAGCTATCCACCTTCCACGTATGGAGAACATCATTTCCACAAAACCATATGAATTGCCCCACTATACCATCAGAACTATAACGTCTCCTTCCTTTGAAACATGGTGCAGGCACACCTACAGTTGCATTCTTACCAAGAGGGTTAATTAGTTTCCCACATCTAGCCTTCTTGGACTCCAAGAAGCCAAAACAAGTCACAAGACTATGTGCTTCTGTTCTTTTGATGGCCCAATGCGTAGGGTGGACTGTGCTCTCTTTGCATATCTTCAAGGCAATTTCTGTCTCCTTTTGCAAATTCTGCTCTATTCCATCACCTCTAAACCCCATTGTTTTGCCAACAGTCACTGTTGAATATTCAGGTCTATGGCTATCTGTTGGCAAGATCACTCTTGGGTCTACGTTACCCCTTTTCCTTCTAACACTTCTTGTCTCTTGTTGTGGTTTAAACATCTCTGGTGATTGCACACCTGCCTCTGAGAGCACTGCATGTGTGAGATTAATCATCTTTTGACTAGAACCACTTGATTCTCTACACAAAATTTTTTCTTTCAATCTTTGCAAGGTTGGTCCACTACCAAGGTGCTTTCCTTCCATAAATGCTTTGTAGTGTGCACTTTGCAACACAGCTAATGCCAAATCAGCACTACATGCCTCATAGAGTGAGACATACTTAGATTGCCCATGAGTTGCTCGCATACTTGAGTGCTTACATTCCGATAAATTTGTTGTTGGCACAAACCCTGCATTTTCATGCTGCTCCATGAACATCCCTCCCCATTGGGAAACCCTGACATCCCACCAGTGGAACCAAGCCATCAATCTAGGGAGCTCTCCATTCTTTACATGGACAGGAGACCAAAACTTTAAGAGTGCCTCTTTGCACTGTTCGGCTTCTTGCTCTGTCCTTGCAACCTTCCATTTTCTACAAAGAAGTTTGTGCTCCTCTAGATATGGGGCCTTGACACATCTCTTTGCATGCATGACCATGCTCATCTCCCAATGAAACGAGCAAGTCCTTTCCCTGCCATGCGTGATGTTGCTTGGTCCTCCATTGTAGACTATTCTAATTGCTAGCCAATTTGCTTGTGCTGCATCTGCCATAAAACCTCAAAATTTTGGGATAGAGAATCCGTTTACTATCATAACATTATTTAACATTTGCCAAAATGATACTTATGCATGCGCATCCTCCATTTTGAACTCGCAGGTTGCAATGGTCATTATTTCTCGAATATGGGGATCATAAACATGAGCTCCCATTGTGTTCCAACCTTTCACCCTATGCACATGGTCAAAGTGGATCCATTGATCTCCCAAAGATCCACCAGGTTGCATTCTATTAACAAGGTCAACTCTTGAGCCTGGTCCAATTGTAGAATTCTTGAATATGTGTGGCATGACATTATCTCCAAGCTGTTGTGGAAACAAAATACTATGAAAGAAGGGGTACATGCACTTTCTTTTCAATGCCAAAATTGCATCAAGCCTGCCTTCAGCATGTCGCTTGTCTCTTCTAGCAATGTTTACTGACCTTTGCATCCTTCTTCTCTGAGACAATGGGGTAAGGTTCTCCAGCACCTCATGCAACTTGGCTTCATTGAAATCCTCGGAGCAATCTTCTTTTGAAATCAACATTTCCATCACAAGATCTTGACCAACAGACACTTCAATGATTTTACATGACACGGAAGGATTTATTTGTGCATGAGTTTGCACCATGTCTTCAATCTGCTTTTGCTTTTGTCGACACGAGCCATCTTGCACAGGGTGATCATGAAAACCAACATGAATAGCACATCTTGTGGTATTCACTTTGTCAAAGGGAATATAGTAGTATATATATGCAACACAAGCCTTTACACACTCAAGAGACATTCCACAATATGTACACCTCAGGGTCCCAACCTCAGGCTGCAGAGGGCCAGTTGATGAAGGAGGCCTCTTTAACTTACCTTTCCACTGGGTCTCATTAGCAATACCAGTCCTCTCTAGATATGGACATTCCAAGGAGAAGCATCTAAGATAACCACAACATCTGCTCATCCTCACCGTGCCATTGAAGAAATCTTGAGAAACAGTAGTGTACTCTGCCCATGTGTGCCCATCATTCTTTTGGTCCATTCCATGCATTGAGCTGCCCTCGATCGGCTTAGGTGGCAACTCAAACATAATGTAGCCATTGTATGTAATTGGTAGCTCATCCACCTTTTGTATCTCTTTGACAGATGAGTATGCAACATGAAGAGAACTAGATAAGGGAAGCCTATCCAGTAGAACTTGCACACTCATTGAGTCAGTCATTTGCTTTATAAGAGGGATATGCTTAACTTGGAGACTATAGACACTGCTTTGTCCACCATCTAGTATGAATCCCTTGCTACCATCTTCTAGTCTCATCAATGGCATGGTCGTGTACACACCCAGATGGTTTGTTGCATGCTGCACGTCCACATCAATATCATCACCAATCTCAAAGTGACTCTTAAGCTCTTCCAATGCCACCTCACAGAAACATGAGTCATACCTTATTGACAAGGTACTGAAACTAGCATATTTGATTTGCACAGTGTTTGGCATTGTTGCTAAATAGGTAAATAGTCCTGTCTGTGTGAATGTCTTCTTAAGAAGCCAATAGGCATAGTTAGAACCTCAATAGAGTTGAAGAACAATCTATGCAAAGGGAACAAGAGAAGAGTTGTTCTTCAAGTAACTGTAATAAGATGGCGATATGAAAATAGATCTCAATATGAAAATAGTAATTCTCAAGGTTAAACAATCATGTTAATAATAACCTTTACTTTTTCCATAATGATAAGTGTGTACTAAATATACACACCTAATGGTCACTAGCACGTCTAGTGATCATTAACTCCACCTCTGTCTCTCTCTCTCACACACACACACTCAATCATTACATGCACTCTCTTTTGGTGTTTTTATTTACTAGCACACACAAACACTCTCTCACATTGATGGTCGTTACACACAACTCTCTCTTTCTCTCTCCCTCTCTTCCAACAAAAAAAGGACACCTCTAATTAGGAACTGTAGTCCCCCTCTGCACTAAATATTCATAGTAATGGCCACAAACACATCTGATGGTCATTAACTCCACCTCTCTCTCTCTCTCAATGACAATCATTACACACACTCTCTCTTCTAGTGTTATTTATTTACTAACACACAAATACTTTCTCACACTAATGGTCCTTTCACACACGCACGGGCACACACACTCTCTCTCACATGACAGAGAAGAAGACACCTCTAAATAGAATCTGCGGTCTCTCTCTCTCTCTCTCCCCCAAACAAACAAGTAGAAGGAGGACCAAAACAACCTTGCACAGAGGAGAAGGTGGACCGATCAAGCAAGCGAGAGCAAGTTTTTTGTGTGTCAATATGGGTGCGTTTCAAAATGCAGGTACAATAGGGGTGCTGCTTCTATGAGTCGACTGTGAAGAGCCAGAGGCTTGTAGCTTGCATCGATCAAAGCCACAAGGTAGGTGCTTCTCCTCTCTTAGGTGTGTTTGAGGTTAGAGTGTGTGTTTCAGCTGCGTTTCAAAACGCACTCTCAGTCACGTTGGGGCTTCCACAAGGCCCGCTCTGGCTCCAACAAGGTTTACTAGTGCGTTTTAAAATGCAATTCATAACCACACAGTGGGCAATCAGAGAGTGCTGATATGCCTTCTGTAGCTCGCAAAGCAGGGGATCTGCGAGTGATGCAAGGCCAGTAAGGCGGCCCTCTATAGTGTGGTGCTGAAGCTGATACTGTAGTGTGTTTTCAGCCATCAAAGACATGCAAATCCTCACCAAGACCAGGGGTGAAATCCTGAAATCAAAAACCTTGACAGTCCATCCACTATCCAAGTCAATTTGAACTCTTGATACGCCTATGTATGGTGGGAGGTGCAACATAACTGTGATACTCCACACTTCTGGCAGCTTCAGAAGCTATTTTTATCTGCATTTGCCGCAATAGAGCCCCTTCCCTGTTTGCTCCTCTACGCCTTCCATAAATTGCAAGAAGTTTTGGACTTTCTTGATAACCCTGACAAGTACACTGCCTTGGGTGAAAAAATTCCCAAGGGTTGCCTTTTGGTTGGGCCACTCTGTTGGCCATCAATGCTCTGTTGGCACGTCGCTCCAGGTCGGGCAGCACTCCAGGTTATGTACAGGAAAGGTCTGGTTCTGGGTTATGTTGAAGTTGCTGCCATGGAGCTCGAGCTTGTGTTGACATACAGTAGGAAATGGAACTGCAGAGGCCAGAGAATTGGGTGATTAAGAGGTGCGTTTTAAAACGCAGTTCTTGAGCTTGGATTGCAGTAACATGCGAAACCCATAATGTAATGTTACATCTATTAAGGATTCCAACTTCTGCAGTATGACTGGATAGCTCATGATCTGTTACAAGCAGAGAAAAGGGCTGCATTTTAAAACGCAGTGAAATTGGATGATGCTAATGTATGCAGAGCTATTGATGCCATTTTATGTGGAGCACAAAGTGTTGGATGATGCCATTGTATGCAGAGCAAACACAGTGAAATTGGATGATCCCATTGTATGCCATTGTAAGTAATGATATAGCCCAGATGATGCAAGCAAAAGTCATGATGCAAGCAAGTGAAGTTGCATGGATGTTACATGGATTGCACCTAGATTAGGGTGCGTTTTAAAACGCAATAAAAAATGGATGAGGCTTTTGTCTATGATTGGGCAGACAACGTTTGAAGGCCAGTATAGTAATTAGACTTGCTCTTCAAACTAAAATGTTACATTTCAGCTACAAGACAGTTGCCAAGTACTCCAAGAATAGAGTTTGAGACATTATTTGCTTGGTTTAAGACATTATCTGCTATTATACTTGCAATGTTTGGCCGTTTAATAATGGATTACTCTCTACAAGCTCAGTGCTTTGTATTTTGTAACAGTGTTTTATACTTTGTTTGCATTTTGTAACAACATTTTAAAACGCTTGCATTTTTTAGCCAGAGTGAGATGAGACTTTTGTTTCTCGAATGTTGTAGGTCAAACGATCTAGTCTCTCACACGTATCTACTTGTGTTGAGCATCTCAGCAGAGATATTGCTGGTATTTTGAAAGGCCAATCTCAGGTACTCTTTCTGCATATTCAAGTAATACAAATAGATATATATTCAAGTGCTACACATGTACTGATTCTTTTATGTGGTATTTCATTCATGTCTCCACGAAAGGCTAGAGGCAAAGGTTGTGCAAGATCATCCAAAGATAATTTAGCCACTCCACAAAAAAGAACTCCTGGATCATCCCTCTCTACAGTTCTAGAGGAGGATACACCAACTATAGAAAGTGAAAAGACTTCGAGTGTTGTAATGGGGACTTCAGATCCTCAATTGCAAGAAGAAAGTGAAGAAGGAGATCACACAGTGGTGGGGCAAGGGTCTCAACTGGTACATGAGGAAGACGAGGAAGCAACAAGCAAGGTTTCCGATATTGATATGCAAATGGTAGGATGTGGAGATGTAATAAGTCAATGTAGACTTCTATCTCAAGAAGTTTTCCCTCGTATCCCCTTGTGTCGTATGATTGCACCTGCTATTGTTAGAGGGATTCGTACAGACATGTCCTCTTTAAAAAGTGCATTTCAATATGAGGGTTATTTACCAGAGAAGGGCTCATTTGTTGTGTCTGTATGTAAGTATAAAGGAGAAGAAACACTAGTGACCCCTGCCATAGTGTCAACTTGGTCTCCTCTATGGCGTGAAGTGGATGCAGAATTTGAGAAGGAGGTCTTGGCAAAACCGGAGTTCAGGTTCTTGTCTAGTAAAATGTTTTATGTATGGGAAGGAAATCATCGGTTGACTGCTTGGATGGAGTTGATCTCACAAATGTACAAAGAGAATAGAGCTCGCCATGTCAGGGTTGTTTGTTCTGTTATTGATCCCACACGGATTTCAGAGATTGCTCTTCTCGCTGGACTCCAAAGAGTCAATAGGTGAGAGTATCAATATTTGTTACAATGAATTGACGTCTATATTTTTATCTATAGAACTCAATCTTACAAATTTTCCTTTATTAGCATGAATGAGTATGCCATCGTGAAACCTAGCTTGCGGAAAGTACTTTGGAACTGCAACAATATCTTCAAGTGTGACATCAATGCATTATTGAGTGCCTTACCCCAGGATCAACTAAAACTATTGGAGTCCTTGAGGGCAAAAGATAGCAGTGTCAAGGGAAAACAACAATGGTATCCACTGACAAGGGGGTACTTGGCAAAATTGGTATTTCAGGTAATATATGTCATGGTTGTTATTAAGAGGGATTATAATAGATAAGTTTCCTTTTTAGGGTAAAATTTAAAAGCTTCTCTTTTGTTGTGAAGGTTGAGTATACTTCAGAACTCAAAAAGGTTGAGGATTTGGTATTAAACACAGTCTCTATTGAGAACAGAGAGGAGACATTGAAAAAGGAACGTGCCAAGATACATAAAAGATTGGCAGACAAGATGGGCATGGTATGGCCCCTTTGCTTCTTACTTTACTCCCCATTACAGTAAAATCTCTAAATATAGGTTTCTTATCCACTTTGCAGGTTCTTAATGTGCTTGATCCCAAGCTAGGGGATCAATGGTTGGATAGAATATTTACACTGAAGTTTGATAGCCCAGACTTAGTGATTACTATTGCCAAGTTGAAATTCCTAGAAAATGTTGATATGAGGGAAGAAAAAAGATTGGTGATGCTCTCTCTCTTGGATGCAAACAAGAGATTAAAAGATATCCATGGTATGCCATCGTCGGATAATGAGTACAGATTGTAAGTGTCAATTTGAAAGCTTTTGTAGTCTTGATATTGCTAGTATCATGTATATCTTGTGATACAGCTAATAGATTTGATTTTTTTTGTTAAGGTGGTTGACATGGGAGTGCTTTTTGGAAAAGGTTGAGGTCGAGGCTATTCAAGAATTGGAAGACTTGAAAAAAATGTGTGTTTTAGGTACACCATTGGATCTTCCACAGGATTACTTATTACAGGATTACATGGAGAGTGTGAAATTAGAGGCTAGAAAATATATGTTTTCTCACGTAAGAGAAAGAGAGCAAGCTATAGATGCACGAGGATCAAAGAAGGTGGAAGGTCCTCAGCGCCGAAAGAGAAATGAAATCATAATGTCTGCATATCGAGTTGTCTACATGTAGATTTGTTGCCATAATGAGCTTAACTTTAGTTGCTCTTTGTTTATTTTAATAGCTTGTGCTAATATGTCATGCAAAAGGTATCTACTTCATTTGATTGGAGAGAAGAAGATAGCCAGGGTTCCAGATCATTGCAAAGGATGGATTGACAGAGATAATGAGGAAGTATGCATGTATCCCAAGAGCATGCATAATCTCTCTGATTGGGAGATTGACCATTGCCCTTGGTGGGTGGATCTTGGAAGTGGATATGTTTTGGCAAGAGAGAAGGAATTGCACAAAGTGCATTCCAAAAAATCTGTTGATACACCTCTTGGGGATCGATGCAATACATGGTCTAAAAAGGAGACAAAGAAAGAAAGTGATGGTAAGATTATATTTTGGGTGCAATGGTTGTGAATTTTTTTTCCCTTGTTAAAATGTGAATCATTGCAAATGCTTTGTGCTGTAGAAATGCAAGAGAGAGAAGACAATAGTCCCAAAAAACATGAAGTGGAGCAAAGGAGTAGCGTCCAAGGAGGTGGAATAGATTATATAATTAGAGATCGTAACACATGTTGCATCCAATTCATACTCATATATTCTTGTTTATTGTAGGGCAGAGGGTTGCCATCAAGGAGATCATTCCATTTGTATTTCTTCCTTGCCCACTAAATGATATGCATTCCAATAAAGATGATGATGTGATAAGTTATGGGTGCATGATGGGTGACTACATCTCTATGGGGCAAGATTTTATTGCAGGGAGAAAAAATGATGCTTCCAAGACAATACATGAGTTCTTTTCTAGGCTTGCAAAACATGATATGACATATGTACGGAATGGGAAGCATGTGAAATGGGCTTGCGATGTTGTCTTCATTGACTTTCCTACTGGATATTTGATTGATAAAGAAACCACCTTGCCTGCTTGGAATATGTTCACGGAGGCACACATTTGCCTAGGAATTACAGTTGCTGCTGCCTCTTTGGGAGATAGTGGATGGTTAGTTACTTGGATTACTTTGACAGGTATATTATCCTAGTCAATGTGTGTTGGCATAAGTACTTAACTAAACAAGAAAGTAAAGTTTTTCTTTGATAAAATAGGTGATGCATTATCTTGGCTTGAGAAGTACATAGATGTGCTTGGTCTCAAAGTTGTCAGGCAAGTTTTTGTGCTTGACAAGCTTCCATATGGCTATGGGGAACAATGCGATCTTGAGGTGTCAGTAAGTGATCTTAAACTTTTGGTTTGTAATTCTTGTAGTGAACATATCTGACCTTTATGCTTTATGTAGAGCCGATCTTCTCTTTTGGTATTTTCTCGTCGTAGTGGATGTCATCCATCCACCTTTCTTGGAGAGAGCAGCTCTCGATTCCGCAAGTTGCAAATTGATCCATCGAGTGACTGCTGGCCCCACTACCTTCCAGAGAGAAATAGATTGGCACGACCATCTTTGACTCTTTGGCGTGGAGGTCTTCAGAGATCACCTGTATTCTTGCTCTGGGTATTAGATATTTTGTGTCCACCATCGGGATTTATTTTGGAGATGGGGTGTGGCACTGCACCTCTGATGCGTGCATGCCAAGCATCTTCTCGTCCATGTTTTTCATTTGATATATGTGAAGATATAGTCGATGTTGTGGTTCGACCTCTTGTAGAAGAAGTAGGTGCAAAGAGAGCACGCTTGGGTCTTGATGATGAGGAGCTAGAACTAGATGCCTACAAAGTGCAAGTTGTGGACAATCCCTATGATGATTAGTGAGCATTCAAACTTCTGATACTTTGGAAGCAACTTTTATTATTGTCACTTTTATCAGTAGAACTTATGTGTAGTTATGGTGAAACTAGTTATGAATCTTTGTTTTGAACTACACTTTACTTTTATTATACCATTAACTTTTCTTGCTCGCTTTTTCGGGCTCGCTTGGTTTTGTTCGCTCGTTCAATTGACTGCCTCTCAACACTCCCCCTCAAGCTCAACTCTATCTGTGCAACTCTAAGTAAGCTTTGGAACATTTGAAGCTTCTCTACACCCAATGCCTTTGTGAAAATGTCTACTATCTGATCCTGTGTGCTGACATATACCAAGTCAATCTCTCCTACAAGTATCTTATCTCTCACAAAGTGGTAGTATACCTCAATGTGTTTTGTCCTAGCATGGAACACTGGATTCCTAGCTAGCTATATGCTGCTCATGTTGTCACAGTAAATGACAAATGGACCATCTCCTTGCACATCCAAACCACCTAATAACTTTTGCAGCCATACCACCTCATATGCTACCATAGCAGCACCTCTATACTCAACCTCCTCTATACTCGATAAGCAACTTTGTGTTGCTCCATGTAAGCTGTACTACCTGGGAAAACATGAATCCACTGGTAGATCTTTTATCTCACATGCTACCAGCCCAATCTACATCTGTGTATCCAAACACCTGTATATCTTTACCTGCCTCATAAAAAAGTCCATAATGTAAAGTGTACTTTACATACCTCAATATGCATCTAACTACATCCAAATGAGGATTTCTTGTAATATTTCTACTAAAAATATAACTAGGCCGTGTGAAGTCTCGGAAAAATGACAATGCCAGCATTGTGTTCACGGACGGTGCGGTTTTTAAATGGTACACTCTCCACTGGCAAATCGAGTCTAAGGGCTAAGAATCCCGCATAGCTTCATAAGAACCTCCTCTTGGGAGGAGGTCACGAGATAATGTTATAGTTTAGTGCAAATGTTTTTATTTCCTTCCCCCAGCTGAAGCATGGCTAAGGGAAGGGGATGACTGAAATGGGAAGGAGAGAGGTATCAGGGGGGGATAGCCACGCAAGACAATTACGTGGAAGGAAGCCATTACCCCCCCTCTTCCTATAAATACCTCCCCCCTCTAAGGGGTGAGAGAGGGGGGAAAATAGAGTAAAAAGGCTGTCAAAGAGGAGGAATATCCGAGGAAAAATTTGGCGTGAAGAGGGTCATGAGGCTGACGAAAGGAGGGAGGAGTCGGATGCCACCAGGCCGAGAGAGGGAGAGAAGGAGTTGAGGGCGTAGACTGTGCTAGGCCGTGGAGGAGAGGAGCTAAAGGCATTGGAGTGCCGCGCCAGTTGCCGCCTGAAGCAGTACGCCGCCAACACGATTTGCTACAGATCGAGGCCACCACCTGGGCTGTGTAGTTGTTGCCAGCTGCCAAATCCGCCGCCACGTGGTTTCTCCACGACTCCCAGAAGCTTCTCAGAAGGAAGCTTCTAAGGGCCCCTTAGAAATCCCCCCTTCCTGTGGGCTTTCATAAGCCCTTCCAAAGTGGTTTTTATAAACCCTCCCCCCCCCTTGGATTTAAGCACCCCTTCCCGTGGGGTTCCACCCAAATCCCCTTTCTCTTTGCAATTTCCACCCAAGTCCCTTAAAGTTCACCTTACACCAAGAATTAAGACATTTTTCCCCCTTGCATTTCACAAAGTCCATTTAAAGCTCCCTTCCTTGGACTTTCATAAGCCTTCCCATGCGGTCCTTATAACCTCAGGATTTAAGCACTCTTTTCCCCCGTTGCATCTCCCATAAAGCTCACAATAGCCGGGTTTTCAAGCCCCTTTTCATAGCATCCCCACAAAGCTTTTTAGCCCTGTTTCCTTTTAAAGCCTTCCATTACAAGTCTTATAAATCCATTGTATCCCTTTTCGTGAAGGCCCTATTATATCTGGCATTTCCAATTCCCATTTTCCTTACATTTCCCAAAGTCATTTTTGCCGATTGTAAAGTCCTAATCGTGAAATCCCTACTTCGAGGAGGAAGCATATAAAGCCTTCCAAAGCCCAATTCCGCAAGATGGTGCATCGGTCAAGGAATCTGAACCTCAAAAAGGAATTGCGCGTGCGAGGGGGACGGGCCAAGATCATAAGTCTTCGGCCAAGGAAAGAAGGTCGAAGTCTCGATGGCCCCTAAAAAGACACAAGGCACAACCGCAGGAGGATCATCTCCTAACATTCATGTGGACATTTCACCGAATCCTTGTAGTCCAGGTTTTCTTCTTATTTTTTATTTACGTCACAATATCGTAATTATGCATGGTTAATTCACGAAAGTAAGATGCACTTTTACAATTGAAAAACATTGGCTATCTTAGGGAAAATAACTCACAATCGAGGAATTGGTCATTTGTATTTTTTCAAAGGAACGAATGAAAGAAGGACATAAGACGTCTATGCATTCTTAGCAAATTGTTTATATGCATTGCAAAGTAATGAATTTAGATCAACTAATGGTCATCTTTACAAAGTCGAAATTATTGTTGTACACTTTGATTATGCATGGAAATATAAAATCGCATGTTGCATCGTTAGACATCTCTTTCTTCGCAAGGATTCATTAAAGAAGATTGCTAACAACCATAGGAATTTGCAAGGCATGGAAATGATTCTAGGGCTGCATGAAGTAGATTAAATTATAGGCAATTTGCATAAATCTCGTTCAACTGCGTAGTAGTTAGAAAAGGCTGCATGGTTTGTTTTAACATAAACCTTAAAAGCTTAGTAGCATAAATCGTAAATGCATTAATGGAAATTATGCCGTAACTTAACCTACGCTTTGATCTTAACCAAAAAAGTTAGGGTTTGTAAATCTAATCATACATAGGCAATGAATCATGTGATTACAAGAATGGTATCATAATCATTTTCATGAGTAAACAAGTAAATTGGTTTTTACCCTAAACACCTAAAACCGCGAAGGAATCACTTAGGAAGGGTTAAATTGATGCAACATATCCCAAAGTGCTAACTAGGGTTTAGCACGTTGAGGATGTGACCTAGTCACACTTATTGCCAAGATGAAACTCTCGTATCCTTAAAGACCTATCCACATTCACGGAATGTAGGGACAATAGGACATATTTGCAAGAAACGATCTAGGGTTTATACCCTAAGGATCGCTCGCTAAAAAGATGAAACTCGGTTTGAATTTGGAACCCTAGGACCGACAATATCGGCCTAGTGCAATCAGGAACGGACTAATATGAAGACATCCTAACCCTGTTTCCTATCTAATCATGATTCCGTGATTAGAAGACGTTGTTTGATGGGTAAAATAGTCCCATGGATTAGATGCTTCACTTGTGCAACATGTTGCAGAGTTGCATGATCTTGTGATTTGATCACAAGGGAATGGCCAAATTCCTCGGAATGAGATTGGTAGATTCATGTGCAAGTTTATCTTGCAAGAGGATGAGTAGTCATCCTGACATAGCACCTTTCTTGGGAAAAGAACCAAGATAAGGGGATTAGATAATTGCTTGGAAGAAAAAGACCAATCAGTAAATTGGAATAATATATTTACTGCTAATAGAACTTAAGGTATGGGTTAAGTTGGGTTAACAGGGTACGGCCCTAACCCAAGGATATAAGGGTTAACAAAGAAACCCTTGGGAATCTTGCCAAGTCGTAATTGATCCCAGATCGAATGCTGAATGCATTCAGAAAGAAGAATTCACTCCTTAGCAGTTGGCCAAAAAAATAACGACTAATGGAAATGATTGTGTTTGTAACTGTTTAAAGAGCACTGTTTTGCTTTGTTTGCTCAAGGAATTAAAGGATGAAAAGATATCTAATGCTTCAGGTTGAAGGCCAGAAGGGAGAGGCAGCCTCAGTTACCCCCGATTGTTTGCCTGACCCTAACCAAGGGGGTTTTTAATCGTGCAAGGAAGGTGGACCGAACCCGTTGTGAGAGGTCTCTCCGTTGAGTGCTACTTGGAGCAGGAGGATGCTTGGGTGCCAGGGGGGGATGCATACTTCCGAGCACTGCACAAGAGGCGAACAAGACTCGGGATTGGATCTCGAGGCCCGCATACTAATCTACAAGCGGAATCTTGGATTAGTAATCCCTGTGGATTGCTGGATAGCCTTCCGGTGGATTATGGATAAGCCTACGGGCTGGACTTTATAAATGTATTTTAAAGATAAATATAATAACATGTTGAAAAGGAACTTGTTTGACACTGCTTTTTATGTCAAGTGTTAAGATTACGTGAAGGAATCGGTACCTAATGGACTAATTAAGGAAGCTGTTTACGTGCGGCATTGGTAGAGACTAGTACCAAATTTCTTCCTGCTAGTAGTCTCCTTAATTCAAACATTATGCATAGATAAATAGTTCAAAATTTGAATCATTTTCAGCAACTAATCACTTATATATATATATATATATGTGTGTGTGTGTGTGTGTGTGTGTGTGTGTGTGTGTGTTATACGTTCACGAACATCAATTATATTTTTTCTAAATTTTTAGGTGCAAAAGTTCAAAAAAAAATTTCAATTTATTTATTCATAAAAATGTGATAATTTAGAATTATGAGTTCTTAATGATCAAGTATACTCAACATTATTTCCATATTCATTTTTATCTCATATGAACCCAAAAACCCCAACAAAAACCCCAAATTTCAATATTTCCACAAAAATCGTTACTTACGGGTTTTGCGTGTTTAAGGAAAAATTATTATAGTACTGATTTTTTTAATTTTTCCTTAGCATTTCTGAGAAAACATAGCATGGGAAATCAATACAAATCATCGTCAAAGCAATTCTTCAACCACTTATCATAAAACAAAAGAAAAGATGACTTACACATAGAAACTGTGATTTCAAGGCTCGTATTTTATAGATGGAAGGCCGTTGATGCTCGTTCTTTGCTATTGATGCACTTTCTCAGCCCGATCTACATCCTCCATTGCTCTAACATCATCATTTGCTCCTAATTCTTCAACACACCCCACCCCCCTCTCTCTTGAATTGATACATACGAACAACAACAAAGAGGAGAGAGGAGAGCGAAATACTAGATTTTCAGAATTTGATTGATTGAACCATATTACACACATGAACGGTCAAAATCTTGCTCTTCCCTCATAGATCAGCAATCCTTCACCCTCTCTCTACATTGTGCACTTGTGAAGAGGTGCAAAATTGGAAATTTGAGGGGGCACAAAAAAATAACCCCCTGTCATGCATGTTTTTTTCATTTCTTTCAAAGTTTCATTAACATTTCATTTCATTTGTTAAAAAAACTAGTTCACACTCCTCATGTTTACATTGTTTGGCAAGTGGATATTTTGATTTTGAAGGGGCAAACGATCTCGGATTCGAGATCCGTCTAGATAAGCGGCTTTGCAACATTACAATCCATCATCTTGGCCTCCCTCATGCACTTCTTGGCTCGCAGATCTAGTAGTTGCTTTATAACGCCAAACCTTGCAGGATTAAATGGGGGGTCAAGTGACCTGCGACGATCGACAAACCAAGACTTGCATTGGATTCCTAACGTCGAAATGCATATAGGAAAACTCCAACTCCACCATTTGCCACAGTTTGATTTTTCATGAAAATTTGGTCTTTGGCGCTTCTCATGCACTCTCTACTCCAAAAACGGCCTCAAATGCTTTAAGCACGGCTCAGAAGAAGCGGCTCCTATAATCCAGCTCTCATCGCTTGAGTTGAATCTTTCGTGTCTTTCTATTTACTAAAAACATATTCTCAAAAATTATCCAAGCTGCATGTGAAGTTTCTGCATTCTTAATATATCACAACATAGTATTATCAATGACTACAAATAGCCAATACATCACCTTTTTTTCCTTTGCATTCCATTCTTTCCATGCCTTTAATTCATCTAAAGTCACATGGATACTCAACATTGGCTCCTTTTCTTCACCTAAAATGAAACTTATAAAGGCCCTTTCCAATGAGGAAGTTCGTCACACTGAACTTCTATGAAGGGTAGTTGTTCTTATCCACCTTCTTAATGATGGGATTTCCATTGTTCTTTGCCATTATCACAAAAATGATGCAAAATAGCAAGCAAGTCTTCTGCAACCTTTCACGACAAGTGCATAACAATACACCAAGAAACCTTTTTCACTGATTGCTCAACAATACATGTAATCTACACAAATTGTTTGTAGATAAAACTTATGTTTGCTTCTTAGAAAACACACCAAAAATAAATATTTGAAATCTACAATTTGCGTATCCACTTTCGATCGATACAGTTGAAATCACAGTATATTCTAAAACTGTTGTCGGCAACCTTGCGGCTCTGCACACGATGATTAACAGGCCCTGGTTGCCGACTACCTCACTGGAGGGAACTAATCTTACTCCAGCAAGTGGCTGCTAAATGGCTGGATTTCCCATAGATGTCACACTTGACATTTGGGCAATTTCGTGGATAATGTTGCCCACCACACCATTTGTAGCTAAACCTCGAAGGTGCACCCTCATCTGGGTATCTACTTCCTATCAAATTTTGTTGTTTTTTAAGAAAGTTGACATCAATGGCTATTTGTCAATACTGCTCCATAATCATGTCGGTATAATGCTTCATTATGTCCTTAACCTCGCCAAGAACATTGGAAGCGCTCGACTCGTAGCCTTGATCATTACCCTGTCGTTCCATCGGCCTAACAATTCGATTAGGCACTGGTTGTTGAACCACAGGCATGGTATTAGGATTAACTGCTTGGCCTCCACCATTTGGAGCCATTTAACTACCCGTAGGCATCGACATGCAAGGGGGAGCTGGTAATAAAGGCAGATGCTGCATCATGTTCCCTCTCGCATTAGGATTAGCCATCGCTATCCCTTGGCTACCACTGCCATTGGCCGTCGCCATATTATTTCCCAATGCTAGACCCATATTCGAATTGCCTCGAGAGGCATAGGCTGCTTGTAGTCGGGATTCCACTTCTTGTGCTCGTGTAATGGCAGTATCTATATCCCCCAAAGGGACACTACTCAACTGCAACTGAATATTAAAGTCCAAGCCATGCAAAAAATATTGCAATTGGGCAGTTGCGGGGATAGGAATAGAGGTATCCAACTTTAGGAAAACCTCTTTTAGTTTCTTCGCATAAGCACGATTATCCTCGTGTGGTTCTTGGTGGGTCACGTTGAGTACACGCAACCAATATTGCCCACCCCTTTCAAGGGCAAACTCCCTTCGAAAAGCTCCATAAAATGAATCAATATTCAATATGGTTCCGACTTCTAAACCATGATACCATATGGCAGCTCTTCCTTTGAGAGTCATGGTGAAGAACATCATTAAATGTCATTCTTCTTAGATGCGACAGTTAAACATCAGCTTTTGAAACTCCCTGATGTGGAGTTCCGCATCTTCCTCAACTAGCCCATTAAAAATGGGTAGCGGATAACCTAGAGCTGGAAAATCCATCGTTCCTGCAGGAATTGCAATGGGCTGTGCCATAACGAGAATTGGATTTGCACTAGGTATAGGGGACGGTGAGGTTACACCTCCCGCACTTGATGTAGACTAGCTTATGGAAGAAAGGGGAGGACTAGAGCTTCCACCTTCTCCTAACTTACTGCTTGTGGCACCAAGACCACTAGATCCACTCCCTCGTAAGGGTTCAGCATTGCTACGCTTAGGGGAATACCTCCTAAAAATTTCAGCACGTCACCTAACTCTTTCGTCTCTCTCTTGCTTTTGGATTTCGGCTAGACGATGCTTATCGATGAATAACAAGTCAATCTCAGTATCATTTGGCATAAACTGCTAATTGGTCCCTAGACAACCAGGATTCGAGGACCGCCACTTCTAAGCGGCTCCCGGCAGACGCACCACTGATGGGACCTAAAACGGGCTGGCACTGGCTCATGCACTAGCCGGACCTCTATCATGCGCTCAACAATCCCACGGCCTCGCGGCCAGGAGCGTGGATGACACATACATCATATTCCTAGACATCTTGCGTTTGTATCACGTCTTGTAGTCCAACTCTAACCCAATTAACACTCCTCAGAGAGAGTCCCTAGCACATTGCCAAATAGCACGAAGTACAAACATAGGAGGTCCTCCCACGACTAACTGCCGCTACCTCACTACGACTCTCCTACACCTTGGGGATTGGCCCCTCGATGCGTCGCTAAACATATATAACACAATATCACACATATTTCCACTCAAGGTACCAATTGATCGTATCCAAGAATGTACCTTGCCTCACTTTCTTTCCCCTTAGACCCAACGCCTAGCCTACAGCTTGGACAACTTATCTCACTCAACGTTGGTCATGTCTCTAGCAAGCAATTGCCATGCATCCAGGAGGTATTGTTTGATACCTTTTAAATTTCTTTATGATTCATGCAAATTGTGAATGTCCACGTGCTCAAATAATTAAGAAAATCAGCATTGTGCACATGTGGAAAACATTTCTTTCAATGATTTTGACTATCGCTCGTATGCGGCGTTGCATGAACCTAGCACCAAGAAACCCTCGTGCTACTAGGTTCTTAATCTTTAATTATCGACCAACCTAAATGGTATGCATAAAAACCAGCAATCTTTTCATCATTTCATTCAGCATTTAAACACTTTTTTATACACTCTACCCCCTCACCCGTTTAGGTTGTGTATTATTGATCAGTTTATGGTAATATTTTTCCATGTTTTTTGTATAAAAAGCAATAAAAACTCACTAAAACATAACGGTAGGGCTAAATTGAGGCTAAAACTCATACTTCAAACCCCCCATACATCCACAAACATGGATCTTATTTTTTCTTAATTTTCAACACTCAAAATCTATTTTTTCCTATTTTTCTTGTATTTTTTTCCAATATTAAATGACTGAAAATACAAAATGAGTTGTGGGCTATGGCCCTTAGGTTCATTTGCAACAAAAACACAAATCTAGTTGGTGTGTCTTATTATATTTTCCATTGATATATCAAAAACACCCAATTTTTCCATATTTTGCGTGTTTTACGGGTTTTACACTATTAATTTCATCCACAACACTTATGATTTTCTGATTTTCTGATTTCAAACAGTTGGAAGACATTGCAAACAACATTATAATACATAATCATCCCATGGGAACAAGTATCCATGAAGCAACTTGCATAAAACATCAATTTCCTTTGTAAAAATGAGATTACCGTTCTTTGCGGGTTGCGGGTTTTTATTTGCCATATCTCGGGACTGATTTCCAGCCACCATTAATGCTCATGACAGTTCACAATCAGCAATCTTCCTTCCTCTTGCACCACGGAGCAATCCGGTCTTCATTGGACAAGCATCCGTCATCCATTCTTCTTCTTCTTCTTCACCACATAAATCTGCCTTTAGAAGAGAGAGAGGGAGGAGAGAGAAATACTGAAATCAGAATTCTTCATAGAGACCGCCATTGGAGGAGCGAAGCACGGTGATAAGACCAGCAGGCAGAGGGGATTCACTGTCAATAATCATTAGGGGGGTTGCATTGAGGTTGCAGATTGATCATGAAGCCAAGGAGTGCATTTTTCGGGCGACAGATGGCGCCATCTCCTCCACGATTCTTGCTCCTCTCATTTGTATGAAAGTTTCATGCCACATTTAAATTTGGGCTCCCAAGGGTCACTTGCCCATTTTGGCCAAATTTTGTCCACCTCTTCGCATCTTGACCGATTTCTTGGGCCATTTCCCCGTCCGGACTCCGAATTGAGCGGCATCCCGCATTGGCCCGTAACTCTTGTCAACCTGCACGACAGTCTGAAAATTTATGAAAAATCAACAAGTGTTGCTTGGGCGCCTTTAAAGCACTTTGATGCTTAAAATCGTCCTAGATCGAGCCGCCGCCTTCGACGTTGAATATTTTTCCCTTGATATTCATAAATTTAGCTATTTTTAAGCACTTCTCGGCACCAAAATTCCACTCTCAAGTGTGGAGGATTGAAGATTCAAGTACTTCCAAAGATCCAAGTCTCTTGTGTTGGGAATAAAGGGCCACTGATTGTGCCCACCCATTAGGGTACTATGCTATGCTATGCCATATATATCTATATATATATATATATATATATATATATATATATACCTATCTCAATCTTTGTACCCACATATACTATGTTAATATCTCTCTCTCTCAACTTCCATTGCTACATCCATAGAAGCTTCATACTCCGTGGTCCGTGCACTTCAAATTGATATCAAAGCTTGGTATTCTGAAGTAGGAGCTTGAGTAGGCAGTGCATTTGTGTCTCTTGAGAAAGACATTGCATTTATTTCATAGCAGGGCAACCATTCCTCTTTGCTTCTTGGGAAGCATTGGTCTCACCATTACATTTGAGCTTCAATCGTGAGTCCTCCTCACCTTCCTCAGCATCAAGAGCAGCCCCCAGCCCTTCCACATGCATAGCCACATGGATAGCAACAAAACCTACTCCATTTGGGCTTCATTGGTAGCTCATTTGAGCATTCAAATGCCTGATTTTATGCTTGTGCATTCAAATGCTTGATTTTATGCTTGTGCATTGGATCTTCTCCTAGAATTGACATTTGGGACTATTTTTCTTCAATTATGGACTATTATAACAATCCTCGTAGATAGTATAAAAGAGGGCAGCAACATTAACATTTGATGTTATGCTTGTTGTCATTGACATTTGATGCCTATTGGTCGTCGATTGATGCCTAATTGCTAATAGATGCTATGCCTATGTTATGGGATTGATTTGGAGTTGATTTTGACACTAAAATGATTTCATTTGATAGTGACTTCACTACTATATACAATAGCAGTTTTGTGATTAAGAGGTCTAAGAATTCATTTGCTTCATTATTCTAGCTCACATACGCTTCTCGAGATGCCTGGATGGTCATGTATTGGTGCTACTACATTGGGAGATAATATGCCTTGGGTCTAAGATGCATTTGGCTTGGTTTTAACAAAGATTATACTCAATTTTACTATCATTTTACTATTGTTTATAGCAGTGTTGAATGTACTTGGCAAAGATTTATGGTATGCCTATTGCATTTGGGTCATCTCTTGGGTACTAATAAAACAATGTACATGCATATTGAAAGTGATTTTGGAGATGTTTTATGCTTGATTTGGAGCTCGAAAAAGGTTTCCTTGGGTGTAAGAAATTGTAGATTGCATGTGCTGTATCTACAAGTGATTTTGACAAGGTTGAATGCCTCAAGTGAAGCCCATAAGCACGGTTTTGGTACTGACATAAGGTCACATACTTGAGCAGTGATTGGATATGTGTTATGCCTCATTTTTTGAGCTGAGAATAGATTAGTTTCTGGAGACATCTTGCTATTGTATACTATGAATAGTAAAGACCAGTTACAAGTAGTTTGTACCTAGACTTGTCTGCTACTATTTGGTGATGTTTATATGCATGTTGCTGGTTTGAAACGTCACAGTCATGCCAAGAAAAGATTTTTGAAGTATACTGCAAGTTGATTTTCTGCACCTCTTGTGTGAAGGATTAGGCTTACTTTCTTGTCATTTAAAGCCTGCAATCATGGCTAGCAATAGCGACAACAATAATCTTATGCACATTAAGAAGCTTGAAGGGGCACATAACTTTGCAATTTGGTAAAAACAGTGTTACAACATCTTGGTGTAGAAGAAGAAAGTGAGGCCTATCAAGGCGAAGGGGGCAAGACTAGAGGACATGGAACAAGAGGATTGGGATGAGCTCAAAGAGCTTGCTCATTCAACCATTGAACTTTCAGTTTACTGATGCCTTGTTGTTTAACATAGAAGGATTGGATTCTTCCTATGCCATTTGGAAGAAACTTGAGGAGTTGTATGCTCAGAAGAATACCACAAGTAATGTTTACCAGTTGAAGAAGTTAATGGATCTCTGCATGAAAGAGGGTATAGCCATGTCTACATACCTCCGTGAGTTTAATTCCATTTTAAGCTAGGTGATTGCCTTGTTCAATATTGATGATGAGTTCAAGGCTACTTTCTTGTTATGTACTCTACGTGAAAGTTGAGATACTTTTAGGATAGCCATAAGCAACTCAAATGCTATGATGATGTATTCCGATGTAGAGAGTACTTTGCTTATGGAAGAGATGAATGGACAAAACAATGCATCCAATAAGTCTTCCAGTGCTTTGCATACTAGAGGCAAGTCTTAGCAGAAGGGGAAATTTGAAAGCAAAGGACACAATAAATCTCATGGGAAAGATGTAGAGTGCCATCATTGTGGCAAGAAGAGTCACTTCAAGTGTGACTACTACAAATGGAAGAAAGAGAGAATGAAGGGTAAGAAGAGTCACTTCAAGTGTGACTACTACAAATGGAAGAAAGAGAGAATGAAGGGTAAGAAGAGTCACTTCAAGTGTGACTACTACAAATGGAAGAAAGAGAGAATGAAGGGTAAGAAGAGTCACTTCAAGTGTGACTACTACAAATGGAAGAAAGAGAGAATGAAGGGTAAGAAGAGTCACTTCAAGTGTGACTACTACAAATGGAAGAAAGAGAGAATGAAGGGTAAGAAGAGTCACTTCAAGTGTGACTACTACAAATGGAAGAAAGAGAGAATGAAGGGTAAGAAGACTGATGATGACAACAAGGATGAGAAGAAGGATAGTTAGCTAGCAAAGAAGAGCAGTGTCAAGATAGAAGAAGTGAATATAGTTAGTCATGAGAGCGATAGTGGTAATAACATTCTCTTTGTCTCTTATTGCTTTACTACACATGCCTTGGTAGCAAATTAATACAGATGATGACATGTATACTTGGATCTTGGATTCAAGTGCCTCATTTCATATTACTCCTCACCGTGAGTGGTTCTCTGATTACATTAGGGGTAGACATGGTGTTGTCCACTTGGGGGACAAGTATGCATGTGATATTGCAGGCATTGATAGTGTGCATCTACTATTTCAGCATGGTTTAGTCTTTACTCTTCAGAATGTAAGGCATGTACCCCAACTCAAGAAGAGTTGGATTAGCATGGGGCAGCTAGATGATTATGGTTATCATACCACCTTTGGTGATGGAAAATAGAATATCTATAAGGGATCTAAGGTCATTGCTAGAGGTTCAAAGAGTGATACTTTGCATTCGTTACATGTATTGAGTGTGCACGACCATGTTATTGCCATAACTGAGCAACCAAGTGTTTCTTTGTGGCATGGCAGATTGGGACACATGAGTCAAACTAGAATGAAAGAGCTATCTTGTTTGGGTTTTTTGCCTTGTTTGCGGCATGCTAATTCTCATCATTGTGATCATTGTGTCTATGGTGGTAAGTACACTCAAAATTCACATAAAAAGTCTCTTTCATTGAAATCTTCTCCTTTAGAGTTGGTACACTTTCATGTATGTCAGATGCGAAAGTTGTCTCTAGGGGGAAAGAAATACTTTAAACACCATATTGGGGAATATGCAAATTTCCCATAAGTTTGGGACACATGGTCAAATCTTTTGATTCCTTATAACTTGAACACTATAACTCCAACTCGAATGCTCTATAGCTCAATAGATTCCATTTTTCAAGTGCTTTCTAATGATAGGTCACATCATATGGTTTTGAGAAACTTATGGGCATGTTATTCGGGTGCCACCTTTTTAGTAATAAAAAATGGGAATTGGGAGAATCCCAAACTTACTAATTTTGTGTTATTTATCATCTTTGTCGATGATGCTATATGCAAAGTCTGGGTGTATCCTATCCATAGTAAGGACGAGACTCTAAATAAGTTTAAGAAATTCTCGGCATTGGTTGAAAATATGACTGGCAAGACACTTAAGTATCTTCCCAAACTTGCTAATTTAGTGTTGTTTATCACCTTTGTCAATGATGCTACATGCAAAGTCTGGGTGTATCCTGTCCATAGCAAGGACGAGGCTCTAGATAAGTTTAAGAAATTCTAAGCATTGGTTGAAAATATGACTGGCAAGACACTTAAGTATCTTCGCTTTGACAATGGTTGGAAATATGTGTCCAAAGCCTTTTAGGACTTTTGTGATAGTAAAGGGATAAAGAGGGAGCTCATTGCCCTCATAATCCACCCCAAAATGGAGTTCTAGAGCATATGAATCGGACCATTTAGGATAAGGTCCGCACTATGTTGTCTCATGCTGCATTATTACCCCATGGCTTTTGGGTAGAAGCTATTATAACAACGATTCACTTGATCAATTGGTCACACTGAGTAGGTGTTTGGGGGGGGGGGGGGGGAGAATCCCTCAAGAAGAGTGGTTGGGAAAGCCACCTTCATATGCTCACCTGAGAGTGTTTGGCTGCAAGGCTTGGGTACACATTTGTAAAGAGAAATGCAACAAACTTGAGCCAATGTCATGTAAATGCATTTTCCTAGGATATGGTGATAAGGGTGAAATGGGTTATAGATCATGGGATCCTGAGAAAAGGAAAGTAGTATGCAAAAATAATGTTATCTTCCTAGAAGATCGCATGTGTAAGCAACAGCTCGAAAAGGCAGAGGAGGCAAGAAGGGTTGTTTTCAGGGAAGATATACATGTTGAGCTTAGTGAACACTAGCAAATACCTACTGTAAATACTCCTGAAAATGGAGAAAATCATGCTAAAAATTGTCCGTAAGGTGTTTCCCATGATGCACCATAGTCTCAGCAAGATAATATACAGTTAAGATAGCCAGATGTGGTAGGACAACATGTTGAAATTTCAAGACAACAAGCTATAAATGTAGATTTGCAAGCCCCCGAGCCCACAAATATTGAACCTTTGTTTCATAAGTTGACCCGACCTTCAAGGCCACTTGATAGGTTTTTTTTTTGTGCTTAGTATGCTACTGATTATGTCATGGTGATTGACCATGGTGAGCCATCATGCTTCAAGGAAGCAATGAACAGACAAGACTGCACGAACTGGTTTAAGGCTATGCTGTTGGAGATAGAATCTCTTGAAAAGAATGGTACTTGGGATTTGGAGCATCTGCCTAAAGAGTAGAAGATTCTTCCATGCAAGTGGGCTTATAAGATGAGAGTCACTTCTGGTTCCTCGCCAAAGTACAAAGCATGGCTAGTTGCAAAGGGACACAAGCAAGAACATGGGATTGTTTTTTACGAGATCTTCTCTCCTATAGTCAAAATGACTACTTTGAGAACCATCTTGGGCTTGGTTGCAACAATTGAAGATATGGAACTCATATAGATGGATGTAAATACTACATTCTTACATGGTGATCTGTGCATGAGGACATATATATGTAGTAGCATGAGGATTTTGTGGCAAAGGGCATAGAGAAGATGGTATATAAACTCAAGAGGAGATTTTATGGGGGCTGAAACAGGAACCTCAAGAATGGTATCACAAGTTTGATACATTTATGTAGTCTCACAGCTTTCACATGAGTCATGTGGTTTACTGCTTATACACCAAGAAGGCAGTAGACGATGGCAACCTGATTATCTTGCTCTTGTATGTCGATGACATCCTGATTGTTTGCAGGTAGGGATGTTCATGCCTTGGACTCTCTGAAGCAAAGTCTACATGGCAAGTTTGACATGAGGGATCTTGGTGATGCAAATCATATTCTTGGAATGTGGATACTCAAGGATATATTGAAGGGGCTTCTCTATCTGTCCCAATAGGAGTATGTATTCAAGATTTTGCAGCATTTCAATATGGAGGAGGGGAAAGAAAATGGTGTTTCAGTGCCTCTATATGTGAAACTCAATGTAGAGCATAGCCCTACCTCTGATGACTAGAAGGCAGAAATCGCCAAAATTCCATATGCTTCAACTATTGGTAGCAAGTGATGTATGTTATGGTTGCTACACATTGCCATCGTTTTTTTGAAAACTGAAAACCCCTAGGTTTGATTTCTATTAGCTTAGTTGTTTTGCATGATTGTTTGGTTTTTCATTTTGTAATTGGATTTCTTATGTTTGTCTAGCTTAAGATTTGTTTCTGCCATTTTGTTTGGTTTGTTGAGTGTGAAAACTTGATAGCCTTGGTCGAGCTTGGTATTTTTTTGGACAGGTTGAAGTTAGTAGTTGCCAAACATTGTGGAACAAGGTTTGTTTTCTTGTAGAGACTCTTGCACATCACGGGGATTATGGGTTCACAAGCACTTTACATTGCACTTGTTGATGCACTGCACTCGGGGGTCTCTCCTATTCTTATCAGATACTTCTATGCCATGGGTTGGGTTTATGCACATTTCACACCATTGTTGAGCACTAGCACGGCATGAGACTCGCTACAACTATATGCAAGCACATACATTTAAGAGAGCACTTGTCATTGAGCACACACATTTCTTGCACACATGACATTTAGGATGTTTCTCACAAAGTTAGGAACCTCTGGTTGAGTGTGTAAGGTGGTTGAGTGAGTTAGAGGGTCATGAAGGACGCCACCAATTGTGAGATGGGTTATTCTTATTTGGTCAACATCTTGAGGACCATTATTTCCAAAGCGACGATAAGATTATGGGTGGGTAGAGCGGAGATTGATATTTCTTTGATGAGTGTTGAGAGGTGAGGATAAGGATCTTTAATTAAAAAGAAAATATGTTTGCACTTTGCATGATGCATGAGCACATCTAGGTAGGCTAGGCATAAGTCTTCAAGTGCATACATAATTTTCGTATGAGCATAGATTGATTGGTCACATATCATGGATCCTACATTGCACATTTCTCAAATCATGAAAGACTGGGCATAAAGTTTATCAAAGAGCATATTTTTTTGCTAGGACACATTGCATTGAGAAGAAACAGGTACATGAGAAGGTTACAAATCTTATATGCTATGCTCAAGGGATGCCAGAAGAATATACAAGAAATATGAAGTTGGAAGGTGTTGAAGATCTTGCAGTTGGGCTACGTGTGCTTGCTGCAATTGAAGGCGCACTAGATGTTTGTAGATGTTGTGGTGAAACTAAACATTTGTCATATACATGCCCTTAGGGTCCAATAAACTAGTGATTTGTCATCTTTGTGGAAATGAAGGCCATATTAAGTCACTCTATCCAAAAGTGGGCAAAAAGGTGAAGGCTAGCAAGAGTGAGTTGGATGAAGGGAAGAGGCCGGAGGCCTATTATTGCTAATGGTGTCAACCAAGAGAAAACATCTTCTACGTCAGTCTCTTAGGGCACCTCTTTAAGCGGTTGCAAGCAGTTCCCTTTATCCAATTGGTGATGCTATGCCTACACAATCTTTGCGGTTTGGTAACCATTTGGCAATCCTGCAGCAAGCGCACTATCAAAGCTCCAAGTATCAGAAGGGTTTGGGTAGCAAATAAAATATACACGAACACAAGATCTCTACGTTTTCAAAAGGCATGGCTAATATGGCAACTTATGACGCAATACATGCAATATGACGGCATTATTGCAGCGAGGATGTTAATGAACAATGATTGGCATTGTGTAGGATGAAAGGTATACGTGGAATATACGGCAGTTGATAATGGCAAAAATGATAGCATAATCATAGGAAGGACAGTGGCCTATTTGGCTCCCGTTGATGTTGGATAGGTTGTGTGCTGAAACACAATTCGACAGTGTGGAGTGCCATGACTGAGGAGAATCAAAAGTTAAAAAAGCTTTTGCTAGAATTGGAAGCCGCTACAATAATGTGTACAAAGAAAGGAGAACCCCCAAGTCTAAAAGAGAATATTCCCTCTGCCAAGACAATGAGGTTCAATCTTCCTAGGGGAAAACAGAATAGTGTGCAATAGAACAATGTAGTACAGAGTATTACAGAGCCACAAATATAGTTGCAAAGACAGAACCAGAGGAGTTGCAAAGACAGAACCACAGGTCTAGGAGATAGAGGATGATGAAGTACCTTCTTAGCGAGGAGTGTAGATGTTGCTACTCCTAGAAGAAAAAAGAAAGATAAAAGTGAGTGTGGCCCCATTCCCTAGCCGATTGGAGAAACTTGTGGATCCTATCAAAGAATATGATTTGGTCAAGGACCTAGACACTTTTAAACCTAACCTAACATTCCGATATTTGCTGATGTGGTCTACTAGCTGTCAAAAGAAGTTCAAAGGCATATTGACAAGAAGAAGAGGCCTAAGGATTGCTCCCTTCGTAGCAACCAAGTCCAACAGAGTCACGTAGCCTGTAAAAGAAGTGGATGTGGCTAACGTCTTCCTAGATCCTGGAACCCCAAAGATTGGTGTATGGATTGAAGATGCTTTATAGCAGATGCATTAATTGATGGAGGCTCATCACTGAACATAATGACGGATGTGACAGTGAAAGATCTAAGCTTGCAAGGAATGTAGCCTACGCAGTTGCTTATTAGATTGACAATAGAATCAAGCCTTTGGACATTCTTCCATACGTGAAGATAACCCTCACAGGAAGAGATTATTGGTGGCTGACATATTTGGTGGTCAAACCAAATTCCTATGAAACTTCATACCCTTTGCTCTACTAGGAAGACCTTGGCTTTTTGAAGCAAGAGCAATGACGGATGTCGTGCCACTACGTGGATATAGTGAGAAAAACTCTGGAGTGCATCATCGTGTCCTTCTTATTGATCAAGAGTGTTGCCATGTGGCACCTACGCAAAGGGATGAGCACCTTAAATGATTCTCTGTCAATGCGGAGCACGTTCCTAAGAATTGTCTTAGGCAGAAGGTCAATGGGGATGCCTATTATTTCCGGCCGTCAATGTAAGTGTGAACGTGGGTGGTACCATTTTATCCACACAAGTATTAACATCTTGGTGAATTAATTATTGTACGGAATTCCAAAAATTGATTTATGTGGCTAGCTACAATTATTTAATCGGTTATTATTCTAACATGATTTTCAGAATTTTTGGCAATTGATGTGTAGAGCAAGGAGAATTGGAAAGGCACGCCACGTGCAAGCACTCTAAAGATTATTTCCTCGAGAATTTATTTGGCAATTATTGGATTATTGTATTAGACGCACCGCTATTTCTCATAAAGTATACGCATAGCCTCTATGTAAATATTTATTAGCAAAATAGATTTTTAAAAGATACGTCCAATAAAATATTAAAGGTTCTAGAGAGTTGTGGAATGCACAACTCCTAGCATCCATTATTTCAGATTACTCTATTTCTTTTCCAGTACACTCAAACTCTTTATGCAAAGAGTGATTGTAAAGGGCCTAAATCTTGGGCAAAGAAGATTTCATAATATTATTATAAATATGGCATGAAGGGAGCTACCCACTTCATGTCAGGGGGAGATTGAACCCAATCTTGTGTCACTTCATCTTACTTTACCTTCTCTTTTAGTCTATTTTTAATTTCTCATGAGTCATATGCAATTTTATGAGTAAAAGAGAGAAAGAGGGAGCTTCTTCCATTCGCTATACGCAAACCACGCATTCGTTGCACACAACAGTGGTATCAAAGCCCACCTACCTCTTGGGCTTCCAATCGCCTACCCTCTAGCGTGAAGGCGAGCCCTTTGCTGCAAACGGGCTCTACGGTCTGTCTCATCGTGAACCGACTACACGGCTGGAATCCCAGGCCTTCAAAACCCAAAACCCCTCTATCACAGTCAAGAAATTATGTTATTTTCCCAGACATTGAAGAAGACCCACTCCCACATCATGGCACCATATTTCGTGAAGAATTCGAGCTTTCAGGTGATTGTAAGCTTAATTAAAACTGAATTAAAAGCTTTGCTTAAGCTTAATCAAGAGTTTAAGCTCTATTTTGATTTCATGGGGGGGGCTTTTTTTTACGCCACGACAATATCCATGATGTCTTTTTGTCCTAAAATGTCAAGTTATTTAAGGCTTAAAGCCTTATTAAGCAAGTTACATTACTAACTTACATAATCAACTTCAACCTCTCTTACTCCATGTCATACATAGACTCTGCAAATCTTCACAAGTCACAGCTGACTATCTCTTCCATAGAGGCAGTTCTCGCGCAGCTCTTTCCAGCTTCATAAATTTCAAAAATTTCCCATAAAAATTCCCGCCTTTCTTGCCTACTTCCATCCATAATTTCTTGTCCAAAGACCGTTTAAAATTTTGGTCTTACACGCCAAAATTCTTCAACGACAAGCAAGGCGTCCTAAATCTCCGGATTTTTCCATCAAGCAATCATGGCCAATTTCGACTCTACATCACCGCTTCTTGAGCCAACCTTGGAGTAGCGTATGGATTTAATATCCATGCAACTTGAAGAAGAGCGTCAACACCACATACAAGTGGAGCAAGAACTGAAGTCCCTCAAGCGTACTGCCACTGAAATTTCTACCAACGACGACAACCTAGTTCGCGCCATCAACACTACTTTGGATGTCCATGCTAGTTGAAAGGAGTCCAAGATAAAAAAGTGTACATTCAAATTTAATTCTTTTGATGGTCTTAAAGATGGTCGCAAAATTTTGTTATGGTTAAGTCAATTCCATGCTTATTTTGACAATGATAAATACTCAGAAAGTGATAAAATTAAATGTGAATCTCATTATTTTATTGAGAAAGTTGCATTATGGTGGGATGTCATGCGTAAAAGCATTGATCATCCTCTCACATGGAATGACTTTTGCAAGAAGGTTCTTGCAAATTTTCCCCTTGCACAATTCGAGCTTCGCATGCAACAACAATGGGACCTATTCATGCAACAGGAACATGAGTCTATCCCTCAATACATAGAAAGATTTTGGAGCACTTTCTTGCAGCTCCAAATGGTGGAGCCAGTGGTGGCCAAGTCTACCTTTAAGTGTATGTCCAGCTTAATTCCATCCATCCAAGCTGAAGTCAACATGTTCAAGTCCAATAACCTGGACGAAGCCATATCCCTAGCTCATGACTCTAAAAAGAAGTAGTCTAAGGACCGAAGGCAATTTTCGGCATCCAACGGTAACAACATGGGTAACAACTTTCATTTTAATTATTTTCGTAACTTCAATTCTCAATATGAAAAGAATCGTTTTAACTGATAGCCATGGATGCGAAATGTTCATAATAATCATGGTCAATCAGTTTCCAATTTAAACCTCCCAATCTACCTTCAAATTTGCCTAAATCTTGTGAACCTAAAAATGTTAACCAAAGTGTCTCCAATGCCAATTCCAAAAATGTAATTTGTTATAATTGTAAGCATCCTGGTCATATTGAGATTCATTGTCCCACGGGCAACACCCGTGATTGGAAGAAACCCACAGCACATCTGAATTTTCTTGGAGCTAAAGAATCCAATGAAGACCTTGAAGCAATGCCCGACTTCGATGAGGCTACACTTATGGGCAAAAATTCTAATGCACCTGAAGACCTTGGTGGTAAATTTCTATGCATGCCTTATTAAAGATACGATGTAAAATCAATAATAATGATATGACTGTTCCTGATTTTGTTTCAAAAAAAGTAGTTAGAAACTTACAACTTAAAACTATTCCATCTGCCTATAAAATTAAGGCTGCATTTCTAGGACAACGATATAATGGTACTAAAGAAGTTCATAATTTAGAAATTTGTATTGGATCTTATAAAGGAAAAGCGAAATTTTTTAGTAGCACCTTTGCAATCTGCTGATGTAATTCTAGGAATGCCATGGCGTTACCAATTCAACCCCAATATAGATTACAACACACACTCAATGCACATTGAGCACAAAGGTAAATAAATTTTACTCGAAGGGTTAACAAAAACTGAATTATTTTCAATTATCAGTTATACACAGGTGAAGCGAGCTTTGCATAAACAATCAAAAGCTTTCTTAGTATGGATTAATGAAGTTGATGTTACAAAAATTGAACTAACTCCAAAGCAACAGTATTTTATAGCTAAATTTTATGATTTCTTTTCTAATTATTTACCTTTACAACTTCCTCCATCACGACCCGAAGACCACCAAATTGATTTACTTCTTGGTAGTCAACCACCTTGCAACGCTCCCTATCACCATAACCAATTAGAACAGAAAGAGATTCAGAAGCAAATTGAAGAACTTCTAAGTAGAAAATTAATTCGTCCAAGGAGTTCACCTTTTGGAGCTCCTGTATTATTAGTTAAAAAGAAAAATCAAACTTACCACATGTGTATAGATTATAGAGCACTTAATAAAATAACGGTAAAAATAGATATCCAATACCTAGAATAGAGGACCTTCTAGATAAATTACAAAGAGCAACACTGTTTAGTAAAATTGATTTAAAATCAGGATATCATCAAGTTCGTATGTCTACTTCTAACATTTTTAAGACAGCTTTTCATACACAGTTTGGACATTATGAATTCTTGGTAATGCCCTTTGGACTTATCAACACAACAGCTACATTTAGTAGAATGATGAATAGAATATTTTTTCATTTTCAGCATTGTGTAATAGTTTTTTTAAATGACATTCTTGTTTTTAGCAAAACTGAAAAAGAACACGAAGAACATTTATCTTTAGTGTTTAGTTTGCTAAAATAAAACCATCTATATGCTAACCCTGACAAAAGTTCTTTCTTTCAATCTGAAATAGAATATTTAGGTCATATCGTGTTTGCCAAAGGCATACACGTAGATCCACGTAAAATTGAGGCAATTAAGTCTTGGCCAACACCTAAAAATGTACATGAAGTTCATTCATTTCTAGGACTAGCTAGCTTTTATCAAAAATTTGTTAGAAACTTTTCATTGCTTGCTTTACCATTAACTCTTTTGTTAAAGAAAGATCTTGTTTATCATTGGGGCGACAGCCAACAACGATCGTTTGAAATACTTAAGCATGCACTCACACACGCACCACTTTTGCAGTTACCTTATTTCAACCGACCATTCTTTCTTGTGGTTACTGATGCAAGTGGTTCTGGCATCAATGCAGTATTGATGCAAGACAATCACCCTATAGCATACTTTAGTTGTAAACTGAAACCTTCTGAAGTTAAATATAGTACATATGACAAAGAATTATTAGCCGTAGTTCATGCATTGCGCATATGGAAGCATTATTTAATGGGTTCAGAGTTTATGATTAAAACCGATCAGCAAAGTATTAAACATTTCTTGTCACAACCACAAATATCTGATAGACACATATAGTGGGCATCATTTATTCAATCCTTTCATCCACTCATTCAATATCAATGAGGTAAGGAAAATGTAGTAGATGATGCACTTAGCCGTAGGCCATCATTAAAAAATATTTTTGTCATTTTTACTTCTTCTTTAGACACAATGAAAAATACTTATCTTCAAGATCCTGATTTTCATGATGTTTGGGTAAATTTATCTAACAATCAATGGATCCCTACTAATAACTTTTCTGTTTCTGATGGTTTTCTGTTTTATGAAAAAAGGTTATGTATTACTAATCCTTTTCATCATTTCATTATGCAAAAAGTACATGAGGCTCCTTATATGGGACATCGTGGCAATATCTCCACACTTAGAAATTTACATGAAGATTTTTTTTGGCCAAATATGCAATGTGATGTCTCTAATTTTGTTTCTGACTGCATTGTATGTCAACGCATAAAAAGACATCATGGTAAGTCATATGGTTTATTACTTCCATTACCTATCCCTAATTCACCTTGGGAGTAGATTTCTATGGACTTCATTACAGGTTTACCACAAACTTCTTCACAGAATAATATGATATGGACCATAGTTGATAGATTTAGTAAAAAGGCTTACTTAATTGCTTGTAAAAAGACCTTAAGTGTTGCACAAGCCGCTAACTTATTTCTCAAGCATATTTTTGTGCACCATGGATTGCCGAAAATTATTGTGTCCGACCAAGATCCTCGATTCTGTAATAATTTTTGGATTACATTGTTTACTAACTTAGGAACTAAGATTGATTTTAGCTCTGCATTTCATCCCAAGACTAATGGTGAAACAGAGGCTACAAATAGCACAATTTTGGATTTAATCCGTGCTTACACAATTTCTTCTCCAGCCACATGGGATAATCATTTGCACCTTCTACAGTTTGCTTACAATAATACCACTCACACTACCACACAAAAGACACCTTTTGAAATTGTTTATGGTCACAAATTGCCAACTCCCACATTTCGTCTAACTCAGAAATTACCTTCTATTGACGATTGGATTCAAAATCATTCAAGTATTTATGAGCAATATAAACAAATACTAGCAAAGGCCCAACAATCATATGTGAAACAAGCAAATAAAAAGAGGCAAGCCATGATTTATAAAGAAGGAGATTATGTTTGGTTACGTGTTGAAAAACGTAGACCCCATAGTGTAGAAAAGAACTCGAACGTAAAATTAGCTCCTTGTTTCTATGGACCTTTTGAAATTCTCCATTGTATTATCCTAATGCTTACAAATTAGAGTTACCTCATCATTGGAAAATTCACAAAACTTTTCACATTAGTCTTTTACGTCCCTTCAAAGGTTCTCTTCCTCTTCACCCTGTTTATGAATCACCACCCTTGACTGCAGATGACCATGAAATCCTAATCCCTAAAACAATTATTGATGTTGACTATATGACCACTAGAACTAGAAATACTTATCCTCGTTATCTTGTCAAATTTTACAATCATCTTGTTGAGGAAGCTCAATGGATGTATGCTCATGATTTGCAATCTTTTTTCAATTTATTGTCTCCACATCCAGCCAATAGCAATTGAGGACAATTGCTATCCCACCCGGGGGTCTGTTGCCATGTGGCACCTACGCAAAGGGATGAGTGCCTTAAATGGTTCTCCTTTGTGTGTGGGGCATGTTCCTAAGAATTGTTTTAGGCAGAAGGTCGATGGGGACGCCTAACCTTTCCAGGCATCGATGTAAGTGTGAACATGGATGGTACCATTTTATCCACATGAGTATTAACATCTTCGTGAATTAATTACTGTATGGAATTCCAAATTAATTGATTGATGTGGCTAGCTGAAATTATCCAGTTGGTTATTATTCTAACATGATTTTTTGAATTTTTGGCAGTTGATGTGTAAAGCAAGGAGAATTGGAAAGGCGCGCCACGCGCAAGCATTCTAAAGATTATTTTCTCAAGAATTTATTTGGAAATTACTGGATTATTGTATTAGATGCATCGCTATTTCTTATAAAGTGTGCACATAGCCTCTATGTAAATATTTACTAGAAAAATAGATTTTTAAAAGATATGTCCAATAAAATATTTTTAAAAGTGCTTCTAAGTAGTGCCAGACAAGGGATTATAGGTTCTATCAATACATATGGATTTGATTCATTCTGCTTTGTCTTTGTCGTGTTTACCTATTGTCTATTCTTTTTCTTCTCTTCCATCTCCTATCTCTATTTCCTTTTATCTCTAATCCTCGATGGATACGACCTTTCGACAAAAACCCCTCACACATTGGTGAACCCGACATGAAAGGTCATCAAAAGAAGGAAAAACAAGATGGGAGAACACAATCTCTAGTGATGTTTTGCAATAGTTGGTGCTGCAGAATATGAATATGTTTATGCAGGTACAACAACAACAACAACATGTGATGCAGGCTTTTTCTCAAATAGAAAGTGTATCTGTATATGTACATACCTATGCTCAATAGATGAAATTCTTTGGGGTGGCTCAACTTGCATGGAGTCGGTATTTTGTATGTGTTATTGTACATGAACTGAAAGCGCAGATTGCTGAATTATACATGCAGGATGCTGACTAGGTAGCTTTCAAGAAGACACTCAAGGAATAATTTGACATTGAAGATACCAGTTTGATTATGTGTAAAACTTTCCACGAATGGGTTTTACAACCCAATAAAGATCTTGTGGGGCTACATAATTCTTAAGAGAATTTGAAAGTCGATTTCAGCAGTTGGATTTTGCAGAATAGCAAGCTATTGCAAGTCAGAAAATTGAATTGTTTCTACAAGCAGCAGATCCTCAAGGAAGCTATTACTACACTTGTGAAAAAGCATAGAAGAAGAGAAAGATTGCATGTCTCTAGCTTGCTCACTGTTACAGGCAAGATAGTTGATGTCTAGTAAGGCACCCACTTCTGTGGCTAATCCTATGGCTATACCTGCTATTGTTTCCACTGTTAGGGAAGTTCTCTTAGATGAATTGGTCAAAGGCATGCAGGATCTTCAATTGGAGGTTGCAAAATTGGATGAAAAAGGACAAGAGAAAAGGGGACGTGTAGCAACCCCTAAGCCAGGAAAAAGATGTATGTGGTGTGATAGTTTGAAGCATGAGAGAAAGGATTGTTCTGCCTATTAGGAGGCCTTGGCACGATAGCTCATCTTTTGGAAAGATGGAAAGATCCATGCACAAGAAATGGGATTGCCTCTTGCTTTGAATTTTGGAAAGTCAGGTATGCAGAAGTTGTTGGAAGACTTGGATGTTCGAAATGCTTATGCGGCGGTACATGCTTCTACTTTTGGTCTAAAGTTGGATAGAATGCATGGCCAAGTGATGGTTGGTCCAAAGGCTGAAATATGGACACATGCTTTACATGCATCTGAAAAGAGAAAGGTTATTGATAGTGAAATGTCTCATGTAGGGCAAGACATTCGTGACATAACTGGATGGGAATCATCAGTAGATGCATATTCTGTGTATGCATATTTAGCAAAGGTACAAAACACGGATGTACTTGTGGAAGAGAAATGAAGACGAGATGAAAATAATGCAAGGACATCTAAAAGAGTGACAAGAAGAGGTGTGGATTAGCCTAAAGCTACAAATTAGCCACCTCCTGAGCATGTTATGGAAGAGGTCAATCAAGAGCAAAAATAGGATAGCAAACAAGAGGGAAAAAAGAAGGGCAAGTAGCCAGGATATAAGTTGCAATCTGACATTGAGACAATCACAGATCTTAAGAAGGTTCTTGAAGAACAGATCTTGAACAGTCGGGTGGTGGAATTCACCTTGGGAGAGGTGCTTGGCATTGCCAAGCGAGAATTTCATGATGAGATCATTGACATAATTAAGAGGAAGAGTCAGTTTCTTGGTGATACCACTAGCGCATTGCTAAAATTTGAAGAGGAAACTGGTTTGTTAGGTATTCAGGTTGAATTTGAGCATGAAGTAAGTACTGGATTATCTATGGAGGATGCTACTAATCAGTGGACAACATGTGGACAATAGAAGAAAGTGGCTGAAAATGCATGGTGGAGTAAGGAAAATGCAACAATATGGGGAAGATACTCTAGGATTTATTCCTCGAAGTCATTAGACAAAGGAATAAATGGGCTAGGGCTACCACTGAAACATTAGTGAAAGTAGGGAAACTTGAAACTCCTTGTGTTGCTTTGCTTGACCATGGGTCTAAGATTAATGTCACTGAGCGTGGATTGTATGAGAATGGTGCATGGCCTATGGACACTAATCATGGTTGGCGTATGAGGGCTACAAATAATTCCTCGGGAGAGCTCTATGCAGCATGTCCTAATGTAAAAGTGACAATTGTTGTTATACAAGAAGAGCAACACTTCTTTGTGTAAGATAATTCCTCCTATGTAGTGATTTTGGGACAGCCCTATATTACAGGAGTGCGTATGGAAACAAAGGTGCTTGATAATGGTTCTACTTATGCAAGAGTCAGAAGCAAGGATGGGTGGAAAGCAGTCTAATTTCTTACTATTTGTGTTAATCATCCTAAAAATTGAGATATGTTTCGAGAGTCTCCTTTGGCTTCAAATGCAAGGGAATTCAAAGATCTGGATTTTCATTAAGCACTGCTACAATGCAAGGCTACAATAGTGCTATTCAGAGGATGTACTCGCCTCTTGATAAAATGAAGCACGTATTTACTATTGGTTGTTCTCAGTTTACAGCAAACAGTTCATGCTGGTTTAAGCCTTTGGAAGCTATGTGCAAGGCTGAACGCATATCTATGAAATGGGTTACTAAGGAACTAAGAGCATTGGGGCTCTTAGTTGAAAATGAAGGCATTTCAAGCATCTTTTATGGACTAAATATTAATGACACTATGGCTGAAATTTAAGAAACTATACATGTGGAAAATGAGGTTGAAAATAGAGTGTTGTCAGTATGTTCTTTTGACATGTATGATGTTATAGCATTGTTTGCTCAGCAAGAAAGATTACAATGGGCTGAAGCACTTGTGGAGACAAAGTATAAGGCAGTTGACAAAAAGTTGAAACCAATTGCTTTGCCACTTCCATCAGAAAGTAAGAGTTCGTATGAAAAAGTCTCAAGGTAGCCAAGCTTACGGGATTCCAAAGATATAGATCATCAGTTTACATTTGAAACATTATAAGAATTGAAAGTTGGTGCAAAATGGTTTCTTTTGCCTACTGAAAGAGTCTGCTTTATGTAGATGTTGGCTAGGCATGGAAAGGCATTTTCATTTCAGCCAATTGAAATAGGTCGTGTGGATCCAAATGTTGTCTCTCCTATGGCAATATTTATTGTGCCACATATATCATGGAACTTGAGGCCTATTCCAGTGCCTAAAGCTTACTTGCCAAAGCTGATGAATTTGTTAAATGAAAAGATTCACATGAAGATCTTGGATCCCTCTTCATCCCCATACTCAAATCGTTGGTTTATTGTACCCAAAAAGAATGGGGCTTTGAGATTTATTCAAGACATGCAACCAGTCAATAAAGTGACCATAAGAAATGTGGATGTAGATCCTATGGTTGATGAGTTTGCAGAGGCTTTTACAAGCAGAGCGATCTATTATTTGGGTGATCTTTACTTGGGTTATGATTAGTTTCAGTTTGCAATTGAGAGTAGGGATATCACAACCATGAAGACTCCCTTGGGTTTAGTACGGATGTGTACTCTCTTGTAGGGTGCAACAAACGTAGTGGCACACATGACAAATGCTAAGAATAGGGTACTCATGGATTTTATACCACAATTGACAATGCCCTTCTTGGATGATGTTCCAATCAAAGGGTGTGCAGTGGATGAAAAGAATGAAGAGATGGATGCTCATGGGTGTAGACAGTTTTTTGTAGACCATATTGTGGATTGTGAGAGGATTTTGACACATCTAGAAGATGTGCATTTAACTCTTTCTGGACATCTTTGGAGTTGAAGAGGTTTTGATTATTGGGCATATGTGTGGGCCCTATGGGTGCAGACCATCACTACCAAAAATAGATGGGATTGATAGAATGCAAGATGTATGCATGAATGTATTAGAAGTGCATAGATTCTTGGGTGGATGTGTGTTCTATTTGATATGGATTCCTCACTTTGCACATGTAGCTGATGCTCTATATCAACTTCCGAGGAAAGGTCAGTGATTTCATTGGGAAAGGAAGCATCACAAAGCAATAAAGAATTTGAAGCAGCTCTTAAAATCTACTCCTACATTGAGAAAGGCTGAGCATTCACATGAAAAGCCTATCATTATTATTTTCACATGTATTCAATTGGGATTGGATGGGTAGTTGGGAAATATGATGAGGAATGGCAAAGATATGCAATATGCTTTGGTACTAAATTATTCACTAAACGATAGAGAAGGTATCCATAGGTAAAAAGAGAATTATGGGAAATTGTGATAGCCCTTAAATGTGATAAAGAGTATTCTATGGGTGCTCGTGTAGTCATTGAGACCGATTGTTTGCTGGTATTGGGTATGATTACTAGTTGTGCTACCTCCAACATTGCTATGCTCCTGTGGATTGCATACATCAAATCTTTGAACCTTGAATTTTAGCATATTGCACGAAGAGATAACCTAGTGGCAGACATGTTATCTCAGGCACGCTATGAGAATGAAGATGGAATGATGGATGAGGAGGAAGAAAATGACTTTCTTGCAACTGAAAATGATGTAGTAAGAGTGAATTTAGCAATGCAAGGTGTTGCTACAACATTAATAGGAGCTTGGACAACAAAGAGAAGACACTTTAGATGTTTTCTATCTTGTGTAGAAGTGTTTCTCGAAGAAAAATATGCAGGAGAGTGGCTGAGAATTGGTCAATATCTTAGTACATTAACAAAGAGAGATGAAGGGTCATATGAGGAGTTTAAGAAGATCAAGAGGAAAGCCTATGGTTTTTTCTTAAAAGATGGTTACTTATGAAAACATGCTAAAAATAAATAGGATATGCCATTGCGAGTTTTGGGTGATAGAACTTCACAAGTAAATGCTATGCAAGAATTTCATGAAAGCTTGTGGGCTGGCCATAGAGGTGTTTGGGGTACTTTTGCAAAGATCAAAGAAAGATATTGGTGGGTATGTATAAGGATGCTGCTCACTTTGTGGAAACATGTACGATGTGTCAAATGTATTCATCTGTGAGACATCCGGATGGATTGCATCAGCCCACATATCCATTGTCTCTTCATTTTAAGTGGGTGGTGGATTTAGTCACGATGCCTACAGGTCTTTGTGGCAAATGAGATATCTTGTGTTTGCTCGTAAAGACTTGAATAATCAAGTGGAAGGGGGAGCTCTACGTACTAAGACAACAAATGTCGTGTGTACTTTTCTCTTAGGAGAGATCTTTTGTCAGTATGGTTGTGTGGAAAACATTACAGCAGATAGGGGTGAGCTGGATGCAGATGAAGCTCATGATTTCTTCGCATGGTTGGGGATAAAGCTTGCTTTAACTTCAGCTTATAACCCTGAAGGAAATGGAAAAAGTGAAAGAGGTCGTCCACCTATTGTGAAGGCATTGACAAAAGCATGTGGAGAGACGGTAAAAGAGTGGCCACGATTGCTCCCTTATGCTTTGTGGGCTGATAGAACAACTCATAGTGTTGTTACAAGATGATACCTACATAATTGATGTATGGACAAAAACCTATCATGCCGATAGAAGAGATGACAGACACATGGAGTGTGCTACCTTGGGAAGAGGAGTTGAATTGAGAGGAGTTTTTGGCCTTATGCATTAGACAATTGGAAAGAAAGTCACAGGACATAGAGGTAGCAGTTGCAAAGTTAAGGGCAGCAAGGATACACAACAAGAAACGGTTTGAAAAAAGACATAGATTGAGGCCAAGAACCATACAAGATGGGGATTGGGTATTGGTTTATGATAGCATTTTAGACAACTAGCATAGTGCCATGCGTAAAGTTTCCAAAAGTTGTTTTGGACCCTATGTTACAGGTGTTTAATAATGCTACTTATGCATTAAATGAGATGGATGGAATAGCCATAAAACTTCCGATAGCAAGGAAAGGAATAAAATTATTCAAGAGGTGGGAATCTACTGCCTATGAGTTGCTAGAGTTTTAAGAAAACAGTGGCCATGATATAGGGGGTAGCCAAGAAGATATGGAAGATGAAGAAGCAAAGGATATGGTTACGGAGGATGAGGAGGACTCACAATCTGATGACAACTAGGATTTTGGCACATACCAGAGGATGTGCAGATTCAAAGGGGGTGGATGTCGTGCCACTACATGAACATGGTGTGAAAAACTCTAGATTGCATCATTCGACTTTCTTATTGATCAAGAGAGTCAATGACAAGTGTGAGTGGCATGGATGGTCCAAAAATACTAGATTTTTGGACAATTTTAGCTAATTTTTTATCTTGTTTATTGTAAATATCCAAAAAGGCTAGGAAAACTTCTAGATTAGGATGGTATGCAAAAATCAAGTTGCTTTTTCAACCACTTATGGGATTTTTTATATTTAAAAAAATTTGGCATAATCGTGCAAGTCACCATTGCAGTTGACAAGCTGAAAACTGCACTTTGAACTGGAAGAAGAAGAAGGAGTGAACGCGAGATCTTGGACCAAGTGTCCTGATGTTTTACCCCCCTTTCGGAGCCAACGGAGCCATCAGATTTGGGTTTCGAGCAGTAGAGAGGGAGTTGTTATTTTGATGCACGTTTTTGGTTTATGAGAAGGAGCTCCAAAAGAATTAATGCTTGGAGAGTGCTTCTGAGTAGTGCTAGATAAGGGATTCTAGGTTCTATTAATAGATATTGATTCGATTCATTGTGCTTTGTCTTTGTTGTGTTTACCTCTTGTCTATTCTTTTTCTTCTCTTCCATCTCCTATCTCTATTTCCTTCTATCTCTAATCCCCAGTGGATACGGCCTTTTGACAAAAATCCCTCCAACAACAGATTCGCTCAAAGGAACCCTAACCCTAGGTAGAGGACCCAACAAAGAGGCGTTGAAGTTGTATGGATCACGAAAAGGCAATGGATCCAGTTCCATCAAAGTTGTAACGTAACAAACTCTTCTAATGAAGTAACAAATAGTACATTAGGAGACAAAGAGGTTGTCAAACAGATCTTTCCCAAGAAAATAGAGGCATAGACTCTGACAGTGGTGGGCACTATAAGCCAATTGCCAAAGAAAGAAAAGTCTTTGTCAATGGGTGAATATCTCTTGCTTAAACCCGAATTGACTTCTGAAATTACCTTTGACGACAAGATAGAAGCATGGATGTATTGTTTCCCATGTTACATGGCAGTAGTAGAGACAAAGCCAGAAGCAGAGACCAAGACAGATCAAGGAGAAATAGAGGAAAGACAGATCAAGGAGAAATAGAGGATATAATAGAGAGTTTGTTCTTCTCTTATAAAATCTCCACAAAGGCAAAAACATAATTTTAAGAGGACGAATGTGATAATGCAGAAGAAGAGTATGAAAGCGAGCTAGATGAGTCTAAAACTGCTCTAATACCCTTTTAGCTTCCCAAAGAGCAAGCTAAGTCTCCACTGAAATAAGAAGTTGGTTCCAATGAATCCTCAGAAGAGGAGACCACTCCCTTGAAGGAGTCGGATCTCTACCCAAAAGCAATCCATGGGACATTCATCCATGAAGTGGAAGGGGAAAAGAAACTAATGTTATCGTGCCCCTACACAGACAGAGTGTGAAAAACTCTAGATTGAATCGTCATACGGCTTTCTTATTGATCTAGAGATTCAATGCCATATTAGTCATTAGTGTCAATGTCAGTAGTGTGGATGGTTTTAAAATACTATAATTTTGGACAAGTTTAGCTACTTTTGATATTTTGGATATTATTTATTGTAAATATCCAAAAGATGTAGAAAACTTCTAAAATAGAATGACATGTAAAAAAAGGAAGTGGCTTTTAGTCATTTTTGGGGGATTTTATGCAAAAAGAAGGATTGGCGAAATCGTGAGATGTACGATCACAATTTACAGATAGCAAAGAGCATTTTGAACTGGGAGAGGAAGGAGTGATCTGGGAGTATTCTGACTAGGTGTCTTGGTATTTTACCCCCGTTTTGGAGCCAACACAAGCATCAAATTGGTAGTCTAAGCAGCAGAGAGGAAGCTATTGTTTTATGCACGTTTTTGGTCTATAAGGGATTTATCTTCTCAGGATGCAGAAATAAATTGATAGGCTTCACCTCTATGAGTATTCTTCTATATCTTCTATTTCTTCAAACCCCTTCTCTTTCATCAATTGCTCTCCCTGAATCTCCCTTTACCCTACTATCTCTTACCCCCGTGTTAGACTTTTGACCCTAAACACTTCGATAGTGGTGGTGAACCCGACATGAAAGTCGGTAGCAGGTATATAAAGATGGGGGATTCTATAGGTTCAAGTAGTGGTGATGCCTTACAACAGATGATTGCTTTGTTTTAGCAACAACAACTGCAAATGAAAACTCAGAAGGAAGTAGAAAAATTTGATTTCTTAGCTTTAAATGCATCGCAGCTAGTGGGACATGCATTGAAGTAGTTTAAGGGACAAAATATTTCAGCCTTCATCTGATTGTATGAAGAAAAGTTGTTGTTTCATGGGGTACCATAGTATGCATAGAGTCGGTATTTCTCTTGTTTGGCCATGCATGCATTGCATGATCGGATTGATGAGTTACATAGAAGAGATGTTGATTGGGTAGCTTTTGAAGAAAGATTTGAGAGAAGATTTTTTCTTGGAAGATGTAGGATTGGTAACTAAAAAGACATTTACAGATTGGATTGAAAAGCCCACTAAAGGGTTCACTGCGCAGTTGGATGTCAATGAGTAGCAATCATTGGAAAGTCAGAAAATTGATTTGTTTCTGAAGGCCGCAGATCCTATCTTGTAGGAGAAGCTGATTGATAATTTAGAAGATGCCTATTCTGAACCGGGGCTGAAATCAAATTGGGATAATGTAACTGAGGCAGTATGCATATGTTGGTAAAGAGAGAGTGGATAAAATTAAGATGGGGTACATGCACCACACCTACCCATGCTCAGAAGGGGGCTGAAATTGCAACCAAGCAACTATGGCTATGGCAGAATAACTGGCTATACCTGTTGGTCTGGCTCTTAAAGGTGATGCTATGGATGAATTAATCAAAGGCATGTGTGATTTGAGGCTGAATTTTATAGAAATATTTGCAAAGGTCAAAACGTTGGATATTAAGGTAGAGGAGAAGGGTCAAGCAACAATCCCAGCCCAAAGACCATATAAAGAAGGATATAAGAGGAGATGCATTTGGTGTGACAATTTACAACACATGAAAAGTGAGATTGTATAGCGGTATCGTGAAGCCGAAGTAAAAAGGTAAGTCTTTTGGAAAGATGGAAAATTACATGCAACAAAAATTGGTCTTCCAATAGAGACAACTTTTGAAAATGGTGGCATGCAGAAGAGGTTGGAAGAGATGGCAGCAAGGATAGCATTTGTTGCCATAGATGCATCCATGTATGGGTTGAGAATTGAAAGGACCAAAGAAGCTCGTAAAGGAGGCATGGCTAAAGCAAAATCTTGCGTTTGGATGCAGGCATTTGATTCCATGGAAAAAGGCAAAACAATAAAGTCTGAATTGGCTGATGCAAGTCAAAGTATACGAGGGAGAAGAGGATGGAATGCACCAGTGGATTCATTTTCATCCTATGCTTATTTGGTTGAGGTTCATAATCAAGAAGCTCTTGTGGAAGAAAAGAGAAGAAGAGATGAGGACATTCCTGGTCCTTCCTCTTTAGGCCCATCTAAATGCATAACACGAAGTAAAATGGAGCAGCATAAAGATGCTGAAAAAGCCATACTTGAGTATGTTATGGAGGATGCATCTCAAGATAAGAAATAAGAAGGAAAGAAAAGGGGCAAACAGCCCAGTTACGGTTACATTATCAGATCTTGAGACTGCCACAGACCTTAAAAAGGTATTGGAAGATCGCATACTTGGCAGTAGAGTGGAATTCATACTTGGAAAAGTTCTTGGAATCATGAGGCGTGAATTTCATGATGCAATCATTGATATGCTGAAACGAAAAAGCAGTTTGATGGTGAAGTTTTGCACGCGTTGATGCAAGTTGACAAAGACATAGAGAAACAACTTTAGAAGGAATATGATGATGCATCTAATGCTGATTTGGAGCTATTTGATGTTGAAAATGGGTTAAATGGGAGTGTGGATATGAAGGTTGTGGCCGAAATTGGTCTTATGAATAGTAATAAGCATAGAGAGAATGCAATGTATAATGGGGATGTCCATCAACAAGTACATGAAGAAGAAGATACTCATTTTATTCCAAGCAGTCATTATTTATGAACGCATTGGGCTCGTGCTACAACAGAGACAATTGTTAAAGTGGGAGAAAGAGAGAGGACTTGCATAGCTCTCTTGGATCATAGTTCCAAAATCAATGTTATGGCATGCAGCTTGTATGAGAATGGAGATTGACTGATTGATGTAGATCCGGGATGGCGCATGTGGACAACAAACAATTCATTAGGGGTTTTTTATGCTTCTTGTCCTAATGTACCTATGACTATTGGAGATGATAAGGATGAATATCATTTTTTTGTGCATGATTCATATAGTTATCCGGTGATATTGGGGCATCCCTACATTTCAAAATCAAGATTGGAAACAAAAGCCTTGGATGATGGTTTTTCATATGCTTGGGTTTGGGATAAAGACAATACAAAGGCAGTACAGTTTCTCACTATTTTGTGAATCATCCTTGCAATCAGGATAGGCTATGGGATAATCCCATGCCACCTAATGCATGAGAGTTTGAGGGTTTTTGGAAAGCACTGTTGTAAGTGGAGGCTATGGCAGTGCCTCTAGGAATATAATTATGCCTCCAAGAAAGGGAGAAACTATGTTTGTGTTTGGATTGCAGGAATGGACAACATGTAGTCTTGGTAGCTTTAAGAATATTTCAACCATGTGTAGGGTTGAAAAGAAATATGTAGGATGGGCTAAAAAAAAGTCGAAGACAAATGGTTTGATGGTTGCAAATGAAGGTATTTCAGGCTTGGCTGATGTTGATACAGTGGGGGCTGAAATTTTTGCAGTAATAAAAAAGGCAAAAAAAGAGGTTATTTATGTTGGCACTTTAGAGATGTATGAAGTCATTCAAGAGTTTGCTAAGCATGAATGTTATGGGCTGCAATATGGGTCACAAAATAGGGCTGAAGCAAGGGTGGTTACAAAGTACAAAACAATTGCAACAAAGAAGGTTAAGCTTGTGGCTTTGCCTTTACCGCTTGTTGAAAGTAATGGGTGGGCTGAAAAAGTAACTCAATAGCCTAGTTTATGGGATCCACATAGAGTAGGACAAAAATTTACAACTGAAACTTTACAAGAGTTGAAAATTGGCGATACAAGCTTCCTTTTACCTACAGAAAGAGCTTATTTCTTGCAGATGTTAGCAAGGCATGGGAAAGCCTTTGCGTTTCAGCCAGATGAAATTGGATGTGTTGATCTTGCACCTATGGTGATATTTACAGTATCTCATGTGCCATGGAATTTAAAGCCTATTCCAATTCCTTGGGCATATTTGCCTAAGCTGTAGGACCTTTTGAACAAGAAGATCATAATGTGTATTTTGAAGTTTTCTTTAGTGCCATATTCGAATTAGTGGTTTACTATTCCAAAGACATACGTCTCTCCAATCATTTTAATGATAGTGGAGCAAATGAAGAATCTTATACTTGTCCATGCCACCTTATTTGGGGAGCCCAAAATTGACCTGCCAAAAATATTTCTATTGGGAGACTCTAGCTCTCCGATACATTTTCTTTGGTGAGCAGTACCAAGGATGCCATCGATGTTGACGCAGGCTTTGTCTAGCAATGGCCATCGTACTTTTTCTCCATACCCTCCATTTAATGCATATTGTCTACTACTGGTGGAAGCTTGTATGCCACATTACCATCATACAAAACTGGGATCTCCTCCACTCTCTCTATAGCTCTCGTATTCTAGAGAAAATGACGTAACACTCGGTGTCGGCCCCTCGAAGACATTATCTACTCAACCACACTTACAACATATGAGGATTGTCACATCCCCTCCTCTTCCACATCAAGCGTGATATGAATGGTTTTGTTTTTCTCAATGTATAGGGAGGTGGCGAGGCTTCCACGGTGATTGTTGTTTTCTCAACAATGCAAGGGCTCTGGGTGAGTTCTATGGTGGGGCAAGGTTGCAATGTAGGCCCATTTCCTTGTTTGACAAGATAGTCTCCGAGACCAAAGTATCCAAAACATATACCTGGGGACAGCCTCGTGGTCATTGTTACAATGGATCGGTGTGCTTTGTATTCAGCCATTTGCATGGGTGGTAGCAAGAACATGGTAGCCATTGCCATTGCAAATGTCTTTCGTCTTCAACATCAAGAACTGACTACTTGTGTAGTGCATAATAGGTTTGGTAGAGAGGGAGGATACATATATACAGACCTCGGTATTTGGTATAGCACTGGATACTGGATCCATTTCCAAAGCTATCTATACATGTACGAATATGCATGTTAGATATGGGTGCCATTTAAAGACTTAGTGTGGGGGTGTATGTCATATATGAGAGAGAGAGAGAGAGAGAGAGAGAGGAGGATATATAAAGTGTGTGCAGCATGAGAGAGAGTGTGTGCATGTGTGTTTGTGCAAATATAAAGTATTTGGCATGAGAGAGAGTGAGAGCGTGTCTGTGTATGGATGCGAGTGCTAGATATGAGAGAGAGAGAGAGAGAGAGAGAGAGAGAGAGAGAGAGAGAGAGAGAGAGAGAGAGAGAGAGAGAGAGAGAGAGTTGGAGAGCAGCAAGAGGGAGCCAAGGAGAGAGACCGGGGGGTGATGGATATATATATATATATATATATACATATAAATGTGTACATACATGAGAGATTAAGAAAATAATCCACAATTTGAGGGAAGGGGAGGTGTTGTGTCGTAGGGGGTATGTGGCCTTCTATAACCACTTTGAGATAGTGGGGCATTAAATGCATGTCAGAGAGAGAGATGGAGAAAGGGAGACTAGGAGATGTGTTATACTACAAAGAGAGAGATGTGAGAGAGGGGGGGGGGGGAGGGGGGGAGGGGTGCTTGTCATATTTTTCTACACCAAATATTGGGACACCAACGACCCCTTCTTTGGGAACAAAATGATCCTAGTCCACATGCACTCTCTCTCATCAACCATCCTGGCCCACACACACACACTCTCTCTCGCATACCCTAGACCCTGAACCCAAATAACTAAGATAGATGCGAGTGTCGGTCACCCCTTTCTCAGTGGGCAAAATGATCCTAATCCACATGTGCATGCACTCTCTCTTCATTCCATAAAAGAAATTGCGTACAACTAACATATTAATGTACAATCATATTAAATGATTAATTAATATTACTATACTAACACATTGATTTATATAAAATTATTAATACTAATATATAAATTAATAGATAAGTTAAATAATATTAATATACCAATGCTTCACTTCATACTAATTGATAACTTTAATAGCTAATTAATTAATAAACTAGTTGATATGCATGAACTAATAAATAAGCTAACTAACATCAATTAAGAAATTATTTAATAATCTAATTCATATAATTTGACCAATACACTAATTAACCAATCAATGAACTAATTGATACCATCTTAGTAAATATTACTTGATTTATATATATGCTAAATAATTTGTATACTAATAAAAGAAATTATTAATAATTTAATTAATAGAAAATATTAATCAATTGAGTAATAAATAGCTCTAATTACTAAATAACTATGTGATATAATTATTTAATATATTTAAATAAAATAAATATATAAGATTAAAATTAAAAATTATTACTTGAATTAAATATATTTACTGGTTGTTAATAGTTATTTCAATTGATTTTAATTTCAATACTTTATAACTAATAAATAAATAATCGATTATTAGTTATTGATTATTTATTTTAACTAATTTGTTATTAGTTTTAAGTAACTAGTTATGATTATTACTAATTGGTTATTAGTTATTAGTTATTAATTTAAGGTAATTAGTTATCTAAACAAATAGTAATTAATTTTAAGCACTGAGTTATTAATTTTAACTAATTAACTAAAAATATTTTTATTATTAAATTACTAATTAATTACTTAATTGGTTAAGTAGTTACTTAATTAGTTACTTGGTTTTTAATTAGTTAATTAATTATTAATTTGTTGGTTCATTAGTTACTTGATTAATTGGTTAATTAGTTGTGTAATAAGTTAATTACTCATTGCATGATTACCTTTAAAAAGTTATTAATTAATTAGTTAATTTAAAAAAGTTATTACTTAATTGTTATTAGTCACTTACTTAATAAATAAATTTATTAGTAAGTTAATTTGTTAATAATTAATTAAATAGTTAATAGTTAATTTTATTTGCAATTAATTGACTTAATAGTTATTAAACCAATTAGTTATTTAGTATACTTAATTAATTAATTAGTAAGTTAATTTACTAATTAGTCAATTAGTAAGTTAATTCATAAGGTAATTAATCCATAAATTAAGTAGTTAATTAATTACTTATTTTAAGAAAATAGAAAGTGTTTTTTACTTTTTATGATGTATATATGTACGTGTGGAGAGAGAGAGAGAGAGAGAGAGAGAGAGAGAGAGAGAGAGAGAGAGAGAGAGAGAGAGAATCACATGTTAATTAATCACTTCATTAATTTATTACTTATTAAATACTTAAATTTATTAATTAACTAGTTAATTAAAAAATTATTTCTTAATTTTTATTACTTACTTTATAAGTTATTAGATTGATTAGTAAGTTAATTAATTAATTAATTAGTTAGTCGATAGTTAATTTTGTTTACTAATTCATTGACTTAATAGTTATCAAACCAATTATTCATTTAGTATGATTAGTTAATTAATAATTTAATAAATTAGTAAGTTAATTTACTGATTAAGTTAATTAGTTAGATTAATTAGTAAGTTAATTAGTAAGATTGATTACTAAGTGAATTAATCAATTAATTAATTAGTTAATTAATCGACTTAATAGTTATTAAACCAATTAGTTAATTTTTTTGATAATTAATCAACTTAATAGTTATTGAAACAATTAGCAACTAATTGATTTTTTAATTAATTAATAAGATACTTAATTAGTAAGATTGATTAGTAAGTTAATTAATTAATTAGTTATTTAATGACTTAATTTAAGAAAAGAGAAAGCATTTTTTACTTTTTGTAACGTAGATACATATGTGTGGGGAGAGAGAGAGAGAGAGAGAGAGAGAGAGAGAGAGAATGAATGTGGGCAGGGACAGTCGTGCAAACGCAGGTGGGTGTACGATGGTCGTACGCGTGATGGTTAGTTTGGGGGAGCCCAACAAGGGGGCGCCAGTGCCCCGTTCCACGGCGAAACATTACGCCCTTTGCCCCCCTCACTGCCCAAAACATAAAAAGCAGAAAAGCCCTCTCTTTGCATAATCCTTCGGATACTTTAATGTTCTTAGTTTCAAAGAACCAAAAGAATTCAACTAAGCGCATCTCTTCGAATACTTTAACCTTCACTAGGTCCTTTCGATAGTTGGCTAGTCTCTTTACAGTTGATGATCAAATTCCAATCATTCCATTTTCACTCTTCTCATAGATTAAGTAAGAAGTAATTTCTAAAGAGTGCCTTAACAACAATCATGGCCATGTAGAAACAAACTTGAGATTGCTAATTTATAATTCTAAGGTCTCATAGCAACCTTTTAGTATCAAGAAAGGGTAGTCACTTGTGTGAACAACCAAGATTAAAGCAAAGTGGTGCCACACGCTTGGCTCAATGAGAGTGAGAAACAAGGGGAGCAAGATCTTGGCCCCTATGCTCCGTAGGGCATAGCCTCACCAAGGCACCCTAAAATAACACTAAGTCTAAGATGGGACCCTAGGTTAGTAAGTGCTCAACGGCCCTTGTTAATCCTATTCATATCGATAAGAAGCCTCTCAAATTATCAGGACCATTGAATAATCGGAAATATTCCCTATTATTTCACACTCACATGCACTTAAACAGATTTTGCTTAAGCTTTCCAATTATCCTACCATGTTTGATTTAATTAGTTGGTTAATAGTTTCTTATAATTTTTGTTAATAATTTGTTAACAATAGTTAATAATTAGTAATTTTAATGAATTTATTAGTTTATGGTTAGTTAAAAAGTAGTTAATAAGTAATAAATAGTAACTCATTAGTTCATAAACAAAATTAGTAATCGATAATTAGTAACTAGTAATTAAAGTGTAACTAATAATTAATAATTATTAACTATTAAGTATTAGTTAAAATTTCATTATTAACTAATATTTATTTAAGTAGTTAGTTATTTGATTTCTTAATTAGTCTATTATTGAAAATTATCCGATAAGGGACTGTTGGGTGACCCCTTTCTGGTGAGAAAAAATTACACATAGCGCATGCTCTCTTTCTTCCCTCCTCTCTCTCATCACTCTTTCTCTCTCTCCCCCCATTTTCTCTCTCCTTCGTAAAAGGACCACGACTCTCAGTATGTGACTCTCTCTCTCATCCCTCCCTCACACTCTCTTCTTTGTCTTTAAAAGGACCCCCCTCCCCTTGGAGTTCAAGTTCATGTTTTCTGTGCCCTACCCTTGGCATGGTTCTATCTCTCTCCCCCTCTCTCTCTCCCTCTCTCTCTCTCTCTCTCTCTCTCTCTCTACACCTCTCTCTCTAATACAATCACACATACTCTATCTCCTCTTTCTATCTCAGGCTTTTTCCCTCTCTCTATCCACCTCACAAACACACACACACACACATCTCTCTCTCTCTCTCTCTCTCTCTCTCTCTCTCTCTCTCTCTCTCAATCTATCCCCACCTTCCTCCCTCTCTCTCTCTCCTTCTTCCTCCTCTCTCTCTCTCTCTCTCTCTCTCTCTCTCTCTCTCTCTCTCTCTCTCTCTCTCCGTGTCTCTCCCTCTCGCGCATGCGCGCGCATACACACACACACACACACTCTCTCTCTCTCTCTCTCTCTCTCTCTCTCTCTCTCTCTCTCTCTCTCTCTCTCTCTCTCTCTCTCTCCAATTGTTATTTGATTGGTAGGAAATCGAGGAAGCAATATATCTACAAGAAGTAACCCTAAGCCCCTCTATCATAGCCAAATCAGATTTCAAAAGATAAGATCGTGTCACCCTTTTCGAGGGTGATGAAAGGATTACATAAGGTTTAATCTGCCAAACGTTCCCCTCATCAAGCTTGCTCCCTCGACAAGTGGAAGTTCTTATCATCGTCGTGCATTAGAGGGGTGTGAAGGCCCATGGCAAAGGCAATACTGAGATTGACATTGAGGAAAACAAAATTGTGCAATGGCCAATGGAACAGACGGTAAGTAGCCCCTCTCTTGATTTTTGTTTTGACTGCACTATCTCCCCCTCTTACCCTATTTCAGATCATTGTTTGCAGGAAAGAGAGCAACGACTAAATGAGTCTCCTAAGGACTTGAACTTACCTCAATGATCTACAGCAACATGATCAGCTTTTGTCACCAGTAACATGCAATCACAAGGGGGAAGTTGCCCTCCAAGAGCAAGAGGGAGAGCAACATAAACGCAATCATTGACTTCTGCCAAGCTATAGGCAACTATTGCAATTGCATGTGGGGAAGGAGTGATATTAGGAGAAGGTGTGTATGCTTTAATGATACAAATGAGGAAGGGCAAGAGAAAGCTTGTAATATCAGAGAGTGATTCTGATGAGGAAAGCGACAACCATCAAAGCATCAAGTCCTTTATTAGTGCACAGCACGGGCGTGGTTGCATGCAAACCAAGAATAAGTGAAGGTTTGATATTTTGAAGTACTATAGCCAAGACATCTCTTATGTTCCTATAGTGAAAATATTTCATTGAATATGAATTGTAACCACCAAACCATGTAGGCCCCTTCATTGATACCACTAAAGGGCATATCGCAATGGAAGGAATCACCGAGGAGGCCTGTGACATTGGCATGGATAGAAGGATACAAGAAGTTCTTCCAGATCTTGTAGTGGAGAGTGTTACCTTACACACCGCTATAGAGAGATGCACGATAATGATGAGAAGTGGTGAGGCATCACATCAAATTGACACACATATTGTAGAGCACCAAGATGGAAATTAATTTTGCACCATATATATATATATAGAAAACTCATGATGTGAAGGCATGTAATTCTTGTTCATCACCAAAGTAACAATAAGAATATTTTTTTATCATGTAGAGGGTGGAATAATTGAGTGTCTTGGATTTGAGGTCACATCAGATGTGGTTCATATGCATAGAGAGGTAAATAAATGAGGCTTGTGAATTTCACACATTTCATGATTGGATGATGTTAGAGATTTAAAACATTCTATCATTATATGATGTTAATAGTGATGTGTGTCCCTGTGTAGGGAAGGAAAGAATGCAAGAGCATGAACTAGTCGTGCTAGGGGATGTGGCAGCTACCGGTAAACAAGCATGAATCGTGGTTTTTATTTCCCACAATACAATGTAAATAAGAATGGTCTGTATTTTTGCAAGAGGGATACAATTTTTTATTATCAACCTATAATCCTACTGGATGTGCCAGTAGCCACAAACACTGGTGAACTAATGTGTCTCAAGAATACTATCTACAATATCACCCAATACCTGCCCACCTTTAGGGGCTTCACTGGTAACGATCCTTATGCTTTGACTACCTGTGTAGAAGCACCCCATATCAAACATGATTAATTTTTGGGTTGTGTGAGGTAGATGTACATGCGCACGTGAAATGGTGAGCACCCATGTATTGGTATGACAAAAAAAAACACTACATTACAATTAGATATTATACAAGTTTACGTAAACATGTTATCTTTGCTCTTAGATATCTTCCATGTTCGACAAAGTGATATAAACATGCAATCTATCTATTGGAATTTAGCACTATCGATGCAAAGTCACCACATCCAACATTGCAATCTAAAATGGTGTCCCCTTCTTTTGTATATGTTTGCAAGAACAAGCTTCAAAAAGCCTTGGTATATTGCATGCCACCTACAGTATTTGGTAGTCATATAATGGATTAGGAATTTACTAGATGTTTACAAAACATCTCTATAGTATTTTAACAACATTGGATCTCATATTGACCTCTCAATGGGGATCTTGATGTATTTCGCACCCACTCATTCACAATAATGTCATCTTTTGTTAACTTCGGAGAGATGATTCCATTGTAAGCGATATCTCAACGCATGTACACTAGAATATATAGCACATGTACTTGTATTTAAAGCTTGAAATACTAATTTTAGTAATTGCACTCACTAAACGAAGCCAAGAAGGGTGTTAGATAAACAATATCCATCATGACCATATCATGACTTTGAAACTCTCACCTCTCTATCTCTAATGACACAGATAAGCGTCTTGCAATGAACAACATGTGCCATGAGTAAGACCCAATACTTTTGCCCTGACTCCACTCCATCCATCGAATTTTTCCTCTTCTTAGTTGTGTAAGTCAAAAGAACTCTAGTACAAAGAAATAGAAGAATCCTATATATGGGTCTCAAACCAAAAACAACTAACTAAGGTGGCATACTAACTGAGCCACGAGCTAGAGTAGATAAGGATAGCTGTCATCTAGCTATTATTCATGGGCGGTGTACCAACCGCATCTACTAACAAGTCGGTGACATAAATGCACAACGGTCACCCTGGCATATCACGAGTGGAGCTTGATATCTCAACACTCCCCCTCGAGCTCAATCCCAATTCCTGCACACCAAGTAGGTCTCTGAACTTGTGCAGCTTCTCTGCGCCCAATGCCTTCGTAAATATGTCAGCTACCTGATCCTCTGTGCTGATATAAACTAGATCAATAAGACCTAGTAAAACCCTCTCCCGCACATAGTGATAATGCACCTCAATGTGCTTTGTTCTAGCATGATATACTGGGTTATTTGCCAAGTGTATACTACTCATGTTGTCACAATAAATGACAACTGGCCCATCTGTAGGAGGCTGATGCATATCATAAAGTAGCTTATGCAACCAAGCTACCTCACATGCAGCCATTGCTGCACCCCTATACTCAGCCTGTGTACTCGACAAGGCAACTGTAGGCTGTTTCTTGCTGCTCCAAGTGACTGCAGCACTCCCAAAAGAGAACACATATCCACTGGTAGATCGTCTATCAGAAATACTACCAACCCAATCAGCATCAGTGTATCCATGCAACTGTATCTGAACCCCACTCTCATAAAATAGTCCATACTGCAATGTTGACTTCACATACCTAAGTATGCGTCTAGCCACATCCAAATGCAGTTTCCTTGGAGCCTGCATAAACTGACTTACCAATCCAACAACATAGCTCAAATCTGGCCTGGTAATAGTCATATAAATCAAACTTCCTACTATGCGTCTGTACATAATAGGGTCTCCTAGAAGCTCACCTGCATCTGCGCTCAGCTTCACATTCTGCTCCAAAGGAACTGAAATAGGCTTACAGCCTGTCATCCCATATTTGGACAGCATGTCCAATCCATACTGCCTCTGCAAGAGCTGTATCCCACTCGGTGATCTAATCACCTCAATGCCCAAGAAATAATGCAGCTCTCCCAAATCCTTCATCTTAAACTTCTGCTTCAATAGCATTTTCACATGAAGGATATCTTCATCACTATCACCTGTCATAATCAAATCATCACCATAAATGACAAGTAGCATAATATCTTTCTCTGTTTTTCTCACATAAAGTGAGAAATCTGCCTTGGAAATCTGAAAGCCAATAGTGACAAGATAATGTCCTATCTGGTCAGACCATGCTCTAGGTGCTTGCTTCAAACCATACAAGGCTTTCTTCAACCTGCAAACAAACTCAAGATGAACACCATGCACATAACCTGGTGGCTGCTCCATATATACCTCTTCTTGCAAATCACCATGCAAGAAGGCATTCTTTACATCCATCTGATGTAAAGACCATCCCTTTGATGCAGCCATAGCAATGATTGCTCTTACGGTTGCCATCCTTGCAACCGGACTGAATGTTTCTTCATAATCAATGCCATATGTTTGTACATACCCCTTGACTACTAATCTTGCCTTGTATCTATTCACAGAACCATCTGGATTGTATTTCACCTTATAAACCCACTTACAACCAATTGCATTCTTATCTTTACGCAAAGGTACCAATTCCCGTGTAGAATTTTCTTCCAAGGCATCCATTTCTTCATCCATGGCTTTCTCCCATTTTTCTTTTCCCATGGCTTGCTCAAAAGAAGTGGGTTCTGGTTCCTGTATCACTTTGACCATATATGCATAGTGAATGGCTGTAAATCCATCATATTTTAGCCTATCCACAGGATACCTAGCTCTAGTAGACCTGCGCAAAGTAGGTTCACTCCCAGGTGCTCTCAAAACATCCCTGGTCTTTCTTACTCTAGGTGTAACAATAGAAGGAATACCCAACTCATCATCAATGCTCTGTTCTGAGCCACTGGATTCACCATCCACATAAGAGTGACCTGCATTCACATCAAATATGGGCTGATCTACCTTCTCTTTTTCTTTTCGAGAAACATGCATACCACTATCTGCATTGCTTTGAGAAGATTCTCTTGATCTCAATCCTCCTGTCCATGGTGAAGAATGTGAACCACTGCTAGAGGACGCTCCTGGTCCACTAATATCTTGTGACTGCTGCTGTGAATTCTGTGCATCATTACCATTTTGTGCATCTACATTATCAATTACATTTACTGGTTTATACCAGCTACTCATCTCATCAAAAACAACATCTCTGCTCACTGTAAACTTACGAGTAGAAGGGTTATAGCATCTATACCATTTTTGCTGCAGAGAGTAACCAATAAAGATGCACTTCTCAGCTTTTGGATCCAACTTGGATCTCAACTCATCTGGCACATGAACATAGGCAATGCAACCAAAAATTTTCAAATGAGAAATATATGATTTCCTACCAGTATACCTCTCCTCTGGAGTCATGCCATGTATTGCTGCAGTGGGAGTCTTGTTCATTATGTAGACTGTTGTAGCAACTGCCTCAGCCCAATAAAAATCTGGCAAGTCTTTTTTGTTGAGCATGGCATGAGATACCTCTCCAATATGCCTGTTTTTTCTTTCTACAATTCCATTTTGTTGTGGGGTATGACTGTATGAATATTGCTGCTTTATGCCATACTCCTGTAGGAACCTTGCAAACTCATTTGAGAGGTACTCTCCCCCTTCATCTAACCTTAGGCATTTTATTTGCAGGCCTGTTTCTTTTTCAACCATAGCTTTAAGAGTTTTGAAATGCCCAAAAACTTCGTTTTCATAAAATACACCCAAACTTTTCTGCTATAGTCATCAATAAAAGTGACAAAATAATGACAGCCTCCAAGGGATGCAGCTTTAGTAGTCCACATCAGAGTGGATTAATTCCAATGGCTTCTTACTCCCTTGAACATGTCTAGGAAATGGTTTCCTTGCCTGTTTTCCAAACTGACAGGCTTTACATACCTTATGCATTTCTGCAACCTTGAATTTAGGCAATCCTGCAACAATATTTTGGGCTTGCATTGATTTAAGTCGCTGTACATTAACATGACCAATGCATTTATGCCAGATATCAATATCTGCAACTACACCGGTCCCATATGCAAACATTGCTGCACTCAATTCAGGCATGTCTGCTTCCAATGTAAACATTCTGCCTTTCTTCTTTCCTTTTTCTATCAAGCGACCTTTATTTTTAATATCCTCAACAAAGCATCCATGAGAATTAAATCTGACCTGCAAGCCTTGCTCAACCATTTGACCAACAAAAACTAGGTTCTTGGTGATATTCGGGACATGAAATACATCGGACAAGTATTTCTTTTTCCCATCCTGCATAGATAAAGGAAATTTTTCAATCTGCACAATAGGATGTGCAGTATCATCACCAGTCTCCACAAATCCTGGTTTTTCCATTTTCCTTGCATCCTGCATCCATTCTGCATGACCTGTCATGTGGTTTGATGCACGTGAGTCAACATGCCACACATCGTTGCTTTCTTCTGCACTTGTCACAGAATTGGTCATGTGTTGCACCATAAACAAATGCTCATTTTTGTCATCACCCTGTCTACTAGAAGATGCATAATTCCCTTGTTGCAATTTTCCATTCATGATGTCATTGTGCTTTTTATAGCAGTCTTTAGCCATATTACCCATTTTACCACAGTAGTAGCATTCAACATTGCTGTTTGCATTTTGGCCTCTTTGCCATCCACCAGGACCTCTTTGGCTCCCCCTGCCTCTGGAGTTACCACGTCCTCCTCCATAGGACTAGTTTTCTTGAGTTTGCTACATATTCTGATTTCTACCACGGCCTCCAGATTGGCCTCCTCTACCTCTGCCTCTACCTCTTCCAGCATTTGAGTAGAAGACAGCTTCTTTTGAAGTTCCTCCTAAAGAAGATGCACCACCATTTCTCTGCTCCTCAGAAATTAGAAGAGCAACCAACTCCTCAAAATCAGGAAATCTTTCACGAACGGAAATAGATGTTCGAACTGTGCATAATCCTTTCCTAGACCATTCAAGGTCACAGAAACTAAATCATCATCTTCCACTGGCAACCCAATGGAAGCAAGTGCATATGCAATCTTCTTCACCTTCATGTGGTAGTCATTGATGCTTATACTTTCTCTTTGCACATTGTGCAACTCTTGCTTGAGCTGCATTTTCCTGGCTTGCGTATTTGTGCTATACATTTTTGACAAAGTATCCCATGCCTCCTTTGGCGTGCTTGCATCCTGAATATGCACAATCATAGAGTCTGAAATACTGATAGACAACCAGTACATAACTTTCCTAGCTCTCTCATGCCATGCTTTAAATGCCTACATTTGCTATTGATTGGGAACATCAGGAAGAACTGGTTCTTCTTCATTTCCTGCAACAAATTCCCAATATCCTTTTTCCATAAGAAAATTCGTCATTCTAAACTTCCATGCTTGGAAGTTGTTCTTGTCAAGCTTTTCAGTGACAATCTGTGAAAGAGAATCAGACGCCATTACAGAACACTGCAAAAAATTCTGTCACTGTGAAAAACACAGCTTCAGCCTCACAAGGGCAAATCTACAAAACTAACGAAAGTGGTATTTGACCACACAGTCACTTCCTAGTGACGATTTTGCATCAACAGGCAACAAGGATGATTCTATAACTCCCAATGTCTCTGCACACAGGCATACGATGCAATTTCTATAGTAACTCTTCACCGACCTGTAGAACAGTGGTCGCACAGCATAAAACAGGGCCTTTTCCTGAGTGCCTGCAGAAAACTTCCACCTCCAAAACAGGCCCCGAAATGGCCTCAAATAAAAAAAACAGAGCAACTAAGGGCTAAAGCCCTTACGCGCAGCATATATTGCCCTCTTGCTACACCGCGGAGGACGTCTCAATCTGAGACAATGCACTCTTGCACTTCCCGGCTGTGCTACCTGCAGAGACTTGCTCCGAGAACAGAAAAATGAAAACAACACTGGTCCTCTTACAAGAACACTGCGAACTTGGTTTGCTTTCTTGAGCTCCTTACCACGAACAAGGCTCTGATACCATGTCAAGATTGTCGGAGAGAAGGAAGGAGTCTCACTTGTAGCTTTCTTGCTTGCACAATGGGGAAATACACACATAGGTGGAGGCTGAAAACAGTTTTCCTCTTCTTAGTTGTGTAAGCCAAAAGAACTCTAGTACCAAGAAATAGAAGAACCCTATATATGGGTCTCAAACAAAAAACAACTAACTAAGGTGGCATACTAGCTGAGCCACGAACTAGAGTAGATAAGGATAGCTGTCATCTAGCTATTATTCATGGGCGGTGTACCAACCGCATCTGCAGCTAACAAGTCGGTGACATAAATGCACAACGGTCACCCTGGCATATCACGAGTGGAGCTCGATATCTCAACACTCCCTAGGGGTGAGCCTATTGAAGAAGGCACATGCAATATTATCATAAAAATGACTTTGTCATTTATGAAAGGCTTGACTATCATTGATATACTTAAGGAGTCTCTAGGGCACTCAATCCTCATCGGAATCCTAAAAAACCATAGCATACTATCGAAGGTGGTCACTCATATAGCACAGAGGGCATTCCAAGCTTGGAGCATATCCCAAGATGGTGTCAAAATAGTTGTTGGGAGAAATGACATGGTACAAGTCTGATCACTTTGTAAACTATTTGGTTTGAAGAAACTAAAGTGAGGGGGAGGGGGTAGGTGAAGGCAAAGTGCCAGGGGTGTTTAAGAGAGGAAAATTGGTTGGAGACAGAAAGTAAAAATGAGAACTACTTACTGGTTTACATAGACAATGGATTTATGTTTTAAAAACTTTAAAATAAAATTTTAAAATATATAATTTTCAACAATAAATTAAATTATAAAATAACATGAAGTATATTATATTAAAAAGTCAAAAATCATGTATCAAAAATAAAAATTCTCAATCCATCCATTATGAAATTTTAAAATGTCATGTATCTCTACATAAAATTTGACTTTTTACAAAGCATTCAATACCATAGAATTTCTCTCTGATGGGACCAAAAATAGGCCAGCACTGGCTATGGCACTAGCCAGACCTCATGCACACAATAGACAACCCCACCACACAGCCTCGTAGGCCAGGAGCATCTGTAATAACTAAATGCACACTAGATATATCTAATATTGCGTTTGTAGCTAGATAAGAGTCCAACGGCACCTTTCCCAAAACCCCTCAAAGGGGTATCCAATTCGCATAAGACTCCTCTCTTTGTCAGCGAGATCCAAGAGATTCAATATTTCCTCACCAATAATCTCCCCCAAGAAACGAATGGCTAACCTATGGCAAGGGACATCTCACCCTCTTAAGCGTGGGTCAAATATAATTCAAACAATTGCTATGTATTTCTAGGAGTTGATACCACATGTATGATCTATGCAATAGTGGATGTCTCATTGTGCACAAACAATTGTGTTTGTGGTAGTATGCCAATGGTCTTTCCATGAATTCCAACTAATATGTATATGCTTCGTTGCAAGAATCTAGCACCAAGGCAAACCTTGTGCTATTAGATCCATGATTTCCAAATAGGCCGTTTCCTAAATGCTATGCATAGAAAAAGCAATCGGAATTTTTATTCTTTAAGCCCTCAAACTATTGCACAAAATCCTACTCCCCCTCACAGTTTAAGTTTTGCTTCGTTGCATAGGTGTATAGAGGTTGCTTTGTCATGGTTTAGTGTATAAAAAGTAATAAATCACACATTGTGACAAAGAAAAAGGGCAAACTGAGGCCAAACCTCATGCTTTGCCCTACCATACATCTACAACTACTTATTATACTTTTTCTTATTTTTCTAAGGCATATTCCTATTTTTCTCTTATTTTCTCTCATTTTCTCTATTTTCTCTATTTTTCCATTAAAATTTTGATATATTTTCAAATCTGTGACTCTTGATTCTTAGAACAATAGAAATATAGATTTTATTAGCATTTTATCCCATGTGTATTGGTTTATCCTACCCGAAAATACCAAAAACCCCATTTTTCTCATAAAACCATGCTTTACAAGTTTCTAAAAAGTATTTCCCACATTTTGACTTTATGTTTTCTGATTTTTTCATCATGCAAGCATAGAACAAACAATAATCAACATGTCTGCCAATTTTCACTCCATAAGAACAACATTGGCTCAATCAAATATAAAAAACAAGCAATTTTCCTTTGTAAAATAGAATTACCGGTTTTTTTTCTTCTTTGCGAGTTTTAAAATCTGATGTGGGATTGCAGATCAGCCCTCATTCAAGGCTCAACCCACCTTTGAACAACGAACTCTAGCCCTACATCGATCAGGGAGTGATTTGGTACCATGTCGGACAAGCATTCTTCAACCGGTTCTCTTCTTCTTCATGGGCATGAACTACCCCTTAAGGGGAGAGAGAGGGCGGAGAGAGAAAGACTAGAAAATTAGAATTTTAAATCCTCCATTAAAACAGGCAAGCTTGTAGCCATCCCATTCCTCTCCGTGCCCTGATCAAGAATCTCTCTCTCTCTCTTCAAACGGGTTTGAATCGGAGAGGCATCGAGCAAAAATGAGGAGGCACATTGATGCTTCCCTCTATTTGACAGTTTTTGTATTAGTTTCAAGACTTTTATTAAGCCTAAGGTTTAAAACATATAATAACTAGTTCATCTTTTTGTGTTCACATTGACTCACAAGTGGATTTTACAATTTTGAAGGCCCAAACGAACTCTGATTTGCAATCTGACTAGACATGCAGCTTCGTGGCATCGAACTCCATCAACCTAGCCTCTCCCACACACTTTACAACTTCGCGATCTGATAGTTGCTTATAATGCCAAACCTTGCGGGGATTAAATGGAGGGTCAAACAACCTTTGATTGACGAATCGAGACTTGTGTTGGATTCCTAAAGTCGAAATGCATCTAGGAAAACTCTAGCTCAACCATCCACATCGTTTGATTTTTCGTGAAAATTGACTCTTTACTGCCTTTCGGGCACTTTCCGGCTCCAAAACGAGCTTCAATGCTTTAAGAATGGGTCCAAATCGAGTCCTAAAATCCAGCTCTCACTCTCCCTTTTTGTCCACCTGTAAATAAAATAATATGAAAATTTTTCAAAATATAAATATTACAAATTAAATAGATCAATACTAATATTAAATAATATCACCTTCCTATCACCAATTCAAAAGTTAAAGCTCTTCTCACGTAAGCTTCCTATTAATAAAAGATACTTTTACAAATGTAGCCAGCTCCAACAATCACTCATTGTAACTAACTCAAGTATTCCACATAGGTTATAAGTTTGAATATCAAAGGCTTGTCCTATGTCTTTGATGAACTCCAAGTGAGTCCATCGGCTTGCCTTCTTTATCTATCATTGATTATAGAAGTGCATATACATTGATGAACAAACACTCAAGTAATGAATGATAACATTGGGGACCACCATCTCCAAAAGGTCTTCTTTATACATCATCTAATCCTTATTTAAAGTTGGGATTGAAGAAATTATCAACTATCTTGTTATAGATGCACATGAGGAACAATGATATGCATTAGTGATTTGGAGGATATAAGAAAAAAATATGAATTGGCACAAACCATAAAAGCCCCATAGATTTTGAAGCTCTTCCGAATTTCAATGAATGATGAATGTCCTGTGTATTCTCAACTTCAATTTTTGAAGCAAACACTTATGGGCCATTTCAAAGAATTGAGAGATGGACAAGGAAGTAATTCAAGATAACCGTATGGATTAACCAATGTATGTATATGAATTTATAGAATGAAATATTACAATCTAGAAGTTATTTTGAGATTATTTTTTTAATCATCATTATCTCATCCACATCTTCATCTAGAGCTTTGTTTGTCCTGGTCAAGCCTCTCAAAGACCGATCCTCAATAAGATTTGAAGGGAAAATGTACGATAAGAAAGAATAATTAAATCCTTCGCAAATAATTAAAAACTAAGAACATGAAAGCGATGACTTATTATTTGAGGAAATGACTTGTTGATCAGTCCTAGAAGTAGTTGAATCAAGTCCTTTGGACTATATACATGTTGAACGCATGCAATAAGACTACCCATCTCAAGCCTCTCAAAATCCAAGCACTCTATCATTCTAAATTTCAATGATTTTACAATGCACTATGATAATGATGGGATCCAATAATTACAAGCTGTATATAAACTCATGAATACTTCTTGAGCATTGCTCCTTCCCATCTACCATGCTCTTCCTTTATATTGTGTACATAGGTAGTGGACATGGAATCACAAGGTCACCTTTGCTAACATCTAGATGGAAATGGATTTGATAAGAATGTTACTTAGGAGAAAAGAAAGGCAAGTAAAAAGACTTCATAATAGTGGTAGAAATGAAGATAGAAGAAAGGGAGATGTTGGGATCTATATAGAAGATATCACACACACATATGAATGTGTATGTTCTCAAAGATCTCAAAGTTCAAACTATGTTCCTTAAATATCAAGGAATGTGTTCCCTTTTGTACCTTGGTACTTTCCTTGCCTATCATTTATTTCTTGTAGAAAGACACTAAGAAAGCACTTTTCTAGACTATACATGACATAAAAAGAGGTCTTGGGGGGAGAACATCCCTTTTTGGAGATGGGGAAAATTTTCAAAAATTGGGTTGCATTAGGAAAATAGGTACATCATGTATATTTCATTTGAGCTACAATATTCCTAGCCAAACAATTCAAATTACCATTACTAATCATCATATATATTTAGCACATTGTTGACATGTGTGCCACACACATTAGACATTCCTTATTGCTAGATTGGATGATGAAAATGTGGAAAATATTTTGCCTATAAAGATTTGGTTGGTGGGTCGCAACATTGCAAACTAGCATCAATCAATCAACATTCCATGAGGGGATGATCCTAGCTTTGAACAGTGAGATGACAAAAGACTACTACAAGCACTATCAATAGTATCAATATTAAAACAAGCTATACAACTTAGAATATCTTATTGGCATATGCCTCCAAGCTTATGCACCACCCCTCCCTTGTTTTAAGATTGGGGGGGTATGATATGTTGTTTAATACCCCCTTTTGTTATGCCTTAGTTAAAGCCCTTTTCTCCCCTAATTAAAACACACCCATTCTTACGATTGCTCTCCCCATCCTCTTAAAATATATATTCTCTCTTGTAATATCCACTCTTTCAACAAAGTCATCTCTCTCTCTCTCTCTCTCTCTCTCTCTCTCTCTCTCTCTCTCTCTCTCTCTCTCTCTCTCTCTCATGTTGGCTATGTTCTCACGAAGTTTGCATGCATATATCAAGGTGAGCATCATTACTTAATAGTCCTTAATGTGCATCAACATCTTAAATTGAGATAATGTTGTGAGTAAAAGTGCAACTTTTGCATAAATCTCAATGAAATCCTATCTTAGATTGAGACAATGTTATGGCTTAAAGTCTCTTTCTTTTTACTGAAATCGCCTCTTTGCATGAAATTTTATTCCTTTCTGTAACGTGTCCACCTATTCCCTTTCCGGACATGTCTTAGTAGTCCATCGGGAAGAGAGTCTAGAAGGCTCCGCCTGCTCCCATGGAATGCTACGGGGTTTAAAATCTATGACTTCCCGAGTCTGCCACATAGCGGAAGTATTCCGGCCGTTCCCACTTAGGACCGACCTGAAATCAGGGTTTTCCCTAATGGTCACTTTCCTAACTCCCTTAACTTGGCAATTTTTCCCAAGAAGGTGATATAACAGGATGACTACTCATCCTCTAGCAAGTTCAACTTGCACAAGAACCTACCAACCTCATCCAAGGAATGGCAACTCTCTTGTGATCAAACCACAAGACCATGCGATGTTGCAACTTGCTGCACAAGTATCGCATCTATTCCATGGGATCTTTTCACCCATCGAACAGCGGTTTCCGGTCACAGAATTATGTTTAGACAAGAAGCAGGGTTTAGGGTATCTTCTTACCCAACCCATTCCTAATTGCACTAGGTCGACAACGTTCGGTCCTAGGGTTCCAACTCAATCTAAGTTTCATCATTTGAACAAGTGATCCTCAGGGTAGAAACCCTAGATCGTTTCTTGAAAGCGCGTCCAATTGTCCCTACATTCCATGAATGTGGGTAGGACCTTTGGGTATGAGGGTTTTGACTTGGCAATTAGGTCAAGTCCTTAACGTGCTAAACCCTAGTTAGCACTTGGAGTATTTATTGTATCGATTGAACCATCCTATGAGAATCCTTTGCGGGTTAGGTGATTTAGGTAATTTGATCTACTTGTCTTGCGACAAGGACGAACCATTCTTAGATCTACTTGTCTTGCGACATGCCATTAAACTTTCCATGCCTAATCAAAGGTACACTTTAATAATTTCGACCTTGTAAAGATAGGTAATATGCGTTCTAGACTGTCCTTTGAAATACACAAAAGGCAACTTGCTAATAAGGTCCTAAAATGCATAGACACCTTATGTTTTTTTTTTCATTCATTCCATTGAAAGTGCCAATGACCAATTTCGTATCATGAGTTAACTCTAGTAAATTCTAAATAGCCAATTTATTTCCAATTGCGTTTAACTAGGTGGATTTGACATGCATAGGTGCATCCTAGTCCATGAAATTATCGTGCATAATGCAATACTTTTACATGAAATCAAAATAGAAAGAAAACCTGGACTTGTGGGCTCGGGGAGATATCCACGTGAATACTAGGAGAATATCTTTTCGCAAGCAGGCCTTGTCACTTTTTAGGGGCCATTGTAGGCGTGATTTCGGCTTCTGGTTTGCCTTCGCGGTCTACAAATTTACTCGCCTTGGTATGCAACCTCTGGATCTTTGCCCTTCTCCCTCGTACATAGGAGATCCCTTTTGAAGTATGTATCCTTGAAAAAAAAACCAGCTTGTCGGATTTGGCTTATGGATGGCCTTAGGGTTTGGAGCTTGGGGCTTTTGCGGGAGAGAAAGTTCTTGGGAATGGGGCTTCTATGAATGGAGTTTCGAAAATTGAAGCCTTACGAGGGGGTTCGCGAAAAGGCCTCTTGTGAATGGGCCTTGCGGGAATGGAGGCTTTAAAGTCTCGGGGCTAGGAATGGTTTTATGGGGGCCTTGCAGGATTGGATGTTAAGGAAGCCCTTAGAAGCTTCCTAAAAGAAGCTTCTAGGAGCTTCTGACTATGGGCAGTAGCCACAAAATAACGTGGTGGAAGATGACGTCGTTCGAGGCGGGAGGAAAAAAGGTGGACTAGAGAGGGGGATGGCGGCGGCCTGATGGCCTATGGCGGAGCTGGCGGTGATAACCGGTGGCCTGCAGTGAGCACAATGGCAGCCTCCTCCTCCTGTGGTGAGGATAACAGCTTCTGAGCCTCAGGCAACCTCCTCCTCTTTTTACCCCCCATAGGGGGGGTTTTTATAGGTCAAGGGGGGGAGAGGGGACCTCCCCCACGTGGGTTGTGCATGCAGCCCACGACTCCCTCTTGTAACCACCTCTCCCACCTAGCCATCTCCTTCCCTCAGCCACGCATCAGCTGGGGGAAAATTAGAAAAAAAATTTGCAATAAATTGCACCTTATCCACTTAATCTCCTCCCAAGAGGATTTTTACTCGCGTTTTGTGGATTTATAACCCCCAGCTTGGTTTTTCAATGCAGAGGTCTCGATTGCTACACATGCAGATTACGGAATAAATTGTCCACAATTTCCATACAGAAAATATCCTTTGCACGAGTTTCACGCGGTGTGCGGGAAATTGGGTTTAGTAATATTTTTAAGTGGAAATATTACATTCTCTCCTCCTTGGAGGAATCGAGATGTCCTCATCTCGAGATGAACTGGGGATATTGTTGTTTGAGAGTGCTTTCATCCATCCAAGTGGCGTCCTCCTCGGGATAATCTTTCCACTGGACGAGGCATTCTCTCAAGTTTCTGGATCTCAGTTGTCTCTCCCTAACATCCAAGATCCTGTCAGGCTGTAGCTCAAGGACTCCTTGGCTAGGCATTACAACTTGTTGGCCATCAAGTACATGGCTAGGATTAGGTACATACTTCTTCAATAGGCTGATATGGAACACATTATGAACCTTTAGGTTCTCAAGGGATTGCAGTCTATAAGCATTGGGTCCTAGGCACTGGAGGATCTTGTATGGTCCACAATACCTTGGACTTAGCTTCTCGCAATCTCCTAAGGACAAGGAACTCTTCTTTGGTCTTTTGCAAATGAAGACCATGTCTCCTTCCTCAAAAGTTCTATCTTGATGCTTCAAATCCACGTATGTCTTTTGTCTATCCTTGGCGGCTTGGATGTCCTGTCTAATTGACTTCATTTGGTCATCCATCTCTTCCAGCATCTGCCTTGAAGCTTCAACCCTCAATGTTGGATTTGAGAAGTTTAGGGGACTTCGACAGTCATGCCCATACAATGCTTGAAAAGGAGTCATCTGAATGCTTTGTTGGTAAGAAGCATTGTAGGCAAACTCAACCAGTGGCAAGTATTGAATCCACCTTTTTGGTTCACGGCAGCAGTGTGCCCTTAGCATATCCTCGATGATTTGATTGACTCGCTCCATTTGACCATCAGTTTGGGGATGGTAGGCTGTACTAAAACAGAATTGAGTCCCAATAGCTTCAAAGATAGCTCTCGAGAAGTGTGATGTGAAGAGAGAATCACGATCACTAATGATTCTTCTAGGAAACCCATGTAGCTTGAATATCTCCTTGATAAACAACCTTGCAATGTCTGAGGCTTTATAGTTTGTCTTAACTGGAATAAGGTGTGCAACCTTAGTAAGCATGTCAACCACAACCATGATGGAGTTGTATCCTCCCTGAACTTGGGGTAGGCCAACAACAAAGCCCATACTAATGAATTCCCATTTCATTTGGGGAATGTCAAGTGGTTGTAACTTTTCTAGCATTTTGACATGTTCGGCCTTAATACGCTGACAAGACAAACACTCGGTGACATATTTGAGAATGTCACCTTTAAGCCTCTCCCAATAGTAGCTCTTCCTAGATGCATTGAGAGTCTTGGCATAGCAAGGATGTCTTGAGAAAGGGGAATCATGAGCTTCCCACAGTATCTTCTGCTTGAGTGACTGGCTTGCTGGTATGCATAATCTCGTTCTATAGTAGACAAGTCCACTATTGATAGAGAATTCATGATACTTAGCCTGTAGCTTTTGATCCTGATCCTTGATACGGATCTCCCTTAGCATCTTCTTATAGGTTGGATCATGGTATGCTTCTTCTCTAGCTAGTTCAAGTATTGGGTTGTTTGGCATAGATACCTTTGTGGCTAGAGATCTAGCTGCTGATGAATTTGCAAGATTAGAAAATTAAGGAATGCCTTGCGACTGAGTGCATCGACAACTACATTCTCCTTTCCAGGTCAGTATTTGATTTCAAAATCATACTCCTCCAGCACTTCAATCCACCGACGTTGCCTCATGTTGAGCTCGTTTTGGGTAAAGATCCACTTGAGACTTTTATGATCCGTCACTAGAGTAAACTTGTTACCCAACAGGTAGTGTCTCCAAAGCTTCAGAGCATGGATGACAGCTAACAGTTCTAGATCATGGGTAGCATAATTCTTCTCATGGCTCTTCAGTTTCCTTGAAGAGTATGCTACAGGATGACCTTCTTGCATGAGCACACATCCTAAGGCAAGTGTGCTAAAATCAGTTACTACTTCGAACTCCTAACTGAGGTTTGGAAGTTTCAGGATAGGTGCTGATACCAAACTTTGCTTTAATCTATCAAAGCTAGATTGTTCGATAGTTGACCATGCAATGGATGTTTGCTTCTTTAGTAGATCCGTCAGAGGTGTTGCAATCAAAGCATAGTTTTTTTATGAAGACCCTATACCATCCTGTCAATCCAAGAAAACTGCGTATTTCTTTGACAATTGTTGGTATTGACCATTCTAGAACATCTCTGACTTGGTCGGATCCACTGAGATTCCTTCTGCTGATACGATGAATCCCAAATATTCAATCTGACATTTGAAGAATGCACACTTTTTCATCTTAGCATAGAGCTTGTGTGCCCTCATTGTCTCAAGGACAATCTGAAGCTATGGTTCATGATCTTCTTCCTGTTTGGAATAGACTAAGGTGTCGTCGAAGAAGACAAATACAAAGTTATCAAGATATGGCCTAAAGATATCCTGCATTAACCTATTGAAGGTGGCAGGTGCATTCGTAAGCCCGAATGACATAACTAGGAACTCAAAGTGTCCATATCTTGTGTTGAAGGTCGTCTTTGGGATAACTTCTTCCTTGATCCTTATCTGATAGTAATCAGACCTGAGATCAATCTTGGAGAATATCTTCGCACCCTGAAGACGGTCAAGAAGCTCGTCTATTCTAGGAATAGGGTACTTGTTCTTAATGGTTGATTGATTCAACCCTCTGTAATCAATGCACAGTCGAAGCGTTCCATCTTTCTTCTTCTGGAATAGCACTGGAGCTCCCCATGGTGAACTGCTAGGACGGATGTAGCCCTAATCTAACAGTTACTTGAGTTGCTCCTTCAGCTCAATTTCTTCCAGGATGGACATTCTATAAGGTCTCTTTGCAATTGGCATAGCTCCTGGCACTAGCTTGATCTCATGATCAACTTCCCTTTGAGGCAGAAGTTCTGTCAGCTCTTCAGGAAATACGTCCACGTACTCCTTTAGCCATGAAGGTCCTTCACTAGACTCTTGCTTCTGATCTAGATCTTTGAGCTTAATCAAGTAGACAGATAATCCCTTTCTAACTCCTTTCACAATCTGAGATGCTTTAGCCGATTGAATTTTTGGCTTTCCAGCCTCTCCTTGAGTTGTGACCGATTCCCCTTTAGAGTTTTGAAAGGAAACTTGGCCCTTTCCACAATGAATGTGGGCGTCCTTAGGTTTAAGACAATCCATTCCGAGCAAGCACTCATGGATACCTAGGTTCATGACCTTGAATTTGACCGAAGTCGACTTTCCTCCCAGAAAGAATTCCACCTTAGTAGTTTTCCTGGTACAAGTGACCTCATGACCATTTGATAATTCCACAAGCAAGGTAGGTGCTTCTACTATGGCTATTCCTAATCTTCTTTGCACAAGCTGGTGAGATAAAGGAATGCGTACTGCCACAATCAATCAAGGTTTTGAAGCCTTTACCTTGATAGTCCGATGGTGTCTGAATCACCGAAAACTGGCAATTCGGGCCTTTCTTGTGAAGGGCAGCATGGACTGTTGCCCTTTCAACCTCTGCTTCCATGGCTAGGCCTTCTTCTTCGCACATTTTCTTGTTGGCAACACACGCAGTTCTTCCTCTGCCTCGGGTGGCGGCTCCCTGGCCATGGCCAGTTCCTTGGAAAGGATCTTGACGATGTCCTCCGCCAATCTTGGGACATTGCCTTTTGAAATGACCGCGCTCGTTGCAGTGGAAACAACGGAGATTTCGGCCATTGCTTTGGGTAGGGACAAAGTTGTTGATATTATTGGTCCTTGCTTTCTTTCTTTGTCCCCGGTTTTGACCTTGAACCCTCTTCGCTTGGGGACTATATGCTCCTCTGTTCTGATCATTATAAGACCAAATCTTGTTACTTCTTGGCCTAGCCTGCACCTCCTGAATTATGGGCGTAGCTCGAATGAGTGCGTCCTGTAGATTTGTTGGGTGCATAGATTCGAGGCGGGTATTCTCACTAGTGGGTTTAAGCGAGCACAAAATTTTGACACTTGTTGTGTCATATCCATTTGTGGTGCATACTTCAGAAGTGAGACGAATTTTGAGTAGTATGCGTCAAGAGTCAGACCCAACTGTTTCAGCTTGTAGAACTCATTCATTTTCTGCACGCGATACGTAGGTGGTAAGTATCTTCCTTGCACAACTTTCTTCAGCTTTTCCCAAAGAACGGATCCTTTTGAGATCCCTTGATCTCTGCACCATTGCTTCCACCAAAGCCTGGCTTCGCCAATGAGCTTTAGCTTGGCGAGCATAGCCTGGTTGGCGGGCACAGTACCGGCTGCTTCAAAGTAATCTTCCATGGACTCTATCCAAATCTCAGCATCAACTTGGACAATCCTTCCTTTCCCGTCAAATTCTAGCAGCTTGATCTACTTGACAAGAAACTTCTTCTCCTGAATCACAGTCGTACTTGATGTAGGGGTCAGACTGGGAATTTGTACCTGGGGTTGTTCCTGGGTAGAGGATTCTTAACGTTAACAACTCACTAATCGTTATGATTATATTTCATACCCAATTTAGCTTTCAGCCAAGAAACCTAGCCACTTAACTTTTTATCAATTCTCATAGACAAGACAAACATTGATAAAAAGAAGTCTTATTTCATTTATATGGGCATAGCCCTTTCAGAGTACAATATTTATTAGGATGCTAGAGTAACTGGTACATTAGTTCGGGGAGAATAATGTTGTGCTACATTTAGCCACGGAAACTAGATAATAGTATGGTTTTGAGTCATGGATATTCATGAGTCAATAAGTCATCTGAAGATTAGGGTATCCTTTCCTTTGGGACCCGTTCTTCTCGTAGCATCCCAACACCTTGGTCCTGTCGGCAGGGATTATGTGGGTCACCTCCTCGTATACATATATATGAGTTCAACTCAACCCTTCAACCTTCGGTATGTAAAGTTGAGTTTACGTGAGCCTCCACAAAAATGAACAGCTTCACGATCTTCAAGTCCTCCAATCACTTGATCCTCTTTAGGTTTGTTCGAAGATACGCAAACTAGTGGGCAGCTATGTAGTAGATTCCTGAGTCACCCCTCCATCTCCATTCCACGTACAAAGGTGATGGATTATAAATACGGTCTAGGATGTTCATTTTATCGATCCTTTGTTGATAATTTGGGGAATGCATCGTAGTCATAAACATGACTCGGAACACTAAGAACCTGTTCCATGCTTCATAATTCTGCAAGATAGCATCGAAAGTAAGGAAATGTTCTTAACAACAACATTTGCTTTACTTCTTCTTATTAAGATTTCTTATAAAGACAGATCCTTCGTTGGTTTTCTTTGATACCAACTGTAACGTGTCCACCTATTTCCTTTCTGGACACATCTTAGCAGTCCATCGGGAAGAGAGTCTAGAAGGCTCCACCCGGCACTCCCATGGAATGTTACGGGGTTTGCAATCCAGGACTTTATGAGTCTGCCATGTAGCGGAAGTATATCCTGACTGTTCCCACTTAGGACCGACCTAAATCAGGGTTTTCCCTAATGGTCACTTTCCTAAATGGCAGCTAGCGTGAAACCCCAGATGAACTACTTTACGCAGAAATGTCAAGGTCAAAGTGGATTCATGCTGCACTTGGTTCAAGGAGAATGGAAAACAAGAGGGATGCAAAACTCGACCTCTCTACCCATGGGGCATAGTCCCATTCCGTTCCCCTAAAACAGCATAAATCGGGATTATAGTAACCTAAACTCTAGGTCAGCACCCTTGCTGTTCATTTGCTTTGAGAAGAGCTCCTTGCTGTCCATTTCGATTGACAAAAGTTCACGGCCAATCGGGACCACCCATCTGTAGGACGGACCCATGGCCACATCCACCGCACTTTCCTCAAGGTTGCTTTAGTTGTCTAATTACCTACCACATTTAGTTGGGCATGCATCAAGCAGCTTCATTAATTAGCCAGTTAGACACTGGTTTCTTCATGTAAACTTAGCACTTGATATAGAAAAGCAGTGTCAAATAAATTCCTTTTTAACAGGTTATCTTATTTATCTTTGGAGTACATCCATAAAGTCCAACCCACAGGATAATCCATAATCCACCCGAAGGCCGCCCGAAGGCTATGCAGCGATCCACAGGGATTACTAATCCAAGATTCTGCCCCCATAAACTAGTATGCGGGCCTCCATATCCAATCCCGAGTCACATTGGCCTCTCGTGTAGAGCCTGAAAGGCAAGGGATTTATGGCCAAAGCCCACCTGGCACCCAAGTGTCCTTCTGCTCCAAGTAGTGCTCAACGGAGAGACCTCACGCGGCGGGTTTGCTCCACATTCCCAGCGAGGCTAACAACCCCCTTGGTTAGGGTCAGACAGACAGTTGGGGGTAACTGAAGCTGGCTCTCCCTTTAGGCCTTCAACCTGAAGCATTAAATATCTTTCTATCTTTTAGTTCCTTGAGCAAACAATGCAAACAGTGCTCTCTAAACTGTTATAAGCACAATTAATTCCAATGGTCGTTTATTTGACCAACTGCTAAGGAGTGAATCCTTTTCCCCGAATGTATCCAGCATTCGATCCGGGATCAATTGCGACTTGGCAAGATCCCCAAGGGTTTTTTTGTTCACCCTTTGGTCCTTGGGTTAGGGCCATACCCTATTAACCCAACTTAACCAATACCTTAGGTTTTGTTAACAGTAAATCCTGGCGACCATGTCGCTCCAATTATTGATTGATTCTTTGTTCCCAAGCAAATACCTAACTCCCTTAACTTGGCAATTTTTCCCAAGAAGGTGATATAACAGGATGACTACTCATCCTCTAGCAAGTTAAACTTGCACAAGAACCTGCCAACCTCAATCCAAGGAATGGCAACTCTCTTGTGATCAAACCACAAGACCATGCGATGTTGCAACTTGCTGCACAAGTGTCGCATCTATTCCATGGGATCTTTTCACCCATCGAACAGCGTTTTCCGGTCACGGAATTATGTTTAGACAAGAAGGAGGGTTTAGGATGTCTTCTTACCCAACCCATTCCTAATTGCACTAGGTCAACGACATTCGGTCCTAAGGTTCCAACGCAATCTGAGTTTCATCATTTGAACAAGTGATCCTCAGGGTAGAAACCCTAGATCGTTTCTTGCAAGTGCGTCCAATTGTCCTTACATTCTGTGAATGTGGGTAGGACCTTTGGGTATGAGGGTTTTGACTTGGCAACTAGGTCAAGTCCTTAACGTACTAAACCCTAGTTAGCACTTGGAGTATGAGAGAAGTGAACACTAAGAACTTGTATGACACAAGATTCATTAAAATAGTGCCTTTACTTAAACCACTGGCATCGGTGACAACTAGGAAGAAGGGTTGGGAAAATTCAAGCAATTGAAGAATAGGTGCATGGGTCAAAAGATATTTTAAAGTGTCAAAATATTTTCGCTGACTAGGGTCCCAATGGAAAATAATATTATTTCATCAAAACATGGTCTCCCAATGGAAAATAATATTATTTCATCAAAACATGGTCAAAGGCAAAGCAATCAATGAAAAATTTCTAACAAATTTTCTATACAATCGAGCTGATCAAACTTCATGTGCCCTATTGGAATTAGGCCAATGGTCTGAATTTCTTAGGATCAATAGTAATACTGTTGCTAGAAACTACATGACCTAAATATTCAATTTGATGCTAAAAGAAGAAACTTTTATTAAGATTAGCATATACATTATTTTTGTGTTGTAAATAAAAGATAATGTGAAGATGTTGCTTATGTTCCTCTTCTATTTTACTGAAGACAAGTATATCATCAAAGAAAACAATGACAAAACCTTGATAATCTTGAAAAATTCTATTTGTCATTTAGGAAAATGTAGCTAGTGCATTAGTAATACCAAAAGGCATAACAATAAATTCATAGTGACCAAACTATGTACTAAATGCACTCTTAAATACATTAGGTGAATCCATATGAATTTGGTGATATCTTGATTTAAGATCTATTTTGCAAAAAAATTTAGCTCCTTTATGTTTATCAAGTAGATCATCAACTCTAGGAATCAACTATCAATTTTTAACAATGAATTTTTTAAAAGATCTATAATCAATGCACAATTTATATGTTTTATTCTTCTTTTCAACAAGTAAAACAAGTGCACAAAAAGGAGAAAAACTAGGGCAATGTCGAGGGGTAGTATGTTTAGACATGATCCATCGAGGGCTGAGCTTCAACAAGACAAGTAAGACGTGAGACGAGAAGTAAAATGACACTAAGAAACTCTGTGTATTATAAAGATACAATATATAATAAAGGGGTTTAAGATACACTACAATCCAACTTTTAATGAGTTGCCTTTCTGGGCAAGAGGTAACTCAACCTTGGTTAAACTCTTTACACATTCAAAACCTCTGTCTCTCAAGTTCTGATTTGATTTGCCCAAGGTTTGGATAGACATATTGAACCCATATTTATACCTTCTTGATCAATCCTGCCCTATTCTCTTTGTATAAGTGCTTTCTTTCCACAAAAGGCAAAAGATTTTTTAAAAACTATTGCTTTCTCTCTCTTTATTTTAGAGTATTCAAATCTGCTTCTTTTCATATAATTTGTCATGAGAGCTTTTCTCCCTTTGAAAGTATTTAATCATAAGCTCTATGGTATATAGCTTAAAAGGCTTAAAGAACATTTCAATCAAGTGTGGAAAAACACAATGCTATTGCCATTTTGCTTTCATGGACCGAAAGAAGTACATCATAAGGATTGATGATGGCAATAATACTCTTAGAGGTATCATGAAGATCAGGGGAAGTAGTATGCTGTTTTATTTGATACCTTGCTTGATTGAGATGAGTCTTCAAATGCTTCTTAGAAGCTCCCTAGAAGCTTCTCCTCTTTCTAATCATCTCCAATGATGGGTTATCCTCTTTGTGAGTTCAAACTTGAACTATTGTAAGGAGAATTAGTTCTCATTTAAAGGTTTTCACACTCACATCTAGTTGAGGAACCACTTATTTTGACCCTTTTAGGCTTTGTTCACACTCTTTCCCTTAGATTCTCTTAATAAGGGCTCAGTTTCTTCATGTTTCTCCACTATTTTTCCATGTCTAATGAGTTAGTAATTGTCTTTTCTTTCAAAAATTAATCATTGGCATCTTTTTCATTTTTTCTTGACACACTCACATTCAAAAATTTATGAAAAGGTGGCTTCACATGCATAATAAAACTCACAAGTGGATTTATATATAGTGGCGAGTTTGAATCAACTTGGTGGATATGAACACACTAGATTTAATAGAAAATAAATAAGGACATGAAATTATTCAACCACACTGCGAGAAAGGAAATTCCTAATATACGAATTCACATACGTGCGATAAATAAATCCCCACACGAAAGATGCTAACGAAGACACACTGGAATTTTACTGCTTGGAGTTCCTCTTGGGTTCTTTGTGAGTGGACATGTAGCACCATGACATCTGCCCCCTCTGGACTTGCACATCCTCTGGATGTGGAACTTTTACTCATTTTCATATTCATCAAGATCCACAACTCCACAACATGAGAGATGTCTTTATATATACCCTTCCACCAATATCTCTCCTTGATCTTCTCATATGTTGCCCATATACCCCAATGGCTAGCCCATAGGCTCCCAATAAACTTGCTTATAAATTGCAGTTGGGTAGCCCTGTTACAGATTACATGCAATGGTATACCACCTCTCTCTTTTGGTGCTTCCAAAGCATTCTATCCTTCAAGAAATATCCATAAGATTCTCTTCTGATCTTCTTGAATTCTGCATTTGTCCATTCATCCCTCTAGGTTAGCATATTGAGATATTGACCTATACGCAAATACTCTTCAATGTAAAGTTCTTCCAAGAAAGCATCAATGGTAGAAACATGACAAACATGATTAAACATTGTAGCTGAAATCTCTGCATCTTCCTTATCTATGAGAAATGTCTCCTCATCTTCATATCTGGCTCTAGAAAACATATCTACAATTGGGTTCTCTTTTCTTTCTATATGCCTAAACTTTAGACTCAATGACTTGATGTAAGAAATCCATCTCAACATAGCTATGTCTGGGGTAGAGCAACTGGTAATCATGCCTAACAAAGGCAAGAAATTTGTCCCAACCATAAATGGGGCTTTAATAAAATTTTCCTTATCGCACTTGAGAATTTTCACAAGTCCCCATATCTCCCTCTTAATCTATGGATATTTCCTCTGTCTCTTGTTTAGGACTTCACCAAAAACCAAATGGCATACCTTTGATCCTCCTCATCATCTTGACCAATAACCCAACCTATACTAATGAGACTAGTGTCAATAGTCAACACAATAGGCCTTTCACAAGTGTAGCCCTCTTTCCTAAGAGTAGGAGAAGATTGTAGTAATCTCTTCAAATTTTTCATGGCTTTTGTATATCTCTCATTCCAAAAGAAAAATTTCCACTTCTAAAGTAGCTAGTACAAAAAAACTACAGTACATGCAAAGTGGGGTATCAAAATCATATAAAACACACAAGTGCCAATAAATCTCCTCACTCTAATGTAGTACAACAATTTTCCACAATCTTTCTAATATCATCTACCTTGTAGGCAAAGGTCTTAAACAATAAAAGCCACATGTGTCCAACGATAATGACCTCGTTCACACCAAATATGGGTTTCTGTCCTGAGAGCATCAAATTCACCTCCTCAAGCCTAATCAAAATCTTCTTACAATTTACAATATGCTCTGCTACAAATTCTTTCCATCCCTACTCATTTAGACTCTCATTCTTCTCTTCTTCTCCACAACCTTTTATGGGTATATCATCTAAGAAATGCATGGTAAGCTGAGGGATATATTCATGTAAGACCTTTTGCATAGCATTTGTCATATGTGCAATAGAAATAGTAGCACCTTAAGGCAAGGTACACATCTTGACAAGGCTTATTGGAGTTTGCATAGTAGTAAAATCTCTACTTTCCAAGCAAGCTATAATTGATCATAGCTAGAGTACAAATCTCCTAGAGAATAGATGGCACGACTAAAAACACCTTAGTGACTTCATCCACAACTAGACCTATACCAACATTTCTAATCATTACTTTGTTTACTAGCTCCATATCCTATATGAATCTAAGTGATCCATTCTTCTTTGGAATTGTAAACTATCTATTTGAGTATGGTGTAGATGATGGCTCTAAGATTCCTATTTGAATATTCTCATTCAACAAATTAATTAGCTTTGGAAGGCATGCCCTAGGCATTGGAATAGGACGCAGGTTCCATGGAATATGAGGGATGTTAAAGATCACCATAGGGGCAACAATATCTAGACTCACATACCCAATCTCATGTAGAAAGAATAGGAATTCTCTACAATTTTGTTCAAGCATATCCTCAAAATGTTGCTTCTCTACTAATAGTAAGAACCCATCATTCCTGATCTTCAATTTTGCAAGAGTCTCTACTAAAAGGTTATGGTATATGTACTTTGAATCTCTCAAAGTTAGTTGCTTTGTAGCCCTATGTACCTATTCATCATTGTTAGGGGGAAGTGACAGCTTCACCTTTTTGTCCCCCATTTTGTACTTTGTGTCAACCCTGGCCTCTCTTTGATCCACTGGAAAACTCAAATCTTGCTAATGAGCAACACACAACTCTGTCGACTAAAGATGATCAGCCCTCAACTCTTTTAGCTACAAATTACCATCCCTCTATACTATATGGACTGTAGAGGAGTAGCCCCACACATTGGGATGCTATAATACTTCAACAATAAACTCTATAGGTTGAAAATGGTTGCCCATAAGCTCTATTCATTGAGTTACCCTAGCCTCACCTCTGATCTCTGTATAAAATTTGTAATTTCATGAAACATGTCCAAGGAATGTAGTGGTACAACACTAGGACCAATTTGCACCATTTTCTTTTATTTTCAACACTGTGTTTGCATAAGTCAATCCATCATACATCCCATCTATATGCTCATCATCTTGCAAAACACATGCAATTCTTAGACCTTTCTCCTTCTCTATTGCAAGGTAGCTCTAGGCAACTCTATAACTTTCATAAAAAAACATTATTATCTATTGAAAATCTAATAAAGCTCAAAGAAAAAGCAATGTTACTAGGAGGTGAGAAATTTTTCCTCCTTGCACCACTATCATCCCATAGGATAGTGGTACCTAGAGAAAATTTGGGTCTTTTGAGAGTAGAGGGGAATCCTATAAAGTTTCTCTATTTTTGGAATGATTTACACATATTGTCATAAACTACACTACTCTTTTTCCATCTCTACTACATACTCGTGCATATGCAGAACGATCATCCATTACCTTTGTCTCCATCTATGCTTTCATAATAAACGGTTGACCTAGAATAGTATCACAAGAATAGGAGCCTTGCACAAAGAAATGGAAATATTCTTGTACATCACCTATAGATACCTTGATATTCAGGCATGTAGCATATAGATCTCCTGTAGTGTTATTGGTGGCTCTCATCTTCCATCCATGATCAACGTCCAATGGCCATTTCTCACTCGCATAAGCTTTGCATACAATGGCATTGATATCTGATCCATATCTAATAGGGAAATATATGGAGTAGCCATATCACCTATCTTAACCACTGTTTTAGTTGTTTGCTTGAGACCAATGTGGTCTAGAGAAATGACTATGAGGGACCATAATCAAAGTATCATCCTCTTCATAATGCACTTGCTGAATATTCTATATGACTTTTGAGCTTGCCATAGTATTTACTACATGTGTCTCATCCTCTTTTTGATCCAATATTTCTTCACAAATTAGTTCTTCAATTGTGATACTTTGTCTTTTTGCAATCTGGATTGCTTGTCTTTTTCTTTTGATAATATCTATAATGACATCATGAAATTCTTTCTTAGCGATTCCCAGGATATCACCAAGAGTAAGTTCTAGTTTATTGTCCACGATCCACTCTTCAAGTACTTTCTATGGATGAGTAGTATTCTCACTATTTGAAAGGAGTTTTTAGCCATGTTGTTTCTTAAGTTGTGTGTCCTATTTCTTTTCTTTTCTTTGTTCATCTTCCATGATATTTTTAGGTCCTAGTTTGGGAGGTAACACAACTAGCTCACACTCTCTAGTCTTTTTAGAAGTACTTAGATCTTCATCATCCTATCTTCTTTTCTCTTCAACAAGTACCTTGGTTTCTTAGGTATTTGCAAGATATGCATAAACAGAATAGATATCTATTGGAGCATCCCATCCAGTCTCTTCTCTTATATTTTGTCGTCCTACACTAGATAATTCTAACTACTGCAATTTCCCTCTATGTGCTATATCCAGAGCAAAGGTACACAGTTCTGATTTAGTCTATGGTTTCTTCTCAATCTGTATACCATAAGCAGAAGCATCACTTCTAGATACATAAAAAGTCCATGATGTCATGTATTCAAGAGTAGTGTGCTTCATTCCTCCCTTAATAAAGTTTCAAATCATAGGCATTTTGGTCTCGATCAGATAAATTTTTCCTTGAGGTCTCTAGAATACCAAGTTCTTTCCTATGACATCTCTAAATGAATCAAAGTCCTTACATCTCTTGATGCATCTCTGAATGACTATCACACCAAATGCATCTCGTGACATATTCCCTTCTAAGTGAGCTTGAGAAGAGCTAGCTTGCTCTGAATCTTCTTTTAAAGAAATTTTAATTTTCAAATCCCTCATTTCTTTAAAGATCTTTATCTGAAGTAGGATCAAGTACTATGGGTCGTGATCTTAATGGAGGAGTTGATCCCAAAGGAGGAATCATAGGTTGTGGAGTCATTAATTGCTCATGTCTATGTTGCCTCTTCACAAGCTTTGAAACAACTTCTTGAACATCAGCCCAATTAGCCTTTAATCTCATTTTTGTTAAATTGTCTTCTAGGAATTTCTCAAGTTCTGCTTTGAGATAAGATACAACATAAACAAACTAGATTACTAAGTCATATAATAGTGCATACTTGACTATATTAATTGACTTGTACTATAATTATGCCAAATATAGGTAGGTGTAATTAACCAAATATAATAAGTGATAAGTCATTGGCTATATGAGGATCATAATGACCATTGGCATGTTAAGTATAAATGTGTGGACCCATCTAACTATGCAATCCATCATCAATCTGCAGGTTGTCATGCATTTTTGCTAAAACTAAAAACCCCCTATAGCAATGCATCCGGGAGGTAGGATATTATGTGCTTCTTTGTTGGCATGAGTAGTTTTTTATTGCTTTCTAGCTATAATTCTTTGTGTGTGCCTAGATTAGGTTTCTTTTTTCATTTCTTTGGATTTGTTGCACTTGATGTACTTGATCTTCTTAGCCGACATTAGTGAATTTGCTTGGACAAATTGATACTAAAATTTGACTTGGATGTCTTTGATCATGTATATTTCCTTACTAATATATTTAGAAATCATTAAAATTATGGGTTCACAAGCATCTCACATTGCACTTCTTATATTGGATACACTACATTTAGGAGTCGTCTCCTATTCTTTTATATTTACAACCATACCAAGGATGGGTTGATGCATTTATTGCATGATCATGTAGCACTACGCGGTGTCATGTGGTAACATGTTCAATGACAGAAAAGTAGAAAAAGACATGCTTATGGGATACTTACTGATGATCCTAAGACATGTTTTTTTAGGATCGAAATTGGTGCACTGAAATAGTCTAACTTTTTATTATTAAGTTCTATTAACTTAACAAGATTTTTGGGTAGATCGAAATACATGCAAGGAGTTATGTTGAGTGCTACAAGGGCTCCATGCCTAAAAATACAAAAAAGTAATGCATTTTGCAAAAAGCATCATTTTCAACCATTATGAGGAGACTTTCACAATTTTATCCATGCTAGATTATAGACCATGTCTGCTTCATTTGATTTATACTCTGCGTACATTGTATAGTGTGAGAAAAAAGGAAGAACTACAAAAAAGAGAATGTTTTGGCCTCCATCTATCTTCTTATATTCTTGAGTGAGAATTCTTTTGTCAAGGAGAGAGATGAGTGGTGAGAGAAATAAGAGGAGAGGAGAGAGAATGAGTAATGAGGAGAGAGAAATTGTCAAGTGCCTACCTAACAATTCCTTGGCTGCACATTTTAGTGGTCCATCGGGAAACTATCCTAGATGGCTTTGCCCGACACTCACGAGAATGCATGGAGTCTATTGTCTAGGTTTTCGAGAGCCCACCTTGTAACGGAAGATACCGGCTATCCCCACGAGGATCAACATGCAAGCTTAGGGTCCTAATTTGACAATTGAGGTCTCAATACATTAGCTAGCTCCATCAAAGTTGTCTCAAAAGGGCTTCTCATCCGACTGGAATGATCATAGTTACCCTTGGTTCATAAAGTGTAATGTTTTTTTCCAGTACTGGTTAGGATTCAAGGAACCTTAACAGAATTCTAGCATAGCCGCCACAACTTTTTCCTAAGATAATTTCTTATTAAGGTTTTAAGACCTGACCCTAGGTAAGCCAATGCTCGGCTCTACCTAATTTTTCATAATTAATGTTTCGTTCAATCTCTTGAAAGAAGCTCCCAGCTTACCGGGACTACCTATCCATAAGACAGATCCGTCACGGATCTCCCCCACCCGCTTCCCACAAATGATTTTCTTTAGTTTTCCAATTACCTATTACATTAAGTTATGGTACATAAAAGTAGCTTCGTTAATTAATCCCATTATCACATGTTCCTTCGGGTAATTTTATAGCATAACACAAAGACAGAGAAAACAGTCTTTTGGCAAAACATATTTATTTATTATTTTGCAAAGTTATTCACAATGATTTTTTCCATTCTGCCTATGTAGAAGATAAACCTTCGTTCAATAGAAAATCCCTTCTATCTACGCAGAGGAAAAGAAACCCTCCAAGATTTATGTCCCTTCACTAATACTATTAGGGACTCCAGGATCCCATCCTGATTCATGTGAGGGTCAGGCAGTTCCTAGGAGTGATTGAGAGGTTTACGACAGCCAGAGCCCCCCTGGCACTCCTGCCTCCTCCTACCTAGCATATTCCTCATTGAGCAACCTCTCGCTGTCAAGGCCAATCCAAAGCTCCTCGCAACAGTACAAAAAAATCCCCCTTGGAGCAGGGTTCCGTGTCTAACTGTGGGAGGCATAGCATGATCTTTTCTCTTATTATCCTGCTTATATATTTATAATGAGATCTAACTAATGCAAGCACAATCAATGCATGCACAAATAAAAATAAAACAACAGCAAGTGGTTTTAGCATAGGAAGTAGCCCCACCCAAATCTAGAGTTTCTCTTTGAAGGTCCCACCTTATTCTTAGGGTTTTACTTCCTACTTGCAACTTTTTTTTGGGATCCACAAGTTATTTCGCAAGTCTAAAGTCTATTTTACCCTTATGAAAAAATTTGGTATTTTCTCCCTAAAAGATAATATGGGCATTTGTATCTATGATAGGCAATTCATGCGTTGTTCTATCCTAACCCGTGCTTAGCAGGATTTCAAATGCTTTTCCAAGTCTGTTTAAACTTTAGAATTTGTATCGAAAATTTCTTATCAATGTCCAACAAGTCCTAAAAAAATTTGATATTTATTTAATTTCATGATACTGATAGTTTCAGGGTTGTTGAGTATTTCGTAGTTGTTTTTGCTTCAACATTCTCCATATTCTAGGTTAGATTTTCTCACTAATTCATACGTGGGTCAACTCATGATATTGACACTCTCGCTAATATAATCTTTAATATTAACATTGCGTGTGTTTTTAGTAAGAAAATAACTTTTATTTTATTCTACTCATATTCTATGATTTAATCGATGATGTTTGACCATTTGTCGAACTTTCAATGGTATTTAAAAAGATCAATTTTCATTTAGCTATGTCCTAAGTGCAATGTTTTTTTTTTTGAAAACTTTATTCTAGGCAATGCAAAATTCATAAGTGCAATTTTTCTTTCATCATTCAGACATCAAATTATATTACTAAGCATCTAATTAATGCACATCTAGTACATATTTTCCTATACAATTTTCTATTGATTTAATACATTGATTATTTCGTGATATTATCTAAATGATTTTATATAAATTATTAAAAAACTCATATGCCTATGTTTATCATTAGCAAAATGAAATAGAGATAGTCACTTTTGGGAGAAATTTATAAAATATTCCCTTTCCTAACACCGTTTGCCTTTTTTTGTTATTATGATCACATGTATCATTAATGAAATAACAATAAATATCACAAAATAAACCATAATTATGATATTTTATTAATGACAAGCATATAATGCTTTTCCAAATGAAAGAGTCTTTTCAGTGAATAGTTAGGTTATTTTCCTAAGTGGCAGGTCATATGCATTTTCTTTAGAATGTATTTATAATCGTTTAAAGCCAAATATAAAGATAAACTTATAAAATATTATTTTTTTCCAAACCAATGAGATATTACCTCTATCGGGTTTGTTGAATGAGGGTTTCGCCAATTCCTACCGCGTCATTTTCTCCATCGGCCATGTTCTTTTCTTCCCTTGCTTCAAATGGGATTTTTGAATTTTTGTGACCACGCGGAGCCTTGTATGTCAAGTGAAATTGACGTGGTAGTTCAAGAAGAGTTGGTGGTCATCCAAAAAAATTTCACCAGCATTTTGCTTAATGGTACAGTCATATGGGACAAAGGCATAGCAGGGGGTAGAAAAAATGAAAATGAGGTAAAAGGGGGATATTTTCCTCCTTTAAGGCTTAAGCTTCAATGGAAAAGAGAAGTATAGAAATCTTTCCATCATTAGGAGGCCTTCCATCTTATTTCTTTATGAAGGTGTAAAGGGAGCTCTCGCTCAACCGCCAAGGCCCATGGACCACTTATTCCTTCAAGTGTTTCAAGCCAGCACTAATGGTGTGGCTAGCTCTCACATAGCTGGCATGTCGAGATATTTTGCAATCATACCTACTGTACCTCTTTGTATGAGGTAGTTCTGGGCTTAGGACATCCAACAACTATAAAGCATTGTAATTGACTACCACTTTAACATATGGAATGAATACAATATCATGATGCTTTGTACTTTTACTTGAGTATCTTGTCTTTGTCAGTCCTACAAAATATTGTGTTTATGAGCCCAAGCTACCATCTTGGAACCTAATTTACTTGTGTCACAATTTGTCTCTACTTGTCTATGCCATCATGAGTTTGGTCTTCATCTTCCATCCATCATACCTCCTTGCCATTTCCTAGATCCGGCACATTTCCACATGGCCGAGTCAGGCATGGCACTGCCTCTCCATCCTCTCTTGGTTCCTCTCAACCTCAGTCCAGCTCACTATCAGCCCATTACTTCATTTTCAACTTCATTTTCATCTTGCACTGCTTGGCACCCATAGCCACAACCTGCACCCACCTGTCTTGGACCTTCTTGATCTCCTTCTACATGTTATATTTTCCCAATCTTCCTTCTGGAGAAACTTTCCTCTACTCCTAGCGTAGGTCTCTAGTATATCACAGTTAGACATTGGTGATCATTGAAGCCATCATTGTGTGATTTCATGGTCGCTGCCCAGAATGTGCATGCTACCATTCATAATGCTGCGGCCATCACTACAATTCACGATGTTGATGAGCACCATAGGGCATTGATAGCCCATCATTCAAGCTTCATTTCCATATAAAAAGTTTTCAAAATGATCAAGTATTGCTCCTGCAATATTAGAAAAACAAGGATGCCCCTGAAAACCCTAAACTCGGAACCTCCATAGCCACAATATCAAAGCTTCCTCCTTCAGTTTCTCTCTCCTGCCAACCAAGCCAAACCATAACCATCCTAGCATTGAAATTTTTAGCAAATCCTTACATCAAGGAGGGGAAATTCTTGGAGTTCTTTGAAGTTTTTCTTTGTGAAGATAGGAAGACCTCAAGCACCAACATCAAAACTCAAGCTCCTCTTGTACTTCATCTTTTCACTATTTCTTCTTATTGGAGTTATCACCAGTAATTTTAATCACTAAGTTACATTCCTTGGAGGTTGCTAAAGATTGGAAGGCATTTACAAGCTGGCACATAAGAAGCATAACCATCAATATAGTGCTTGTTAGCAATAAGCATAGTGTGTTTTCACACTACCTTCTTGTGTCCTTTGACACATTAGGTTTCAAACTCTTTTTTCTAGTCAAAAAGTCAAGAATTTGAAGTTGAGTTCCAATGACAAACATGAATATTTTTAAGTGGGTGCTTCTCATGAAGAGTAACATGTATCTTATGGCCCATTTACACTACATAGAAGATGTTAATCTCCCTACAGGAAGACATGGAGCTGCCTATATCCAAATGCCATCAATGTATCCAGTTGAAGACCTTGAAGACATGAAATTGAAAAAGTTCTAAGTCATTTTTGTTGCCTCAAAGATAATACCTTTGCTTGAGGGGGACATGAACATGAATATTGATGCAACTATTGCAAGAAAAGAGGACCTAGAAGAAGAGAACCAAAAGATCAAAGCGGTGGACACTGAAGTTGCAAGCAAAGTGAAGAATAAGTACAAGATCAAGCTATACTACACCAACAAGAAGACCTACAATAAATTGAAAATATATGCAAAAAGAAATGCTGAAAACTGCAAGGGTCTGCCGGGTCCTTGACATAATTTTTTACTAGACCTTTTTAGCCTTGTATTGCCTAGCCCTGATGCTTCTCACATAAGCTTGTAAACTCCTCATGTATCCTTGTACTATAGCCTTAGCACACTTTGTGAGGCCCTTGTTATAGCCTCTAGATGACCATCATGTTTGTGGTACCCACACTTAGCCTTTTCTGCAATAGCTTCTAGTGTTGTGCCATGTTTATGGTGTGCCCACACTTTGCAGGTGTTGATTTCACTAAATCCTCTACACACTTTGTACTTTCTAGTTGTGATTGAGGAGGGGTGTTGAGATATTTTGCAATCACACCTATTGTAGCCTCTTTGTATGAGGCAGTTTTGGGCTTAGGGCATGCAGGCAGACTGAATCCCATATGCACAGAGAGGGAAAAGTGCTACCCATCCAACAACTATAAAGCATTGTACTTGACTACCACTTTAACATATGGAATGAATACAATGTCATGATGCTTTGTACTTACAGTTAAGTATTTATATTTTTCAATCCTACACAAGATTGTGTTTATGAGTCCAAGATTCCATCTTGGAACTAATTCACCTGTGTGACAATTTGTCTCTACTTGTCTATGTCATCATGAGTTTGGTCTTCATCTTCCATCCGCCATAGCTCCTTGCCATGTCCTAGATCCTACACATTTCCACATGTTGCATTATCCCTCTCTACAAGTCTAGTGAGCTTACGTTGATGCATGATTGAGTTGCTACCTCTCTCAAGCACTCTGATAGCTCCACGATTTGTGATGCAAGCTCAAGCATCCTCAAGCCTCTTTCTCCAAGCTCCATCCTCCATAACCATGCACGAGACGAGAGAAGAGAAGAGAAAATAAGAGAAGAAGAAGAGAGGAGATGATGGAGAGCTTCACCTCCAAGATCCCTCACTCTCACACACTCACTCCCTTGCTCACTCATACTCCCCTCCCTCAAGCACTCACAAGCAAGCAAGAAAGAGAAGAGAAGGAGAGAAGAAGAAGATTCCACTTTGCCACACACCAAAGAATGAGCTTCTCATTCTCTTTTTGAGTTTATATACAAAGCCCTCATCCCTTTGGGCACTCATCCCCTTTTTTTACATGACCTGCCATCATGGCAAGGTCCTCTTTGCCCATTCCCTTCTAGTTGCTCTTTCTCTTTACCCATGCCCTTCTACCCTTTACAATTTTCATAAGAGGGAGCCTGGTTCTTTGCATTTTAAAAATGTGCTTCTTTCTTTGACTTAGCTTTTGAGGCCGCCCTGGCACTTTCAACAATTTTTCTTCTTGCTCCACCTCTTTTAAACGACCCAAATGGCCCTTTTCTGCTTTTTTTGCTTTCTTCTTGTGCTAAGGTTAACATTACCCCCTCCTAGTTAAGTGCCAATCCCATGGCACTGATGTGTAGTGGTTGGAAGGTGGGATGGATGTAGTCGAATGGTTTTTTTTGAGTTTGTATACAAGCCCTTGCGAGGGATGGTATGGGGTGGTTCTATCCTTGAAATTTAATATCGTGTTGGACGAACGAATCCCTGCTTGGAGAATGGCAGGTGGACAAATCTATCTTTGAAATTAACAATGGTGTTAGACGGATCCATGCTGGATCCTTGCTTGGAGAATGGCGGGTGGATGGATCTATCTTGGAAGTTGATGATGGTGTTAGACAAATCCCTACTTGGAGAATAACAGGTGGACATATTTGTCTTTGAAATTGAGAATGGTGTTAGACGGATCCCTACTTGGAGAATGGCGAGTGGACGGATCTGTCTTTGAAATTGATGATGGTGTTAGACAGATCCCTGGTTGGAGAATGGCGGGTGGACTGATCTATCTTTGAAATTCACGATGGTGTTGGACGGATCCATCTTTTGGCCCTCCACGGTTGCCTTCTCTGGCACTATTCCAAATGAGCATCTTCATTGACTTTTTTATTGGGGCTGCCTCATTCTGCCTCTACCTTGTGATATTGTCGCATAAGATGACCCCTCTCTTACGCAGGCACTAGTTCCAGGGCACTTGTGATTTTGAGAGCTGATGAAGGTTCAATGAGAAAGGGTGGACATGTGAGACCATGATGATGGGGTCTCAAGGGAATTTGTATTGGGAAGAAATGGATTACTCGGTTAAGATGGTGGAGGTCACAAGTGCATTGCATGGATGATGGGGCCTTTGAAGTTGGAAGATTGGAGCCTTGTTTGTACTTGAAAATAAAAAAATGTGCACTACCTGGGGGTGTACTGACCTTTCTATGATGCATTGTGCTTGTGCTAGTGGGATTGGGAGTTGGGTCAAACTATAGTCAAAGCCTGGGTGTTGTCCCTCACTTGAGGACCCAATTTTTGTATAAGGGAGGTGCGATGTGTATAGCTTAGGGTGACAAGTCTAACCTTAGGCGAGTGGTACCTCCCTAGGTATGTCTTTCCCTTGATGTGCCCTAAGTGTGAAGGGGGGAATCAAAATGAGGCTAGGGGGTTAGGGACGGAGCCGGCCGACCGAAGCCACTAGACGCACCTAGCTTAAGAACCCCTAGGTGTAGTGATTGTGGCCTATGTGGTGTAAATTGCTTTTTGTTGTGATGTCTTTGCTTATTATATTTTCTTTCTTTCTTCTTCTTCTATTTTTTTTAAACTATATTTATAAATAGCTATGGTGGTGCCTATAGACTATACCCTAGTCCTTTTCTGATGATGCATCATGAGGTGGCCTAAGGGATTTTCTAAAAAGACATAGCTTTGTATGTAGCACTTGAGATTAGCCTTGGCGTTTAGAGGTGTGGTTGACAAAAAGGGGTGTCCATACCTGGTAAACTGGCTATCATTCATATCTTTGAGCACCTTCATACAAAGAGACGGTAACAATGTAGCCCTCATCATTAGGCCAAGGGCCATGGCACAACTATTTATTCCGAGGTTGAGATAAAAAAAGAGTGGAGTAGGTGGGTCTCCTCGGCGATGGCTGACCATTGCTTTAGTAGAAACCTCATGGTCCTAAGATAATTACAAGTTGTGATAAAAGCGGGGTCTAGAAAGGATGAGAAATCCTCCAGGAAGCATGTGATTGAAGGATGAAGGTCTCCTACCTTGAAGGTTAGGCACTCCTCTGGATTCTATGCATTGGCACTATAGATTTTGGAGAAGTCATACCCACCATGCTCCTCCCTATTGTAGTCTAGGGCATATATATAGGATTGTTCCTCCCTTTAGGGAATGTGCCACCGTAGAATGCCATCCATCCATCAAGGTTCGTGTCCTAGATCCTCGTCCGCCACTTTGGGATCCAGTACACCCTATCTTGCCAGTAGTCTATGATGGGACCTAAAATGGGCCAGCACTAGCTATGACACTAGGCAGACCCTCATGCATACAATAGACAACTCCACCACCACACGGCCTCGCAGTCCAGGAGTGTCTGTAATAACTAAGTGCACACTAGATACTTCTAATATTGCATTTGTAGCTCGATAAGAATCTAATGGCACCTTCCCCAAAACCCCTCAAAGGGGTATCCCACACATATTGGTAGTAAGTGCCACGTATCACAGACACAGGAGGCACCCTGTCGGCTGATTATCATGGCCCCACTACAACTCTTCTACATCTTGGAGATTGGCCCCTAGATGCGTTGCTTTTACATATAGATACATTCGCACAAAACTCCTTTCTTTGTCAGTGAGATCCAGGATATACCATGTTTCTCACTAATAATTTTCCCCACGAAATGAATGGCTATCCTACGGTAAGGGGAATCTCACCCTCTCAAATGTGGATCAACTATAATTCAAACAATTGCTACACATTTCTAGGAGTTGATACCACATATATGATCAATGCAATAATGGATGTCTCATCGTGCATAAACAATCTTTCCATGAATTCCAACTAATATGTATATGCTTTGTTGCAAGAATCTAGCACCAATGCGAACCTTGTGCTACTAGATCCCTTATTTCCAAATAGGCCGTTTTCTAAATGCTATGCATAGAAAAAAAACCAATCAATATTTATATTATTTCATCCCTCAAACTATTGTATAAAATCCTACTCTCCCTCACCAGTTAAGTTTTGCTTCATTGCATAGGTGTATAGAGATTATTTTGTCATGATTTAGTGTATAAAGAGCAATAAATCACACACTATAGCAAAAATATAGGAAAAACTGAGGCCAAACCTCATGCTTTGTCCCACCATACATCCACAACCACTTATTATATTTTTTCGTATTTTTCTAAGGCATATTCCTATTTTTTCTCTTATTTTCTCCATTTTTCTCTATTTTCCTCTATGTTTTCAATAAAAAATTGATATATTTTCAGAGCTGTGGCTCTTGATTCTTAGAATAGTAGAAATATAGATTTTATTAGCATTTTATCCCATGTGTATTGGTTTATCCCACCCAAAAACACCAAAAATCCCATTTTCCTCACAAAAACCATGTTTTACAGGTTTCTAAAAAATATTTCCAACATTTTAACTTTATGTTTTCTGATTTCTTCATCATGCAAGCATAGGAAAAATATTAAACAACACATCTACCAATTTTCACTCCCTAAGAACAACAGTGGCTCAATCAAATGTAAAAAACAAGCAATTTTCCTTTGTAAAATAGAATTACCAGTTTTTTCCTTCTTTTTGCGGGTTTTAAAATCTGATGTGGGATTGCAAATCAGCCCTCATTAGAGGCTCATCCCACCTCCAAACAGCCAAATCTAGCCCTCCATCAATCTAAGAGTGATCTGGTACCATGCCGAACAAGCAGTCCTCGATCGATCTTCAATCTTCATGGGTATGAACTGTCTCTTAAGGGGAGAGATGGGGAGGAGAGAGAAATACAGATTTTGGATCTCCATGTCCAGACAGCCATTGGAGGAGCAGAGAGTGGTGATGGAGAGCAAAAACATAGAGCATTCCATTGGTAGGATCAGATTATGGGGTTGTATTTAGGTGGCATAGCCCCTCCCTTCTCCAAAAACCCATTGCCTACAACAAGGCGCCATCTTCTCCTTCCATGCCATTTCATGAAACACCCCTACCACCCCTCCCCCCACATGAATTTTAGGGGGTGAGAGATCCCAAGGGCCATCCCCCTTGGGCCCCCCTAATCCATTTACTTTCGACCTTTGGCCCTTGGCCTCCCAGGCATCCCCATTTCCACGTCCGGTGTCCAAATTACGATCTAAAAATTCTTGGGCATCTATCTCGAAGTCCCCCACTACTACCGAGCATCTCCTAGAGTCTCGTCTCACATGCCAAAAATTTATGAAATTTCATCGGCCGCCGTCCAATGGGTTTTTAAAGAACTTTTGAGCCTTGTCGCTTAAAATCGTATTGATTGTAGGTGCTGCCTTTGACGAAGTCTATTTTTTCCCAAAAATTCAAAATTTTTGGCTATTTTTAAGCATTTCTCGATGTCAAAAATCATATATCATTGGTGACCACGGGATAGGGCGACCGTCGAATCCCACGAACAAATCTACACATACACAACCAAAGGAAGCATCAAGCTGCTACAAAAGAGATACATATCAAAACACATCACAGATCTCACCCTACCCCTGACAAAACCAAGGCATTAAACCCACGAGGAGTAGGCCTGGCAGAATTTGATAAAAAGCGTAAAGCTAGCCATGAACCAATTGTTCCAACATAGCCAAGCTAAAAAGAACCATCAAAGAGGTCATCCTCAGTGGTAGCCTAAACTACCTACCTAACTAAGGACAACTCAATTAGGAGCTCCTACTAGGCAAGGACTCCTATAGCCTTATCAATAAATATTATCATTTAGCACATTGATCCTTTAGCCTCTTATTTTCCATACTCCGGTGTGTAAAAAGGAGAGAGCTGAGTGTAGTGACCCAAGGAGAACAAGGCATCGACCTCAGGGTCCTGTCTCATTATCAAGAGCAACATCTGAACTAGGACCACAGTTGAAGAAGAGGTCCTCTTCATAAGCAAAATTGGCTGATTGAATCCACAAACTCATTCCAAGAATGTGGAATCAACTGAAGAGATACGCTCTCAAATTCATCAAGTAGGGTTATAGCAGTTCGATTATACATACGAAGGATAGGATTTATAACAGTTGAAGAAGAGGTCCTCTTCATAAGCAAAATTGGCCAGTGAATCCACAAACTAATTCCAAGAATGTGGAATCAGCTGAAGAGATACGCTCTCAAATTCATCAAGTAGGGTTATAGCAGTTCAATTATACATATGAAGAATAGGATTTGATTGTATACGTCTCATTGAGTTGATTTAAGATCAGTTGGGAATCCCCTTTTACTAACAACCGCCGAATACCACCTTTCTTGGCAATATTCAGTCCCATAATCAAGGATTTATACTCCGCCATATTGTTAGTGAATCCTACCCTGAGATAAGCAACTAATTTCATTATAACTCTACATGGGGATCTTGGATAACTACTCTAACACTCACTTTTTTATTAGGACCCCTGGACGCCCCATCAATGTATAATGTGTACGTCTACAATGGGTTTACATAGCCAGCCATCCAGAACTCCTCCATTCGTAATTATGATAGTCAAAATTCAACATATGGAAAGGATGAACTGATGCCTCCATCCCACCTTCTTCATTAAAATCAACAAGGATGCTCGTTAAAATCTGCAAACAGTGATGACAGAATACCTTAATCTCCCAAACGAATGTCCCATCATCTTGCTCGGTCACTTTATAGCCTTTACTCCACCAGATGAGCTTGCCCTGATGATATCACTGCTCTAAGTATGGGTGCTCCAAAAAAGAGATTAGTCGACCCATCAACCTCTATCATTGTTTCCTTGCATATATCTGATCACTCGCACATAGACCTGCAAGGCATTGATGTCATTAGTGAAATCAAAAATAATAAGATTTAATCTTATTAAGATTAACCTTATTCTTAAACTCCACACCCTCAAGATCTGCCAATAATGCTATGGATTTATTCTTCTCGATCCTGAAAATCCTATAAGGACTGTCCCATTTGGGCTCCAGCTTTCATGGAAAAAATTCTCTACATGAAATCATAGTATAACACTAGCTTTCCTTTCTTAAAAGTGTATTTCTTTGCTTTCTAATGTAGAAAGCTCTGCAATTTAATCTCATCGAGGTGTGCCAGAGTCGTAAAGCGCTCTAAGAGGGCATCCCCATCACCCAAAGAATGATTAATCGCGAATCTTATCATTGGGAACTCGATCTCTAAAGGAGGACACACTCCTCTCCATATACTAACTTGAATGGGGTATGACCAGTAGCTCATTTAAACATCATATTGTATGTCCACATTGTATGTCCACACTGCCATGTACAACTTTTTGTTCCAATCGCATTTTTTTTTGTGATACTACCTTAGACAGAATCCCCACAAGTTGCTTGTTGGTACTCTCGACCTGCCCATTGGCTTGTGGGTTATAGGAGGTTGTTTTATTATGCTTAATGTGCCAAGCCTCAGTCAGGCTTTTTATCACTTTTTTCAGAAAATGCGTCACCTGGTCCGATACTATTTCTTTTGGTGGACCAAATCAACATACTATTTTCTCCAATAGGAAACTGGTGGTTTTCTTTGCATCGTCTTTCCGTGTTGCATGTGCTTCCAATCACTTAGTAAAATAATCAGTCACTATAATAATATATCTTTTCTTTGCAGTGGACGAGGGAGTAATAGGGCCCACAAAGTCGATTCCCCACTTCTCGAATGGAAGGATCGCCATAATAGAAGTGAGTGATCACTTCCTATTCTCTCGGCTATCATGTCGTTGATAGATGCTACATCTTTGAATTCTTATAAGATGAAAGGGACCTCCTCAGGCATTATGCATCAGTGGTCGATGTCTTCTACCCCTTTTTGATACAATGTGCTAGCAACTATTGTGAATTTTAAAGCCTGCTGCTTGATCTTTTGCTTCTCTGACTTTGTTAGACTAACTCCAGTCTCTCCCGTTGACATATAATGTGTTATTGCCGCAAACCAAGAGGAAATAGATGCCACGTCAATCTTGAACAACGAGTCCTAGTCACTGCCTTCAGCTAGAGCTTCCTTTGGCTCCCCAAAGTCCACAAGGCACTCTACAATACCTTGCAACCTGGGTGGCTTGATCTTAACCTCATAGTCAAACTCCTGCAAAGTGATTAACCACTTTGTCAAATAGTCGAGCGGTTGTAGCTTATTCATTAGCAGTTGTAGCCCTTCCGCCCTCATATAAAGGACAACCTTCTCATAAAGAATGTAGTGCCTGAACTTTTTAGTCGCAAAGACCATCGCAAAGTAAAACTTTTCCATATAAACATAATTAACTTTGGATACACCCATAGCAAAAGCAATCTGGTGATACCACTTCTCTTTCCATATCTACGCTAAACAGTGCTAAAACAGCAACTAATGCTATGCATGGTAGCTATTGAAAAGATATAAAAAAATTTGCCCCTCTTCGGTGCTTTCAGCACAGGTGCTCTTGCGAGTTCCTACTTTACATCCTCAAAAGCCACCTTACAAGGGTCACTCCACATAACCAAACAATTGAAGGATGATAAATTTTTCAATAGTAACGTTCTTTCTGCCAAAGCGTTTATGAACCATTGATAATATCCAACTAAAGCAGAAAGTTGTGGACTTCTTTGGGGGTGTGTGGCGGACTCATGGCAACTATAGCTTTGATCTTTCAGGATCCATCGCAATCCCTACCGAGCTAACTACATGGCCCAGCAGAAGCCCATAAGGTACGCCAAAAATGCACTTCCTCGGATTGAGAGCTATGAAAAATTGTCTGCATCCCTCAAAATATTTTCTTAGAATAATCAACTATCTATCTCTCACGGGTGCCCCTAAATCATCAATAAATACCTTTAGCTCCTTAGGGGAAATGTCACCAAAGGTCTTATCGGTAGTTCGTTGCCAAGAACCACGTGCATTGCATAGACCAAATGCCATCACATGATACACAAAGGTCCCAAAGACTGTTAAAAACGTCATTTTGAGCTTATCCTCTTCTACGATCGCCATCTGACTATAGCCTACAAAACAGTCCATGAATGAATATATCTCCCTACCTGCCAATTGATCCAGAATCTTGTTAATAAAAGGAAGTGGGTAGTAATCCTTAGCTGTTTGCTTGTTCAACTCTCGAAAGTCCACACACAGCCAGATTTGATTATTTTTCTTCTTCCTGATCACAACTGGTGAACACCATTCAGTGTGCTGCACAGGGAAGATCAAACCATCTTTCCGTAATTTTTGTAACTCCTTAAACAGCCCATCCCACAACTCAAATGGCATACGTTTGACTTTCTATCGCACAGGACGGCTTCTTTCCTTCAACAAAATTATATGGATAGTGAGGCTGGGAGGAATGCCCCTAAGTTCATCATAACTCCAAGCGAAAGTATCCCAAAACTCTTGGATCAGAGTGACATAATCCTCCCATTCTTCCGCACTAAGCATGGACCCTAGCTTTATTGGCTGCTCATCATCTCGCATACCAAGGTCTAGTTCTGATGCCAGGAGGCATATTTCATGGTGGATTCCATGAGGTTTTGCAGTGAATTCCGGCGTTTTGTTAATTTTATGTGTACATGGGTGATTCCATAGCGGGTGATTCCGCAAAATACATATTTAAATTAATAAACATTTATGATTTTAGAGTGCGCACTCGTGATAAATTAAGGTTAGGATTGATTTCTAACTAATTTATTTATGTAGCTGAAGACTGCTAGGTATTCACTTTTGTCAGTTTAATTGTATTATTTTTCTAACAATTGTGAATGCTTCAATTGATGTGTAGAGTGAGCAGCGGTGGCATTGGGAAGCATTGGAGGATAGTGTGTATTTGAATTATCATCGATTTTTTATGGGTGTGTATCTTAGGCATGGCGTCTATATTTTTTTGCGCTTATTTATCAAAGCGCTTGATATTTATTTATTATTTTTATATGCGCATGGGTGCACAATTTAAATACTTGTATTGTACATTGTATTTGGGTACCGCCTAACTTCTTGGGCGCCCATTAGCTTTAATTCTTATTGGCACAAAAGTAAACTCAAAAGCTAAAGCATGCTATTTTGTAATTTGGGCTATTATTTGAGCTTGAAGATGAATAAAATATGAAATACATGCTTTGGTAAAGAAAAGACTATTTTACATGATGATGGGAGCACACATGACTTTATTTTTGCAAAGTTAGTCAAAGAATTGAATTTACAAACTGTTTCTACAAATTATCGCATCAAGGCTGCATTCCTAGGAACGAGATATAATGGAACACAAAAGGTGCATAATTTAGAAATTAAACTGAACGAAGAAATTTCTTAGTTGTACCTTTGCAGTCTAGTGACATTATCTTAGGAATGCCTTGGCGTCATCAATATAATCCTGACATAGATTATTCTACGCATTCAATTAAAATTTATTTTCAAGAAAAACAAATCACATTGCATGGTATGCACACCTCCAATAATTTTTCACTGCTTACTCATACTGAGGCTAAACATGCATTACGTAAAAGTAGCAAATCTTATTTAATATGGGTGAATGAACTTCAAGCTAAAGAAAAACAAATGCATCCTAGGCATACACAATTCCTTGCCCAATTTCAAGATTGTTTTGCTACTGATTTACCACCTGGATTACCACCTTCACGTCCTGAAGATCATAAAATAGATTTAATTCTTGGAACACAACCACCATGTAAAGCACCATATAGACATAACCAAATTGAAAAAAAAGAAATTAAAAATCAAATAGACGAATTACTTAACAGAGGATTAATTAGACCTAGTAGTTCTCCATTTGGTGCACCTGTTTTATTATAGTGAAGAAGAAAAATAATACTTATCGCATGTACATTGATTATCGTGCCCTAAATAAAATTACTATTAAGAATAGATATCTGATTCCTAGGGTAGATGATCTTATGGATAAACTACAAGGATTTTCCATATTCAGTAAGATAGATCTTAAATCTGACTATCATCAAGTAGGATTGGATAAATCTGATATATTCAATACTGCATTTAGAACACAATTTGGACACTATGAATTTCTAGTTATGCCTTTCAGTTTAACTAATGCACCAGCCACATTTAGTTATATGATGAATCGCATATTCTTGAAACATCAACATTGTGTCATGGTATTCTTTGATGATATATTGGTATTCAGTAAAAATGAGAATGAGCATTATGAACATTTGTCTTTAGTTTTTAAGTTGTTAAAAGACAATCAATTATATGCTAATCCAGAAAAGAGTGAATTCTTCCAAGCGGAAATTGAATATCTAGGACATATTATTTCATCAAAAGGTAGTAAAGTCGACCCCAAAAAGATAGAAGCAATTTTAAATTGGCCCATACCCAAAAATGTGCATGAATTACGTTCTTTTCTAGGTCTTGCTAGCTTTTACAGAAAGTTTGTGAGGAATTTCTCATTACTTGCATTACCTTTGACTAAACTTTTAAAGAAGGGTATTGTGTATCATTGGTCTGATAATCAACAAAAATCCTTTGATTTATTGCATTATACTCTAACTCATGCTCCTGTATTATAACTACCTGACTTCAATAGACCATTCTTTTTAGTAGTTACTAACGCTAGTGGATCTGGAATAGGAGCCATTCTTATGCAAGATAATCATCCCATAGCCTACTCTAGCTGTAAACTCAAACCATCTGAACTTAAATACTCTACCTATGATAAAGAATTGCTAGCTGTAGTACAAGCCTTACGTCAATGGAAACATTATTTAATGGGATCTGAGTTTATGATCAAAACTGACCAACAAAGCATTAGACATCTTCTTAGTCAACCACAAATATCTGACCGACACATTGAATAGGCTGCTTTTATTCAAATGTTTCATCCTCTTATACAATATCAACTAGGAAAAGAGAATGTTGTAGCTAATGCTTTGAGTAGAAGACCGACAATACATAATATTTCTGTGATATCATTTGATTCTCTTATCCCTATGAAAGATACTTATCATCATGATCTTACTTTTCAAGCTGATTGGAATAAACTAGTTGCAAATAATTGGATTTCTATTGATTCACTGTCTTACAATAATGGATTGATGTTTTATGAAAAAAGATTATGTGTGACAGTTCCATTTCGATCATTTGTTTTGAATGAAATTCATTGTCCTCCATATCAAGGTCATAGAGGAATTATATCTACTTTGCGTACATTGAGACTAAAGATTTTTATAGGCCACAATGGATACTAATGTATTTAACTTTGTATCTGAATGTTTAGTTTATCAACGAGTTAAAAGACACCATGGTAAACAATATGGTCAACTGATGCCATTATCTATTCCATCGCGACCATGGGAATAGATTTCAATGGATTTTATCACTGGTTTACCTAACACTAAAGCTAATCATGATATGATTTGGACTGTTGTAGACAGGTTTAGCAAAAAAGAATATTTTATTCCATGCAAGAAAACTTTAACTACATCTCAAGCTGCTCAATTGTTTTTGAAAACTGTTTTCACTAACCATGGTTTACCAAAAGTTATTATTTTTTATCGTGATTCTAGATTTTGTAATAGTTTTTGGATTACTTTGTTTGCTGACTTAGGAACAAAGATTGATTTTTCATCTGCATTTCAACCTGAAACAAACGGTCAAACAGAAGCTACTAATAGTACTATTTTAGATCTTTTGCGTGCTTACACCATTTCAAAACCACACACATGGGATACACATTTACATTTACTTCAGTTTTCATACAATAATACACCACATACAGCTACAAAGAAAGCACCATTTGAAGTTATTTATGGATATAGATTGTCTACACCTGTTGCATCATTATCAAACAAAATTAAAACTGCTGATGATATTGCTAACATGCATGCCACTATTTTTGATGAAGTTAAAGATATGATTGCCAAAGCCTAGCAATCATATACAAAACAAGCAAATAAGAAAAGATAGGCTATGAATTTTAAAGTTGACGATTATGTTTGGTTACACATTAAAAAACAAAGATTACAAAGTATAGATAAACACCCAGTTGTGAAATTAGCACCTAGATTTTATGGATCATTCAAGATCATACACAAAATTAATGACAATGCATTTAAACTAGAACTACCACAACATTGGAAAATCCACAACACTTTCCATGTCATTTTATTACAACCTTTTAGAGGCCAATTACCTGTACACCCTGTCTATGAAAACCCTCCTTTGCTAGATGATGAAACTGAAATCCTTGACCTTGAAACTATTATAGATATTGACTTTATGACCACTAGAATTGGCCGTAGATATTCTAGATATTTGGTCAAGTTTAAAAACCATCCTGTTGAAGAGGCCCAATGGATGCACGCTAGAGACTTAAATGCTTTCCCCACTCTGTTAGCTCCACATTGAGCTAATAGCAATTGAGGACAATTGCTATCCCACCCCGGGGGTATGATGCTAGGAGGCATATTTCATGGTGGATTCCGTGAGGTTTTGTGGTGGATTTCATAAAATTTTATTACCGGGGCTCATACACAAAGTGGATTCTTTGTGCGAGAAGTAGATGGGAACGCCTATCCTTTTCGGGCGTTTTGTGAATTTTAAGTGTACATGGGTGATTCCATAGCGGGTGATTCTGCAAAATACATATTTAAATTAATAAATGTTTATGAGTTTAGAGTGCGCACTAGTGGTAAATTAAGGTTAGGATTGATTTCTAACCAATTTATTTATGTAGCTGAAGACTGCTAGGTATTCACTTTTGTCGGTTTAATTGTATTATTTTTCTAACAATTGTGAATGCTTTAATTGATGTGTAGAGCGAACAATGGTGGCATTGGGAAGCATTGGAGGATAGCATGTATTCAAATTATCATCGATTTTTATGGGCGTGTATCTTAGGCATGGCGCCTATATTTTGACATGCTTATTTATCAAAGCGCTTGATATTTATTTATTATTTTTGTATGCGCATGGGCGCACGATTTAAATACTTGTATTGGACATTGTATTTGGGTACCACCTGACTTCTTGGGTGTCCATTAGCTTTAATTCTTCTTGGCACAAAAGCAAACTCAAAAGCTAAAGCGTGCTATTTTGTAATTTGGGCTATTATTTGAGCTTGAAGATGAATAAAATATGAAATACATGATTTGTGGAGCGCTCACACAAGGCATGGGGGGAGATTGCACCCAATTGGTCTCTTGTTCATGTCATGTAAGCTTTCTACATTGATTTGTGTGAAAAAAGTAGAGTTCTTTTGTTCTTGGGACCTTTTGACGCTCACTACACGTGCATACGGCATCCGATCTGTGTACCAAGTTCGATAACATTTGCGTCCCTTATTGTATCTTTAGCTTCTAATGGCTCGTTCAGTGTTACTTGATAGACGTCTTCTGTGGTCGATCCCTCTTTGGATTTGTTAGTCGACGATGTCTCACTTTGAGACACATCTTCCATTGTCTCTAACTTTGAAGAAGACAAGGGAGCTCACTCACTTTAAGGTGATTCAAGATATGCATCGACTACCACCCGTCTAGCACCTCTGCCAAATATCAATCTACCAATGGGTATATCTACTTGACAATCTGTTTGTAAAATCCAAGGTCAACCAAGCAATACTTGGTAACTTGAGTGTCCCACAAATCGGAATGCCCTAAAGTCCAATAGGTATTCTATGTTGGAAACTATCACATGGACTTTAGTAATGCAGCCCTCCAGCTATCTCAGACTATCGTCAGCCATTCTAAGGATTGTGGAGGCATCTTTTTGAATTGCAAGACCCAACCTCTCCATCAATTCAAAACTCAATACTAACTGAGAATCCTGTGTTGACGATTGCATTATCCACTAGAATCCCATCAACATAGGCTGCAACCCTTGGGCAGTGCTTTTTGGCATGTTCAAACCAGTCACCCCTACCCATGCTATTCCCAAGGGTTCTACGATATAACCCGTATGCAAGATCTTTTTAAATTATTTGTGTACTTCTAGCGACAACATGATTAGCTGCAAGAGATTCACGTCTCGTCTAACATCGCAAATGGAGCTAGCTAAATCAAATTCGTGATAATTCGCTAAAGCTTGCTTCTCGCACCAAACCATCCGCTCTTTAGGATGCCGCAAGGGCTTTATTGCCTCTTTTTCCACTCTCATCTTCTTTCTCGATATCTCTTTATCTCTCTTGGCATCAACCTTACTCTCTACGGGCTTCAGAGGTCCCCCTTCCTTGTGAGAATTTAGAACTTATGTTCCTTTATCACCCTGCATAGGGTTTTCGTTGACAGGTTTTACATTATCTTTGTCGCCTTCTCTTTTTTTTTGGCCTCTTGTTATGGCACGTAGGCTAGAAGCTTCAGTGCCATTAACCTGCACAGCCTCAATGAGGCTCACCCCACTGCCACCTGGCAGTTCCTCGATAGTAGCTATACCCCTTTGGAGTATTTGTTTCGGCCCATCATCCTGCTGAAAATTGTTTCCTTGCACACGATGATTAACAGGCCCTCGTTGCCGATTGCCTTGCTGGAGAGAAATGATCTTGCTTCAATAGGTGGCTGCTAAATGACCGGACTTTCCAAAAATGTCAAACTTGATATTTGGGCAATTACTTGGATAATGTTGCCCACCATACCATTTGCAGCTGAATCTAGAGGGGGGCGTCGACTCCCTATTAGATTCTGTTGTTTCTTTAAGAAATTAACATCAACGGCTATTTGTCGATATTGTCTAGAGATCATATCTGTGTAGTGATTTATAATGTCCTTGACTTCTGGTGTGCAGATCGGATGTTGTACGCTTGCGTAGTGAATGCCGGAAGGTCCCCAAGAACAATAGAACTCTAACTTTTTGCATAAAATTCAATGTAAAAAGCATGAACGACATGAACAAGAGACCAATTGGGTGCAATCTCCCCCCATGCCTTGTGTGAGCGCTCCACAAAGCATGTATTTTATGTATTATTCATCTTCAAGCTCAAATAATAGCCCAAATTACAAAATAGCAAGCTTTTAGCTTTTGAGTTTGCTTTAACACAAAATAGGAATAAAGCTAATGGACGGTACCCAAAGAGTCTGGCATGCCCAATACAATGTCCAAGTAGAAATAACATAATCGTGCGCCCATGCGCATACAAAATAATAATAAATATCCAACGCCTCAATAAATAGGCGTGACAAAATATAGGCGTGGCGCCCATCAAAATATAAATGATAAATCGAATACTGGCTATCCTCCAATGCTTTCCTCCGCCACTGCTGCTATCTCTACACATCAACTGAAGCATTCACAATCGTTAGTAAAATAATACAATTAAATCGACAAAAGTGAATACCTAGCAGTCTTCAGCTATATAAATAAATCAACTGGTTAGAAATAAATCCTAACCTTAATTTATTACGAGTGCGCACTCTAAACTCATAAACGTTTATTAATTTAATATGCATTTTGCGGAATCACCCGCTATGGAATCACCCATGTACACACTAAATTAATGAAACGCTCGAAAAGGACAGGCGTCCCCATCAACTTCTCGCACAAAGAATCCAGTTTGTGTATGAGCCCCGGTCATCAAAGTTTACGGAATCCACCGTAAAACCTCACCCACCGTGGCACAGAATCCACCGTGAAATATGCCTCCTGGCATCATACCCCTGGGGTGGGATAGCAATTGACCTCAATTGCTATTAGCTCAATGTGGAGCTAACAGAGTGGGGAAAGCATTTAAGTTTCTAGCGTGCATCCATTGTGCTTCCTCTACAGGATGGTTCTTAAATTTAACCAGATATCTAGAATATCTTCGGCCAGTTCTAGTGGTTATAAAATCAGTATCTATGATAGCTTCTGGTTCAAGTATTTCAGTCTCTTCCTCTAACAAAGGTGGGTTTTCATAAACAGGGTGTATAGGTAATTGGCCTCTAAAGGGTCTTAATAAACTAATGTGAAATGTGTTGTGAATTTTCCAGTGAGGTGGTAATTCTAACTTGAATGCATTGTCATTAATTTTATGAATGATCCTAAATGGTCCATAGAATCTAGGTGCTAATTTCACAACTGGGTGTCTATCTACACTTTGTAGTCTACGTTTTTCTATTCTCAACCAAACATAGTCATCAACTGTGAAATTCATTGCTTGTCTTTTCTTATTGGCTTGTTTGGTATATGATTGCTGGGCTTTGGCAATCATGTCTTTAACCTCATCAAAAATAGTATTATGCATACTAGCAATATCATTAGCACTTTGAATTCTATTTGACAAAGATGCAACAGGTGTAGTTAATCTATAACCATAAATCACTTCAAATGGTTCTTTCTTTGTAGATGTGTGTGGTGTATTGTTATATGCAAACTATAATAAATGCAAATGTGTATCCTGTAAAATATACACGGCGCAGCGAACAGAATCTGAGAAAGAGATAGAGAGTACACAACAGATAAGAGGAGAATCAATAAATTCTTTAACTCCAAACAACTGATACAAAGATGGCTCTGTCCACCCGTGCGCTTCCATTGTGTGAAGCTTAGATGGCGATCTAGACAGAAGATAGGTGAAGAGCTTAAGGCTAGCTGGAACAACAACTCTGACTGGGTGAAAGATAAGTAAGTGATGGCTGCGAAGGGGTTTAGCTTTTATAGCCTGCGAAGGTCGTTAGGTCGGCCGACCTTCCATATGAGCCTCCACTAGGGGCCCCTTTTAACTCCCTTACCACGCAACTCAATGCAATGTGCCTCGAGTTGCTACCAGCTTAACCACTCCATCTAACCCAAAGATTAGACCCACAACAGTCACCTTTTTGCCATCCGATCACATAGACCTCATCTGATATACAAGTCAGGACTCAACCAATGTCCGGGCTCACATTTGGCTTCTCCTCATAATGGGGGCCTTACAACTTTGAGCACCATGGATCATTGGTAGCACCTAATGAGGGTGGGGCATTGATCATATCTAACATATCCCATGTCTGAGGTTTAGAAATAGTATAAGCACGTAAAAGATCTAGAATAGTGCTATTAGTGGCTTCTGTTTGTCCATTAGTTTCAGGATGAAATGCAGATGAGAAATCAATTTTTGTGCCTAGGTTAGCAAACAGAGTAATCCAAAAGTTGTTACAAAATCTAGAATCACTATCAGAAATAATAACTTTTGGTAATCCATGGTTAGTGAAAACAGTTTTCAAAAACAATTGTGCTGCTTGTGATGCTGTTAAAGTTTTCTTACATGGAATGAAATATGCTTGTTTACTAAACCTATCTACTACTGTCCAAATCATATCATGGTTAGATTTAGTATTAGGTAAACTAGTAATAAAATCCATAGAAATTTGTTCCCATGGTCTAGATGGAATAGACAAAGGCATAAGTAATCCATACTGTTTACCATGATGTCTCTTAACTCTTTGACAAATCAAACATTCAGAAACAAAGTTAGATATATCAGTGTCCATATGCGGCCAATAAAAATCTTCAGTTAATGTATGTAAAGTAGATATGATACCTCTATGACCTTGATATGGAGGACAATGAATCTCATTCAAAACAAAAGATCGGAATGGAACTGTAACACATAATCTCTTTTCGTAAAACATAAATCCATCATTATAAGATAATGAATCAATAGGAATCAAGTTATTTTGAACTAATTTATTCCAATCTATATAAAAAGTAATATCCTGATGATAAGTATCTTTCATAGCAATCAAAGAATCAAAATATATAAAGAAATATTATGAATAGCAGGTCTTCTACTTAATGCATCAGCCACTACATTTTCTTTACCGAGTTGATATTGAATGATAGGATGAAAACTTTGAATAAAGGATGCCCATTTGATATGTCGGTCAGATATTTGGGGTTGGCTAAGTAAATGTCTAATACTTTGTTGATCGGTCTTAATCATAAATTTTGAACCCATTAAGTAGTGTTTCCACTGTCTTAATGCTTGTACAACAGCTAATAGTTCTTTGTCATATGTGGAATATTTCAGTTCAGAGGGTTTCAGCTTACAACTAGAATAGGCTATGGGATGATTATCCTGCATAAGTACGGCTCCTATTCCTGATCCACTAGCATTAGTCACTACTAGAAAGAATGGTCTATTAAAATTAGGCAACTGTAGGACAGGGGCATGGGTTAATGCATGTTTCAACAAGTCAAAGGATTTCTGTTGATTTTCGGACCAATGATAGACAATACCTTTCTTCAGAAGTTTAGTCAGTGGTAAAGCAAGTAATGAAAAATTACGCACAAACTTCCTATAGAAACTAGCAAGACCAAGGAATGATCATAACTCATGCACATTTTTAGGTACATGCCAATTCAATATTGCATCTATTTTCTTAGGGTCAACTTTAATTCCATCAGATGATACTATTTTACCTAAATACTCAATTTTTGTTTTAAAGAATTCGCTCTTTTCAGGATTTGCATACAGTTGATTATCTTTTAATAATTGGAAAACCAATGACAAATGCTCATAATGTTCTTTCTCATTTTGACTAAACACCAAAATATCATCAAAGAAGACAATAACACAATACTGATATTTCAAAAATATACGGTTCATCATTCTACTAAATGTAGTAGGTGCATTAGTTAATCCAAATGGCATCGCTAAAAATTCATAATGACCAAACTGTGTCCTAAATGCAGTCTTGAATATATCAGACTTATCTAGTCTCACGTGATGATAACCAGATTTAAGGTCTATTTTACTAAATATAGCAGATCCTTGCAGTTTATCCATAAGGTCATCAACTCTAGGAGTGATCTTATTTAAAGCTCGATAGTCAATGCACATACGATAGGTATTATTCTTTTTCTTGACTAGCAGAACAGGTGCACCAAATGGAGAACTACTAGGTCTAATCAATCCTCTATTTAGTAATTCCTCAACTTGACTTTGAATTTCTTTTTGCTCTATCTGATCATGCCTATACGGTGCTTTGCAAGGTGGTTGTGTACCAGGAATCAAATCTATTTTATGGTCTTCTGGACGTGAAGGAGGTAAACTAGGTGGTAGATCTTCAGCAAAATAGTCTTTAAAATGTGCAAGAAAATCTTTATGCCTAGGGTGCATATGATTTTCTTTTACTTGCAGTTCATTTACCCAAATGAGATAGAATTTACTACTTTTGCGTAATGCACATTTAGCTTGAGTATGCAAAAGCAATGGAAAAGCATTAGATGCATGCATACCATACAATGTAATATGTTTTCCTTGACATTGAATATTAATTGAATGTGTGGAATAATCTATATCTGGGTTATGCTGATGATGCCAAGGCATACCTAAAATAATGTCATTCGACTGTAATGGGACAACTAGAAATTTTCTTCTTTCAGTGTATTGACCAATTTGAATCTCTAAGTCATGCGCTTCCTGTGTACCTTTATACCTAATGCCTAAGAATGCTGCTTTGATGCGATAATGCGTAGGTACAGTCTGTAACTTCAATTCTTTTACTAGCTTTGCAGAAATGAAATCATGAGTACTACCATCATCATGCAAAATAATGTTTTCCTTTCCATGCACTAAACATTTCATAGTCAATAAAGAATGTGGAGTTGGCATACCTGGTAAAGTATCCGAAGGAGTAGTAGTGTCGTCCTCATCTTCCGTGAAATCAGGCATATCTTCATGCTCGTCTTCTTCCATTGCTCCAAGGTAGTTGATATGGACAGGTGGCTTCTTTGAATGGCAATTTGCTGCTAGATATCCAGGCTAGTAACATTTATAACAGACTATAGGCTTGGCTTTGGTTACATTGTTTGCAATGGCAGGAAGTCTAGGTACATTAGGATTTAGTTGTGGAATAGGCTTAGGGTTTTGATTGACATTGGATGGTAGAGCAGGTGGTTTTGCCCAATTTTTACGGAAAGATGATAAAGTGAAACGACCTTGATTAAATCTTCTAAAATTTGAGTTGAATTGCTTAGATCCATAGTTACCATTGGCAGCTTATCTTCAGTGTCGTGAGCTAGTGAAATTGCTTATTCAAGAGTAGCAGGCTTGAACATGTTAACTTGAGCGTAGTAATGCCCAAGGAGTCCAAACATATACTTGCGCTTGTGTGTCGCTTCAGGTACGTCTTCAAGCATGCGTAACTGGAGTAGTGCATTCCAAAAACGCTTTGTATACTGAGGAATAGGCTCACGATCCCGTTGCTGAAGAAGGACCCATTGCTTTATAGCTTTCTCATGAAATTGTGGAGGAAGGAAATTTTGCATAAACTTCTTCTTGAAATTCTCCCAAGGTAGTGGGACAATCTATACTCTTACGTACCACTGTCCACCAAAGAGATGCTCTATCCACTAAATGATTAGTGACACACTTGATTTTATCTTTTTCTGCATAGGTTTCCTCATGAAAGTAGTCGTCAAACTGACTAATGAATGCAAGAACAGTTTTTCCCTCTCGAGTGCCATTGAAAGTACGGAATTTGAAATTTCTTTTACTTATCTTTGATTCCTTGCAGATGGATTGAGCTTCGAGAGTTGCGTCGATGGTACGTCGGATAAGATCTTCAGATTGAGGTTCTTCTTTGTCGGAGTCGATCTTTGTAAATTTTCCAATTGAACTTGCAATGCTTGCCTAGCTCGTCGTTCTTCATCCAATTGCATCATAATTAAGTCCAGCTTTTGCTCCATCATAGGTTCAGGTAGGTCGCCTTCAGCCATTAAATCATCCATATGTGGTTCCATCATCCTGCAAAACTCAAAACACCTCTCACTCTCAAAATCAAGTTAGCGGGATGAGCGTAGCTCAAGTTCGGGAATACAAGGCTTATGTATGTTTGGGTGTGGCTTTCACAATCTTTGAAAAATCTGTGTTTTATCCTTCTTCATATGCTGAAAATACTTCAGCAAACATGCGTATGTGTAGAGTACCTTCCAATGAATAACTTTGCAGTTCGGAGTTTCTGCGCAGGAACAACCCTTCTATGAGTTTTGAACAGAAGTTAGTTTTGACTCCAGTTGACTTGTCTGACTTGCAAAGTACCAGACTCATGTGACTTGCAAAGTTTGTAGACTTGCAGAACTTAGTTGCTTTGTCTAACTTGCAGAACTTGACTTGAAAGAACTTGCAGAATCTGATTGCTCTGGTGTGACCTGTGCCTTAAATGACTTAAAGCTTAGGAGACTTGGGATAACTTAGTAAAGGCATAGGCAGCAAGCGTCGAAATCATGGGGGGGGGGCGTTTTTGAAAGGCGGCAAAAATTTTGGAAGGCTCCTGAGATACCACGCGATGCAGTTTTGAAGCTTTAAGCTTCTTTTAAGCTTCCTAAGCTTTAATTTTTAAAGCTTTGGGATATGGAATTTATGACTTATCTCTCTGTTCTTGACGACTTGAAGAAGAGGATGTAGGAGTGGTCCTCCACCTCTACAGACCGGTCCTTCGCAGTCCGATGATGGAAACAGGGATTCTTGATCGCCAAGAATCCGCCTGTATCAACCGTTCGCGACGAGATTGACCGTAGAGCCCGATCGTTCCAGGAGCTCCGCCTTCGCACAAGATGGATAGCGATTGCAAGCTCTTGATCTCAGCTTTGCTCTGATACCACTGCTGCACAGATCGGATGTTGTACGCTTGCATAATGAATGCCGGAAGGTCCCCAAGAACAATAGAACTCTACTTTTTGCACAAAATTCAATGTAAAAAGCATGAAAGACATGAACAAGAGACCAATTGGGTGCAATCTCCCCCCATGCCTTGTGTGAGCGCTCCACAAAGCATGTATTTTATGTATTATTCATCTTCAAGCTCAAATAATAGCCCAAATTACAAAATAGCAAGCTTTTAGCTTTTGAGTTTGCTTTAATACAAAATAGGAATAAAGCTAATGGATGGTGCCCAAAGAGTCTGGCATGCCCAATACAATGTCCAAGTAGAAATAACATAATCGTGTGCCCATACGCATACAAAATAATAATAAATATCCAACGCCTCAATAAATAGGCGTGACAAAATATAAGCGTGGCGCCCATCAAAATATAAATGATAAATCTAATACTCGCTATCCTCCAATGCTTTCCTCCGCCACTGCTACTATCTCTACACATCAACTGAAGCATTCACAATCGTTAGTAAAATAATACAATTAAACTGACAAAAGTGAATACCTAGCAGTCTTCAACTACATAAATAAATCAACTGGTTAGAAATAAATCCTAACCTTAATTTATTACGAGTGCGCACTCTAAACTCATAAACGTTTATTAATTTAATATGCATTTTGCGGAATCGCCCGCTATGGAATCACCCATGTACACACTAAATTAATGAAACGCCCGAAAAGGACAAGCGTCCCCATCAACTTCTTGCACAAAGAATCCACTTTGTGTATGAGCCCCGGTCATCAAAGTTTACGGAATCCACTGTAAAACCTCACGGAATCCACCATGGCACGGAATCCACCGTGAAATATGCCTCCTGGCATCAACTTCGCTAAGGACATTTGACGAACTTGATTCATAGCCTTGATCATCTACCCGTTGGTCCCTTGGCCGCACAATTTGATTAGGCATTGGTTGCATTGATTGCTAACCCAAAGGAACGACGTTAGGGTTCACTGCTTGGCTTCCCACATTTGGAGGCATCTGGCTAGCCATAAGCATAGTCACACTAGGCGGAGCTAGCAATAAAGGCACATTGGTGCGCAAATCGGATGTCGTATGCATACATAGCGAGTGTTGGAAGGTCCCCAAGAGACTTGCACGCCATGAAGCAAAAAGACCAATTGGGTACAATCTCCCTCCATGCCTTGTGTGAGCACTCCCCAAAGCATGTATTTAATATTTTATTCATCTCTAAGCTCGAAAATAACCCAAATTTACAATTAGCATGCTTTAGCTTTTGTGTTTGCTTTTGTCCAAATAAAGAATAAAGCGGTTGGGCGCCCCAAGAGTCAGGTTGTGCCCAAATACAATGACCAATAAATGAATATTTAAATGCGCGCCCATGCACATACAAAATAATAAATATATGTCAAGTGCTTCAATAAATAAGTGCGTCAAAATAAATATTGGGGCCACACCTAAGACGTGTGTCCATCAAAAATGATAATTTCTTCTAAATAACTTGAATACATGCTATCACCCAGTGCTTCCCAATTCCACTGCTGCCTGCTCAGCACATCAAGTGAAGCATTCACAATTGTTAGAAAATAATAAAAGTAAACCGACAAAAGTGAATACCTAGTAGTCTTTAGCTACAAAATAAATAAATAGGTTGGAACTCTATCCTAATCTTAATTTAATACAATTATGCACTCTAAACTCATAAATGTCCATTAATTTAAATATGTATTTTGCAGAATCGCACATTAAATAAACGTGACGCCCAAAAAGGATAGGCATCCCCATCAAATTCTTGCACAAGGAATCCACCTTATGTGCGAGCCCCAGTAAATAAATATAATTTTACGTAATCCATCGCAAAACCTCATGGAATCCACCGTGGAATATGCCTCCTGGCATCGTATCCCCGGGGTGAGATAGCAATTGTCCTCAATCGCTATTAGCTCAATGTGGAGTGAGCAGTGCGAGGTAAGCACTTAGGTCACGAGCGTGCATTCATTGGGCCTCTTCAACATGATGATTTTTAAATTTCACTAAATATCTAGAATATCTATGGCTAGTTCTAGTGGTCATAAAGTCAGTATCTAGAATAGTCTCAAGTTCAAGGATTTCGATTTCATCTTCTAACAAAGGAGGACTTTCATAGACAGGGCGGGCAGGTATTTGGCCTTTGAAAGGTTGTAACAAATTGATATGAAAAGTATTGTGGATTTTCCAGTGTTGGGGTAGTTCTAATTTGAAGACATTGTCATTGATTTTGTGAATGATTTTGAAAGGTCCATAAAATCTAGGAGCTAACTTTACAACGGGGTGTTTCTCAACACTTTGTAGTCTTCACTTTTCAATTTGTGACCAAACTTAATCATCAACTGTGAAATTCATAGCTTTTCATTTTCTTTTTTGCTTGTTTAGTATATGATTACTGGGCTTTCGCAATCATATATTTAACTTCATAAAAAATAGTATCATGCATATTGGCAATATCATCAGTAGCTTTAACTTTGTTTGATAATGAAGTAGTAGGTGTAGGCAATCTATATGCATATATGATTTCAAAGGGTGCTTTCCATGTAGCTATCTATGGAGTGTTATTATATGCAAACTGAAGTAAATGCAAGTGTTTATCCCATGTTTGTGGTTTTGAAATTGTGTATGCATGTAAAAGATCCAAGATTGTATTGTTTGTAGCTTCTGTTTGTCCATTTCTTTTAGAATGAAAGCATATGAAAAATCAATCTTTGTTCCTAAGTTTGCAAACAAAGTAGTCCAAAAATTATTGCAGAATCTAGAATCATGATAAAAAATAATAACTTTTGGTAAACCATGGTTAGTGAAAATAGTTTTCAGAAACAATTGAGCAGCTTGAGATGTAGTTAATGTTTTCTTACATGGAATGAAATATGCATGTTTGCTAAACCAATCTACAATAGTCCAGATCATATCATGATTAGCTTGAGTGTTAGGCAAACCAGTAATAAAATCCATTGAAATATGTTCCCATGAACTTCCAGGAATTAGTAAAGGCAGTAACAAACCATACTGCTTACCATGGTATTTCTTAACTCTTTGATAAATTAAACACTCAAATACAAAGTTAGAAACATCATATTCTATCTGCGGCCAGTAAAAATCTTCAATCAATGTACGTAAAGTGGAAATAGTACCTCTATGACCTTGATATGGGGGACAATGAATTTCTTGCAACACAAATGATCTAAATGGAACAATTACACATAACCTTTTCTCATAAAACATAAATCCATCAGCATAAGACAATGAATTAATTGGAATCTAGTTATTGGCAATTAATTTATTCCAATCAACTTGAAAACCGGGGTCTTGATCATAGGTATCTTTCATAGGGATAAGGGAATCAAAAGATATCACAGAGATATTATGAATAGTTGGTTTTCTACTCAAGGCATCGGCAACAACATTTTCTTTTCTGGATTGATATTGGATAAGTGGATGAAAACTTTGAATAAAAACAGCCCATTTAACATGTCGCTTAGAGATTTGTGGTTGACTAAGGAGATGTTTGATACTTTATTGATCAGCTTTAATCATGAATTCAGATCCCATTAAATAGTGTTTCCATTGAAGTAATTCTTGTACTACAGCTAGCAATTCCTTATCATAGGTAGAATACTTAAGTGCAGAGGGTTTAAGCTTGCAACTAGAGTAGGCTATGGGATGGGAATCTTGCATAAGAACAGCTCCTATTCCAGATCCACTAACGTCAGTGACTACTAGGAAAAATGGTCTATTAAAGTCAGGGAGTTGCAATACAGGAGCATGTGTTAAGGCATGTCTTAATAAATCAAAAGACTTTAACATATTTTCAAACCAATGATATACAATACCTTTCTTTAATAATTTTATCAAAGGTAATGCAAGTAATGAAAATTTTCTCATAAATTTTCTATAAAAGCTAGCAAAACCTAAGAAAGAACGTAATTCATGCACATTTTCAAGTATCGGAGAACTCAAAATTGCTTCTATCTTTTTAGGATCAACTTTAATACCTTTAGATGAAATAATATATCCTAGGTATTCAATTTGGATTTGGAAAAATTCACTCTTTTCAGGGTTTGCATATAATTGATTCTCTTTCAATAATTTGAAAACCAAAGATAAATGTTCATAATGCTTGTTCTCATTCTTATTGGAAAACCAATATGTCATCAAAGAAAACAATGACACAATACTGATGCTTCAAAAATATGTGATTGATCATACGGCTGAATGTGGCTGGTGCATTAGTTAAACCAAAAGGCATAACAAGGAATTCATAATGTCCAAATTGAGTTCTAAATGTAGTTTTGAAAATATCAGATGTGTCCAGTCGTACTTGATGGTATCCAGATTTAAGATGTATTTTGCTAAATATGGCAGCCCCTTGTAGTTTATCCATGAGATCGTCTACCCTAGGGATCGGATATCTATTTTTGACAGTGATCTTATTTACGGCACGATAATCAATGCACATCCTATAGGTGTTGTTTTTCTTTTTAACTAATAGGACAAGTGCACCAAATGGAGAACTATTGGGCCTAATGAGTCCTCAGGTTAACAATTTTTCAACTTGAGTTTGAATTTCTTTATGTTCAATTTGATTATGTCGATAAGGTGCTTTACATGGTGGTTGAGAACTTGGAATTAAGTCTATTTTATGATCTTCAGGACGTGTTTGTGGTAAACCAGGTGGTAAGTCAGCAACAAAACAATCTTTAAATTGTGAAAGAAATTGTGTGTGTCTAGGATGCATCTTATTTTCCTTAACTTCAATTTCATTCACCCAGATTAAGTAGGATTTGCTACCTTTTCTTAATGCATGTTTAGCCTGTGTATGACAAAGCAATGGAAAATTATTAGAAGTGTGCATACCATGCAATGTGATTTGTTTTATATTAGAATGAATCTTCATTGAATGCATGGAATAATCTATATCGGGATTATACTGATGACGCCAAGGTATTCCTAAGATAATGTCACTAGATTGCAAAGGCACAACTATGAAATTTCTACGTTTAACGTAATCACCAATTTTAATTTCTAAGTTATGCATTTCTTGTGTTCCATTGTATCTAGTATCTAAGAATGCAGCCTTGATGTGGTAATGAGTGAAAACAGTATGCAAATTCAATTCTTTGACTAATTTTGTAGAAATAAAATCGTATGTGCTCCCATCATCACGTAAAACAATCTTTTCTTTACCATGCACAAGATATTTCATCGTTAATAAAGAATGGGGATTTGGTATACCTGGTAAAGTATCTGAAGTAGTGACGTTATCGTCATCATCTTCAATGAAATCTAGCATTTCTTCATGGTCTTCATCTTCAGTCGCTCCCAAGTAGTTGATGTGAACAATTGGCTTTTTGGATTGATCATTCACTGCTAGATGTCCAAGATGATGGCATTTATAACAAACTATGGATTTGGCTTTAGAAACATTATTGGTAATAGCACAAAGTTTAGGAATGTTGGGATTTTCCTAAAGAAATGGCTTAGGATTTGGACTTGTGTTTGATAGTAAAGTAGGGGGTCGTATCCAAGATTTACAGAATGAAGATATAACAAAGTGGTTTTGATTGAATCTTCGAAAGTTAGAATTGAATTGATTTGTATCAAAGTTAGCATTGTTTGAGAATTGTTGTGGTCACTTATCTCGTCCTCGAATTTTGTCTTCAGTATCATGGGCCAAGGAAATCGCATCCTCGAGAGTCGTTGGCTTGAGCATGTTCACTTTTGCATAGAAGTGACCAGGCAAAGCAGACATAAACTTGCGCTTACGAGTCACCTCAGGTACATCTTCGAGCATTCAAAGTTGCAATAAAGCATTCTGAAAATGCTCGGTATATTGTGAAATAGGCTCGTGATCTCTTTGTTGTAGAAGATCCCACTGTTTGATTGCTTTTTCGTGGGATTGGGGTGGAAGAAAATTTTGCAAAAATTTCTTTTGGAAAGTCTCCCAAGTAGTAGAACAATCAATGCTTTTGCGGACAACAGTCCACCATAGGGATGCTCTGTCCACTAAATGATTAGTGATACACTTAATTTTGTCTTTTTCGGCATATTATTCTTCATGAAAATAATCATCAAAGTGACTAATAAAAGCAAAAACATTCTTTCCATCACATAACCCATTGAAAGTACAAAATTTGAAATTTCTTTTACTTATCTTGGCTCCTTTCCGAATAGATTATGCTTCAAGTGTCGCATCAATTGTGCATTGTATAATATCTTCAAATTGCGGTCCATCTTGATTAGCAATAGATCATTGAAGACTAGCCAATTGAGCTTGCAAAGTTTGACATGCTCTTCGTTCCTCTTGAAGTGCATCATAATTAGGTCCAATTTTTGTTCCATCGTTGGTTCCAGTAGATCACCTTCGGTCATAAAATCTTCCATATTTTGATCGGTCATCCTGCAAAATTTCAAAAAACCTCACATAGTCCAAATCTTGTTAGCGGGATGAGAGTAGCTCAAGGTCGGGTTTACAAGGCTTTCTTTTTTTAAGTGGCTTTTTAGCAATCTTTCTGCCTCGCAATTACGAAAATTAATGTCGATCGTCTTCCAAGCGGATATGTCTTCCATATTGTCTAAGTGTGATTCTCTAATTGGTGGAATTCATCTCTGTCACAACACATGTGTGAACAGGGGCTTGCAGAGAGGTTAAAAACCAGTTTGCGTGTTATTGTGTGTGAATAGGGCCCTGCAGAGAGGTTAAAAACTGATTCAGGAGGTATCTATGGGAAAGATTGGGGTTTTGAAAGTTTACACTTAAAAGCTTAAAGAGTTTTAAGCTTTAACCTTAAAAGCTTAATTAAAACGTGTTTTTTTTCTGAATCAAAACGACTAAGACGGTGGCATGTCATCAATGTAATCGGCGACGTTCAGAAGATATTCCTATCTTAGACGTGTGAATTGATGAGGATAAGCTTTTTAATAAAGCTTATTAAGCTTTTTAATCAAACTAATGGAAAATTACTTGTTTGTGTCCTTTGAGAAAAAAAATATCTTCATGAGAGAGCTTCCCGAGTGGTCCTTCACCTCCACAGAGTGGTCCCTCGAGATCTAACTGTGTAGTAGGGGATTTTTCCCCACTAGGAATGCGCTGGTATTGACAGATTGTCGCGAGACTGGCTGTAGAGACCATTCATTCCAAGAGCTTCACCTTTGTGCGAAATGGTAAGCGATTGGAAGCCCTCAATCTCATCTTCGCTCTGATACCACTGGTGCGCAAATCGGATGCTATATCCGTACGTAGTGATCCGGATTTTTTACGAACCGGATTTCTACCACAAAATTTGGCCAAAACCCTTATCAAGAGCCTTACCATATCACTTTGGGTTACTCTTCAAGCACTAGGTATATTACATTGCTTCTCGATTATGATAACTCTAGCAAATGGGGGAAACAAGTTCTTAGGAGGGATGTTAATATAAAGGGTAAAAGGGATGGTTATCTTAGTGAAGATGGAAATGGATTACACCTAGGAGTTAAGTGAGTGCATAGATCTTTCAAAGGACTAGCCTCCAACTACACATGGGTTTCGCCTGCATCACTAAGATATAGAATCTATCACCATCATTAGAGGACACCTCACCCTAGTACACAAGCCAATATCCACATCATGGTGTTATTTAGATCTTACACAAAAGCTTACAAGCATGGACCACTTCTGTCACATGCTTATATGTATTTCTATATATATGGGAGACTAAAGTCAAAGCAACTTTTGGAAGCCATTTTTTATAATCTCAATAACTCCCAGGGAAAAGCGAATTTCAAGAAAATTCTCGCGCTGCCTGATCAGTTTCGACCTGGTTCACATAGTTAAGAAGAAACTTTTTTCATATTTTTCACCAATTTAAAGTTAGGAGGGCACATACTACTGGCTACATGCAATTTTCTTCTCTCTTTCACCACATCAACTTTGCATTCTATCCTTCTTGTAAATATATTATAATAATGTGCTTTGGGCACCCACCTCTTGTAATCTAGCTCCCTTTCTCTATTTTGTCCACCACAACCCTTGGCTTCTTGCATGATGACCAAGGTGGGGACTTGTCCCATCCACTATTCTCCTATTTTTAAAGATGCTATACATCATCTAGGATTATGTTAATCGAGAAGATTATCTTAATCTAATCTCTCATGGAGACTATATAAAGAGCCCATGGAGAATGGAAATGGGGGGGACAAGGAGAATGACAAGTACATGAGAGCACTCTAGAATACCCTCATGCTAGTCCATCTCTTTGAGGTAAGCTATGAGTGAGTTCTTTTATTATGTAGCATAATGGCAAGCTTCCTCTACCTCTTCTCCTAATGGCAAGCTTCCTCTATGCCTTCTCCTCTTGTCTCCCTCTCTTCTCATCTTCTCATTCCATGAATACATAGTGGCAAGCTTTCTTTACCTCTTCTCCTCTTGTCTCCCTCTCCTCTCATCTCTCTCTCTCTCTCATATTCTAATATGGTGTCTAGTACATATATTCTCTCTTGTGAAGTTGTGTCTTGGTTCTTTTGATTCTCTTTGAGAAAAGGGATGTCCTAGCCCATCCTCCCTTTGGCTAGGTGGTGCCCCTCTTTAGTTCTCTTAGTGAGGATTGGAGGTTGGATGGGTAAGAGGCAACCTATTCATCATTTTAGCCCTCATTTTTTGTGCCCCCGTTGAGGAGTTCTCAAGCTATGCTCTATAACTTCTATGAAGAAAGAAACATCTAAGGAGTTGTCCTCTTCTTCAACGAGTATTTGTCAAGGAATCACTAAGGAGGAATCTTTATCAAATCCTATTCAAGGGATTCGTTGCTCAAGAGTGCTACTATGGTCTCCAAAAGAAGCTCAAGAGAAGAAGAATCTTTATCGGCAAAGGGCACGTATGCGGGTAAAGCAAGTTAATTATAAACACCCTGTTGAGATATCGAGCTCCACTCGTGATATGCCAGGATGACCGTTGTGCATTTATGTCACCGACGTGTTAGTTGCAGATGCGGTTGGTACACCGCCCATGAATAATAGCTACATGATAGCTATCCTTATCTACTCTAGTTTGTGGCTCAGTTAATATGCCACCTTAGTTAGTTGAGTTTGGTTTGAGACCCATATATAGGGTTCTTCTATTTCTTTGTATGAGAGTTCCTTTGGCTTACACAACTAAGAAGAGGAAAACTGTTTTCAACCTCCACCCTTGTGTGTATTCCCCCATTGTGCAAGCAAGAAAGCTACAAGTGAGACTCCTTCCTTCTCTCCCACAATCTTGACATGGTATCAGAGCCTTGTTCGTGGTAAGGAGCTCAAGAAAGCAAGCCAAGCTCGCGGTGTTCTGGTAAGAGGAGCAGTGTTGCTTTCATTTTCTGTTTTGGGAGCAGATCTCTGCAGATAGCACAGCCGGAAAGTGCAGAAGTGCATTGTCTCAGGTTGAGACGCCCTTCGCGATGAAGCAAAAGGCCATTTCGGGGCCTATTTTGGAGGCGGAAGTTTTCTGCACGCACTCAGGAAAAAGCCCAGTTTTATGCTGTGCAGCCATTGTTCTACAGGTCGGTGAAAAGTTACTGTAGAAATTGCATCGTATGCTTATGTGCAGAGACATTGGGAGTTACAGAATCATCCTTGGTTCCTGTTTATGCAAAATCGTCACTAGGAAGTGACTGTGTGGTCAAATACCACTTTCGCCAGTTTTGCAAATTTGCCCTTGTGAGGCTGAAGCTGTGTTCTTTGCAGTGACAGAACTTTTTGCAGTATTCTGTAATGGCGTCTGATTCTCTCTCACAGATTGTCACTGAAAAGCTTGACAAGAACAACTTCCAAGCATGGAAGTTTAGAATGACGAATTTCCTTATGGGAAAAGGATATTGGGAGTTTGTTGCAGGAAATGAAGAAGAACCAGTTCTTCCTAATGTTCCCAATCAATAGCAAATGCAGGCATTCAAAGCATGGCATGAGAGAGCCAGGAAAGTTATGTACTGGCTGTCTATCAGTATTTCAGACTCTATGATTGTGCATATTCAGGATGCAAGTACGCCAAAGGAGGCATGGGATACTTTGTCAAAAATGTATAGCACAAATACGCAAGCCAGGAAAATGCAGCTCAAGCAAGAGTTGCATAATGTGCAAAGAGAAAATATGAGCATCAATGACTACCATATGAAGGTGAAGAAGATTGTAGATGCACTTGCTTCCATTGGGTCGCCAGTGGAAGATGATGATTTAGTTTCCGTGACCTTGAATGGTCTAGGAAAGGATTATGCACAGTTTCGAACATCCATTTCCGTTCGTGAAAGATTTCCTGACTTTGAGGAGTTGATTGCTCTTCTAATTTCTGAGGAGCAGAGAAATGGTGGTGCATCTTCTTCAGGAGGAACTTTAAAAGAAGCTGTCTTCTACTCAAATGCTGGAAGAGGTAGAGCCAGAGGTAGAGAAGGCCGATTTGGAGGCTGTGGTAGAAATCAGAATATGCAGCAAACTCAAGAAAATCAGTCCTATGGAGGAGGACGTGGTAACTCTAGAGGCAGGAGGAGCCAAAGAGGTCGTGGTGGATGGCAAAGAGGCCAAAATGCAAACAGTAACGTTGAATGCTACTATTGTGGTAAAATGGGTCATATGGCTAAAGACTGCTATAAAAAGCAGAATGACATCATGAATGGAAAACTGCAACAAGGGAATTATACATCTTCTAGTAGACAGGGTGATGACAGAAATGAGCATTTGTTCATGGTGCAGCACATGAACAATTCTGTGACAAGTGCAGAAGAAAGCAACGATGTATGGTATGTTGACTCAGGTGCATCAAACCACATGACAGGTCATGCAGAATGGATGGAGGATGCAAGGAAAATGGAAAAACGAGGATTTGTGGAGACTGGTGATGATACTGCACATCCGATTATGCAGATTGGAAAAATTCCTTTGTCTATGTAGGATGGGAAAAAGAAATACCTGTCCGATGTATTTCATGTCCCGAATATCACCAAGAATCTGGTTTCTGTTGGTCAAATGGTTGAACAGGGCTTGCAGGTCAGATTTAATCCTCATGGATGCTTTGTTGAGGATATGAAAAATAAAGGTCGCTTGATAGAAAAAGGAAAGAAGAAGGGCATAATGTTTACATTGGATGCAGACATGCCTGAATTGAGTGCAGCAATGTTTGCACATGGGACCGGTGTAGTTGCAGATATTGATATCTGGCATAAACGCATTGGTCATGTTAATGTACAGCGACTTAAATCAATGCAGGCCCAAAATATTGTTGCAGGATTGCCTAAATTCAAGGTTGTAGAAATGCATAAGGTATGTGAAGCCTGTCAGTTTGGAAAACAGGCAAGGAAACCATTTCCTAGACATGTTCAAGAGAGTAAGAAGCCATTGGAATTAATCCACTCTGATGTGTGGACTACTAAAGCTGCATCTCTTGGAGGCTGTCATTATTTTGTCAGTTTTATTGATGACTATAGCAAGAAAGTTTGGCTGTATTTTATGAAAAAGAAAAGTGAAGTTTTTGGGCATTTCAAAACTCTTAAAGCTATGGTTGAAAAAGAAACAGGTCTGCAAATAAAATGCCTAAGGTCAGATGGAGGGGGAGAGTACCTCTCAAATGAGTTTGCAAGGTTCCTGCAGGAGCATGGCATAAAGTAGCAATATTCATGCAGTCATACCCCACAACAAAATGGAGTTGCAGAAAGGAAAAACATGCATATTGGAGAGGTATCTCGTGCCATACTCAATGAAAAAGACTTGCTAGATTCTTATTGGGCTGAAGAAGTTGCTACAACAGTCTACATAATGAATAGGACTCCCACTGCAGCAATACATGGAATGACTCCAGAGGAGAGGTATACTGGTAGAAAACCAGATATTTCTCATTTGAAAATTTTTGGTTGCATTGCCTATGTACATGTGCCAGATGAGTTGAGATCCAAGTTGGATCCAAAAGCTGAGAAGTGCATCTTTATTGGTTACTCGCTGCAGCAAAAAGGGTATAAATGCTATAACCCTTCTACTCGTAAGTTTACAGTGAGCAGAGATGTTGTTTTTGATGAGATGAGTAGCTCGTATAAACTAGTAAATGTGATTGATGATGTAGATGCACAAAATGGTAATGCTGCACAGAATTCACAGCAGCAGTCACAAAATATTAGTGGACCTGGAGCGTCCTCTAGCAGTGGTTCACATTCTTCGCCATGGACAGGCAGATTGAGATCAGGAGAATCTTCTCAAAGTAATACAGATAGTGGTATGCAGGTATCACGAAAAGGAAAAGAGAAGGTTGATCAGCCCATGTTTGATGTGAATGCAGGTCACTCTTATTTTGATGGTGAATCCAGTGGCTTAGAACAGAGCATTGATGATGAGTTGGGTATTCCTTCTATTGTTACACCTGGAGTAAGGAAGACTAGGGATGTTTTGAGTGCACCTGGGAGTGAACCTACTTTGCGCAGGTCTACAAGAGCTAGGTATCCTGTGGATAGGCTGAAATATGATGGATTTACAGCCATTCACTATGCATATATGGTCAAAGTGATACAAGAACCAGAACCCACTTCTTTTGAGCAAGCCATGGGAAAAGAAAAATGGGAGAAAGCCATGGAAGAAGAAATGGATGCCTTGGAAGCAAATGCTACATGGGAATTGGTACCTTTGCCTAAAGGTAAAAATGCAATTGGCTGTAAGTGGGTTTATAAGGTGAAGCACAATGCAGATGGTTCTGTGAACAAATACAAGGCAAGATTAGTAGTCAAGGGGTATGCACAAACATATGGCATTGACTATGAAGAAACATTCAGTCCGGTTGCAAGGATGGCAACCGTAAGAGCAGTCATTGCTATGGCTGCATCAAAGGAATGGTCTTTACATCAGATGGATGTAAAGAATGCCTTCTTGCATGGTGATTTGCAAGAAGAGGTCTATATGGAGCAGCCACCAGGTTATGTGCATGCTGTTCATCCTAGGTTTGTTTGCAGGTTGAAGAAAGCTTTGTATGGCTTGAAGCAAGCACCTAGAGCATGGTCTGACAAGATAGGACAGTATCTTGTCACTATTGGCTTTCAGATTTCCAAGGCAGATTTCTCACTTTATGTGAGAAAAACAGAGAAAGGTATTATGCTACTTGTCATTTATGTTGATGATTTGATTATGACAGGTGACAGTGATGAAGATATCCTTCATGTGAAAATGCTATTGAAGCAGAAGTTTGAGATGAAGGATTTGGGAGAGCTGCGTTATTTCTTGGGCATTGAGGTGATTAGATCACCAAGTGGGATACAGCTCTTGCAGAGGCAGTATGGATTGGACATGCTATCCAAATATGGGATGACAGGCTGTAAGCCTATTTCAGTTCCTTTGGAGCAGAATGTGAAGCTGAGCGCAGATGCAGGTGAGCTTCTAGAAGACCCTACTATGTACAAACGCATAGTAGGAAGCTTGATTTATATGACTATTACCAGGCCAGATTTGAGCTATGCTGTTGGATTGGTAAGTCTGTTTATGCAAGCTCCAAGGAAATCACATTTGGATGTGGCTAGACGCATACTCAGGTATGTAAAGTCCACATTGCAGTATGGACTATTTTATGAGACTGGGGTTCAGATACAGCTGCATGGATACACTAATGCTGATTGGGCTGTAGTATTTCTTATAGACGATCTACCAGTGGATATGTGTTCTCTTTTGGGAGTACTGCAGTCACTTGGAGCAGCAAGAAACAGCCTACAGTTGCCTTGTCAAGCACAGAGGCTGAGTACAGGGGTGCAGCAATGGCTGCATGTGAGGTAGCTTGGTTGCATAAGCTACTTTATCATATGCATCAGTCTACAGATGGGCCAGTTGTCATTTATTGTGACAACATGAGTAGTATACACTTGGCAAATAACCCAGTCTATCATGCTAGAACAAAGCACATTGAGGTGCATTATCACTATGTGCGGGAGAGGGTTTTACTAGGTCTTATTGATCTAGTTTATGTCAGCACAGAGGATCAGGTAGCTGACATATTTACGAAGGCATTGGGCGCAGAGAAGCTGCGCAAGTTCAGAGACCTGCTTGGTGTGCAGGAATTGGGATTGAGCTCGAGGGGGAGTGTTGAGATATCGAGCTCCACTCGTGATATGCCAGGATGACCGTTGTGCATTTATGTCACCGACGTGTTAGTTGCAGATGCGGTTGGTACACCGCCCATGAATAATAACTACATGATAGCTATCCTTATCTACTCTAGTTTGTGGCTCAGTTAGTATGCCACCTTAGTTAGTTGAGTTTGGTTTGAGACCCATATATAGGGTTCTTCTATTTCTTTGTATGAGAGTTCTTTTGGCTTACACAACTAAGAAGAGGAAAATTGTTTTCAACCTCCATCCTTGTGTGTATTCCCCCATTGTGCAAGCAAGAAAGCTACAAGTGAGACTCCTTCCTTCTCTCCCACAATCTTGATACACCCTTCTTTGTTTTAAGAGAAATCTTGCTTCCATCAAGTCTCTAGGTCAAGGCATTGCGCTGAGTGCTTGGTGTCTAGTGTAAAGACACTCCCTAAGGAGCCTCATCTTCAAGTGGTGAAGGTGCTTTCAAATTCTGGGATTAACAAGTTTTTGGAGGGGAAGTTGCACATTAATGGTGTGCAGTATTGGCGAGAGGCTACATGTGGTGATGCGCTTCAACTACTACTAGCAAGAAGATTCAAAGTAATTGAGAAGGTGGCTATCGAAGCCTATAAAATTTACAAGGTTGATGATGGTCACACCAAAGCTACGCTAATCAATGGTGAGCAGATCCGTCGCATCTCTTGAATGGTGGGATCTAAGAGGTCAGAGTTTCAATCAACATGCTTCATGAAAGTTTGTAGTGAAAATTTGTGGTTAATGCACAAATGACTACTCCTACTTTCTACAACTTTCAATTGGTTCAAAACATTCGAGTGGATGTGTACATTAGTAGAAAGATACATTTTCAGCAAAGATTGGTCTTCTATTTTGGAGCTGAGAGGTTGAGAGAGATCTTGTTGTCCCCTGATCCCATAATACTCCCTATTTTGGATTATAAAATCTCCTTTATGGGCACATATTCATTCTAATCTAAGTGCATCCCATGGACCATAGGGATTTGTACGGACCTATCCGTCCTCTTGCTAGGCAAACCATGCACATAATAGTTATCACAAAGCTCAGGATTCAAAATATTATAAGGGGCTTATTGGGCCCTTGTCATCTTGTTGAGATTAATGCATCTGTGAATCCATTTATTCTACCCTTAATAAGATATGACTTGGGCCTAGACGTGCTCATCTGTTGAGATATCGAGCTCCACTCGTGATACGCCAGGGTGACCGTTGTGTATTTATGTCACCGACTTGTCAGTTGCAGATGCGGTTGTTACACCGCCCATGAATAATAGCTACATGATAGCTATCCTTATCTACTCTAGTTCGTGGCTCAGTTAGTATGCCACCTTAGTTAGTTGAGTTTGGTTTGAGACCCATATAGAGGGTTCTTCTATTTCTTTGTACTAGAGTTCTTTTGGCTTACACAACTAAGAAGAGGAAAACAGTTTTCAGCCTCCACCCTTGTGTGTCTTCCCCCATTGTGCAAGCAAGAAAGCTACAAGTTAGACTCCTTCCTTCTCTCCCACAATCTTGACATGGTATCAGAGCCTTGTTCGTGGTAAGGAGCTCAAGAAAGCAAGCCAAGCTCGCGGTGTTCTGGTAAGAGGAGCAGTGTTGCTTTCATTTTCTGTTTTGGGAGCAGATCTCTGCAGGTAGCACAGCCGGAAATTGCAGGAGTGCATTGTCTCAGGTTGAGACGCCCTTCGCGGTGAAGCAAGAGGGCAGTATATGCTGCGGGAGAGGGCTTTAGCCCCTGGCGACCTTATTTTTTTGATTTGAGGCCATTTCGGGGCCTGTTTTGGAGGCGGAAGTTTTCTGCACGCACTCAGGAAAAGACCCAGTTTTATGCTGTGCAGCCACTGTTCTACAGGTCGGTGAATAGTTACTGTAAAAATTGCATTGTATGCTTGTGCGCAGAGACATTGGGAGTTACAGAATCATCCTTGTTGCCTGTTGATGCAAAATCGTCACTAGGAAGTGACTGTGTGGTCAAATACCACTTTCGCCAGTTTTGCAGATTTTCCCTTGTGAGGGTGAAGCTGTGGTTTTTGCAGTGACAGAATTTTTTGCAGTCTTCTATAATGGCATCTGATTCTCTTTCACAGATTGTCACTGAAAAGCTTGACAAGAACAACTTCCAAGCATGGAAGTTTAGAATGACGAATTTCCTTATGGGAAAAGGATATTGGGAATTTGTTGCAGGAAATGAAGAAGAACCAGTTCTTCCTGATGTTCCCAATCAACAGCAAATGCAGGCATTTAAAGCATGGCATGAGAGAGCCAGGAAAGTTATGTATTGGCTGTCTATCAGCATTTCAGACTCTATGATTGTGCATATTCAGGATGCAAGTACGCCAAAGGAGGCATGGGATACTCTGTCAAAGATGTATAGCACAAATACGCAAGCCAGGAAAATGCAGCTCAAGCAAGAGTTGCACAATGTGCAAAGAGAAAATATGAGCATCAATGACTACCACATGAAGGTGAAGAAGATTGCAGATGCACTTGCTTCCATTGGGTCGCCAGTGGAAGATGATGATTTAGTTTCTATGACCTTGAATGGTCTAGGAAAGGATTATGCACAGTTTCGGACATCCATTTCAGTTCGTGAAAGATTTCCTGATTTTGAGGAGTTGATTGCTCTTCTAATTTCTGAGGAGCAGAGAAATGGTGGTGCATCTTCTTCAGGAGGAACTTCAAAAGAAGCTGTCTTCTACTCAAATGCTGGAAGAGGTAGAGGCAGAGGTAGAGGAGGCCGATTTGGAGGCCGTGGCAGAAATCAGAATATGCAGCAAACTCAAGAAAACCAGTCCTATGGAGGAGGACGTGGTAACTCTAGAGGCAGGGGGAGCCAAAGAGGTCGTGGTGGATGGCAAAGAGGTCAAAATGCAAACAGTAATGTTGAATGCTACTACTGTGGTAAAATGGGTCATATGGCTAAAGACTGCTATAAAAAGCAGAATGACATCATGAATGGAAAACTGCAATAAGGGAATTATGCATCTTCTAGCAGACAGGGTGATGACAGAAATGAGCATTTGTTCATGGTGCAGCACATGAACAATTCTGTGACAAGTGCAGAAGAAAGCAATGATGTATGGTATGTTGACTCAGGTGCATCAAACCACATGACAGGTCATGCAGAATGGATGGAGGATGCAAGGAAAATGGAAAAACCAGGATTTGTGGAGACTGGTGATGATACTGCACATCCTATTGTGCAGATTGGAAAAATTCCCTTGTCTATGCAGGATGGGAAAAAGAAATACCTGTCCGATGTATTTCATGTCCCGAATATCACCAAGAATCTGGTTTCTGTTGGTCAAATGGTTGAACAGGGCTTGCAGGTCAGATTTAATCCTCATGGATGCTTTGTTGAGGATATGAAAAATAAAGGTCGCTTGATAGCAAAAGGAAAGAAGAAGGGCAGAATGTTTACCTTGGATGCAGACATGTCTGAATTGAGTGCAGCAATGTTTGCACATGGGACCGGTGTAGTTGCAGATATTGATATCTGGCATAAACGCATTGGTCATGTTAATGTACAGCGACTTAAATCAATGCAGGCCCAAAATATTGTTGCAGGTTTGCCGAAATTCAAGGTTGCAGAAATGCATAAGGTATGTGAAGCCTGTCAGTTTGGAAAACAGGCAAGGAAACCATTTCCTAGACATGTTCAAGAGAGTGAGAAGCCATTGGAATTAATCCACTCTGATGTGTGGACTACTAAAGCTGCATCTCTTGGAGGCTGTCATTATTTTGTCACTTTTATTGATGACTATAGCAGAAAAATTTGGGTATATTTTATGAAAAAGAAAAGTGAAGTTTTTGGGCATTTCAAAACCCTTAAAGCTATGGCTGAAAAAGAAACAGGTCTGCAAATAAAATGCCTGAGGTCAGATGGAGGGGGAGAGTACCTCTCAAATGAGTTTGCAAAGTTCTTGCAGGAGCATGGCATAAAGCAGCAATATTCATGCAGTTATACCCCACAACAAAATGGAATTGCAGAAAGGAAAAACAGGCATATTGGAGAGGTATCTCGTGCCATGCTCAATGAAAAAGACTTGCCAGATTTTTATTGGGCTGAAGCAGTTGCTACAGCAGTCTACATAATGAACAGGACTCCCACTGCAGCAATACATGGAATGACTCCAGAGGAGAGGTATACTGGTAGGAAACCAGATATTTCTCATTTGAAAATTTTTGGTTGCATTGCCTATGTACATGTGCCAGATGAGTTGAGATCCAAGTTGGATCCAAAAGCTGAGAAGTGCATCTTTATTGGTTACTCTCTGCAGCAAAAAGGGTATAGATGCTATAACCCTTCTACTCGTAAGTTTACAATGAGCAGAGATGTTGTTTTTGATGAGATGAGTAGCTGGTATAAACCAGTAAATGTGATTGATGATGTAGATGCACAAAATGGTAATGCTGCACAGAATTCACAGCAGCAGTCACAAAATATTAGTGGACCTAGAGCATCCTCTAGCAGTGATTCACATTCTTCGCCATGGACAGGCAGATTGAGATCAGGAGATTCTTCTCAAAGCAATGCAGATAGTGGTATGCAGGTATCACGAAAAGGAAAAGAGAAGGTTGATCAGCCCATGGTTGATGTGAATGTAGGTCACTCTTATGTGGATGGTGAATCCAGTGGCTCAGAACAGAGCATTGATGATGAGTTGGGTATTCCTTCTATTGTTACACCTGGAGTAAGGAAGACCAGGGATGTTTTGAGAGCACCTGGGAGTGAACCTACTTTGCGCAGGTCTACGAGAGCTAGGTATCCTGTGGATAGGCTGAAATATGATGGATTTACAGCCATTCACTATGCATATATGGTGAAAGTGATACAGGAACCAGAACCCACATCTTTTGAGCAAGCCATGGGAAAAGAAAAATGGGAGAAAGCCATGGATGAAGAAATGGATGCCTTAGAAGCAAATGCTACATGGGAATTGGTACCTTTGCCTAAAGGTAAAAATGCAATTGGCTGTAAGTGGGTTTATAAGGTGAAGCACAATGCAGATGGTTCTGTGAACAGATACAAGGCAAGATTAGTAGTCAAGGGGTATGCACAAACATATGGCATTGACTATGAAGAAACATTCAGTCCGGTTGCAAGGATGGCAACCGTAAGAGCAGTCATTGCTATGGCTGCATCAAAGGAATGGTCTTTACATCAGATGGATGTAAAGAATGCCTTCTTGCATGGTGATTTGCAAGAAGAGGTATATATGGAGCAGCCACCAGGTTATGTGCATGCTGTTCATCCTGAGTTTGTTTGCAGGTTGAAGAAAGCCTTGTATGGCTTGAAGCAAGCACCTAGAGCATGGTCTGACAAGATAGGACAGTATCTTGTCACTATTGGCTTTCAGATTTCCAAGGCAGATTTCTCACTTTATGTGAGGAAAACAGAGAAAGGTATTATGCTACTTGTCATTTATGTTGATGATTTGATTATGACAGGTGACAGTGATGAAGATATCCTTCATGTGAAAATGCTATTAAAGCAGAAGTTTGAGATGAAGGATTTGGGAGAGCTGCGTTATTTCTTGGGCATTGAGGTGATTAGATCACCAAGTGGGATACAGCTCTTGCAGAGGCAGTATGGATTGGACATGCTGTCCAAATATGGGATGACAGGCTGTAAGCCTATTTCAGTTCCTTTGGAGCAGAATGTGAAGCTGAGCACAGATGCAGGTGAGCTTCTAGAAGACCCTACTATGTACAGACGCATAGTAGGAAGTTTGATTTATATGACTATTACCAGGCCAGATTTGAGCTATGCTGTTGGATTGGTAAGTCAGTTTATGCAGGCTCCAAGGAAACCACATTTGGATGCGGCTAGACGCATACTCAGGTATGTGAAGTCCACATTGCAGTATGGACTATTTTATGAGACTGGGGTTCAGATACAGTTGCATGGATACACTGATGCTGATTGGGCTGGTAGTATTTCTGATAGACGATCTACCAGTGGATATGTGTTCTCTTTTGGGAGTGCTGCAGTCACTTGGAGCAGCAAGAAACAGCCTACAGTTGCCTTGTCGAGCACAGAGGCTGAGTACAGGGGTGCAACAATGGCTGCATGTGAGGTAGCTTGGTTGCATAAGCTACTTTATGATATGCATCAGTCCACAGATGGACCAGTTGTCATTTATTGTGACAACATGAGTAGTATACACTTGGCCAATAACCCAGTCTATCATGCTAGAACAAAGCACATTGAGGTGCATTATCACTATGTGCGAGAGAGGGTTTTACTAGGTCTTATTGATCTAGTTTATGTCAGCACAGAAGATCAGGTAGCTGACATATTCACGAAGGCATTGGGCGCAGAGAAGCTGCGCAAGTTCAGAGACCTGCTTGGTGTGCAGGAATTGGGATTGAGCTCGAGGGGGAGTGTTGAGATATCGAGCTCCACTCGTGATACGCCAGGGTGACCGTTGTGTATTTATGTCACCGACTTGTCAGTTGCAGATGCGGTTGTTACACCGCCCATGAATAATAGCTACATGATAGCTATCCTTATCTACTCTAGTTCGTGGCTCAGTTAGTATGCCACCTTAGTTAGTTGAGTTTGGTTTGAGACCCATATAGAGGGTTCTTCTATTTCTTTGTACTAGAAATCTTTTGGCTTACACAACTAAGAAGAGGAAAACAGTTTTCAGCCTCCACCCTTGTGTGTCTTCCCCCATTGTGCAAGCAAGAAAGCTACAAGTTAGACTCCTTCCTTCTCTCCCACAATCTTGACATCATCTTTATTTTGTATTGAGCTAGATCAACATCTTCCTATCATGGCTTTTGTAAGCTTTTTTGGACACAAAGGAGAGAAAGCTCTAGACTTTTTGGATGACTTAGAAATGGCCTTCCTAGTCGCAAGCCGGGACGATGAAGCAACCAAAGTACAGGCCTTCTCTTTAGTTCTAAAGGGTGATGCTCAAGTGTGGTATCAAGCTCTCCCGAAGGCTACAAGGGGTAATTGGGAGGATCTCAAGACCACATTCATGCACAAGTACCAAGATACAAAGCCACCTGAAGATATTTGGAGACAGCTCTTAGATCTTCGTCAAACCTTACCAGGGGAGTACCAAGTATATGAAAGCATGTTTATAAAATCGTGGGATAAATGGACAACCTCCTTAGCCGAGGGAGAAAGAGTACCTCATTGCCTTAAGAAAGATTGTTTTCTAGTCGGACTCCATCCTCTACTAAGGGAGAAGGTCAAAGGAAAGTTTCCCATATCCTATGAAGAATCAGTCACTTATGCCAGGGAGAAAGATAGGAAATTGAAGTATCAAGCCCAGTTAAAGGGGGGATTTGAGCCCATGCACGTTTTACCAACCATGCCAAGGCCTAGAGAAATAGCAAAGGCCCCACCCGAACCACAAATACCACAGCAATAGCTCCTACAATGCATTACTAATCAACTTGAAAACCTTTCGTTGAATTTGGTGCAAGGAGTACGGCCCCCTCCCCTCACAAATGAAGGCAATCGAGGTCCAAGGAGATAAGAAAGAGAGTATGTTTGCTATAATTGTGGGGAGACTGGCCATGGTATATACTTTTGCCCTCATCCTAAGCATTTGCCAGGAAATGGATTCCAACCAAGAAGAAGGGGACAATAAGTGACACCACCTAGGGAGAGGCTTGTTCCATCGAATCCAGGGCCTCCACCACCGGTTCAAGTTCTCCAGCATCCTCGACCACTTGTAGAGGTACCGCCCTTACCTGTCGAGCCGCTAGAGAATCGTGATGGTCAAAGATGGTAAGTATTAGACCCATGAAGAATAGAGATGTAAATGCAATCCAGGCTAGAAATATGAAAGATATTGTGCCTCTAGTGGAAGCTGAAATCAATGGGTAGAGAGTGTCAAAGACATATGTGGATGGAGGTGCAGAGATTTGTGTCATGACGGAAAAGTTGATGCATCGTTTGGGATTAGAGGTAAATGAAACTACTGAATTTGAGGCCAAAATGGCTAACAATGTAGTAGTAAATTGTTTGGGAGTTATAAAGAAGTCAAGGTAAAGGTGTCTGGAAGATCTAGACAAAAGATAGGTGAAGAGCTTAAGGCTAGTTGGAACAACAACTCTAACTGGGTGAAAGATGAGTTATAGATGGCTGTGAAGGGGTTTAGCTTTTATAGCCTACGAAGGCTGTTAGGTTGGCTTGACCGACCTACCATATGAGCCTCCACTAGTCGGCCAGGGAATATTCTAGGGAATATTTTCTTTACCATCGGGCTGGGGTCGCTGCCCCCGGACCCCCGCTAGGGGGGGCTAGCGGACCCCAAAATAGGGGCCCCTTTTAACTCCCTAACCCCGCAACTCCATGCAATGCGCCTCAAGTTGCTACCAGCTTAACCACTCTGTCTAACCCAAAGATTAGACCCACAACGGTCACCTTTTTTCCATCCGATCACATAGACCTCATCTGATATACAAGTCAGGACTCAACTAATGTCCGGGCTCACATTTGGCATGCTTTATTTACTTGAGCATTGCAAGGCACCTACACATATGAATAAGAGTGAGAAAAGGTGGTTGGCTACTAAGGCCACTAAATACCACTTGATAAATGATGTGTTGTATTGCAAAGGAAAGAATGCAGTGCTTAGAAGGATGCCAATAGCAAAGGAGATTATGGATGTGATTAAGAGCTGTGATGAGGGGGTTTGTGGCAGACATTTTGCTCAAGAAATAACCAGCAGAAAGATTCTCCAAGCCGGTTTTGTGTGGCCTAGTCTGCATAGAGATGTGCAACATTGGTGCTGCACTTGTAATGCTTGCCAAAAGGCCAGACCAAGGAAGCTAGTGCATGAGGAATATAGTTCCATAACTACATATGGCCCGTTTGAGAAATGGGACATTAGTACAATAGGGCCACTTCCACAAACTCAGTCTGGCAAGGCGTGCATTATAATGGGTGTGGACTACATGATGAGGTGGGCTGAGGCTTTAGCAGCTACTAGGATCACAACCCAATAAGTGGAAAAATTTGTGTTTGAAAAATTTTGTTGCAGGTTTGGCACACCTTTAGAAATCATCTTTGACCCGGGTCCCGGTTTTAGGGCTAATATAGTCGGGGAGCTAATGGAAAGGCTAAAAATCAAGCACATGCATTCTACTCCCTACTACCCATAGTGTAATGGTTTGGTTGAAAATGTGAATGGGCTGATTTATAAGATAATTACCAAGCAAGTACACATGCACCCCAAGCACTAGGATAGAAAATTGAGTGTAGCTCTTTGGGCCTACATGACTTCATTCAGAACCTCACTTGGCTATACTTCATTTCACCTCGTTTATGGCCAAAATGCTTTGTTTCCTATAGAAGTAGAATTGGCTAGCTTACCTGTTTTAGTTGCTAGTCGAGAGAAGAATCAAGATAAGAAGTTAGAGAAAAGGATCTTGGATCTAGAAATACTGGAGCTAGACAGAGAAGCAGCAGTCCAACACTATTCCATGTAGGCTAAAGAGAGGACAAAGACATTTAATAAGAAGCTGGCTAGCAAGCACATAAGGGAAGGATCACTTATGCTACGCTATGATAACCGCTTTGATAACAGAAAAGATGCTAAACTTGTGTTCAAGTGGGAAGGGCCATTCATGGTCATAAGGAGATATTCAAATGGCAGCTATAAGCTAGGTGACATGGATGGGAGGTTCACAAGACAAGGGTAAATGGATGGCGACTCAAGCCTTATTTTCAAAGAATTAGGGACACTTTAGAGCAGTCATTTGATAAAGATCCACCAATGAGGGAGTGCAGTCCTCTTTGCTCTAGTGGACCATCATTAGTAAGCTAGAGGCATGAATGCCTCTAGCCTAAGGGGAGGGCTAATGATCCGGGTTTTTTACAAACCAGATTTCTACCACAAAATTTGGACAAAACCCCTATCAAGATCCTTACCCATAGCTTAAACCCTACATCTTATCACTTTGGGTTTACTCTTCAAGCACTAGGTATGCTACATTGCTTCTCGGTTATGGTAACTCTAGCAAGCGGAAAAATAAGTTCTTAGAAGGGATGCCAATGCAAAGGGTAAAAGGGATGGGTTATCTTAGTGAAGATGGAAATGGAGTACACCTAAGGATTGAGTGAGTGAATAGATTTTTTCAAAGGACTAGCCTTCAACTACACTTTGGTTCCACCTACATCACCAAGATTTGGGATCTATCACCATCATTAGAGGATACCTCACCCTTGTACACAAGTCAATATCCACATCAGGGTGTCATTTGGATCTTACACACAAGCTTATAAGCATGGACTCCCTCCTCTGTCACATGCTTATATGTATATAAGGAATTAAAGTCAAAGCAGCTTTTGGAAGTCTTTTTTTTTTAAATTTTAGTAAATCACAAGGAAAATCAAATTTTAAGAAACTTCCTACGTAACTCGACCGGTTTGGACCTGGTCTATAAAGTTGTAAAAGAAACTTTTTTCAGATTCTTCATCGATTTGAAGTTACAAAGGCACAGAGACTGTTGGCTGTAGGCAATTTTCTTCTCTCTTTCACCCTTATCACATCAACTTCTCGTTGTATCATTCTTGTAAATATATTGTAATAATGTACTTTGGGGACCCATCTCTTGTAATCTAGCTCCCTTTCTCTAGCTTGTCTACCATCACCCTTGGCTTCTTGCAAGATGATCAAGGTGGGGAGTTGTCCCATCCACTATTCTCCATATTATCAAAGATGCTATACATAATCTAGGATTATGTTAATCAAGAAGTTTAGCTTAATCTAATCCCTCATGGAGGCTATATAAGGTGCCCATGGAGATGTAAAGACACAATCTCAAGCATATGAGAGCACTCTAAATCACCAAGCCCAAAGGGGAGCCACTAAGAGCACATTATGCAATACCCTCATGCTAGTCCATCTCTTTGAGGTAAGCTATGAGTGAGTCTCTTTTTTTTCATGTAGCATTCCATGAATACATAATGGAAAGCTTCCTCTACCTCTTCTCCTCTTGTCTCCCTATGATGTCTAGATCATATGTACTCTCTTCTAATTCTCCCTCTACATTCATACTTAAACTTATTAAGTAAGACTTGCTATATGCTCTATTGGTGGGGAATCCTTATTCTCTCATGTTATATATATGTTCATAGTAGAAATTAGAAGCCATCACCTCTCTTAACCTTCCATCATCTTCATTTTTCTTAAGATGGGCTACAAATTCTCCCTTGTGAAGTTGTGTTTTGCTTCTTTCCACTCACTCAAGAAAGGGATGTCCTAGCCCATCCTCCCTTTTGCTAGGTGATGCCCTTATTTAGCTCTATTAGTGAGGATTGGAGGCTAGGTGGGTAAGAGGCAACCCACTCATCTTTTCAGTTCTCAATATCAAGGTTAGTATCATTATTGCATAACCCTTAGAGTGCATCAACATCTTAATGAATTGAGACAATGTTGTGACTAAAAGTGAGAATTTGCATAAATCTTGATGAAATCCTATCTTAGATTGAGATAATGTTGTGGCTTAAATTCTTTTCCTTTTTTCCAAAATTTCCTCTTTGCATGATATTTTATTCCCTTTCTCTACACAAATGTCTATTGCCCCTCCAGGCCTACTTGTGATGATTTTTCCATGTTGAGTTTTTGCCCCTCTTCTATATGTTTTTCTCCACTTTCCCTTTCCCACAAGAGTGTCATAAGTATCCACTTACTTCCCTATGCAAGATCACATGCCTTCCAACCTTGGTCATATACGTCATAGACTTACTTGACTCAATATCTCCAACAGCCTATCTTATCATGTCATGTTTATAGACCCCCTTAATGCATGAAGCTAATGGTCACACTGAATGGCTTGGGAAAGGAGTATAAGGCCTTTGATACATCGATCTCAGTGAGAGAAGATGCCCCTGATTGGAATGAACTACTTAACTTGTTGGTGCACAAGAAAGTCAAACTTGGTTTGAACACTGGTCCTCTCGGTACCTCTCAAGGTAGAGATTCAACAGAGATGGCTATTTTCTAAGAATTTACTTTCTGTTAGACAAATGGCAGGGAGCAAAAATTGCAAGTCAGATTCAATAGAGATGGCTATTTTATTGAGGAGTATGAAAGTGGCTAGAAATTAATTGTTGGAGGCAAGAGACATGGCAATATGATCACTTTGGATGTATCTATCCCTAAGTTAAAAGCAACCATGTTTGCCCATGATAATGGAGTAATTAGGATGTAGAAATCTGGCACAAACACATTGGTCATGTAAATATCTAGAGGTTGAAAAATATATAGCAAAAATAGGTCATACTTGGCTTACCACAATTTAAGTACATTGATCTAGAACATGTCTATTCTGCCTATTAGTTTTGGAAACAAGAAAGTTTCTTTTTATGAGGCATGTCGGAAATACTTCATGACCTGAAATACTTCGCAACCTTTGCAGCCAGTTGATACATTCAGATATATGGAATCGAGCTCATAATACCTCTTTTGGTGGTGCTAAGTATTATGTGTCATTTATTGATGATTTTAGTTGGTATGCATGACTATATATCCTGAAGCATAAGGATGCAGTGCTTGATGTATTCAAGGATTTTAAGACACATACTAAAAATGAGTTTGGCTATTACATTTCATGTCAGAGATCTGATGGAGGTGGAGAGTATATGTCTAGAGAGTTTTTTGGTAAAATATTGCATAAAAAGGAAATTCACATGCAGTTACACACCACAGTAGAATGGTGTGGCAAAGAGAAATAATCGTGTTCTTATGGAAGTTGCCATGGCAATGCTTAATGAATAGAACTTGCCAAATCGTTGTTGGGCTAAAGTAGTGGTTACTACTATCTATGTATTGAACAGAACATCTACAGTTGGAATTCATGACTTCACTCTATATTAGAAATTGTATGGGAAAAGCCCAATATCAGCCACCTTAGAGTGTTTGGTTGCATTGCTTATGTTCATGTGCCTAATGAGAATAGAAGAAAGTTAGACCTGAAGGTAGCAAATAGTGTCTTTCTTGGATATGCATGAGATATGAAGGTCTACAAGTGTTACAATCTATCTATTTGGGAGACCTTGATCAACAAGGATGCAATATTTGATGAGCTAGCATCATGATTTTTTATGGGTGTGTGTCTTAGGCGTGGCACCAATATTTATTTTGACGCACTTATTTATTGAAGCGCTTGACATATATTTATTATTTTGTATGCGCATCGGTGCACGATTTAAATATTCATTATTGGTCATTGTATTTGGGCACAACCCGACTCTTGGGGCACCCAACCGCTTTATTCTTTATTTGGACAAAAGAAAACACAAAAGCTAAAGAATGCTAATTGTAAATTTGGGCTATTTTTTAGCTTGGAGATGAATTAAATATTAAATACATGCTTTGTGGAGCACTCACACAAGGCATGGAGGGAGATTGCATCCAATCGGTCTTTTCGCTTCATGTTATGCAAGTCTATTCTCTTGGATTTTGAGCAAAAAGTAGAGTTCTTTGTTCTTGGGGACCTTCCGACGCTCGCTACTGAGGGCTGAAATGATGAATAGGTTGCCTCTCACCCATCCAACCTCCAATTCTCACTAAGAGAACTAAAGAGAGGCACCACCTAGCCAAAGGGAGGATGGGCTAGGACATCCCTTTTCTCAAAGAGAATCAAAAGAACCAAGACACAACTTCACAAGAGAGAATATATGTACTAGACACCATATTAGAATATGAGAGAGAGAGAGATGAGAGGAGAGGGAGACAAGAGGAGAAGAGGTAAAGAAAGCTTGCCACTATATATTCATGGAATGAGAAGATGAGAAGAGAGGAAGACAAGAGGAGAAGGCATAGAGGAAGCTTGCCATTAGGAGAAGAGGTAGAGTAAGCTTGCCATTATGCTATATAATAAAAGAACTCACTCATAGCTTACCTCAAAGAGATGGGCTAGCATGAGGGTATTCTAGAGCACTTTCATGTGCTTGTCATTCTCCTTGTCCCTTCCATTCCCATTCTCCATGGGCTCTTTATATAGCCTCCCTGAAGGATTAGGTTAAGCTAATCTTCTTGATTAACATAATCCTAGATGATGTATGGCATCTTTGAAAATATAGAGAATAGTGGATGGGACAAGTCACCACCTTGGTCATCATGCAAGAAGCCAAGGGTGGTGGTAGACAAAATAGAGAAAGGGAGATAGATTACAAGAGGTGGGTGCCCAAAGCACATTATCATAATATATTTACAAGAAGGATAGAATGGAAAGTTGATGTGGTGAAAGAAAGAAGAAATTTGCATGTAGCCAGCAGTCTGCACCTTTGTAACCTCAAATCGGTTTGAAAAAAGTTTCTTCTGCAACTTTGTAGACCAGGTCAAAACCGATTGGGTATCATGAGAATTTTCTTGAAATTCATTTTTTCGTGGTAGTTATTGAGATTATAAAAAATGGCTTCCAAAAGCTGCTTTGACTTTAGTCCCCCATATATATATAAATATACATAAGCATGTGATAGAAGGGGTCCATGCTTGTAAGCTTTTGTGTAAGATCCAAATAACACCATGATGTGGATATTGACTTGTGTACTAGGGTGAGATGTCCTCTAATGATAGTGATAGATTCCAAAACTTAGTGATGTAGGCGGAACCCATGTGTAGTTGGAGGTTAGTCCTTTGAAAAATCTATGCACTCACTCAACTTCTAGGTGTAATCCATTTCCATCTTCACTAAGATAACCATCCCTTTTACCCTTTACATTAACATTCCTCCTAAGAACTTGTTCTCTCCATTTGCTAGAGTTATCATAATTGAGAAGCAATGTAGCATACCTAGTGCTTGAAGAGTAAATCCAAAGTGATATGGTAAGGCTCTTGATAGGGGTTTTGGCCAAATTTTGTGGTAGAATTCCGGTTTCTAAAAAACCCCGATCATTAGCCCTCCCCTTAGGCTAGAGGCATTCATGCCTCTAGCTTGCTAATGATGATCCAATAGAGTAGGGAGGACTGCACCCCCTCATTGGTGGCTCTTCATTGAATGACTGCTCCAAAGTATTCATATTTCTTTGAAAATAAGGCTTGAGTCGCCATCCATCTACCCTTGTCTTATGAACTCTCCCATCCATGTCACCTAGCTTATATATGCCGTTTGGATATCTCCTTATTACCATGAATGGCCCTTCCCACTTGAACACGTTTAGCATCCTTTCTGTTATCAAAGCGGTTATCATAGCGTAGCACAAGTGATCCTTCCCTCATGTGTTTGCTAGCCAGATTCTTATTAAATGTCTTCCGACTCTCTTGAGCCTGCATGGAATAGTGTTGGATTGCTACTTCTCTATCTAACTCCAGTCTCTCTAGATCCAAGATCCTTTTCTCTATCTTCTTATCTTGATTCTTCTCTCATCCGGCTACTAAAACACGTAAGCTAGCCAGTTCCACCTCTATAGGAAGCAAAGCCTCTTGGCCATAGACAAGGTGAAATGAAGTATAGCCAAGTGAGGTCCTGAATGAAGTTCTATAGGCCCGAAAAGCTGTACTCAATTTTTTATCCCAGTGCTTGGGGTGTATGTATACTTGCTTGGTAATTATCTTACAAATTATCCCATTCACTTTTTTGACCAAACCATTACGCTGTGGGTAGTAGGGAGTAGAATGCATGCGCTTGATTTTTAGCCTTTCCATTAGCTCCCCTACTAGATTGGCCCTAAAACCAGGACCCCGGTCTGAGATAATTTCCAAAGGTGTACTAAACCTGCAACAAATGTTTTCAAACACAAATTTTCCCACTTCTTGGGCGGTGATCCTACTAGTTGCTGAAGCCTCTGCCCACCTTGTCATGTAGTCCACACCCATTATGATGTATTCCTTGCCAGATTGAGATCGTGGGAGTGGCCCTATTGCATCAATCCCCCTTTCTCAAATGGGCCATATGTCGTTATGGGATTTTGTTCCTCATACACTAGCTTCCTTGGTTTGGCCTTTTGGCAATCATCACAAGTGCGGCACCAATATTGCACATTTGGATGTAGACTAGGCCACACAAAACTGGCCAGGAGAATCTTCCTGCTGGTTATTTCTTGAGCAAAATGTCCACCAAACCCCCTCATGGCAGCTCTTAATCACATCCATAATCTCCTTTGCTGTTGGCACCCTTCTAAGCATTGCATCCTTTCCTTTGCGATACAACACATCATTTATCAAGCGGTATTTAGTGGCCTTAGTAGCCAACCACCTTTTCTCACTCTTACTCATATGTGTAGGTGCCTCACCATGCTCAAGAAAATAAAGCACATCTTCTACTTGAAAGTTACCCTGAAAACAATGGAAGCTTTACTACAATGATGCCCACCATTACCTCTTTCAATTTTTCAGCTGCTAGAGCATTTGCATCGCCATTTGTGCGCCTTGGCACAAAATAGATTTGGGCTTTCTGTAGCTTTCTCATGAGAGTTTTAGCTTCTCTCATTTTCACTCCTAAGTTATCATTTTTACAAGTCCAGATTCCTTTCATTTTCTTAACAATTAGCATAGAATCCCCAAAAATATTAAGTCGAGTGACACCATGTGAGAGACACCACCTCAAACCTAAAAGCAAGGCTTGATATTCTGCCTCATTGTTAGATTGAACATCCTCCAAGATGATCCCTTCTCCATAAAGTTTGTCACCTTCGGGGCTGAACACGACTATTCCTGCTGCTGCTCTGTCTTTAATATGATTCTAGGCCCCATCTAAGTAGAGGGCATGGGCATTCTCCACCCATGGTGGCTCCTCAAGAGGAGGTGTCTCCTCTTTTACCCTTCCCTTCTCTTTTTCCTTCTTTTGATGGAATCTATGGGTTAACAAATCAGCTAGGTAGGCCTGAGTAGAGTCCTCCACCTTGAAGGTGGAGTCAAACTCTTGGAGTTGTATCACCCACTTAGCGATTCTGGCTGAAACATCCATGTGTTGTAAGGCATAGTAAAATGCTCTTCTGTCGTGATCACTGTGAACGGCCTAGGGAGAAGATAAGGATGAAACTTTCTTATAGCAAACATTAGAGAAAAAACCATCACCTCGACCATCTTGTACCCTCGTTCTGATGATGTCATTACTCTGCTAGAAAAGTAAACTAGGCTCATTAGGACAGTTTTAGCATCCTTTTGTATTAGTGCTACCGCTAGAGCATCTTCCCCAAGACTCAGGTTGACAAAAAACTCTTGATCCCAGCGAGGCTGTAAAATTATAGGAAGGGTGCTAAGAGCCATCTTCACCTCGTGAAAGCACCTTTCACTTTTGTCACTCCACAGGAGCTCCTTAGAGTGGGTCAACTATTACAGTGGAAATACTAATTGGGAGAGGAGATGAATGAACCGCCCCATATATCGCACCTTCTGAATGAAAGAGGTTAGTTGCTTCATAGAAGATGGTGATGGCATCGCCAATAGGGCCTTAACTTTGTTTTGATCTGGTTCAATGCCCCTCTCACTTATAGCATGCCCTAACAAAGTTACTCTGCTTTCACCAATACAACACTTCTCATGGTTTAGCTACCCCCCTATTGTGCGAGGTGGTTGAAAGCTTCATCCACCTTCCCTAGATGTAAAGCCTTAGAACTATAAATACAAAAATCATCAATAAAGACCCTGATGGACTTCCCAAAATATGATTGGAAGACATAATTCATGAATCGTTGGAAGGTAGCTGGGGTATTTGTTAATCCAAATGACATTAATTTGTAAGCAAAACACCCCAAGGCATGATGAAGGTGGTCTTCTATTGATCCTCCTCAGCTATTCGGATCTAGAAATAACCTGAATACCCATCACAAACAGTGTATCTCTCATGCCCAGCCACCTCGTTGAGTATTTCATCTTGAAAGGAAAGAGGAAAGTGATCTCTCTTTGTTGCAGCATTTAGCGGCTTGTAGTCAACACAAATCCTCCATTTTCCATTCTTCTTGGGTGTTACCACTACAGGTGAAACCCACTCTGAGTCCCCTATTGGATAGATGAAACCTGCCTTCAAAAGTTGCTGCAACTCAATGAGTAGAGCATTTTGTTGAACTACTCCCAACCGTCGTAGTCGTTGCACCACTGGCCTTGCTCCCTCTTTTAGATTAATGTGATGTTGTACTACTATCACACTTGTGATGTGTTCATAATTAGAAATAAAAAGTGCAGAGTATTTTATCACCACTTCCATGTAGGCTGCCTTCTCCTCAATTGATAGATCCTTAGCTAATATTTTTTCTAACCCCTCCTTCTCGACCTTTGGAAGCTGCTGTGGAATTTCACTACTAGAAGGCCCTTTTAATGTAATCCCTATCACTTCCAGAGAGATTTCTTCCTCCTCATTAGAAGACTCCCCCTCTGTCATAGATGACCAATCCTCAGTGGAACTCCATTCATTAGCAGTGGTCTCTAACACAAGATCCTCCTGTCGGCCCTCCTTCATGTTGTAGATAGTGCTCTTCCATTTTTTCTGCAACCCCTTCTGTGGCCTTAGCTCTAAAGCCCCTGTCTCCCCATCTTGTCTGGCTTTTATTCCCATTAGCCATGGTCGCCTGAGAATGAGTAGATAGCCTTCCCCCTTCACTAGCATCACATACATGGAAGCACACGGGTGGACAGAGTCATCTTTGTATCAATTGTTTGGAGCTAAAGAATTTACTGATTCTCCTCTTATCTGTTGTGTACTCTCTATCTCTTTCTCAAATTCTGTTCGCTGCGCCGTGTAATTTTTACAATCTTGTAGTTAAAACTTACCTTGAAACAAGGGGAGCTTTAGTGCAATGATGGCCACCATTACCTCTTTCAATTTTTCAGCTGCTAGAGCATCTGTTCGTCATTTGTGCACCTTGGCACAAAATAGATTTGGGCTTTCTATAGCTTCCTCATGAGAGTTTTAACTTCTCTCATTTTCATGGCTAAGTTATCATTTTTACAAGTGCAGATTCCTTTCATTCACTTAAAAAATAGCATAGAATCCCCAAAAACATTAAGTCAAGTGACACCATGTGAGAGACACCACCTCAAACCTAAAACCAATGGTTGATATTCTACCTCATTTTTAGAATGGACATCGTCTAGGCTAATACCTTCTCCATAAAGTTTTTCACCCTTGGGACATAACACCACTATTCCTGCTACCACTCTGTCTTTAATATGCTTGTAGGCCCCATCAAAGTAGAGGGCATGGGCATTCCACACCCATGGCAGGTCCTCAACAGGAGGTGTCTCCTCTTTTACGTTTCTTTTCTCTTTTTCCTTCTTTTGATGGCATCTATGAGTCAACAAATCAGCTAGATATGCCCAAGTAGAGCTCCCCACCTTAAAGGTGTAGTCAAAATCTTGGAGTTGTATCACCCATTTAGCGATTCTGGATAAAATATCCATGTGCTATAAGGCATAGGAAAAATGCCCTTCTGTTGTGATCACTATGAACGGCCTAGGGAGAAGATAAGAACGAAACTTACTTCCAGCAAACATCAGAGACAAAATCATCATCTCCACCATCTTGTACCCTCATTCTGATGTTACCATTACTCTGCTAGAAAAGTAAACCAGTCTCATCAGTTCAGTTTTAGCATCCTTGTTGTCCCTAGAGCATCTTCCCCAAAACTCGGATTGACAAAAAACTTTTGATCCCAGCAAGGCTGTAAAATTATGGGAAGGGTGCTAAGAGCCTTCTTCACCTCGTGAAAGCACCTTTCACTTTCGTCACTCCACAAGAGCTCCTCAGAGTGGGTCAACTGTTGTAGTGGTGGAAACACTAATTGGGAGAGGAGATGAATGAACCGCCCCATACAAAGCACCTTCTCAATGAAAGAGGTTAGTTGCTTTCATGGAAGATTGTAACGGCACCGCCAATAGGGCCTTCATTTTGTTTGTATTTGCTTCGATACCCCTCTCACTTACGACATGCCCTAACAAAGTTACACTACTTTCACCAATACAATACTTCTCATGGTTTAATTGCCCCCCCCATTTGTGCAAGGCAGTTGAAACCTTCATCCATCTTCCCTAGATGTAGAGCCTTAGAACTATAAATACAAAAATCATCAATAAAGACCTTGATGGACTTATGAAAATATGGCTGGAAGACATAATTCATGAATCGCTGGAAGGTAGCTGGGGCATTTGTTAATCCAAATGGCATTACTTTGTAAGCAAAACACCCCCACGGCATGATAAAAGTGGTCTTTTGTTGATCCTCCTTAGCTATTCGATCTGGAAATAAGCTGAATACCCATCACAAACAGTGTATCTTTGATGCTCGGCCACCTCGTTGAGTATTTCATCCTAAAAAAGGAAGAGGAAAGTGATCTCTCTTTGTTGTAGCATTTAGTTGCTCGTAGTCCATACAAATCCACCATTTTCCGTTCTTCTTGAATGTCACCACTATAGGTGAAATCTACTCTGAGTCCCCTACTGGATAGATGAAGTCCGCCTTCAAAATTCTTTGCAGCTGAGTGACTAGTACGTCTTGTTGAACTACTCCCAACTGTCGTAAGTGTAGAGTATTTTATCACCAGTTCCATGTAGGTTGCCTTCTCCTCAATGGATAGATGCTTAGTCAATATTTTTTCTAACCCCTCCTTCTTGATCTTGGGAAGCTGTTGTGGAATTTCACTACTAGAAGGCCCTTTCAATGTAATCCCCATCACTTCTAGAGAGCTTTCTTCCTCTATAAAAAATTAACATGGCGTAGCGAACAGAATCTGAGAAAGAGATATAGAGTACACAACAGATAAGAGGAGAATCAGTAAATTCTTTAGCTCCAAACAACTAATACAAAGATGGCTCTGTCCACCCGTGTGCTTCCACTGTGTGAAGCTTAGATGGCAATCTAGACAGAAGATAGGTGAAGAGCTTAAGGCTAGCTGGAACAACAACTCTGACTGGGTGAAAGATGAATGATGGATGGCTATGAAGGGGTTTAGCTTTTATAGCCCACGAAGGCCATTAGGTTGGCCTGACTGACCTATCATATGAGCCTCCACTAGTCGACCAGGGAATATTCCAGGGAATATGAGCTTCCGCTGCCCGTGGACCCTAAAATAGGGGCCTCTTTTAACTCCCTTACCCCGCAACTCGATGCAATGCACCTCGAGTTGCTACCAGCTTAACCACTCCATCTAACCCAAAAGATTAAACCCACAATGGTCACCTTTTTGCCATCCGATCACATAGATCTCATCTGATATACAAGTCAGGACAAGCTCACATTTGGCTTCTCCTCATAATGGGGGCCTTACAACTTTGAGCACCATGGATCATTGGTGGCACCTAATGAGGGTGGGGCATTGATCATATCTAACATCCTCCTCATTAGAAGACTCTCCCTCTAATCGTAGATGACCAATCCTCACTGGAACTCCATTCATCAGCAGTGGTCTCTAGCATAAGATCCTCTTGTCGGCCATCCTTCATGTTGTAGATAGTACTCTTTCATTTTTCTGCAGCCTCTTCTATGGCTTTAGCTCTAAATCCCCTATCTCTAGATCTTATTTGGATTTCATTCCCATTAGCCATGGTCACTCAAGAATGAGTGGATAGCCGTCCCCCTTCACTGGCATCATATACATGTAAAGCTCCAATTGCACTCCACACATTTTTACATTGACTTTCTTTATAACTCCCAAACAATTTACTACTACATTGTTAGCCATTTTAGCCCCAAATTCAGTAGTTTTACTTATCTCTAATCCCAAATGATGCATCAACTTTTTCGTCATGACACAAATCTCTGCACCTCCATCCACATATGTCTTTGATACTTTGCCCATTGATTTCCGCTTTCACTAGAGGCACAATATCTTTCGTCTTTCTAGCCTTGATTGCATTCACGTGTCTATTCTTCATGGGTCTAATGGTTACCATCTTTGACCATTGTCGCCGCATTATTGGAGATAGACGCAGTAATTGTGGCCATGAAATTTTTGGCCCTTAATCTCTCACATCAACAAGCAAATCATAAGCTCTAGTACCTTTACCTAGGGAAAAATCATCTATCTCAATGCGTCGGCGTGAGTGAGCCCTCCTCTTTTTACTGTCACATGTTTTTGAAGCCTTAGAAGACTCCATCTCTTTTTCCATATTTTCAACCTTCTCTGGTGGTGTAAGCTCCATCTTCTTAATTCTACGGGCTTTCTTTACACCAGCATTGCTTCAACCTTTGCTACTTTGGCCTTTCCTTTGACATCACTCTCATTCAAACTAATCATCCTCACATCATGATTCTCTCGTGGTTGAACATGCAAGGGCGGCACCTCTGCAAGTGGTCGAGGATGCTAGAGAACTTGAAGTGATGGTGGAGACCCTAGATTTGGTGGAACAAGCCTCTCCCTAGGTAGTGTCACTTGTTTTTCCCTCCTTGATTGGAACCCATTTCCTGACAAACGCCTGGGATGAGGGAAAAAGTACATGCCATGGCCAATCTCCCACAATTATAGCAAGCATACTCTCTTTCTTGTCTCATTGGGCCCCGATTTCCTTCATTTGCAAGGGGAGAGGTCCGTACATCCTGTACTAAACTCAATGAAAGACTTTCAAGTTGATTATTAATGGGTTATAGGAGCTCTTGATGTGGCATTTTTGGTTTGGGTGGGACCTCTACTATTTCTCTAGGCCTTGGCATGGTTGGTAAAACCTGCATGAGCTCAACGCCCCCCTTCAATTGGGCTTGATACTTTAATTTCCTATCTTTCTCCCTAGCATAAGTAACTAATTCTTCATAGGATGTGGGAAACTTGCCTTTGACCTTCTCCCTTAGTAGATGGTAGAGTCCGGCCAGAAAACAATATTTCTTAAGGTAATCAGGTACTCTCCCTCCCTCGGCTAAGGAGGCTATCCATTTATCCCACAATTCTATGAACATGCCTTCATATGCTTGGTACTCCCCTGGTAAGGTTTGGCGAAGATCTAGGAGTTGTCTCCAAAGATCTTTAGGAGGCTCTCTATCTTGGTACTCATGCAAGAATACGGTCTTAACATCCTCCCAGTTACTCCTTGTAGCTTCTGGGAGAGCTTGATACCTCACTCAAGCATTACCCTTTAGAACTAAAGAGAAGGCCCATACTTTGGTTGCTTCATCATCTTGGCCTGTGACTAGGAAGGCCATTTCTAAGTCATCTACAAAGTCTAAATCTTTCTCCCCTTTGTGCCCAAAAAAAGCTTGAAAAAGCCATGATAGAAAGATGTTGATCTAGCTCAATACAAAACAAAGATGAAAACGTCTAGGCCCAAGTCATATCTTATTAAGGGTAGAATAAATGGATTCACAGATGCATTAATCTCAGTAAAATGACAAGGGCCCAGTAATTCCCTTATGATATTTTGGAACCTAAGCTTTGTGCTAGCTATTATGTGTAGGTTTTCCTAGCAAGAGAACGGATAGGTCTGTATAAATCCCTATAGTTCATGGGATGCACTTAGAGTAGAATGAATATGTGCACATTAAAGGAGATGTTATAATCAAAAATAGGGAATATTATGGGGTCTGTGGGGACAACAAGATCTCTCTCAACCTCTCAACTCCAAAATAGAAGAACAATCTTTGCTGAAAACGTATCTTCCTACTAATGCACATATCCACCCTAATGTTTTGAATTGATTGAAAGTCATAGAAAATATGATTATTCATTTATGCATTAACTACAAATTTCCACTAAAAACTTTCATGAAGCGTGTTGTTGAAGCTCTAGTTTCTTAGATCCCAGCATTCAAGAGATGCAAACGATTTACTCACTAGTGATTAGCCTAGCTTTGGTGTGACCATCATTAGCCTTCTAAAGTTCATAAGCTTTGATAGCTACCTTCTCAATTACTTTGAGCTTTCTTGTCAGTAGTAGTTGAAGCACATCACCATATGTAGCCTCTTGCCAATATCGCACACCACTGATGTGTAACTCCCTCTCCAAAAACTTGTTAATCCCCAAATTTGAAAGCGCCTTCACCACTTGAATACGAGGCTCCTTACGGAGTGCCTTTACACTAGATACAAAAAGCACTCAACACAATGCCTTGACCTAGAGGCTTGATGAGAGAAAGATTTCTCTTGAAGTAAAAAAAGGGTGTGTGTAATTAACTTGCATGACCCGTATACGTGCCGTTTGCTGATAAAGATTATTCTCCTCTTGAGCTTCTTTCGGAGACCATGGTGGTACTCTTGAGCAATGAAACCCTTGAATAGGATTTGATTAAGATTTCTCATTAGTGATCCCTTGACAAACACTCGTTGAATAAGAGGACAACTCCTTAGATGTTTCTTCCTTCATAGAAATTGTAGAGCGTAGCTTGATAAGTCCTCAGCGGGGGCAGGGGCACCAAACTGAGAGTTGAAAAGATGAGTGGGTTGCCTCTTACCCACCCAGCCTCCAATCCTCACTAAGAGAACTAAATAAGGGCACCACCTAGCCAAAGGGAGGATGGGCTAGGACGTCCCTTTCTTGAGTGAGTGGAAAGAGCCAAAACACAACTTCACAAGGGAAATTTTGTAGCCCATCTTAAAGAAAATTAAAATGATGGAAGGTTAAGAGAGGTGATGGCTCTTAATTTCTCCCATGAACATATATATAATATGAGGGAATAAGGATTCCCCACCAATAGAGCATATGAAAAGTCTTACTTAATAAGTTTAAGTATGAATGTAGAGGGAGAATTAGAAGAGAGTAGATATGATCTAGACACCATATGATCTAGACATCATATTAGAATATGAGAGAGAGGGAGAGAGATGAGAAGGGAGTGAGACAAGAGAATAAGAGGTAGAGGAAGCTTGCCATTATGTATTCATGGAATGCTGTAATGTAAAAAAAAAAAAGAAACTCGCTCATAGCTTACCTCAAAGAGATGGAGTAGCATGAGGGTATTGCATAATGTGCTCTTAGTGGCTCCCCTTTGGACTTGGTGATCTAGAGTACTCTCATGTGCTTGTGATTGTGTCTTTACATCTCCATGGGCACCTTATATGGCCTCCATGAGGGATTCGATTAAGCTAATCTTCTTAATTAACATAATCTTAGATTATGTATGCCATCTTTGATGGGACAAGTATCCACCTTTGTCATCATGCAAGAAGACAAGGGTGCTCGTAGACAAGCTAGAGAAAGTGAGCTAGATTACAAGAGGTGGGTGCCGAAAACACATTACTATAATATATTTACAAGAAGGATAAAACAGAAAGTTGATATGATAAGGGTGAAAGAGAGAAGAAAATTGCCTACGGCTAGTAGTTGCACCTTCGTAACTTCAAATCGATGAAGAATCTAATTAAAGTTTCTTTTGCAACTTTATAGACCAGAGGTCCTGGTCAGGCTGCGTAGAAAGTTTCTTGAAATTTAATTTTTCTTGGGATTTATTAAAATTATTAAAAAAAGACTTCCAAAAGCTGCTTTGACTTTAATTCCTTATATACATATAAGCATATGAAAGAGGGAGTCCATGCTTGTAAGCTTTTGTGTAAGATCCAAATGACACTATGATGTGTGGACATTGACTTGTGTACAAGGTGAGGTGTCCTCTAATGATGGTGATAGATCCCAAATCTTAGTGATGTAGGTGGAACCCAAGTGTATTTGGAGGTTAGTCACTTGAAAAAATCTATGCACTCATTCAACCCCTAGGTGTAATCCATTTCCATATTCACTAAGATAACCCATCCCTTTTACCCTTTACATTCACATCCCTCCTAAGAACTTGTTTCTCCACTTGCTAGAGTTATCATAACCGAGAAGCAATGTAGCATACCTAGTGCTTGAAGAGTAAACCCAAAGTAATACGATGTAGGGTTTAAGCTATGGGTAAGGCTCTTGATAGGGGTTTTGGCCAAATTTTGTGGTAGAAATTCGGTTTGTAAAAAACCTGGATCAATATATGCATGCAAACATAGCAAGAACATAGCCAACATGAGAGAGAGAGAGAGAGAGAGAGAGAAAGAGAGAGAGATGACTTTGTTGAAAGAGAGGATATTACAAGAGAGAATATATATTTTAAGAGGAGGGAGAGAAAAATGATAAGAATGGATGTGTTTTAATTAGGGGAGAAAATGGCTCTAACTAAGGCATAATGGAAGGGGGTATTAAACAACACATCATCTCATGCAAGTCTAAAATACTTGCATATGTTAACAAAGTAAAGTCTAATTCTGCACAAATAGACATTATTTACCTTGTGATTTCATCATATCCCACCTTTGTTAAGGTTCATCATATCCTTCTATCACAAAAATCTAGTCTAATTTTAAAATTTAAACATACTCTTCATTTTTAAAAATGACATATGAAATATAAAAACCCTTTTTGTAATTAAATTTTCACCTTTTAAAATATTTTCTTATGTGAATCTAAATATGTAAGATTGCATTTTTTTATATTCTCATTTTTTGAACTCACGTGATACACATTTTTATACATAGTGATGTCCCCGGGATTTACCCCCTAGTAATCTCAAAATAAGGGAGGGGTGGTGCAGAGGCTTGGGAGCATATGCCAATAAGCTAATCTAAGTTGTATAGTTTTTTTGAATTTTTATATCGATACTATTGATAGTTCTTGTAGTCATCTTTTTTCATCTTACCGTTCAAAGCTAGGGTCAATTCCCTCATGGAATGTTGATTGATAGGTGCTAGTTTGTAGTGTTGCAACCCACCAACTAGGTATTTGTAGCCAAAATATTTTCCACATTTTCATCATCCAATCCAGACTCTTCTCAAGGATAATGGATTTAAGCAACAAAGCAAGAAAATATCTTCTATATAGATCCCAACCTCTCCCTTTCTTCTATCTTCATTTCTACCACTATTATGAAGTATTTTTATGTGCATTCCTTTTCTCCTAAGTAACATTCTTCTCAAATCCATTTCCATCCAGATGTTAGCAAAGGTGACCTCGTGATTTCATCTCCACTACCTATGTGCACAATATGAAGGATAAGCATGGTAGATGGGAAGGAGCAATGCTCAAGAAGAATTCATGGGTTATATACAACTTGTAGTTATTGGGTCCCATCAAATTTAGTATCATGGTGCATTGAAAAATCATTAAAATTTAGAATGATAGAGTGCTTGGGTTTTGGGAGGTTGGAGACGGTAGTCTTATTGCATCTGTTCAACATGTATATAGTCCAAAGGACTCGATTCAACTACTCCTATGACTAATCAACAAAGTCATTTTCTCAAATAATAAGTAATTGCTTTCATGTTCTTATTTTTTCATTTTTTGTTAAGGTTTTTATTATTCTTTCTTATCAAACATTTTTCCTTCAAATCTTGTTGAGGATTAGCCTTTGAGAAGCTTGACCAAGACAAACAAAGCTCTAGATGTTGATGTGGATAAGATAATGATTATTTAAAAAATCATCAAAATAATTTCTAAATTATAATATTTTCTTCTATAAATTCATATACATACATTGGTTAATCCATACGGTTATCTTGAATTCCTTCATTGTCTATCTCTCAATTCTTTAAAATGGCCCATTTTAAGATAAGTGTTTGCTTCAAAACTTGAAGTTGAAGATCACACATGACATTCATCATTCAATGAAATTTGGAAAAGCTTAAAAATCTATGAATTTTTCATGGTTTGTGCCAATTCATATTTTTGCTTATATTCTCCAAATCACTAATGCATATCATTGTCCCTCATTTGCATCTATAAGGAGATAGTTGATCATTTATTCAATTCCAACTTTAAATAAGGATGACTTGAGGTGGGTGAAGTTTAATAAAACAATAAATAATAAGCTTTAATTGGAACAACAATACAATATCAGGACCACAACCATACATTATGGAATCTTTGAGGACTCGGAAATGACTTTTAGAAGATAGAAAGAGAGTGCTCTAGACCAATAGGAGCAAAGCCTCCGTAACAAAAAATTTATTTTAAAAAGGGAAAATTTTTATTTTAATATATATATATATATATAAAACAAATTTGTATTATCAATATCTATTTTTAGCCTCTTATATTCGTGATTATGACATTCTTTGCATTAATGATAGTGTCTCGATCACTTTTATTTAACGATATGTTTGAATTAATGATAATGATAGGTTTACTCTAAATTCAAGTTAGTAAAAATCTTGTCACATATTTGTTTCCCTCCTTTCTTTTGTCCCTATCGTGTTTTTCCCTCCTTTGTGGTAGCCTAGTTCTCTCACTCACTCACTCTCTCTCTCTCTCTCTCTCTCTCTCTCTCTCTCTCTCTCTCTCTCTCTCTACTATGGATACAGAAATTCAACCTTAAACAAGGCATCCAAGCACCCAAATCACATCCATATCAGTGTTTAACTCATTCCAAAAATATGGAAGATGGATTCCTACAATCATTAGCAAAGGCAGTTGGACCACCATTGCAAAAGGCAAAACGTGGGAAAAGGCGAAGATATGAGAGCTCGTTCATCTTTGCTTGGAAGTGTAGAATCCGAGATTTCAAGATTGGAGTAAATAAGAATAGCATAAAAGAGGTTCTTGTGTAACATGTGTTTATGCATAGAGAGCTATATTTGGAACTTGAAAGTTCAAATCTTCCAATGCATAAACCAAATTGTAAGGATTCTAGTCTTTCTTTTCTTAAACTTGGTTTAAGGTTTTCCAGTATAACATTTATTAATTTGTCTTATAGATGTCTAGCCCTCTAATCTTGAGGAATGGAAAGCGATCGAGTCTATTATTGATGTGATTGATGTGATGCATGGCTTGATAAGAGAAGAAATGCACAAGGTAGAAAGAAGACAGAGCTTGCAGAGAATGGAATAGTCTTCTATGACCATTCTTATATTGTCCCCATGCAGCATAGCCAATGGGGATCAATATCTCCCCTTCCTTTACCAGATTTTTCAAGCTTTGAGTGGCCTTTGCCAAGTCTAGCTACTAGTGAGGGCTATAGATGTAAAATATTTTTTGAGATACGGAGAGCATTAAAACCTGGTATCTCAAGTAGGCTAAGCAAAGTTACTTTGTTTATGCCTATTAATATCTTTGTTGACTTCTTTTCTAATGCTGCGATAAGAAAATCGAAGGCTATTGTAACATGTCTGCTTTTTTGCTTGTAGGACACGTCTTAGCAGCCCATCGGAAAGAGGATCTAGAAGGCTCCGCCCGGCACTCCCATGGAATGTTACGGGGTTTGCGATCTAGGTCTTTTCGAGTCTGCCACGTAGCGAAAGTATTCCGGCCATTCCCACTTCGGACAAGGGTTTCCTCTTGTTGTCAAATTCCTGGAGAGTAACTAGTGTCAAACCCGAGACAAACTGCTTTATGCAGAAACATCAGGGTCGCGAAGTGGATTCATGCTGCACTTGGTTCAAGGAGAATGGGAAACGAGAGGGATGCAAACTCTACCTCTCTACCCATAAGGCATAGTCCCATTCCATTCCCCTAAAACAACATAAATCGGGTTCTAGTAACCTAGATTCTAGGTCAACGTTGCTGTTCGTTTCCTTCGAGCGAAGTTCCCTGCTATCCATTTCGTTTGAGAAAAGTTACCGGCCAAATGGGACCACCCATCTGTAGGATGGACCCATGGCCACATCCACCGTACTTTCCTCAAGGTTTTTTTAGTTGTCTAATTACCTATCACATTTAGTTGGACAACATAAAATAGCTTCCTTAATTAGCTAGTTAGACACTGGTTTCTTCACGTAATCTTAGCACTTGACATAGAAAAACAGTGTCAAACAGGTTCATTTTCAACATGTTATCTTATTTATCTTTGGAATACATCCATATAATCCAGCCGGTAGGCTAATCCACAATCCATCCGAAGGCAATCCATAATTCGCCTGAAGGCTATCCAACAATCCACAGGGATTACTAATCCAAGATTCCGCCTGTAGACTAGTATGCGGGCCTCAAGATCCAATTTGGAGTCACGTTGGCCTCTTGTGCAGGGCCCAGAAGGGAAGGGATTTACGACTAGAGCCCCCCCTGTGGAACCCAAGGGTCCTCCTACTCCAAGTAGCGCTTAACGGAGAGACCTCTCGCGGTGGGTTCGGTCCATGTTCCCAACACGGTTAACAACCCCCTTGGTTAGGGTCAAGTACACAGTCGGGGGTAACTGATGCTGCCTCTCCCTTCAGGCCTTCAACCTGAAGCATTAATTAACTTCCCATCTTTTAGTTCCTTGAGCAAACAATGCAAACAGTGCTCCTAAACTGTTACAAGTACAATCAATCCAATGGTCATTTATTTGGCCAACTACTAAGGAGTGAATCCTTCTCTCCAAATGCATCCAGCATTCGATCCGGGATCAATTGCGACTTGGCAAGATCCCCCAAGGGTCTGTTTGTTCACCCTTTTGTCCTTGGGTTAGGGCCATACCCTGTTAACCCAACTTAACCAACACCTTAGGTTTCATAAATTGACAATAAATCCTGGCGATCCTATCGCTCTAACTTGATTGATCCTTTGCTTCCAATCAAATACATAACTTCCCTTAACTTGGCAATCAGCCCAAGAAAGGTGATGTAGCAAGATGACTACTCATCCTGTTGCAAGTTAGACTTGCGCTAAAACCTGCCAACCTCATTCCAAGAAATGGCAAATCCCTCTTATGATTAAACCACATAGCCGTGAGACATTGCAACTTGTTGCTCAAGTGTCCCACCTAACTCATGGGATCATTTCACCCATTGAATGGTGTTTCTTAGTAAAGGAATTATGTTTAGACAAGACACATGGTTTAGGGTGTCTTTTTACCCAACCCTGATGGTACTAGGCCGACGGCGGTCCTAGGGTTTCCAAACTCAATCTGAGTTTTAGCATTGGGTCGAACGATCCTTAGGGTAGAAACCCTAGATCGCTGTTTGCATGAGCATCCAATTGACCCAAACATTCGGTGAATGTGGGTAGGACCTTTGGGTTTGAGGGCTTTGACTTGTTGTCCAAGTACGATACTAGGCTGTATTTTTTATGTGCCAAGCCCTAGCTAGTTCTTGAGGTGTCTATCGTGTCGACTAGTTATAATATCACAAGTGATTTGGGTAAATTGACCTACTTGTCTTGCGACAAGGACAATTTTTTCCTAGAGATGCTAAACTAGTTTGCAAGATGTCACAATACATGCAAACATGTGAATCGTTACTTCTATGCACCACAAGGTTTGCAATAACCCTTATCTTTCCTTGGTAAAGTAAAAACGCATGATAATTTGAAGAATAACTTACCTAGGACCTACTAGGATTTATATCAAAGAATCATGCCTACAACCCTTTTATCTACGCTTTAGAATCTCATGCTTTGATAAACCATGCAACCTTTCCTAAATGCAACTCTTGATGAATGAATTTTTACGCATGACGAATATGTAACATGTGACCCTTAGATACAACATCGTAAATTATGTTCATGCAAGACTAAAGCTAGTGTTGACTTAATCCATTTCCAAGCATATTTTGCATGCAACTTGCAAGTCCGTGGTTCCATTCCCAAGCTATGCAATTGTCCATGGTTTCATTTTTCATGCCATGCAACAGACGTTAACAACTCTTTCCATGCGATACATAACAAGTGAATTATTGACTAAATGCAAGATACTCTTTTCCTTCATGGCCAATGCACTTAACGATTTCATCTTTAACCCTAGGCAATATGCGTTTTAGACTTCCAGCTAGAAAATGCACGACAAGGCAATTTGCGACTAAGTTCATGGGGCAAGTACGTGATTCTTATTTATAATTTTTGAGATGCAAACGATCCAATTGCATGATATGAACCCTACTTTATCCATTGTTTACATAGATACTTTCTCAAATGTACTTTTATCACTACTATTTGAACTAACGATAAGTGAGAAATGCATTCTCCCTATGCTAGGTGAATTAGAAACATACATAAGTGCTTAAAGAATTTCTTTATGTGAAAATAAATTCGTGGAACCTGGGCTTGTGGATCCGTGGTGATGTCCACGTGAATGTTAGGGGGAAGAGTCTCCCGCGAGTGCGTCTTATGACTTCTTAGGAGCCATCGTAGACGTGATAATGGACTCCACGGATTCCCTCTAGCCTTTACTCTCTCTCTCCAAGACTTCCTGGAGATCGATATCTTCTCCTCGCGTGGGAATAGGAGCTTAATGCACCCAATTTTAAATTGGAGAAGGGCACGTGGAAATAAGGCCTATGGACCTTATCCCTTTAGAAGCTTCTTAAAGAAGCTTCTAGAAAAATTCTGATTCCTTTGATCAGAGTCGACGTGGAAGAGGGAAAGGCAATGATTGCAAGGAAGGAATTTTGATGATAGCAGGGAGGATTGTTGGCGAGCGTGGAGCTGCATCAGTGCTATAATGTTGGCAGCTGTGGCGCGATTGCAACAGGCATGGCGGCGATCTGCAGGCGATGGCATTTCCTAGCAGCACAACGGCTCCTATCTAGCACGACAGCATTCTCCTCCCTCCTCCCAATCCAAAGCTAAGGGGGGGTTCTTATAGCTTAAGGGGAGGGAGAGACTCCACACACGTGGAGCCCCCCATGCTTCCCTCTTCTCCCATGCATTTCCATGTCTTCACCTCCTTCTCCCACTCCCTCCCCTCCAGCCATGCATCGGCTAGGGGAAGGGATAATAATAAGAAAAGAGAAGAAGAGATGAAGATGTTACCGGTCCTTCCTCTTCAAGACCAACTAAACGTATAACAAGAAGTAAACCAGACCAACAGAAGGCTGCTGAAAATCCGTCGCCACCGGAATTTGGCATGGGAGATGCCCCTCAAGCAAAGAAGACAGAAGGAAAAAGAAAAAGAAAACATCCCAGATCAGCCAAAGGTTGGAGGTTGCAGCAAATGGATGTGAAGAATGCCTTCTTGCATGGTGATTTGCAGGAAGAAGTGTATATGGATCAGCCAGCAGGTTATGAAGATTTAGAGCATCCCATGTATGTGTGCAGGTTGAAGAAGGCACTCTATGGGCTCAAGCAAGCACCTAGAGCATGGTCTGACAAGATCAGAGAGTATCTTGTTAATATTGGCTTTTATGATTCTGATGTTGATCACTCACTTTATGTGAGAAAGGGAGATGCAGGGTTGGTCATCGTAGTCATCTATGTGGATGACTTGATTATTACAGGTGATAGTGATGTGGGATTGCTGAAGTCAAGGATTTTTTGAAGAAGAAGTTTGAGATGAAGGATTTAGGTGAGCTAAGGTACTTCCTTGGCATTGAGGTGATCAGACGTGATGATGGTATATGGCTGTCCCAAAGACAGTATGGCTTGGATATGTTGTCCAAGTATGGTATGACAGCATGCAAACCACTTTCAGTCCCATTGGAGCAGAATGTAAAGTTGAGTGCTGATGTTGGGGATGAGATAGAAGACCCTACTATGTTCAGGAGGATAGTGGGGAGTTTGATCTATATGACCATTACAAGGCCAGACTTGAGCTACGTTGTTGGTCTTGTGATTCAGTTTATGCAAGTACCTAGAAAGCCACATTTGGATGCAGTGAGACGCATATTGAGATATGTGAAGTCCACATTACATTATGGACTTTTCTATGAGGCAAGTACAAATGTACAGGTGTTTGGATACACAGATTCAGATTCGGCTGGTAGTATGTCTGATAGAAGATCTACCAGCGGATACATGTTCTCTCTTGGTAGTGCAGCAGTTTCTTGGAGCACCAAAAAGCAATCTACAGTTGCTTTGTTGAGTACAGTGGCTGAGTATAGAGGTGTTGCTGTTGCAGCATGTGAGATAGTATGGCTACAAAAGTTAATGGCTGATTTGGATATGCAGGTGGAAGGTCCAGTTGTCATTTATTGTGACAACATGAGCAGTATACAGTTGGCTAGGAACCCTGTGTTCCATGCCAGGACAAAACATATTGAGGTACACTACCACTTTGTGAGAGAGAAGGTACTAGTAGGTGAGATTGACTTGGTGTATGTCATCACACGGGATCAGATAGCTGACATCTTCACAAAGGCATTGGATACAAAGAAGCTTCAAAAGTTTCGAAGCTTACTTGGAGTCGCAGAGATGCAGTTGAGCTTGAGGGGGAGTGCTGAGATGACAAGCTCAACACATGCAAACATTGATGATGGACCGCCTGGTTAGATGGGTCCACATGTCTACACTTAGCACGTCGATGGTCATTATGACCCTCACATGGCCACTAACTCATTACTTATTATATTCAGGTTGTTACACCTATTTACGGGCTGGCATAGTTATAGCGCCAGTTGACTAGTGTAGTCCGTTATGCATTTTTTGACTTAGTAGGCCACTTTTCTTTATGTTATACCTTATCTATACTTTGTGTACATTTGTAAAAGTGTGTGGAAGAAGAAGAAGAAATTAGCAAGAAAACGTTTTTGGCCTCCATCTCTCTTCTTGTCTCTTGAGTGAGCTTCTCCTTGTGCATTCTGTGTGTGTTTGGCGCAGCATCTTAAGCAAGTCCCCCCACTACGCAATTCTTGATAAATTTGCGAATAAGTTCATAGGGCGAGTAAGTGATTCTTATTTATAACTTTTGAGATGCAAACGATCCAATTGCATGATATGCACCCTACTTTATCCATCCTTTACAGAGATACTTTCTCAAATGTACTTTTATCACTACTACTTGAGCTAACGATAAGCGAGCAATGCATTCTCCCTATGCTAGGTGAATTAGAAACATACATAACTGCTTAAAGCATTTCTTTATGTGAAAATAAATTCGTGGAACCTGGGCTTGTGGATCTGCGGTGATGTCCACGTGAATGTTAGGGGAAGAGTCTCCTGCGGGTGCACCTGCAACTTCTTGGGAGCCATCGTAGACGTGATAATGGACTCCTCGGATTCCCTCTAGCCTTTACTCTCGCTCTCCGAGACTTCCTGGAGATCGATACCTTCTCCTTGCGTAGAAATAGGAGCTTAATGCACCCCGTTTTAAAATCAGAGAAGGGCAGGTGGGAACAAGGCCTACGGGCCTTATCCCTTTAGAAGCTTCTAGGAAACTTTTGATTCCTTTGATCAGAGTCGACGTGGAAGAGGGAAAGGCAATGATTGCAAGGAAGGAAGTTTGACGATGGTAGGGAGGATTGTTGGCGAGCGTGGAGTTGCAACAATGTTGCAACGTCGACAGCTGGCGTGACTGCAATGGTCGTGGCGGCGATCTGCAGGCGACGGCGTTTCCCAGCAGCACAGCGGCTCCTATCCAACACGGCAGTGTTCTCCTCCCTCCTCCCAATCCAAAGCTAAGGGAGGGTTCTTATAGCCTAAGGGAAGGGAGAGACTGCACACACATGGAGCCCCCCCATGCTTCCCTCTTCTCCCATGCATCTCCACGTCTTCACCTCCTTCTCCCACTCCCTCCCCTCCATCCATGCATCGCCTAGGGGAAGGGATAATAATTTTTTTTAAAATTGACTTATTCCTTACCATTATCCCATTTTTTCCCTTCCAAAAGGGTGTTTCCCCGCAGGTTTTTACGGTCTTCAACCCCGGCCTCGATTTCACAAAGCAGAGGCCTCATTTTTCCGCATGCGGGGTACGAATTAACCTATCGATAATTTCGATGTGGGAGATAAACTTGCACAGGTTTTACCCACGGCGTGTGGGGAGTCAAGTTCAACAATATTTTTAAGCAGAAATATTACAGCTATGCTTTCAATGAAGAGACTAATATATGATCATGTTATACAATTTGTTGATGAGGGATGGGACACTAGGATAGAAGCGAAAATTATAAGTCAAATAGATCAAGACTCTATTAGCTTGTAAATATATGATTGCTACTCAAAATTTCATCCTTAGCTTTTATTATAGTAGATGGCATTATGTTGGCAGTAGTCTGGTCACTTTAGACCAAAATCTTGATAAGTTTAGCAAAGATCCTATAGTGAATCTTGATGTTTGATACAATGAGAACATTATTCCAATCCTAAATGTTAGATCATCATGTACGCTACATCATGTAATGAAAGAGACCTAACTAGCCTAATTAAGGGAGATAAGAGAGAGAAGGACTGCAGGAGAAGAAGAAGAGGAGAGAGAAAGACATGGAGAAGAGAGAGAAAGAGAGGAAAGGGAGGAAGAAGAAGAAGAAGAAGAAGAAGAAGCCATGAAAGCTTGTGAAGGTGAAAAGAGAGATTCTTGATAATTCTATGGTACCTCAAAATACCCTCTTACACCTTATATACCATCAGTGTGACTGGTATATTCCCATGCCATGTTCCCATGATCCCCGCTCATTTGGGCAGCATGGAATGCAAGGGAAACATGGACAGCATGCACATGGCAGTTTTGGGCAGCATGGTCATTTTGGACAGCAAGGTCCTAATGTACAGTTTGGTCCTCATGTAATGCATGGGCAACATGGCCCCCATGGAAATTTTGGACAGCCAGGGTTTGTCATTTACCCCTGTACCGATGAGGCAAAGATTACTTTTGCCTCCCTTCATGTGGAAAGTTTTGCCCACACGTGGTGGAGATTTATTCAAAGAGAAAATCAGCAATTTCATGATTGGGAAGATTTCAAGATGCATATGATCCAAGTTTTTGTCTCCCCGATACAGAAAAAACGTTTGGCTAGGCAATGGTATCAGTTTGATTAGTGAAATCTCACCGTGAGGGAGTCTACCAACCAGTTTATGAACCTATCCATGAATGTTGAGGCCGTTAGTGATGAGGCCAAATTACATAAATATTCTTATGGGCTAGATGCGCATCTTTCAGCTGATGTAATAGCTCAAAAGCCAGCCACCTTGTTTGCAGCCATAGAATTGGGTGAACGATATGGTCGGAAATACCATCGCAATGAGGGCATGCAGCCCATTGCAGGACAACAAAGATACCCTATTATGCAACCCCCATATGCCAGTAATTATCATAGCAACAATGCAGGGAATGGTAGCCCCGAAATCCCCACTTACCCCACTTTTAATGTTGAAAGGAAATATGGCAGTTTTGGGACAGCACCCCCTCCAAAAGTAACCCAAAGTATGCTGAAAATAAGACATGGAATGGCTTCATTCCTAACGGTCAAAAATTAATTCCTCTTGAGGTTGCCAAGGATCACAAGGCTTAAGGCTTGTGCTTTAGATGTGGGGATAAGTACACGACTGATCATGCATCCAAATGCCCCTTTAAGAATGCCATTGTCAAGTTTAATAGCATGTATGTGCTAAAAGATAGTGACAAGTTGGAAGAGGACTCACATGAAAACTCTCCTATGATGACACTAGTTGAAAATGCTGAATATGAAGAGGATCTTGACATCGATCAGTTTAATGACTCACTGGATGGGTTCCCTTTTGACCCCGGTGGTGGTTGCTCCATGGATGGCATGCTTGGGAATGACCCTTTGCACCCCACATTTACCACTATATCAGCTTGCTCAATCTCCATGGATGCATGGACCGACTTAGGAGCCCAAACACCCTACGGGTACATGGTAACATTGATGGCAAGAATGTATACATTCTTATAGATAGTGGCAGCACACACAGTTTTGTGAATAAATCGATTCTTGGCCGTTTGACATGTGTTCCTACTGAATTACAGCGACCTCTTAGGGTTCAAGTGGCCAATGGAAGCGAGGAAATAAGCTCCCATGTATGCACACAAGTGTCTCTTATGCTGGCCAAAAATTATACAGCAAAGGTGGACCTAACTACCCTTGATATTGGCCTATCAACATTAACAATGATAGGATTTCCATGTGAATAGTCAGCCTTTCTCAACGTAGGAGCAGATTTTAAGAGCTGCTTCAATTTCTTCATTGCTTTCTGATGCTTCCTTTCCCAATGAAATCTCTTACCTTTCCATAAAAGCTGATATAGATCATTGGCTACATGTGCAAAGTGAGGAATCCATATCAAATAGAACACATTTGCACCCAAGAATCTACGCACCTCTGATACGTTCATGCATACATCTTGCATTCTATCAATCGCGTCTATTTTTGCTGGTGATGGTCTTTGTCCATAGGGCCCACACATATGCCTAACAATTAAAACCTCTTCAATACCAAAGATATACTTTTTTCCATGAGAAAGAGTTAAATGCACCTCTTTTAGATACGTCAAAATCCTCTCACAATCCACAATATGGTTTGCATCTCCATGAGCATCCATCTCTTCATTCTTTTCATCCACTACACACCCTTTGATTGGAACATCATCCAAGAAGGGCATTGTCAATTGTGGTATAAAAACTCTGCATACCCTATTTATAGCATTGGTCATGTGTGCCACTGAATTTTTTGTACATTGCGGGAGAGTACACATCCGTACTAACCCCAAGGGAGTCTTCATGGTTGTGATATCCGTGCTTTCAATTCAAGCTGAAACTAATCATACCCCGAGTAAAGATCACCCAAAGAATAGATCGGTCTGCATGCTGCAATAGCCTCTGCAAATTCATCAACCACAGGAGTTGCACCCACATTTCTCATGGTCACTTTATTGACTAGTTGCATGTCTTTAATAAATCTCAAAGCCCCAATTTTTGGGCACTGTAAACCAATGATTTGAGTATGGGGCTGAAGAGAGCTCCAAGATCTTCATGTGAATCTTTTCATTTAGCAAATCCATCAGCCTCGAATAGGCCTCAAGTTCCATGGTACATGTGGCACAGTAAATATTACCATATGAGAGACAACATTTAGATCCACACAACCTATTTTAGTTGGTTGAAATGCAAATGCCTTTCCATGCCTAGCCAACATTTCCATAAAATAGTCTCTCTCAGTAGGCAAAAGAAACCCTTCTGCACCAACTTTCAATTCTTGTAATGTTTCAGATGTAAACCAATGACCTATATCTTTAGGATCTCGTAACCTTGGCTGCCTTGACACTTTTTCATACAAACCCTCACTTTCTAGTGGAAGCGGCAAAGAAATTGGTTTCATCTTTTTTTCAACTGCCTTATACTTTGTCTCCACAAGTACTTTAGCCCATTGTAATCCTTCTTGCTGAGCAAACAATGCTATAACATCATACATGTCCAAAGAACATATTGACAACATTCTATTTTCAGTCTCATTTTCTGCATGTATAGTTGCTGAAATTTCAGCCATAGTGTCATTAATATTCAGCCCATAAAAGATGCCTGAAATGCCTTCATTTTCAGCTAACAGTCCCAATGCTCTTAGTTCTTTAGTAGCATGTTTCATAGATAAGTGTTCAACCTTGCACATAGCTTCCATAGGCTTAAATCAACATGAACTGTTTGCTATAAACTGAAAAATACCAATAGTAAATACATGCTTCATTCCATCAAGAGGCAAGTACAACCTCTGGACAACACTGTTGTAGCCCCGCATTACAGTAGTGCTTAATGAAAATCTAGGTCTTTGAATTCCCTTGCATTTGGAGCCAAAGGAGACTCTCAAATCGTATCACGATTTTTAGGATGATTAACACAAACAGTAAGAAATTGGACTGCTTTGCTCCCATCCTTACTTCTGACTCTTGCATAAGAAAAACCATCATCAAGCACCTTTGTTTCCATACACACTCTTGTAATATAGGGATGTCCTCCACTGCATATGAGGAATTATCTTGCACAAATAAGTGTTTCTCTTCTTGTACATCATCAATAGTCACTTTTACATTAGGACATGCATCATAAAGCTCTCCCAAAGAAGTATTTGCAAGCCTCATATGCCAACCATGATCAATGTCTACAGGTCATGCACCATTTTCATACAATCCATGCTCAATGACATTTATCTCAGACCCATGGTCAAGTAAAGCAACACAAGGAGTTTCTCGTTCCCCTATTTTCACTGCCATTTCAGTGGTAGCCCTAGCCCAATTATTCCTTGTGCAATGACTTCGAGTAATAAATCCTAGAGTCTCTTCCCCATGATGTTGCATATGCCTTACTCCACCATGCATATTGCTACAAGACCTTCTTTTTGCCCTCTTTTTTGCTATCCTATTTTTGCTCCTGACTGACCTCTTTCATAACATGCTTGGGAGGTGGTTGATTTGTAGCTTTAGGCTGATCCACAATTCTTCTTGCCATTCTTTTAGATGTCCGTGCATTATCTTCATCTCTCTTTCATTTTTCTTTCACAAGTGCATCCGTGTTTTGTACCTTTGCTAAATATGCATATACTAGTGATTCCCAACAACCTGTTATGTCACGAATGTCTTGCCCTGCATGAGACATTTCACAATCATTAACCTTTCTCTTTTAAGCTGCATGTAAAGAATGTGTCCATATTTTAGCCTTTGAACCAACCATCACTTGACCATGCATTCTATCCAACTGTATACCAAAAGTAGAAGCATGTACCACTGCATAAGCATTTAGAACAGCCAAGTCTTCCAACAACTTCTACATACCTCCCTTTCCAAAATTCAAAGCAAGAGGCAAACCCATTTCTTGTACCTAGATCTTTCCATCTTTCCAAAAGAAGAGCTATCGTGCCAAGGCCTCATGATAGGCATCATAATCCTTTCTCTGATGCTGCAAACTATCACACCACATACATATTTTTCCTAGCTTAGGGACTGTTGCCCGTCCCCTTTCCTCTTGTCCTTTTTCATCCAATTTTTCAACCTTCAATTGAAGATCCCACATCCCTTGGACCAATTCATCTAAGACATCTTCCCTAATAGAGGGAACAATAGCAAGTATAGCCATAGGGTTAGCCACAGAATTGGTTGGCTTATTGGATACATCAACTGACTTGCCCGTAACAATGGGCAAGCTAGAGACATGCATCTTTCTCTTCTTCTATGCTTCTTCACAAGTGCAATAACAGCTTCCTTGACATGTCTCCACTTTGTTTTAAAACTTGTCTTTGTATTATGATCCTCCAATAAATCATCAAGCTTCTCTTGAAGCTCAGGATCAACTGCCTATAGAAACAATTCAATTTTTTGACTTGCAAGAGCTTGTTATTCTGCAAGATCCAACTGCTCAAATCGACTTTCAAATTCTCTTAACAATTTTGTAGCCACCACAAGACCCTTATTGGGTTGTAAAACCCACTCCTGAAAAGTCTTGCACATAATCAAACTATTATCCTCAATGTAAAATTCTTCCCTAAGTGTCTTCTTGAAAGCTATCCAATCAGCATCCTGCATGTATAATTCAGTAATTTGCACTTTCAATTCATGTACAGTAACACGTACAAAATACCGACTCCATGCAAGTTGAGCAACCCCATAGAATTCCATCTTCTGAGCATAGGTATGTACATATGCAGATATATTCCTGCCATTGAATAACTTCATCTCACGCTCAACTGCTTGTAGTGCATTCATCATAACATTTTCTATTTGAGCACAAGCTTGCATCACCTGTGTTGTTGTTGTTGTACATGCATAATCATATTTATATTTTGCACCAATTGTTGCAAAACATCACTAGAGATTATGTTTGAAGGTTCTCCCATCTTGCCTTTCCTTGTTTAGATGACCTTTCACATCGGGTTCACCAATGTTGGAGGGGTTTTTGTTGAAAGGTCGAATCCACCGAGGAGAAGGAAGTAGAGATAGGAGATGGAAGAGAAGAAAAATAATTGACAAGAGTGAAACACAACAAAGACAAAGAAAAATGAATTAAATCAATATGTATAGGCAGAACCTGAAATCCTCTGTCTGGCACTACTCATAAGAACTCTCCAGGCATTAGATCTCTTGGAGCTCCTTCGTAGACCAAAAACTTGCATCCAAATAACAGCTCCTTCTCTGTTGGACGAAACCCAAATATGATGGCTCCGTTGCCTTTGAAAGGGGGTAAAACCTTAGGACACTTGATCAAGGATATTCCAAATCACTTCTTCTTCTTCTTCTTCTTCTTCCAATTCAAAGTGCAGCTTTTAGCCTATCAACGGCAATTGTGACACGCACGATTTTACCAATTTGCCTTTTTTTTAATGAAAATTCCAATAACTGGCTAAAAAAGCATCTTGCTTTTTGCATGCCATCCTAATCTATAAGTTTTCCTAGATTTTTCATATATTTACAATAAGTAATAGGCTAAAATTATCTAAAAATCTAGTATTTTCAGACCATCTATGCAACGGACACTAGCACTAATGACTTAGATCACATTGACTCTCTACATCAATAAAGAAGTCAGATGATGACGCACTCCAGAGTTTTTCACATTGTGCCCAAATAGTGGGATGACAACGTGAGAGGGAGAGAAAGAGACACACCATGCACACTCCGAAAGACTATTTCCTATTCATCACAGTCTACATATATATATAGATAAGACCTAGTCTAGATAGGGTGAGCTATAAATAGCTCCAACAAAGAATCCATTGAAATTTGATTTTATGGATAGCTTGACATATAATATTTGTTTGTTTTAAGTTTTTAAAGAAGGGAAATAGCACGAATTACTTCACTGCTGCCTTAGCAATGAAGCACCATGTTAGGGTGAAATCATGAAAAGAATTGTTTGCACACAATTCACGTTTTTTTATATATAAGATTACATGTTTGTGCACTTAAGGGCATTCCTCTTTGCATTGCATTGGATATACATGATATCAGAAAAACAAATCCTGGACGGATTGCACTTGATTGTTACAATCATTGATCCTTGTTGAGAGCGTAAGGAGTCCCTGGCTATAGGATAGTATGTCATTTCCTTTGGGGCCTGATTTGGTAAGGATTGAATTATCTCCTAAAACATCTCATTAAAAGAGAGGACTATGTTTTGCATGTGATTTATGTTGTAGGGACTAATCCATGGGGTGTAGGAGAGCCATAGTGGGGTCACAACAATCACTTGGGGGATGCTCCATGTGTTTGTGTTACGAGGTGCTAGTCATCATTATGCTGAGGTACTCTTTGTGCACGGAGTTGGGAAGAGGTTTGTTGGATTATGAATAGTAAAAATGTGTGTCTAAGTTAGATTAGTGTGTGTAGCATCCATATGCTCCTAGCCATGAGGCTATGGGGTGTTTTGGTTGAGCATAGAGGCCCCGGCTAGAGCCTTAGAGCCAGTGTTAGTGGGCCCATTTTTTGGTCCCAATAGGTGGTGTGTTTATATGGAGCTACTAATAAGTGGTGATATTCAAATCTTGGTTGATAGGGACTAGTTGTTTAGTGTATGCCAAATAACATTGAAATAGATCCGTTATTCCCTGATAGACACCATCAAGTGCCAAGTTTCAAAAGAAAAAAATAGCAAAAAGGATTAGACGACAAATTGAAACCATGAGGAGGTATTTCCATAAACGAAGTAGCCCGATACCCCTATAAGAGAGAGATCTTAGCGACCCTACTGCTACAAGCAGTTCTTTTCGAGGAGGAGGAAGCTCTAGTACTTCCCCTCTCCTCATAGATTAGCCCACTTTGAGTGGGGTAGTAGTTTCACCAGTTCACATCCCCTTGGAAAATTTGGTTGTCATCATGGCGTAACCTATTACAATTCCTGTAGGGATGCCAGATCTACCAGCCTTAGGATTCCCTCTACCCATTTTTAATGGATTAGCACCAAAGGAAGATGTGGAGCTCCCCATTAGTGAGTTTCAAAATTTAATGTTTAACTGTCACATCCAAGATTAGGGACATATGATGATGTTCTTTAATATGACTCTGAAAGGAAGAGCTAGAGTATGGTATCACAACTTAGAAGCTGGAACCATAACTACAATCGATGTATTTTTTGCGGCCTTTCTGAAGAGAGTTTGCCCCTCTCAGAGAGAGGCGATCAATATTGGTTGCATGTTCTCAATGTCACACGTTAAGAACCTCATGAGATTGTTTGAGTGTATGCCAAGAAATTGAAAGAAGTGTTTCGAAAATTGCAAATCTATATTCCCATTCCAACCAATATTGATACTACTATTACACGAGCAAAGGAGGTATAGTCACGATCACAAGTGGCCTAAGCATGTAGAGCAATCATCAAGTCTAGGGCTTGGAAATAATTTGGCATTGACCAGGGACACCCATGACCAATTTGAATGGGAGAGGAAGCATAATACAGAGTTTGCCCATGCTACTAACTCCATCGAATTTGATCATGCTAATGGCTCTACTAAATAATGGAAGCCCAATGACAAACCCTAATGCCGTTTGAATTAATCAGTAGTAGTAGGCCCATCCCTAATCAATTGCTCTTAGACCAACTAAACGACAAGTAGATGATTGCAACTATGAGTTTAATACATCAAATGTTCTTGGTGAAGTCAAGGACATGATGAAGCATTTTACTGATATGATAGCAGAATAGTATAGATAAATAGCCATAGATGTTAATTTCCTAAAGAAGCAGCAAAACTTGATAGGAAGTTGATACCCTGAAGAGGGTGGTCCATCAAGATTCAGGTGTAAGTGGTGTGGCGGTCAGCACTTTTTGAGAAACTGGCCTAATCTCAAATGTGACATAAGTGGAAAGTCCCACCATCTAGCTAATACTTACTAGAGTAATATTAGCTCTCTTCAGCAAGGGAGTAAGCAGCCATGTCCAATAAATCATAGAGCACAAGTGAATAACCTTCAGTACGATGAGGGACTAAAACAAATAATGTAAAGAGGAAAAGCTATGTAGAGGAGCTACCTAGTGGTAGTGGCATCAGCCTAATCAAAGTTGTGCGTATTAACGCCACTGAGGCTTCTAATTTGTGAGCCATTACAAGAGGACAAAAGGTTAAAGAAGGTGACAAGGATAATGTAAAACCTATTGAGATAAACCCTAAACATGATGATAAGGGGACTCAAATCTTAAACCCTGATGTGGAAGCCGGTCTTTTAAAAGCTGCTTATGGCAAAACTAACCCCAATAAGGAGCTGCCACAAGGAAGAAGGTAAAAGCTTAGAAAGAGGCACCAAATCTTGTTCAGCACCAAGAAAAAGAATGGACTGGTGCAGGAGAAGAGAACCATTGCTAATTATCATGAATTTCATTTATTGAGTTCTCATTGTGAGGTAAAGCCTGATGTGAATCTCTTGCAATTGATCAAGTTATCTCCAGGACTACGTAGAGTTCAAGAAGATTCTTCGCATTAGATATATCTTTGAGCCCTTGGAAATAGCTTAGGTGGAAGATGGTTGGTTTGAACATGTTGAAAAGCATTACCCAAGGGTACCAGCATACATTAACAACATATATTTTTGGATCATGCCATTGTGGACATGGGATCCTCTATTACCAGTATGAGTTTAGAATTGATGGAAAGGCTGGGATTGGAAATCCAAAATGATACCTCCACAATTCTCCGAATGGCACATGACAATCTAAGGCAACCTAAAGGTTGCATTACCAAAGTCCACGTGATTTTTGCTAATGTTTGAAATGCATTGTGGATCTTAGAGTTATCAGGTTTGTAGGGTGGCCAAGCTATCAGGTATTGTTAGGAAGGCCATAAATCTTGCAATTCAAATGTTAAGTTGATATACCTACTGGTTGTTTGATTTCTGGCAAAGGTGCTAGCAGCGTGATAATGGATGCATATCCTAAATCTCCTCAAAATGAGAGAGTATCTTTTTCTTTGTTAGAATTAGAATTATTAGAGGATTCATCTAGTAGTGAGACTTTGTCAATTGACGAATCAAAAGAGAGGTCCACTATAGAGGATGTCTACTAGGTGACTCTGAATGAGCTGATAGAAGCTCAAGATAGAATAAGAGACACGGATGTGATTGAGCTAGACCTCAGTATGTTGAATGATCCTTGACCAATTAAATTAGGGTCTATGCTTAGTCTAGAAGAAAGGAAGGACTATGTGTCCTTGATCCAAGAATTCCATGACATTTTCACTTAGATTTATGATGAGTTGAGGGGTATTCCTCCTAGTCTAGTTGTGCATACCATTCCCTTGAAGGAAGATAGCCGCCCTGTAGTGCGACAAAAAGTGAGGTGTATGAATTTTGAGCTAAGGAATGGACTATTTGAGGAGTTGTAAAAATTGCGTAAGGTTGGCCTGATATTTCCTGTGTACAACACATGGAGTGGTGTTCGCTGGTAGTTTGTTTTTCCTCATCCTGTTGTACATGTGTACATTGTACTATCTTTTCTTTTTCTTTTTCACTCCTCACACTAGGGAAGTTTCGCCTTTAAGTGGGAGGTTGTTGGGGGTAAAGGCGCCTCCGCCTTGCCGCCCGTGTATTACTACACTAACAACACTTGTCACTGCACACTGCAAGTGGTCGGCACCTGTCACTATCACTTTATTCTTTATTCTTTTAGCGGCAGTTTGAATAAAGGAAGGCCCAGTCACACATTGTGATTGTTGGAGTTCCCATTTCTCGTCTCTCTCTTTCTTTCTCTTGCTCTCCAGCCATACTATCTCTAAGTGCAAGCTTCGATCCTTCTCACCTTTCATCTTTATTGATGATCTAGGGGCAGCCACCACAAGGGAGAGACAACTCATTATTTTAAGAAAATATTTTGAGCATTGCAAGTAGTTTTGTATTACTCTTAATCAAAGAAAAATCATATTTGGAGTGTCCTATGGTGGTGGATTGCTATTGGGCGATGTGGTTTGCTCAGCTAGTATTGCAATAACTCTTAAAAATATAAAGGTTATTGTTGCTATGAGTCTACCATGTACCCCTAAAGAAGTGGATAGCTTTCCATTCATCTATGGGATACTATCGAAGATTTATCCATGCACTGGTGGAGAGGACGTTGCCATTGACGAATCTATTGTCCTTTAACTATCTGCTTGTTTGAAGTGACCCATGTCAAGTATCCTTTGAGGATGTAAAGCAGGAACTAGCAAAAGCACTAGTCATGAAAGCACCCAAAAGGGGTGAGGTCTTCTATATATTTTTAGCAGCCACAATGTATAGCATCAGAGCTGCTCTTTAGCCCAGATTTGGGAGGAGAAGTGGTATCATCGAATTGCACATTTACTAGCTGTAAATTGGGGATATCATATATTAATTATACCTATATGGAGAAGCTATAACCTTGGGATGGTATTTGTGACAAAGAAATTTAGGCATTACATACGCAAAACTTGTAAAATATAATTTTTATGAAAAATCATGAGTTTTACAGGTTTTGTTGTATCCTATCATGTTCCTATGGCATAAAATGGTGAACAATGATAAATCTCAGTATTCCTAATCATTTTACATCAGAAAAATCAAGAAATGTCAGAAACATATATAAAAGAAATCAAGAAAAATGGATTTTACATGAAAAAAATAGATTTCATGTGCCAAAAAATTACCAAATATTATGAATGTGTTTTTGAGTGTACTGTGGGACTAGGGCATGCGGTTTATCCTCACCCTATTCCCATTTTTATAGTAAAGTATGTATGTTTTTTCTTTTATTAACGAAAAACACATGAAAAATACTATTTACACCTACCAACAAATGCAAAACCATAAATGCTAGGGAAAAAGGATTGTGAGGAGTTAAGAATCCATTGAAATTTGATTTTATGCATATCTTGACATATAGGATTCGTTTTTTTAAGTTTTTAAAGAATGGCAGTAGCAAAAATTACTTTCACCCTACCTTTAATTAGCACAACGATGCACCGCGTTAGGGTGAAATCATGAAAAGAATTGTTTGTGCAAAATCCACGTTGTTTTGATCTATAAGGTTACATGTTTGTGCACTTAAGGGAATTCACCTTTGCATTGCATTGCATATACATAGTATTAGAAAAAAAAATCCTAGATGCATTGTACTTGATTGTTATAATCATTAACCTGCGTTAAGAGCATAAGCAGTCCATGGCTATAGGATAGTACGTTTGTTTTCTTTGGGATCTAATTTGTTAAGGATAGAATTATCTCTTGGAACGTCTTAGTAAAAGAGAGGACTATGTTTTGCATGTACTTTATGTTGAAACGACATGTCCTGGGGCTAATCCGTGGGTGAGCCCATAGTGGGGCCATAGCAATCAATTGGGGGTTGCTCCCATTGTTTGTGATACAAGGTGCTACAATCATCATTATGTTGGGATACTCCCCTATGCGGAGTTGGGAAGGAATTCATTAGATTATGAACAGTACAAATGGGTGTCTAAGTTAGATTAGTGTGTGTACCCTCTAGACGTTATTGGACTGCGAGACCATGGGTTGTTTTGGTTGAGCATAGAGGCTTGCCAACATCTAGAGCCTTAGAGCTAGTGTTGGGCCCATTTTTTGGTCTTCACAATGGTCAAGACAATCAATGTTGCATAAGATACACAACATAATTTCCAAGATGAGGCACTAAAGATATTTATTGCAATGAAAATATATTTTCATTTTCCAACTACAATAAAGAATTTCATTAGTGTATCTTGAGACTAGTAGGTCCTTCCAACACTACTAGGCTATAGGCAATCAATCATCCTCATTCCAACATGCAATCCCTACATCAAAGCTAAACATCATGTCCTTCCAACATGGCTATTTTCTCAATCCCCACTAGATGCTAGGCAAACCGCTCACTTGTTGAAGTTGACTATCGGGCTGTTCATTCCATGGACCATGACTCCAAACTAACACTTTGAGATCTCCAACATTACTTTGCTTGAATCAACTACATTATTTGATGAAAACCACCACCAACTATCAGTACACATCGAACATCTTCTCAATCGCCTCCTCAGTTAAGAAAGTCACCTTCAAGACATCTACTCAACTAATCCACCTTGTTCACACCTCAAGACAATTTTCAGCACTCAATGTTGTCTCCCTTTGTTGATCATGTTGAATGAAAGGATGGACTTCATCTCTCCAATAAATATATGTTATACAAATTAACAAGAACTATATTCCTTTGTCATAAACATGATTTTCCTCCCTACAATACCCCAGCTAAGAATAGAGGCCTTAAGCAAGAAATTGTATAAGCAATAGAATATGATCAAAACCTTGAGGACATCAAACCTATCCTACGCTTGACTAGAATTTGTTTTCTCTCTAACTTTCTCATCCGAACTCACAATATGGTCGTCTAGGTACTCAAATCGAATGGAACAAACTTGATCTACATGCCCATGCTAGCAAAATTGCAAACGTCCCCTCAAAATAGCTAAAAATAATACTTTTCATAAAACGGGTTTCTTTTTTGTATTTTTAGACCTAGACCCCACTTGTAAAAGTCAAGAGGATTCATTACATGTATTTTCATCCACCCATAATCATCATTAAGTTAATAGAACTTAACAATGAAAACTTAGACTATTTTGATGGACCAGTTTTAATCCTAGAAAAACCTATCTCAGGATCATAAGTAAGTATCCCATGAGCCTATATCTAGAATTCTTATATAGATGTCTGTTCCTTACTTTTCCTTCATTAAATGTGCAACCAAAGGACATCCAACCCCCTCCAAACTTGCATGTACTTGAGCATGTGCCACCTTTACTCTTCATCATTTGCAAGTTCAACTCTCAATTCAAAATCTTCATCTTGTGCTCAAAGTTCCCCATCCTCTACAAGCTCTTCTTCTTCTTGCTCTCCAATATCATCCTATGGTGTCTCATTTGTCAACTCTTCCATTGCATACTCTTTTGCTTCTTTTCTCTTAAATATTATTTCTACCTCTAATTGGGATCCTCAACTCTATATCATCTCACTTATATGTGGTATTTTCATCTAAATATTGATGTTAGTACTTTGCATCCATCCTAGTTTGTCACTTCCTACTCTAAAAACTATCAATCAAGGCCACCTTGTAGAAAATTGCTCATAGTTTTTAATCTATAACTTTGGATCACTAAGTTTTTTGAAGAAAAATTGTTGCCCCACTTGCAATCTACAAGTTTTATGAGACACTACGATAAAATTCTTAAATTTAGTCGCTAAAAAATTATACGCAACATACAACTCAATTTTCATGCGTGCAATTCTAGTTAGACATCAACATTCTCAAGCATGTAACCCTTGCATACTAGCTCCAATGACTACCAAATTTGGTAGGCCTCATCCCTAGGTATAAAATCTCATCTATGAAGTGTTAGCCACCATCAAACCTCTTTGACTTAGAATAGATTTTGTAATTTTTGTAATCGAATAGATTTTGTAATCAAACCATCATCAACTAGTTCATCATCATCATCAATAAAAGCATTCATTCACTTTGCAGCATTATTCATTGTTTCCACTACATCCATTGCTTGTATTATTGAAGCATAGCTAGAGAACATATCCACCTCATCACACTAAGCATGTACATTATCCTCAAGCAATACATCATCTGTTGCCTTTGTATCTCTAATATCTTTATGCAAAACATCATCCACAGTCATAGTGTAATATTTCCACCGAAATATTAAAGAATTTTGACCACTACACGCCCCGCGCAAAAGCAGTGCTAAGACATCTCCCGCAACGGAATAATGTCAGTGGCTAAGTCCTTACCCGGCTCGTGCGATAATAATACCCAACCGCGTTGTGCAAATAAGGCCGAGGCTAAAACCCGCAAGGCCGCCTAATAACACCTCTTTTAGAGGGAAAAAGGGATAATGGTTAGAATTTTGACAATTTTTTTATTATTTACCCCCTCTCCTCAGTCGATGCATGGCAGGGGAGAGGGAGTGGAGCTAAGTGGAGAGAGAGAGAGGACTGTGGTGTGGAGATGCATGAGGGAGGGAAGGCATGCAAGCCATCCACGTGGGAGGCTATCTCCCCCCCCCCCCCCCCCCTCTCACACTATATGAACCCCCCCTTTGGTGCTTGGGGAGGGAGGAGAGGAAAGAATTGATGTCATGCTACTGCCCGCCATCGCCACCCTGCTGTGCCACAGAGTCCGCCAGACTGTCGCCTTCAACGCCACGATCACCATCATCATCTTCATCTCTTTCAATCGTCGCCTTCAACCCTCCTTTCCAATCATTTCCCTTCCACGTCACATTCTGACACAGAAGCTTCTTGGAAGCTTCTTTAGAAGCTTCTAAAGACAAAGCTTCCATAAGCCTTGTACACACGGCTTATCCCCAGATTTTCATAACCACACCTTGCAAGGATAATTTCTGCGCAAGGGAGGAAGTAGGCAGATTTTGTGACTAATTTGCCAAAAGATTGGAGGAAGTTCAGAGATCGCATAAAGGCAAGGACAAACCGCGGAGTCCAAGCTCACTACATCAACAATGGCTCCAAAGCCAAAGACGCGAGGTGCACACGCAAGAGCCTCCAACCCAAGTTCACACGTGGACAACACTGTGAGTCCTCATGTCCAAGTTCTAATTGTATTTCTTGAATGGAAGAGAGGCATTGAGCACAATGGGTTTTAGAAAATTTTAAACGCAATTATCCATTCATTTAAGAAGTTAGTGCATGACGTGCCTTTGAAAATTCTTGCATTTCCAAAGTTGAAATCCTAAATGCATTTGGCATAGATTAAAAAGATGGAATCGTTTAAATACATCCTTGTTTTCCTTGCAAGAAAAAAACAAGCGCATAATGCATTTAGGCAATGATCTCCTAGATGTGATTCATAGGAAATAATCATCCACGTCCATAAAAATGTTCTCCAAGTAATTGCATTACATGGAAGGGGTTTACGCACCATGCATATTGCATGCGATGTTAATTGCATCTTAGGTTCATTAAGTGTCGAAGGAAAAATTAAAATCATTAATGGTCTCGTGATATTCATGAACTTCTTTATCGAAGTTGTTTTAGAAAAAGATGCATTTCATATTAAATCATGAATTGAATGCATCGGAAAAAGGGTTTCTAGGTATAGTTCTTGATGCAATTCAACGTAGGCTTTTATATGAGTTAGCCATGAATTGTCTACCATTATAGATTAGGCAAGGAAAAGAGATGGTCATTTTACGTTTTATAGTTGCATAGAAGGACAAATTCAATGAATCGCATATTTGCACGTAATGTGATGTCTTGCAACTATTTACACCTTTTAGGACAAATATTAGCGTCTCTAAGAAAAGATCGTTTCTTGTCGCAAGACAAGTAGATCAATTTAGCTTAACCACTTGTAATGACATAACCCACATGGGATTCTTAAAAGCATAAGTGGTTAGTACAACGAACACCTCAAAGTGCTAGTTACGGGTTTAGTCACGTTAAAAATTCTGCCTAGTATCGCACTTGGGATGCCAAGTCAAGACTATCGATCCCAAAGGACCTACCCACGTTCATGAAATTTTAGGGTTAGCTGGACGCCTAAGCAAGAACAATCTAGGGTTTTACCCTAGGATAATTTGGCCTAATACTAGACTTCTGATTGAGATTAGAAACCCTAGGGCCAAACGCTGTCGGCCTAGTAAGATTAGGGTTGGGTTGAGTCAATAGTACATCCCAAACCTTACATCTTGACCAAATGTATTTCTTGAACAAGGTACACTATTTGATGGAAAAGATGATCCCGCAAATCAGATGCGACTCCTATGCACCAAGTTGCAATGTCGCATGGTTTTGTGTTAATTCACAAAGTGGAGTTTCCACTCCTTAGAATGAGGTTGGCAAGTCCTAAGTTCAAGTCAAACTATCTTGAGGATGAGTAGTCATCCTGCTACATCACCCTTCCTTGGGTTGATTTTCCAAGTTAGGGAAGTTGTGTATCATCTTGTAAGAAATCGATCAAACAAGTTGGGGCGACGAGGTTGCCCAAGATTTACTATCTTAATTTAAGGAATCTAAGCTATTTGTTAATTGGGTTAATAGGGTATAAACCCTAATCCAAGGATAAAAGGGTAAACAAACAAGTCCTAGGGGATCTTGCCAAGTCATAGTTGATCCCGGATTGAATGTTGGATGCATTCAGAGAGAAGGATTCACACCTTAGCAGTTGGCCAAACAAAGAACCACTGGATTGATTGTGTTTGTACAGTTAGGAGCATTGTTTGTACTTCTTTGCTCAAGGAATCTAAGTCTGGAAAATAATAAATTGCTTCAGGTTGAAGGCCTGGAGGGAGAGGCAGCATCAGTTACCCCCCCTGACTGTCTGCCTGACCCTAACCAAGGGGATTGTTAGCCACGCCAGGTATGTGGACCGAACCTGCCCAGGAGAGGTCTCTCCGTGGGTGATACTTGGAGCAGAAGGATGCTTGGGTGTGAGGGGGGCTCTGGCTGTAAATCCCTTGCCTTGCGGGTCCTACACAAGAGGCCGATGTGACTCAGGATTGGATCTCGAAGCCAACATACTAGTCTACGAGTGGAAACTTGGATTAGTAATCCTTGAGGATTGCTGGATTGCCTTCGGGCATATTATGGATTGCCTTCGGGCAGATTATGGATAGCCTTTGGGCTAGATTATATGATGTATTTCAAAGACTAATAAATAAGAACAATTGTTGAAAAGGAACTTGTTTGACATTGTTTTTCTATGTCACTGCTAAGATTACGTGAGGGAACCGATGATTAATCGGCTAATTAAGGAAGTTATTTTTGCTTGTCAAACTAAATGTGGTAGGTAGTTAGAAAACTAAAGCAACCCTGAGGAAATTGCGGTGAATGTGGTCATGGGTCCATCCTACAAATGGGTGGTCCCAGTTGGCCGAGAACTTTTCTCGAAGAAAATTGACAGCAAGGAACAATAACCTAGAATCTAGAGTACTAGAGTCCCGATTTATGCTGTTTTAGAGGAATGGAATGGGACTATGCCTTATGGGCAGAGAGGTCGAGCTTTGCATCCCTCTCATTTCCCATTCTCCTTGAACCAAGTGCAGCATGAATCCGCTTCGACCCTGACATTTCTCCATAAAGTAGTTCACATGGGTTCGACGCTAGTTATTGTTCTAGGAATTTGACCACTAGGAAAACCCTGATTTAGGTCGATCCTAAGTAAGAACGGCCAGAATGCTTCCGCTTCGTGGTAGACTTGGGAAGACCTAGATTGCAAACCCCGTGACATTCCGTGGGAGTGCCGGGCGACGCTTTCTGGACTCTCTTTTGGATGGGCTACTAAGACATGTCCTACGAGCGAATAGGTGGACACGTTGTAGTTGGTATCAGAGGGAACCAACGAAGAACTAATATTTACAAGAAAACTTAATGAGGGGAAGTAGATCAAATGTTGCTGTTAAGAACATTTCCTTACTTATCAATGCTGGCTTGTAGAGTCGCGAAGCATGGAACAGATTCTTGGTGTTCGAGGTTATGTTTATGACCGCGATGTATGCCTTGGATTATCAATGGAGGATCGATATGATGAATATCTTAGACCGCATCTACAATCATTTCCCCCTGTACGTGGAACAAAGATGGACGGGTGATTTGAGAATCTATTACATAGCTACCCACCAATTTGCATACGTTCGAACCAACTTAAAGAGAATCAAGTGGTTGGAGGACTTAAAGATCGTGAAGTTATTAATCTTTGTTGAGGCTCACGCAAATGCAACCCTACATGTCGACAGTCGAAAGGTCAAGCAGAACACATACATGTACGAGGAAGTGAACCGAATAATCCATGCCGATAGAATCAAGGTATTGGGACGTTATGAGAAGAATGGGTATCAAAGGAAAGGATACCCTAATCACAATGACCTATCGATTCTTGAAAATCCATGACCCCAATCCATACTATTACTCAGTTCCTATAGCTGAATGTAACACAATCTTATTCTCCCCGAATTAATGTATCAGCTTGTTCCATTTTCCCAAGAATAATTGTACTCGAATGGGCTATGCCCATATGAATGAAATAGACTTTCTTTTATCAATGTCTGTCATGGCTGTAAGACTGGTAAAGAAGTCAAGTGATTAGGTCACTTGGTTTAAAGATGAATTGGACATGAAAATGTAATGTGAGAAATGCTTAGTAAGATTTTAATGTAAGGAAAGTCGACTTTGGTCAGGTTCAGGGTTATGAACCTAGGTATCCATGAGTGTTTGCTCGGAATGGATTGGCTTAAACCTAATGACACCCACATTCACTGTGGAAAGCGCCAAGTTTCCTTTCGAAACTCTAAAGGCGAATTGGTCACAACTCAAGAAGAGGCTGGGAAGCCTAAAATTCAATTGGCCAAAGCATCTCGAATAATAAAATGAGTTAGGAAGGGGCTACCTGTCTATTTGATTAAGCTTAATAAGCTAGATTAGAATCAAGAGTCTAGGGAAGAACCTTCATGGCTAAAGGAGTACGCAGACGTATTTCCTGAAGAGCTGACAGAACTTCCTCCTCAAAGGGAAGTTGATCATGAAATCAAGCTAGTGCTAAAAGCTGCACCAATCACAAAGAGGCCATATAGAATGTCCATCCCGAAAGCGATTGAGCTAAAGGAGCAACTCAAGCAACTGTTAGACAAAGGCTACATCCATCCTAGTAGTTTTCTATGGGGAGCTCCAGTGCTGTTCCAGAAGAAGAAAGATGGAACGCTTTGTTATGTATTGATTACAGAGGGTTAAATCAATCAACCATTAAGAAAAAATACCCCATCCCAAGAATAGATGAACTTCTTGACCATCTTCAAGGTGCGAAGATCTTCTTTAAGATTGATCTCAGGTCTGGATACTATCAGATAAGGATCAAGGAAGAAGATATCCCAAAGACGGAATTCAGCACAAGATATGGACACTTTGAGTTCCTGGTCATGTCATTCGGACTAAAAAATGCTCTTGCTACCTTCAATAGGTTAATGTAGGATATCTTTAGGCCATATCTTGATGACTTCGTACTTGTCTTCTTTAATGATACCTTAGTCTACTCCAAACAGGAAGAAGATCATGAACCGCAGCTCCGCATTGTTCTTGAAATAATGAGGACACACAAGCTTTATGCCAAAAGAAAGAAGTGTGCATTTTTCAAGCGACAGATTGAATATCTGGGATTCATTATTTCAGCGAAGAATTTCAGTAGACCCGGCCAAGGTCAGAGATGTTATAGAATGGCCAACACCAACAACTGTCAAAGAAATACGCAGTTTTCTTGGATTGACAGGATGGTATATAGTCTTTATCAAAGACTATGCTTTGATTGCAGTGCCTCTGATGGATCTACTGAAGAAGCAAACATCGATTGTATGGTCGACTACTAAACAATCCAGCTTTGACAAACTAAAGCAAAGCTTGGTATCAGCACCTATCCTTAAACTTCCGGACCTTAGTGGAGTTTGAAGTAATAACTAATGCTAGCACACTTGCCTTAGGATGTGTGCTTATGCAAGAAGGTCATCCTGTAGCATACTCTTCAAGGAAACTAAAGAGCCATGAGAGGAATTATGCTACCCATGATCTGGAGCTGTTAGCTATCATCCATGCTCTCACGCTTTTGGAGACACTACTTGCTAGGTAACAAGTTTACCCTAGTGACGGATCATAAAAGTTTCAAATGGATCTTTACCCAGAATGAGCTCAACATGAGGCAATGTCGATGGATTGAAGTGCTGGAGAAGTATGATTTTGAGATCAAATACCGGCCTAAAAAGGAGAATGTAGTTGCCGATGCACTTAGTCGCAAGGCATTTCTGAATTCTCTGATTTTACAAGATCCATCAATAGCTAGATCCCTAGCCACAAAAGTATCCATGCCAAACAACCCAATTCTTGAGCTAGCTAGAGAAGAAGCATGCCATGATCCAACCTATCAGAAGATGCTAATGGAAATTCCTATCAAGGATCAGGACCCGAAGCTACATGCAAAGTATCTAGAATTCTCTATCAATAGTGGACTTGTCTACTATAGAACGAGATTATGTATACCAACAAGCCAGTCACTCAAGCAGAAGATACTTTGGGAAGCTCATGATTCCCCTTTTTTAGGACATCCTGGCTATGCCAAGACCCTCAATGCAATCAAAAAGAGCTATTATTGGGAGAGGCTTAAAGGTGACGTTCTCAAATATGTCACTCAATGTTTGTCTTGTCAACGTGTTAAGGCTGAACATGTCGAAATTCCAAGAAAATTGCAACCACTTGACATTCCCCAAATGAAATGGGAATTCATTAGTATGGACTTTGTTGTTGGCCTACCCCAAGTTCAGGGAGGATACAACTCCATTATGGTCATGGTGGATATGCTCACCAAGGTTGCACTTCTTATCCCTGTTAAGACAAACTATAAAGCCTCATACATTGCAAGGTTGTTCATCATGGAGATATTCAAACTGCATGGGTTGCCTAGAAGAATCATTAGTGATCGTGACTCTCTCTTCACATCACATTTCTGGAGGGCTATCTTCGAAGCCAATGGGACTCAACTCTATTTTAGTACAACTTACCATCCCCAAACCAATGGTCAAATGGAGCGAGTCAACCAAGTTATTGAGGATATGCTAAGGGCACACTATTGTTGCAAACCCAAAAAGTGGATTCAATATTTGCCACTGGTTGAGTTTGCCTACAATGCTTCTTACCAATAAAGCATTCAGATGACCCCTCAAGCATTGTATGGGCATGATTGTCGAAGTCCTTTAAACTTCTCGGATCCAACCTTAAGGGTTGAAGCTTCAAAACAGATACTAGAAGATATGGATGACCAAATCAAGTCAATAAGACAGGACATCCAAGCCGCCAAGCATAGACAGAAGGCCTATGCGGACCTGAAACATCAAGATAGATCCTTCGTTGAAGGAGATATGGTCTTCATTCGCGTACATCCAAAGAAGAGTTCCCTATCCTTAGGTGAATGCAAAAAGCTAAGTCCAAGGTATTGTGGACCTTACAAGATTGTCAAGTGCCTAGGGCCTAATGCTTACAGATTACAACTCCATGAGAACCTAAAAGTTCATAATGTATTCCATATTAGTCTACTGAAAAAGTATGTGCCTAACCCTAGTCGTATACTTGATGATCAACAAGTTGTAATGCCTAGCCAAGGAGTCCTTGAGCTATGGCCTGACAGGATCTTAGATGTTAGGAAGAGACATTTGAGATCCAGAACCTTGAGAGAATATCTCGTCTAGTGGAAAGATTATCCCGAAGAGGATGCTACTTGGATGGATGAAAGTACTCTCAACCAACAATACCCTTGGTATGCAGCCTCAGGATCTTTGCCCTTCTCCCTCATACGCAGGAGATCCCTTTTGAAGTACGGATCCTTGAAAAAAAAACCAGCTTGTGGGATTTGGCTTATGAAAGGCCTTAGGGTTTGGAGCTTGGGGCTTTTGCGAGAGATAAATTTCTTGGGAATGGGGCTTCTATGAATGGAGTTTCGGAAATTGAAGCCTTACAAGGAGGTTCGCAAAAAGACCTCTTGTGAATGGGCCTTGCGAGAATGGAGGCTTTAAAGTCCTAGGGCTAGGAATAGTTTTATGGGGGCCTTGTAGGATTGAGTGTTAAGGAAGCCCTTAGAAGCTTCCTAAAAGAATCTTCTAGGAGCTTCTCACTATGGGAAACAGCCACGAAATAACGTGGTGGAAGATGACGTCATTCGGGGCGGGAGGAAGAAAGATGGACTAGACAGGGGGATGGCAGCGGCCTGGTGGCCTATGGCGGAGCTGGCGGCGATAACCGACGTCTTGCGGCGAGCACAATGGTGTCGTCCTCCTCTTGTGGCGACGATAGCAGCTTCTGAGCCTCATGCAACCTCCTCCTCTTATTAGCCCCCTAGGGGGGTTTTTATAGGTTAAGGGGGGGAGAGGGGACCTCCCCCACATGGGTTGTGCATGCTGCCCATGACTCCCTCTTGTAACCACCTCTCCCACCTAGCCATCCTCTTCCTTCAGCCACACATTGGCTGGGGAAAAATTAACCTCCTCCCAAGAGGGTGTTTACTCACGTTTTGTGGATTTTGAACCCCCAGCTTGGTTTGTCAATGTGGAGGTCTCGATTGCCATGCATGCGGGTTACGAAATAAATTTTTGGCAATTTCCATACGGAAAATAACCTTTGCACGAGTTTCATGCGATGTGCAGGAAATTGGGTCTAGTATTATTTTTAAGTGGAAATATTACACAAATGTTTATTGCCCCTTTAGGCCTGCTTATGCCAAATTTTCCATGTTGAGTTGTTGCCCCTCTTCTATATGTTTTTCTCCACTTTCCATTCCCCAAAAAAGTCTCATAAGTATCCACTTACTTCCCTACCCAAGGTCACATGCCTTCCAACCTTGGTCATAGACTTACTTGACTCAAGATCTCCAACAACCTATCTTGTCATGTCATGTTTACAGACCCCCTGAATGCATGAAGCTATGGTTTTTCATCTACCTTAATAGTATGGACATAAAATCATATGACATCCACCCCCTCCAAACTTTCCAATTAATCCCCAAAATTAGTATATTGAGTAATAAATTAACCCTCCTCTTCATCATCCATTATCCCAGCTTTATTCTTAAAGTGTACCGTAGACCACATATCTGTAGTCATGTTATTTCTCTCTGCAATGTATTGCAATTCACGATTTAATGACTTTATATATGCAATCCACCTTAAAATGGCACTGCTCGAAGTGGCACAACTAGGAATCATCCCCAATAATGGCAAAAAATCCTTTTCGACAACCAAATGCACATGTATAAAGTACTATTTGTCACATTTAAGGGTTGCCACAATGCCCCTTAGCTCCCTTTTTACTTTTGGATACATGCTCTACCTTTCATTTAACACTTTTGCACTAAATATAATTGCATATCTATCACCTTCCTTGTCATTTTTTTGAATTTCTCATCCAATACCAATTGGGGTAGTGTCTACTATAATGATAATAGGCCTTTTCTTTGAATATCAACATATGTGCAGTCTTCAGCAATCTCTTCATTTTCCTTGTGTCTTTAGTGTGATTTTTGCTATCCCATTGGAATTTATGTCCCTCCATAACAACTAATACAGATCATCATCTACATGTGCCAAAGTGTGACATCCATATGCATGAGGGGTTCATCGTGGGTAACTTATGGAATCACATAAGTGCAAGGGAGAGGGTTTTTTCCAAAGGGTGCATAAGCGTATACATTAGGGGTAGGCCCTCATTAATTTTCCCCTCTAATTATAAAAGTAAGGTGGGAGGAGGGGGGAAGGGAGAGGTGGTGTGTGAAGGGAGGACGCCTTGACTAGAAGCCCATAAGAAGAAGAAAGAGCTATGGTGGAAAGAGCAAGAGAGCAAGAGTAAGAAAGACTAGATGTGGGAACTCCAATAGTCCCAATTTGTGACTGGGCTTCTCTTATTCAAATTTCACAGAAAGAATAAAGAATGAAGTGACATTGATGGGTATCCACCACCTGTAGTTATAGATGCATCGATACTGTCAGTGTAACTAATACATGGGTAGTTAGGCAGAGGTGCATTTATCCCCAAAAACCTCCCACTTAAAGGAAAATGTGCCCCTAGTGAGGAGAGAAAAAGAAAAAAGTGACAAAGTACAAGTATACATAAAGTACAATAGGATGAGAAAAGACATCATCTCATCCAATGCCCATCAACATACTAAGGAAGGAAAAACACTCTATTGAGAAACTTTTAATGAGCAGATCTATAGGATTTTGGTTAGTTGAGATCTTGAAAAGCTCAATGGACTTGTCCTTATAGTGACCTCTTTGATAAAGTGGTAATGCACCTCAACGTGCTTTGTCTTCACATGGAAGAATGAATTCTTGGCCAATTGAATAGCACTCATAGAATCCAAATGCAATGTAGAGACCACATAAGTAATACTAAGGTTTGCCACTAGATGGCCTCTAACCATAGAGCCTCCTTGCAAGTCTCTGGTTGTGACATACTTTGTCTCTATAGTAGATAGGGCCATGCATTTTTGCACCCTCGACATCCAAGAAATAGTACCTCCAGCAAAGGTGAAGACGTAGCTAGAGGTGGACTTTCTACTATTTGCATGTCTTGCATAATCAAATTTAGTCTATCCCATGACTCCTATATCCTAACTACCATAATATATATACATGCCTATAGTTCGTTTAAGGTATCTCATGATACCCTTCATGGCATCCTAGTGCCGTCTACTAGGTATAGACATATAGCATGCCACAACTCTAGCTACAAACTCTATGCAAAGACAAGTGGCTATCATGGCATACATAAAACTGTCCACGATGGATGCATAAGGGATCTTGGCTATTTTGACCTTTTGCTCATCGGACCATGGACAAGGACCGTGGACAAGGACTCTGGACAATCAACTTGACTAACCTTCACATGACAAGGTAAAGGATAGCTAATAGGCTTAACATCCTACATATGAATCCACTCAAGGATCTTTTGGATGTATTCCTTTTGCGACAAGTAAAGGAGCCCCTTAGAGTGAGCCTAATGTGCATCCCAAGAATATGTGAGGCATGTCCCATATCCTTCATCTCAAAGCTCTTCTTAAGTTGACTTTCAAAGCATCGAGCTCATCATGAGTATTCCCAATAATCAACATATCATCCACATAGAGCACCAAAATCATAAGGTTGCCATCATGGGCCTTCTTTTATATAAACACATATCCATATCACTATTGTCTATCCCTGTTAATGCATAAAAATATCAAACTTGTGGTACCATTCTCTATGTGCTTGCTTAAGGCCATCAATGCTCTTCATCAAATTGCACATGAGGTGTTCCTTGCCTATTTCATCAAATCCTTGAGGCTACTACATATAAATCTCATCGTGTAAGTTTGTATGTAAGAATGCCATCTTGATATCCATCTAATAGAGGTCCAAATCCAGTTGTGCAACCAAGGCCAAAACCAAGGATAGTGTAGTCATCTTGACTAAAAGAGAGAATACTTCATTGAACACACCATACTCCTGCTTAAAAACATTAACAACCAACCTAGCCTTATAGACAAGCTTGGGGCATTTAGGGATACTCTTCAACTTGTTCACCGACTTACATAGTAGAGCACACTTTCCACTAGGCAAAGGAACCAAATCGCACGTACGATTTTTCTACAATGAGTCATACTCTAACTACATGGCTCTCTCCTAAAAGAGTGATTATCACCTCTGTACATAGCCTAATAGTAGATAAGAGGCTCACTAGCATTAGTCACCATAGTATAATCCATAGAGGGCGTAAATCTCTCAAACTGTAGTCTATTTCTAATAGACTAGGCCATGGGACCTATACATCATGTGGAACATCATGGGCATGGGCCAGTGGAGCATTAGTGACTATTGTAGTTCAGAGCCTTCATATACACTAGACTCACATGTCTTGAAGACTTCAATCCACTTCTTTGCAATTGGAATCCTCAATGATATCCCATCCAACTCACTAAGAGCATAAGAAGCATTATCATGCACATGTCTTATCACATACTGAGGGCTGAAATGATGAATAGGTTGCCTCTTACCCATCCAACCTCCAATCCTCACTAAGAGAACTAAAGAGGGGCACCACCTAGCCAAAGGGAGGATGGGCTAGGACATCCCTTTTCTCAAAGAGAATCAAAAGAACCAGGACACAAATTTACAAGAGAGAATATATGTACTAGACACCCTATTAGAATATGAGAGAGAGAAGATGAGAAGAGAGGGAGACAAGAGGAGAAGAGGTAGAGGAAGATTTCCATTATGTATTCATGGAATCAGAAGATGAGAAGAGAGGGAGACAAGAGGAGAAGAGGTAGAGGAAGCTTACCATTATGCTACATAATAAAAGAACTTACTCATAGCTTACCTCAAAGAGATGGACTAGCATGAGGGTATTCTAGAGTGCTCTCCTGTTTGTCATTGTCCCTCCCCCCCCATTCTCCATGGGCTCTTTATATAGCCTCCATGAGGGGTTAGATTAAGGTAATCTTCTTGATTAACATAATCCTAGATGATGTATGGCATCTTTGAAAATATCGAGAATAGTGGATGGGACAAGTCCCCACCTTGGTCATCATGCAAGAAGCCAAGGGTGGTGGTAGACAAAATAGAGGAAGGGAGCTAGATTACAAGAGGTGGGTGTCCAAAGCACATTATTATAATATATTTACAAGAAGGATAGGATGGAAAGTTGGTATGGTGAAAGAGAGAAGAAAATTGCATATAGCCAGCAGTCTGCGCCTTCGTAACTTCAAATCCGTGAAGAATCTGAAAAAAGTTTCTTCTACAACTTTGTAGACCAGGTCGAAATGATCGGGTAACACGGGAATCTTCTTGAAATTCACTTTTTCTTGGGATTCATTGAGATTATAAAAAACGGCTTCCAAAAGCTGCTTTGACTTTAGTCCCCCATATATATATAAATACATATAAGCATGTGACAGAAGGGGTCCATGCTTGTAAGCTTTTGTGTAAGATCCAAATGACACCATGATGTGGATATTGACTTGTGTGCTAGGGTGAGGTGTCCTCTAATGATGGTGATAGATTCTAAATCTTAGTGATGCAGGCGGAGCCCATGTGTAGTTGGAGGCTAGTCCTTTGAAAAATCTATGCACTCACTCAACTCCTAGGTGTAATCCATTTCCATCTTCACTAAGATAACTATCCCTTTTACCCTTTACATTGACATGCCTCCTAAGAACTTGTTCCCCCCATTTGCTAGAGTTATCATACTCAAGAAGCAATGTAGCATACCTAGTGCTTGAAGAGTAAACCCAAAGTGATATGGTAAGCTCTTGATAGGAGTTTTGGCCGAATTTTGTGGTGGTAATCCCAGTTGTAAAAAACCCAGATCATTAGCCCTCCCCTTAGGCTAGAGGCATTCATGTCTCTAGCTTGCTAATGATGGTCCAATAGAGCAAGGAGGAGTGCACTCCCTCATTGGTGGCTCTTCATTGAATGACTGCTCCAAAGTGTTCATATTTCTTTGAAAATAAGGCTTCAAGCGCCATCCATTTACCCTTGTCTTGTGAACGTTCCCATCCATGTCACCTAGCTTATAGCTTCCATTTGGATATCTCCTTATGACCATGAATGGCCCTTCCCACTTGAACACAAGTTTAGCATCCTTTCTGTTATATCAAAGCGGTTATCATAGCATAGCACAAGTGATCCTTCCCTTATGTGTTTGCTAGCCAACTTCTTATTAAATGTCTTCCTCCTCTCTTCAGCGTGCATGGAATAGTGTTGGACTGCTGCTTCTCTGTCTAACTCTAGCCTCTCTAGATCCAGGATCCTTTCCTCTAACTTCTTATCTTGATTCTTCTCTCGATTGGCTACTAAAACACGCAAATTAGCTAGTTCCACCTCTATAGGAAGCAAAGCCTCTTGGCCATAGACGAGGTGAAATGGAGTATAGCCAAGTGAGGTTTTGAATGAAGTCTTGTAGGCCCAAAGAGCTGCACTCAATTTTTTATCCCAGTGCTTGGGGTGCAAGTGTACTTGCTTGGTAAGTATCTTACAAATCAGTCCATTCACTTTTTTTACCAAACCATTACACTGTGGGTAGTAGGAAGTAGAATGCCTGTGCTTGATTTTTAGCCTTTCCATTAGCTCCCCTACTAGGTTCGCCCTAAAATTAGGACCTCAATCAGAGATAATTTCCAAAGGTGTGCCAAACCTGCAACAAATACTTTAAAACACAAAATTTTCCACTTCTTGGGCTGTGATCCTACTAGTTGCTGAAGCCTCTTCCCACCTCGTCATATAGTCCACACCCATTATGATGTATTTCTTGCCAGACTGAGTTTGTGGGAGTGGCCCTATTGCATCAATCCCCCATTTCTCAAATGGGCCATATGTAGTTGTGGGATTTTGTTCCTCATGCACTGGCTTTCTTGGTCCAGCCTTTTGGCAATCGTCACAAGTGTGGCACCAATGTTGCACATCTCGATGTAGACTAGGCCACACAAAACCGGCCTGGAGAATCTTCTTGCTAGTTATTTCTTGAGAAAAATGTCTGCCACAAACCCCCTCATGGCAGCTCTTAAACACATCCATAATCTCCTTTGCTGTTGGCACCCTTCTAAGCACTGCATCCTTTCCTTTGCAATACAACACGTCATTTATCAAGCGGTATTTGGTGGCCTTAGTAGCCAACCACCTTTTCTCACTCTTACTCATATGTGTAGGTGCCTCACCATGCTTAAGAAAATAAAGCACATCTTGTAGTTGAAACTTACCCTGAAACAAGGGAAGCTTTACTACAATGATGCCCACCATTACCTCTTTCAAATTTTCAGCTGCTAGAGCATTTGCTCGCCATTTGGGCGCCTTGGTACAAAATAGATTTGGGCTTTCTGTAGCTTTCTCATGAGAGTTTTAGCTTCTCTCATTTTCACTGCTAAGTTATCATTTTTACAAGCCTAGATTCCTTTCATTTGCTTAACAATTAGCATAGAATCCCAAAAAACATTAAGTCGAATGACACCATGTGAGAGACACCACCTCAAGCCTAAAAGAAAGGCTTGATATTCTGCCTCATTGTTAGAATGGACATCCTCCAAGCTGATACCTTCTCCATAAATTTTGTCACCTTCGGGACTGAACACCACTATTCCTGCTGCCTCTTTGTCTTTAATACGCTTGTAGGCCCCATCGAAGTAGAGGGCATGGGCATTCTCCACCCGTGGCAGATCCTCAAGAGGAGGTGTCTCCTCTTTTACCTTTCCCTTCTCTTTTTCCTTCTTTTGATGGCATCTATGGGTCAACAAATCAGCTAGGCAAGCTCGAGTAGAATCCTCCACCTTGAAGGCGTAGTCAAACTCTTGGAGTTGTATCACTCACTTAGCGATTCTGGCTGAAACATCCATGTGCTGTAAGGCATAGGGAAAATGCTCTTCTGTCGTGATCACTGTGAACGGCCTAGGGAGAAGATAAGGACGAAACTTTCTTACAGAAAACATTAGAGACAAAACCATCGCCTCAATCATCTTGTACCCTCATTCTGATGTTGTAATTACTCTGCTAGAAAAGTAAACCGGTCTCATTAGATGAGTTTTAGTATCCTTTTGTATTAGTTCTGCCCCTAGAGCATCTTCCCCAAAACTCGGGTTGAAAAAAAACTCTTGATCCCAGCAAGGCTGTAAAATTATAGGAAGGGTGCTAAGAGCCTTCTTCACCTCATGAAAGAACCTTTCGCTTTCGTCACTCCACAGGAGCTCCGCAGAGTGGGTTAACTATTGCAGTGGAAATACTAATTGGGAGAGGAGATGAATGAACCGTCTCATATATCACACCTTCTAAATGAAAGAGGTTAGTTGCTTCACAAAACATGGTGATGGCACCGCCAATAGGGCCTTAACTTTGTTTGGATCTGCTTCAATGCCCTTCCCACTTACGACATGCCTTAACAAAGTTACACTACTTTCGCCCATGCAACACTTCTCATGGTTTAACTGCCCCCCCATTTGTGCAAGGCGGTTGAAAGCTTCATCCACCTTCCCTAGATGTAGAGCCTTAGAACTATAAATACAAAAATCATCAATAAGGACCCTGATGGATTACCCAAAATATGGCTGGAAGACATAATTCATGAATCGCTGGAAGGTAGTTGGGGCATTTGTTAATCCAAATCGCATTACTTTGTAAGAAAAACACCCCCAAGGCGTAATGAAGGTGGTCTTCTGTTGATCCTCCTCAGCTATTCAGATCTGGAAATAACCTGAATACCCATCACAAACAGTGTATCTCTCATGTCCGGCCACCTCATTGAGTATTTTATCTTGAAAGGGAAGAGGAAAGTAATCTCTCTTTGTTGAAGTATTTAGCGGCTTGTAATCCACACAAATCCTCCATTTTCCATTCTTCTTGGGTATCACCACCATAGGTGAAACCCACTCTGAGTCCCCTATTGGATAGATGAAGCCTGCCTTCAAAAGTTGTTGCACCTCAGTGAGTAGAGCGTTTTGTTGAACTACTCCCAACCGTCGTAGTCGCTACACCACTGGCCTTGCTCCCTCTTTTAGATTAATGTGATGTTGTACTATTGTCACACCTGTGATGTGTTCATAATCAGAAATAAAAAGTGTAGAGTGTTTTATCACCACTTCCATGTAGGTTGCCTTCTCCTCAACTAATAGATCCTTAGCCAATATTTTTTCTAACCCCTCCGCGACCTTTGGAAGCTGCTATGGAATTTTACTACTAGAAGGTCCTTTTAATGTAATCCCCATCACTTCTAGAGAGCTTTCTTCCTCCTCATTAGAAGACTCTCCCTCTGTCATAGATGACCAACCCTCACTGGAACTTCATTCATCAGCGATGGTCTCTAACACAAGATGCTCATGTCGGCCCTCCTTTATGTTGTAGATAGTGCTCTTCCATTTTTTTTGCAGCCCCTTTCGTGGCCTTAGCTCTAAAGCCCCTATCTCCCAATCTTGTCTGGCTTTCATTCCCATTAGCCATGGTTGCCCGAGAATGAGCAGATAGCCGTCCCCCTTCACTGGCATCACATACATGTCAAGCTCCAATTGCAATCCACACACCTTTACCTTGACTTTCTTTATAACTCCCAAACAATTTACTACTACATTGTTAGCCATTTTGGTCCCAAATTTAGTAGTTTCATTTACCTCTAATCCCAAACGATGCATCAACTTTTCCATCATGACACAAATCTCTGCACCTCCATCCACATATGTCTTTTACACTCTCTGCCCATTGATTTTGGCTTCCACTAGAGGCACAATATCTTTCATCTTTCTAGCCTGGATTGCATTCACATGTCTATTCTTTATGGGTCTAATGCTTACCATCTTTGACCATTGTCGTCGCACTGTTGGAGATAGATATAGTAATTGTGGCCATGAAAATTTTGGCCCTTGATCCCTCACATCAGCAAGAAAATCATAAGCTCTAGTACCTTTACCCAAGGAAAAATTATCTGGCTCAATGTGTCAGGGTGAGCGAGCCCTCCGCTTTTTACTGTTGCGTCTCTTTGCAGCCATTGATGACTCTGCCTCCTCTTCCATATTTTCAACCTCCTTTGGTGGTGTAGGCTCCATTCTCTCAATTCTACGGGCTTTCTTCATCGGCATTGCTTCAACCTCTACTACTTTCGCCTTCCCTTTGACATCACTCTCATCTAAACTAATTATTCTGACATTATGATTCCCTGGCGGTTGGATAGGCAAGGGTGGCACCTTTGCAAAGTGGTCGAGGATGCTGGAGAACTTGAACCGGCGGTGGAGGCCCTGGATTCGATGGAACAAACCTCTCCCTAGGTGGCGTCACTTGTTGTCCCCTCCTTCTTGGTTGAAACCCATTTCCTGGAAAACGCCTGGGATGAGAGCAAAAGTACATACCATGGCCAATCTCCCCACAATTATAGCAATTATACTCTCTTTCTTGTCTCCTTGGACCTCGATTGCCTTCATTTATGAGGGGACGGGGCCGTACTCCTTGTACCAAATTTAACGAAAGGCTTTCAAGTTGATTAGTAATGCGTTGTAGGAGCTCTTGCTGTGGTATCTCTAGTTCAGGTGGGGCCTCTGCTATTTCTCTAAGCCTTGGCATGGTTGGTAAAACTTGTATGGGCTCAACTCCCCCCTTCAACTGGGCTTGATACTTCAATTTTCTATCTTTCTCCCTGGCATAAGTGATTGATTCTTCATAGGATGTGGGGAAATTTCCTTTGACCTTCTCCCTTAGTAGAGGATGGAGTCTGGCTAGAAAACAATCTTTCTTAAGGCAATTAGGTACACTTTCTTCCTCGGCTAAGGAGGCTGTCCATTTATCCCACAATTTTATAAACATGCCTTCATATGCTTGGTACTCCCCTGTTAAGGTTTGGCGAAGATCTAAGAGCTGTCTCCAAATATCTTCAGGTGGCTCTGTATCTTGGTACTTGTGCATGAATGCGGTCTTGAGATCCTCCCAATTACCCCTTGTAGCCTCAAGTCATATCTTATTAAGGGTAGAATAAATGGATTCACAGATGGATTAATCTCAGAAAGACGACGAGGGCCCAATAAGCCCCTTATAATTTTTTAAAACCTGAGCTTTGTGCTAACGATTATATACAAGGTTTGTCTAGCAAGTGGACGGATAGGTCCGTAAAAATACCTATGGTTCATGGGATACACTTAGAGTAGAATGAATATGTGCACATTAAAGGAGATGTTATAATCCAAAATACGGAGTATTATGGGATCAGGGGACAACAAGATCTCTCTCAACCTCTCAGCTCCAAAATAGAATACCAAACTTTGTTGAAAATGTATCTTTCTACTAATGCACACATCCACCCGAATGTTTTGAACCGATTGAAAGTTGTAGAAAGTAGGAGTAGTCATTTATGCATTAACTACAAATTTTCACTACAAACTTTCATGAAGCGTGTTGTTGAAGCTATGGCCTCTTAGATCCCACCATTCGAGAGATGCAAAGGATTTGCTCACCACTGATTAGCATAGCTTTTGTGTGATCATCATCAACCTTGTAAAGTTCATAGGCTTTGATAGTTACCTTCTCAATTACTTTGAGTCTTCTTGCTAGTAGTAGTTGAAGCGCATCACCATATGTAGCCTCTCGCCAATACCGCACACCATTGATGTGTAACTCCCCCTCCAAAAACTTGTTAATCCCCGAATTTGAAAGCGCCTTCACCACTTGAAGACGAAGCTCCTTAGGGAGTGTCTTTACACTAGACACCAAGCACTCAACACAATGCCTTAACCTAGAGACTTGGTGAGAGCAAGATTTCTCTTGAAGCAAAGAAGGGTGTGTGTAATTAACTTGCTTTACCCGCATACGTGCTGTTTGTCAATAAAGATCCTTCTTCTCTTGAGCTTCTTTTGGAAACCATAGTGGTACTCTTGAGCAGTGAATCCCTTGAATAGGGTTTGATGAAGATTCCTCCTTATTGATTCAAAAGCAAGGTCAAACACCTTTGTCCCATTCTCAAAATAAAGGATCCTTTAGACCTTAGCCAAGATGTATGCATTTCAATTTTATAATATCAAGAAAGGAAAAGGAAGAGGCTTGTCGGGTGATTTGGGGAGGTGGGAGGTTGAGGTGGTTACACCCTCTCTCTTCCTTTATCTTCTCCTTTCGCGCTTCATTTCTCCCTATCTCCCATTTTGGCACAACACTTGATTTCTTATTCTTGCTTCCCTCTCTTGTGCTCCTTTGCAAAATCTAATGGAGAGTGAGGAAAAGGAAGAGAGTGAGGATGGAAGAATTTCTTTCAATTTTTTGTGTGCCTCTCTCTTGTGTGTTTGGAGAGCATGGTTCTTGGTGAGAAGAAAAAGAGTTTTCTTGCAGGTTTTCATGGCCAGCAAGCATGCTTACAGCCTCTCTTGGCCGGTTTGTGGCTTTATTTGTGCCGTGGCTGGGCGCTCTTCACTAAGGCTACACCCTCGTATTCTACCTCTATGCTAGATAAAGCAACAGTCCACTCCTTCTTACTACTCCAGTTGATCATATTGTTGCCCAGGCTAAAAGCATAACCATTCGTTGACCTTTTGTCATAGGCACAACCAGCCCAATCAACATCTATATATCCTTTCAAGTCAAATGATTTCCCATGCTCATAGAATAGTCCATAATCTATCATACCCTTCACGTAACACATGATTCTCCTGACATCATCTAAATGTGGCGCTTACAAGGCTTCTCCTTGAACTGGCTAATGAGCCCCACTGCAATACTTGGGTTAGGATGAGTGATAGTGAGATAGATCAAGCTACCCACCATCAATCTATACATAGTGACACTCTCTATTTCACTTCCAATGTCAATTGTCAGTTTGGCATTCCAATCCAATGATGTTTCCATATGCTTACATTCCATCATCCCATATTTTAGCAACATATCATGAGCATACTATTTTTGTAGCACCCATATACCATGAGGCATAGACACAATCTTGATCACAATGAAATATTTGGGCTCTCCGAGATCCTTCACCTTAAATTAAACCTGTAACATTGCTTTAATTTCAACAATCACATGATCATCATCTCTAATAATGATTAGATCATCCACATAAATCACCAAGAAGACATAGCCATTCTCTATCTTCTTTGTAAACAAACTATGGTCTTGATTATCCATTTGAAAAACAAGCTACTATAAATGCATACTGATGTGAGTATTTCATGCTCTTGATGCTTATTTTAGCCCATATAGGGCCTTTTTTAGCATGCATACATGCTTCAAGTAGTCAATGGGTGTACACCCCTCAATTTGTTCCATATATACCTCCTCAATCAATTCACCATTCTGAAAAGCATTCTTCACATCCATTTGTTAGAGCTTCCATCCTTAGAAGCTATTAATGTAATAACTATTCTCACGGTTTCCATCTTCGCAACAATCGAGCTGAAAGTCACTTCGTAGTCCAAGTCGTACTATTGTGCATATCCCTTTGCAACCAGCCATGATATTTTGTTAACCCCGATGAAAATAAATAAAAAAGAAAGCAAAGAAAATTAAAAGACATAGGACAAAGCGAAAAAAGGCAGCCCAACAGAAAAACAAGAGGAAAAGGGCAAACAACACAAGAAGCAAACTCAAAAATCGAAGGCAAGTGCAAAAGGAGAAAGGGCATTTTAATATAAAAGCACACCCTAAATCCTTGTTAAAAAGTGCCAAAATTCCTCCTATGAAATTTGTTAAAAAATGAACTTCTTACAAAGTGACTCTTAGACAATACAGTTGTAGAAGATAGCAGAGTAGCCCTGATGACCACGTTGCTAGCAGGACTAGGAATCATGCCAAACTCTAAGAGCCAGACCAAAATACTTGTGGTCGCTAAGCAACTCCATAGTCTGGCAATGTTATGTATAGCTTCATGGAGAAATTCAAGCAAGTAATCAAGGCAAACGGCCTCATAGACCTTTCTTAACAAGCATAAGCTTTGGAACTTTGCATAGGAGACAAAGGGCCGACGTGGTTTATTAGCCTAGACAATGCCAAACGAAATAATTTTAATAACCTCACGAGTCTCTTTATCAAGAGGTTCTCCAAAGTGGGATACCGTGACAACCTTATCGTTAGGTCAATGAATGTTAGCCAAAAGGATTAGAAGGAAATCTGAGACTATGTCACCCACGTGTGGAGTATCTTTAAGAGAATCCCAACGTTAAAATGACCTAACAAATGAGTGGTCTCCACTGTATTTATAAACAGAATTTGAAGCAAGGAGCTCTTCAAGGCCTTGTTGAGCAACTCGAACTTGCAAAGGGATGTGCTAGCTAGGGTCATTGCAGAAGCCATACATATGGATGACCTACTCAATGAGAGAAGCTCTAGAACCATGACTTGAGATGGCACTACCTTTAGATACTCAGAGAGAGCTATGACCATTAGTAAGAGATCTAGCTAGAACACACAAGACAAGGGAAAAAAGAGTTGGTGGATATGAAGCTAGAGTTGGCTAAGCTTTAAGAGATGATGAGAAGTCCCACATGATGTCACATGCAATGCATGCATTGCAAAGAAAATCACCTCCCAACCTAGTGCTTGGATCCTAGGTGAAGAGACCATATGCTAATTGTGGTAGGTTTGGGCACACAACATGATGTTTGCAGATTGCCAAGATGATTTTCCTTAGCTCTCCTAGCACCCAACAACTCAAAGCTAATTGTCCCCAGGATGGACATCAATCCTACAAAAATACCTAATAGACAACTTGGACCCATCGTGACCCATCCACCAACAAGTGACACTTTGATACATTACATAGAGGGGCCAAACTAGGAAATCATACGTGAACCCTTATATCTCATATGACAAAGAGGGTAGTCCCATCGTGATGAGTGTCAGTGATGGTGTTAGGTAGGGGAAGAGGTAGAGGTCTAGGAGGACAAAACCAAGAACCCATTGCATGCTATACTTGGAGTCAGCGAGGGCATATCTCATCTTGCTGCCCCAAAAGGGAGCAAGCCAATCAAGACAAAGCCGACATGAGATGTCTAGAGTGTGAGATCATACACTTGTACGCCGAGTGCCCTAGGCAAAAACCTTTCACTAGTTTAGCAATTGTGCAATTTGTACCATTGGGTCTCTTCAGAGATGATACACTTGATGGTGAGGCAACCTTGATTCCATCGAATGTCATGACCCGAGAACAAATGAAGCAAGCCCATATCTCATTACTCAGACCGAGCAACCTTTGTGTGTAAGGTCAAGAAGTAGGTGAGGGAAGCCGAAGAGCACCTAAAAGATGTTGAACCTATCATAGAAGATAAGATCAATGATCTCTCTAGCGTGAGCACACCAGTCTCACCTATGCAGTTAATATTGAGAGATGCATCTGCACCCCATGTAGCATTGCAGGGACAGAGCCTAGACACCACATGTAGGCAGATCAGTCAAGATCACTGGCAAATAGGCGTAGAGCCTAATGGAAAGCAAGTGGTTGGCAACATGCTCATGACATTGATATCACCCCCTGTGACACTACCTCTAGGAGATTTTCTTAGGTGGAACCCAACACTATGGCAAGGGTTGAAGCAGTGGGTAGAAAGACATGACAAGCTTGGAGTGACCAACTTGCCTAACCACGATGTATTAGTGCACATACCAAGCTTAACTATGAACTCAGTGCCTAAGTCTTTGCATGTAAATGCTTTTTGGGAAGGCACAGAGATGCACACACTCTTACCTATGAATGCATTAGGAGATGCCACAAGGAAGGGAATTGTACATACAAGAGCTTGCGTCAGTGTGCTCACCCATACAATCACGCAGACTTGGGGTAACCCACATGTGGAGACCATTAGGTTTAACCTCACACTGGCTAATGGAATGAAGGTCAGATCATTTGGATTACTAAAAGACATACCCTTTAAGATAGCAAGAGTCGAGTTCTCAGTGAACTTCATAGTCATGAAGGGAGTGGACTACGACATCCTACTAGTCCACCCTGGATGCAAAACACAGGAGTGATAAAAGATTGTGGCAATAGTCTAACATTCTTAGGCAATAGAGTGGAAACTGTAAGAGTCAAGATGGACACCTCAAAGACCATGACGGTGGACCTAGATGTCATCTTTGCTATCTTGAAAGGGAACTCACAAGTCAACAGTTCCTATTGGCCCCACTAACAAAGTATATCCCTTGCCCCGAGGATGCCCCGAGGACAAGTGGGATTGGATACATGTGATGGCCACCATCGATGTGCCACTCTCAAATGATGAGGAGGATTATAAGTAGGTTGTCACAATAGTCGGTGAGTCCCACAAAGTCCCACCATCTTAGCTCTACCAAAAAGTAGGATTCCACCATTAGTACCACTCTACATGATGACCAGGAGCTCGGAGCTCTGCCCAACACCTGTCCCCTTCCACCTCCCATCTAATAAACTTGAACTCTAGGAGATTCTTGAATACTTGACCAGAGAGTTGATTGGTAAACCAGATGCCAATCTCAAACCTAGACGAGCCAAAGAAGTGGCAATGGACCAAAGTGCATGACTTGGACCTATTGTATAATTGGGAAATAATTATAGACAAAAAGAGGGCTGCAATTAGAAGCCTAGGAGATGATGAGCAGTTAGAAAATGCAATGATTTGGATGACGAGTATAAAGACTACTATTCTACGAATGAGGAAAGTGGGAAAGAGGCTGATATAATAGATTATGATACGGACAACAAAGTGATTGAACAAATATGAGTAGACTCCAAGTCACAGTAAGCCAATGTCTTTAGGATTGAAAGAGGAGTCATCAAGAAAGGAGACCTACCGGTCCACCTAAGGTGCAGGTGGTTGAGGGAGGAAAAGAGGAAGCAGTCAAAGGAGTCAGAAGCCAGAGAGCAAAGGAAGCCCCAATATCTACCAAAGTGCTTCATGAAGTTCAAAAAGGGTGACAGAGTGGTAATCTTACTAGGAGTTAAGAGGCAAGGAGAGGCAAGCAAACCAAGGGAGGGGCCCACCAAGGTCAAGGAAGAAAACTTAGGGGGAAAGGTGAAAATCCATGATCCGTACTCATAGTGGAGGACCTAACTAAAAAAGAGTAGGTTAATCTTGTCGCTCTCCTACGAGAGTACATAGATGTATTGGCTTGGTCTTCAAACAAACTAAAAGAAATAGATCCAAGGGTTGTGACTTATAACATTCCCATGACTCTCGATGTAATGCAAGTCAAGCAGCGACCATACCTAATGAATTCAAAGTATGCTCACGCCATTAAGGAGAAGATAGATAAGCTATTGAAGGCTAGATTCATCTAGGAGATTGAGCATACTGACTGGGTGTCACCTATAGTGATTGTCCTAAAGAAGAATGGGAAGATTCAAGTGTGTGTGAATTATAAAAAGGTCAATGGTGCAACGAAGAGGGACAACTATCCATTACCCTACCTAGAGCACATGCTCAAAATAGTAGTGGGGAAGGAAGGCTATAGTTTCTTAGATGGCTTCTCAAGCTGCAACTAGGTGCAGGTGCACCCTGATTATAGACATTTGTGACCAAATGGGGCATATTCACCTACATAGTCATGACATTTGAACTAACAAATGCACCAACTACCTTTCAGTGCCTCATGTGTGCCATCTTCAAAGACATGATTAGGTGAGAATTGGTGGTATTTGTTGATGAGCTATGTATCCACTCTAGTTGGAGGGAACACTTAAATAAACTTCGCATAGTCTTTGAGCATTGTAAGCTATATAATCTTTCCATGAACCCCTTGAAGTGCCAGTTTTAGGTAAAACATGGTTGTATCCTAGGACACATGGTATCTAAGAATGGCATTGCCACCAACTTCTCCAAAGTGTGGGTCATTGTCGATTTACCACCACCCATGAACTATAAGGGAGTTCAGTGCTTCTTGTGGGACACACAGGGTACTATCGACGATTCGTCTTTAATTATGCATTGAGTGCTAGACCCCCTTACAAATTAGTGATTGTATTTGAGTGGACTGAGAAATGCCAACGTACTTGATGACATCTATCGCCGATGTGTGATGCCTGACGAGGTGCCATTCATTTTGGAAGAGTGCCATGATTCCGCTTGCGGAGGTCATTTTGCTGGATGGCTTACACCACAAAAGGCTTTAAGAGCAGGTTACTGGTGGCCTGCCATCTTCCAGGATGCGTTTGCGTGTTAAGAGATGTAATATTTGTCAACGACATGATAGTCGAGAGAATAGAAAAAGACCACTCACCCCTATTATGGCAATAATTCCATTTGAGAAGTGGGGAATAGACTTTGTGGGTCCTATTACTCCGTCGTCGACAGCGCAAAAGAGTTATATTATTGTAGCAACTGACTACTTCACGAAGTGGTCAAAAGCACATGCAACAAGGAAAGATGATGCTAAAGAAACTACTAGTTTCCTTTTAGAGCAGATAATATGCCGTTTTGGTCCACCGAAAGAATTAGTGTCGGACCGTGGAACCCATTTCCTGAATAAGGTGATCAAAAGCTTGACTGAGGCTTGGCAGATCAAGCCCAATAAAACGACTCCTTATAATCCGCAAGCAAATGGGCAGGTTGAAGGTACCAACAAGCAGCTTGTGGGTATCCTATCGAAAGTCGTATCTAAAAAGAATTGCGACTGGGATAAGAAGCTGTATGTGGCATATGGGCATATAATACTACGTTCAAGCGAGCCACTGGCCACATGCCGTTTAAACTAGTTTATGGTGAAGAGTGCATTTTACCCTTAGAAATTGAGTTGTCGACCATTAGATTCGCAATAAACCATTCTTTGGGTAATGAGGACGCCCTATTAGAGCGATTCACGACCTTAGCACACCTAGATGAAATTAAGCTGCAAAGCCTATTACACCAAGAGGTGGCTAAACGTCGCATAAAACAGTTGCATGACCTAAAAGCGAAGAAGTATACCTTTAAGAAAGGACAACTGATTTTGTATTACGATGCGCGTAGGGAGCTTTTCCCAGGAAAATTGGAACCTAAATGGGATGGGCCCTACAAGATTGTCAGGTTAGCGAAGAACAGGTCTACGGTCCTATTAGCTGATCTAGAAGGAGTAGAGTTTAAGAATAAGGTTAATCTTAATAAGATTAAACCTTATTACTTCTAAGTATGCTAATACAAAGAAAATGCATTGCAGGTCTATACTAGGGACGACTTGAGACCTGCGGAACAGAGCTTAAAAGACGGTTGATGGGTCAGTTAATCCCTTATTTGGAGCACCCATATCTGGAGCAAAGATACCATCAGGGGAAACTCATCTGGTGGAGCAAAGGATATAAAGTGATTGAGCAAGAAGACGGAACTTTTGTGTGGGAGATCAAAGTCTTCTGCCATCACTACTTACGACTATTGACGAGTATCCCTGTTGACTTCAATGAAGAAGGTGGGATGGAGCTGTCAGTTCATCCTCTCAACATGCTAAACTTTGATTACCACAATTACGAATAGAGTTCGTGATGGCCGACTGTATAAACCCATTAGGGATGTATACATTATATTTTGACAGAGCATCCAAGGGCCCTAATAAAAAAGGGAGTGTTGGAGTAGTAATCTGAGATCCCTGACGTAGAGTTACGATGAAGTTAGCTGCTTATCTTGAGGTAGGATTCACTAACAATATGGTACAGTATAAATCCTTGATTATGGGACTATATATTTCCAAACAAGGTGGTATTCGTCGATTGTTAGTAAAAGGGGATTCCCATTTGATCCTGAATCAGCTAGATGGGACATACACAGTGCGGAATCCCATTCTCTATATGTATCATCGAACTGCGACGACCCTACTAGAGGAGTTTGAGAGAGTGTCTTTTTAGCTGATCCCACGTTACTGGAATCAGTTTGTGAATTCATTAGCAAATCTTGCTTATGAGGAAGACCTCTTCTTTAATTGTGGTCCTAGTCTGGATATTGTTATCAATGATGAAACAGGACCCGGTTGCTTGTGGGGGATGTTATCAGAACATGCAATATATAGCAGACGATGGTTGATATGGGTGATGCAACGAGTGGCCGAGACCAATCTACCATTATTATCTAGGATCCATAGGTTAGTTAGACAACATATTATGCGTACGCCTCTTGCTATCTATGCAGGAGGGATGGGTCATAACCTTATGCATTTAGTTTAGGGCTACGAGCCTGTTTTTCCTCCTTGGAAGGGAGCCTATTATTGTATATCTAGATTATTCCAGGGAGGGATGTGTAGGTGCTATTTGGTTTTATCTCATTAGGCCAAGAGGGCCAGTGTTGAGTGGTTTTGAATGTTTTATTTCATTAGGCCAAGAGGGCCGATTCAGTTTTGTAGTGAAGTGTTTTATTTCATTAGGCCAAGAGGGCTAGTTGTCTGTTTAGTGCAGGTGCAGTTAATGGTTTCTTGTTTGAGTTCTGTGCCAGACAGGTTTGAAGAAGAGCTTGGAAGGAGCCTTTTGTTGCGTGGAAGCTTCTTGTGGCCCTATCCAGGTGATATCTTTCCTTTATGCGTACTGTGGTTTTTATGTTATATGTGTTTGTGTACTTGTTAAGGGGGGGTTTTTTCGTTTCTTATTGGGGACCGGCGACCAAGGCATGAAGTCCTAGGTTTAGGTTCAGTATGTTTGAGGGAGGTCTAAGTATTTGTTGCCTCCTGTAAAGACATTGTCAAGCATTGAAAGACCTGTCTTAGACGGAAGTCCTAGTGACCCTGTTCTACTAGCTTGCTAGGCAGCTGTTGTAGGAGTTCTTGTTAGTTGTAAGGCCGTTAGCGAAGCCTGCAGAAGGAAAATAAAGATGATAAGAAAAAGGAAAAACCTTAATATCCCAAAAGACAATAAATATATACGAAGATGTGTAAAAAGGGGTTCTAACCCCTATCAAAGAAAAGAAAAGACAGAAGAATTTATAAGCAGTTGATCATCGCCTTGTGAAGGCCTGGTAGGTTCCTAGGGACGAGTCAGACCCCGGGCCGATACCTTGTCTTCCTAGGGGTGGCTTCTTGCTGAAAAAGAAGGAACAAGGCAGGTTGGAGCGAAAATAAAAGTGAGTGTCAAAAAAGGATTAAGTATCGCCTTGCAAGGGCTTGGTAGGTTCTTGGGTACCGAGACAGGTCCTGAGACTGATGCCTTGTTCTCCTTGGGTCACTACGCTCAGCTCCCTCCTTTTTACATACCCAAGTATAGAAAATGGAAACCCTAAAAGAAGAAATGTGCTTAAAGTAAATACTTCTTGATCAGGCTATAGGAGTCCTCGCCTAGTAGGAGCTCCTAGTCGTGTTGTCCTTAGTTAGGTAGGTAGTTCAGACCACCACTTGGGGTAATCTCTTTGATAGTTCTTTTTAGTTTGGCTGTGTTGGAGCAGTTGGTTAGTGATTAGCTTTGGATCTTTTATCAGATTATGCTCAGCCTACTCCTTGTGGATGTCATGCCTTGGTTTTGTCAGGGGGTAGGGTGAGCATTGTGCTGTGTTTACTATGTATCTATTTTGTATCAGCTTGATGCTTCCTTTGGTTGTTTATGTGCAGATCTAGTGTGGGATTTGACGAGCTGAGTCGCCCTATCCTGTGGTCGCCAATGAGGGCGGAATTTTGGTACCGAGAAGTGCTTAAAAATAGCTAAAATTTATGAATATCAAGGGAAAAAATTCAACGTCGAAGGCGGCGGCTCGATCTAGGACGATTTTAAGCGCCAAAGTGCTTTAAAGGCGCCCGAGCGATACTTGTTGATTTTTCATAATTTTTCAGACTGTCATGTGGGTTGACAAGAGTTATGCGCCAATGCGGGATGCTGAGCCAGATGCCCAGGATTTTTCAGAGCTCAATTCGGAGTCCGGACGGGGAAATGGCCAAGAAACCGGTCAAGATGGTAAGAGCTGGACAAAATTTGGCCAAAATGGGCAAGTGACCCTTGGGAGCCCAAATTTAAATGTGGCATAAAGCTTTCATGCAAATGAGAGGAGCAAGAATCGTGGAGGAGATGGCGCCATCTGCGCCCGAAAAATGCGCTCCTTGGCTTCATGATCAATCTGCAACCTTAATGCAACCCCCCCAATGATTATTGGCAGTGAATCCCCTCTACCTGCTGGTCTTATCGCCGTGCTTCGCTCCTCCAATGGCAGTCTCTATGAAGAATTCTGATTTCAGTCTTTCTCTCTCCTCCCTCTCTCTCTTCTAAAGGCAGATTCATGTGGTGAAGAAGAAGAAGAAGAATGGATGACGGATGCTTGTCCAATGAAGACCGGATTGCTCCGTGGTACAAGAGGAAGGAAGATTGTTGATTGTGGACTATCATGAGCATTAATGGTGGCTGGAAATCAGTCCCGAGATATGGCAAGTAAAAACCCGCAACCCGCAACGAACGGTAATCTCATTTTTACAAAGGAAATTGATGTTTTATGCAAGTTGCTTCATGGATACTTGTTTCCATGGGATGATTATGCATTATAATGTTGTTTGCAATGTCTTCCAA